>NC_086380.1:3702018-5138969 GCF_036588685.1 Mytilus trossulus
CTAAACTCCAAAATTGAACACAAGAAACTAAAATTAAAAATAATACAAGACTAACAAAGGCTAGAGGTTCCTGACTTGGGACAGGCTCAAAAATGCGGTGGGGTTAAACATGTTTATGAGATCTTAACCCTCCCCTATACCTCTAGCCAACGTAGAAAAGTAAACGCATCACAATAAGTACTGGTACACCATTAGTACTAATTAAGGTCCATCATCAAGATTAGATGAATTATTTTTTTTCACTTTTTGTGAATAAAAATTTTGAAAATGCGTTTTCAAACTCTTAACATAAAAAAAATTGAAATAGAGGATTGCAAATATGAATTGAGTGTAAATGCCAACTATACAACAACACAAAATATGGTTTCCAAAAAGTTCACATGACAATAGTGATTATACTAAATGACAGCTGCTTTTAAAATATGTCCAACAAGACAAAGAGAAAGAATTTAAATGTTGGTGTAATAAGCAATAAATCAAATTTATATACACCATCTGCAGTATTTGAAGCAAAGGTATATACTATTACTCAGGCCATTATTTTATCACATTTTGTATAGGTAAAAAAAAATCAGTTTGAATGGAAGGTCTAGAAATGTGTCCTAAATAAAGTTAACTTTTAAGAACACACAGAAAAAGTGTTAAATTTTAAATTTGGAATGTTCAGTTTTCAACAATGCTGAAGTGGGGCAAGACAAACTGTGACTAAATAAATGCCGATGACAACAGAAATAATACTCTTTTGAAAACTAGAGGCTCTAAAGAGCCTGTGTCGCTCACCTTGGTCTATGTGCATATTAAACAAAGGACACAAATGGATTCATGACAAAATTGTATTTTGGTGATGGTGATGTGTTTGAAGTTCTTACTTTACTGAACGATTTTGCTTCTTACAAATATATCTATCATGAACTTTGCCCATTAGTAACAGAGAACTATATTTGGTAAAAATTTACATAAATTTACCAAATTAATGAAAATTGTTAAAAATTGACTATAAAGGGCAATAACTCTTTAAGGGGTCAATTGACCATTTAGGTCATGTTGACTTATTTGTAGATCTTACTTTGCTGAACATTATTGCTGTTTACAGTTTATCGCTATCTATAATAGTATTCAAGATAACCAAAAACGGCAAAATTTCTTTAAAAATTACCAATTGGAGAGCAGCAACCCAACAACCAGTTGTCCAATTCATCTGAAAAATTCAGGGCAGATAGATATTGACTTGATTAACAATTTAACTTCTTGTCAGATTTGCTCTAGATGCTTTGGTTTCATAGTTATAAGCAAAAACCTGCATTTTACCCCTATGTTCTATTTTTAGCCGTGGCGGCCATCTTGGTTGAATGGCCAGGTCATCGGACACATTTTTCAAACTAGATACCCCAAAGATGATTGTGGCCTAGTAGTTTCAGTGGAGATTTTGTAAAAGATTACTTAGATTTATGAAAAATGGTTAAAGATTGACTATAAAGGGCAATAACTCCTAAAGGGGTCAACTGACCATTTTGGTCATGTTGACTTATTTGTAGATCTTACTTTGCTGAACATTATTGCTGTTTACAATTTATCTCTATCTATAATAATATTCAAGATAATAACCAAAAACAGCAAAATTTCCTCAAAATTACCAATTCAGGGGCAGCAACCCAACAACCGATTGACCGATTCATCTGAAAATTTCAGGGCAGATAGATCTTGACCTGATAAACATTTTTATCTCATGTCAGATTTCCTCAAAATGCTTTGGTTTTTGAGTTATAAGCCAAAAACTGCATTTTACCCCTATGTTCTATTTTTAGCGGTGGCGGCCATCTTGGTTAGTTGACCAGGTCACGCCACACATTTTTTAAACTAGATACCCCAAAGATGATTGTGGCCAAGTTTGGATTAATTTGGCCAAGTAGTTTCAGAGGAGAAGATTTTTGTAAAAGATTACTTTAATTTACGAAAAATTGTTAAAAATTGACTATAAAGGGCAATAACTCCTAAACAGGTCAACTGACCATTTTGGTCATGTTGACTTATTTGTAGATCTTACTTTGCTGAACATTATTGCTGTTTACAGTTTATCTCTATCTATAATAATATTCAAGATAATAACCAAAAACAGCAAAATTTCCTCAAAATTACCAATTCAGGGGCAGCAACCCAACAACCGATTGACCGATTCATCTGAAAATTTTAGGGCAGATAGATCTTGACCTGATAAACATTTTTATCCCATGTCAGATTTCCTCAAAATGCTTTGGTTTTTGAGTTATAAGCCAAAAACTGCATTTTACCCCTTTGTTCTATTTTTAGCCGTGGCGGCCATCTTGGTTGGTTGACCAGGTCACGCCACACATTTTTTAAACTAGATACCCCAAAGATGATTGTGGCTAAGTTTGGATTAATTTGGCCAAGTGGATTAATTTGGCCAGGTAGTTTCAGAGGAGAAGATTTTTGTAAAAGATTACTTTAATTAACGAAAAATGGTTAAAAATTGACTATAAAGGGCAATAACTCCTAAACGGGTCAACTGACCATTTTGGTCGTGTTGACTTATTTGTAGATCTTACTTTGCTGAACATTATTGCTGTTTACAGTTTATCTCTAACTATAATAATATTCAAGATAATAACCAAAAACAGCAAAATTTCTTTAAAAATTACCAATTCAGGGGCAGCAACCCAACAACCGATTGACCGATTCATCTGAAAATTGCAGGGCAGATAGATCTTGACCTGATAAACATTTTTACCCCATGTCAGATTTGCTCTAAATGCTTTGGTTTTTGAGTTATAAGCCAAAAACTGCATTTTACCCCTATGTTCTATTTTTAGCCGTGGCGGCCATCTTGGTTGGTTGACCGGGTCACGCCACACATTTTTTAAACTAGATACCCCAATGATGATTGTGGCCAAGTTTAGTTTGATTTGGCCCAGTAGTTTCAGAGGAGAAGATTTTTGTAAAAGTTAACGACGACGGACGACGACGGACGACGGACGACGGACGCCAAGTGATGAGAAAAGCTCACCTTGGCCCTTCGGGCCAGGTGAGCTAAAAATGAAACAGATTATGCTAATTTTGAGCAACAAAAATGTCCTTCCCACAATGTCATGTGCACAAACATTAACTAAGATAAAAAAAAATATATGGGTTCAAATTTTTTAGAAATTAATTATGAGGATTAAAAAAGAAATTGATTCATTAGTTTTTAATAAATCTATAAAAGAAATTTATAACTAGAAAAACTGAAGCTGACACATAGATCACATTTAACTCAATCAATCAATTTATGTTTTGATTTTAGTTTTAATTCTTCCAAACTCAAAATTCAGCCGACATTTAATTTTTTAGTATGAACTAAATTTATGATGGACCTAAAGTCAGTATTGTGAAAAATTATCCTTCAGTGGATGGTTTACCACACATTTAAATGTTCAATGAAATACAAATTTTCTAAAGTCTTGTATGCACTAAAGCAATTTCATGAAATAAACAAATAACCACAAAAATGCAGTTCTTCTTCAATCAATGAAAATTGGTACCCAACAAAAATAAATGAATTCACAGTAGTATATCAATTTTAGCCACAATCAAAGCAATAAGATATCAAATATAATTGAAATACAATTACTGCATATCAAAGTACAAAATAAAAATAAGACAATACCTCTTCATCCATTTGAATATCATAAAGTATGTAAATTCAATTTAAAATCCAGATTTTGCTGTAACACATTTTAGTCCTTAGTAAGACTATAGTACAAAATGTTATCCACTTTATCTACAGTACTATAATAGTCCATCTTAAACTTAGTATATAGTGTATTGGACTTATCTATATCTTGGACACCTATGATCAGGTACACGAACCCAGCTTAGTCATAATATCACACCAATCAAAAAGATGCTTGATTAAGAAAAATATTACCACAATCCCCCCCCAGACAAAGATGATGACAGAAGAACATTAGATCTTACACTTGTTATCAAATTTTACTACGATACATATAAATTAATAATATACACTTGCCTATGGTCATTTGTTTTATCGTAAATAATAATATAACAATGTCAAAAATTATTAAAACATACTACCTGACAAAAAAGCCGTAGGTTTTGTCCTTAAGATGCAGTCATTCCACATTTATTTTGAAATTTCAATTTTGTTTAATTGTTTAAGTGTAAAAAAAAACAAAAATAACAATGTCAAGAAATATTAAAATACACTACCTGACAAATAAACAGCAGGTAAAATTCTTCCTTAAGATGCAGTTATTCCATCTATTTTGAAGTTTCGAATGTATATCCTTTGAAGTTAATTCAACACTAATTAACACGTAATAATACTTATATCGTAAAACAAAAAGCGACTTGTCAAGACAAACAAAACATAGGTAATTATACAGGTAAACATCAAGTTAAAGCTTGTGTCTTTAACACTTTCCGTCCTTTTGTTGTTTTTAAATGGTAATTTATCTAATATCATAGTATGTATATACGCGTCAAATGAAGCATGTAAACTCAAAATTTAACAACCGACTCGCTCAACTGAAACTGGGCAAATCGGCAGACCATTGTAAAAATTAACCCATACATCATGATGCTATCTAACTAACAATTCACAGTAGACTGTGATATTCAAATGAGATTATAGGAGTTAAGTGTTTTATACTTATAAGTATATACTAAGACCGTTAATGACGACAAACCACCCTCAACTTTGAAGTTCGAGATTTCGTAACTTCTACTATTACAATTCATCGACTTTCATATCCTTTTTTACTAGAATGAAAAGTTGTAATTATGCCAAATAAAAATGAAATTTTAAACCATTTAAATATTTAACCTATAAAATATTGAAAATTTGATGCTAGGTATGTAATCGTCCTCTTGCCTTACAATACGGAATGATTTCATTTTGATTGCTTTGATCATCTCTATAATAACAAGGTTTTCTGATACTTAAGCTTGTACTCTTCAGGTGAATGACATCAAAATATTACCTGGGTATTGAACAACATCCTAAGTATATATTAGATAAGCACAAGGGTGCAAAATATTACCTGGGTATAGAACAAGATCCTAAAGTATATTAGATAATCACAGGGGTGTAATAAAATTGAGAATGGAAATTGGGAATGTGTCAAAGAGACAACAACCAGACTAAAGAGCAGAAAACAGACAAAAGGCCACCGATTGTTCTTCAACACAGCAAGAAAATCACGCACCCAGCGGCAGGCTTCAGCTGGCCCTGTTACAAAAATATGTATTAGTTCAGCGATAATTGATGAAAGCAGAGACGATACCATAATCCACAAATATGGACAATGTTCTGTTATTTTGAAAAGGGCTGTATACGCCATACGGTCAAAAATGGCAAATTCAGGAAAACTGGTGAATGAATTTAAACTTTCATGCATGCTATTCACTCCCCCTAAAAAGAAAAAATATTTTGAACTAATTTAAATATAAACTTAAAGAAAATAATCCTTAGTTGTTAAAATACACCTTTTAAAAAAATATATATATTTCTAACAACATTCTTAGTCAATAATTTTTGGTACTTTCTGAACTAAAATATTTAAAGAATGTCAAATCCATCTTTTTATTCTACATGAATCAGGTTTGAAAAGGACTGTTTGCTATACAAATCTTTGATTAGTGAAGCAACTTTGCTTAAAGCCAAGTTAATTAGTATTGAAAAGTCATCGTGACCACTTTGTTTCTCAAACAGTACTTATATAAATACATGTAAATGACTGTTACAACTTGGAATGTTTGCTATCTAGCTTATTAAATATGCTAGTTTGTCGATAACATCAACATATCTTACCTTTAATACATACTATGTAAAATTTGTCTTATGTAACGATGTTTAAATAGCATAATATTATGTGAACATGGGTCTAGGTGTATTAAGAATTCAGTCCCATCAATATAGACCCCTGGGAAAGCATTTCTTTGTTGTGGTACATGGCTTAGAGGCTAAAAGCAACCTAGATATTTACTTAAAAGTTCAGAGGCTAACCCCTTTTACATACATGTATCTAACTGTACAAATATGAATTTAATCAACTATACAATACGATTCACCCATCAAATCAAAGAAATATTACCAGTATTCATTTTTTTACTACAATTTTATTAATGGTTAATGGCAAAATTTTAAACATGTCATAAAATAAATATTTTCTTTGATGGTTAATATTCATAAATTGTTGGTTAATGAAACTGAGAATTATAAAATGTTGAAATTAAAATTGATGAATTGTGTGTCAACTGGGAAATTATAGTCTCAGTCTGATGAAAAAAAACACTATTGCAATCAAATATTTATTAATTCTAAATGCAAAACAGGGATAAACATACATTTACACAAGAGTTTAATATCTTTTAAGGCATTATTCTGGTCTATTTGCAAAAATTTACATTTATAAACTTCTAAATGATTGTATTTCTTTTCTGTAGAATTTTAAAATACAAAAGTCATGAAATGTCTTTATTTCTTTGTTTGTTTAAGCATAATTGACTAATAACATGTTTGAAGCAATTTTCAGCACTTAATTAATTCTTGCAGTCAAATGTTATTGGGGGTGGTGACACGCCAAAAGGCTTGAAGAGAACCATAACATTTAGTAGGAGTCAAATGCACCCATACTGCATGCTGGGTTAAACATGGAAATGTGACAGGCTCTCGATTTTAGAATATATTTTTTTTCATTAATTTCAATATTTACAAAACCAAAGAATTTTTTTAATGGGCATCATTTTTCTTTAATTGCCTTTCATTTGGCATATATCGATTTCAATCAACTTATTAAGCCTAATTTTCAAGATCTATATTTGCAAAGCTAGTATTCTCAGTCTTATTCTAAGCCAATGCCCATCAAACATAAGACTTATCATCATGCTGTTTAGGGCACCTGCTTTACATATCTAGTTTTAATCTTATTTTCAAAATACAGCTGCAAGATAACAAACAACTCTATATAAGATATTGGATATTAATTTTCAAAATTTGCTCCCAAGAAAGCAAATATATGATAACAGGGCTCGACATTACCGTTTGTCCGATTGTCCGGGACAAGTGGAAATAGGTGTCGGGCAAGTAGATTCATCATACTACTTGTCCGATGGGACAAGTGAAAAAATCGATGTCAGATGTCAATAGATCAAATTCAAGACTTATACATTACTAAACATATGAATGATTGTTTTATTGATCATACAAAATGAAATAAATATTCATTGATTGAACCAGAGACATATAAACTTGTATATTATGTCTCTGATTAAACGTATTTGAACATGCTGGCAGCCATTGACCAGGGGAAAATAAGTAAGGGAAAGGAAACCAAATGTAAATGTTTCTTCTTTAATAGTATAAGCCTCTTGAATTAGGAGCACCTCCATATGCATGATATGGAGTTTTCCTTAACTTTAAAATTTTAAATTAAAGTCTGTATTATTTGATTTTGCTTTTAGGCATAACATTAAATTAAAAAAGGTATTATTTAATAAGATCTATATGTTAAAATAATAAGCTAAGATGGAAAAATTAGATAAAATCTAAAAAGGCAGATTTTTTACTAAAATGTTTTATGTACTTCATGATCATATATCAATGTATGTAAAAATCAAGACAAATTGTAAAATCTTGTTTTGCACCATCAATAAATTAAAAAGGTTTATTTGCAAACAAGGTGCCAGGTATATTTAAACCATACCACCACTTCAGAATGAATATAGGTCCACTAATAGGAGAACCTAGTGGTATGGGAAGAGATATAATTTAATGAACGACACATGATAGTGACAATGTGTTAGAGAGCTCAGTCTTGCAAATAAGCCTTCAGTCTGAAATAATAAAATGAATTTTGATGTAGTATTCATATAACATAACAAAATGCTCCCTTTATTGATCTTTATTAGGTACAACCAAAGGGCAAGTGTTATTATTGCATATAACATGTATAATCAATATGGAGAATTTTCAATTATAAATTTGGACAAGTGAGTTATGAGTTCGGACAAGTTGATTTTCTTGCAACTTGTCCGAAGGGACAAGTGAGAAAAAATGATAATGTAGAGGCCTGTGATACTTGATAATACCTAACATTCATATAATCTAAAACCGCAAAAACCTGCTGATGTTGAAAATGTGACTAGCACATCCTTTTTACATTTTTTAATTCAAAAATTTACTAACTACTACTCCCTCAAATTCATTGAAATCAACGTTTTTGGGATATGGGATTCAAAATTTTATTTTCTACCAATTTTCAGTGTTCTTACTTGGCATCTATTAATTTTCAAATAATAAAGCCCTAATTTTTTAAGGTCTGTATTTTTCTATAATCATGCATAATTAAATATCAAATCTAGTCTCAAACTATAAATAGTTGTACATTGTACTGTCATAAATTTCAATCTTTTCAAAAAGCATTGTGATTTACCAATCATTTTGCAAGAAGAAAGTCTGTTCTCTGTCTTTTTCTAATACAAATGTACTAAATAAGCTCTTCAAATAAAATAACAGGTGTATGCTGAAATATCCTAAATGGTTTCTAAAAAGAACAACATAAGCCTACCTCCACATTTTTTACATCAGAATCCATTCAGAAAAAAAAGGACTCGAAACAAATCAACACATTTAAAAGACTGTTTTTTATCATTGAGTTTCTTGTTGTAAATTTTAATTTTCTTTTCATAAAATTTATTGGAATTATCTTATTGTGTGCCATATATAAAATCATAAATAAAGAGCCTACTTGATAATATGTATATCTTGACAAAATATTTCAGTTAATAAAACTTTCATTGTCATTATTGTGGTGGGGCTGAATAAATATTGCTTCCAGAAGATTTATATACTTGTCAAGGTAACTTGAAAATTCTTTATAAACTCATAGTTCCTGTTGCATTTGGTTATCAGTCAAAAAACGAGTCACATAGGTAGAAATGTCTGTGGCAACAATATACCGGAATACACTCTGACAGGGTCTGATCCAATGTAAAAAGGTATCCCAGAACGTTATACATTCCTGTTTAAACCGAACCTCTTCAGGGCTTACGATTTTGTTCGGTTTTGGCAGATGTTCGAATTTATCACGTTTACAATGCACATTATTTAATATGACAGTGTTGACGAATATGTTCGATTTATACAGGTTTTAGGTTAATACAGGATTGCGTTTAGTCGAGTTTCACTGTATATGGGCAGCACATCCAACATATGATATGAATATATTAAGTGTGTAGGACCTGGGACTATTGGAGGACACAATCCCTTGTTTCTAAAAACTCTTTGAATAAAAGTTACTTCTTTTATAATTTCAAATGAAAGAAATTTTCAGGAATATTTTTCCAATTGAAAAATAACACAATTTTTGTTCTTGACAGAATAGTTTACCATGCAGGTAGGCATCACAGCAAAGTATTTAAAACACACTTCAAGAGGTCAAAATAATGTGGACTAGTCTCATCATCAGGTTTTGGCAGAGACATATATATACATATGTGTATATATGTCTCTGGTTTTGGTAATCCCTTTTTTGACTTACAAATTTTGAATGTCCCTTGGTATCTATCTATCTATCTATCTATCTGAATATCTTCTGCCAATTAAGGCACACCTCCTGGTACCCGGAGTACGGTGTATGATAAATGTTATACAGAATATCCTCCACCAATATTTACAGTAGATCCATAAGAATTATTTACACTGATAAAAGTTCTTTATCCACACATAAAACACATATGTATGATTTAAAATCTAAAATTTATATTTTAAAATTAAATTTTAGATATATATTGCTTAGAGGTGATCTGACAACACTATTGAAATGATTAATGTTTAATGCCACCTTTTCGACTCTTCTTCTTAGGTATAATGTTCAGTAATTCATATCGCTTATGGTGCAATTTATATATAAGATGCCTACACAATGGTTCTAAATGAATGTTAATGTCATTAGTAAGCTCTAAATGTGCTGAGGTGATACAATAGGCATAAGGATTCACTACGACAGTAAGAAGATCTATTTCTACGGATAGACTATGTTTGGCAAACAGCAAGCTACAAGTGTTGGTGATCTTTTCAACAATATCTCTACGTATATATTCAAGCCGGGCACAGCCTAGCAGAAAATGAGCAAGTGTCTCTTCACTACATTTGCATAGCATACAGACAGCATCTATTTTGTTTTGATTAAAGGCGGCTCTATTTGTTTGGAGAATGTAGCCGCCTTTAATTTTCTAATTCTTTTGAAAATTGTAAGATCTGAGACTGCTTTAACACGTATTAGTAGATAGATATATAACACGTGTTAATGTAACAAAATATTTGTTCCGGCGTGACATTTGTTCCGCCGGAACAAATTTCATATAAAATATGTTCCACCGGAACTTATGTCACAGAAAATATGTTCCAGCACTATAAAATTTGTTCCGGAACTAATTTTTTAAACAAGTGTGAAATAAGTTCCGGGACAAAAATTACAGCTCCATGAGTTTTGTTCCAATACTAAAATTTAAAAGAAAAGGTGAAATAAGTTCCTGAGATATTAGTTTTGAACAAAGGTATTTTATAGAAATCAATGAAAATGTTCTGCTCAACTGTGACCTATTTCACAGAAAATAAGTTCTGTGTTTGCATGCATTTGCAATTGAATGCATGACTGTAGGATGGAGATAAGAAATAAAAGCGATGATAATGTATCATAATTTGTATCTATGTTTTATCCTTTATGTGATATTCGACCTCCTTGTTTCCTGTTGATCTGTCATGATCTCTGTCATGGGTGTTCTTATCATACATGTGCTTAGCTAGGGTCATTGCAGTTTTTAAAGAGTGTGTCTTTTGTTTCTTTGTCTTTTAAAATAATTGATCAGTCACTTTGTCCTTTTTTAAAAAGTACAAATGTTCATCTTTAACTATGATACCTTTTTTTGGGGAATGACTTTTATTATTATTTTTTATTCTACTCTTTCCTGGTTCATAATTGTCATTTTTAGTATTACTAATTGAGTATGTTATTTAACTTTTGCTGTAATTCCACATGATCCAAATTGGATGTTTACACTTTTTATTTATTAAATTATCAATATAATACAGACTAAATACATTTTTTTATTAATGACTTTAAACTGACTGATGACAAGTGCTCAGTATATAAGATAACTTGTTAAACCAGTGGAACATATTTCATAGACAAGGAACTTATTTCACCAGGTGAGGAACAAATCTCACAAATCCAGAACTTATTTCACCAGGTAAGGAACAAATCTCACAAACATGGAACTTATTTCACTAGGTCAGGAACAAATTTTACCAACCTAGAACTTATCTCACCAGGTAAAGTGTGGAACTTATTTCATATAGATGGAACAAATTATATAGAAATTGTCTGTGTAAAAAGTTCTCCCAGAACAAATTACCTGTGAAATTAGGTCCACTGGAACTTTTTTCACAGGAACAAATTTTGGCTCACATTAACGTAGTCTCAAACAATATATTTTGTGAAATGTTCTTACCATGTCTTTTAGTGTTGCTTCATCTTTCCCTCTAAATTTCTTCAGTTCCATTTCAAAAGTGAAAGTAACGTGCTACCTAAACAACGGTGTGATGATCCCGCGTACCTTCGGTGTGTTCGATACGCACAGAGACAAGAAGACACTAAAATACGGGAAAATGCCTCCGGTAGTGTTTTACGACAGGTTTCCAATAAAAACGTTCATTGAATATAATTGTCGGCTACTTGAAGTACACGATGTTATACACCTTTTTTTACTCCTCGGATTAATCAATATGACAATTGTTTAATTATAAAAAGTCAATCAAAAGGCTGTACGAAAGATATTTCGTCTACGGAACCACATTGTCACACATAACCGTTACGTGTTTTATGATATCATAAACAAATCTATTGATCTATCATATATTTATCAATCAATGGAATTCTTTAGCTCTATGGTATCATAAACCCTGAGACTTGTTAAACATAGACTCTATTATGAATATTTAATTCAGTGTCAATATATTTTTAATTGATCCAATTATTGAAGCAGATCATTTCTTTATAGTATTAATGCAAAATAGCTTTGTGGTATAATAAGCTTATATCATTATTACCAATGCAGTGCTGACCATTTAGTGCACGGATATAGTTGGTTATGTACGAACCAAAAAAATCTTAAATGTCATAAAATTTTAATAAAATATAACATGCAGACTTTATTAATGGAGAAGACGTAATTTTTCAATCAGTTTAATTGAGGTCTGCAGCTGACTGGTAGTCCTTTGGTAATTAAAGTTTCATTGTCATTTTGTTAAGTTTCTTTTGTTACGTATTCTAACATCGGACTCAGTCTTCTTATAAACTGAGTTTTGCTGTGCGTATTGGCATTGGTGTCTGTTTGTTTATCAGTTATCCATAGGTTAAAAGTACAGAAGCCAACTGTATCCCAACTCCTGGTGCGGAATTTTCTCGCTGTCGAGTTAAAATAAAAACCGATGATTGATGACCTTGGGCTGTCTACTCACGGTTTGGTCGGGTTTACTCTGTTTGACACGTTCCCCATCTTCAGTCTCATTTTTGATTGAAATGAATCAGCTAATCAAAGCCACTTGGCTCTGAAAACAAAAGTCATATACTAGTATACTGAATATAATATATGAACAAAATCTTAGACCAGCAACTGTGATTTAGAGGCTACCGGCAGAGACATATATACAAGACTTTACATGTCTCTGTAGCCTTGCTACACGACAAACAATTCGTATGCACTGACATAAGTATAAATTCAAGACTTGGCTAAAGTAAAACCTCTGTGGCTGCCTTTTCGTCAAAACATTCGTATGATTTTTTTCTTCCCCATAACCATTTCTGTATAATTTCATTCATGATGTTGGATCTGTCTTTGGTCCGCTTATATGCCTGCCAAGTTGTCTCTATGTACAATTTTTTAACTTCAAATTTGAAAAAAAAAAAAAATTATTAAGTAATTATGCCCCACATACGATAGTAGAGATGCATTATGTTTTCTGGTCTGTACGTCCGTTCGTCCGTCTGCATGTCTGTTCGTTCGTCCGTGGTTCCGCTGTACAGTTCGTCCCGCATCAGGTTAAAGTTTTTGGTACAGGTAGTACTTAATGAAGTTGAAGTCCAATCAACTTGAACTTAATATACATGTTCCCTATGATATGATCTTTCTAATTTTAATGCCAAATAAGAGTTTTTATCCCAATTTCACGGTCCACTGAACATAGAAAATGATAATGCGAGTGGGGCATCCGTGTACTGGGGACACAAGTCATTCTTGTTTTTATCATAATTCATTAACAGTTGTTTAACTTCTGTCCTATCATTAGAGCTACAGATGATAATTGTCTTATACTATACTATAATGAGGCGAGTAACATTCACGAGGATGCTGTATGAACTCCTTTTCACTATAGAAGCTCACTTTGTATGATAGAGAGGAAAAAATAGCTCAAATCGTAATGATATGAAGGAGAAGAATCAATTGCAAAGGAAGGGGACAATCCATGCCAGAGGCGGATTAAGGGGAGGCCCAGGGGGCCCGGGCCCCCCTTTTTGGTAAAAAATTTGGTTGCTTATATAGGGATTCACTGAAGCGTGACTGGAGCGGGTCCCCTCTTAGGTCAGTCAGCGGGCCCCCACTTATGAAAATTCCTGGATCCGCCACTGCATGCCATTCCATTTAAACCATCTAAATTATTTGTTGGACCAAATTCAATTTATGGACTACAGGAGTTTGTTACTATTTGCCTTGTTTACTATCCAATCATTAAAATAAAAATCAAAATAAACAAGTAACCTTTAAAACGTGATTGTTTTTCTCGAGCTTATAGTAGCAATATCCTTTGTGTGAACTACAAAATCGGGAAGGAGGTAGCGACGAAGGTCACGTAAGAAAGTTATAAACCCGAAGATCTTCAAAAAGATTTTTCAATGGATATATATTAGTCAGAAGTAAATGAGGATTTGTTCCAACAGGAAAAGTTATTATGACATTGTTTATAACAAAATTTCCAGTGGAACTTCTGTTAGGCGGAACAATTATACGTTGACACTAGTCAGCCTTACAATTCATTGTCAAAAAATAATAGTAGCTATACGGCTTGGATGGATTGTGATCAACCACAACCAAAAATAAGCAAGCTAACCCTGCCACGATCACCGAGACACCTATTGCATTGCACACTGATGTCACGGCTGGGTACTCTTTCGAAAAAGAACCGGCGAATGCCGCTACAAGGGAACACTCGCAGCCGCAAAGTGGAAAGGGATTTATATAAGTTATTACTGAGAATGGAAATAGGGAATGTGTCAAAAAGACAACAAACCGACCATAGTAAGGGCAACAGCCGAAGGCCACCAATGGGTCTTCAATCCAGCTAGAAACGCCCGCACCCGGAGGTGTAGTTTAACTGGCACCTAAACAAACATGTATACTAGGTCAGTGATAATGAACGTCATACAGTATAAAACTCCAAAATATACACCATATATATATATACTACAATTAAAAATGCATACAAGACTAACAAAGGTTAGAAGCTCCTGACTTGGGACAGGCGCAAAAATGTGGCAGGGTTAAACATGTTTTTACCCTCCTGGCCGTATTGAGCACTACATTTTGGAACTTTTGGTCCTCGGTGTTCTTCGGCTTTGTACTTGTTTTGGCTTTCGAACTTTCGTCACTGGTTAGTCTTGTGTGGACGTATTAAATTTTAGACCTGGTACCATTTGTGCTATTTTTCGTGTTTCTCTTTCTTATATGTTTTTCCATTTATTTGTATTATAGTCCTGTCATGTAATGTTGTCATTTTAATGTTATATTTAACATTGCCATAAAAGTGGGAGGTTTGGCATGCCACAAAACCAGGTTCAACACACCTTTTTTTCTTTAAATGTCCTGTACCAAGTCGTGAAAATGGCCATTAATTTGTATATCATAGTTCGTTTCTGTGTGTGTTACATTTCAAGTAATGTTGTGTTTCTGTTGTGTCGTAGTTTTCCTTTTATATTTGAAGTGTTTCCCTCAGTTTTGGTTTTAACCCGGATTTGGTTTTTTTTCTCTCAATCGTTTTATGAATTTCAAACAGCGGTATACTACTGTTGCCTTTATTTTTAATTTTATCTTCTCAACCCTCCCCCTTTACCTCTAGCCAATAAAGAAAAACAAGCGCACGACAGTATAACTCAGTTTAAGGTTTATGTACCCTTCTGTAGCCATTTTTGTACGAACTTTTCAAACTTTAATTATATCAAAACTACAGATATAATTAATAATAGAAATAGGCCATTTAGTACATATTCCAAGGGGAAACTTGATGCAAACCATTATTTTTTACTATTCCATTTCATTTAATAGAAAAAGAGGACTTTGTGGCAAATAAATCAAGATTTTTATAGAAAATCCACAGCCTTTATCCTTGTACTCTCATATTTGGCAATTTGATGACTGGTAGATATAGGATTATTGCATACAGTGCTAGCATTGATTTCCTTAAAACAAGTTTATAAATGTAGTTATTGGTTAAAACAGATATAAATATGGCAAAAATCAAATACACCTTTTAGGGTGCGCTCGACTTTAGTGACTCAGCACGAGGTGTTTTGGAATTTACAGGTTCCTTAAAACTTTTTGTAAAAAATAAACACTAGCACATCATAGAAAATCGAGTGAGTAATTTATGTTTCAGATTTTATAACAAAAATCTCTGTATTAAAGGCTGTGGATTTTCTATAAAAATCTTGATTTGTTTGCCACAAAGTCTTCTTTTTCTATCAAATGCAATGAAACAGTAAAAAATAATGCTTTTACAGTTTCCCCTTGGAATATGTACTAAATGGCCTATCTCTATTATTCATTATACATGTATCTGTAGTTTTGATACAATTGAGATTTGAAAAGTTCGTACAAAAATGGCTACAGAAGGGTGAGGGGGAGGACAGGGGGATACCCTTCTCCCTTCTCCCACCCCTCTTCTCCTGTCTCCTACCCCCGTTCTCCTTTCTCCCATTAGAATAAAACATCTCCTTTTGAGATGATTTTTTCTTGAAATATTAGATAATTTTTTAAAAGGAGAGATATTTTATTTTTTCTCCTTTCTCCAACTTTTTCTCCTTTCTCCCAGCCTTCCTCTCCTTTCTCCTACCCCCTTTCTCCTTTCTCCCACCCCTTTCTCCTTTCTCCTACCCCTTTCTCCCTGTCTCCCTTACCCCTGTCCTCCCTCTCAAGGGTACATAAACCTTAAGAGACGTCCGAGTCCGATGTCAGAAGAGGTAACAAAAGAAAATAAACCAAATGACAATAATACTTAAATAACTAAACAACAGACTCATGCTAGCTCGGACTCCAGACCTCAATTAAACTGATATAAAAGTAAGTTATGTCTTCATCATATACAGACACACTCCCTCCCGTTATTGATTCAACATTATATACCATCATAAAATATATGAGAAGAACATAACCCGTGTCATGTCGCGACGTGTTTATGTTGCTTTTTTCCCACTCTACTGTAAATAAATATGTTTAAACTAAACTACTATGTTGAGACAGAGTGTTCTCCCCTTTAAAGGCGTAATTTTTATTTTTTGTCAATAATTATTTTTTTATTCATACGAATTCTACTTAATGCTAAAGAATGATTTGTTATAACATTATTAATGCAAATAAATATTAATTTAACCTATGTCAAAGTTTTGACGGATTGTTTGCTCTTAGAATAAACAGAATTGAACATTTTATTTGAAATTGATTTATTAAATATATACATTACCAAAACATTCCCACGTTCATACATGTATTAAGTTTTGGGAAACTTTTCTTGCTATCTGCAAGAATTAGCAAATAAAATGTTAAAGTTATCAATTATATTGTACTGTTAAATCATTCATCCTATAGTTGGATGTGTGAAAAGTAAAAACACAAAAATACCGAACTCCGAGGAAAATTCAAAAAGGAAAATCAAAAATCAAAAGGCAAAATCAAAAGTCCAAACACATCAAACGAATGGGTAACAAGGTTCGGGCGAACCTTGAGTGTAACGAGTTGGAGGAGAGAAAGGCTTTTTATTTTTACTTTATGTGATTACATGCTTGTTATGAGCCCTATGATTAGGAAATAAAATATCTTATCTTATCTTATCTTATATGTGAGACTGATGAGTGGCGCTCAAAAAATGTAAAGCCAAAAAACCGTGTACAAAATTGAAAAGCATTGAGGACCCAAAATTCCAAAAAAAAAATGCCAAATATGGCTTAAGTTATCTATATAGGTATAGGAAGATGCATGTGGTATGAGTGTCAATGAGACAATTCTCCATCCAAATAACAATTTATATAAGTAAACAATTATAGGTCAAGGTATCATATGCCTGGAATAAGAAAATCCTTATATAAATAAAAGATAGTAGAACAAAATATAAAAAGATAGTAGAACCAAATATAAAAAGAATCTCCTAACGGTTGAAACAGTACCGCACTAAGTTCATTCTTAAATAAGTTTTATATAAAGACAAGAAAACTAGTTGAAATGTGTAAAACACTTAGTGTGGCCCTTATATATACGGTGCCATTTTGATTATTCCTGTTCCCATAATGCATTGGTATGCAGTGGCGTAGCTGGGTCATTTTTACGTGTACGCCCGAACCTTGGCGAATGATATGAGGGGTGCCAACCGCTCTATGTTAAAGCACCTGTTGGTAGAGGGTTCGGAAGGGACGAAGCCCCCGAAAGCTATCGAAAATGAGATACCGTAATGATTCCTTTCAGTAAAAATCATTGATAGCAACATACTTTTGAATCTAAATGGTTTGTTTGTTTTGGTTAAATCTTGTAATATGTCAAGTTGTCAACTTATTCATCGTGTTAAACTGGAAGCTAGCCTAATGGCCAGTCATTGGTTTTAGAGAAAACGTCCAAACCAATATTGCTTTTAAATAAGTTTAAATGGTGCCTTTTAATGAACACGAAAAAAATAATTTCTAAGAGGTGTAATATAAAAAAATTCTGAAACACCTAGGATTTCTGCCCACAAAAAGTGAATCAATTCATCGTTATTTAAAATAAAATCTAAAATTTTCTTTTGATATTTTTTTCTTGATCTGGAATATTTCACGACAATCTATGAATGTTTATAAATTGAGCATGTAAAACAATTAATTGCGTAAAGAAGAGTCCGGCTATCCGGCTGTGTATCAGAAAAGAACAGAAAAATGAACGAAAAAAATGCTTTCAAAATTTTAGCTTTAGACATAAGTAATAGAAAAAGCTCAGGAGCCTGTAGTTTTGAGGTTGTCTGTGTGTTGAATATTTGTTAATAGTTTTGTATAGTGTGTGCTTGTGTTGTGCTGTAGCACTACTGTCTATAGTATGGCGGCGGGCGCCCGTGAAACATGTTTAACCCGCTACGTTCTACTGATATGTATGTGCCATCTCCCAAGTCAGGAGCCTGTGATTGAGTGATTGTCATTTGTTGCTGTGTTTCATATTTGTTCGGTTTTCGTTCTTTATTTTATACATAAATTAGGCCGTTAGTCTTCACGTTTGAATTGCTTTACATTTGTCATTTCAGTGGGGGGGGGGGGGGGGGGGGGGGGGTGAGGGGTATATCTGATTATATGCGGCAAAGGTTTGACTGCCAGTCGAAAAAAAACCCCAAAATATGTTTTATGTTCCCAAGTCGCCAGTGAGTGATGATTTAGAATAGTTGGTGTATAAGAAAAGAGGATTTTTTGTATTAGCAAACCAAAGAGGGCACTATTTGAAATGGTTATTTGTGCTTTAATAAAGATTAAATAATAGTACTAGTAAGTGAAATTCAATGGATAATTTAAACTAACAGTTTTGTTATGTTACCATCGGCAGAGGACAATTGAGTTAATCCATATAATTAATACATGTTTATTATAAGACGACATGATATAGAACTGCACATGTTATAAACCCCAGTGTGTTATGTACAGATAAAGTCAATGAACTTTAAGCACGTGTAACTGTTATAAGAATAAGAATAAGAATATTTTATTTCCAATTAAAGGGCCCTATAAAGAGCTTTCATGACATTACATACAAGTACATATGATTAGACATAAATTAGAGACATATAATATAAGAAAACAACATTGTTTAGTACTATTAAAAAAATGCTATAAAAGGCCAGGACAGAACCAGACAATACATTTTAGATCTTTAAAATATACCATTTAAGATCATATACCACTCAAAATATGTATATTTGTGGCTAATTTGTATTCATTATTTTTGAACTTCTCCTTATCTCTAGATTTTTAGATAAATACTTTCCTAAACATTTATACACATTTAAATTTTCTTGTGTAAATAGCCATAAAAACTTTGAAAAATTGTCTAACGATTGAAAATTATTACAATTTAGAGATATTTCAGTAAAAAAATCATTTCTGTTATCAATATATAGTGGACATTCAGTTACAAAGTGTATCTCATCTTCAACTTTATTTAAAGTACAGTATAAACATTTTCTGAGTGTCCTATTCACATAAAGTTTGGCGTATCTATCAGTCTCAATCCTTAATGGATGAGCGCTTATTCTAATTTTACAGATTGATTGTCTTAATCTAAAATCTTTAAGATCCAAATATTTTTCAAAACAAAATAGAGTTTTAAAGGAAAAATAGGTAGTAAGTTTACCTTGATCTGATTGTAAAACTTTATTTCTATTTTCCTTCCAGAAATGGAGATAGTTTTTATATAGCTTATCTTTGATAAATTTTGGGAAAGAGTAGATACTGGTTTTTAAATTACATGTTTGTATGCCTAGCTTTTTTAAAATACAGTCTATACTTGAAAACCATGTATTCACTTTATTATTGTGAAGTTCTTTACTACATACATATGCATCATATAATAAAATGTTCTTAGTATTATTAAGTCGATGATAATATTTCAACATTGCTAATATAATATAAAAATACATTGGGTATCTCCCTAGTTCAGAAGTCACAGCAAGATTACTGGATTTCTTATTTACACCTAGAACATATTTCATAAATTTGATATGTGATTTTTCAGATGTATCATTCGAAAACACCTTTTCTAATATATATTGATCATTTTTCTAACATGCAGCTGAGTTTAAAGAAAACATACCCCAGACTTCACATCCATAGGTTAAAATTGGTTTACAGTGTGGTCATATAAATGAAGTAAAGTTGAAACACTAGGGTTTGACGATGACATACATTGTTGTAATTTAAAACATGCTTTCATAGACTTTTTGTACAGTTCATCTTTACATTGAAAAAATTTTCCACTGGGTATAAAAGTGATTCCCAAATATTTATAATTATATGTACAACCAATAGCTTTTTCACCTAGGTAAAAAGGGAGATTAAAATGTCTCCCTGTTTTATTAAAAATCATAACTTTTGTCTTGTTCTCATTTATATTTAAACACCATTTAGAACAGTAATTGTTAAGCATGGTTAACCTTTCTTGCAATCCCTCTGGTGAATCTGAGAGAATAACAACGTCATCAGCATACATTAAACAATCAACCCTTTGGTTATTAACATTAACAGGGTTAGCACAAGAAGAGAAGACATCAGGGAGATCATTAATAAAAAGTTTGAATAAATTGGGGCTTAAAACATCCCCTTGTCTCACTCCAATAAATGATCTAAATAAAGGAGTTGATTGATTGTCAATTTTGACACATAGCTTACTTTTATTATACATATCTTTAACTATAGCATAAAACTGACCTGCTATGTTGTGTTGAAGTAGTTTAAGTTGAATACCTGTATGAATAACAGAGTCGAATGTTTTTCTGAGATCAACAAAACATGCAAAAAGTTTACCATTTTTGCTATTAATACACTTGTCAATTAAAGTCTTAAGAACAAATATATGATCGGATGTTCTTGATTTTTTTGTAAATCCAATTTGGCATTTACTTATGATATCATGTTCTTCAAGAAAGTGGTCTAGTCTATTATTTAAAACACAATTAAATAATTTACCTATGCAGGTGTTAATAGCAATACCTCTATAATTTTCTGGTTTGCATGGATCACCAGACTTAAAAACCGGGGTTATATATGCTGATGACCATTGTAGAGGATAAAATCCTGTTGAAAATACAATATTATATAGTTTTTGTAACAATGGCACTAAAACTGATGAACCTGCCTTTAACATTTCTGCAGGAATACCATCTAAACCTGATGCTTTTCCATTTTTAAGTTTTCTCACAGAGTTTGAAATTTCTGTATTTGAGATTCTAAAATCTAATTTACAAAATTGTTTTACTTTCTCTAATTTTTCTACCTCAGACTTTATTTCATGTATTCTATTACTATGTAAATTTGATGGCTTATTGAGCTCTGAAAAATTTTCATGCCAATCCTCTGGCTTGGCTGAATCTAGAGTGTTATCATTTTTACGTTCTTTCAGTGAATTTATGAGTTTCCAATATTTCTTGGGATCCTGATCCCTTAACTGATCAAGCTGATCTAAAACTTGTTGCTTAAAATGTCTTTTCTTATATCTTCGCAATTTGGTATATTCTCTGTAACATTTAAAATATGATCATCTTATAATTGGATTAAAAGGATATTTAGAAAGTAATATAATGTCAATCAAGATAAGATAGGCGGAGTCTCTACAAACGTAAACATTGACCAGATGATATAGCAATATCATTACAAGTTTTTTATCTGAAGCTTTCAAATTCCGATCTAAGTCAGACAATAGTAACCCGGTTAGTTTGAAGGACAACTATACTGTCATTATTGAATGGCTAAGCCAATTATTTAATTAGTTAAAATGCAAACTGAATTCATTTTGGATTGTGCTCTTTCCTCTCTCCACAGTTGGCACAAATGCACGACCCTGTCATCACACATTTTAATGGACAACTATTTAGTTAAAAGCTATTATGATATGAACCAATTCACTGTTATATATTCATTTAAGAACAGAAACAAACACAATCAAAACCATAAATCCAGGGGCGCCGGGGTTCAGCCATTTTAAAAGGAGGGGGTCCTAACCCAAGACAAAAGGGGAGGTCTCCAACTACATGTCCCCATTCAAATGCTTTGATCCTCCAAAAAAGGGGGTTCCAACCCCTGTCCCCCTTCTGGATCCGCACCTGAAACCCAATATTAATCCATGCCTTTAGTGGGCAGATGAAAATGCAGAATTCATGCTGACTGTAGTGTTTATAAAACTATAATTCATCAGTGCCTTTTTGGTACATACTAAAAATACACATCGCTTTTTTCAATATTTCAAAATATTACTGTCCAAGTCAATTACAGAACAAAAATACGGTCGCGTAAAACAGGACCCATTAGAAAAATTAAACTCTGATAACATATGGATATGCGGCCATATTGGTCATAAAATTTTCACAAATCAAAAATCAAGAGGGGGGTCAGTGAAAAAACTTTGTGAATTATTGCAATCATACCACATTTCAGTTTTCTTTTTAAGGAATGACTGTAACATTTTTTCTGTCTATGAAGAAATACCATAATTTTTTTAGTGCACACTGGATAACGCGCGGAGTGGGTTATTTACCAGTGAGCACCACATTTTTTATGTTATTTCGAATAGACAGTTTCGTATAACTTAGTATAATTCTAAGTTTCATTTAAAACCGTGGAAAACCATGAAAAATACGAATAAGGTAAGGTGAACAATGAAATCCGCCTGAAGCCTTTGAATTAAAAATTATCACTGTAGCAAGTTACTTTGTTGAGAACTGAGTAACCTCCCCTGTAATTGCGTAGTTTTGTTTTTGATCTATAATAAATTTAATTCTATACAAATTATGTTTTATGTTTCAAATTGATTTAATATAACATTTTTTGTGCAAAAATATTTAAAAAAAATAAATTGTATAACAGGTTTTAGTAATTATTTGTTTTTATAAAGAATAGAATTAACCGTTTTAATAGAAATTGAACTATTAAGCCAGTATATCATTTAAACTGATGATATTAAAGTTCTTTAGAAGAAGACTTTGTATGTATTGGTTTTTGGCATTTAATCTTGCACTGAGGCAAGAATTCATAAATTAAAATGTTAAAGAAAGAAGTTCAAAAGTATCGGGTTGTTGTCTCTCCGCCACATTCCCCATTTGAATCACAAATTTATGTTGATGGGTATAGATATGCCATATGTTACCATTAAGTCAGTGTTTGTAAACTATTGTTCAATCAGTTGAATCATACTGATTAGATCTTTAAAATTATACTTTTGTCCATGATCTGATTAAAAAAATATACCGAACACCACAGTCTCAATACAAGCGAAATTCATTATAACTTTAGAATAGAATAGAATAGAATAGAATATTTTTATTTCCCAAATTACAAGGGCCCATAAAGGGCATAAAATCAGATACAATTGATTTACATAATTAGTAACAAAACAGCAATAATAGAGACATATACATATATAATTGGAATATAAGCATTGGTCAGAATCAAGCTAAAAACCACATATATATTTTACTACTATATATTGTAGCCTTTGTTTGATTTCTTACCTTTGTGTACCAATATTTAGAAAAATGGCAGTTCCGTTCGTGATCATGAAATATATGCTGTAGTGTTTTACTTTTTAACATTTACCAGACATGGATATAAAAATAAGAAGATGTGGTATCAATGACGATGTCTCCACCAGACACTAAATGATGAAGACGTTTTTACGGCCTTCAAACATGAGCAAAACACAAACAGCATTGCAAGTCATAACAAGCAGAGCAACGAACGACAACCATTAAGTGTCTGCCTCCTAACATAGGTAATACACATAGATAATCATTGTATCGTTCTGACTACAAATAGTTTTACAAGGTAGATGTAGCTTTTTGCTTGATTTGATATTTTTCGGAATCCAATGGTTTTATCCATTTGAATGCATTCAAAAAAATGCCCATTGACCCCCATTTTTTTTATAATTTTTTTTACATGTAAAATGATCATCATCTATAAAAGTTTTATAAAATTTTAATCATTTTGTAATAGTTAATGAGAACTTAATTAAACTTAAACTCCGCCCTTCGATGAGATGAGAATGAGAAAAAGCATCTCGTTCCAAAAAAACATAAATAATCTATAATTCTTAACAATCTATTCAAATCCTTGTTCTGACAAAAAAAATAAAGGTAATTTGAAAACCTACAGGTATTTGTTCGAACGCAACCTAAAATTATTTTCATATTGTAGTCTTATTTACGCTTTTAAATAGGCATGTTAACACTTTCATTTAAAGTTAAAATTTTACATTGAACAATTTTTTCGTCTGCAGGAAAAACTTTTACCAGTAAATAGCAGCCAAAATTATACTGAATCTCTGGTAAATTAATTTGTTTTTTGTGCTTTCAGGAACGTCTACAATGTTTGAAATATCTTGTAGAACATGACAACACTGTTTCTTGCTCTTCTAAGTTGTTGTTTTAATTTTTATCCTGTTTATTTGCATAGCCTTAGTATTGGTGGTTATTCCTGACCTGTTGTACTAGTTTTAAAGTAATACAAAGTGACGAATCAGGCAGCATATACTATGTATACATGATATTACATGTTGTACCTTACCTGTTACCTGTTACCTAGTCTTTATCTTCCTCCTCTAGCAGGAGCTTTGCTTCTATAGCGTAATTCTTATTTGCACCCTAACCCTTACACACGGGGCACTCATAAAATTGTACACTTTCTTGATTTGATGTTGCTGGTCTAAATAAGGATAAATTAGCCATCAAATCAGGTGCGATGATTGAATATTGTCTACCTCCTGAAGCCTTCCTAGCTTCATCTCTGGAATGCTTCAAGGAGCAGCTTCGGAGACTTCAGCTGTAAACAGAAACCACCTGATTTTATCAATTTTTAATTGCGCTTGTAAATACTGAGCACGCAGGTTGACGTTTGCACAGCAGTATCTGCGTTATGGATTTCCACTGCAGATCAATAGTATAGATGTAGATGTAGAGAGCTAAGGAAAAAGAAAGTACAAATGTAGATTGTATTGCAACATACATTGTACTTCAAACAAGAACTATCTTTAAAAAAGATATCCGACGGATTTAAATTTGAGTATATGTTTAAAACTATCATTGCGACGACCTTCAGAAGCACAATACACCTTATCGCTATGTAGTCCATTCCTGGAAAAACAGTCATTTATACCAACTTCCTGTTTAGGTCACGCGGGCCGAAAATGGAGGTCATCAGCAGTGAGCTGACGGAGGAAAAACTTTTGAAAGTGATCATCAAGAAACTCTGATAAAGTATGATTCACTTTTTTCGAAATTAAAATTGAAGTAAAAAAATATTTTGTTTGAAGTATTTAAGGTAGTTTAAACAGGTCTCATTAAAAAGTTTCATGCATAAAGAATTGTTTAAACAGGGTCCCAGATAGCTTCAACTGGATGAAAAAGTTGTGTACTTTTAGAACTTATCTGGAATGGAATAAATAGCGATTAGGTGTATGACCTTATGATGCAGGACCTCTTTAATAAAATCTCCATCTGAATGTAACTACAAGAAATTCTTTAATAAGTCTGGTTTATATACATTTGTATTAAGGCAATACTTTAAAAGAATATTGTGATGGACACCTAAAAATTTTATTTGTCACAAAATTCAATGCAAATAATAAGAAATTCTGTATTCTAAGAAACAAATATACATTTACTAGTCTTTAGTCTTTAGTAAGTGTCCCAAATGACACTGTAAACACTTGTGTACGTTTCCTCTTTTGTAGTTTCTTCACATATGTAATGTTCACTCATGTACTTAACTGAAATGGTGGCTGCTGCTTAAAAAATTTTTACTTACCGTAATTTTGATTTAGATTTATAGTGTTTTTTGCTGTATAGTGTTTTTGAATCTACCAGACTCCGTCAAATTTTTTTCCAGATGGCACAATATCTCATTTCGATTGTCTCTATTAATGTCTTCTTCATCGATTCCTAGTAAGGTGTCTAAATCCATGTGTATATTTCCTGTAATAAAGTAAATAGATGTTCTCATCCTCTCTCTAGCCTCCTCATAGTTAGAACATTGTAAAAGGTAGTGTTCTACAGTTTCTGGCTCTCCACAGGAACAGTTTTTGTCTGATGATGGTATGATTTTGGATTTATAATCATTTAGATCAGATCATCACAATAACCTGTTCTCAAACTAGTAATAATTGAAAACGACCATAAAAATGGATGGTAAATCTTTTGGTATTTTTTGACTGTTTACTGTTTACATTAAACTTAATTCATGGTTAACAAAGCTAGAAACTATTGGCAGTATAAGTAGTATCTTTCTGTTTACATTCACCAAAACCCAGGGGAGTTCTAAAAGTCGTGTACGTTCTTACAACAAAGTTTACATTAAAAATTATATAATTGTCCCAAATAAACAGCTGCCATGGATGCAAAGAGCTATTGGAGAAACAATTATTTTTAAAATATAAATCTTTGTAACATCTAGTTCAAATATTTATAGTTTTTCACTTGCTTTCCATCACAATATAATTTTCGAGACGTTTTTTCAAACACAACCAAATCACCCACCATGACAGCATTTTGTCCAATCACAGAAAGGATATTTAAGCATGTGTATTCTGTTGCCATATTTAAGCATCCTTAAGTTCAACATGTTCAAAGGGCACAAACCTAAACTATACCGACTATGTCGGAAAAACAATAGGATATACTACAGTATTGGTTGTTACCAGTAAAGCTTGTCAATATCTTAATTTTATTAACTAACTTGGTGGTAAGCATTGGCAGATCCAGGGGGTTCTGGGTGTTGGAACCCCCTTTTTTGGGGATGTTCAATGCATTTCAATGGGGACATGTGGTTAGAACACCCTCCCCCCCCCTTTTTTTGGTTGTGGGTTGGGGTGGGAACCCCCCTTTTTCAAATGGTAGTAAGTTAGCAAAAGAGGAGAAATGTAATGAACAAGATCTTCAGTACCATTGTATTTTGTATGCATGTTTTCCACCAACAAAGGATTCAAATGGGGTCTTTAATTGTAAATTGGTTACCAACATCTTTTAACACTGTCTTCATATATTATGATAATATATACTGAAAGCACAGCCTTCACAACTTTGTTGTCATGGTTAAATGAACTATTAATTAGAATTTACTATAAAATAACAAAGCAACTTTTACTGATTAGTCTGATGCTCATTTTTTAAAATTTTGAATAGATTTTATTGGACTGTATTTAAAATCCTTATAGGCCTGATAAAATTTTCAAGCCTGGGTAGGTTGACCTGAGATCAATTGTGAAGACTGGTGTCATGAACTCTGTATAACTAAAAAAAAAATCTTCAGCCATTGACAATACATATTCATCAGCGTTTTACTTTTCTGGAAAAAAAGTAACAATTCCGGAAAAAATAAATTATTACTTTTCCGCAAATAATTAAGGAATACCTATTGATCGAAAGCAAAGCTATAAAAAAAAAAATATGTATTAAGTTAAAGGTCATCATAACATGTAAGTAAAAAACATCATTAAAATGTATGAAAACATAAATATCTTGATATGAGTTCATAAGTCAATTCTTGCCAAATATTTGCAGCCAACACGTCGTACAAAGTCCACAGTAGCACATTTATCGTTTACAAATTTTGTATTTTGTTCAGGAAGGAAGTCCATCTTCTCCTTTTCATATTTCCGAACGGGTGCTTTTACAGTTAGAGTTCTCATCTTTATGTAAGATGTTCTCTTCAGTTTCAATAACACATTGACAAAGACAAATATGGTAGGATGACCAGTGTAAAACTGCTCGTTGAGGTAGGCACGAAAAGACTTGACACCATTCGTTGTTCTCTTTTCCTCGGGGTCAGGGGTGATGCCCTAATGGTTGGTAGAAATCTCAATTGCCATCTATATAATATTCCAATATATAATCGGCAGACCTCATGCATTTATCGTCAGATGGAGCATCGGCAATTAATTCAACAAAGCATTTTTCAATCATGTCAGTTGGCAAGTAAGCCAAACCAAAGATGAAGTTTAACTCATCCTTACCCGAGTCAGTAGTTATATCTAGTAAATTGTAGCTATACTGCATGAGATCAGAATATTTTCATTATTAAAATATAAAAAATAAATAATTTATCATATATGTACATTCAAATCTTTATAATTTACCAGGTAAATTTGCGGAAAAGTAATAAATACAAAATGCGGAAATGTATATATTTTTAAATTTGCGGAAACGTAGTATCTGGACTTTGAAAAATTAGCGGAAATGTAAAACGCCCATATTCATACTGAGAATCACCAAAAATAGTTTTTTATATCATTATTTAGAGTAACATACAAATGTAGCTAAGACCTTACTATTTTTTTTAAAGTTGACTCTTGGCTGAGACTTCTATAATACTCATTACTGTGTTATAGTACAAATGTAGTCGCAGCCTTCAGTAATTTCTTTTTGCCTAACAAATTCAATAAATTTACTCATTTTCTTCCAGACTGAAGAATGTCTAAGAAAAGACATCTACCTGATTGGATGGTCTTATGCAAGAGTAGGAAAATGGAGGAAATGCAAGAAGAAGTGAATCAGAAAAATGATGAAAAAGTGCAGAAAAGGAAGGAAGATATTATAAAACAGAAAAACGCAAAGTTTGATAAAGCATTACAATCTGCAAAACAAAAATTCAAAGAGGAAAAGAAAGAAGCAGCTTCACAAGTATTTGAACAGATTATGAATGAACAGACAAAAGAAATAAAATTTGAAGGAAAACTAATATATTCTTCCCATACAAATGATTGTAACATGTTGTGTGAAGACATTGAAATGGCCCTGTGTGATTCGACGGAGGCTTTTGTTGGATTTGATATGGAATGGCCAGTGTCCTATAAAGTAGGAAAAGAAGATAAAACAGCTCTGATACAGATATGTACAGCCCCAGATACTTGTTATTTGTTTCATATATCATGCATGGGTAGCATACCTTCAAATCTAAAAAGTTTGCTATTAAATAAACATATTAAAAAAGTGGGCGTGAACATTGAATCGGATATTTGGAAACTTGAACGAGATTATGACATACATGTTATAGATATCATAAAAAATAGCATGGATGACATTGGAGTGTTAGCTAATAAAATATTAGGCTGTAATGAACATTGGAGCTTAGAGGGTTTGGTCAAACATCTTTTTAATCACAAAATAAACAAGGATCCTATTTTGAGAAAAGGTGATTGGTCAAAATACCCTTTGTCAGAGGAACAAAAACTGTATGCAGCAACTGATGCTTATGTTTCTTATAAAGTATATGAAAAGTTGGTGAACAAGCAATCAAGTGATTTGTAAGCGCTAATTTATTGATCAAAAGTTCATAAATTCTACTCAAACTCATTATTGTTACTATATTTATTGATGGTAATACACATACATTGTGTCTATTGAGTATTAACCCTTTCCTCCATTGACACTTTGTTTTTTTGCATACTTGATTCACATAGGATTTTTCAATGAAATGCTAAACATATGCTTTAAAATATAAACAAATTGGGAAAAAAATATTTCATGTAATAAATTCAAGTCAGATATTCTTATAAATATCCTTCTCATATTGAATGCAAATTTTATAAAATCTGAAGCAGACACTTGGCAGTCAAAGCGTTTCAACTGAGGTACTACACAGGTTTCAAAAGGTGTCATTATGGAGTAAAGGGGGTGGCGTCAAAAGACATCACTATGGAGGAAAGGGTTGTGTAGTATTTTATATAGAATAGTAAAGGTTTTATTTTTTAACAAATTAATAATTCTTTTTATTTGTAAAAAGGGAGATAATTCAATGTTCGTATTGTGTTAATACTGTCAGATATAAATTATTGGTAAATATTTAAAGGGATGCTGTATGTAAGTTAAAGAATGTTACTGATTAGATTTTTATACATATCTCTAGGGAAAACATTATTATTGGTCTAAGAAGAGGTTAGTGGAAAGGGGTAGGGAAAAAAAAACTCGTAGCCTTTTTGTTGAATAAAATTGAGAATGGAAATGGGGAATGTGTCAAAGAGACAACAACCCCACAGAAGAGCAGACAAAAGCTGAAGGCCACTATGCAGTGAGAAATTCCTGCACTGGGAGTCGTGCTTCAGCTAGCCCATTAACAAAAAAGTATACTAGTTCAGTGATTATGGACTTTATACTAAACTCCGAAATATACACAAGAAACTAAAATTAAAAATCATACAAGTCTGACAAAGGCCAGAGCCTCCTCACTTGGGACAGGCGCAAAAATGTGGCGGGTTTTAATCTTCTTCTTTTTTCTAAATCTACTCTCCCCCTATACCTATAGTTAATGTAGAAAAAAACAAACACACAACAAATTCGCACAGACAATATTTTGACCCCTTGCTTTTTTATGTCATTTTGTTTTTGGCATACTTAAAAATGTTAAAAAGAGAGACAGAAGGAACAACAAAAACAAGTGTACAAGACTCATCGTAGAAAACTTACAACCTAGAATCATAAACAAAAAGAGGGGGTTATCAAAGGTGCCCTTTAATCATCTTGTTGCTTATGTAGCATATTTAAGGGGAAACAGGAGATCCTGCTCCACATGTGGTAACCATCCTGTTGCTCATTTAAGTACACATTTAAGTGATACGTCTATTTTGTTAAAAGTCGCATTCAAGGAAAAGAGGATGGGATTATAGAAATGATAATTTTTTGGAACATATCATACTTATTTAGTTCTTATTTGAATAATGGTCTTGAACTTTCAATAGATGCTGGTACATGTATTTGTTACACATCCAAGATGTAAATTGCAGAAAGTAGAACCTCCAAAAGACTATCAATAATCATCCCAATGCAATGGACCATAGTTGTAACTTATTGCTTAAAAGTAGCCATAAATGTCAACTGATCAGCACCAAATACAGAATTATTTTGTAATTATTATTTCTTTCTCTGATTAAATATGTTGTGATTCAGTATGTGAACATGTTTTTTTCTCCACTAGTTAATTTCCAAAGGGACAAGCGAGCTTATCTCATGATTCTCATCACTTGGTGTCTGTCGTCGGCATACATCTTCGTCTGTTAACTTTTATAAAAATCTTCTCCTCTGAAACTGCTGGGCAAAATACAACCAAACTTGGCCACAATTATCATTTGGGTATCTAGTTTAGAAATGTCTGATGACCCTGCTTGCCTTCCAAGATGGTCGCCATGGCTAAAAATAGAACATAGGGGTAAAATGTAGATTTTGGCTTGCATCTCAAAATCCAAAGCATTTAGAGATAATCTGACATTGGTTCATAGGTCAAGATCTATCTTCCTTGAAATTTCAGAAGTATCAGATAATTTGTTGTTAGGTTGCTGCCCTGGGCTAAATTGGTAATTTTAAGGCAATTTTGCTGTTTTTGGTTGTTATCTTGAAATTATTATACATAGCTCTAGAGATAAACTGTAAACAGCAATTCTGTTCAGCAAAGTAATATCTACAAATAAGTCATCATTAACAAAATGGTCAATTGTCCCCTTAAGAAGTCATTGCCCTTTAAAGTAAATTTTTAATAAATTTTCATAAAGTTTTGTATTCTTACAAAAATCTCCTCTGAAACTACTGAAACAAATATAACCAAACTTAGTCACAATCATCATTAGGGTATCTAGTTTTCAAAACGTGTCCTATGATCTTGCCCTTCTTTCAGAATGACTGCCATGGCTAAAAATAAGATTTTGGCTTATATCTCTGAAACTAAAGCATTTAAAGTAAATTTGACAATGGGTAAAAATGTTCATCAGGTTTAGATTTATCCGACCTGAAATTTTCTGATGGATCAAACAACCTGTTGTTTATAGGTCTCTGCCCCTGAATTGGAAATGTTAAGGAAAATTTGCAGTTTTTGGTAAGTATCTTAAATATTATTAAAGATAGAAATAAAATGTTAACAGCAAAAATGATCAGTAAAATAAGATCTACAAATAGGTCAACATGACAAAAATGGTCAATGGACCCCATAAGGAGATATTGCCTTTTAAAGATTATTTGTTAACAATTTTTATTAATTCTTCTGAAACTAGAGCCAAAGTATACGGTTGCATTAATTCATGTATGATCAGTGTATATAAAAATGTCAGGTTATCGACACAGGCTCATTGGAGGAGCCTGTAGCTGGAAAGTCAAATTAATCATTAAGTGTTTGGTTTCTCAAGAGGAATTTAAACATTCTCATTGAATTACTCCAAGTCAACACTAGCTTTTGTTTCCTTCAATAGGAGAGTACAATTTACATTATTTACGGTACAAAAAAAATCAACAGACGGATAATCTCCAAATATCTAAAGATATCCTACCCTTTATCCCTTCTCAATTAGGAAGAAAAACCCATGTGGTAAAAACAAGAAAATTCTAACAAAAGTGTCAGTTATGTGAGAAGGATCCTATAATCTCCTGGAAATGTTTAGAGTGTGACTTACTGATTTGAAGTGTATATAAGAACAACATTCATCATAAATTTAAACTTGCTAGGGAGCATAAGATTTTGGATAATAAGGATATCGGGAGGACATCACAACCCAACAAATCCCATTCAAAGATTGACATAACTGTTGTTGAAGAATATCAAAACAAAATAAAAGATGGTGTGCATTTCGGAACATTTGTGGAACTGGCCATTTCTCCTGATAATGACTTACTAATAGCTACCGATGAAGGACGAATATTTAAACAAATAAAAAGTGGAACAAAAAAATTGAAGACACTGTTTATAATGTGGATCCATATCAGCCATCATCTATTTATGTAACCAGAAAAATAGAGTTATTGTAGGAGCAGCTAGTAATGAAAAAGAAGAAGACAAGTTGAAGGGTGTGGTGATAGTAATGGACCAAGACGGGAATCATGAGAAGGTGTACGGTGAGGACCAGACAAAAGATATTTCGTTTACCTTACCGTGGAAAGTAACTGCAACTAACAATGCTAATATTTTTGTGATTGATAACAGTGGTCATGAAGTTGAAGGGAGAGTTGTAGTACTGGGACAGGAAGACATAATTAATACAGCCATCAACTCTGAAGATAAACATTTTGCACCAAGTTATTTTACAACAACTCCTGCTGACAATGTTGTAGTTTTTGACTCTGAAAACTGTTTTCTTCATGTTTTAAATTCCTCAGGAAACCTGATTACATATATCAGCACTAAAGACAAAGAAATAAAAGCCAAACTTTATAAATTGAACTTGGTTGATTGTAAATACCGAAAAACTTACTACTAAATATGCACTATTATAATCCAATGTAGATATATATTAACAAATAGACTAAAATTAACTTGGATTTCATTTTCACCATTAACACATATTCTTGATAATCTTTAATTAAGGTCCTTTAACAGTGGGCAGTTGAATTATTTCTTTTTCCCCATGTTGCAGCCTTTTATAGCTGACTATACAGTATGAATTTTTCTCACTGTTGCCTTTTCTTTGATGCATCTCAAAATACGAAAAAGAGAGGCGGGCGATACGATTACTAGAGGAACACTGTTTATAACAACCAAAACAAGTCTACAAAAATACAATATAGAAAACTAAACACCGAGCAACAGAAACACCATTAAAAACAGGAGGTAATCTTAGCTGCTCTGGAATGGTTAGCATGTGACATGTATCCTGTTTCTTGGGTGAGTAAAAGTTTTGGAGATGAGACTTAATTGGGACAAGGGAAAGAGGACTGAATTGTAGTAATAATACTTGCAATATATTATAGTCATTTAGTTCTCATCTGAGCCCACCAAGGTAAATCGATCTGGCAGACTGTCAATTAAAAATACTGGTACATATATCTGTAATCCAAGATGGAAATTGCACCAAGTAGAAGCTCGAAAAGCCTGTATCAATAACCTGGCCTTGAACGCTTAAAACTTTGCTCAGTGCTTGGAGCACAAAAATCATGCTCGAAGCACCAAATCCTGTATTTTGATTGGTTGATTCTCGAGTCTGAGTACAAAAATCTTGCTCGAAAGTTTTATGACCGTAAGGCCTGGGCTCTATGCCAATGTTTTGAACCCTAGTTGTGATTTGTTTCACACAAATGGCCATTAATATCAACTGAATAGCACCAAATGCAGAATATGTTTGAAACTTATATATTTTTTCCTCACTATTTTTTTTGGTACAGCCAAATTAAACAATGAATGATTTTTTTCAAGGAGAAATTAATACTCCTATTGAATGAACCCCATAGACATCATAAGCTTTTGGTATTCATTCGATGGGAGATTACAATTTACAAACAAGAGTGGACACGGTGAAATGTCTCACCTGATTTAGTGATTTGTCACCATTAATTTTTTCTAACCCGAAAGTAATTGCAACAGATGATTTTTAAGTTTTAATCTTTAGCATTATACCCCAAATATACACAGAAAAAAGTTCCATCAAATCTAACTTGAGGAAGACTAAAACAAATCAACATTTAAAATTGCTATGGAGATCACTCTTGCAAAAAAGGCAGAAATATCAATAAAAATTGATACAAAATTATAAAATTACCGCTTCTATTCATCAGAATGGATTGATTTTTGTTTTTTTAGCGGTCTTTAGAGTATAAAAAACAACTACTAGTATAAAGGTGTTTTCATATATTTTATCAAGCTATAATCTAGATTTCGTAATTCATTAGTTGACCATTTATTTATTTTAACAACATGTGGAGGTAAAGAAACTCAAATTCATGTATTTTTCTTTTTATGGTTTAAAGTTTTTTTTAGATAATTAAGTTGCGGAAAAAATATAATATACAGATATAAACAATACCAAATTTTCATAGTATTTTTTCAAAATGGTTACAAAGCTTCAAATTTGCAATTTCTTTAATGAAAAATGCACGAAAGAAAAAAAAATACCCACAATACTCGGTTATGAACATATCATGAAAAGAAGATTATATAATTTAGTCAAATATAAACTTATTTCCCCATTAAAGTATCATACTTTACATAAATTTCAAGAAAAACAATCAAAAACTGACAAAAAAGACTCATTTTTTCAAGAGTTATCTCCCCTTCCAATGTTAATTTCCATGTGAAATTAAAAATGCTGATTTTGAGTTTTCCGCAAGTAAGATTTTATGCGACTTTTTCTGTGTATATAAAAGGCATAATGCTATAGATAAGAACCAAAACATTTTCTGTTGCAATTAGTTTGAGGTTATATCTTAGTTTGACTGGACTATGGACAGTCTTAGAGATAAAGGTTTTAACTAAAAACACCACAGAAACCCAGGTCAGATAAATACTGTCAAACAGACAAATATACCTCACGGTTTTGTTATACACAACAGTGGCGGATCCTGGAATTTTCGTAAGTGGGGGCCCACTGACTGCCTAAGAGGGGACCCGCTCCAGGCATGCTTCAGTGATTCCCTATGTAAGCAACCTATTTTTTTCCCATACAGAGGGAGCCAGGGCCCCTGGCCCTCCCTTAAATCCCCCTCTGCACAATACATAATTAACCTATTGCTTGTGATATTTGAAAAACATACCCTAAGAAAAATTAATACTGACGAATGTTTCTACTAGCTGTGTTTTACTTCTTAGTTTAGAAGGAATCAAGGATCGAATCATTTTTGCTGTACGGAAAATAAACTAGTGACGAAAAACAAGTACCAGACAATACTGAATAATGACACATTTTGTCATGGCAAGAATTATTCTGTATTGTCAGGTACGTGTTTTTTCGTCACTAGTTTATTTTCTGTACAGCAAAATTAATCAATGAATGAGTGGTTTTCAAGGAGAAATTAATAGTTCCAATAGAATGAACTCTACGGAAAGAAATATATATTGTATTCATCTAAAGGGAGAGTACAATTTACAAAATATAAATAGACCGATAAATTCCAAATATCTAAAATTATTCGACTCTTGAACCCTTCTTAACTAGGAAGTAAAACCCAGCTGGTTAAAAAAAAGTCGGGTGTGGTGTCTGGCAATATCTAAATCTAAAACATTTAGTTCTGTGCAATATGGCTTTATCCAAACCGCAATTAGGAATACAGTCTCCAATTCAGTGTCAGTTGTGTGAACAGAATTCTAAAATCTCATGGAAATGTTTGGAGTGTGACTTACTGATGTGCAATGTATGTAAGACTAACATTCATCCTAAAATCAAAATTGCAGGAGAACATAAGATTTTGGATATCAAGGATATTGGAAAAACAGCAGAACCCAGCAAAGACATCGGGAGTACATCACACTCCATTATGGATCATTCAAACATTGATATAACTGTGGTTGAAGAATATCAAACCAAATTAAAAGATGTTGTGCATTTAGGAATATCCTTAGATGACACATTATGGATTGGTGAAGGATTCCGAAAAAAGGGGATACGATTATTTACTTCCCATACTGCACTACAGAGAGTAAAATGTGAAGGAAATAAGTTAAAGGTGATATCTAGTTTTAACTCGAACATTTGTGGAATAGCCATTTTTCCTGGTAATGACTTACTAATAGCTACCGCTGAAGGACCAATATTCAAACAAATAAAAAGTGGAACAAATAAAATTGTAGACACTGCTTATAATGTGGATCCATATCAGCCATCATCTATTTATATAACCAGAAAAAATAGAGTTATTGTAGGAGCGAGTAATGAAATAGAAGAAGACAAGTTGAAGGGTGTGGTGATAGTAATGGACCAAGACGGGAATCATGAGAAGGTGTACGGTGAGGACCAGACAAAAGATATTTCGTTTACCTTTCCATGGAAAATAACTGCAACTAACAATGATAATATTTTTGTGATTGATATCAGTGGTCGTGGAGATGAAGGAAACGTGATAGTACTGGGACAGGAAGACATAATTAATACATACTTTGGAAATCCATCCATCAATTCTGAAGATAAACCTTTTTCACCAAGTCATTTTACAGCAACTCCTGCTGACAATGTTATTGTTGTTGACACTGACAACTGTTTTCTTCATATTTTAAATTCTTCAGGTAACCTGATTACATACATCAGCACTAAAGACATAGGGATAGCGGAGTATCCATTGTCCATAGGACTTTCAATGGCAGGACAATTCTGTATGCTGTACTTAGGAACCACTACTGGTGATGATAACAAGGACAAAGCCAAACTCTATAAACTGAACATGGTTGGTTGTTAATACCGAAAAACTTACTACTAAATATGTACAATTATAATCCAATGTAGATATATATTAACAAATAGACTAAAATTAACTGGGATTTCATTTTCAACATTAACACATATTCTTGATAATCTTTAATTAAGGTCCTTTAACAGTGGGCAGTTGAATTATTTCTTTTTCCCCATGTTGCAGCCTTTTATAGCTGACTATACAGTATGAATTTTTCTCACTGTTGCCTTTTTCTTTGATGCATCTCAAAATTCGGAATAGAGAGACGAGCGATACGATTAGTAGAAGAACAACGTTTAAAACAACTAAAACTAGTCTACAAAATACAATATAGAAAACTAAACACCAAGCAACAGTAACCCAATTAAAACAGGGGGTAATCTTAGCTGCTCTGGAACAGATAGCATGTGACATATATCCTGTTTCTTGGGTGAGTACAAGTTTTGGAGATGAGACTAAGTTTTGATGAAGTCTCATCCAAGGGAAAGATGACTGAATTGTAGTAATAATACTTGCCACATATTATAGTCATTTAGTTCTCATCTGGGCCAAACAAGGTAAATCGGTTTAGCAGACTGCCAATTAAAAATACTGGTACATATATTTGTAATCCAAGATGAAAATTGTACCAAGTAGAAGCTCGAAAAGCCTGTATCAATGATCTGGTCTCTATACCAATGCTTTGAACCCTAATTGTGATTTGTTTCACACAAATGGCCATATATGTGTCTAATGAATAGCACCAAATACAGAATATGTTTGAAATTTCTCACTCATATTTTTTAATTCCTCACTAATGTCTTTTTTTGTGTACATCCAAATTAATCAATGAATGATTTTTGTCGAGCCTTCGACTTTAGTCGAAAAAGCGAGACTAAGCGATCCTACATTCCGTCGTCGTCGGCGTCGTCGTCGGCGGCGTCCACAAATATTCACTCTGTGGTTAAAGTTTTTGAAATTTTAATAACTTTCTTAAACCATACTGGATTTGTACCAAACTTGGACAGAAGCTTGTTTATGATCATAAGATAGTATCCAGAAGTAAATTTTGTGAAAATAAAATTCCATTTTTTCCGTATTTTACTTATAAATGGACTTAGTTTTTCTGCGGGAAAACATTACATTCACTCTGTGGTTAAAGTTTTTGAAATTTTAATATCTTTCTTAAACTATTCTGGATTTCTACCAAACTTGGACAGAAGCTTGTTTATGATCATTAGATAGTATCCAGAAGTAAATTTTGTAAAAATTAAATTCTGTTTTTTTCGTATTTTACTTATAAATGGACTTAGTTTTTCTGCGGGAAAACATTACATTCACTCTGCGGTTAAAGTTTTTAAAATTTTAATAACTTTCTTAAACTATTCTTGGTTTGTACCAAACTTGGACAGAAGCTTGTTTATGATCATAAGATAGTATTCAGAAGTAAATTTTGTAAAACGATAAATCCATTTTTTCCGTATTCTACTTTAAATAGACTTAGATTTTCTGCCTGCAATATTAACTCTGTGGGTATACTTTTTTTTAATTTGTACCAAAGTTGGACAGAAGCTTGTTTATGATCAAAAGCTAGTATCTAGAAAGAAATTTTGTTTATATTTTGTACCTGTGTATCTGTATTTTACTTATAAATGGACTTAGTTTTTCTTCCAGTTAACATTACATCCAGTCTGCAGTTAAAGTTTTTAAAATATTTATTAGATTCATAAACTATTCTGGATTTTTACCAAACTTGGACAGATTCTTCTTACAATCAAAAGATAGTATCAAGCAGAATATTTTTATTGATTTTTTCCCTCGATTTTGTTGAGCCTGGAATTTACAGCAAAAGTAGGCGAGACACTGGGTTCCGCGGAACCCTTACACATTTTTTTCAAGGAGAAATTAATATACCTATTGATAGAACCCCATAGACATCATTAGTTATTGGTATTCATTCAATGGGAGATGCAATTTACAAACAAGAGTGGACACGGTGAAATGTCTCACCTGGTTTAGTGACCTGTCACCATTGATTTTATGTGGAAAGTCTTAGGGATAAAGGTGTAACTAAAAACATGACAGAAACCTATTGCTTGTGATAATTGAAATACAGACCCAAAATAAAATTAATATTTACCAACGAACCATGAAAATGAGGTCAAGGTCAGATGGTACCTGTAAACCTTACAAAAAAAACCAAAAAAAAAACAAATATTTTATTTGCCATTCACGACGCCTAAAATAGGCAGAATATTTATAATATAATGTTCAAACATAATAACTAGTGTAAAGTAAATTAGAATAGATTAAACAAAGTACATTTATAACTATGATTGATTTTGATTTAATTGATTAATATAAAATATTAAAGTAAATGAAGTACGCAATTTGTAATAGTAAACATAAATAATGAAATATGACCCATTGTCTGTTAATCTGGTCCCTTTATTGGATAGCACACCTCATAGTATACTAATAATTTATTAAATGTAAAAGAAATAACTAACTTAAATGCATACATGATCATACACATTATTCTATATCTTTATATAGAGAACTCTAATTTAATTTTGTATTCCTATTTATATTTAAAACCTCTAATATTTGACAAATTATTATCAAAATGTTTTTATCTTCATTTCTTATTAGCCGAATAAAAAGAGATTTGTTATCAAGTTTTGATTTTGTTTGATTTTTTACTATATATTTTGCTTAAAAGGGTATTTCTAACATTATTCAAAGTTTTACATGTTAAAAGACAATGCAGTACAACCATTCCATACACCACCAAATAAAGTTGACCAATTTGTTAAAGTACTTCAAAATTACAGACCAAAACACAATAACTTAACATTGAACAAATAACCATGAACATGAGGTCAACGTCAGATGGTACCTTCCAGACTGACATATACACCTGACAATCATTCTATACACCAACTATAGTTTACCAATTGCGTATAGTACTTGTAAAACAGACCAAAACTAAAATATATAACAATTAAAAAACAAGGGAGATAATTTGTTTCTTCCAGTTTAAAAATTGTTTCTTCCGATAATATTTGAATATTTACTTGACACTGATTCCAAAAATATCTGGTTCTATATACCTTTAGATTAATAAAGTACAACTGATAGCTTCTTCCGGTTTACACCAGGTCACTTGCGGTTGTTTTTTTTCAAGGTTAAATGGTTTGATACTTTTGCCAAAAGTCTCATGGCTTTATCATATATACTTATGAGGTAAAAGCAAAGGTCAAAATCCAGACCGTCAAATAAATCTATGACCTTGAGATCAATTTCAAGGTCATAAAACAAGAACCTCAAATCAAAATACCAAAGGTCTTTATTATAATTGGTTATGAGTTATATCACCATACGCATATTTTTAAATACAAGAAGGAAGAAAACTCTCTTTTACGTTCAACATACTTTTGCATTCAAAATTTACATCTTATGACATGCCGCAACTAACAACTAAGTGAAAATAATTTGTCGATATCTTGTATAGTTTTTGGAAATAAGTGAAAATAAGCCAAATTCAAAAATTAGATTATGACCTTGACCTTTAACCTTGACCCAATTTTCATTTTTTGGACCAAGGACCTCAAATCAAATGATCCTACTAGGTCTCTATCACTTATGGTTTACAAGATAGAAATGCATTATCACTTATATCAAATGCATAAGGGGAAATAACTCACATATGGAGCGTTCATATTGCTTCGGTCAAAATAGGACAAATCATGCAAAGGATATAACGAGCAATTTTATAAGATAAACTTGTCGTAAACTTTTACAGTTGTGAAGGAGAATTGAACACAAGGAAAACAGTGTTTGGGTAAATAACTCCTACAAAAGAAAAGTATTCAGTTACGCAGGGTAAATTTTAAAGGCGCATAAACTGTTCAATATCATATACCAAATATCTAAGCGACATATTGCGAAACGAAAATGTATCGCAAGAACAAAATAAGGCAGAAGAAAAAAAAACTAGAGGCTCTCAAGAACCTGTGTCGCTCACCTTGGTCTATGTGCATATTAAACAATGGACACAGATAAATTCATAACAAAATTGGGTTTTGATGATAGTGATGTGTTTATAGATCTTACTTTACTGAACATTCTTGTTGCTACAATTATCTGTATCTATAATGAACTTGAACCAGTAATTACAGTGGAAAATATTTTCTACAAATCTACAACAATTTATGAAAAATGTAAACTAGAGACTCTAAAGAGCCTGTGTCGCTCACCTTGGTCTACAAGTATGTGAAGCAAAGGAAGCAGATTCATTCATGACAAATTGTGTTTAAGTGATGGTGATGTGTTTGTACATCTTACTTTACTGTACATTCTTGCTGCTTACAACTATCTCTATCTATAATGATTGGACCAGCGGTTTCAGTGGAAAATGTTAGTAAAATTTACAAATTTTATGAAAATTGTTAACTAGAGGCTTCAAAGAGCCTGTGTCGCTCACCTTGGTCACTTTGGATTCATGACAAAATTGTGTTTTGATGATGGTGATGTGTTTGTACATCTTACTGTACTGAACATTCTTGCTGCTTACAATTAGTTTTATCTATAATAAACTTGGCCCGGTAGTTTTAGTGGAAAATGTTAGTAAAAATTTACAAATTTTAAGAAAATTGTTATAAATTGACTATAAAGGACAATAACTCCTTAGGGGGTCAATTGACCATTTTGGTCATGTTGACTTATTTTAGGTCTTACTTTGCTGTACATTATTGCTGTTTACAGTTTATCTCTTTCTATAGTAATATTCAAGATAATAAAAAAACGGCAAAATTTCCTTAAAATAATCAATTCAGGGGCAGTAACCTAACAACAATCCATCTGAAAATTTCAGGGCAGATAGATCTTAACCTGATAAACAATTTAAAAGTCGGTCAGATTGCTCTAAATGCATTGGTTTTTGCGTGAACCCCTGAGGATCCCCTGAACCACTGATCGCTAACTCACTTATTTGATATATGCTTATAAAATATATAGTTGAAAATCTATATAGAACAAAACGAAATAGCTATCCATTTATTATTTAGAAATATGGAGGAATATTCGGAACTCTCTTATTGTTCATTCGGAACATTTGTCCTTCTTATCTGTATTTTTTCAATATATTTAAAACATGGCAATACAGAACTTTACACTGATCGCTAACTCACTTATTTGATATATGCTAATAAAATATATAGTTGAAAATCTATATAGAACAAAACGAAATAGCTATCCATACGTATAATTTTAAAAGTATATAAATGATTCAAAACATGGACACATATACCTCAGCCTTCCAAAAATTCAAGAGAAATCATAAATGCATGTAATGAGCCATTGCGACCTAGCTGGTAAACTAGTATGATACAATGTACATTAATTAATGTTCCTTACGACCGATCATCAATATAGGTGTTCATAACTCTTCCAAAATATGGATTGAGATTGAGAAATTAATTGACCTAATATAAACCCATTATTGAAGAGGCATAACTTTTGAATTCTAGATACAACAGATTTCATTAATAAGATAGAGTCACACAAGATAACTAGAGGCTCTAAAGAGCCTGTGTCGCTCATCTTGGTCTATGTGAATATTAAACAAAGGACCCGGATGGATTCATGACAAAATTGTGTTTTGGTGATGGTGATGTGTTTGTACATCTTAATTTACTGAACCTTCTAGCTGCTTACAATTAACTCAATCTATAATTAACTTGTCCCGGTAGAAGATTTTTGTAAAAGATTACTAAGATTTCCAAAAAATGGTTAAAAACTTGACTATAAAGGTCAATAACTCCGAAAGGGGTCAACTGACAATTTCGGTCATGTTGACTTATTTGTATATCTTACTTTGCCAACATTTATTGTTTTTACAGTTTATCTCTATCTATAATAATATTCAAAATAATAACCAAAATCAGCAAAATGTCCTTAAAGTTACCAGTTCCGGGGCAGCAACCCAACAACGGATTGACCGATTCATCTGAAATTTTCAGGGCAGATAGATTTTGTCCTGATAAACAATTTGAATTCGTGTCAGATTTACTTAAAATGCTTTGGTTTTTGAATTATAAGCCAAAAACTGAGTTTTACCCTTATGTTCTATCATGCTTTAGCCGTGGCGGCCATCTTGGTTGGTTGACTGGGTCACGCCACACACTTTTTAAACTAGATACCCCAATGATGATTGTGGCCAAGTTTGGTTAAATTTGGCCCAGTAGTTTCAGAGGAGAAGATTTTTGTAAAAGTTAACGACGCAGGACGACGACGGACGCCGGACGCCGGACGCCAAGTGATGGAAAAAGCTCACTTGGGCCTTCGGGACAGGTGAGCTAAAAAGGGAATGCATTCTAATTGCCTATGATGTAACGTAAATGTACACAAATATGATCGTAAATTTAAAAGAAACGGTTATCAATGCAGTAGAATTAATTGATACACAAGAATATCCTTTAAAGATTCCCAACAAAATAGGTTTAACTGTATTTGTTAAATTATTTATTAGAGATAATGAATTTGGGTTTAATGCACAGTTATACAAACAAGTTATATGAGAGCTCATGGGTGGTATATTTTCACCATTATGCACATATCTTCACATTCTGTCCTATTGATAAATATCTTCGATAAGTTCCAATGGAAAGAAAAATTAAAATTACATTGTCAATATAGAGATGACGGTTTTATCGTCTTCACAGGCAAACACGAGCAAGTAGAAGATTTCTTTAACATAGCGTATGACATTGACCCTCTACTTCAGTTCACATGATGAGGTAGTAAGTTGGAGGACTTTTGAAAAGGGACCCCTGCTGCATTATGGGCAACAGACATAATTTACAAAAAAACGGTGTAAATTCTTGAGATTTATTCCGGATGTCTGTTGAAGGAACCGCCATAATAATCGAATTATCCTGCTACTGAAATGATTAATAATATTTTGTAAACTATGCTTGCCAATGAGAGAACTTTTCAGCACAACATCCCATGTCCTCCACAAACAATCAATGAAACACTGAAATATAATTTACAATTCATTTAAAATAAGAATAAGCATTAAAAAAAAGTTCTAAGGTTCACGTATTGACTTTTTTTTTTTTAAGCAACTTGTTTAGTTATAAGCCAAAAACTACATTTTACCCCTATGTTCTATTTTTAGCCATCGCAGTCATCTTGGTTGGTTGGCTGGGTCACGCCAAACATTTTTAAAACTAGATACCCCTAAGATGATTGTGGCCAAGTTTGGATTAATTTAACCCAATAGTATCAGAGGAGAAGATTTTTTTAAAAGATTACTTAGATTTACAAAACATTGTTAAAAATTGACTATAAACGGCAATAACTCCTAAAGGGGTCAACTGATCATTTCGGTCATGTTGACTTATTTGTAAATCTGACTTTGCTGAACATTCTTGCTTTTACAGTTTATCTCTTTCTATAATAGTATTCTAGATAATAACCAAAAACAGCAAAATTTCCTTAAAATAACCAATTCCGGGGCAGCAACCCAAGAACGGATTGTCCAATTCATCTGAAAATTTCAGGGCAGATAGATCTTGACAAGATAACACAAAATATAAATGTACAGATAAACTCTTATTAGTTATAAGGAAAAGTTTAATTTGCATTGCAATAAATTGGCAGTTTGATAAGATAACAAATCTGATTGCTTGAATGTTAGTGCTTAATGCCACTTTAAGCACTTTTTTATATGTCATGGCAGCACGACCAGATGAGAACCATAGACTTGGGAATATGAACTGGCAATCCTAGATTATAAAGATCAAGAGTCTAGCCATAACTTCCCAATATTTACAGGCTGGTGATCTCTTTAGACAACTAAAAACACTAATCTTCTGATGCCCAAAAGAAATCTTTAAGTTTCAAATCAAAATCAAGAATTACCAATGTTGGCCATGTATTTACTTGAATTGAAACGAGATGAAATTTAGATAATGGACCTTTGAAAAATATATAAGCACAGAATTTGATAAAAAATTACACATATGGGAATCAAGAATCAAGTTAAGGGTTCACATGGAAACTCATGTTGTATATTTTGCCATATATATATGCCACCTGTTCAACATGAAATAAGTTTGTTAATGTTTTGATGTTTAATGCCACTTCTTTGACCATGGCAGTATCATGGCTTTTAGTTTTGTGTAGGAAGTATAAATACAGAAAACAGAGATTTGATCTTTGACTTGAACACTGGCAATCCTTGTCAATGGGAATATTAAGTCCTTCACAGCTAGCCACGAGTAGGTTTTGAACTAACAACCTCTGGGTTCACAGGATAGTGATTATTGTTGATGAACAACTAAAACTATTTAAAGGCCTCAATATGAAATAAGAATTCAAATATTGTAAAATATTCATCTTGTACTTAACAGCACTGATTCATGAGTTAGAGATGTTCTTGAGAAAATATAAGCTGTGTTGAATAGAAATTAACCTTATGCTATAAATAAATATCAATACATCTGTTAAGATATTTGTGGTTGAAAATATCTCAATGCAAAGTCAATAGCTGTTTAAAAACTGAGTTAATATAATAACCCTACAAAACAAACATAAATTCTTTCCCTTTGTATTTAAATGTTCCTAAATCAACCAAAGTTGTATCAATGTACATGTACACGTGCACTTGCATAAGGTCGATTTCTATCAGAAGCAGCACATTTGTTTTTCAGTCAATCATTCAATATATTTCTATAATTGAATAGCAGATGTGATCCCAAAGTGTCATTGATATACATGGAATATTTGTGAACCCAAATCAATCTCTTTCAAGCATTGTCATTTCACCCTGATGTACCAGTATATTTTGTGATGAAGTTACCAATTATATTTTGGTATCAGATCAACTTCTGTTAAATATATAGAAAAAGGAAACATATTGTCGCCAGAGAAAATCATTCAATTATCTGGATGAGGTCAGTGATTTTCTCTGGCGACAATATGTTTCCTTTTTCTATATATTTAACAAACTACTATGAAAATAAGAATTTATAAAGTATTGAAAATACACTCGCAGGAATACAGGAATTCAGAATTTCGTTTCGGTTTTACCAAATCAAAATTAAATATTGGAATTATCTCCCTTTACAATTGAAAATAACTATAGCGATTTCAGAAAAAGCTGCATACATGTATCAGCTAAGTTAATACAACTTCGTATCATTGCAATACTAAACCAGTCACATTCGCATAAATTAAATTCTCACAATATTTACAAATTAACAGTTGTTACAATTTCAAATTGGCAATGATAAAACAGAATACATGAATAATATTTCATATGTTTTATTGTATTGTTTCAAGTAGGAAAATAATGCACTGATGTGTAAAATGACTAGATAACAGTAATATTCACTTGAGTAAATATGTACAACAGATAACTGTGATTGGACATTTCATTAAATGAATGTACACAATTTGAGTATATTTACATTTGATTACCGGTATACATGTAAAATAGGGATACAGGCTCTCATACTTATACAGTAAGCTCCTATGAGAAATTTTTAACTTATCATATCATAATTTGACTTGGTAAATTTTAGTACTAATATAAAACAAATGATAAGAGATTGAGCACAAACATGTGAGCCATCAAGAACCAAGTTGCTGTTTTTACAAAGCTATCTTTGGCAAAAAGTTGAGGTATTTCATTTAATAAATAAATTTTAATTCAATATCAGAAGGAATTCATTAATTTTCAGCATTGGATGAGGTAATAAATAAAGGAGCAGGGACATACATAATACTTCAGATGCCATCTATAAGATTGATTGTTCTACAACTGGATGTTCAACATCACACATTATGCTTACATTGTAAGAATAAAATTTAAATCATGCATCATACATATATTTACTAAAGGGACATAATTCTCAACACTGAACTTGCTTAACTTTACAAGAAAAACTTAAATCCTACTATCAAGTTAAAAAAATAATAATTTCTTTAAAAAAAACCATTTTATACCATATTTTCATTTTTGTTACATATAATGCAGGCAACAGCCATGCTATTTTCGAAATTTGTTTTCTTCTTTTTCTGTATTTGTCATGTTCACAATCTGACAAATTCTTAAAAATATTTTGCTTGTGGTTTAAATAAATTTCCCATTTCTTCTTTTAAATTTTCAAGTTATATGGGAAATAAATGTCCTTATATTATTGTCAATCTAGGAAATCCTACATGAATTATGTCCCTTTATAGGCCTGAGCTAGTAAAATTGTAGAATTTTTTTTTCAAACTATTTTTTAAAAATTAAATAGCTAATTGCAAACTTTGATAAAGAATATCATGCTATTTGAATATCATATCAGAAATCAACCATAATGCACTATTTACTTCTATTTTGTATTTGGTAACAGACAACCTTTACAGTAACAATTCAAACATTCAACAAAATACCAATTCTAAATGGAAACATCCATTCATCCCTCAGAAAATATGGACTATGTACAATAATAAATAAACAATATAACAAATCTGGATAAACAAAAACAATTATGGATGAAGGAATTTGTCATTGTCCACACTAACTTTGACGACAATACAATCGTCTCTGATGTAATTTCTGGTTTTGAGGATTTCATGCGAAATAAATTTAGGATAGCCGAATCCCAATGTTTCTTTATGGTTGGCATTATCCTTTGGTTTTTGAAAATGCTTCCATGTTGGATCTGGAGTAAAACTTTCTTTTATATGAGCACGTTTATCTGAGTTTCCATTTTGATCTAGCACTGAAAATGAAATCGGCAAACTAAAGGGCCAGTCTAAAATATTGTCAAATTCCCCTGGTAAAAGTTTAATATAAACTGAGAGGTATTTTCCTTCGCCTGCTCCATTTCCATTTAGGAACACTGAGGCAGCCATTTTGTATCCATAGCGATTTGTGTAGAATGGTTCACTAACAATTTCAGTACTTTTATACACAGATTCAAGAAACTTTTGTTTGTAGTTTGTGATTTTCCAAATAAAAGTACCGTCCGTTATATGAGTAAGAGTATATAAAGCATTGCACAGTTGAGTGATTTCTGTCTGTTGAGTTTTTACAAGGCCACACATAAGCTGGAGATGCTGTTTCATATTATCCTCTGTGTGTTTATCCAAACTGAATCGTGGACACTGTAAATACAAGAAAATTATAAATTATTCAGTTAATTATTAAACACTGCATAAAATATAGAAAATATGTGTTATGTTAGAGTTGTTTTTGTTGTTGAAAATAATGTCATAGTCTACATGTTTGTTTGTTATGTTCAAATATTGTTGTCAATATAATGCATTTTTTTGCAACCGTCATACAAGTGAGAGGTGTAGCTAGCTATAAAACCAGGTTTAATCTTCAATTTTCTACATAAGAAAATGCCTGTACAAAGTCAGGAACATGACAATTGTTATCCATTTGTTTCATGTGTTTGAGCTTTTGATTTTGCTATTTGATTAGGGACTTTCTGTTTTGAATTTCCTTGGTGTTATGTATTTTTGTAATTTTATTTTTTAAGGTTGTCTATAAGAAATAAAGCATCCCCTCTAATGTGTTTATATTGTTGCCCTAGTCATTTGTCAGTCAGGAAGTACTCTCACCTTATGTGTGCATCCTGCATCTTTGAAAGTACAGCTAATAGTTGCAGAGGGACAGACTGCCAGTACATGTACGTCTAAATCTTCTCTAGGTATTTTTGTTGGATCACATCTGTTAGGACATGCAACAGGGAATCTGGGACACTGATACTGATGAGTCTATGAATAGAAGGAAAAAGAAAATTTAGTACCAGTTATGTGGTTCAACATTGTTAAAGATACATTTTATATTCTTATGTACATGTGAATGCTCAAACTCTAGGTTTGTTTATTAGACTTATTATCATCGCATACTATAAATATGTGCTAGCAATTTGTCATTATTTTCTCTGTTCTGAATTCATTGAACTATTTTCATTGTGAAATTGTGTCCTTATATAATATGATATCATCATCACCATGAATTACCCATAAACAAAACACAGGTTATCTCATAATCAATTTTGCCCATACCAAGAATGAATTGATTCAGTGGGTGATTCTACTTACTTTTTATATATTTTTTTTACGACACCAAAAAGAAATAAATATAACAGTTTGTGGTTGAAATTTCAATGAAATTTTGAATTTAAACTCAACGAGATCTTACTTGAACAATTTTAATTCAACACTGTTACTCATATAGTTCTGCTGATTGTTTTTATCCTAATTTTGTCATCAATTGTATAAAATAAATCTTAAATTTCAAATAGGTTCTATATATATTAGATAAGTAACATGATTACATGGTTTCATATCACTACTTAATTATACATTAGGTAGTAAAATACAAATAGTAACGTCACAGCTTGCAAAACCATATTTTATTTATTATTCTGCGTTAATTTTCATGTATTTTGTTACAAGCAATCACCATAAATGACTAAACCATTTTTGTTTTACAAAAGGCTATAAAACATGACCAAACACATTCATTTTTTAACAGGTACCTTTTCTGTTTACTTGATATTTTTCAAGACTCCATTACCAAGAACTTGACTTGTTTTTGAAATTCAAAAATAACATTAAGACTTGTCAAGGTCTTTATAGCTTATATATAATTTAGATGAAGTGGTATGATTGACAATTTACTGACCGTGCAAGGTCTGTATAGCCAGTCAAAGTTGTTAAAAACTTCCATTGTTGTGATTGTCAATGAGTCAACTCTCCAAAATAAAAAGAGAATTATACATTTTAAAACAGAAATTATAGCTTATTATAGAGTATGGCTTTTGCTCATTGTTGAAGTCTCTTCAGTACCCGGGCTATTGTTTATTTACCTGTAATGTTTCGGCTACAAAGTCTCTGCTACAGTATTTACATGGCACTGTACGTTTGTGACATTCGTTTTTAGAGTGGTTGATGATAAATCGTCTTTCTAACTTAGCTCCACATTTGTTTTCACACCATGTCACCTCATAAGGACAGTTCCCTGAATGTTGCTGTAAACAGACAATTATTTAATGAAAATGACTTAGTATCATGTACTGAATGTACTGTTATACCACTGTCCCAGGTTAGGGGGAGGGTTGGGATCCCGCTAACATGTTTAACCCCGCCACATTATTTATGTATGTGCCTGTCCCAAGTCAGGAGCCTGTAATTCAGTGGTTGTCTTTTGTTTATGTGTTACATATTTGTTTTTCGTTAATTTTTTAACATAAATAAGGCCGTTAGTCTCCTCGTTTGAATTGTTTTACATTGTCTTATCGGGCCTTTTATAGCTGACTATGCAGTAATTTTTTGGGCTTTGCTAATTGTTGAAGGCTGTACCGTGACCTATAGTTGTTAATGTTTGTGTCATTTTGGTCTTTTTGTGGGTAGTTGTCTCATTTGCAATCATACCACATCTTCTTTTTTTTATAGTAAAATGCAAGCTATGTTGAAAATTATGTGAGAAGATGATTATGAAAATTGACCAGAATTAAAAAAAAATACACATTGTTACATTAACAGCATCTTATCAGCAGAAACTTTTTTTTGTAAAAGGGGTGTTGAGGTCTGCACTGCAACTTCTTCAACTGATAAAAACACCAACCAATTCAGCAATCAATCTATTTTGCAGGAACTAGTATAATGGAAGATAACTCTATAATCCTACAATTTACCTGAGCATTCAAAAATAATCATTGTTCTGTAACTTGAATAATTAATTCAAGAATTTAACAAACATATGTGATGCAATTTATATGAAAAAGCTGTGGCCTTTGATTAGGTTGTTGTTCTTTTTTTATTTAAGAAACAGAATAAACAAAAAGTAAACAAAATCAAAATCTGATCTGAACCAGTAGAAAACTATGAATGTTTATTAACTGATGTATTATCATTTTAACAATGCTTATTAATACCACATCATATCAAGTTTATCTTTTTATATATTTGAGTTAAGTGAGGTTAATATATGTGGGATATGTAAGAAAAAATAACTTAATTTTTTTAAAATAGCTTATTTGTACCGCATTGAAATATTTCTTCAATCAAAATAATAAAGACAAATTTTAAGTTACCTTACCTTTTCGAAAAGTTCTCCTGGAAATTGTTGATTGCAGTGATCACATTGTACAAATCTTTTAGGGCAAGTATAATCTAGATGATCGTCTAAATCTAGTCGAGATAAAAATGCTGAACACTTGTTAGGGCAGGATATTGCTTCAAATCTACATTGGTCCAGATGAGCCTGAAAGATCAAAATTAATTTTATTTTAATTTTGAATTTTCATATTATAAATCTTATAATCTAATTAAATGTTTTTGTACACAATGGTCTTATGATATCATAAGTTTTATAGCTTGCTTTTGGGGGTGAGCAATGGTCCTTCTTGAAGTCCATATTTTGACCTATAATTATTTACTTTTTACACATAGATGAGAGTTGTCTACTTGGCACTCATACCACATCTTTTTATTTCTTTAAAAAGGTCTGTGCAAAATCAGACAATTTCTTGTTATATTGAAGACCTGTTGGTGACCTTCTGCTGTTGTTTTTTCTATGGTTGGGTTGTTGTTTCTTTAATACATTCCCAATTTCCATTCTCAATTTTAAAATGTGCCATTTTTCAGAAAGCTGGTTTTGGAAAAGTTATTTTAGAATTTCAAGTGTCAACGCACAATACTTGCTGATAAAGTCAATGCTTCATATTGTGTGGTTTCTATATTGAAATCACTACCTATACTGGTTTCAATGAATAGGGTCTCCAAAACACTTTCTTACCATAATCCCCCCCCCCCCCTTTTTTTATCACTAAGATTCCATAGCGTAGATCTTTTTTTTAATTTAAACTTTCTTGCATGATAGTTTTTAAAGGAAGACAACATCACCCTTCTCCCAACATAAAAATATAAATTCATTAATTTGATCAGACAATGGAGGAGGGATATGAATTGTACATGTATATGTTCCAGACCGTATGAGTATTTGGACAGTACGCGCATATTTTCAAAATACGGATATGGTACACTTACGGCCTGACTAATATTAAGAAGTTGGTCACGTTTATCAGATACAAATGTATATAACAGATCAACATAACATATATCTCAAATTAATGTAAATAGTTCACTAGTATTTGAAATAAAACAAATTAATGTTATAACTTTTAAAAAAAATTCATTATTTAATCTGTAATCTCCTGTATTTAGCATGTCAGTAATTCATAAATTGAAACCAAGTATGCTAATTGAAATTGAAGTTATCGGAAGTAAACTTAGAGTGGGAGAACAATAGTTTTAGAAAATTAAGGAACATTACAAAAAAAATAAACGCAAAGCAACATGCATGAACAAATTATGTTACTGTAAAAAAAAATATGACGTTCTTTGTGGAAGTCAGTGTCACCTTGAGTACCAAAATAGGATTCACGGATATAAAAATAAACACATATCTAATTGTTCGCTTAATCATTTTATCCATATACATGTAACAAAAACAATCTAAAAATAATGATTTTGATGAATATTTGTTTAAATTTAACCCATATGATCCTAAAAAACATAAGCTGGACCGTACGCGTATGGTCGGAACGTACAATATACGTATACGGTCCGGACCGTATGCGTAAGGTCCAAATACTCATATGGTCTGGAACATATATAAATAATGGAACTCATGCAATAATTTAAAAATCATATACTGGATATCAAGACTGATCAGGCAATGAATTGATCCGTCCAGTTAACTCTAAGGTCCACTGCAAGAGTGTGGGATATTTTATTTGTATGGTCAAGTTTTATGTTTTCTTCATGTATCTGTTCTTTTTGTGTTTTTTGAAACTGAATTTTGTGTATAATGTTTCAAATATCAATAAGGAAAAAGCAATCCTACCTGTAAATTTTGTAATTTATCTACCCAGCGACAACCTTCCTTAACATAGCGACAGCGGGTCAGGCTGTTCATAACTTCTGATGTTAATTCCTCATCTGGGTAGATCTGAAAAAGATCAAATTAATTCAAATATATAAATTTAAAGTAAAAAGGGTACTTAAATTATTCCATTGATCAGATGCAATAATTGATATCTGAAAATAACTAACAGATTAAGACCTTCAACTCTAGGGAAACCTACTAAAACTGAGACTGAAAACTGTAATTCTTCATAGAATCAATTATTTCATGCAACTATTACTAATCTTGATAAATGATGGAAACCAGTGAAATTTTATAAATTAGGTAATACTATCTGTTTTTCCCCACAATTATGTAATATTTTCGATAAATAATTTGTAGTTTGGCCAAATCAGTGTTAACAAAATTTACATAAGCAATATTTTTGGTGCAAAAATTAACAGTTAATCTCCAGTAATAACAAACAGTAACAATTAAAGCAATATAAATATAAATATTGTTGAAAGATAAAATAAACAATGTAAAAAGATAAAAATTAATATTACTGAAAAGTGGAAACAAAACATTGTTGAAAGATTAAAACAAACAATATTGCAAGATAAAAATAAACAATACTGAAAGATAAAAATAACCTATGCTGCAAGGTAGAAAAATAAACAATGTCACACTATTAAACTGCTACCTTTCAGCTTGTTATTCCACTGGGAAGTTTCCATGAAAGTGCCAGAACATTTCAATATTTTTAACTCATGATTTTAAATGCCATACCCTCAAAAACCAGCAGGCTTCTAATATTTTACACAACAAATGTTATCTTAACTTTCATCTCTTAAGACTAATGATATTTTATACCTACCAATAATTTACATTTATGATCCCTATTTCTTTTTATCATGTTTCCCCCCTTGCTGTGTTAATTACTCCTAAACATGGAGAACCGAGACATTTTACCATCTAACAAGTACATGCTACAGTGGAAACCCTTCAAATTATTGTCAAATCTATCATAAACATATGATTCTCCTCATAATACAAGGAAAGTCAAATGATCTGAAGGAAGTGTTTTACAGAAGACTCTGTGATAAAGCTGTCTCCATCATTTGAAGGAAGCATTTTTAGTGAAGACTAACTCATATAGCTGTCTCCATCACCTGGAGGAAGTTGTCATAGTAATTATTGACGAAATTCACAAAACATCACATTTTTCAGATTAACAAAGTAAACAAAAGATTTCCTGTCAGACTTAGCCGAAAATCTAAAAAGCATTTTTTCAAGGTCCTGGTTTAGGCTTTATCTGAATAAGATATACTTGAAGTTATTCAATTCTGCAAGTATCACGTTACCTAATCTTCATGACCTTATACCCTAGTATGTCACCTTAGAGTATAAACTACTGGTGAAATCCCATAGTATAGGGAACCACAATATGTGATTGTTACAGGCACAATTCTCAAGTCTATACTTCTCACTGAGTTTTCAGAACCAATGGACATTACTTTTCATATATATATTATTATTATAATAACATACCTTAAATATGCAATATTTTTCTTAGTAATTAACTCCTTAAATGTTATTGATCAAACCTTCTGGACAATATGTAATTTTGCCACAAGGAAACAAATCCTAAACTATTTTGACATTATGCTCCTCATTAAGCAGAAAATTGATATAATTTAAAAACAGATTACCCAATAAAATCTTCCTGTTATCCATCACCTGATGTATGTAGAGAATAGTTCCACTGTTTTATCATAATATAAGTATTCCAGTTCAATAATAACATATGCACATCTGTTGCATGTGTTCAATATGTAGATAATTACATAAAACTTGATAATAACGGCTTTTTCACATGCATAACAAATGCAATTTGTACGATAATATTTTTACATTTTATATCAAATAAAATGCTTTTCTGCCTTAATTTACCTCTGAAATAGTCTGTCTGTGAATGTAAGGAGATATTGGATGTATGTCATTGAAACAGCAACCCAACAGCTTTGTCCAATTAAAATTTTATACAGTTTAATTCAAATAAATATTTTTCTGCCTGAAGAAGTATTTATGTGAATAAAAGGAGATATTAGATATATGTCAATAAAACAGCAACCCAACAACATTTTTAACCAAAGATACCGGTTTATATATATTTAGATATCAACTACAGTTTTTGAAAATAGGTAGGTTTTCATTTATGGCATTTAATGTTATTTACAATAAATGTTTCTTCAGAGATGCTCTAAGGCCAAATTAGAAAATTCCAAACCAGAAAGGACAAAAAACAAAATACCAAAAGTACAGCCAAGGCCTCCCAACTGACATAAAGGCATAAATTATAATACAATACTGGTAATGAACCAGCATTTACAAAATGATACCATGAGCTTATTAGTATTTGTATCAGCACTTTAAGACTTTGGTCTCATACTTAAATATTGCAGAAGAATGAGATTTCTCTGTACAATTCAGCATTAGAAATATCAGAATGCTGATAAAATAGCATATTGTATTTTTTCTTTCCTGTCATAACTTTTAATCAAAAAATTTTCCATTTCTGTGATTTCTACTTTTCAGTCCTGTTATATAGTTTATAACAATTGTCAAAACTATTTAATTTTGTAACCAATATACTTTTCAATATGGCTCAACAAACAACTTAAAATTACATTAAAAAAGAAATACCTGACTATTTTCTGAAACATCTTGACGACTTTCCATAACAGAGATACGTAAACATGCTAAACATCCAAACTTTAGTACAAATTTTAATCCTATTTAAAACTCAGCCCATCAACTCATGTCAAAAGTTGATGCAAGATCTAATAATGTTTGGTCAAATATTTGTCCATATATTTACCTTACCAATAACAAAGTTTACTCATTAAATTCTCTTGGATGATACTTAATTTACAATTCATTCTATAGATATATGTATAAACTGGAAAAAGTTCAATACTATAAAAGTTTTACCTTGCACAGGTGTTAATCCTATGATCAAGTATCCCTAATCCATAAATGCCAGACAAGCTTTGTATAGATTTGAAAGTATAATATAATCACAAAAGTCAAGTTTTTCATTTGATATTCCTAAAAAGCGTAGGGTGGAATTAATAAAACTCCTCCATAACTGCCACCTTTTGTAATGTTCCCAATAAAGTTGACAATGATACAGAGGTTTAATCAAAACTGTGATCAAATTAATTAACCTGCCTAATTTGTTATCACCTTGCTAAAACACCTTTGTTTTCAATGCAATATAAATCCGGAGTAATAGATTTTAAAATATATATTAGTCCAGTTTTTCATTTGATATTCCTAAAAAGTGTAGGGTAAAATTAATAAACCTTTTCCATAACTGCCACCTTTTGTAATGTTGTGAATGAGAGTTTCCAATAAAGTTGACAATGATACAGACGTTTAATCAAAACTGTGATCAAATTAATTAACCTGCCTAATTTGTTATCACCTTGCTAAAACACCTTTGTTTTCAATGCAATATACATCCACTTAATATATTTGAATGTGTATATAATCACACATTTGATATTCCTATATAGCTAGGGTAGAATTAATAAACCTCTTCCATTACTGCCAACAAGTTCCCAATAAAGTTGACAATGATACAGATGTTTAATCATAACTGCGATCAAATTAATTTGTTATCACCTTGCTAAAACACCTTTGTTTTAAATGCAATATACATCCCAGGTAATCAGCTGATCTCATATCTATAGGTATACATTTCTACAATCACTCATTTGTAGACAATAAAAAAAAAACTTAATCAGATTTCAATTGAGATAAGTTTGTATTATATATCAACAGTCTACATACATATACCTACTGATAATCACCTGGTAATTAGTTACAGGTAACATCAAAGTAATCGTAGATCTGATAAAAAATTGGGTTTTTTTTATTGAAAGAAACATCCACAAATATAAATATTATCACTGATAGCTAAATGAGAGTTGTTTCCCATGACAATTCATCAACTGAACTACAGCCGTAAAAAGGTCAAAACTCAAATCTATTTCAATAATTTACAAAAAAATACTTGCAGTTAAGAGCTATACTTTTAAGAGATAACTGTACTAAAACAGTTGTTTCTTAAAATAAAATCTCCAATATTATGGATTTATCATTTACCAGTTTTTCAACTTAAAAGTTTTCTGGCTCTACAAAATTCATTGAAGCCAAACCAGATTTTATATCTTCTACAAGATTGAGACCAAGACCAGTGCGATACGAAACTGCCAATCTTATCTTATATTCAAATAAGTGATCTCTACTATTTGAAGAGATTATAAGATCTAATTTTTGGTTCATTACAAACTTTGATAACAAAATCTTCACTCAAAATTAAGTGACTGACCCTTTACAAGAAAATCAATAAAGAACAAAAAATTTTTTACTCTTGTTACTTGTATAACAGGGGGTTTCGTCGTTCCTGTTATATTTAGAATTTGGGGGAAAGTCACTGGATAAAGTCAACGAAACTAAATTAAGCTTTACGATGGTTTATGTACAACTTCTTCAATAGTGCAAAACATAAATTACAATACAAATTCAACGGTAAATATTCCGGTAAGATACAACAAATGGTAATTCCAATAAATGTTCAATACTAAACACAATGAATGTCACTGTAAATGCACGACGTCCGTACAGCTTGACCGCTGGTATCCAACTGACCATTCGCATAGAAACGATAAAAAATGTATTACATAATCTTACTTAATCATATCTACATGTAATAATGAAATTTCTCACGTAATGCTATAAACGAATTACACAATTAAAAACATATATATGATAATAGGAAATGGACAATGAGAGGATTAAAATGGATTAACTTCTTAACATGTTAGCTGGCAATTTTGAGAACAATAGTATCTTGCTTTTAGATAAAGTTTGAATGTCCACGAAATAAAACAAAGCGGAAAATATCGCTGTCACACTTGCATGAAGTCCTCTTTCAGCTTAACACAGATTCCAAAATATCTAAGGGTGATATTAACTGTCATAAAATGCAAGTTCCTATGTAACTATTTTACTTAAGGTGGTACCTAACACTACAGGGAGATAACTTATTATAAGTTAGCTAAACGTTTTAATGACGTTGTGTTGTAAAAGGAATATAAAGCTTCTCAATGATCAAAATTGGTGTTTGTCAAACTGCCATATAACCAGTGTAATTTTTCTGACAAAAACGGTTGGTTCAAAATTTTTGAGATTTTTATAGTTAATTGTTAAAGGGTCAAAGTAAATACTTTGAGAAAATTTTATGAAAATGAAAAGAGCCAAATTAATTTTAGTGAAAGTGTTGGGTACCAACTTAAGTTTCAGTTAAAATCTTTATAGGGTTAAACACAAAAGACAGAAAAAGTATTTTGCTATATGAGATATGTATATACTTTAATTTTTTTTTCACAACAAACAGATTTAAAGAAAAAAAAATATTATCAACTTATATCAAAATAACACCAAAGCCATTACTTCCAGTTTTTAAAATATATAATTGTTGATTGTTCAGTGGCAAATGTTTCATGCATGTTCAGGACAAAATATACATGTAATAGAATACTAAAATCTAAAACAAAGACCTTACCATTTCTCAGTTTAAACATAAAGTTAATAGAAAACTTACTCCTCAAGAAGAATATTCATGTGAAACAATGTTAAGATGATGTTTGCACATAGATTATCAATACAAAATATGTCTAATTCACAATGATAAAAATTATATATAGGTAGATATGATAAGTAAGAATGACTTTGATGGAATTTGTTTTATTTGATAAAGTAAAGATAAACACCTGGCACAGGTATTTCATACCTGTCCGAAAAACATCAAAGACCACCAATACACAAAAATTTACATCACATCAATAGACAGTTCAATATGTACAAAAAGGTAAACATTACACCTGAAAAATTTAAAAATGATAAATATGCATTGAACATGAAATGTCCAAAGGCTTTAAAGTTCATTAAAATTAATTTTAAAAAGGTACTTCTTTGTTCTTGTTTATAAACAAAATGAAATATGTGATAAATTAGTAAGCTATGTCAAGAACTTTACCAAATGGAAATAGCAAACATTTTTGCTGAGCTTGCAGTATTGTGCACTAAAACATTTGGTCCACTTATCAAATGTCTTTATTTGAAGAAGTTTCCCATAATTGTTTCCCTAAAATCAATTGCTTGTTGTAATTTTCCTTTTTCTCAAATTATATGTAAATAACATTCTAACAAGAATGTGTCCTCAGTACACGAATGCCCCACTCGCACTATCATTTTCCATGTTCAGTGGACCGTGAAATTGGGGTAAAAACTCTAATTTGGCATTAAATTTAGAAAGATCATATCATAGGGAACATGTGTACTAAGTTTGAAGTCGATTGGACTTCAACTTCATCAAAAACTACCTTGACCAAAAACTTTAACCTGAAGCGGGACAGACGGACAAACGAACGGACAAAGGAACAGAAGGACGAACGGACGCACAGACCAGAAAACATAATGCCCCTCTACTATCGTAGGTGGGGCATAAAAAACATAATGCTCCTCTACTTTTGTAGGTGGGGCATAAAAACATTTTTTTTAAAAGAAAGAAAAATCAAAGAAATTCACATCCAACTGAAATCTCAATTTTAGCTAGTTTTATAGAATATCAGTCAAAAATAGAGTTACTGACCTTTTTAAGTGTCACATAAGCCCCAAATTTAAAAAAAAAAGAAGCTTACTTTTTAGCTACAGTTTGCTTCAAACTGGTTATTGTTTTATTGTTTAAAGTCATTTTATCATAAATTTTACTGTTGATAGTCATGCAAGTACCTCTGCATTTCCACCCTTAATTTTTCAAGACGTATTAAAATGGGAAAATCTCACAGAAATTAAAACTATACATCAAAAAGTTTTTAAATATAACATAATAAACTACTGTCAATGTCTTTGTATGTATAAATACTATGTAAAATATCATTGTATGTATAAATACTATGTAAAATATCATATTACAATATTTTCACTGTCCCTTTATAACCATGATTAAACTGTAGGTATCATATGAAATTTTCTCAGCTCGTCAACTGGAAATATTTGACATTTAAGTTATCTGTCCTTATTATGATCAAAGTCCACTATGAAATATCTCAACTGATAAAATTTGTCAGAAACTTCAAGTAAAACTAAAACTAAAACCGCAAAAAGAAATCTGTTTGTATCTTTCTACCTCCTTAATTAAATGTGAACATAGTGAAATAATTTGCATTATTGTGAAAAATCTAACTCTAAAGTAGTTGGAACACCTCCAAGCATTTTCCCACCCTCCCACCTTCTTCCCTCAAATATTTATGAAAAAATAAGATCAAAATTCAGCATAATAATTTGTATTTCCCAATTCTCTAAAAATCTATCTCTTGAATCTGATTGCCAATTACTGTGAATTCATTATTTTTCTTGGGGTACCAATTTTCATGGAGTTCGTTGGCATAACCATTAAAATAAATATTCACAAAAATACAAGATTTTTTCTCAATCCACGAAGACAAATGAATCCACATGATGATCTAACAACTGAGATAGTCCTAATTTAAAGTTCTACAACTGAAAAGCATACCTCTGCTGGGGGTCTGCATATCAATCTCACTAACTTTTTTCAATTACATGTATTGATTCGTAATATGTTATTTACATTTGATTCATTGTAAAATAGCTATGTTCCATCTCTTTCATATTGATTTCAATGTATTTAACAAGGATTGACAGCCTTCACCATTTACTTGATGGCTTCATAAAATATTCAAAATGAAAGACATTTTTGTGTTAAATAATTCAACAAAAGCTAACAAAAGTCACAAACTTACATGGTTTGCTTACTGTTTTTGTACAATAATACTTTATGTACCCCCTACTTAGCTGAGAATGTATCTTTCAAAAGTTGACAATAAAAGTATAATGCCGTGGTTATATATAACAAAAATAGTTCTATGAGAAAAGGGTACAATAAGTCAAATGGTTTTTGATCTACAATTAATTTGTTCCTTTTTAAAACACCTCCTACAAAACCTGCATTGAATGAAACATTTAATTTTTGCACAAAATATATATTGACAAATAAGCTTACCTACGATTTAAATTCTTATTCCATTGATAAATAATCTGCAACGTCAGCACTATTTGAGATCGTCTAAGTGCAAAGATTATGAAAACAAACCCACTTAGACAATGTTCTATTCAAAATCTACAAAGTTAGTTTACTTTTCCAAGGGAAATAACTGCAATGAATATACATCTCAATTTTTGTATCTCAACTAAAAAGTTTTTCTTCTCTCTTAGTTTTTACATAATAAAAAAATTTCAATATTGAAACTTAAGTGCTGAACAGGCTTAAATTTAGGTGGTCCATCCTTTTTTCAAACTGACTGTTCTTCTACATAATTAACAAATATCAACAGTCACAGATCATTGTAAACACATGAACCTGACTGAGTGCTTATGCTGCATTCAAAACAAAAAGTAATATCAAGAAACTTTATAAATAAATTGCTCCACCACTGAACAAATCACTTTCAGAAACATTTCCACTTGACAATATGACATAGGACAAACACCATCAGTTATTGACCATTCAACCAATGTCCAAATGATAAATCAATGACTTACACTTTTGAACTGCTTCTGGAAATCATATAAGGGTTCAAGACTGGTCAGTAAACTTCAGCAATTTGACCTGGCTGACCAGAGTCAAATTGTGACCATATATCAACCAATTTATAAATAAAATTTCTATAAACTGTATACTGCCAAAACCAGGTCTATAAATTGTAAACTGCCAAAACCAGGAATCTTTTATTTTGTCAATTTCATGATTATATAGTGAAGTATTTGTCAACATGAATAAAACATCATTAAAATAGAATGGACAAAGAATTTATTGACAAGGTGACATCTGGTTGTGTGACAACTCATCTTTTTACTAAATACGCCTCATTTACTTCATACTTACAAACTATCTGGGTTTAACATGATATTGTATGAATAGTACTATAATCTTCAATTCTATTGTCACCCCAGATGTGGTATACATGTATTAAATATTCTTATATTGTCATTTTCAGTTCTTGATTCAATCTGAAGATTCAATAAATTCAGATTAATCATAAATTATTTAATAATTTGTGATTTAGCATTTTAGCATAAAAAAATCATAGTTTATACTAGTGTCAAGCTTATTGAACAGGTCAACAGTTCAACCGATACAAACTTTAGTATTTTTTCTTCATGATTTATACAAATTTTTAGCATAAAATCGTCAGATAATTTTCACCAAGCTTCTCCCACAACAATATAATCTGTTTAATGGAATTAAGCTTCTTTTTAAAAAATCCAGTATCGCCCCAGGAATGTAATCTAGTATAATTTTTTTTTTTAAAAGTGAAGATTTATAATTCTCCATAGATTAGAACTAATCATGCAGCTCGCTTTGAAGATTTTTTTTCTGTAATGCTTGTGAAAAAAATATATTGTTCTTCAAGAATCCACAAACAATTAAACAAATTAAAGACTTCAAAATTATTTGTTTTTACCAAATAATTCTACATTTTAATTAAATTCTTAAAAAAAAATCTATAATATAAAAGCCAAATAAGCCTATGAACATACCTCCTTGTTTTTCCTCCTCTAAGACATGAATCACCCAATGATCAACTTATCTATATTCACTGCAGAACATGCAATGTTCATTTCAAGTCAGATTTAAATTTTACACTGGATTATAAAGATTTGGTTTAAATAATAGCTAGTAAATTCAATCTTATCACTATTATCTATCAATCTGTTACTTTAAAACTTCAAAGAATTTAAAGTGATTTTAACAAGGAAAATTATCACAGAATACCTGTCCAGACAATTAGTAAAGTAAGGAAGGTAATGTAATGGTGAGACCCTAGCGAGGGACTTTGACATCATAGGAGTTTAGTGATGACATTATTTTGTAAATCAGTTAATTTCAATCTTGTGCAAATATCTCCCAAATAAAAAGGAAAATTTAAGAAGAGAAATTGTTTTGAAGCAATTATGAATGCAAATTTTCAAAAAATAACCTAGCGACAAAACAAAACAAAGATAATATTGACCCCAACTCCCCCCCCCCCAAAAAAAAAAACCCAACCAGTGACAAATAATGGTAGTTTTTGAGCGAATTTCATCTGCTTACCTCAAAAAGTTACTGAGGCAAAAACAGAGACAGAAGAGGTTTAAGTCATATTTCATTTGGACAGCAACCAACAATGCATGGTAAGAAAAAAAATCTCAAGAGGCCATAACATAACCTTCAACAATGACCATCAATTTTACATCACTATTTTAGGTACGGGGTAAGAGCTGGTAGTTGTTAAATGTTGCTCCTAAACAGTTTCAGAGGAGATGACAAACATTGTGTCCAGTAATTTTAAAAGTAATTCCCCAATGGAGCCTCAATAATATAAGTAAATAAATATTGACAGGTTAAGTGGATAAATAAAAGTGTATTACACCTGTGATGTTGACCATTACCACATTTTATGTATAGTAAATGTTTGATAACATAGATACCTCTATTCTGAGTCACAGCTAGCGGCTTTTTGCTGTGAGCTGACCAATTGGTCCTAACCTTATCAATAAAGCATTATTAACAACTCTCAAACGTCCATTTTAAGACATACATTTAATAGATTGCCATTGAAATAAGTATTTATCATTTTGTCTTCTCACATTAAATTCTCCTAAATTTGACTTTAAAATTGACCAGATATTAAATTTCATCCTCTTTTCACCTGCCAATGACTTAGTCATCGAAACCTGTCAAAAAATTTACTGACTACTTAATTGGCCTATATATTAAGTGATTCATATAATTATGGGACTTATAATGCTGGATAGATTTCCTTGTCTTTTGTAAAAATCAAATACACTATGAATTTGTTAGGATTTTAAAATCTGACAAAAATTGTGTTTGTTTAGAAAAGAAGACAATCTTTTAATTCTCACAATTATCTTATTTTAAATTTATTAATCATTTAATAAAATTACTAGTTTCAATTTTATTTTTACTTGCAAATCAAAAGCTTAGCGTAAATCAATACTTTGACCTTGAAAACATATATATTCCAATTTACTGTTTTAACATATTTAATGTATGTTTGGCTTTGATGTTGTAATACTTATATTCAATTTTAATGATGGACAAAATGATTGTTTTTAAATTGCTTGTACCCCCAGCAGACAGTATTACTTACCAATCAAACAATTAGCCTATAAAGCAAACTTGAAATGGAACCAAGATTTAAGGCTTTTAAAGCATATTGCCTCAGTAAAATGTAAAGAATTGAATCAAGTTGAATCAGACTCAGAACACTGCTTTGATCTGTGTCAGAAACATAGATACTAACATACATAAGTATAAAATTGAGAATAAAATTGAGAATGGAAATGGGGAATGTGTCAAAGAGACAACAACCCGACCATAGAAAAAAAACAACAGCAGAAGGTCATCATGTATATGTTTCTGGAACCATTAGCAAGGTCTGCAATCATAAACATTAATTATTCTTAAAGTGACAAATAACAATGACCAAGTACAGCTTATCATACATGCCTCTTGCAAATAAAAACCCAATAATGTACTCAAAATTGAAAATTAGAATCAAAAACTGAATTTTACACTTACTTACGAAATTTATAAATTGTTTGCTCCACAAAAATCCTGCTTGCCAAATATTTATTTCATCAATCAATTGAATGTGATGATTTAGTCACTAAAAGCTGCAAGCTACTTCATAAATTTCAATTTAATAATCCATAAATCATCCGCATTCAAAACAGATTGGCAGAAAGTGGTAGTTTAATCAAAATTGAAGTGTGCATGAAACTCTTTAGGTGTATATAAATCTAGCATTAATCTTTGAAGTATCTGTTTTATTTCTGATAAATATTAATAAAACTAACTTTGAATAACCATATAATTTAATTGATTGACAGCAACTGTTGAGTGAAGAAGAAAATATCTAACTTCAATACATTAGCTTATTCTTCTTTTTTTTAAGAAAAAACTCCAAGGGGAGATAATTCTGATCTATACATCTAACTATAAATTATATTTTGTTAATCACCATTTATTATTTCATATATCTTTTAATTAATCATGCCAAATATCTGCCAAAAATATGAGCATTAAATTTTTAAAGTTAACTGCACAAAATGAGGAAAATTTGTAACCTACCTGAATTTTAAATGAAAGAAATTACACCAAGGTTGAAGTCAATTTTGCCTTGAATTAAATTTTCCAGATAGAATTCCTGCTTCCCTGATCTCTAAGTTATGACTTGATAAGAGATTAACAGCTACTTTTTACAATATGTTGGGTTAAGATATGGAAATTATTACCTGCAATTAACTCTATCTAGATCATAATACACCTGCCTGCTCACCTGAGATAGGAACCAGATCTCTAACAGTACTGAATGGTACTTCAACAAATATAACATATGGTGCATAGACACTCTATAAAATATCTTTCTTCTTGATTCATTATCAAATTCAATAAGACAGCCATAGATTTCTTTTAAAAGCTATGATTAATTTCTTATTAGCTTTTGTTCCAGTGGCAAACATTACATGAATGTTCAGGACATGTCAAAGCTATGATAATAGCCATCATTTAGAAGTTGCATGCTCTCTACTATAAACATTCTGCAAGTGTGACAGATCTTTAATTTATTTAAAGACAAAAGTCAAAGACCCTCTATTCTTTACATTACAGCTTTATAAATGACTTTTTGTTTTCTTCAAGAGGAAAAATGTTCACTGGAAAATTTAAGTGGTCTGTTCCATTATTTGAACCCGGCTTAGGAGAAGCTTCAGATCTGTCACCCCCACTTAGATCACCAGATCCTCTGTTTCTATACTTGATGGACAAAACCAATATTTGACTTTACAGAAGCTGATGACAGCTCGTAATCTAATGTAATGTAAACTTCCTAATCAATGGAGCAAACAAACAGTAAATACAGAGATTTGACAATGGTCAGTTTATCTTCTGTTAAGTGCAATGTACTTATGCATTCAACTACAATATCGTAAAACATTGTAATGGGTAGCATAGGGTTTTCAAAAATCTTTATTTCACGTGTTTTCATGCTTGAAACTCATCATTATCAGTCTCTATAAGTGCAAATAGGGGGGGGGGGGGGGGGGAATTATGTATAGAATTTAAAACCAAAATGTCTTTGTTTAATGGCCATTTTATTTCCTATTCATCTGTGCATATAACCCCCTCTTTTCTGATCCTCATTGTAAAATTTAACATATGTAACTATTAAGCCAAATGTTTGTTTTCTTTACTATTATTTCAAATATAAGTAGATAAACAACAATAAAATTATAGGTAACTTGAATTCGGTCAAACTGTTTATCTATTTTTCACATACTGCATAGTCAGCTATAAAAGGTTCCTAAATGACAAATGTGAAACAATTCAAACAAGAAAACTTAGATTGCCAGATTTATGCACAAACTAATTGCTTTATTTTATTATCTGCCAGGCGAGCCATAATTTAATGGAATATATAGAAGCTTACCTTCTTCAGTCTCATCATAACAAATCATTCAACAAAAGTTCTAAATCCAAACTGGTCAAAACTTGTATACCACTGACTATGGACGAACAAAAATCTCCCCTGACCATAACAGACCCATGTTTATCCCGTAGGAGAATAAGTACTAATTGCTGATATTAAGATCAAAGGAGAACTGACCCAGAATCTATAACACTATAAAATTACATGTATTTGTAATAAGTAATTACTGATGTTATCAAATAGATGTCCTGGCTTTCATCAGGGATACTTTATGGGCAGTGGGCAGTGAAAGGTTGGGATGTTATGATTTTCATAAGGGATAGTTTGGGACATATTTTGTCTATCTATAATACTATGAAATTACATGATTGTATTTTTAATGCATTATCGGTAATTACTGAAGTAATCAAAGTAATGTCCTGGCTTTCATCAGGGATACATTATGGCAGTGGGGATGAACGATTATATGCATGTTATGGTTTTCAAAAGGGATAGATTGGGAAATATTTTAAGCATCTATAATACATGTATTTTTTAAAAATAAATCATCTGTAATTACTGAGGCATTCAAATCTGACTTTCATCAGGGATACATTATTGAGAAAAGGTTGGCATTTTATGACTTTCATGAGGGTTTATTTTGAAACATTTTATATTTTCCAGCTCATAACAGAATTTGTGAAACTTAATAAAACATATTTGCATGCCACTCCTAATCTTATCATGCACTACATGTCAAGATTATTTCTTCTAATGCATATGGAAATTTTACAGCAAATGATTTATAAATTATTCCATATACCACATCTAATTAAGAAAGGGACCGATTTTAAAGGTTTTTCTTCTTTAAAATCAAAAATTTTTAGAGTCACATTAAGTCTGACTATATAAAACCTCGTTGAAATACATGTGAAATTGAGAATGGAAATGGGGAATGTGCCAAAGAGACAACAACCCGACCAAATAAAAAAACAACAGCAGAAGGTCACCAACAGGTCTTCAATGTAGCGAAAAATTCCCACACCCGGAGGCGTCCTTCAGCTGGCCCCATGTTTAGGGACATATCAAAACACACCCAGAATCTGGAATTGGGGAGGAGCAGACTTATTTCTCCTAAAAATTGAAAATGTTTCTTTAATGACTATTAGTTAATTATTAAATGAATAACAAAATCTTCATTAATTTTCCAGTAAAAACATATGTTTTTAATGCATGATTCACAAATAAATGACAGAAAAGTTACCTACCTCAAGTTTATGGTTAGAAAACATTGGTTTTTATCGTTTTACTACATATTCAGTCCCGCTAAAACTTATCTGTACACTAACAAGTTGTATTCTTTAAAAGTGGCTTATCAAATTGAAGGAAATAATTGTTGAATAAAAGAAGGAAATAAAAATGTGACAATAAGAAAACTAATTTACCTGGCTTCTTGACGCACCTTTTTGACTTCCCTGATATCTGATTAACATTGTTCAAATTAATGTTCGGCCACATTTTATTCTTATTTTATTTCTCTTAAATTTCAATTTCTACTGAATGAATAGCACTTAAATGTCACAATGGAGTTTTTAATAATTTCAATTTAATTATTTTAATTAATATCAAAGATAAATCTTTCCACTTATATTTTCTTGTCAATGTTTCTGTAAAAAAAATAAAGTATAAACTTCTACATTGTCCAAGACATAAAAATAGTCTCATAAATTAAGAGTTTTATTAAATTAAATTTCAAATTAATCAAAACACAATAAAATCCACTTTAAAAATACATACCCTAGAACAGCCTTTCAAGATCAACCGCAGTTCAAAAATTAAATCCAATTTTCATCAACAATAAATTTTTATTTTTAACCTGTCAGCTCTTTAAAGTTTTTTAAATTTCAAAATCATTTTTGAAATCTTACTCATATAGTCATAATAGGTGAGATAAACACAACTTTTCTGAAGATAAGTGTAAATTGACATGGTTTAATAAAACAAACAAAAAGATTTACTTTTCAAATCTTATAAAAGTATTATGTCATGTTTGTCCATAGAGTAAGTACATGGGTGGTTTACACCACAAGGTGTTTTATTTCAATGCCACCTTAAACCATCTGTGGCCAGGTAAAAATCCTTAGAATCAACATTAAATATGGGATTAAGTACTGGTCAAGACAGCTAATCAGCTAACAATACAATTACCTCCAATCAGATTAGGGTGGATTTTTAATTCTATATCCTTAATGGCATTGGATGTGACACTTCACATAAATATCGCATTAACACAGCAGTAGTCGTAACAGTAACTAACGCCATTTTTGTATCTGACATCCCCAACTATTACGGACAGGAAGTAATAACCTTTGTTGGTACAGGTGAAAACCGCTACCTGATTGATTTTAGATCAAAATAATTGAGACGATAAACAGAAGGAGAAAATTTCTTTTTAAAAGTGATGATATTGATCTAGTTTTTACAATTTATTGGAAATTAATGAGAGTTTATTAAGTCCCAATGGATGAATTATGACTGCTTTCTACAAATTTATCTCCGACTAAATACATCAATTAATTAAACAAACTAATCAATAGGGCTGTACTCAAAACCTTTCTCATTTCTAGTTTGATTTTTTAATAAAATGTTCCTGGAATTTCCAAATGCGTTTGTATTCAATACATGTATAAAGCCTACATTTTCTAAAAGAAAGACAGGATTTTTTAGAAAATATATTATCTGAAGTCTGAAGAATGATAATTAAGATAGGGTCAGAAATGTCTTAAATTACCTCTATTTTCCCACATTAATTCAATGTTTTGCTGTAAGCTTAAAGGTTGTATACAGAGCTTAAAGGTTGTATACAGTTTAACTGTAAGAAGTACATAAAAAACAAATAATCAAAAATCAGTAATATATAGATCTTCATTTTTTTTTTATTTAGATTCTTTTTGTAGAATTATTTTCAATTTAAAAACAACACTATCATCGACAAACAATGCTAAGGTATATGGTTGAGATTTACAACAAATGGTCAAGTTAGTACCATTTTTACACATGGAGTTTTTGTTGTTGTTTTTTTAACTCATGTTTAACCACTATGCCTTCAATTTACAAAATCCAAAACAACCAGTTTATCAAGCAACCCAATAATTCTTTAACCCTTGTTTTTTATCCAATGTTTTTCTTTATCCCTAATTATATTTTTTAACATTCTTATCTAGAATTTGACACCCAGACATTATCCACCCAACAGATGGTTTTCAGGGGAAAATTCATCCATATATTGACAAAACGGCTGTTATTGAATATCTGAGTATCTCAAACCTATGATAGAGATAAATGATCCTATTGCTTTCTCCGATTATCTAGGTTGTCTAACGAAGCAGCATTACTTGTCAATAAATCCATTTTCTGACTTTATAAACTTGTATTTTGAATAATTAAATAGACCATAACATATCAATTTCTTCATTTTTACATAGGACAAGCATCATTTGTTTCTGAGTAGCAAATTGGCAACATCTGCCTGGCAACTCTTTTGTTAAAACATCAGTAAATCAATGGAAAAATTTTGTACCTACTCAAAAATAACACAAATTCCTACTGACTAGTACAAAATGATAGTCTACTTGATTACATTTATAGAATTATTTTTTATTATTTCATTTAATGGTGTTTTTCTGTAATAAGGTGGTCACATATTTACAATGTCGCCTATTTCTATAGCGATTGATTGCCATGTGTAACATATGGATGATGGCTTCACAGAGAAAATTTATAGAGATTAAAATCATTTAATCAGATACAAACTCCTTTTTGATAGGCTTAAAAACATAAATAACAAATGGACTTACACATTCAAACTAATGATAGGGTATTTATATGGCTATAAATATTTTTCAAGACCATTTTATGTCCATGTTTAATGGTTATGCGAAGGTCTTTTGGTATGGATTTCATTCAATTCTCATTTCACATATAGGCAAAATATTTTGTTAATTTTCAAAATAATTTAAGCTTGAAATTGAAAGCTTGTGCTGCCATCATGCCAGGACTTATTGGTTTTACTGCAATAGACTGCAGTTGTATATTTCTAATTTGTTTCTATCAAATGTATTCACAGATCCGGGGGGGGGGGGGGGGGGGGGTGTTCCGGTGTTTGAATTCCCCCTATTTTTGGACGATCAATGCATTTGAATGGGGACATGTAGTTAGAAACCCCCCTTTTTATCCTGGATTAGGAATCCCCCTTTTTAAAATGGTTCCATCCGCCCCTGAAATGTGTGTGAGGTGTCTTGGTTGCGGAGTGGTATAAGTAGTTGAACTACTGTATCACTGGCCAGTCAACACTGAGACTGGGAGTAAGAATCCTGCTCTTGGCACCATTATCTTATTTGACTAGGATTGTTAAATTTCCTACCAAAGGTTGTGATCTCTCTCCAAGCACTCCGGCTTCCCCCACAAATTAAAACTGATAGCCACAACTAGCACCAAAATGTTGAAAGCAGCGTTAAACACCAATCAATCAATCAATCAAATGTTAAGAAGCATGTAAATAATGTTATTAATACATGTAGTTTTAAATAGTATTTTTGTTTTAGGCTAACCCCCAGGATATTTAGTCTCTTAATATCGTTTTTCTCACTGTTGAAGGCCAAACAGTAACCTAGAGTTGTTAATTTCTATGTCATTTAGTATCTTGTGAAAAGTAATTATTGTCTCATTTGCAATCATACCACATCTTCTTATTTTTGCATCTCCACAATTTTTGTAGCCTACGGAATGTCTCACTGATGTATAGGGTACCCAACATCTTTTTCAAATAGGTCATTATTGTTACTTATTTTGTAATAAACATAGTGATGATTTTTCTGTATGTTTGTATTGTTGGTTAGCTGTCTAAATGACATGATTTCCTCAATTGACTCACAAAATTAACATAAAATAGTGATAGCTCAAGCATTGTTGTCTTTGAATCTATTGGTATACTGATTATGCGATAGACAACTGGTGCATACAGCTAGGTATCTACTACAACTATTTTACCATATGACAAACATAGATAGGTGTTAGTTCACATTTATCTTTCAATATTAATAAAAATAAATACCTGACTTATCATTTTCTCAAAGACAACATCCTGCATTTTTAGTCCTGGGATGTGTATGGCAGGGAGGACTAAGCCTAAACTGGTGTATATTTAATTGTGAATCATAACGTTTCCATTGATTATACATTACTAATCCTGATACTTTGTTTTATAGTGATTCACTTGTTATTCATCAATCAGTCTCCATTGATGTATTGTCAGTGAACCCCACAGGAACATTTTCTGTTCAGGAATGCATAACTGATAATTCTGCACTATTACTATACTTGGTATATATATAATGGTTGATCAATAATAAGTCATTGTTTCTAAGATGCATAAAACACATTACATGTCATACAGTGGCACATCCAGAATGTTCATAAGAGAAGGGCTCAGTGACTGCCTATGAGGGGGCTTGATACAGTCATGCTTCAGTGATTCACAATATAAAATATACAATTTTCCACAAAAAGGGAAGCCCAGGCCCCCTGCTCCTCCTAAATCTACCTCTCTCATTCCTTCCAATTTATTAAGCGTATAAGTTAAGGACTTTTACTTTTAAAATTAGGTAAAATATAAGAAGATGTGGTATGATTATAATTACTGATAGACCACTATCTATTAAAGACCTATTTACATTAAATGAGCGAAGAATAACAGACCGATCAATGGCTTTCAATCATATATTGAGCCAAACCAATACAGCTTTATAAGATCTCAGGATGATCCAATATGAAACATTACATCAAAGAAAATATAGCCGTAAAAGTATCTTCATCCACAAGAGCAGAGCCAGCCATTTTCAAAAAGGGGATTCCCATCCCAGCATATAGGGGGGTTTCAACCATGTCCCCATTCAAATGCATTGATCGTCCATATATCATATACATATAGGGGGGGGGTTCCAACCATGTCCCCATTCAAATGCATTAATCGTCCATATATCATATACATATAGGGGGGTTCCAACCATGTCCCCATTCAAATGCATTGATCGTCCATATATCATATACATATTTCGGAGCGACTGGAAATTGAACTAGGTCAAAAAGACTTTCTTGCATGCTAGACAATTAGAAGGAAAAAGGAGCAAGTTGATGCTACTGGAATAATTAACCCAATAAATATTGATTTTTGCAAAAATAAAACCATTGTGTGTATTGTGTTTCATTTAAATATTATTTAAATACATCAAAGATAATCAAAACTTTAAATAAACATAAAGGATCTAATTTACCTGAAATAATGGAATTTGTTCCCTGGTTTATAGTTGTAAGTTAACAATATGTAAACTCCATCTATGTATTAAACAAATATTTTATAGTCGTTAGCTGTAAGTTCAAATAGACCATATTTTATCCTCAATTTTTTAACAGCATCCAATCAATATTGATGAAAACACTCATGTGATCATCAGCTTGAGTCTGAATCTTTGAAATGTTTTTTATCCAGCTGTAGAATTAAGGACATTAGGAAGCTCATTATTTTCATGCTTCATTATGAATTTTATTGAACTAAGCCTCCAAGCATCAGTTGAGTTGGGGAATTTGAGAACAAAACAATTCATTAAAAAACATAAAAAGTATAATTAACAAGAAATATATTGATGCATCAGTAATTTATAATCCCAAAGCACTATTTGTACCCCGGACTTCCTGTATTTGATTAAAGATGTCATTTCCAACTGAAGAGAGAGAGAGATTAAAAACTAAATGGGAAAAAACACTAAAAATCTTTTATCTCAGATTACATCGGAAAATTATCATAAAAAGGAAATTCAGTAGTTCACTAATAAGATCAACCCACTTTAATACCAAAATTTCTTTCTGAATTTGCACAAAATATTTGCACCTTAACATGCCCAAAACACTACATATAATTGTTAAACAACAGCTTATTCCTTTACTTGTGGTTTTGTCGAGTTGATGCAAGGATTGATGCATAGAAAATATGATACAAGTCCCTTTTCCATTCAAATTACTGTAAATTCGGAAATCATTGTGTGCATGATTTGTTTTTGCAATATTTGAAAACAGAACAAAATTCAAATCAAAGAATTCAAGAAAACGTGAATAAAGGTAAATATATCAGATACCAGATGCCAGTTCTTTATATAGTGGCTTTCACCCAGTCCCATTTTTTGCATTTATGAAAATTAACCTTGCAATAATTTCTTAATTAACAGTGCATAAATAAAGGCAATAGTAGTATACCGCTGTTCAAATTCATAAATCGATTGAGAAAAAACAAATCTGGGTTCCAAACTAAAACTTAAACTTAGACTACATTGTCTGAGTTCTAGAGCTTATTAATTTCTGTGCCACTAATTTGTGAACTTCATACTATTCTCAGACAACCCTCATACAGTTTAGTAAAATGCAATGACAGATTTCTAAAATTATGAGTGATTCTAGAAACTGAGAAAAGAACCCTAACTTTACACTTCACCATATTTCATTACCTAAATTATATTCCCACGTAATTATCACTTCAGCCATTTTATGTCATTTCAGACAACAAAATCAATTTCTTCATTGTTTTAAGGTTTTGTCTTCATCAGTTGCCATGGTTACCTTTGACTGTAAATTTTTATTATTACTGTAATTTTCTGGTGTAATATTTAATAGTATAAATATCATCTGATCAGCAATTGTTGGTAATAAGCATACTAAAAAATGTTTTTATGTGTTTAGATAATAACTATAAGAAGGACATTTGAGAATCAAAAGTTTATTGATATTTAAGGTTTTTATAATGGATATTTACTTTTTCTCAGACAAACATTTAACCAAAAAAGGTGAAAAATAAAGAGGCAGGACAGAGATTAAAACTAAAACAAAATGCAGAACAATATTTGTTATCCATCCTTTCCCCCTCCCCCATTAAAATCAAATGATATCCCCCTACATCAGAGGAATTGGTCTAGATATTGTGGCCCAATATATGTACCACTGAAATGATATTTTTTAAAAGAACTTGTAATTGTAAAATTGACAATACAATGATAAAAGGCTGCAAATATCTATAAATTTATTATAGAATCAAGTTTCTTAATTTGCATTAAAAAGCCTTTTACAAAGCTGAAAATTGATTATCCTTCAAATAATAAAAGGTATCATGTGTACAATAAGGTCAAAAGTATTGTTATTGAAACAGCTTACAAGTCAGAACAGGGACAGACTACCATTTATAGTAGAGGAGAGTTGTAACTTCAGCTGTTCAGAAAGTGGTAGAGCAATCTGTCATTTAATACACATCAAAGAAGATGCAACTTCATTAACTGGCCCATATCTAACCTTATAACCCAAAAGTATTTCAGAGTCTTCAATATCAAAGTGTGAAATTGACGTTAGTCCAACAATAGCAGTTCAGCTGGCCTGGTGGCCCTTCAAGAGCACCTGCTCATAAAAGGTAAACATCAAAGATTAGTCTCACCTGTGAAAATACTCTCATAAGGGAACAAACAACTACTGGTCAATTGGTCAAGGGTACTGTTATCCCACTGTCCTGTTATTGACAGCCAATTGTAACAGCTTTTTCTTTTGTATCACATTATTGTTTCATTATTCATAGTTCAAGCTGATGGCCGTTTTAAAGGGTACCATGTAAAGGGACAATGTGTACAAATAAGCTTTTATCATAGAGGGACAACAGCATATCTAGAACAGATTAGCTTTATCTGTCTGTGGATTACAAGCTGCAAGATTAGGTCTTGTATTACAAATTTGTATCAGAGATACCCATATTTTTCTGGTAAAGTTTTTATCGCAATTTAAAAAAATGACTAGATTTTGTTACATTAAAGCTATAGATTATCTTATAATAAAATCTAATTATTTTTTAATTTCCCCACAAACAAAATTTCATTGAGAAAAATTTGTTTTTCCATCAATTGACATTTCTTTAAAATAAATGAGCATATTTTTTAGCTAAATGTTCAAAATTCATCATATTTTCTAAAGTGAATATCAAGTATATGAATAAATCAAATCAATTTCACCCTCAAAATGTGTCTTTCTACAGAAATGATATTTTTCAAGTATTCTATCATTATAAGAGTCAATTTACCTCACACTAACAATGTACTACCTACAAATCTATTTGTTATTTCCGTGTAATCTAATTTAATTAATGATGTGGTCACTCACTTCAAATCAAACACAAACAAATATAGACACCTACCTGTGCATAATCAATGGCCTTGTCATCTTCTGGACATCGGAAAACTCCTGTGCTGTAAGCAGAAAACAAACTATTGTTATTGACCAAAAATATACAAAGCTTGTCGTTAATCTTGGCTAATATTATGTTTACTTGTTTATGAGCTAGTCATATTGATATACATCAGCATCAAAAATCTATTGTATTCACCTAAACATGATCGGACATCCACTCGACTCTCAGAAAATCTTTACAAAATTACTCAATTCTTAAATAAAACCCTGTCAAACACATCGGCGTCAAAAGGGATAAATATCCTGTATTATATTCATGTTTTTACACCGATCTGACAAAAACTGAAAGGCGGTCAGGCCTAAAACAAAGGGATAAAGCAGGTCCTTACATACAAAAGATATCTGTAACGGCCCAGTTTTTTCAACCGTAAACATCTGATTGATTTAACTGTTGATAGACGGATAAAACAACCAAACTTTATCCACTCACAATCTGAAGAGAAATTTAAATTTAACCGATTCTACTTTAGATGTACAATGTTTTCTTTATATGAGGGAAAAGTCTTTATTTGTTAAAACAAAACTAAAAATTGTCTTTGATGAATATAAATAAAGGTTTTAAAGTAAGATAAATACACATATCAGCTTACACTCTTGAGATAGGCTCAAGATTTACGAGCTACAAGTAAGAACAAAACATGAGAATTACTAATGTAGTATTTATACCTTATATAAATCAACAAAGAAAAAATATTATGTTTGAAATGATGCCAATTTTTCCCTAAAAGTGATAAAACTTTTCAAAGTTGGCGTGTTAATTTACTCTTTAAAAAAGAATCTTACCCAATTTTTCATTTTATCTCTCTAAAAATAGTGAGACATCATATTATGGTTATATTTATATTTAAAAGGAACCCAGTGTTAGATTACTGTCTAATTTTAGTGATGAAAATTTTCTTCCATTGTTGTAATTAAACATTTCTTTTATTAGAATCTTGTGCAATATTGATGACCTTCAATTTAAAAAAAAAAAAAATATGTAAAACAAATATTACTACTTTAAAGAATAATAGCTGGTTTTCAATTTTCAAACTTTAATACCTATTTCAGAAAAAAAAGTGTAAGAAAAAATCTTTTTTTTTTTACTGTGAATGATTATTATGCACTTCAACTTAGTACTTTATTTGGCCTTTTTAATTTATTCTTATTGAAGCATCATTGATGAGTCTTTTTGTAGACCAAAACATGCATCTCGCGCATATACAAAGTTTCAATCCTGGTATCTTAATGAAGAGCGTGTTTATTTATTACTGAACAGAATTATACATTTTAAAAAATTTCTAATTTAATATCAATTTAAGAAAAAAATGTATGAAAGAATAAAACTTACTTTGAATGTTTCTTGATAATTTTCAAGCTAGCCCTTATAAGATCCTGTCTCCCAAATGCTGGAGGGTCCCTAGAATTGGATAAACCAGGCATATCCCTGTTACTTATTACACCCATCATTTATGATGTGTATCCCCGAGAGTTTCATGGACAAATTAAATACCAACACCTTACTCAAAGTTTGAATAAATTAAAAAGTTTTGTTAACATGTTACGGGCAGATGGACAGACAGATGTATTTATTCTATCATCTGATTGGTTGACAATGTTTTTGAGAAAACTTTTCGCACACGACCAAAGACTACTTGCTAAAACTCTTTTTGTGGCTGCATTATTCAAATAACACTTCAAAGAAATTCTTCATCACTTTGCATGCTGTTATTTTCTTTTAACAAACACTTGCCGACACGCGCCTTTTACAGTTATTCATAGAATATTTGTGATCTTATCTGATATGCAGGTATTAACCCACCAAATCATCTATTATAATTTTATACAAAAGATTTTGAAAATTTTAAAAATCTATTGAAATTTTACGACAGTCATATAAATGGGAGTCCAGATTATAATTGTAAAGTAGTTATTATAAAACTGATTTGGTATGGTAATTATTGTGGTTCAGTGATCATTTTGTACTGCACTTACAACAGATGGATAGCTTGCCTTCACTTGATTCAGAAAGCAGGGGCACTAACGGTCAATTTAAAATAACCTTCAAATTATTTCAGGGTCTAGAATTTGTAAGCCTTGTTAAACCCTCAATTTGAAAATATGACATATAGAATTATTGAAACCTAAATGAAAGCTCTTTTATCTTTTGAATCTTTTGAAAATTCAATCTTTTATGAATTTTAAAAATTTACTGAGATACTAGTACTTTTATACAAATTTAAGCATATAGCACATATCTTATTCATACATGTATTCTTTTGTCAAAATCTTTTTAAAAGTTATTTCCCTTTTTTTGCAGCTAGTATACTATTGTTTATAAATGATGATTTTATTATGAAGTGCATTTAAATACATCCCTGCCTTTTTTTATAATACATGTATGTAACTTTTTGTGCCATATGAAAATCTGCTACTTCAATAATTTAAAAACTATAAAAAAAAAACAAAAAAAACCCAGAAGTTTCCACAAATCAATCCATAATCAAAATATTGAATTCAAATTTCATCTCAACATTAACACAAATTTATGAAATGTGTTCCTTTGAAAAAATATGTAAACTTTTTTTACCTCTGTGATATATAGTTATATATATTTCATTATAAACTTTTATTTTAATACAATTACATATAATTTAATACATTACTGTGTGTTAAATATCAAAATTGTTCCAAAGGGAATATATTTATATTTCAAATTCCTATGAAAAACTGATTTACCATGTGGATGTGCATTTACTTTTTTTTAAACTAAAATCATCTACCATGAGTTTCACAAATAAAAAAAAACACATACTTAGGTAGATAATATTCACCTTGTCATTTTTTTCTGTAAACATACTTGTAAGACAACCTTATTTCAAATGAACGCTATATGTTCTATACTTGTTTTATAAACTGATATCTATGTTTTGGTCCAGCGATAAAATCTTTAACAACATACATTTTTATGTAACACACCTCTAATAAAGAAATAAATCTTCACAAATTTATCTAATAAAGAAATGAATTGTTATCTTTTAATGTACAAGATAGCCCTTGGCTAAGGTTGGACCTTCTATCTATACACAAAATCAATCAAATTAATTTTAATAATCAGATTCTATGGTTAAAGCCCTTGGGTTCTATGACTAAACTTTTCAGTTGTCTTCCAACTGTACATGGTATATGAAATTGGCTTGAAATTAATGGATTCTGATACCCCTAGTGGATAACGGACAGTGGCATGGTGTCCATTGTGAAGATGATAGAATAAAAGAAAGATTTCAAATTAATTTAATAATGGTTCAGCTCAGACTATGGTCAGTAAGGAATCGAATAAAAGAATGATTACAAATTGATGAGTTGATGGTTGAACTTTTTCATTAGATTAATGAGATCAAATTTTATCTGGATTATTATCTTTAAAAGTCACGCATATGGAATAAATTTAAAATATCAACCTTTGATGTATCAAAAAGCGCAATTTTACATTAGCGAGCATCAAACACTTGAAACAGGTTTTTAGATTCTTCATCTGTCCCTTAAGTCGAACTTTTTACTATGCAAAACTTCTTTTGAATGTTATTTCATATATGACGCGTCCAGTTGCAGGAATTTCTCACTACATTGAAGACCTGTTGGTGACCTTCTGCTGTTGTTTTTTCTATGGTCCGGTTGTTGTCTCTTTGACACATTCCCCATTTCCATTCTCAATTTTATTTAGTATATAGTTATCAAAGGTACTTGGTACCAGAATTATAACTTTATACACCAGATGCTCGTTTCGTCTTCATAAGACTCATCAGTGACGCTCAGATCTAAATAGTGAGGCAAGGTTTTTCAGTAATGTATAATTGAATAGTTAATGTAGTAAAATCTCAAAATGATAATGACAGTGATTAATTATAAGGTTAATGATGTCGTTAAAAGCTTTCTCTCATAACCATCTGATAATGATAATAGATTTTAATTCATTGTCAACAACACCTGAACATTTAGTGGTGAATCTTAGCGGTAAAATGTTAGGAACATAAATCTTGACTGCTTACTTTAAAAAAAAATGTGCCATTATATCCGTGCTAACTAAATTTTATAACTTTGATAATTTAATCACATTGAAGCTTAAACGATTATGACCTTAAATATCACAGAAACATAAATAAATGTGAAATGGTGACATTCAAAATTATTTTAACGTTTCCAGCATGAAGTATTTTCTATGCCTTGATGTTGCAATTTTTACATGCAAAGGACTTGATACATCAAAAGTCAAGGGGACACTGAAGAAAGTGATGATCATCATCTTCAAATTCACCCTTAAATACACATAAATCTTAAACCTAGCTACTGCAAAATGTGTTATATGTACTAGTAGTGTTTAAATCAGATAAAAGTTACTTTAAATGGCTTATGTTGTGCTTTTACACTAGGTTAGGGGAGGGTTGAGTGTTCACAAACATGTTCAACCCCGCCATAATCTCTATTAGCCTCTTCCTAGGCAGAAGCTGTAGTTCAGTGATTGTTGGTGGTTCAAGTTTGTTTTTTATAAACTATTTTGTCAAAAATTAGGCCATTTAATGAGTTTGTTTAATACATTTTGACGAATTGTTTCATATATTTCATGTTGTGAACTATTAAAATAAATAGCCATCTATAAGGTATGGGTTTTTTAATTAGTTGAATGCTGTACCGTTGCCTATAATTGCTTACATTCACTTTATTTTAAGTTTGGTGGATATATAAAGTTGTTTCATCGGCAATCAGACCACATATCCTTATTTTTATAGCCCTATATATATTGATATACCGGTACACATATTGGTAGCTCTCTTAATGCTTCTTGATCAGGAATTAATATTTAATTATGCTTACATTATACAACTTTTAAATTGCAAAAATCATGTTATATCATTTCTGATAAACTTTTGGATACTGTTCAAGTTTAAACCATCAATTATCATTCCAATCTCTTCATGTCTATCAAAAATTATAAAGAAATGGACATATTTTTCCATGTTGTTATCAAAAAAAAATTTAAATACTTTTAAGAGGTCATTTTCAGGACACAGTGACCAGGGAATAGGTACATGATGATAGGAATTTGTTTAAACTTCATTGATTTGCTAAACAGCCCTTGCAGGGTTGGTATAAAAGGTATAATAGAAAAGAAACGACATGTTTTTCCATGTTGTTATATTATAAAAGAATGTAACATGCTCTTTAGTGGTCATTTTTAGGACACAGTGACCAGGAAATAGGTACATGATGATAGGAGTCTTTTTACTACCTCAACTGGCTATACAGCCCTCAAACGGTCAGTATAATAGGTACAAAACAATCATGTCCAATTTTATTCAAAGTCATCAATGTCCCTAATCACAGACCCATCAGGTAGCAAACATTAAAGGTGATTACAGGTAATACAGGTATTCTATCACCTGTGTTTTATCTTAGCTTAGTACAGTAAATGCCCAATGTTTCTTAGATAAAATTGAGGGGATGTCCCATTAAATCACCACACACACACAGGTAATTACGATATTGACGATAACGAGGGGTATCTTTATCACACCTGGTTTTTATTTTACCTGATGATTATCTGGTATAGATACAATGTCATCAAACTTATTGTGACGGGTTATATTTTAAGTGGGTGACATTAATGGGGTTACATATGGTAGTATTTCTGTCAGTGACTCAATCAGATGACAATATCTAAAAACAGGGGGGTGGAGGTTCAAGATTTGTTATATAGGTCTGAACCTTGGATTGTCTTTGGGTTACTGTCCTTTTGACATATTCTACAGATCTACTTTTATTTATGTTTATGCATTTCTATTAATTTATGCATATCAGTTTATTTATGCAGATCTGTTTATTTATGCATACCTATTAATTCATGCATAATTGTTGATTCATGAATATCTATTAATGTATGCATATATTTTGATTTATGCATATATCTGTTTATCATTCATGTGCTGTGGGAACTTGTTCCACTCTTCATGAAAGTAGTCCTTTTCTGTGTAATTTTACTTGGATAGTTTTCTGATATTAAAGCAATTTTCAAAATCAAGTCAGTTAAAGAGCTTATCAGATCTTTTTCTCATATATACAGACTGTAAATAAAAATTACTTATTTGATCATGCTTACTTACTGTTGGTATATTTTTACATTGCATTTTTTAGAAATAAATAACATACAAAAATTTCAAAATTTACAGCAAATAAAATTATAACATGCTTCATCAACCCATAAATATCCCAAATGTGTCTTTTTCTCTCAAATACTCTTTTCTAAAAGTTAACTTAAACCTTACCATTAATGGAATTTAATGCTGTACTTTTGTATCCAATTGAATAAGTCAGAATTTGTATAGTTAATGTATCTATTTTTTTCTTTTTTAAATTTGTCATGCAAACAAACAACAAAGGCCTTAAAAGCTACACTTTAGTCTAAAACAAACAAAAAAGGTCAAATGAACAATAGCCAAGTACAAAACAATACATCACTTATAGACAGCCAAGCATGCGAAGTTCACATCTGTTCTAAAGTCTAAAAAAATCAATTTGTTTTATATGTTAATGATATAATGACCCTTAGGACATATGAATTATATTTTCATTTTTCAGGGTAAATATACATTAAATCACTTCTGGTTGAAATTATATTCTAAGACTTATCTACTAAGAAAATAAATACTTATTGATCATATGTAATGTATATTCAGAAATTATTGCAATGTTTTTATAATTGCAAAAATGCAAGTGAGTTATAATTGCAATAAGTTAAACTCGCATTTTGAGTTTTTTTATATAAATTACACAGGATTATAATGAAAAATTGCAAAATAAATGCAAACAATAGTTTCTGAATTTACACTACATTAAATACTTGTACTGTTTGGAATCAATTACATAACTGTTAGATCGATATTACTAGTATTTTTTTTAAAGGGGACATTTAAACACAAAAAGAACTTTAATATTTTTGGGGTGCATTGTTATTCAAAATACCACTTTGACAGATTATCTTTTCTTACTAGTATAACTAGCTAAGATAAAATTGGACACAACAAGTGAAACTGCTACTACTGCTCACTGATGATACCCCCGCCGCAAGTGGATAATATTAATAGTGTAAAAATATGCAAGTGTTCGGTAAACAGGAAGTTGTCGAGTGATGAATCTGAAAATGCATCACACGGTATAGCTGACTTATATAAATCCTGAAAACAAATTTCAGAAATCCTTGTATTGCAGTTCCTGAGAAAAATGTGATGAAAATTTTCAACTTGGCTATCATGTGTAAAATCATACAAGTGTTCGGTAAACAGGAAGTTGTCAAGTAATCAATCTGAAAACGCATCACACAGTATAGCTGACTTAGATAAACCCTGAAATTAAATTTCAGAAATCCTTGTATTGTAGTTCCTGAGAAAAATGGGACGAAAAATATTCATGGGACGGACGGACGGACTGACAGACAGAGGTAAAACAGTATACCCCCCTTTTTAAAGCGGGGGTATAAAAAGGGGGGTTGAAAGGGAGGCTTTGTTGTGATATCTCTAGCAATAAAGTTTATTCATTTTTTATTGGTCATAAATCTCAATTGTTTACCCCTTCCTGCTAATCAAATCTCAAGCTTTCTTTCTTACTTTTTTTATTCATGTCAAGCGATGAAATTTAAATCAAGGCACCATTAACACTTAATTTTTGAGTACCTTGTGTTTGTACATAATTTTCTATTTCAAAAATATTAATTACAAGCAGATATTTTTTTCTATTCAAACAAATATATTGCTTTTCTTTCTGTTACAAGAGTATATTTACTTTTTCTTTATTAATTGTTTAACTAATCATTAATTTTGTATACATTTAAAATTTCTGGTCAATGAATTTATATCTTATTTCTAAAGAACTTATATAAATAATGAGGTAAACCTAGCATAGATTTAAAGGTTAAAAAGTAAACACGGCCCACACACAAATGTCATAGTGTCTTGATCTCAAATTTTACAAAATCTGCCAACTATATATATATATTTTTTTATAAAATATCAATGAAGATTTAATCGCTATATGATTAAAATTATACAAAAAATACAATTTTTTTCACTATATATAATATGTCTCTCACAAGTCATTAGATAATCATGATAGAAGCACTGCCTATTTACAAAAGTATTCCAATGAGCACACAATATGATTATAAATGAAATATATTAAAAAAATGAAATAAGATACAGATGAACAATTAAAATGCACAAATTTAAGAAAAACTTTAAACATCATGGCAAAGTAAAAACAAACAACACCAGCACCTAAGAAAAATAATTGACCCATTGGTCAAAGAAAAACAGCCAACTTCATGGTCAAAGAAAAATAGTCAACACCATGGTCAAAGAAAAACAGCCAACACCATGGTCAAAGAAAAGCAGTCAACACCATGGTCAAAGAAAAATAGTCAACACCATGGTCAAAGGAAACAGTCAACACAATGGTCAAAGAAAAACAGTCAACACCATGGTCAAAGAAAAATAGTCAACACCATGGTCAAAGAAAAACAGCCAACACCATGGTCAAAGGAAAACAGTCAACACTATGGTCAAAGAAAAGCAGTCATCATCAAGGTCAAAAAAATAGTTGAATTAAAAAATCAAATTAATTTTGCAAATTTAATTACTACTATACAGACCTAAAGATTTAAAAATTGTATTATGCATGAATTTTTTTTTCTAGTTAAGACAAAAAAATAAAATATAACAGACCTCTAATATTCCAGGCCTACCCTCTCGAGCTTGACAGTTTTCCCATGATGTCATCTTCAACCACTAATGTCAAACTGTCCAGTGCAAATTATTTGGCAGATATACAAAATACTTCTGAATCACTTACATGTAAAAAATCTTCTGTCATATTTCAACAAAGGATGTTATTTTAACATTTAAAAAAAGTACAAGAATTCAATCTTTAATATAAACAGATATATAACCTCTTATAAATGATTAATAATTTCACATAAGTATAAAAATATTACTTCAGATAACTTGCCTATCATCTAGAAATTATTTCAGAGAAAAGTAAAAAGAAAGCCTCTATTTTCGGATCACTTGAAAGTAAACTATCTAGTTGAAGACCATAACTTTGACCTTATTCATGTTATTATGGTTTACTTTTATAAATTGTGAATTGGATGGAGAGTTGTCTCATTGGCACTCATACCACATCTTCTTATATCTATCTAATGAAACTTGATATCACATTTTCTTCGTCAGAAGTGGCAAATGAGCTCAAAAGTATATTAAACCATTTATTTTGGGAATCGTCACAAAAAAAGCTTTCAATTAAAACTTGGAGTGATATTTTCTTAATGGAAAGAAGAGCCATTAAACTTACAGATTTCAGACATGTACATAAAAACCACATACTCTTTAATAGGTATATTAAATGCCAATGTGACTTTTAGTAAATCAGAAGCTGTTTAATTACTTAGAAACTTGATGTGGAAAGACCTCAAAATAGTCTCTGAAAGGAACACAGTAATTACTGAATTAAGTGATCATACCTTTTTTTTATTTACTAAGTACTTAATAATATATTGATGTCTGCAAGTTAACTGATACACTACAAAATTTTATTTTATTTTTCCAATTTTGACTGAAAATGATTTAATTATCTCCCTTTGTACAAAAAGTCATCAAATTGAAACATTATACAGGTGATAATTATTTCCTTATTGAATTTAACCTATAAAAGGATGTTTACATTACCTGTTAAAGACCCTCGGATTATCTCAGATTATCTCATACCTGTCCATGTCAGGTGACAACCTATGTGTTAAAAGTCATCTAAACAATGATACCATGATAGTCAATACACATAATATTGATGAAAAACTAAAAAAAGACTTGCAGGGACCCCACACATTGGTGTTGGTTAAGCTCAGGGACCAATGTTTAAAAATAAATATGAAATTGGAATAAAGATTGACAATAAAATAGTTCTCTGTTTTAGTAGATAAATATTTAGTGTTAAAATACATCAAGATGGTCTACAGTGAAAGATTCTAGGTGCTGCATGATCAGAGGAGGGGTGCAAGGGGCCCTGTCACACCCTTTTCCTGGAAAAATTTGGTTGATCTTATGGGGAATCACTAAAGTATAACCAGAGCAGGCCCCTTCTTGGGCAGTAAGTGGCCCCATTTACGAAAATTTCTGGATCTGCCACTGCTGAAGTGTGTAATTTTTTTTATTTACAAAACAGTTTTCCATTTATTGATCCATATAAATGCTATAATGTTTCTTTTTTTGGGTCTACAACTCTTGAGGTGCCTCAATATCAGTGAATCCAGCTATCAGGTTTTTGGTTTGGGGCATTTCTGGTGCAGACAGGTTCAGAACTTAATACAGTGTTGATTCATTCCATTTACTTTATCCTAGCATTTATATTCTACTTGCTTTGTACTCTAAAAAGTGTATACAAGTACAGCATTATGTTTTAGAAACGCGCGTCTGGCGTATAAAATTATAATCCTGGTACTTTTGTTAACTATTTACACCACTGGGTCGATGCCACTGCATTGTCATAAAATTTGTAAATTTTTATTAACATTTTCCACTGAAACTACTGGGCCAAGTTCATTATAGATAGAGATAATTGTAAAGTAAGATTTACAAACACATCACCATCACTAAAACACAATTTTGTCATGAATCCATCTGCTTCCTTTGTTAAATATTCACATAGACCAAGGTGAGCGACACAGGCTCTTTAGAGCCTCTAGTTTGTAATCAGGAATACTATATGTTATTCAGGTCTCAGACAGGGTAAATATGTATACTGTGACATTCCCAACTTAGAGTTTATATCCCGTGAGCCGAAGGCGAAGGGGATATAAGCCTTCGGCTCAGGGGATATAAACTCTAAGCCAGGAATGTCACAGTATATACCCTGTCTGAGACATGAATTACACATATATTACGGATTACCCCTGACTTAAATTATTTTCCAGTGCAGGTATTTGTTGACAACCCATATACTAAGTATAAGTTGAAAAACCCAACCTGATATGTTCAGCATACGTGAAGGATTTTCTAATTTGCTGTGAACATAATTATATTGTGTATGTAATAATTTATAATAACACTTTTAACATTATATTTAAATATTAAAAGTGTTAATTGCGTGATTTTGTATCAAAAATGTATTATTGACTGAAGCACGTCATTATTTTCCCTCTGTGAGCCTCTGACAGTCTGATAGCTTTTGACTACGTCACATAGTAACCGGTATTATGATGACGTTTCTGAAGTTCCAATTGGGGATAAAAACGTCGTATACTGTGGATTCATTATTATTCGTTGGATACAAATTTTCGTGGATTTCGTGGGCACAGTTAAACCACGAAATTTAATGTTCAACGAATGATAAATATTCTATAGGTTTGTATGCAGACTTTAGCAAAACCACGAAATTAAATACCACGAATATGCAAGTTTTTCTTAATCCACGAAAATTGGTACGCACGAAAATAAATGAATCCACAGTATACCCCTGCAGTTTCCTGAATTTATACTGACATCTCTGTGTTGTTATCCAATAACAAACTTCGACACATTTGTAATCCGTAATATAATGGGATATGGGGCAATGTAAATAATGGAATCCTAATTTTATATGAAAAAAGTTAACAAAAATAACCTATATATATCGATATATTTACATTGGAATATAAAAGTGCATATTAGTATTTAAAAGTAAATCTTTTGTTATTAACAACCAAGCAAGCTCAGTTTATAAAGTTTTGCTTTGTTTTTGCTATCAATCTCGGGAAGTGTTCCTAAGTACAGCATACAAAATTGTCCTGCCATTGCAAGTCCTATGGAACATGGATACTCCGCTATTCCTTTGTCTTTAGTGCTGATGTATGTGATCAGGTGACCTGAAGAATTTAAGATATGAAGTGCATAGTTGTCGGAGTCAACAACAATGACATTGTCAGCAGTGGTGGTTGTTAAATCGGTTGGTGTAAATGGAGTATCTTCTGTATTGATGGCTGGACTTCCACAATATGTATTTAGTATGTCCTCATGTCCAAGAACTACCACTTTACCTTCATTTCCATTACAAAATGAATCAATCACTAAAATATTATCATTGTTAGTTGAAGTTATTCTCAATGGGTAGGTAAATGAAATAGCTTTAGTCTGGTCCTCACTGTAAACCTTATCACGATTCCCCTTATGGTCCATTACTATCACAATGCCTTTGTCTTTGTCTTCTTCTGTTTTAAATCCTCCTACTATCACCTTATTTTTACTGGTTACATAAATAGATAGTGGCTGATATGGATCCACATTATAAACAGTATCTACAACTTTATTTGTTCCACTTTTGATTTGTTTTAGTATTGGTTCAACACTAGCTATAAGTAAATCATTACCAGGAGTAATGGCTATCCCTAAAGCATAAATGTTAAAACTAGATATTACCTTTAGCTTATTCCCTTCACATTTTACTTTCTGTAATCCTGTGTGTGAAGAAAATAATCTCATCCCCTTTTTATGGATTCCTTCACCAACCCACAACGAATCATCTAAGGATATTGCAAGTTGAACAATCCCCCTTAACTTGGTTTGATATTCTTCAACAACAGTAATATCGACATTGGCAGGATCCTTGCTGGAGGATGGTGTACTGCCAACATCTTTGCTAGGTGATGATGGACTCCCGATATCCTTGATGGCTAGAATCCTATGCTCCCCAGCAGTTTTAAATTTCGGATGAATGTTATTCTTACATGCACTACACATCAGTAGGTCACACTCTAAACATTTCCAGGATATTTTAGGATCCTTCTCACATAACTGACACTGAATTGGAGACTGGATTCCTAAAATTGGTTTGGATAGAGCCATATCGAACAGAGTAGAATGTAAATATTTGTGTAGAGTCCAGATAGATATTGTTAGAGATACCTTGTTTTACCACTTGGGTTTTACTTCCTAGTTTAAAAGGGATCAAGGGTAGAATTATTTAGATTTCAACATTCATATGTAAATTATGGTATACATTATGTTTTAAATGGAATGAAAAATGATATACTTGGATATATTATTTGGTTAATGCACCTATGTATGTTACACTCTAAAAAAACTAGATATGCTTTCAAAAGGTGTATTTTATAAAATACATGTCTTATGGTTTAAATACTTCAGGGTAAACTGATCAGATGATTTTCATATTTGATTTAATTTGTTGATTTAAATAGAAATAATCTTATTATCATTTATTATACTGTAATTTATTGTGGAAGGTAGAGAGCGACACAAAAATTAGGTCTTCTCCTTTATTAGTAGTGATACTGTAATTTATTATGTTAATGTATCCAAAATCTATTTGAAATTTTGAAAGTAATATTTCACAATATAAAATACATCAGTTTAGTACTGTCATATAATTCAAATAGCAACTTTATCCTAAATAGTGTTTTGAAAATTTTAAAGCTGAAAGGTTGAAATTTGCAGATACATAATTTTTTGTTGTAAATTTCATCAGATTCGTGTGAATCTCAATTCACGTGAAATTCACATGAAAATTTTTACGTGAGTTTCATGTATTAAAGCTCCATTGAGGTGAATCTTACGTGAAATTCTTGTGAGCAAATGTTGCCTGTATAGAAGATGTGAATTACCCTATTAATGGGGTGAATAATTGGATCTCTGTACCAGGATAAAGTTTTGATTTGATACAATTATTTTAAAGTTTTGATTTAAAGGTACTGTACATTTAGAAATTATTGCATGTATTTATTATAATTGCAATTTCTGGAGAACGAAATAAAAATGCAAGATTGTTTAATTGTGATTTACTGAAATTTTAATACACACTATGTTTAACCAAAGACAAAATGGCTATATATGGTTTAACTTATTCAGAATGCTTTTAGTTCTGATTAATGCTTTACTTTCGCAGTAACATTAATCACATTAATTAAAATCTGGCAATGATGTCTAAATTTTCAGTTGGTTTGTGTGTCACATAAGCTAGAAACTCAGAAAAGTTGTTGTAGATCTGACAAAGAGGACAACAAAAATGTTTTTGAAGTTGATAGTACATACAGTAAACTAATAGTTATCAAAAGTACCAGGATTATAATTTTATACGCCAGACGCGCGTTTCGTCTACATAAGACTCATCAGTGACGCTCAGATCAAAATAGTTAAAAAGCCAAACAAATACAAAGTTGAAGAGCATTGAGGACCCAAAATTCCAAAAAAGTTTTGCCAAATACGGCTAAGGTAATCTACTCCTGGGGTAAGAAAATCCTTAGTTTTTCGAAAAATTCAAAGTTTTATAAACAGAAAATTTACAATATGACCATATAATTGATATTCATGTCAACACCGAAGTGCTGACTACTGGGCTGGTGATACCCTCAGGGACGAAACGTCCACCAGCAGTGGCATCGACCCAGTGGTGTAAATAGTTATCAAAAGTACCAGGATTATAATTTTATACGCCAGACGCGCGTTTTGTCTACATAAGACTCATCAGTGACGCTCAGATCAAAATAGTTAAAAAGCCAAACAAATACAAAGTTGAAGAGCATTGAGGACCCAAAATTTCAAAAAAGTTTTGCCAAATACGGCTAAGGTAATCTACTCCTGGGGTAAGAAAATCCTTAGTTTTTCGAAAAATTCAAAGTTTTATAAACAGAAAATTTATAATATGACCATATAATTGATATTCATGTCAACACCGAAGTGCTGACTACTGGGCTGGTGATACCCTCAGGGACGAAACGTCCACCAGCAGTGGCATCGACCCAGTGGTGTAAATAGTTATCAAAAGTACCAGGATTATAATTTTATACGCCAGACGCGCGTTTTGTCTACATAAGACTCATCAGTGACGCTCAGATCAAAATAGTTAAAAAGCCAAACAAATACAAAGTTGAAGAGCATTGAGGACCCAAAATTTCAAAAAAGTTTTGCCAAATACGGCTAAGGTAATCTACTCCTGGGGTAAGAAAATCCTTAGTTTTTCGAAAAATTCAAAGTTTTATAAACAGAAAATTTATAATATGACCATATAATTGATATTCATGTCAACACTGAAGTGCTGACTACTGGGCTGGTGATACCCTCGGGGATGAAACGTCCACCAGCAGTGGCATCGACCCAGTGGTGTAAATATAGTTAACAAAAGTACCAGGATTATAATTTTATACGCCAGACGCGCATTTCTAAAACATAATGCTGTACTTGTATACACTTTTTAGAGTACAAAGCAAGTAGAATATAAATGCTAGGATAAAGTAAATGGAATGAATCAACACTGTATTAAGTTCTGAACCTGCCTGCACCAGAAATGCCCCAAACCAAAAACCTGATAGCTGGATTCACTGATATTGAGGCACCTCAAGAGTTGTAGACCCAAAAAAACAAACATTATAGCATTAATATGGATCAATAAATGGAAAACTGTTTTGTAAATAAAAAAAATTTCACACTTCAGCAGTGGCAGATCCAGAAATTTTCGTAAATGGGGCCACTTACTGCCCAAATATTTACATTCTACTCTGTTCGATATGGCTCTATCCAAACCAATTTTAGGAATCCAGTCTCCAATTCAGTGTCAGTTATGTGAGAAGGATCCTAAAATCTCCTGGAAATGTTTAGAGTGTGACCTACTGATGTGTAGTGCATGTAAGAATAACATTCATCCTAAATTCAAAACTGCTGGGGAGCATAGGATTCTAGCCATCAAGGATATCGGGAGTCCATCATCACCTAGCAAAGATGTTGGCAGTACACCATCCTCCAGCAAGGATCCTGCCAATGTCGATATTACTGTTGTTGAAGAATATCAAACCAAGTTAAGGGGGGTTTTGCAATTAGCAATATCCTTAGATGCTTCATTGTGGATTGGTGAAGGAAACCACAAAAAAGAAATACGATTATTTTCTTCACACACAGGACTACAGAAAGTCAAATGCGAAAAAAATAAACTTAAGGTTATTTCTAGCTTTAATATTGATGTTTTCACGATAGCCATTACTCTTGGTAATGACTTACTTATAGCTACTGATGAACCAATCCTAAAACAAATCAAAAATGGAACAAATAAAATTGTAGATACTGTTTATAATGTGCATCCATATCAGCCAACATCTATTCATGTTACCAGAAAAAATAAAGTTATAGTAGGAGTTACACATGATACAGAAGACAAAGGTATAGTGATAGTTATGGACCAAGATGGGAATCATGTTAAGGTTTACGGTGAGGACCAGACAAAAGGTATTTCATTTACCTTCCCATTGCAAATAGATGCAACTAACAATGAAAATATTTTTGTAGTTGATTCATTCGGTAATAAAAATGAAGGTGAAGTGGTAGTTCTTGGACATGAGGACATAATAAATACCTATTCTGGAAGTCCAGATATACATGTACCATTTACACCCAGTGATTTAATATCAACGCCTGCTGACAATGTCATTGTTGTTGACACTGACAACTATGCACTTCATATCTTAAATTCGTCTGGTAACCTGATTACATACATCGACACTAAAATCAAAGGGATTGTGCAGGATCCATATTCAATAGGACTAACAATGGAAGGACAATTTTGTGTGCTGTACTTAGGAACATATACTGCTGTTGAGAGTAAAGACAAAGCCAAACTTTATAAACTGAACTTGGTTGGTTGTTAATACCAACAGATTTACTTTTAGATACTTAATATACATAATTATGTTCCAATGAAAAGATATCAATACATATACTTTTTTTTTCTTCTTTTCTATAAAATTAGGGTTTCATTAATATCATTGCCACATATTCCTTTGTATTCCTAATTAACTTAAATTAATACTGACAATGCTTCCAAGTGTGACTGGTTTAAAGGTTTGTCTTCTTTAAAATACAGGATTTATAAAGTCACCATAAGTCCGACTATATAAATTCTTGTTGAAATACATGTGTATCTATCTTTTCAAACAACTAGTTTTTGCCTGTTTGTCTTCTTTTTTATTTTTATTCAGTCCTTGGATAATTTTACTTACACATTAAACATTTAAAAATTTAAAGTTCAAGTTATTCAAGTACAAATATTTTTCACATCTTTTTATTCTGTAAGAATAGTAAATGAAATCTGGAAACATTTAGTCATTGTCTGATCTTGAATTTACCCTTGTTGCAAAGTATCACAGGTTCATATGGTATTGGCAATCATTAGTCATATTACAAATAAGAAGATGTGGTATGATTGCTAATTATAAAACTCTCCATCCAAGTCACAATGTAAAATAAGTTAACAATTTAATATAAGTTCAGCACCTAGCCTTGACTCAGGCCGAACAGCAAGCTATCAACATGACAAAGGGCCCAAAAATTACTAGAGCTAGATTACCGTATAAAGACTATAGATGCTAATAATTGTGTATCAGCAGATCATATAAAACTAGCTCATAATTAAGTCAGAATCATGTTTTCTCAGGTCCACTAGTTTGTTATCTGAACATCTATATTGTCTCCCTTTTCACAAGGAATGTTTTTCAGAAGCTAAAACTTCCAAAAATATTATTTAAAATAATATTTTTGGAAAAATCTTCCATTCATGATTACAAACAGGTAGATATGGTATGATTGCCAATAAGACAACACTCCTCAAGAGACCAAATGACACAGAAATTAACAGTGACAGCCTTCAACAATGGGCAAAGCCCATACCTGAGTCAGCTAAAAAAGGTACTGAAATAACAAACATTTTAAACGAGCAAACTAACAGCCTAATTTATGTACAAAAAATGAACAAAAAAAACCAGGTAACACATCAACAGTTACAACAACCACTGAATTACAGGCTCCTGATTTGTTGTCATTTGTTTATGTGTTACATATTTGTTTTTCGTTCATTTTTTACATAAATAAGGCCATTAGTTTTCTCGTTTGAATTGTTTTACATTGTATAATCGGAGCCTTTTATAGCTGACTATGTGGTATGAGCTTTGCTCATTGTTGAAGGCCGTACGGTGACCTATAGTTGTTAATGTTTGTGTCATTTTGGTCTTTTGTGGATAGTTGTCTCATTGGCAATCATATCACATCTTCTTTTTTATACATACAATTACAACAACCACTGAATTACAGGCTCATGATTTGGGACAGACACATACATACATAATGAAGTCCATCAGAGTCATTAGATATACATTGGCAGTTGGATGGAAAGGAAAAAAATGTTTATATCCCTAAAACTTCATTTTCCATAGTGGTGGCTATAAAAACTAGAAATATCTACCCCTTTAATGATTGAGAGATCGCCATTCATGGATCAAAACATTTCTGATCCTAACAATGCACTTCCTCAATTAACCATATTCCTGTCATAATACACTACATTCAACAGATACTTGTTGAAGGACTGAACCTTTGTATAAATGTCAAAATATTTATGAACTTTAAAAATAAAATTCATTTTCCACAGGAAATCACAGAAACACGGGACAAAGAGCAGGAAAGACAGATCATTACACTAACTCATTGTCGTAACCCTAGCTGACGGATAAATAATTGAAATATTAAACATTATAACAAATCTTTTCTTGTAATATTTACTTTTTATAGCAAGGGTCTCGCTTTAATCAAATGATCACAAATCATGTTTTCCACTTTAATGTCTTAATAAAAGGTTAGGGAATGAGCAATTTAAGAATGCATTTCCTTGGTTTATTAACAACCCATAAACCAGATACAGTTAAAAAATTAGATATATCTGTTATAGCCATATAACTCAAACTAGAGACTTATAAAGGCTTTTAGCAGATACTGTGGGTTTTATGCTACAATTCAAAGAATGCATGGTTACAACTAAATGGTAGAATTGCAAAACTAATAGTTCTAAATAAATGATATTGGTGCACTTCTTTAAATGCTTTTGATGAAGCATATGTTTCAATGCTTGTAAATAACAGTGAAATCTACTTATTTTTACAATGTAGCAAAATTAAGGCAACTGTTGACTTCCAAAACATATATAAAATAGATATAAGAAAAGGACACTTGCAATCATCAAATATATTGCTAAAATTCGACAAAATTCGACGATCTTAAAAATATGCAAAACACACACTAAAAAAATTAAGGCTTACAGTTGGAAAGACTAGCTATCACTTGAATTATCAAATGGTCCTAGACCCAGAGTTTTGACCACCAAAATTTATGAAGGACTATCACAAGTTTTGTACTTCACAAAAGAAGAGGACAATCAGATTTTCTTCAAGGACATCAGCGTGTAAAAGATTTGGACATTTTATTATTTAAAGCAAATTTGAATTCCTGCTGAAGTTCACAGTAGGTTTGTCAGACTTGCATGCGTTTTGCAGTTCACAAAATGTGACCTAAACATTTGTCAAAAATATAAAAGAAATATTCAGTAAATACATATCACTTTGGTATCAGCAGCCTAGCTCTCTTTAAAAGTGTAGAATAACTATTTGTGACTTGTGAATTTTATGCAAATTTAGTATATTTCGATCATAAATATTAAAATGCATATTTTCCTATCTCATTCTATGTGCAACCCGCATTCCGTGAATTCAATGTTCTACTTGATAAAATAGAAAAGTCAATATGTAATACAATAATAAATTTATTAAAAAGATTTACCATATATGTAATTTCATAAATAAGATCAAAAAGTAAGTACATTGTGTATATAAGCCGATTTAAAATTTAATACCTTCAAAATTTGATATGTTTCTAACTTTAAAAGTCAAAATTGAATATACAAATTTGGAATTTTTAAAATACCTGTCTATGAAAGCCTTTGATGTCTAGATTAGTGCATATTTTGTTTAACTAAGATAGCAAGTTAAACAAAACTGACTTGTACAATGTAAATTACCTGCAACCTATGGTAATCTATATCTAGACTTTTTTTTTGCTGATATCAGCGGAAATAAAATTTAGGTGAAAACAACATTGTTGAAAGAATATTTCTAGTTCCAATAGAAACCACAGCCTAAAGGCCCAACCCAATATATTTTCTCACTTTATTATATATATACACATTTTATGATGCAGAAATTTCAAATTGATTTCATAAAAAAAAAATCTTTTCCATTTAAGGGTACTTTAAAAAAAAAACCACCCTAGTTTTTCTTCCTACAGATACCAATGATCAACCCTTGGAAAGCAAATATCCATTAACTACAACGGTAACCCATCCTAAAAATAATCTATTAACTTTTTGAGGACAGTTATTTTTTCGTTAACTCCACCCTTCCTTAAAACAGAATCAATATGAAGTTAAACAAACAGTTTAAATGTCTCTATATAGGTTATATATACCCTTTTATTGATGCTGTAAATATACATAATCTAAGTAGCATAGATTTAACTTCCAATAAAAACTCACTAAATCAATATTATTTTAATAGCAAGGATTTCACATCAATTCAATAAGGTTTAATGTATTATGAAGTTTAAAGTGTTTCAATGCAATTCTGTTAACAAATTACCAAATGATTTATACATTTATACTCTCAGTTGCAAGTAAAGAAATATTTACCAGGGGCGGATCCAGCCATTTTAAAAAGGGGGGTCCTAACCCAGGACGAAAGGGGGGGTTCCAACCATCGGAATCTCCCCTCTGGATCCGTGCCTGTTTACTTTTCACATTAGTATCTGTAAATTTATTATATTTCATCAGACACATAATAGTCCCTGATTTTTGAAGAAAACAGTTTTTGCCATTTTTTAAGGGTGTTAACAACAGTTTCAAGCTTTCACCGAAAAAAGACCTGAATCTGAAATTTGTCAAATACCACAAAATGTATTACATGTACATGTATTCCTGAAAATACAATTTTCTCCAACTCAAGAAAACATGTACAAATGAAAAGAAATAAAAACAAATTAATAAAGGCATAGAATTTTTGATAGTAAAGCTACATAGTTTTAATTCAAAACTGAGAAACATGTTCTATAGCTAGTTCTTTAAAATTGAACATCAAAAATATGAATGTTTGTCACAACCATTGTAGGCCTACGGAACATGAACAAATTGGACCTGTCCTTATTAGAATTGACCTTACAGACCAGTTCCATTTTATAATTGCACAAGCAAGATCATTTTCGAAATATAGTGTGAATATAACACTGCAATGCATCTTATTTCCCAGCATTCACAAGTGTTTGTGAATGCGTTGTATTTTTTTAGAGTTCACAAGTGCTTGTGAATGCATCTTATTTTCCAGTGTTCACAAGTGCTTGTGAATGCATCTTATTTTCCAGCATTCACAAAAACTTGTGATTGCATCTTATTTTCCAGCGTTCACAAGTCCTTGTAAATCCATATCTTATTACCCAGCTTTCACAAGTGTTTGTGAATGCGTTTTTTTTTTTTGAGTTAACAAGTGCTTGTGAATGCATCTTATTTTGCAGCATTCCCAAGTGCTTGTGTGCATCTTATTTCTGAGCATTCACAAGTGCTTGTGTGCATCTTATTTCTGAGCATTCACAAGTGCTTCTCAAAAATCTGATGTACAGTAGTTGTCGTCTGATTATGTAATTTATACGTGTTTCTCGTTTCTCGTTTTATTTATATAGATTATACCGTTGGTTTTCCTATTTGAATGGTTTTACACAAGTAATTTTGGGGCCTTTAATAGCTTGTTGTTGGGTGTGAGCCACGGCTCCATGTTGAAGACCATACATTGACCTATAATGGTTTAGTGTTAAAATTATGGAGAGTTGTCTCATTGGCACTCACACCACATCTTCCTATCTTTATCTTATTTTCCAGTATTTATCTATGTATTTCCCAGTGTTAACAAGTGCTTGTGAATGCATCTTTTTTTGGACCAGTGTTCACAAGTGCTTGTAACTGCATCTTATTCGCTTGCAGCACTGCTATAAATAATTCTTATTGCTTATTTTTAGTATATATCTTTGATTTTTGCAGCTTTAAAACTTGTTCATAATTTTGTCAAAATTGTAATTCTATCCCTTTAACTGTAATAAAGCTGATACTAACAAATTACCACCAGAACAGGCAAAAAACATTTCCATGTGTTTCTTCTTGTAAGGCTTCATGTCCATAATGATAACTAATATTCACCTGTAGTGTATATCTACCTCTTAATTAGGAGTTGTCCAGATAAGTAATCAAAGGATTGAGGTCATACAAACCAATTAAGGTAATCCCTATCTAATGAGTGATCTAATTATTGGTAATTATATCACCTTTTATATATAAATTGCATCAATTTGAAGGAGGGGTGTGAAAACTATTGTATTTTGTTCAGATGAAATCTTTGATCTCAAGTGCACATTTGCACCTTAAGCAATTACATACGGTGACATTTGAAAGCAATTTAAGATGAAATAAAGAAATGGTTTTGTCATAATTATAAATTTACATTATTAAAAACACCAAATATAACAAAGAGAATTTAATTTCTACTTTATATGTTATATGATATATGGTATTTTAAATCATCTTGTTTCTATAAGAACTCATCTATGTCATCTATGATACTTTTCAAGTATAAAAGGTTGTACATGTTATTAATACCTAAAGGGAAAGGTTTCATCACATGCTATTTTTATTTACCTATGTAGGTAATTTTCAAGGTGAGAGTATACCTATTTACATGACAAATAGATAAGTACCTTATGTCATAGTCATGTTTTTGTCATCCCAATACTTAAATACTAACACTTGTAAATAATTACACCCAGACAAATAAATGTAAACAATAATTTATGGTTATGTTATTATCCAGGGGCTGATCCAGGATTTCAAGTTAGGGGGGACGCAAAGTTGTTATATTCGCCAAGCGGAGCGAGGCGAAAAAATTTTGGAGGTAAAATTATTGAAATATTTTTCTAAAGAGGGTGCAATGTAGATATCTCGAATTATTGTGAGGTAAAACAAGGGAGAAATTAAAGTTTCAAGCTGAAACCGCATAAATCCTCCCCTAACAACGTATTCGAACAACTTACAGTCGCCATATTTAACAAGAAATCTTTTAGGTTCCATTCATTGAGACTACCCCCATATATTTCCCAACAAACTGAACTGAAGACAATAAGGATAGAGACAGAACTCAGTCCGTAATACACAAGCTGACTCCATATAAAAAATATAGCGATGTTATGTCAATGGTTGCTGGGAAAACTTGTGTTGCATTCATAGTAATCAATCAAATATCTTCAGGGGGGAAACAATAACTATTTTATTAGATTTGTATACGTCCTATTGGTTTCTCCGTACCAAATATCAAGTGACTGACTGGCGGATGGACGGACAGAGGTAAAACAATATGTCCCTAATCCACGAAGAACCTCAGAGTAGTGATGGCAAGGTCTCCTACAAATTGGAAAAATCTACAACAATCTCCTAAAACCCACTAAGGAATTCATATTGCATATATGTGTTTATGAAGATACAGTTATAAAGCTGCAGCCCTAAAAACAGAAGCTGAAGATTATGTGAACATTTTATTTTGATTCTGTTTTCCTATGCAAACCAATCTACAACCAAGACACCAGCACTTGTTGTAAAATTGTCTATATAGCAATATCGGGTAATATCTTAACTAAACCTTGAAAGACAAGGTGCGGGTAGTTGTAACATAAAGAAATACAGGAACACCACAAAATAACTGTTGTTTTGCACATCGTCAGTGTGTCTACATAAGACTCATCAGTGACGCTCAGATCAAAATAGTTATAAAGCCGAACATTATATTTGTTAAAAACGCAACTCAGCGTTTGACACCTTCCATTGAAGTATACAATATTTATAGAACTTAAATAAATCGTAGGTAAGTTGATTTGTAATCACGCTTATCCTGTTAAACTATCTGTTTTATATACTTGAATGTTAAAAAGATGGAATGGTCTCGTGTGATACTTAAAAAAAGTTGAAGACAACCCATGCTTTGCAAATTTTAGGGGGGGCGCACGCCCGCCACGCCCCCGCCTAAATCCGCCCCTGTTATCTATAATATATATAATATCAATTAGTAGTTTTTTTACATAAGTAATGCATAATAATGACCTTACATTTTAAATAATTGTCCCTTAACATATTGTGAAAGAAAAAATATATAGTTTTAATTGATATAAGAACTGAAATATTTTATGAAGTTTTTTTTATGCTGTTAATTACTGTTGAAATTCAGCAAGATCAAATATTTTTACATGTTTTATAAAAATCTTAAACTATCTTGATATCCTATAAATAAACAAACTTGTCCATTTCAGTCAATTGAAATTTACACAATTCAACCCCCCACCCCATCAATGCTAAAAGTTTCCTTCAATTAGAATTTTAACATCTGTACATGTAATAGTGCTTGCCTTAGTACCATCATGGTCATGAGTACATGCACCATCATTATCTACAGAATATAGAGTTTTCTTAGGCAGATCCAGGGGTTCCTGCCCCCTTTAAATTTAGTGGATTATATAGGGAATCACTGAAGCATGACTGGAACCCCCCTTTTTAAATTTAGGTCAGTCAGACCCCCACCCCCCTTTTGTAAAAAGTTCTAGATCCACCACTGGTTTTAAGCCTGCAATTTTTAAACACCTATCCATGACGTCTGTCAGGTGACAAAATTTTTTTCCCTCACAGTCTTACCAGTCTTTGGTGCCAAGTTTAAAAACTAATACTTTAATTAATAAGCTTTTAAAACTTTTATCTATATAAAAGTGAAAATAGAACTCTGCTATTATTTTCTAATAATTTATCCAATTACAATTCAGGCAGTTGATTTGATGTGCCAGTACTGCATCAGGGCATATTTTGAAAAGAAATTGTTTCTGACACTGAGATAATTTGAAATGGTACATTAAATATGAAAATAGATAAAGATGAAATTCAAATTTAAAATTAAAATAGAATTGTGGAGTTTAATGACTTCAGCACAAATCATCAAGCGTATGCAATGTGCAGTCCCTCATGGGGCATGTTGGGTGTTCTGAAATAATTCTTGTGTAAGCAACTGACTGATAAATAAAATATATTTTTTCAGCATAGATGGAACAACACAGCTGATCCAGATCCCATAAATCAAAATCAATAACCACAGGTGTTAACTTACCTTAGAAATTCTTGCAGACAACTCTCACAGAATCGGTGACCACATGTTGTTATCTTGACGGGATTTTTCATTGGCAACCCACAAATCGAGCAATAACATCTTTTCCTTAATTTTTCGACGAAACCTTCTGAATATCCAGGCATTATTGTAAGCTCATGCACAGTTGTATCATGTATGACATTCACCTAGCACTTCCTCTGACGTTTTGTTTAGGGGAGTGTCAGTTGTGACCCACTTTTCCTTTTAGAGGTCCGTAAGCTTCATACAGACATAAAATAAGGTTGTGCAAAGTATATGTTTCTAAACATTTAAATATTGATTGATTTCAAACTAATATTTAAATATATCTGTGACAATTGAATTGTATGATCACTTATTGTGTCGAAAATACAGAGAGCAAATGATTTCCATCGATTTCGTCTTCCTTGTTATTCATGAGGTGGGCGTGTCAAGCCTTGAAAGTGAAAGTAACTCATGTTTCATTTACTTTCACTTTAATTTTATATATTTTTACGCGGGATTACACCTCATGTTGAATATTTTCTTGGTGTTTTCCGATCTACTATCCAATCAGAAAGATTGTAAATTTACTTTCTTAAGCAAACAAGAAGCAAGGATGGTTACGTCTAACTATACTGTATACAAATCCGCTTGATAATAAATAAATAAATAAGCTTTTTTTAGAGTCGGTAAGCCGTATACAAACATAGACAAACATAAGCTCTAATGAGCTTTTTTAACTGACATAGAAGACAGAAGATGTTTTGTAGTGACAAAAAAAAAACCAAACGTTAACTTTAATTGGCTAAAAAACTAGTACATTCGATTTCAATGTATTTCAAATCTGAATCTTAATCCAACATCCTAGAAATTATTGATAAATATCTATAAAACATATATACATTTTTACCGTCTGCACTTTTTGTTCATTTGTAGTTGAAAGGACTTAGGTATACTCTGGGTTCATCCCTTTTACAAAGGCCGATGTTTTAATCCTTTTCTTTTCTTTTTTAAAAGACGGCATGCGATATCCCAGGCATGATCTATTTATAGTTTGGTTTTTTTTAAACACAGGTCCCATGATTTCTCCCATGAATCAATATTCATTTTTCAAACTAATTAAAATATAGATCTCTGATTTCGTTAAAATATACTTTCAGTAGCTTCAGCAGTCGAGATGTACACTGAAGGAGGCAACCCGGCGAAAAGAAGACAGTTTTGATTTGTCCATCTTATACATAATTCTCCCACATTATCAAATCAAAAACTTATTGATAAATCAGTTCTATTCAACTTCATCATTTGCAACATTAACTGGTCATAATCAAATACATTTGTAGTTCATGGATTTTCTCCGAAATCATTTTAATATGCTTTTGATTTCTTGATTGACAAAAAGAAGAATTTTGAAATTCGGAAACGGAAAATGAAAATTATAACAAATTATAAAAAAGAAGATATGGTATACTTGATTCAATTGAGACTGACAACTCTCCATTAGACAACAAATCAGTATAATCCATTGTACATAGTGACAAATGTTAAACAAATCAAACAAGAAAAAACTAACGACCTGATTTATGCTTAATTATAGAAATAAAGAACGAATACAGGCTTCTGACTTGAGAGAAACACAAACAGAACCCTCCCCTTACCTGGGATCATGGGACAGCGGTGTAACAGTACAACATATGAAAAATCTGTTAAAATTAATTGAAAACTGCATAACTCTGAGTCTCATCAGATCGATACAAAGCAGCAAAACAAGTAACAAAAACACAGCTGGACGTGGCAGGGTATTTGTGCATCCGTACAACAACAAAACAGACACAAGGTAGAGATCTAAGAGTATTCACAAATACTGACAACAAGTTCAAAGCCAATGACAACAAGGATTTGTATACTATACTTTACAAGTCCTTGATGACAACTAATAGGGAACAGCCGTGTATCTCAGATAAAAGTATCAATCAGCACACATATTACATCCCATTGATTTAGTGTGAAGACGTCATTTACAATCAGAGAAAACAATGACCTTGTGCAATGCCTTTTTGTGTAACACTTCTTTATACTGTATAGTTACTTTACAGTTTATAAACAAGGTTGTTGTGCAATACCACAATACAGGTATCATATTGTAGTACCGTGAATGTGCATATGCATAATGTTTATATAACAATATTAGTATTTTAGGCTTTAATCGGCGACTTTGCAAACAATCATGACTAGAATATACCACTGAGACGATATTTATCAAAACAGATGATGGAGGTATTTAGTTATTTCAGTTACAGCAGAATGCAATGAGTGTGTAGGTAAAGGTATCATTTTGGTTTGCTTGCTTGCTATGGCTAATCCGTGAAGTCATCATGACATTATAAGTTAGGCATAAGTTACCCTCCTTTCGGAATAGTCCAGTCCTATACTTTAAGATGGGTAGTTTAACTAGCTAAAATGACTTCAGATAGCAAACATTGTCTCATTGACAACTTAATCATAAAACAGCAAAAAGGTTACAATTTGGTTCATTAACATGTCTATTTCAAAAGCCTCAATGCTAAATAAATCGGCGTTCTTTTCATAATTTAAAGGCACTGGCTACGGTTACATTGAAATGTAACAATAATAAAAATATTAGTGTTACATTGGAGACTAATTGCTGGAATGCAAAGTTGGGTAAGGAACTGATTAACGAATGTAACAATAATTATTGAAGCTATACGGTTACAATGCGTTGTTGTTACATGAAAAAACGGCAATGTAGATGGGACTAGTAATATGTACTAAATAATGAAAGTTGAAAACATTTATTTCATATTTACAATACATACATTTATTACATACAATTTCTTTATTTATTTTTATTTACAATGACAGTTTCTTCATATCCAGTAAGTGGTTTTTGGAGCATTTTAAAGTCCGACACATTTATTTTTTATAAAACCTCTCCAAACAATATATATGTATATAGGTATATAGATTTTAAAAAAAGGCAATAAGTAACGTGTGGTTTAGGCTCCATGTTAAATTTTGCACCAAAACTAAATTGGTAATAGGAATCTCTTCATCCTTTGTTCAAAGTATAATGACAGTTATGAGAGTAGGTGCGCAGTTAAATACTGAGAAAAAGACACTTTCTCAGCCCGACTCGGTTCCCAACCACAAACCATTGAACTATAATTTTCGCCTTTGACACTACTTATCTAAAGTAAAATTGAGAATGGAAATGGGGAATGGGTCAACTTAAAAGCGACAACATTAGTTTTCAGACATTGCCTTGCCTGTCACTCCGATCCAAAATGTTTTGTAACCAAAAGATTCCAATTTTGAAATAAAATTCCGATTGATATTAAATCGTTTTGGATCGTTTTGGATCGTTAATGGCGGTCAATGTTAATCGGTATTCATTTGCATAGTCACTGTGTATCATCGCCACCGGAAATTGGGTACTAACGAAGCGGAGAGAAATAGAAAAAAAAAGTAAACAAGTTAAGAATACATTCAATTTAAAGCATTTCCACTCATTTGATGAGGGTGCCGCTTAAGAAATTATTTTCTCATATATAATTCTTTAAATTATTAGGCCGATAAGTTCAAAATTAATACAAGATATTGTGTCATACTCCAAAACTTGCCACTTAGTACCGGGAAATTTAGAGGTCGAGCGTCCTCTGAAGCCCCATTCTCAAGATATTGAACTGTTTTTCATTATTTTTCCAGACACGTTTTTAGAAAATTATAGTGTGACATCATATTAACTGAAATTTCTTGCCAAAAAGATGTATTTTAAAGAATATAGACCATAAAAAATAAAGTCTAGGGTACGGCAACTTGCTCGTGTTGACAAATTTACTGTATGGCAACTTGTTTTCAACTGTATGGCAACTTGCTAATTTTAAAATATTTATTTACCGTCCTCAGTTCAAAGAAAATAAAGTATGAAGGTTAAATATCTAAAGGGGGTACCTTTTTATGTTACACTGTTTTTGTACTTTTCAAGGTTATGTTAAAACTGTTTACTGTTTTCGAGACACTGTCTGTAATCTGTTCTGTTAAAATTTGCAATGTTGTTAACTGTTTATTTGAAATTGGGATTCATTTCATCTGTTACTTTTAACACTGTTTGACATCATTTTCTCTTTTAACTAATGTTCACTGTTATTTACAAGAATCACATTAAAATTTCTGTCCATCTCTTTTTTTTTTACGTTGCTTCCACAAAGGAGTGACATAAACAGCATATACATGTATGTAACTGTCTTTAAAAAATTTTGAGTATAGTAAATCCTTGATAAAATTGAGAATGGAAATAAGGAAAATGTCAAAGAAACAGAAGCCCGACGAAATAGCAGAAAACATCCCAAAACAGAGAGAAAAATGTGCACTAGGGTGGGGTGTCAATTCACAGATAGGAAAAAAACTTTAAATTGACACTCATAATTTTTAAACACCCTCTTTTCCTTCCTGACAAGTGCTTCAACTTGTGACACCTTACATGTTACTTTCTGATTGTTACACTGGTTTTGATTATTTAAAATACAAATCAGCAAACTTTCGTTATCCCTTTTAATAAAATCATGTAAGCAATGAGTCGTATGACTACCCTGAGATGTAACCATAACTTATGAGAGCCCCCGCCATAGAAAATAATGTTCGCGCCATATAGTATTCATTCATTCTTTTTGTTTGTTACAATTTCCTACGTTATGACGATAACTCAAGTTTACTACGACTGATTGAAATAAAACATTTACTCAACAATACACATAACCAGAAGAAGCCTCCCTTTTGCAGTTTGAAGCATTTTCGATTATTCATGACATAATAGTCATTTTCTTGGATTCAATCACTCCGTCTGCTTTTCCATCCGTTCAATTGTCTGTCCATGTGTCAATAAAAAAATATGGTACTTTACGTATTCTGAAAATTAGTCAGCTTTATAAAAGATTCCTTATAGAGCTCGGCATTTCTGCGACTTTGTACAGTGGTTTTATACTAAGGTGTTTCTACCTCAGGAATAGATTACCTTAGCTGTATTTGGCAAAACTTTTAGGAATTTTGGTTCTGAATGCTCTTCAACTTCGTACTTTATTTGGCCTTTTTAACTTTTTTGGATTCGAGCGTCACTGGTGAGTATTTTGTAGACGAAACGCTCGTTTAGCGTATATACCAAATTTAGTCCTAGTATCTATGATGAGTTTATTTCAAACTTTTAAATACATTGAAGATATGTACTTCCCCTTTTAATTGCTGTTGGGTTCGTTTGGAAAAGTGTAAATTAATGTTGCTGTTAACTGTTATTAGCATTTAAAATTTTTTGTTAACTGTTTTTACCAAAATTGATGTGTTGTTAACATGTTAACGATCACACTATTGCCCCCTCTAATTATGCATTAGATAGAAATACCATTCGCTTGGCAGCATTTAAGATGTATATACATTATATATTTTCAAAAAGAAACTGAGAAGAAAATTAATTCGAAATGCAATTCACGATTTATTTCTCCTTACTTTCGATGAAAATTTAATACAGTATTTTCTTAACTTTTCTTTTTACAAATGAATCATTTCAGAAATTAAATAATTAAACAATGTATTTAACCCAGCACATACTGTATGTATCTGTCATAATTCCCGATCCAGTGGTTCGGTGGTTGTCGTTGGTTCATCTCTATCATATTTGTTGTTTTTCATAAATTGTTTTGTTATGAGTTAGGCCGTTAGTTGTCTTGTTGAATCCATTCACATTTTTAGGTCGGTGCTTTTTATAGGCGACTATGAGGTAAGAATTTTCGTTGTTGAAGGCCTTACGATAGTATATAATTGCTCACATACACTTTATTTAGGGGGGCAAGGGGCCGGGTCCCAATAACAGCAAAACAGCAAACTGATTTGGCTTACTAGTATAACAGATAACAAGGAATTAAAATGGTCAAAAACAGATAACAGTAAATGAAATATTAAAAAAAGTCGGGTCCTTGACAAACCCAGTATTTCTTATTACGGGTATAATCCTTTGTAATGAATTCCATTTTCCTTGAACATGGTTTATAGAATTATGTATCTAGATATGTATATTTGGTGTATTCTTGTCCGTCCGTCGTCAACATGTCGGCATTACATCAAACACTCTTTAACCAATTTACATAAAACTTTGGAAAATTGTTTAAATCTATTGACGTGAGCTCTCTATCGTCTTTTATAAATTTAAGATTTTAAGTTTCTGAGTTATGGGGTTTTATTCAATAAAAATGGTGTTTTTTTTCTCAGTTTTCTGATAATATTTAAAAAATTATTTCACAAATTTGCAAGGAAGTTTGGTGAATTGTTTATATCTATTATTGTAAGCGCCTTTTAGATTTTTATTAATTTTCGATTTTATGTTATTCAGTTGAGGGGTTTATTCATTAAAAAAGATGGTACTTTCCAGTTTTCGGACAATAACTCAAAATGGTTTCAGCAGATCTCATGAAACTTTGATTTATTGTTTATATACATGATATATGTATTGACTGATATTTATAAATATCTGATATGACATTGAGAAGTTACCGAATATTTCAAAAAGGTGACGGGCGTATCATGCGCTCATTGCGTAGCTGTTTATTTTTTATAGAACACTTTTTTCAGCATTTATTTTTGTACAGTAATAGAAACTCGCACATGCTTGCAATTTAAATAGTGGGTGATAACAATGAGAATGGAAATGAGGAATATGTCAAAGAGACAAAAATAATATCTAGTAAAAATTCAAGGGCAGTATGGTATCACAGTATAGGTCCAATTGACATAGTTCTTGTGTTTGATGCCACTAAAAAATGACCATATACCATAAAGTAAGGAACTAGTCCTTAATTGAGATCCTTGTCAGATATTCCTGGCCATATGTTTTCCTTTTTGTCATATCAAGAAATACTCTAATTTAATATGTTCGTATGGGAAACAAGGAACATTATCCTCAAACAAAAAACAAGATCATTCTACATAAATGTTCAAAAAATGTAGTGTATTTGTCACAGGATAATCATAAGATATACTGGAATTGTCCTCGACCTCACTTCTGTGATGGATATATATCGTGTATATGTTAATGGAATCCTTCACCGAATACGGGACCAGCATATTAGTAGAGGTAGACTCAAATGACCAATGATCCTCAATTTCTACTGAATTTTTGCTGTCAAAAAAATGCTAACATTCCAATTTTCAATAACAGTTAACAGCAAATACATTATCACAATAATTAACAGATAACAAAAAAACTAAAAGCCCAATAGCAGCTAACAAAGAATGAGACAATAACAGCTAACAGCAAATGCCCCCCTTTATTTGATCCTGGTGGATAGTTATCTTATTTGCTATCATATTTCCACTGTTTGTATCTGAAAAAGACTAGCACCAACAAAATATAAATGTGCGGTTTATTTTATTGAACTTACAAAATTTCACCCGAGCAACAGATAAGATTACAGTCGTTAGTAGTATAACCAGAGACATATAATTGTATTATATGTCTCTGGTATAACGATATATGAATGTATTTAAGATAATATGGTTGAAAAAGACCTTTTTGTACAAAGTCGAATAGCGGTACGCAACGACGATTTCTGAACGGAATAAACGACATATATTTAATCAGAGACATATATTATATGTATCTGACTTAATAATATTTGATAAGTAAGTCATTTTGTAAATTTGTAAATAGATATAGGAAGATGTGGTGTGAGTGCCAATGAGACAACTCTCCATCCTGTATTAAAAGCTTTGATATCAACAAAATATCGTCACTTGATATTATCTAAACAGTGATTAATTCCCTCTTGAAATTATAATATATTGCAAGACGCCATACAGCCAAAAGTTGTTATTTTGCAATTCGCCGTACAACGTCCTGCAATTCGCCGTACAATAAGCAAACAATGTTTTTGTCTATATTCTTTAAAAAAACATCTTTTTGGCAACAAATTTCAGTTAATATGATATCACACTATAATAATCTAAAAACGTGTCTGGAAAAATAATGAAAAACAGTTCAATATCTTGAGAATGGGGCGACAGAGGACGATCGACCTCGAAATTTTCAGGTACTAAGTGGCAAGTTTTGGAGTATTACACAATATCTTGTATTAATTTTGTTCTTATCGGCCTAATAAGTTAAAGGATTATTATATGAGAAAATAATTTCTTAAGCGGCACCCTCGTCAAATAAGTGGAAATGATTTAAATTGAATGAATTCTTAACTTGTTTACTTTTTTTTCTATTTCTCTCCGCTTCGTTAGTACCCAATTTCCGGTGGCGATGATACACAGTGATAGTAGGCCTACTATACAAATCCTCGGGCTAAAAGTAAAAACCCAAAAATACTGAACTCCGAGGAAAATTCAAAAAGGAAAATCCAAAATCAAAAGGCAAAATCAAAAGTCCAAACACATCAAACGAATGGATAACAACTGTCATATTCCTGACTTGGTACAGGCATTTTCTAATGTAGAAAATGGTGGATTGAACCTGGTTTTATAGCTAGCTAAACCTCTCATTTGTATGACAGTCGCATCAAATTCCATTACATTGTCAACGATGTATGAACAAAACAAACATACTCGAAGAGTAAAAATGTCAAAAATAGGGGTACAGCAGTCAATATTGTGTTATCATCTTAATATCACTATAAAAACTATATTAAAGGGTCCATATTAAAGTGTCTGTGAAGCTTCAATGATTTGTATCCTTGATCGATCATGTAAAATTTTTGAATTCTGTAATTTGGTTTCTTTTAGGAAATTAATGTTGTTATGTTGTTGCTTTTTTTTTTTTTTTTTTTTTTTTTTTTTTTTAAATATTTTCAGTATATATAATAATAAATATATTTGAGACTACTGTTACACGAACAATTTACCTTAACTTGATTACATTGCAAGAAGAATAACTCTTATTAAATTCATTACCTTATAAACAACTGAGATAAAACTGAACGCTCCCAGAGTAGAGTCACTGTAACGTTTTGTTTAAGAACATAGAAATCTTAGTACGAAAGAGGAAAATTAACATCGAATGTAAATCAAAATGAGCAGCAAGGATCACCACGAAGTGGAAGTTAAAAGGAAAAGAAGCTTGAAAAAAGAGTCTTCTCCAACCAGAGGAGCAGGGGACGTGAAGAGATCAAAATCATCAACAAATGTAAATAGGTTGGCATAGATTTGAAAGACGGGAATCATGTTTAATTTCGACCTCAATACCAGCAAATTATCACTTTTGTGATAAATAAATATAGAAATTGTCCCTTATCAAGCACTCTTAGTCCGGACTAAAGCACTCTTTGCTCTGTTCATAATATTTTAAGGTTCATCAATACACTTTAACCAAGGATTTGTGACTATAAAAATCCTTGCTTCGATAAAAATTACTGTGTTGTGTCGCTGTTGTATAGATTTATTCTCATAATTTTTATACCCTTTTGCCTCAGTGATATTTTTTGCCTCAAATTACATTCCAAATACAGCTTTATCCCCAAGAGAACATTTTGAGTTTCTAAAAAAAAAGGCCTAAAATTCCTCCCAATATTAAAGTTGATAATTTTTCTTAAACAGACATGGCATCTGCAGTTATGTATGTAAATTTCCCATTTATGGTATATTTTGATATTATGAAAGCACTTTTAATTTGATATTCAGGTTTCTGATTAGAAATATCCCAGCATTTGTAACATTCATGGTTTTCAATGATTATGTATTACACTGTATTAAGTACATCATTATTTAAGTTTCTTTCCCCTCCCCATAAAGTACCTCTTATTTTCAAATTGTCTGTTGTTCAAAATATATGCAATTTAACTGTACAATAAAATCTTCAAAGGTCAGCAAAAAATTAGAGATATTCAGAAAAAAAAGGATTAAAGTCATATGAAAGAGTGAGTGGTGAAAAATAATGTTTATCAAATTCTTGAACCAATGCATGTATATATCATAAACTTAGTCCTCTGTGCACGATTTTATCATTATTTTTCGCAAATATATTATATAATCGTCAATTTTTTCTCTCTCTGTTTGTTTTGATTTAACACATATATGGCTGCTCATTAAATGCCGTGTTTTGAAGCCGAGTTTTACCGATTGTCACCTTATAGTAAACAAATCACAAAAAGCATGGGTATTGAGCACGTGTTTAACATGTATAATCAGATATTTGTTTATTTTAATGACAGATCCATGCGTATTGCAATCACCAGATTTTTACGAGGAGGGTTACACTTGGGTCACTATGCATATGGAAAATATGTCGGCGAATTGCTTCCTGGAAGCAAGCAATTAAAAATAAGTAAACTTTTTCTAAATGTGGACAAATTAAAGAATTTTCCTCAGAAAAAAGTATATGTACATAAGTTGTATAATGAAAACTATTCATTTAGTTATAAAAAACATATGCATATTTTTTTTTAATTTGAGGTTTCTTATGACTTTAAACATGATAAACACACTAAAAACTTCTTATATTCAAATGCATTTTTCCCCTAAAAAAAAGCGAACATTGTTTTGAAAAAAGACAACAATATCATTGGCCGTAGTGTAGGGGGCATAAAGGTTTACCCTTGTTTGTCTTACAGTCTATACATATGTCCAGGATGTCTCAAAATTAATTTCCTTTCTTAAACTTTAGTTTGCCTCAACCAAATGTTATGACACTTATACACAATGCTTATTACCACAAAATACAGATCAAGTGTGAATTTTGGTGGCGTCAGTTTTACTGTTCTAGAGTTATGCCCCTTAATGAATAGAAAAATTGCTGAATTTTTCATTGCCCTTCTCTAACCTTAGTTTGCCTCAACCAAATATTATGCACAATGCTTATTACCGCAACAAATAAGGGTATTAAATAATTTATTTTTTTTAAAGATTAGCACATGTAGAAAGATTGCTTGCAGTACTACTCCTTCTATTTTATCTGAAAGTTATTAATTATTATAATATTTTCTCTTGGTTTTCAGGATGTTAAATTGTTTTATGCTGAGGAAGAAGAGGTTGAACACAGGGATCCGAAAAAAGATCTGAGTTTGTTTAAATCAACAACGGATGATGTTAGAAAGTGTTTCAAAGATATCAGAGATTCTAAAGATAAACCAGACAAATCAACCGTAAGTGTATATATCATTACTGCGTTAAGTCTGTATGCATTTAAAAAAAGACAATAATAATCAAAACCAAGGAGTATACAAAGACTCACAAAACCTAAAGACATTTACATCAACAGTTATAAATAAAAAAATAAGAAACAACACGAACTGTCTAATATTTGTAGGAAATATAAATAGAGGTTCAGATGTTTAGATATTTGACTAAATGGCTATTAATAAAGCACAAAATTAAGTGTTTAATGAAGTACAAATTGTATAAACTTGTACATAGAAATTTGAAAACCCACAATATCCAGAATTTATAAAATTTTGAAAAAATGATGATTTCACAAAAAATAGTAGCTGCAAAAATTGATTGAGTTACATCACCAAGATGTTTGTGTATTTTTGTATTCACATGGTACATAATATTTAAATAATCTTTATCTTATATCATTTATGTTTTTTTCTTTCTCTCAACAGAATGATCACATAGAGACAAAGAAGAGAGAAACAGCTTTACATTTTGTGTTGCTCAAAAAATTAAACAGATTATCTCATATTAGATGTAAGAAATCAAGAGATGCTACAAATGAGGTAAATATTGAATGCCAGCAACTCTTTTCGCAAAATATCTTACGATTAAATTAGATAGTAAGTTATGCTGAAATGTGTATAATTTATTAGTATTTTTACTCTTAATTTTTTTTGTGAAAAGAGCTTCTGACTTGTATGTAAATATCTTACGATTAAAACTGATTGTAAGTTATACTGAAATGTGTATGACTTACATGTATTTTTTCTCTTTTTTTTGTTAAAATAGCTGCTGACTTATATTTAAAAGCTGTATCTGATACACATCAACCTTATGCAAATGCTCATGTACATGTATTACACTTTGATTGATTTTGAAATATGAAAAAAGATGATTTTTGTCTTTTATGTAGGGTTCTTCTGAAACCTCAATTTTCAAACAATTTTAGACTTTTCGTTGAGATATTTTTAACCCAAATTAAATTAATTAATTTATGAATTAATATTCATTTGCACTTATGTTGCACACATTCTTTTAATATATGTTGCAACCCATCCACTATAATGCTGTACAGTGTTAAAATATATGCTTGTATCTAGAATCACTTCTGTGGGTGGTAACTCTATTTTCAAAGTACCTCTCCTGGATACCATGAATGTTTAATGGAATAGTTCGAAGTAACATGTATAAGTGATAATTCATATCTTTTTCTTTTGGGTTTTTAGGCCAAACAGAGAATAGACCAGTACCATTTACAACTACAGAATCTATTGTATGAAACCATGCATTTAGAAAAAGAAATCACTAAATGTTTGGAGTTTAAGTAAGTTATATCATATACAATGAATATTGCAATTTTCCAGAGATTTTAGTAGTTTATCAGTCTGTAACAATCTGTGCCATTTATGTAGTTTGTATTTTCTCTACATTATCTATCAGATATATATATGGATTAAAACACAAGATTCTTTTAATGATAATATTCAAATAGCATCTTTGGTATTTATTGCCTCTCTCTCAAACTACATGTTTGAAACACTAAAGAAAATCACTGATTTTTTATGGACCCTCAAAGAATATCTTACTTTTTAGCATGCTGTCATACGATGAATGGTATGAAATTACCAAATGGGTTTGTTTTGTGTTCGGATTATTTTACAATAGTGACATCATATCATTAAATTTCATATTCGGAAAAGATACATAAACTGGTGATAAAAAGATGATTAGTCATAGGTTTTGCTCATCTTTGTAGCCAAGGGTAACGATCCAACCCCTCATCTTGGCAGATTAAACTAACATTTGTGATTACAATGCTGCACCATTTACTGGTTACTAAATATAACACCGATTTCAACTACATAATTTTTAACCATTGATGTCAGCACCTGAACTCTGGATCGTTACCCTTGTCTATCGAAGATGGATTATTCTGTAAACTTAGGAAATTACATTATAGATGATGTCATGTTGTTTTCTTATATTGTTGAAATTGTTTATATGTTTATATGTGTTTAATATTTGATTTTCTGCATGGTTGTAAAAGAATTAAAAAAAATCGTAGTTCTGAATTCATCATTTTAATTGTATATTAAATAAGCATCCTTGATGAACATTGCCATCTATATAATCTTAATACATATTATATTACTGTTCCTATACACCTGTCATTGTCATCAATAGTAAACCAATTTTGTTATGACCACTGTTTCTTTTAAACCAATCAAACATCTGCTGCGGTATGATTCTATGTGGGTTAATAGGAATCACATTTTTTTTTCTTCAAATTATTACCGTTAAATTAACATCACATTGTGTGAAATTGCTTGTTATTTTAGAGGAACAGTACTTTAAAAATATAATATATATTTTTGCCATGTATTGGCATATACTGAAGATTCATTTTTATTCCATAGACATGATAGATACCAATTTTTGTGGGACAGGCCTTGCAGTCATAAAAGTTTTGAGTCTTTCTCGAAAATCAACCAATCAAAATGTTGAATTTCATGTTTTGAGCATGATTTTTGTGCTCCAAGCACTGAGCAAAGTTTTATGAGTTTAACCCCTGGTAATTAACAAATTCATATGTTTCACCAATTACACATTTTCTAGAAGCTAAAATATGCAGAGATTGGGAAACCACAAAATCATATATCCACAAAATGCAAGTATTCCATAATCCAAGAAAATTGATGCTTACAAAAATGAAAGAATCTACAGTAACTAATATCTGAGACTCTCATCAATTATCTGAATTGAGATTATGCATTATGTTCTTCAAAAATTGTGCCATTGCAGCAAAGATGTAACATTTTACAAAGTAGAAACTTTCTGTTAAAGGTCAAAAGATGAAGAGATTGAGCTTGTATCTGTTGAAGAGTTTTATGAAGAAGCACCAAGTGACATCAGTAAACCTGTAAGTTTAAAAAATTGTATTTACACTAATTGAACAAGTTAATTAAACAATTTCTAAGAAAAAGTCAAATTCATCTTCCAAACAAAAGTGTTTTATGTAGCCTTCACAAGGGTATGGGGTGAATAAAATTGATTGTTTATCATGTATTAATCCCTTTTTAAAAACAAAAATGTTTGCCTCTGCTGTAGGCGACAGGGTCATTTATTGTTACTCTTGACTGTTTGTCTGTCCCATTTTTTTGTGAAGCTTGAATGAGGGCACTCTTTTATTTCAATTTAATTATACATATTAGATCCATTACTTAAAATACAATCTGTGAAAAGTTCTAAATTACTGTTAGGATTGTTGGCAGAAGTCAAAACGATTCCCTTTGAGGGTAGAGTTTTGAAGGTCTAGCAAAAATTGTTGGTAACTTTTTTATTTATCTTGTGTTTTACAGGAAACTACAAAAGAAGACCAACACCAGCTGAGACTGGCTAGATTAGATTGGGAACTAGAACAGAGAAAAATGTAAGTCACATGTTTACAGCAAAATACCTTGAGTGTGTAGTTAAGGTCATATCTTTGGTAAGCTTGCTTGCTATCTGAACCATGAAATCATAATTAGGTAAGGAATACTACACTCCTTTAGGAGTAGTGTAATCCTACAGACAGATAGATTGGTTATCTGTTGGAATAGTCTACTATTAAAGGAGGGTAGTATACTGAAGATAATAATGACTTCATGGTTTAGCTAACAAGCAAGCTAATCAAATATATGACCTTTACCTACACACTCGAGGCATTTTGCTGTATATAATTCCATATATCAATGACATGAATGAAGCATTGTTCTCATATACAGCAAACAACTGTTTGATAACTGGTTTTATTTACATTTTGTTCACTCAAACACTAAGCCAATTGAGTGCAGCACGAGAATCTTATAATTAAGCATTTGCTAACCACAAACAGAAAATCCTTTTTACCCATACAGTATATGCTATACATTAATTCTCATTAACCTGATGAAACATACCATGCTGCCTATTCTAACAAAAAATGAGGTACTGAATGTGGTAAATTTATACATGAGGGTATGGATGGGGGGGTCTGTTATTCTGTAAACATTTTATTTTCACCCCATTTTTCTCTAATCTTTAAAAAATTAACCCCTTTTTTCTCTAATCTTCCAAAATTTCATCCTTTTATTCTCTAATCTTCTATTTTTTGGCTCATTATTCTCTAATCTTCATTTTTTAAGGGCATTATTCTTTAATCATTTAACCCCACCCAAACCCTCATACATGTTTCATTGAAATAATTAATAAAAAAAATTAAAAAAAATGAAGGAGTAGGTCTGGTAAGGACTGATTTTGGCCTCAAATTTCTGTTTCATCTGACGAAAGATTTTGACCACTTTTTAAATACTTAAGTGTCTATTTCATATGATTCAATTAATTTATGTGAAAGATTTTAACTTATTTCGTCATTAAAATCGATCCGATTCAAGCTCAAGTATAAAAAATCTACCAAATATGTATGCGTAAAAATGTCAATTTCAGATGGTTTTTGTCAAAAACGAAAGTGGCCGCATCCGTGTTCATCCTCAACCTTTAAATATGTTATGTATTATCATCAAATACAACTTTCATATCAATATTTTGGATGAACACGAATGCGGCCACTTTCGTTTTACACGGAAACCGTTTAAAATTTAAGTAAAATGCTGGAATTGTTAAGATTTCAGTAATTTAGCATGACTTAATGGTGCTAGTACCCAATATATGTGCATTGTATTGTCGAAAACAGCCCATATTTATGTAACAGAACCATTCTACTATCCAATAAATAACTTAAAGTTTACATTTTAACAATTTTGTAAAACTGCCATATTTTGGGGCCAAAAAGGGTTCTTAACTTACTCCTTTGTCTTGCAGGTTAGCACAGAAGCTAAAGGAATCTGAAACCAGTAAAGATCAACTAGACAAAGAAATAAAAACACAGCAAGAATATTTAGAAAATTTGCAACCAAAACTTACATCAATATTACAGGTTAGTTTTATGCTTTTTATTACATGTATGTGTCATTCCTTGGTAAAGTTATTTTAAATGAAAAGAAAAGGAAGGGGAATGTAATTTAAGTATGGAAAATCTTGTGGTTGGTAGTTTTCAAATATCTGATACAAATCAAAAGTGATTAAAAAATTTGATACAAATTTGTATAATTATTTTGTTTTACATTTAAAATAATCCTCAAACTATATACTTCAAATTCCCTATCCATATTTTTATCAGCACTTACATATTTTCTGCTGCTTGTGTTGAGCAGACACCCATCGTCATCATCTATTTATAGATACTCTTTGACCTGGTATGACAATGGCATTTGATAATAGCTTGATAGTCTTATACATGTCTACATGTTGTATATTGTGTGTGCATTAAAATCTGCTCTGCCAACAATAGAGTGCTTAATATAAAAAAAAAAGTAGATGTGTTCAGATCAATTAATAACATAAAAAAAACAGCAGGACACTTTTAACATCATCATTTATATTGTATGTTTTTATTTCTAGTCCACTAAGCCAGTTCAGGAGTACCTAGGTATGCCGTTTGACCAGATCAGAGAACAACATCAAATAGCTGGACACCTTCCCCATCCTCTATATGTACTTTACATGCAGACAGATGCCTATAGACAGGCTTGTGGTTAGTAGTCCTTACATGGCATGAAATTATAGAATAACAATTCTCAGGTTCATACTAGAAACTACTTAGTACTTGAAATATCTGTATCTTAGAGCTTCAAATATGACAAAGACGAAAAGAAACTTGATTGTGTGGGTAGTGTTAGAAATTCTAAAGATTCACTGTTCAGGTTCTTGAAAACCTCTTGAATTGTCTAAAACATCATACGACTATGGATAAAGTTTTTGATTTAACATCCGTTAAAAGATAAATGGAAAATTTACTCTGCAGGTGCTTGTTTTTTTATTCAAATAGAAAAAAGGAATGGAGTATCAAAATTTATGGAAAAAATGAAACCTCTCTTCTTCTTTTCAGTTCAAATGCCTTCTTTAAAATTAGTTAATAATTTTTATTAACAGACAAGAAATTAGAAGTGAAGATAGAAGGAGACATTGAAGCAGCTAAATCAATGAAGACTACTCCAGAATTATTTGCTGATGTGGGTAGGTAACTCATACATATTGAAAATATTAAAATGATGAGATGTGGTATGATTACCAATGAGACCACTATACACAAAAGTTAGAATAAAGTTGGTATAAGCAATTATAAGAATTTATTCAGTCTACAATTATTTTCTCTTTGGCAGGGTGGGAGAAATTTATTATGGATGTCAGCAGTAAGCTTTTATTTTTGCAGGAATTTGGGATTTATCCTTTAGGACTAGAAAATTAATGACTAATTTTTCAGGATCTGGGAAAAATTGTTTTATTTGGTCAGGAATTTGGGAGACCATCCAATCAAGGTTTTACTGTCCCTCTTTTTATGCATGTTTTGATTGTTTGTGTTTTTAAAGCTATTTCCTGTAACTCGTTTTCAGCATCATGAATAGAGTGTAACAGTTTCTTATAAAAAGATTTAACTCTGTCAGACCTAAATTTCTGATTTGCTTTGTTCATATTCATCTTAAACCTAAGCATGAACCAAGTCTTCAAATTACAAATTCTAAATAAGGTAGTCAACCTCTTTTTGAAATTCAAAAATCGATTGAGATAAAAACAAATCCGGGTTGCAAACTAAAACTGAGGGAAACATCAAATGTAAGAGGAGGACTATGACACAACAGAAACACAACATTAAAATGTTACACACACAAAAATGAACTATTATATAACAATAGCCATTTTTCTGACTTGGTACAGGACATTTAGAGAAAAAAAATGGTGAGTTGAACCTGGTTTTGTGGCATGCCAAACCTTCCTCTTTTATTGCAATATTAAAAATAACATGAAAATGACAACATTACATGACAGGACTACAGTACAAATAAATGGGAAAACATATAGGACAGAGAAACACACGAATAATAGCTAAATTGTGTAATAAAATACAATAAAGGAGATATATTATTAGCAAAGAATAGAAAGAAATGCATTTTGTCATCAATTTTTTTTTTAAATGTCATGTAATGTAAAAGCATGTTTAACATAATAATGATATTTTTACAGAAGATAGCGACAGTGATCAAGAAGAACAAGAAAAGAAATCATCTGTATGTATAACCTTCTTGTCCTGTTTAACAACCATGTTTTTACTTTAGATTTTACCACAGGTTGTCACTTTATGCAGATATTTTACCCCTTGCTAATGCTCCGGATAAAATATTTGTCATAAAAGGCCAACCCGTGGTAAATCACTATATATTCAAGCCCCCATGAATTATTTCTTAAGTAACATCATGGGCGAAAGAAGATCATGTTAATTGGGTTAAAGTATTTTTAACTCATTGTTCATGCCAGCAATAGTTTAATGAATGAACTAATTGGTTGGAAAATTTAAAAAAAATAAGTTTCCATTGTTAGTTTTCTTTAATAGTACATTAAAGGGTTTTACATTTGAATATATATATATGAAGCATAAATATAGAAATGTATAAGACATGACCTTTGATTGCTTAAATAGCTTCCTAACTTTTATCTTTGTCAGATAAGTTTATACCAACTATGAATCTCCAGCTTGATGCACAAGACTTATATATTTGTTTATTTGACAGAAAAGAAGAAGAAAAACAATAGATTCTGGAAAGGTTGAAAGAAAAAAGAAAGTCCTGAAAAAACATCCATTGTCTGTTGTGCTTAAAATAAAGACAAAAGGTAAAATTAGTTATATGAGTAGTGATGTTTAGATATATTCAGACAAAATAGAAAAAAGTACTAACAACTAAAATTATATTATACACCTATTGACTGGGTGTAAGGGTAATAGCAAGTTTTTTGTACCTGAGATACCAACTATTGCTCAAGGCAAGGCCGAAGTCAACAGTAAGTATCAAATTGGACACAGTTTGCAGCCAATATCATATTTAAGTAATAATTCATGGAAGCCAAAGATTGTTAGAAATTTACACACGCCCCAGGCCATGTGTAAATTTCCAACAATCTATGGCTTCCCTGAATTATTTTGATTCTAATGGGACAAATATGGTCATTAAAATACTGAAGCAAAGGTTGGTTTGGTGTGTGTGTGGCTGATCTTTTTTACTCCCAGTTAGATAAAGCTCAAATATCTTAATAAATCTGTAGCTTGCATGGGTTATTTTGTGAATAACTGCTTAAAAAAAGATTAATTCTTCTACATCTCAAACCCAATATTTGCTATTTTTAATTTACATGATTTTGTCCTAAGCTTCCCTCAAATCCAAAGTTGACATTTTGTAACTAAGGAGCCGCCATGTTGACTTGCTAAAATTAGTAAATATACAAATAATGCAATCGAATAGAAAATAAAATAAAACCTACCTCAAAAATCAGTTTTAATACAATATCATATGAATTTTGATGGTTCACGTAACACAAAACTTTCAATTTTAGTGTTTCATTTGTATGACGTCATGTTTTGAAATGACTTAAATGCGCTGAAAAAATTAATAGATTTTTTTTGTATATTTTGTTGATTTCTCCGAGCTCTTGTGCATTATTGCTTTTTATTATGCATGTGCATAAGAATAACAGTTATTTTCTTTTTTTTAATTGCACTTTTTGAATTAATAGAATTGGCAAAAGGTCTGCAAATAGATTCCAATACGTGTGTGATTTAAGTGGGAAGTATATTAGAACAGTCATTATTATGTATATCTCTGAGTCTGCGCTAAGTATAGATATATTGAGAATATATTAACACAGTGTTGTTTTCAAACGAAAGAGGCACATCATATTAGAATACAAAATAGCCAATGATGATATTTTATTACATTAAAAACTCAGGAATATCTATTAAAAAATGTTGCTAAAGAAAACCTTCATGATTAATATGTGTTATGTTACAGATGGTACCTGTCTACAGTTAAATTTTTACTACTTGGTAACCTTAGAGATAGTTACTGTGGTGATGCAATTAAAATCTGGATCTGAATCTCCACCATCTTGTATATCTGGAGGGTAAGTTGTAATTTGTTTTGTTACTGGAAACTTATCTTGGCAAAAAACACTTTGATGAAAGACACTAAACAGAATCCGTCCAGTTTTTTACAATAGGTCTTGGAACATCTTTGGAGAAACGCATAAAATAGTATCTTGCAGGGGTTTTACAATAGGTTTTACAATTTACGACCAGTCTTATACCTTTACACACCACACAAAGTATCTAGTAATTTGGAAAGAATAACTATGTTAGCAATAAGAGATAGCCACATAGCAAAATAGTTAACAAGAGGTTCTAGTAATGGGATTCAATGACAGAACTTAAGCCATTGAAAAAGTTTCTTTTAGGAAATAAACTTATGCACAAGTTTTTAAACTAGTTTTATAAAAAGTTTATAGTTTTCAGCACAAAATTTTATGAGGTTGATACATGTATATGTTCAAGATATGCCATAACACAAGCTTTTGTCGGTGAAAATATATTTCATATACCGTCTTTTGGTATGTATAGCGCGCATTGATGTATTGTGCGCACCCCCTTTCTGGTCCATGAAACTGGAGAAAAAAAGTTTCTTGTTTGTATAATATTCATTGACATTTTCGGAAAAGTTACATCTCCGATATCGGCAAACGCGTTTATCGGTAAACAGGAAGTTTTTTAAATGGACACCAATGTCGGAGAATTCCGTACAGAAAACGTAATTGATATGAAATTGAAAGTATTCTAACAAATGAATAAGAATTTTATGAGTTTGAGATAAATATTTTAATCCAAATTTAATAAATGGGTTGAGTATCAAGGACAAGATTAAATGACCAAATTATTGTTCTGATTCAAACAATAAAATAATTACGAATCAGTCTAATAATTATAATTAATGTCATTAGTGCTGTAATAAATTGTTAAAATCTCATTGTTTATATTTTTTGTTTGATGATTGTAGCTGTTAATCCGGATTATCACACCTCAATCAACGGGTCTAATTGATGTCAAAACAAATCAGTGACAGGTTGACCTTGTTCCTAATTAAATTCATTCAGGTTACAATTATGGGATTATCATGTTTTCAACCATAATTTCTTGAATGGTCTAAACAGTTGTTAAACAGTTGTTTAAAAGTTGAAAAGTTACAAAGTAAAAACGTATATTTCCTAATAATTTTTTCATAGACAGTAAATCATCACTTTACAATATTAAGTCACATGACTTACCCACATGACTTGTGATCACCTGATCAATACATTAGAAAAAATGGCGGTTTATCTTGTCAAAACGAGCGTGGTTTATTCAAATTTCATACACTTTTCTTCAACTCTCTATGATGAACACTTACTAAAACAGTAAGTTATGACAACAAGGAACACAGAGGCTAATTTAATCGACAGCAAAAGCTTTATTGTGTCTTTATTAAGACTTGGCAAATTTCCTGATTGCAAAACAGATGGACAAATTTACACAATAAACGTAACAACAAAGATATAAAATGAATTTTATTTGAATAAAACATGACAAATCAAGAACAATACGATACATATTACAATTGTTACATGTAAAACATAAAAACAATCGAGGGTTTGGCAAAAATATTCCTAACTCTTCACTTCACTTGGAAATTTCTTTGTCGGAGTTTGGACCTGAAAAAAAGACTTAAGAAATTGTTTGTAGTCATGTATAACACGCACCCCTCTTACTAGAAACATGATCTAGGGTATAAATGTGTGCGTTATACATACCAAAAGACGGTATGTTTAATTTTTAGTAACTGCTTTGATGCTTAAGGATATGACAACTGAGCATATTCTTTTCTCAAAATTCATTTGATACCAAAGAACTTATTACTTAATTTTACATGATATGAAAACTGTATGTTACAGTGACCTACTTTCACCTGACCTACTTTTGAATGAGATTTATCCTGGTGACAATGGCAACACTTCACCAAATGCTGCCAATCAGTATGAATTAAGGAGATTAGGGTAAGTTATGTATTAGAATAATAGCTTTCATTTTTAGAATGGTAAGGAGTGAATTTTTTTTTAATTGGATTCAGAAACAAGAAACATATGGTAAGAAAAACTTGCAAACAGCTATTGAATAAAAAAATTTTGAATCTGCAAAATAAAACTGAACCATATTCTAGTAACAAATTTATCAACTCTTTTTAGCATATCATATGATTCTTTTATTTATTGACCCTGCAGAATTTGTAGCATTAAAATCATTTAATAGAATACTTCATAGGTTATTTACTTGATTTTTATGTCTTTAGATATTAAATTTAATGTCAGGTAAATATTGTAAGCAAACTGTCATCTGTGGACATAAAGATAAACTTATTTTAGTTAGCTATATAATTAAAACATTTCAAATTCTTCTATGAAATTCAAAATCTTTTGTCCTTATTAAAGAAAAGACTATCACAAAAGAACAATTTTCCGAAAAACTTTATACTAATTTTGTTTGTGTCATCTATTGCTTCTTTTAAAAATTATATACTGTTTATAATTTACAGGTTGGGAGAATTTAACCAGTACATCAAGGAGACAGGAAAGCCATATTTGTGGGCACAGTGGTTGTCGGGGTTACAGTTCCTTAACAACAACAAAAGTTCAAAGGTCGCAGATTCATCTGTTAGTTCAGAAAACATGCAGCAGACGATCAAACGTTTAAGACGACGAATAAAGTCGAGATTATCACTTCTGAAGCAGCTGGCATCATTAGGTAATTATTTTGACTTAATTTCACTTTCTACTGTGGATATGTTATTATTTGTTTGATACCAATTTTAATGGAATTACTGGGTACAGCGGAACCTCTAATGTATGTATTCAACAAATAAGGTGTGTTCTATTCAAATGTATGCAGACTGACAAAACTACAAAATCAAGTATCCCAGAAAATGTAAGATTTTCTCAATCCAGGAAAATTTGTACCTATGAAAAATAAATGAATCCACAGTATCCTCAATTCATTGAGCTAAGTAAATCAATTACTTACTTCAAAGCCAGTCACTTATCCTGAATACTGACTTACTGTGGTTTGTATTTAGTAAATGATCATTGCTAACCGATAAAAAGTAGTCAGATCTTGGTTTTACTCTTTAAAACTGTTAAATTCCTCAAAAACAAATGTACAATTCACATCTTCATGTTGACTCAAACTTACTTTAAGTCCTGTATGAATAATAAAGGTGGTTAACTACATAGACAACTATTTATACGACCGCAAAATTAAAAAAAATTTGGTCATATATTGGTATCACGTTGTTGTCAGCTGGCGGAGGCATCTTCGTCATCTGAAGACAGATGGTTTCTGTATAACAACTTAAGTAAAAGTAAATAGAAATCAATAAAATTTTAACACAATGTTTATAACCCCTTACCACTTGAGTGCAGACAATGCTAAACATCAAAATGAAATATCAATGAAAACACAATTATTGCTCAATCCATGAAAAATAAATGAATACACAGTATATGGTATGTTTGATTTCATTTAATTATTTATTTGTAACTTTGTTATTTACAGAGAAAGGGATAATCCCCCTTGCTCCAGAACCCATATCAGTTGTTCCAACAAAGATAGTTGCCATGTTTTGTTAGATTTCATTTAACTTTTTATTTGGAACTTTGTTATTTGTAGAGAGAGGTATTATCCCCCTTGCTCCAGAAGCCATGTCATTATTTCCAACAAAGATAGTGGCCAAACTAGCTTCCTGGAAGAGGTCAACCTATGAGGACTTCTGTGTGTTACCTTACACTGAGGAACTTGTATCAAATGGTCTAGCCAAGGAGTCCGATATCTTCTTTACTGCAACCATGGACAGAGGCTCAGGTAAGAGGTCAATATTGATTTTACCCTACACAGGGGCTGTGTTGTAAAGTAGTGTATACCTGTAAATGCAGTAATTTTTGCTTTGATTTCCAATGTTACACAGAAGATAATTGTGACATTGTGTATTTTGATAGCATTATGCATATGCAACAATAATTCACCTCCTCACATACATTTTTCAACAATTTCAAAAATAAATGCTAGCAAAAGATTCTGAATTTACTTCATTTTCATTGTAAAAACAGTATATGATAAATATTTTTGAATTACTGTTTATGTGGAAAATGCCCTTGAGATCTGAATTTTCCATTGTTTGGTGATTAAGATAACATCATGAAAATATTTCACCCATAAAGTTTCTCTTTAAAAAAGATCAGAATCACTAAAAACTTCATCTGGAAATAAAATCTTGTAACAGGTTTGGCCCAGTAAATACTCTCCACTAGAAATAAAACACTTTACAGTATACAGATTGTTATTCAAGATGGCTTCATTTATTTTTAGCTAAGATGACAGCACAGATTGTAATGACACCTGATTACCCTGCAGTGGCGCCACTGTTCCTCGTTAGTTTACAATGGCAGACAGAAAGATCAGCTTTAAATGACATTAATATACAGGTAACTATAGATCTGTCCTTCTTATCCAAAGTTTTATGCCTATTAAATGAAAACATTTAAAAAAAAAAAAAAAAAAATTTTTTTTATTCATTGATATTTGTGGGTACTTGTTTTAATGGATTGAAGAAAACTTCCATTTTCATAAAACATCTGTTTTCCTGGATATTTGATTTCATGGTTTACTCAGCATTAATATCTATGAGACATTTGTAAATGTACTTATTTGAACATTTCAATTCATAGTTTCCCTGAAATTCCTCAAGAAATCAAAGAAAATTTGTATCCAACAAATAATAATAAATCCTCAGTAGCCGAATCAGTAGTTATCACATATTTCTCTAATTCTATGGAAATTTATCCCTTTTCGAACCCATTGTATAAAAAAATTTAATCAACGTGTGGTTGCTGGTGATCTCAGAAAATCATTGGATGATTTTAAGGGTCATGACCTTTTTGGCTGACTGGATGAACCAAAATATGATAACAGGTGTTAATGAAATTGACAACTTCGTGCAATGTGAAAGGCACTCGAAGGGGATTTTCGATAAACAAAAAAAGAAAATGTCTTTTTAATCATTAGAGAAACAGATTCTTACATAGTTACTCGTGGATTATCGGATTTATCCAATCTCGATAGTTAAATTATAAATTTTAAAGTACTCGCCGAGGCGGCTCGAACTTTAAAATTGATAATTTAACTATCTCGATTGGATAAATCCGATAATCCACTGGTATCAATGTAAGAATCTATATTTATCTAATACTTCTGTTATTCATTACATTTTGACTGATACTAATAATTATAAAATTTGATAATTTTCAATATGAATTGAATATACTTTTGTTGTAGGAAATGGAGGAAGAGGTGAATGTTCATTACAAAGAGATGATTATTCACAAGTCACATGACCAAATTTTAGCCAATCAATTACAACGTTTGCTAATGTGCTTTGATGTGTATTTGGAGACAGAAACACAGAATGCTGAAGAAGGACCTAAGGAAATATCAAAAGAGAAAGTGTATGCTAGATTTGCAAGGTAAAATAAGTGAATACTAAAAGAAGTTGTGGTATAATTGACATTGAGACAACTCTCCACAAGAAACCAAATGTGGGGCACTGTATAGTTTTCAACAATGGGTTTAACCCATATTGCATAGTCAGCTTTAAAAGCCCCAAAATGAAAAATGTAAAAAATTAAAACAAGAAAACTAATATAGGCAATTCCATACTACTTGAATGAATGAATGATCTTTATTCTCATAAACCAAATACATAGTTACAGAGAAGATATTACAATAATATATATAACATATATAAGATATAGCATGTGTGAAATACAAAATTAATATGATAAATATTTACACAAATGATAAATAAACATATAGTTGTATTAACCAGGAGGATAGACTTTCACAGAAATAGATTTAATAAATCTACAAAGTTTCTCAAGTTCAACAATACAAGTTGTGTATTAAAAGTTTTTATTTTTTTTAAATTGATCACCTATTATATGTAAAATTTATTTTATAAAACTGCAAAATACCTCTACAACCATTTAACAGCTTTCTGTAATGCCTTATATATGCTTTATAATGAAAATACATACAAATTTTTTTTTTTTTTATTTGATTTTATACTTTACTTTTTCAGAGGGCCAAATAGAACCAAGCCATACAAGTTTTGTGCAGAAGTTGGAATATTCTCACATCGTTGAATCAAGAACATAAACAAGGACTTCATTAATTTTTACTCATTTTATCTGTGTAAAAGAATCTTCTGTAAACAATTAAAAAATATTCAAAAAAATATTTTATTATTTTGTTGCAAGAAATGTCATTAGTCAAAATATCTCTTTAAGATATATAATTATGCTTATTTAACCTTTGTATATGGTGGTTTAAGGGATGTATTCCGTTGTCTCCATGTTAGAATATAACTAAAAAAAGACTTTACCATTTTGATGAAACTTTAATTGATTATATCTATTGACCTAAGCTTTTTTTGATTTCTATAAATTTGACATTTATCATTTCTGAGTTGTGGCATTTTGTTCATAAAAATTCTGGATTTTTCCATTATTGGCATAAGTTAACTTTCGATTATTGTCTTTTAATTCCTGATTTGACATTTTGGAGTATTGGGACTTCAGCTTTTAGCTGTTATCATAAAACTTTGGTGACTTGTTTTTATCTTATCTATTGAAATAAGCGCTCTCTTGGGTTTTTTTTGTTATAAATTTCTTATACATTATTGCAGAGTTATGAACTTAATTAGTTGAAAAATTGTCAAAGATTGTCCTGTTGGCTATAGATGTATTGTTTGCTCATGACTCAGCGCTTTACCGAACTTGCCTTTGAGTTCAGTACTTTTGTTTTTACTTTTTTCCTCTATGGTCTATGAAATAAACATATTGTTGATTTCTACCAGTAATGATAGTCATTACTAGCCAATCAAATAAGGTAGCAGGCATCAACAGTTTGACTAAGAAATGTGACAACATTGTTTCTTTATTTACACTAGCAATAAAGAATTCATGGTTTGCCTCTTTAAACTACAAATTTTGTGTACACAATATTGATGTTGGGTCTATCATACAGACACACATTTTAATTCTCAATAGGCTTTAAAAGATATTGTATCTGCATCCTAAAAGGGTTTGCATAATTTCTTGAAACACTATCTTATGAACTAAAGTTCTATGCCTGTACAAAACAATCTGATTTAAATACAAATCCAATGTTTATGTTTTTCTTTCAAGGATCTGACAACATTCAGTTCTCCTTTCAAATAATGGTCACATCAACCAATGAAATGTCTGCATCAAAATTTTTGAAGATACCATTAAGTATCATTGCAACTAATTCTAAAGGATCTTGAAGGAAAGCAAGAGAGCATTTTCAGAACTTAGTTGGCTATGTGTGGACATAGGTTGGATCATCTGAATTTCAATTGTATTATTAGTCTTTACTGTTTAAATGAACCTTTTCATTATTTGTCTGCCATTACAGTGTATCATAAGATGTTCTTTATCAGTTTTTTGTCAGATATTCTATTGTTTCTGTAAAATTTAATCACAAATTGTACTGAGTCATTGAGATTCAAACCATTTTGTGTTGATAGTTAGCACAATTGAATGACATTTACTACTTGTTAGACTGCTGTCTCATTGATATTTACCTTTAAGTTAGTATAATTGTATTATATTGGTATCTTCTTTTTTGGTTATCATTACAATTTTTGTTTGATTCTTTGATTAAAACAAACTGAAGATTAATGTCAAAAAAGGGTTAAAGCAAAGTAATGAGAAATTAAGGGGAATAGAAAAATTACAAGATAAAGGACAATAGACAACCCAATTAAGAAAATACTACATGCTTGTATCCCCATCTCTTTGTCATGAAATTGTATTTTATATCTTGCATAAAATGAGTGCATTAACTTTGATTTTTCAAAGAATGTGAATAATTCTGAAGACCTGCTTTACCCTTGTATATAGTTTTACTGACAGTTGTTAAACTTCATCCATCAAATTTACATCACAGTAACTTTGCTTGAACATTATTAGTAATACTTTATATTTTGTATTCACAAGTAAACAGAGGCGGATTTAGGGGGGGGTGGGGCCAGGAGGGCCGCCCCCCCCTTTTTGAGAAAAAATTTGGTTGCTTATATAGGGAATCACTGAAGCGTGACTGGAGCGGGCCCCCTCTTAGGTCAGTCAGTGGGCCCCCACTTATGAAAATTCCTGGATCCGCCACTGGTAAACACACTAGTATAAAGCTAAGGCAGGTCAAGTCCATAGTACTACATCCACAAGAGAATAATGGGATCTTTCATAACACAGTTGTGTTTTGATCAATATATGAAGCAATTTCACCAGATCTCTCTAACGTTACAAGTTGAATATAGATATGATAGTATCAGGTTTTTACCGAGTTGGACATATATTGGTGATCTGGAATGGTAATGCCTTTGAAAGAAACAATCTTGGGAGTCGTATAAGGAATTTTGACCTTGGAAATTAATTTGGTCGGAGCATTTTTAGAAGAATACACATTTTTTTTGGAAAGAATGGACACTTCAAGATACATTTTATAAATAGATGGTCTTGAAGTGTTGTTTTTAGTCCCCTACCGTCGAAGGCGAAGGGGACTTTAGGTTTGCACTCCGTTATATAGTTTTATCATGACAAGCTACAGATCAAGGGTGAATTTTATTTTATGCTGAGTTATGGTCCTTGGACTTCGAAAAATCAGTTTTCAACACTTTTTTTACCGTCATGTTTGAAGATATTGATTTGATATTGTTATGAAATTCACGCCATGACAAGCTAAAGATAAAGTTAGAATTTTTTATTGAATAATTTTTTGGTCATATATTGGTATGACGTTGGCGGTGCTGTCGTCGTACGAAGAAATTTGGTTTTTGCACTATAACTTAAGTATAAGTAAATAGAAATCTATGAAATTTACACACAAGGTTTATGACCACAAAGGGAAGGTTGGGATTGATTTTGGGAGTTTTGGTCTCAACAGTTTAGGAATTAGGTGCCAAAAAGGGCCAAAATAAGCCTTTTTCTTGGTTCCACACAATAACTTTAGTATAAGTAAACAGAAAAAGATAAGGTTTATGACCACAAAGGGAAGGTTGGGATTGATTTTAAGAATTTTGGTCCCAAAAGTTTTGGAATTAAGGGTAAAAAAAAGGTCCCAAATAAGCATTTTTCTTGGTTTTTGCACAATAACTTTAGTATAAGTAAACATAAATCTATGAAATTTTAACACAAGGTTTAGGACCACAAGGGAAGGTTGGGATTGGTTTTTGGATTTTTGGTCCCAACAGTTTAGGAATTAGGGGCCAAAAGGGTCCAAAATTTAACTTTGTTTGTATTCATCAAAACATTATTGGTGTTCTTTGATATGCTAAATCTAACCAGTTATCAAAAGTACCAGGATTATAATTTTAAATGCCAGACGCGCGTTTCGTCTACATAAGACTCATCAGTGAGGCTCAGATCAAAATAGTTAAAAAGCCAAATAAATACAAAGTTGAAGAGCATTGAGGATCCAAAATTCCAACAGTTTATTTATAATCTTAATTTTTGGTCCTGTTTTCAAATTGATCTAGGTGTAATACCACCAAATCATGGTACGTCACATCCGGTTGCATACGAAAGTAGGTCTAAAAAAATATTCCCTTGATTTTGACCGTTGTATGTAATTAATCCCACATTTTATTGCAGTAAAACTATTTCTGTGTCGTAAACATATGACTTGGTTATTTCAAAACACCTTTATTTTTTATTTGTGATTTCTATAGAAAATTTTGTAATCTTGAGGTTACATGGTGACTAAACCTTGTACATAGATAGAATAAGGGAAGAAATTTGATTGGTTAACTTCCAATGATGGTTATTTTCTTATATGCAATGAAATGTTATGTGAAACTTTTTCTATAGAACTGGACAGGATAAAACTTTACTCATGCCAAGTATTTCTTTATTTGAAACAAAGATAAATTCTGCACAATGTTTTGAAAAGTGCAAATTTAACAAAGACTAATAGGGGAAAATCAATAGTGGTATTACACCTCTACATTAAGGTCCAAAGGGTCCAACATTAAACTTAGTTTGTTTTTAACAAAAATTGAATTTTTGTTTTTTTTTATATGGTGAATTTAAACATGTCCTTAGATTTTTGATTATGGGCCCAGTTTTCAAGTTGGTCCAAATCGGGGTCAAAATTAAACTTTGTTTGATTTTACCAAAAATTGAATATATGGGGTTCTTCAATATGTTGAATCTAACCATGTATTTAGATTTTTAATATTTGGGCCCGGTTATCAAATTGGTCCACATTGAGGTCTATTAAGGGTCTAAAATTGAACATTATTTGATTTCATCAAAAATATATTCTTGGGGTTCTATGATATGCTGAATCTAACCATGTATTTATATTTTTGATATTGGACCATAATAGGTAAATGACCAATTTAATTTTTTTAAGCTTTGAAGTTTAAGCTCTGTGTCAGAAATCTATGTTGTGTCAACTATTTAATCAAAATCCAAATTCAGAGCCAAATTTATATACTCTAGTGATAAAATGTTCTTTGGATATACAATGTAGCTACTTCCGGTTTACAAAAGGTCACTTCCGGTTGTTTTTTCAAGGTTAAATGGTTTGATACCTTTTTCTAAAAGTTGTATATCTTTATCATGTATACATATAGAATAAAAGCAAAGGTCAAAATCTAGAACGTCAAATTAAGCTATGACCTTGAGATCAATTTCAAGGTCATAAACCAAGGAACTCAAATCAAAAGACCATAGGTCTTAATTATATTTAGTTAATGAGTTATATCACCAAACGCGTACTTTTACGTACGCTTGCAATAAAAATTTACATCTTACGACATGTTGCAACTAACAATTTAGTAAAAATAATTTGTTGATATCTTATACAGTCTTTTGATATAAGTGAAAATAAGCCAAATTCAAATATTAGAATATGACCTTGACCTTTGACCTTGACCTAATTTTTATTTTTTGGGACCAAGGACCTCAAATCAAAAGATCCTAGGTCTCTATCACTTATGATTTATAAGATAGAAATTCATATCACTTATATTAGATGCATAAGGGGAAATAACTCTCATATGGAGCGGTCATATCGCTTCGGTCAAAATAGGACAAATCATGCGAAGGATATAACGAGCAATTTTGTAAAATAAATTTGTCATAATCTTTGACGGTTGCAAAGGAGATGCGCTAACAAGGAAAACAGTGTTTGGGGAGATAACTCCTACAAAGAAAAGTATTCGTTTACGCAGGGTAAATTTCAAAAGCGCATAAACTGTTCGATATTATATACAAAATATCTAACCGACATATTGCGAAACAAATGTTTATCACAAGAACAAAATTAGGCGGAAGAAAAAAAAAATTATCAGAAGAAAAACAATAGGTCTTTCCACAGAAAAGTGGAAAGACCTAATAATAATAATAATAATAATAATAATTGGTGAATGCAAATGAGATAGCAGTCTAACGAGAAATAACTGATATTCAATAGTGGACAACTATCAACACCAAATGGTTTGTATCTCAATGCCTCAAAACAGGTTGTGAATAACTTCAATATGAAAAAATCTGACAACAATTCAAAACTGTTCAATAAGATATAAAAGCCCATGTTTAAACCTTTTAAAACAAAAAGATTTGAAAAATATAGTATTGATAAAACAATAAAATTTATATAAAATGGGCATGATAAAATTAAAGAGATATTGAATCGGTACCAATTAAAGTAAGTTTTCAATGCAACTCCTTTTACTTTTTCCCGGTTTTTAGTGGAGATGTAAATGTCCATTGGTTTTGTGAGTCTCTGTTTTCTCCTTGGTTTTGATTGTTATTTTCTTAGTTGTTCCCAGGAAAACATACTAAACATGCTTAAACTGATTTTTTTAATATTCACATAGATTTTTTTTATCATACTACTAAATATCATGCACGGTTGTGGACCTGTTATTTAGTTGAAAATGTATCGAAAAAATCAGTAAACAACTGCAGTTTGGAATTGAAAATATTGCAGAGTTTATGAACATCCATTTGGTCCTCTAACATTACACTACTTATTAGTTTTAGATAAATAAAGCAGCTATGAAGAAACAATTTCTATGTCTCTACTGCAGTTAGATTTTTATTTGACCTAGATTGAATCATCAAGTCATATGTACTTTGGACACTTTCCAATTTTTTTTGCCAGTCTGGGTGTATTGTAAATATATGAGGTATTGATAATGTCTTCAAGCCCCAATACTACCACTCTTCCTTCATTGTCAATTTTATTATCAACAACAAACGCATTATCATTGTTAGTTGCAGTTTATTTCCATGGGTAAAACGATGTATCTTTAGTATGACCTTTACCATACGTTTTCTCATGGTTTCCATTATAGCTCAATACTACTACAGTTCCTCCATCTGTGCCTACTATTATCTTATTTTTTCTAGTAAAGTGAATGGACAATAGGTCGTATTGCTTCAAGTAATAAACAGTGTCTACGATTTTATTTGTTCCATTTTTTACCTGTTTCAGTCTTGATTTATCAGTAGCTATTATCAAATCATTACCAGGGGTAACAGCAATGTCATAAACGATAGTGTTATTAAACCTTTTCAATATCTCTCGACACCGACTAATGACACCTACAGTTTACAGGTAAAATGGATGGGTCGTCTCAAAGACAAAAAAACATCACGATTCTCATTGCGTAACATATTGGATTGGCGGTTATATACTGAGTTTACTATATAGCTTCAGAATATATATTAACCAAATAAATAAATAAATATATATCTCTATCATAAAATCTTCTTATTTTGTATGTATTTAGAAATAATTTCATGTTGAATTGATAATTTTTTTTATATTGCAATCATTATGCATCCCTTCAATTTAATGATTATGTGAGTCTTCACCAAATATTTGCCGTAATATATATATTGGTGTAATAGGTTTTATGAAATATTTCAAAATTTGTAAAAAATAATTACTTTCAAGACTGTCCGTCCGTCCGTCCGTATCAACACTTGTGAACAAACCAACTTGGTGTTTTTTTCACCGATCTTTACCTTAGTTGATGTACATATTCAATTTCTGGAGCGAAAATCACATAATGATTGTTAAAGTGGAAGGAAAATGTCACATCTTATTGTATTCCCAACTGTGATTTGGATAGAGCCATATTGAACAGAACAAAATTTCATTTGTGTAAAATACAGATATTAATTATCTGCTAGACCTTGATTTTTACCACTTGGTATTAATTCGTTAAACTGATATATATATTGAATTATTGGAATTCTGCCAGATATAAGTATACACAAAATAGATTGTACCCTTTTCCTAGAAAACTTATTTTTGTTATATTTCCTGGTGGTGGTCATGTTATCTGATTTATTTTAGAATACTTTTACGGAAATTTGTAACATGAACAAGTGGATATCTATCTTTTAATCTATTGAACGATGGGGGATAATCAAGTCCTTCCTTTTCATTATATTTACCTTCAACCTTTAAACTGAAGACTCCCTTTTATGAAATATATATATATTATTCAGCATTATCAAAAGAGATGCATAAAAAAAATTCTCAATTTGAAATTAAAGATAACTTAAATCCTAAACGCTTTTACGCTTTACAAAACTCCTATTATTGGATCCCTGTTTTGGGAAGAACAATTACTTACAATATTCCAACAAAGCTAGGAAAGATGCAGAAATTTAATTTGATTTTGAAAATACATCATGTTTTTTTATAATTTATTCTACTAACAAAAACTGTTAGGGCCTTTACACAGTTACAGAAGAAACATTACATGAACTTGATGTATTTCTCAATATCATTTCATTATTATATGCAGATAATACTGTTTTGATGGCTGAAACACCACAAGATCTTCAAATACAGTTAGATACTGTAACTACTGAAAACTAAAAGTAAATGTATCCCAAACCAAAATATTATATGTTTTTCATATGGAAGATTACTGATTAATCCAGATACACTTGTTCTGGCCCCACCCACCTCCTCATGGGTATCTGAGAGAATTACATGTAAAGTATGTGTGTATGTAATATGCATCCAGCAGACAAAGGCTATATATTCTGATCCATGCCCATAACACAATTGGATGTAAGACCACAGACCCTGAAGAGCTCATGTTTACTGAAGCCGAACAGAATCTTGTACTTTAACCGTTATGCACAGGCTGGACCAGATAATTATAAAACATATAGTTGAAATGAGACAAAATACTGGTTTGGGCAAACTAACCACAGTTTTATTAATTTCTTTCATTATATAATAACATGACAATGAACAATGAAAGAATCATAAAAAGTCAATTGTTTCGCAAATATCAATTCACTGATAAGTCTGTGGTACTCCATACAAGAAGCTGAAAGCCTAACGTCAACTGTGGTTATCAACATGAAAATGGAAACTAAACTACTGATACAAATCAAAAATTAAAAGATTTCACTAAAATACAATATCATCAAATAAACAAAATCTACAATTACAATGTAGGTGACACATACAATGACAACAAATAGTCATAAAAAACAAAAACAAAAACAACATACATACAAGTATTGCGAGGGATGTGGTGGGTGGGAATAAAATAGAATTGTAACTGGAATATGAAAAGCAGCCCGCCCGCACACGCTTTGTGCAAATTCAAAAGTGATCAAGAGCGCTTGTGATAAAACAAAGACTGTAATTAACAATCTGATTGGATAATTTAAATAAATCAAGAATAATGATTGGCTAGCATCCTAGATACCAACCATACCAATTAGTAAAAGATTAGGGCTGCAGAAATTATGATTTCCAATCATGATTGGATAAAAGGAACTTCCTGGATACAGTAATTAATTCAGTAAGCAAATGCTATGTTCAAGTTCCATCTGTATTAATACTTTATTTAATAAAAATAAGCACGACAATTTACACTTTGTTTTAGATGATCAAGAAATAGAAATCGTTCAAGAGTTTAGTTATTTGGGTATTTTATTGACAAAAACGGGAAATTATAAAAAGACGATTTAATTACAAGTTGAAAAAGGAACAAAAGCGATGTATGAGATATTGAAAATGGGGAAATTTCATAGCCTATCATTTTCTTGTCAGTTAGATCTTTTTGCTACAGTAGTAAAACATCTTCTTTTATATGGATCAGAAATATGGGGATTTAATTACTGTGTGTAAGTTGCTCCTAAATCTGAAATTGTCCACCCCAACTGATATACGGTGAGCTATGACGTTTTCCACTTGCTATTTGATGTAAAAATTAAGGATTATATCCTACTGGTCTCAATAAATTTTGGAAAAGTAGTCAAAGTATTCTTGTGTTATTAATAAGCTACAGTACTACTTGCATTAAACTATAAACATAGAATTGAAATGGTTAGTATGTGTTAAAAAATAATAATGTTCTTATATCTGGAACACACAGCTATTTTTAAATGATGTATGGTTGAAATATAATATCAAAGTGAGATTGTGTGATCAATTCAAACAAACATGGAACGATACTATTGAAAACTGTTTCAAAGCCTTGAATTGTCGTATTTTTACGAATTTATTGTGTTTTGAAGAATGTTTTAGAAGAAAAAGATATTTTGATATTAGGAATTTAGAATATGTAACCATAAACATCATGTCGAACTTGGAAGATGGTACAATATAGAAAGGGAATAAAGAAAGTGTAATTTATATAAGCTAGATATTGGAGAGGAATTTTATTACATTATTAATTGTTCACATGTAAGAGAAGAGAGAAATACATTTATATAAATCGAAATTTTAGTATAAGGCTAAATATTATAATATTTACTGAAATTATATCGTTTACAAATAGGAAAGATCTCATAAATTTATATAAGTTTATACGAATTATAAACAAGCGAGTGTGTCCCATTGTATTATACATGCATGTCTTCTGTGTGCTGGTGGTGTTGCCACAGGTTTGTGTATGCGCCTAGTGCAGTTGGGAGTCATAGACTCTTAAACTGCCGCTGGATAGCTTATATTCATAGGTAAAAAGAAAGCCGAGTGCGTAAGTCTTTCCTGCCAGTACATAGCCTCTACACTAACAAGACTTCTACAGTGCCTCCCCGCGACAGCACACGGTAACTAGGACCTTGTGTCCTAGGCCTTACTGTAGAGGATCTCGGAGTAGCAAGGACCCTAGAGATGAAGTGTGTAGGCCCACTGGCGTGTGGATACGCCCTAGCACTCATCAATCTTGCCCCAGCTATGGGTTAATTGCCGGCTAGATGAAAGTCGTCAGCCTTGAAAGGCAATTCATATAAGAGAAGAAAACTCTGATATAAAATACCGGGTAGATTTGACTCGTCAGCCTTGGTCGGCAATGGATCTATAGGAAAGAAACCTTGAGTAAAGATTCTCTGGTTCTCCAGGTTGGGGATTGAGCGATAGGCCAACAACCTATCCTTGTAAAACACTTTAAAGTTACAGAAACGCGAAATGGAAGAACGACTTTTCTGATGGGAAATACCGAGGTGAGACCGGAAAACAGAAATCAGTTAGAAGGTTTAATGAATGATGTTGGCCAAACCCAGAATCAATTGGAAGCAAACATCAGGAGAGAACCTTTGGTTCACCCAAGAAAACAGATCAAGGTCGGATGCTGGAATGTTAGAACAATGTATGCATCTGGAAAGACATACCAGGTAGTAAATGAAATGAACAACTATGGAATTGATGTATTGGGTATTAGTGAATGTCGTTGGACCGGAACAGGAAATATCAACCTCAGAGGTGGTGAGACTATGCTATACTCAGGACAAACAGATAGACATGAGTATGGAGTAGCACTTATTATATCAAAAGCAAACAGAAAAACACTCATGGAATGGCAACCTATTAATGAAAGAATAATAACAGCTCGATTTTTTTAAGACATATAAAGTTGACCATAATACAGTGTTATGCACCAACGAATGACGCTTCTGATGAAGTAAAAGAGGAATTCTACCAAACCTTGAACGATGTAACAGCAAAAGTTCATAAACATGATATGATAATTGTAATGGGTGACATGAATGCAAAGATAGGATCAGATAATGTTGGATATGAAGATGTAATGGGGAAGAACGGGTTTGGTGTTATCAATGAGAACGGAGAATTATTTCGGGATTATTGTCAGACAAACAACATTGTAATTTGCTCCAGCATATTCCAACATAAAGATATTCATAAATATACATGGACGTCACCAGACGGAAACATCAAGAATCAGATTGATCACATCACGATTGACAAAAGGTTTAGAAGATCTATGGAAGATGTACGGTCATATAGAGGCGCTGATGTTGGTAGTGACCACGAACTACTTATATCCAGAGTTAAACTTAAACTTTGTAGACAGAGAGTAAATCAGGGACAGAAAAGAAGATATGACACAGATAAGCTAAAGATACCAAAAGTTGCACAAGAGTTCAAACTGGAGTTAAGGAACAGATTTCAGATATTGGAAGAAACATAAGGCATAGAAGAACAGTGGCTAGATATCAAACAAGCAATATGTGAGGTTGGTGAACAAACACTGGGATTTAAAGACAGGAAACAACCCGAATGGATCACTACCAACAGTATCCATAAAATCCAAGAACGTAGAGAGATAAAACAAAAAATCAATGCTACAAGATCACAAAGACAGAAAGAAAAGCTTGAGAAAGATTATAAGGATATGAACAAGGAAATTTCCAACAGCAGCATGAGAGGGAACAGACCTGTAAAGTCAAAAGAGGGACATATTATAACCAACGAGAAGGAACAGCTAGAGAGATGGAAAGAACACTTTGAAGAGATTTTAAATGCGAAAGATCCACCAGTACTAGCCGATATTCAGCCTTCAGATGCTGTCGATATGAATATTGAACCACCAACCATAGAAGAGATAATAAAGAGTATAAAGGCACTCAGTAATGGTAAGGCTCCAGGTATTGACAACATACAAGCTGAACTTTTGAAAACTGATGTAGGCACAATAGCAAAAGTCTTTTGCCATTTATTTACAAAAAATTGGAACAGGGAAGAAATACCAACAGACTGGCAAAAGGGAATTATAATCAAACTCTCAAAAAAAAGGAAATTTAGAAGAGTGTGAAAACTGGAGAGGAATAACATTACTATCTGTACCTGGGAAGGTCCTCTGCAGAATCATCATCAACAGAATTAAAGATGCTATTGACAACATACTGCGTAAAGAACAAGCTGGGTTCCGAAGAGGTCGAGGCTGTATCAACCAAATATTCATCCTTAGAAATATTATAGAACAATGCATTGAATGGAACAGCCCCCTATTTATCAACTTCATCGACTTCAGAAGAGCATTTGACACTATCCATCGAGAAACCTTAAAAAATAGCATGGCAAACTATGGAATCCCAAGTAAAATAATCAGGATGGTACAAGCATTTTATAATCACTTAAGTTGTGTAGTCGAACATGAGGGTAAACATTCGGAATGGTTCCACATTAAATCAGGAGTCAGACAAGGGTGTGTAATGTCTGGATTCCTTTTCTTACTGGTTATAGATTGGACAATGAAGCAAACAACACAGAAAAAGCGAGGTATCAACTGGGGAAGACTAGAGGTGTTAGAAGATCTTGATTTTGCAGATGGTATTGCGCTCCTATCAGCAACAAGAACACAGCTGCAAGCTAAAACAGATGATATACAAAAGATAGCTAAAACAACTGGCTTAGAAATAAACAAGAAAAAGAGTAAAATAATGTGTGTAAAGGCAACCAACATCCAGCCGATTACATTGAACAACGAAGAACTAGAGATAATAGACAGCTTCACATTCCTTGGATCGGTCATAGATACCAACGACAATGCAACATCTGACATAAGGAATAGAATTAAAAAAGCAAGAGCAGCATACTATAAGCTAAGAAAAATATGGACATCAAACCAATACAGTAGAAACACCAAAATAAAAATTTATAAAAGCAATGTGATATCAGTGTTGCTATATGGGGCAGAATGTTGGAAGATAAGCAAGAGAGATGGGGATAGACTTAACACCTTCAACACCAGGAACTTGCGTAGAATCTTTAAGATATTTTGGCCAACTATGATATCCAACGCAGAACTGCTACAAAAAGCCAACATGTGCAGCATAACCAACACCATTAAGATCAGAAGATGGAGTTGGATAGGTCACATCCTGAGGATGGACCCTTGGAATGATTGTAGAATCGCCTTGACATGGACACCACCAGGAAAGAGAAATGTAGGAAGACCAAAGGAAAGAGAAATGTAGGAAGACCAAAGGAAACTTGGAGACGAATGGTAGATAAGGAAAGAACAGAATTTGGATGGAGAACATGGGGAGAAGCACAACAAGCAGCAGTAGATAGACTCAGATGGAAGGCTTCCATTCGCGCCCTATGCGACACAGGGCGCTAACGGGAGTTGTAATTAAGTAAGTCTTCTCTGTATCTATGTATTTGGTGATGAGAATAAAGATATATAATAATAGACAATGAAAAGAATTCTTGAACACAACCAATCAAGAGTCATTTGAGCCTAGTTTTGACTCGAACATAATCATAAAGAAAGGGATTTTCGTTCTCTTACATATACACTGCAAACTAACATTGAACAACATGCTCTCCACCAAAAGAGGGATGAATGTGTGCTCCACAATAGTAACTAGATCCTGATCAACTGTTGGCATGGGTAAATTCAACATAGCTCTCTTCTACCTTCTAAAATTCAGTGTATCAACCTATGACATTTATGTATCCAATTTTTAAAAAGAAAGTAAATGAACATTTTCAGAACAGAGTAAGAAATGTGTGTGCAAGAGATCTGTATTTCAATATTTATAATCAGTGTTAACTATTCAAATACAACCTTTCATTATCTGTCTGATATTTATGTTGATCATACATGCTCTTGATCAGTCTGTGATTGTAAGATATTCAGTTTATTTTTTTATTATTCACAACCTGTCGTCAGTCACGAATATAGTCCCTAGTGTAAACAGTGTATAACTTGCATGTTTTATTTGATAGACTTTCCCAATTTATTTCTTGATATTAAATGCATGAAATATTAAGTAGTGGATGTAATTACATGTAAAAAAAAATTGGTGCTGAATCTTTATATTAAGTAGTGAATTTGTCCAGTTCTAAAAGGTCAAATTTTATCACGTCTGAAGCTGTCAAACTGAATTTTACACCCCATTAACACAGAATTGTCAATATTTTGAGTAAGAGCTGGTAGAAGTTTCTATAATTTTGATATTATTTGTCTCACTGGTAGTACACTACACTGTAAAAATCTTTTTGAGAAAGAGCAGGTGCGATTTTTATAATTTGAATTTATTGTCTAAAAGAAATGCACTACGAAATAACTGTGTTCTCGGGCCACTTGCAATGGAAATACATCTGCGTAATCTGTATTGTAGGAACACGAATGGAAAGTCAAGACAAAGGCAAACTTTATAAACTTGTCCTGATTTGTTTTAAATAACAAAATAATTCTTATTAAAGGTAATTGTATAAAAAGTGATAATATAATATCAGTTCACTTACAACTCGATCAAAAAGATCTTGAAAAGAAAGTAAGTTATCATTTTCAGAATTGAGTAAGTGATGTGAGGACATGGGATCTGGATTTCAATTGTTATTATTAGTGTCTATTATTTAAAATACACCTTAGTTATTTCTCTGCCATTACTGTTAATTGTACATGCTCTTGATCAGTCTGGGATTGTCAGATTTTTATTTTATTCTGTTTAATTCATTTACAACCTGTCTTCAGTCATGGGGATTTAAACCATGGTGTTGATAGTTGTCCACCATATCATACCATTTACTTCTTGTTGGACTGCTGTCTCATTCGTATATACCAATTAATCTCCTTTCAGTCTGTATAACTTCTTTTGTTTTTGGTAATGATTGCAATGTTTATTTGATTCTTTGAAAAAAAACCTGGATATAAAGGCCAAAAACGTGTTCAAACAAAGTCATAAGAAAATAAGGGGGAATCAAAAAATTATAAGATAAAAAAAACAACAGACATCTCAATTAAAAACAATACTTCATGGTTGTATCCCTATAACTTTGTCATGAAATTGTAGTTCATGTCTTGACTTTACTGTCATCAAGGCATACAATGAGAATATAAATAATTCTGAAGACATGCTTAATAAAGGCAACAGTAGTATACCGCTGTTCAAAACTCATAAATCCATGGACAAAACACAAACGCATTAAATATAAGAGGAGAACAACGACACAACACCGCCTTAAGCCTTGTATATAGTTTTACTGAAAGTTGTATAACTTCATCCATCGAAATTACACCACTGTAATTTCGCTTGAACATTATAAGCTAGAATTTATATATTCATAAGTAAACACACTAACATATAGCTACGACAGGTCTTATCCATAGTGAAACATCGGCTATAATAAATATGGGATATTTCATAACTCATTCGTTTGGATCAATATATGTAGCAAGATCACATCATTCTAAAGTTTCCAGACGAATAGATATGAAAGTATCAGATTTTCTGGAGTTGGACATTGACAATCACAAACAATAACTGGGGACCTGGCATTGTGATTTCTTCAAAATGAAAAAAATAAATTGAGTTAGACTTGGAGTTACCTATTTTCTTTAAACGAGATAGATCATATAAATCAATGGTCTTGATATAAGTCCACACCAGACATTTTGGTGAAGAATGTTGTTGTCTTTTTTAACTAAATATTTGAATAACTACGTCGTGAAAACCAAACTTGACCCTTAGTTGTCGATTGCACTGTGTTGAGAAATAAACAAAATCAAATTATTTCTAGGAAATGTTCATTCTAAGTTGCTCTGTAGCCGGTGAAATGTAATGTTTTTAGTGCAAATTATAGATACTCTAGTAATAAATTGTTCCTTAGAAATGTAATGTTCCATTACCATGCCAATGCAATACTAATTAAGAATGTCTAAATCTGAATCCATAAAATCTGGACTGTATTACGGAATATGTAAGTGCAGGTATTGCAATGATTTGATAAATCAAATGATCACCTCTATTCTCATAGTTATAGTCACACCATAAATCACATGTAAAAATGTTGTTTTTAATAAAGACAACAGACTTGTGAACGAGGGAAACATCAGAAAATACGGCATCTGTAACAACAAGTGAAATCATAGAACTTCATACTTTTTTATATAAAATTGTCAATTGGTAATTAGCATCCCTGTGTCTAGCTTGACTATTATACTAGTATAATAGTCCGAGATTCTCATAACTTCGTCGGTGCGATTTTTAAGTATTTACAATCACGAATGAACTTATTTATGATTATTTATACATTAACCTAAGTATTTGTAATTATGTTTAATGTGAAATCTTTGGTAATTTACAACAAATCAAGATTCGTTAATATTGTATTTAATGCGTGTTTCTACTGAAAAGGAACGGTGAATAATAGGTCGTGGACAATTTTCTCTTTGGTTTAAACACCAGCTACTGGCTTTGTGTTGATTGAACAATTAAGATTATTCAAAATACTAGTAAGAACGTTTCATATCCATTGAGCCCTTTCTATTATGTTTTGTGTATAAATTTTATAATAGCAATAGTTGTGATTTATTTAAATATTTTCTTGCCTTCATGCTTATTAGAAAATTATAAATTTATGTAATGTGCTAAATAAATATAATGTATATTAAAGTATATTATGGAGAAGACGGAACTAAGTTGAAATGTCTATTCCATGTGTTTTGAACAATAAAAATAAGTTTGAACTAAACTAACAATTAAGAAACAGTACTGTATTTATCAAGGAATAGTTGGCAATAACTATAATGAAAATTCAAATCTTTTATAAAAATCATGAGTGCATTTGACATATTAACATTTGAATAATATGTCCAAATTAATCAAAACTTGTTGAAGATTGGTTACATGTAACTATTAATTTAGCAATACATGAATTAAGCGATGATATAGGCTAAAAATACATCATCAGATTTCAAATGTTTGGCTTTGATCGTTCCCGATGAAGGTAAATCCAGAAAAGCGCTTCGGACGCATGAAATTATGAAACGTTGTTTTCAATTTCGTAAAAGTTAGAGTTTAGTTTATTAACAACCTATCAAGTTCAATTTATGTATTTTCTCAAAAGTTCCTATATACAGCATACACGATTGTTCTTCTGTTGCAAGTCCAATGCAATATGGAAATCTAACTCCTTTATCTTCAATATTGACGTACGTAACCAGATATCCAAAGGAATTTAATATATGAAGAAAATTGCACCCATCCGCAACTATGACATTATCTGAAGGCGTGGTTGTTAAATCATGAGGATAAAACGGTCTATCTTCAGTGTTGATTACTGAATGTCCAAAATAGGTATTAATAATGTTCTCACGCCCCAGTACTACCACTCGTTTGTTGTTCTCAGTTTTATAATCAACAATAAAAATATCATCATTGCTAGTTGCAGTTATTTGCCATGGGTAAACCAAAGTATCTTTAGTACTACCTTTCTCATACACTTTCTCATGTTTCCCATTTTTGTCCATTACTACCACCTTACCTCCACCTGTTCCTACTATTATCTTATTTTTTCGTGTTACGTGAATGGCCACAGGATAGGATGGGTCCAAGTCATAAACAGAGTCTACAACTTTGTTTGTTCCACTTTTGATCAGTTTCAGTTTCGATTCATCATCAGCTATAAGTAAGTCATTATCAGGGGTAACAGCAATGTCAAAAACGCCAGTGTTAAAACAAGATATCACCTTTAACTCATTTCCTTCACATCTGACCTTTTGCAATCCTGTATGGGAAGTGAATAATCGGATTCTCTTTTTGCGGTGTCCGTCACTTATCCACAATGAACCATCCGAGGATACTGCAAGTTCTTGAACCGGATTTAACTTGGTTTGATATGTTTCGACAAGAGCCATATCAATCTTCGAAGGGACACTGCTAGGTGAACTTCCAATATCCTTGATCGCTAGAATCCTATGTTCTCCGGCAGTTTTAATTTTTGTATGAATGTTATTCTTACATGCACTACACATCAGTAAATCACACTCCAAACATTTCCAGGAGATTTTAGGATCACGTTCACACAATTGACAATGAACTGGAGATTGTATTCCTAACTGTGGTTTCGATGAAGCCATATTGAACAGAACAAATATTTATTTACGTGGAATTTAGATATACATGTATGATATGTCTTGTTTTACTGTCTGATATTTTACTCCTTAGTTTAACAGGTTTAAACTTGTATATTGAATTCTTGGATCCAACTTGTTAAAGTATACACAATATAGATTGTACTTGTCCTAGAAAACTTTTTTTTTGTCACACTTCCTGGTGATGGCTTTGTTATCTGAAACTTTTTTGTATACTTTTAAGGAAATTTTGTAACATTTATAAGTGGATATTTATCAGTTAATCTATTGAACAATAGGTTATAATTAAGTTCTTCCTTTTTGATTTTTTTCATTATTTCAACTGAACAGTCTCTGATATGAAATACATATAATTAAACAATATCAAAGATATGCAAAAAAAAAGAAAAAGAAAAAAACATTCTAAAATCAAAAATAACTTGATTCTTAATCTTGTACGTATTGCAAAACTTATATTACTTGATCCGATATTGGGAAGAAAAGTTATTTACAATATTCCAAGAAATATCCAGTATATAAAAGGCTTTTTTAACATTGAGATTTAGTTAACTTCTCATGCAAGGAAGTAGTATTTAAAGGAAGAGCTGGACTACAACATTAGTTGTGAAATCAAATTTACTCAAACCTTAAGTTTACTGATATGAACAGTAACTAGTCAAAACAATAATTCCTCACTAAAACTTTACATGGTTTACATTCATACTTACCATTCCTACCATATCTAAGTGTTGTAATCTAATGTCTAAAACATAATTTAAAATAATTTTCAAAAGTTAAAGAAGGTTTTTCTCCACTAAAACTAATACTTAGTACATAGATTAAACAATTACAAAGGAAGCTATGCATTACTTATAAACTTTCTCTGACAATGAAAATAATCTTGAACAAAACCAATCAAGAGTCATTTGAGCATAGTTGGGGCTCGAACATAATCATAAAGAAAGGGATTATCATTCTCTTACATATTCACGGAAAACTAAACATTGAGCATCATGCCCCACCAAAAGAGGGATGCATGTTTGCCTCGCAATAGGAACTAGATCCTGATCAACTGTTGGCATGGGTAAATCCAACATAGCTCTCTTCTACTTTCTAAAATTCAGTATATCAACCTATGAAATTTCTGTATCCAATTTTGAAGGTACAATTGAGTATTATTACAACTAATTCAAAAGGATCTTAAAAAGAAAGTAAATGATTATTTTCAGAATAGAGTAAGTGATGTGTGTGCATGGGATCTGAATTTAAATCATTATAATCAGTGTTTACTATTCAAATACAACCTTTCATTATTTGTCTGATATTTCTGTTGATCATACATGGCTGCTCTAGATCAGTCTGGGATTGTAAGACATTCAGTTTATTTTTTGTTTAATTTATTCACAACCTGTCTTCAGTCATGCATGTGTTTCCAATCAACAAACACTTAGCAAGAAGCTGGTGATTAAACCAAAGACAAAAGGATTGTACACGTCGGCCCATTTTTCACCATCACTTGCAATGGAAATACAATTGCGTAATCTGTATTGTAGGCACACGAATGGAAAATAAAGGCAACAGTAGTATACCGCTGTTCAAAACTCATAAATCCATGGACAAAAAACAAAATCGGGGTCACAAACCAAAACCGAGGGAAACGCATTACATATAAGAGGAGAACAACGACACAACACCGAAACGCAACACACACAGAAACGGAACAAGCAACAGACAAAACACCACGAGAATAACAAATATAACATCAAAACCAAGTACATGAATTTGGGATAGACAAGTACCGTGCCACGTCTTATCTCAATACCTCAAAAATAAGAGAAAACACAAACGACTCAACGTTAAAATGCAACACACACAGAAACGAACAATATTATAACAATGGCCATCTTCCTGGCTTGGTATAGGACACTTTTAAAGGGGAATAAAAGTGGTGGGTTGAACCTGGTTTTTTGGCATGCCAAACCTCGCACTTTAATGGCACAGTTAAATATAACATTGAAATGACAACATAATATTACAGGACTACAATACAAATAAAAAGGAGGACATATTAGACAAAGAAAAGCATGATTAATAGATAACAAAAAGCATCAGGTTTAAAATTCAATACGCCAAAAACGCGTCTTGTCCACACAAGACTCACCAGTGACACCCAGATATAAAAGATCGAAAGTGAAAAAAGTACAAAGTTGTACAGCACTGAAGATCAAAAGTTGAAAAGGTTTTGCCAAATACGGCATTGTTTGTATGCCCGGGATAAGAACATTCTTATTATATAGAACAATTCATGCTATTGCAAACAGTAAATTTTATCAAATGAATATGAAAGAGAAATACATAATGAAACTGAAGTATTAACTAATTACAGAAAACTAAATCCGAATACATAACGCCCAGATATACAAGATCGAAAGTGAAAAAAGTACAAAGTTGTACAGCACTGAAGATCAAAAGTTGAAAAGGTTTTGCCAAATACGGCATTGTTTTTATGCCCGGGATAAAAACACTATTATATAGAACGATTCATGCTATTGCAAACAGTAAATTTTAACAAATGAATGTGAAAGATATATTCATAATGAAACTGAAGTATTAACTTATTACAGAAAACTAAACCCGAATACATGATGCCAAGTTCAATACAGCATAGACACACCAGAATCAGTCCAGGCGTCAACGCAATTAAAAAAAAATGACGTCACATACGATGGCGAAAAGGCAAACGTTATGTCACATTTGAATTTATGAAATTTAGAAACAGCGTGACGTCACACGTGAAAAACTATAATTTAAAAGTGAGCTAGAATTAGGATTGCGTTAAGATTATATTAGAACTAAATAATGATAATTCATTAAAACAAAATGTATATTGCAATACGTATTAATAGCAATTAACTGTAATATATATATGTCCAGTTTGTTATGAATCCAACTTCAAACGTAATTAATCGTACAAAAACAACACAAAAGCAAACTTTATAAACTAATCCTGCATTGTTGTTACTAACAAAATAATTCCTATTAAAGGTAATTCTATTTGAATGATAATCTATTGATAATTTCACTTAACTCGATCAAAAGGATCTTGAAAAGAAAGTAAGTGGGCATTTTAAGAATTGAGTAAGTGATGTGATGACATGGGATCTGGATTTCAATTGTTATTATTATTGTCTATTATTTAAAACACACCTTAGTTATGTGTCTGCCATTACTGTTGATCGTACATGCTCTTTGTCAGTCTGGGATTGTCAGATATTTATTTTATTCTGTTTAATTCATTCACAACCTGTCTTCAGTCATTGGGATTCAAACCATGGTGTTGATAGTTGTCCACCATAGCATACCATTTACTTCTTGTTGGACTGCTGTCTCATTCGTATTTACTAATGAATCTCCTTTCAGTCCGTATAACTTCTTTTATTCTTGGTAATGATGGCAATGTTTATTTGATTCTTTGAAAAAAAATGGATATTAATGCCAAAACGGGTTTAAACAAAGTCATAAGAAAATAAGGGGGAATCAAAAAATTATAAGATAAAAGAACAACAGACATCTCAATTAAAAACAATACTTCATGGTTGTATCCCCATAACTTTGTCATGAAATTGTAGTTTATGTCTTAAATTTCCTGTCATCAAGGCATAAAATCAGTGCCTTAATTTTTATCTTTCAAAGAATATAAATAATTCTGAACATTATAAGCTAGAATTTATATATTCATAAGTAAACACACTAGCATATAGCTACGACAGGTCTTATCCATAGTAAAATATCGGCTATAATAAATATGGGATATTTCATAACTCAATCGTTTGGATCAATATATGTAGCAAGATCACATCCTTTTAAAGTTTCCAGACGAATAGATATGATAGTATCAGATTTTCTGGAGTTGGACATTGACAATCACAAACAAAAACTTGGAACCTGGCATTGTGATTTCGTCAAAATAAAAAAATAAATTGAGTTAGACTTGGAGTTACCTATTTTCTTGGAACGAGATAGATCATATAAATCAATGGTCTTGATATAAGTCCACAACAGCCATTATGGTGAACTGGAATGTTGTTGTCTTTTTTTAACTAAATATTTGAATAACTCTCTGGAATAACTACATAGTGAAAACCAAACTTGACCCTTAGTTGTCGATTGCACTGTGTTGAGTAATAAACAAAATCAATTTATTTCTAGAAAATGTTCATTCTAAGTTGCTCTGTAGTCGGTGAAATTTAAGGTTATTAGTGCATATTATATATCATCTAGTAATAAATTGTTCTTTAGAAATGTAATGTACCATTACCATGTCAATGCAATAATAATTGAAGAATGTCTAAATCTGAATCTTTGATCCATAAAATGTGGTCAGAGTGAAGACTGCATTACGGAAATGTATAAGTGCAGGTTTTGCAATGATTTGAATAACCAAAATAATCATCCTTATTCTCATAATTATAGTCGCACAATAAATCACATGTAATAATGTTGTTTTTAATAGAAATTTAATAGACATGAGATCAAGGACAACAGACTTTTAGACGAGGTAAACATCAGAAAATACGGCATCTGTAGCAACAAGTGAAATCCTGGAACTTCATATTTTTTATACGACCGCAAAAATTGAAAATTTTTTGGTCGTATATTGGTATCACGTTGGCGTCGTCGTCCGAATACTTTTAGTTTTCGCACTCTAACTTTAGTAAAAGTGAATAGAAATCTATGAAATTTTAACACAAGGTTAATGACCACAAAAGAAAGGTGGGGATTGATTTTGGGAGTTTTGGTCCCAACATTTAAGAATTAGGGGCCAAAAAGGGCCCAAATAAGCATTTTCTTGGTTTTCGCACTATAACTTTAGTTAAAGTATATAGAAATCTATGACATTTTGACACAAGGTTTATGACCACAAAAGGAAGGCTGTGATTGATTTTGGGAATTTTGGTTCCAACAGTTTAGGAATTAGGGGCCACAAAAGGGCCCAAATAAGCATTATTCTTGGTTTTCGCACAATAACTTTAGTATAAGTAAATAGAAATCAATGAAATTTAAACACAAGGTTTATGACCACAAAAGGAAAGTTGGGATTGATTTTGGGAGTTGAGGTCCCAACAGTTTAGGAATTAGGGGCCAAAAAGGGGCCCAAATAAGCACTATTCTTGGTTTTAGCACCATAACTTTAGTATAAGTAAATAGAAATCTATGAAATTTAAACACAAGGTTTATGACCATAAAAGGAAGGTTGGGTTGGATTTTGGGAGTTTTGGTTCCAAAAGTTTAGGAATAAAAGCCCAAAGGGTCCAAAATTGAACTTTGTTTGATTTCATCAAAAATTGAATAAATGGGGTTCTTTGATATGCCAAATCTAATTGTGTATGTAGATTCTTAATTTTTGGTCCCGTTTTCAAATTGGTCTACATTAAGGTCCTAAGGGTCCAAAATTAAACTTAGTTTGATTTTAACAAAAAATGAATCCTTGGGGTTCTTTGATATGCTGAATCTAAAAATGTACTTAGATTTTTGATTATTGGCCCAGTTTTTAAGCTGGTCCAAATCGGGGTCCAAAATTAAACTTGGTTTGATTTCATCAAAAATTAAATAATTGGGTTTTTTTGGTATGCCAAATCTAACTGTGTATGTAGATTTTAAATTTTTGGTCCCGTTTTCAAATTTGTCTACATTTAAGTCCAAAGGGTCCAAAATTAAACTAAGTTTCATTTTAACAAAAATTGAATTCTTGGTTTTTTTTGATATGCTGAATCAAAACATGTACTTTTGATTATGGGCCCAGTTTCAAGTTGGTTCAAATCAGGATCCAAAATTATTATATTAAGTATTGTGCAATAGCAAGAAATTTTCAATTGCACAGTATTCAGCAATAGCAAGAAATCTTCAATTGCACAGTATTGTGCAATAGCAAGACATTTTCAATTGCACAGTATTGCGCAATAGCAAGAAATCTTCAATTGCACAGTATTGTGCAATAGCAAATATTTTCAATTGCACAGTATTGTGCAATAGCAAGAAATATCTAACTGCACAATATTGTGCAATAGCAAGAAATTTTCAATTGGACTATTTGTCCAGAATAGTAGTTGAATCAATTTAAATCATTGTTTTATACAATATACAATGTATTTTCACTTTTACTACCATTTGATAAATAAAAACAATCTTTACCATTCAGTGATAACAAGCACTTTATTTTACATTTTAATATTTTATGATGTATTTAAATGAGTAGTTATTGTTGCAAACTCCATTAGAAATTTGAATTGAGATCAGTTTTGGAAAAAGGGAAAGGGGGATGTGAATAAAAATGGGGGGAGGGTTAAATTTGTCTCCTTTCAGATTTCATAAATAAAAAGAAAATTTCTTCAAACATTTTTTTGAGAGGAATAATATTCAACAGCATAGTGAATTGCTCAAAGGCAAAAAAAATATTTTAAGTTCATTAGACCACATTCCTTCTGTGTCAGAAACCTATGCTGTGTCAACTTTTTAATCACAATCCAAATTTAGAGCTGAATCCAGCTTGAATGGTGTGTCCATACTTGCCCCAACCGTTCACGGTTCAAGCTCTGCGGTCGTATAAAGCTGCGCCCTGCGGAGCATCTGGTTTTATATATAAAGTTGCCAATTGGTAATTAGCATCACTGTGTTTCGCTGGGACTATAGCCCCAGATTCTCAAAACTTTGTCGGGTGCGATTTTTCAGCATTGACAATCACGAATGAATTTATTTACGATTATTTATACACTAACCTCAGTATATGTAATTCTGTTTAAAGGGAAATCTTCGATAACTTACAACAAATCAAGATTCGTTAATACAGTTTGCATTTGAATTTACTTTCAATGCGTGTTCCTACTGAAAAGTGACGGTGGAAAATAGGTCGTACAAAATTTTCTCTTTGGTTTAAACACCAACTTCTTGCTTTGTGTTGATTGAACAATTAAGAAGCATTTATTTTATCTGTACTTCAAGGAATCAAGGAATATTTGACAATAACAATAATGAAAATACCAATCTTATATTGAAATCATGAATGTATTTGATATATTAACAGTTGAATAATATGTCCAAATTAATCGAGACTAGTTGAAGATTGTTTAGAAATTATTTTAACAATACATGACGTTAGAGCTGCTACATCGAGCTTAAAGTTAGCCCTTGGTTCATTAACAACCTATCAAGTTCAATTTATATATTTCCCCATAAGTTCCTATATACAGCATACAAGATTGTTCTTCCATTGCAAGTCCAATGGAATATGGAAATGTAATTCCTTTATCTTCAGTGTTGATGTGAGTAACCAGATATTTAGAGGAGTTTAATATATGAAGAATATTGCACCCATCCAAAACTAAGACATTATGAGAAGGCGTGGTTGTTAAATTACGAGGTTGAAATGGTCTATCTTCAGTGTTGACTGAATGTCCAGAATATGTATTAATAATGGCCTCATGTCCCAGTATTACCACTCTGCTTTCATCCTTAATTTGATAATTATCAGCAATAAAAATATTATCATTGCTAGTTGCAGTTATCTTCCGTGGGTTAAGCAATCTAGCTTTAGAAAGACATTTCTCATACAATCTCTGACGTTTCCCCCTATCATGGCCCATTACTACCACAGTCCCACCAACTGTTGCTACTACATGTATTATCTTATTATTCTGATTACGTGAATGGACCAAGGCTCGGATGACTCCAAGTCAAAAATAGTGTCTATAATTTTATTTGTTACACTTTTGATCTGTTTCAGTTTCGACCCAACATCAGCTATTAGTAAGTCGTTATCAGGGGCAACAGTAGTGCCACAAACGACAATGTTAAAACTAGATACCACCTTTAGCTTGTATCCTTCACATTTCACTGCAATCTTCTGCAATCCTGTCTGAGAAGTGGGTAATCTTGTTCTCTTTTTGCGATGTCCGTCACTAATCCAAAGCTAGCCATCCGGGGATATTGCCAGTTCATGAACGGGATCTTACTTTGACTAGTGTCATATCAATCTTTGAAAGAGTAATGCTAGAGGAACTCCCGATATCCTTGGTCGCTTTAATCTTATGCTCTCCGTCAGTTTTAATTTTCGGATGCATTTTATTTTTGCATACACTACATATCAGTAAATAAACTCATCATAGAAACAAGGACTAAATTTAGTATATACGTCATAAGCGCCTTTCGTCTACAAAAGACCCATCAGTGTCGCTCGAATCCAGAAAAGTTAAAAAGACCAAATAAAGTATGAAGTTGTAAAGCATTGAGGACCAAAACTCCTAAAAGTTTTGCCAAATACAGCTAAGGTAATCTATGCCTGAGGTAGAAAAGCCTTAGTATTTAAAAAAATTCAAAAATGTGTAAACAGTAAATTTATAAATATAACCATATCAATGATAATTCATGTCAGCACAAAAAGTGTTGACTTCTGAGCTTGTGATACTCTCGGGAAAATAAATCTCCCCCAGCAGTGGCATCGACCCAGTGGTTGTAAATAACTCATCATAGACACCAGTACTAAATGTTGTATATACGCCAAACGCGCGTTTCGTCTACTAAAGACTCATGAGGGACGCTCGAATCCAAAAAAGTTAAAAAGACCAAATGAAGAACGAAATTGAAGAGCATTGAGGACCAAAATTCCTAAACGTTTTGCCAAAAACAGCGAAGGTAATCTATGCCTGAGGTAGAAAAGCCTTAGTATTTCAAAAAAATTCAAAAATTTGTAAAACAGTAAATTTATAAATATAACCATATCAATGATAATTCATGTCAGCACAGAAGTGCTGACTGAACAATGACAACAAACAATTGAACGAGGAAACATCAGCTTATATGGCATCCGTAAAAACATGTGAGCTCATCGCGTCTTTATAGTGTGTAATATAAACTTGTCTATTGCTTAGCATCATTTGTATTTCGCATTCTGTGACATTCCTTGCACTCGTTTAAAACCTTATTAATACATTTACATCTTTTTATCATTGTATTAAATAGTCAATATTTGGTTATTTTAAACAAAAAAGATAAGTTTATACAGTGTGCCTTTTAATTTTGTTGTTACTTTCAGTTCATTCTTGTTCACACACTTGTCTTTCCATTGTAAGTGACGTTGTAAATAGGTAGTGCACAAATTTCTCTCCGGTTCAAACACCAGCTTGATAAGAAACAGACAAAGAAGCGTTCATCAGTATTTATAAGGGAGTATTTGGCAATAACTAAAAGGAAAATCATTGTATAAAAATCATGAGTGTAATATCAAAACAAAGCAATAGAAGTATACCGCTGCTCATGAGTCGATTGAGAGAAAACAAATCCGGGTTACAAACTAAAACTGAGGGAAACACATCAACTTAAAGAGGTAAATAAAGAAGCAACAAAAACTCGGAGGTTCAACAAAAATAAACGGTCACATACATAGAAATGAACAATTTGATAACAACTGCCATATTTCTGACATAGTACTGGACATTCAAAACAAAGTTTTGAATGAACTTGGTTTAATGACTAGCCAAACCCGTTGCTTTTTTGGCAATGTTAAGAAATATATATAAAATAACAACACTATGTGACAGAAATATAACAAAAAAATACAAGAACACGAGCTCATAGCAGAGTAACATACAAATGAACAACATATAATAAACTCATCATAGATACAAGGAATAAAAATAGTCGTTACACCATGTAAACATCAAAATAACAATGAGCATCTTCCATATATGACAAACAGCCGAAGACATCACACACAGTGAGTTATTCACATAAATTGTGATATGCAAACGCCATACGACGGAGCAGAGGGTACGTTTCTGCTGAGAAATAGGATATTAATAATTTGGAATTAAGCTTGGGGAATAGTAGTGTTAAGCATAAATATCAAAGGTCTTAATGTTGCTATAAAACTGCAGAGATTGTGACATAAGATTAAGCAGTAGATCTTTAACATTATTTAGAATCCACATCTGATTGTCACCACTGGTTTAATATATTTCATCACAATATTTTTGAAGGTCATCCTTTATTGAAAATGTAGTCAGCCCTCTAGAAAGATGTTATGTCGATCATCTTGATGATCGAACTATGTATTGTTTAGAATACTTCTGAGTTAAATGAAATTTTGGTATCCAATATAATAATGTTAGATCAGACCGAGATTTTTTAGACAAATCAGACAACCCGTTTTGGGATTGCTGACCTTAAATTTGTATTGTTAAGGAAATTCTGCATTTTTTTGTTATAAGCCCGACTTTTATAAAAGATAACAATATACTGTTAACAGCAAAACAAATCAAAGAATCTACTTATAAGTTTTAATATGACCAAAATTGTCTAGAGACCCATTAAGGAGTTAATGCCCTTTAAACTAAAGTTTTCATTATCATTATTTTTCGTACATTTTTTATTATCTTTTACAAAAATCGTCTCCTCTCAATCTACTTGGCCAAATGGAATTTATAATTATTATTAGAGTAACTTGATTGAAAACATTGCTAAATCCGATGACCCTGTCCTACAACCAACATGTTTCCCGTTAGTAAGCATAGAATATAGGGGCACTCCACCGTTTTCTGTATAAGATAATGTCTGTCCCAAGTCAGGAATTTGACAGTTGTTATCCATTCGTTTGATGTGTTTGAGATTTTGATTTTGCCCTTTGACTAGGGAATTTTCTTTTTGATTTCGTCGGAGTCCAGTATGTTTGTGATATTTTTTTTATAGCAATGCAAAACAAAAATTTCAAAAGGTCACAACTTGAAAATTAATTTAAATAATGATAAGGGACAGCTTGATTAAACTTGCTATGTTTTTTTTTTATATATCCCTAGCCACATTTTAATTTAATCAGACTGCAAAAGGAGCCACATTTTAATTTAATCAGACTGCATAAGGGGTCTTCAGTAACGATAGTTAGACTACGATGGGATGACTTGATTTTTCTTCCTGGGGTGCAGTTGTTTCAGGTGGAGTGTTGATAATTTTTATTTGATATGTTTTCAGAATAGGTCAGTGTTACTTTTCTCAAAACCATTCAGTGGTGGATTCAGAACCTTTAGGGGGCTCTCTAACTGACATAAAAACTTGGGGGGACTCACGTTAAACTTCCGTGGTGATTCCCAATATAATCAACCCGAATCAAAACGAATATAACGACCTGCTACTTAAGGTTTTCTAGTTTTATCTGTTGGTCTTTCATATGCGGGTCTAAGACACGACAAGTTTGGGTCGTACTAGTGCCTGTCTTACTAGTGCTTGTCATGCTCTTGCTTTTATTTCTGTGTCTGCAACTTTTGAATTTCTTTTTAAAAACCAAGTGATTTATTCTCGTTTGTTATTCCTCAGGGGATAATCATTAACTACCATTTCTAACGGATGTGCATCTCTAACATAAATAATAAACCAGAAATAGTTCTCCTAATACTCACAATAGTGAGAAAAATCACACGAAAACACTCTAGACAGTTGATTTGAAGTAGTTGTGAAACAATTAAATTGAAGTAAAGTACAACTAATATATGCTAGTGTGAAAACCTTCACATACATTGTAAGCCATATATGTTACAATTACAAATCTGCTATTTTGTCAAATCCCTAAACATTTTTTAATGACGTTTGTATAAATTTCAACCATGACAAACTTGATAAGATTTAAATCAGCGATTTTTTTTGGCTGTGTGTTTGATTGATTGATTGATAGGTATTTAGCAACAACTACAGCAAATTTGACTATTGTCCATTTTTAATAGTAGACGAAGCCATAGTGCCCGGAGAATTCCACGAACCTTTGGTTGGAAAACTGATAATCGTTGTCAATTAAGATTGAAATCGATCGCATCTGCACATGTGGACTTCCAACTATTAAACTCAATGTTGACAGGCTAGTGATATAGTAGTCGGACAAATTTCGATATCTTGATAACATTTTATTCAAATATGTACAATAAAAAAAATCACCATACAGTACCCGGTGTCATAAACAAACATTCACATGTAGTCAATTAAGTAATATCAAAAGCAAACAAACAAAACTTTAAATGTGTTAATTCTATTGAATACCAACTAGTCTTCAGAATAAATACAATATGTCTAAATTGAGAATCCAACAATACTAAGTTTCTTCTTTTATAGATGCATGTAATTTAAACCTTGCTAACTAACAATAAAATTTGCGAATTATAAATTCAATTCAAATCTTTTCTTTTGAAAAGAAAATCATCGACGGGTGGGCAAAATCAAGCGTGTTCACAAAGGTCTCATTTACATTACACATACAATTAATAAAAATAACCCTTTCCGAATATTAGGAAGGTGTGAAAAATTGACATAATTTCAAATTAAACATATTCCTTGGATGTTTTAGATAAAATAGTCCTTTTGACTCGTTTGACCGTTTTGACTCTTCATCTCTTTATACTACACTTCCACAGTCTTCTCACACAAAAGTTATCCCATTTAATTAATTGTTCGTTTGATAAATTTGATTGAAAATGTATTTGCAGCAGCTCATATAAAGCCTTTTTCTCAAATGAGAAAGGTATATATGCTACATGTACTTACTGGCGGTGTAAAGATGATATACGCCGTAATTTAAACATTGAATCATTGGAACATTTTATTTCACATCAGGCCTCACATGAGGCATGATAGTTCAACAATATTACAAATAAAAATTAATGAATGAAAAAACATATTTACAAATGTATATATAAATCGGAAGGTGAATATCATTTGTAAACTTAGCTAAGGCAACATGAGGCATGATAGTTCAACAATATTACAAATAAAAATTAATGAATGAAAAAACATATTTACAAATGTATATATAAATGGGAAGGTGAATATCATTTGTAAACTTAGCTAAGCCAACAAGAACAAAGTTATCTTTGTTGTTCATTAAATCGGGACACTCATAGTATTCTTCACTTTACAAATATCTGCTGGTAAAAAAATATCCTTTCGACATTAAAGAAAGTACAATCATATAGGTAATGAAATTCATCTCCTAACACATTTCTGTTACATAAATCAGATATTCTTTCTGATCTATCAATTCTATAAAATCTACCACATTCAATGGGTCATCTATGACTACTGCACTTATATTGAAATAAATGCAAAAGACACATTGAATGTAGTTGAATAATCTTCAAAACCAAACTCAGACTTAGCTGTATTTGGCAAAATTTTTAGGAATGTTGGTCCTCAATGCTCTTCACCTTCTTACTTTATTTTAAACTTTTTTGGATTCGAGCGTCACTGATGAGTCTTTTTCAGACGAAACGCGCGTCTGGCGTATATACTAAATTTAGTCCTGGTATGTTTATTTGTACATTCTATAATTCAAAAATGTTGATGTATAAAATATCTGAGACTTCCATTCATTTACAAACAAATTGTTGTAATACTCTTTCACATTTTTAGACAACTGACAGTTTGTATATATAAATTGATTATTTCAGGCATTGATAAAACTGCATTCAGATAATATATATTTTACACAATGCAACCCCTTAGAGTGATATATATTACCAGAATCAAGTTTATATAGCATTTCATATAATACATTTTCTCTTTTTTGCATGTAACAAAACGTTTCCAAAAACCAACAATTCTTACCTCAATATTAACAGACATTGGTACTCTACCAAGTTCTAAATATACAATGCAATTAGGTGTACATTTTTTAACTTTCATTATATATTTACAAAATTCTAAATGCAATGATTCAATAACATAATTTTTATCATACCCCCAAACTTCTGCACTGTACACCAATATAGGGCCAACATTGCATCAAAAAGTTGAAACAAGACATCTACAGGTAAATACAATTGTCTTGCCTTACGAAAGGCATTAGATATTGCTTTTCTGACTTGTTAAACCGGTCTTGATTTATCAACATGAAAAGTACCTTTTCTAGAAAGTACAATAACTAAATATTTAAGTACATCAATAACAGATAGACGGTAATTTTTATATATAAAATAAATATATTCAGCCTGTCAACTTTTAGAAAATATGACAACAATGGTTTTTGCAGTATTGCCTTTTAGATTCCATGTTTCACAGTTATAAATACATTGCATTCAATGCTGATTGTAACTCAGCTGCGTATTCTGCAAAAATGACTGTGTCGTCAGCATATAACAACAGATACAATTTAAAATATACTTCAATATCATCATTGTCAAACAGTAAACGATTCATATTACAAATATCATTCAGACCAGTATAAGTATGTATCATAAACTCAATCAAATCATTTAGAAAAATAGAAAATGATAAGGACAACAGGTTTCCACCCTGCCTCACACCAATATTAGATGGCAAACCTTCAAAACAATTAGGTCCAACTCTCACACAAAATTTTGCATTTTAATACAAGTTTTGTATTATAATCAGTAATGTACAATCTATACTTTTGTGTAACAATTTTTGCCATAATAATATTCTGTTTACAGAGTCAACAGCCTTACGAAAATCAATAAAAGAGGGACGAAAGATACCAAAGGGACAGTCAAACTCATAAATAAAGGCGCAATAAAAAAATTCCGTATAAATAAATACAAATCAATTAGACATATCAAATTAAAGATACTATCAACAGTGCCATACCTCTTTCTGAGCCCTGCCTGTTCTTCACATAATAATACTAAACTTTCCAAATAATTGAACAATCTATAATTCAAAATACATGTAAAAAAAAATCCATATCAACTCAATATTGTTATACCTCTATAGTTGTCTGCATTTGCAGGTTCACCTTTCGTTTAAAAATAGGACAGATAAAACCCTTTAAACATGAGTCTGGTATAATACCAATTTCAAATACAATATTAAATATTAAAAAAAAAAAAAACCAAGCATAAGTTTACAAGCCGCATGTTCCACAAATTCAGTAAGTATCATGTCATTGCTACATGCGTTGCTATTTTTCAAAGACTTAATTGCATTTACAATTTCCTGTTCACAAATAGACTGATTAATTACAGTATTGCTATCACTAATATTCTCTGATAACACAACATCAATGTCATTTTTATACATTTTTCAAATTTTTCAAATGGTTATAAAATAAATCAAGAAAAACCTTTTGTCTGAGATACATTTTTACTTTTCTAACAAGTTTTTCAAAGTTTTTCTTATACTCTCTACTTTTACATACATAATTATTTGTTGGACGTACTCTATATAAATACTTTTTAGACCTGCGATCCTTTTAACGATTTACATAACATTCATAATTTAAAAAAAATTAAATTTATCATTGATTTTAACAATCATATTGGCTTGTTCTGTCGCTTTACTCTTAATAATAATACAATCATCTACAACATTATTGACAGTTACATTATCAGTATTTTGAGGTTCAATATCCTCTAATCTATTCAAAAGTTCATGATATCTATACTGGTATCGTCTAGTCTAGGTTATCCGTGAAAACTGGTGCTCTGTCTCTGGCCCATATTAGTTTTACAATAGACTCTGATTCACCATGCATATGATTACAATGTTAGAGTCATTTGTATTGTTCATATCATTATAATAAACATTAGAGTTATTCATATTTACATCACCAACACAAGTTAACTTTGTACACAAATGCAAACAAATAGGTATATGAATATCACTAAGAGTTGGATCAAATATCAATACATTGAAATCAACAATCGATCTATATAAATTTGGTGATACAATGGAATAACCAATAACAGAATTATTACAAGTCGTAAGCCCAATATCCCTGTCATTACCCACTCTACCATTAACAAACAATTGTTCTAAACTTCTACAAAGTTCTAATACTTTTTTGTCATATTTATCAACCTTATGCTTATCTTATGCTTGATTGTCTGACAACAGAAATTCCACACTTGTCTTATATATGTAAATTATTAACAAGACTTTGCTCAATATTTGGCTTGACACAATTTATGTACGTTTTGGCAATGAGAGTAAGCGACAGGTTGAATAAATTCCTATAGGGGTTCAAAAGTATCTCTTAAATAGCAGAAGTGTTCCCATACTGTTATAAATCTCAGTTCATAGCAATTACTGTCTTTTGCTTAATTTGATATTTCAGTGTTACCTGTTATCTAAAACAATTGATGGCAAATAGTGAACTAAATAACCTGTTTAATACTTGTATAACTGATGGACTAAGCGCAAAGCTCTTAGCTAATTTTGCCGAAAAAAGAGCTTTCGAGAGCCCAGGTGGTCGTGTGGTCTAGCGGGACGGCTGCAGTGCAGGCAATTTGGTGTCACGATATCACAGTAGCATGGGTTCGAATCCCGGCGAGGGAAGAACCAAAAATTTGCGAAAGCAAATTTACAGATCTAACATTGTTGGGTTGATGTTTAGACGAGTTGTATATACATTATGTACACAGCCATGTATCACCATCATTGATGGCGATCCGATGGATACATCTGTTGTAGGGTTGTCACTGACTCAGACGTACTTATGAATATATTTTTTTTCTGTGACTGTATCTTACATTAATTTGTAGGATCCTTTACTAAAGAGAATTCAGCTGATCTGTAACAATAACATCTTCATGCCTTATATATCATGTACTGTAGTACTCCGCTAGATTAAAACTTACGTGTATAGGTAACACATGGACAGCGAAAGCTCTTTTTTTGAGAGCCAAGGTGGTCGTGTGGTCTAGCGGGACGGCTTCAGTGCAGGCGATTTGGTGTCACGATATCACAGTAGCATGGGTTCGAATCCCGGCGAGGGAAGAACCAAAAATTTGCGAAAGCAAATTTACAGATCTAACATTGTTGGGTTGATGTTTAGACGAGTTGTATATATATATATATACTGGACATTTACCATAATAGGGAAATAATAAATTTCAAATTTTTCAGTTCTTTGACCACATTTATTTTGTGTCACAGAACCATGCTATATCAAATATTCAATCACAATTCAGAGCTGTTTTAGCATAAATATTTTGTATAAACTTGCTCAACTATTCTAGCAGGGTTTGACTTCTGCAGAAAAAAATCCGTTTGCTGTCTTTCTGACAGCCATGCGTTACAGTTTGGTCTTTAAGACCATTGTCCTAGGTTAGGGTAGGGTTTAGCACTCTCGTATGACTTTCAATAAAACTAAGCGAAACTTGCTGAAGATTGATTAGATAATGTTTTAACAATGCATGGACATAAGAACAACAATAAGTCTAAAAGAGGGACGAAAGATACCAAAGGGACAGTCAAACTCATAAATCTAAAACAAACTGACAACGCCATGGCTAAAAATGAAAAAGACAAACAGAAAAACATTAGTACACATGACACAACATAGAAAACTAAAGAATAAACAACACGAACCCCACCAAAAACTAGGGGTGATCTCAGGTGCTCCGGAAGTGTTAATCAAAAACCTATCAACTTAAATTTATATATTTTGGCATCTTTACTTTCATCTTCCAAAGTTCCTACATACAGCATACACGATTGATCTTCCATTGCAAGTCCCATTGAACATGGAAGTGATATTCCTTTGTCCGTAGTGTTGATGTAGGTCATCAGCTGTCCTGAGGAATTTAATACATGAAGAGTATCTTCTGAATCCAAAACTATGACATAGTCAGAAGGTGTTGTTGTAAAATCATATGGGTTAAATAGACTATCTTCAGGGTTGGTGACTGAATGTCCACAATAAGTATTAATTATGTCCTCATTTGCCAGTACTACCACTCGCTTTATTTCTTTTGTTTCATCTTTAACATCATCAATAACAAAAATGTTATCATTACTTGTTGCAGTTATTTTGTTTGGGTAAATTATTGAAATCCTTTTAGAATGATCTTCCCCATAAACTTTCTCACGATTTCCCTTTTGGTCCATAACTATCACCTTACCTTTTTCTGTACCCAATGTAACTCCTACTATCACCATATATTTTTTGGTAACGTGAATGGACACAGGCTCGTAAGGCTCCACGTTATTATCAGTTTCTACCATTTTCTTTGTTCCACTCTTGATCTGAATCAGTTTTGATCCATCAGTGACCATTATCAAATCATCCCCAGGGGTAACAGCAAAGTCATGGATGACTGTGTTAAAACTAGACATCACCTTCATCTTATTTTCTTCCCATTTAACCTTTTGCAATCCAGTGTGGGAGGAAAATAATCTTATTCTCTTTTTGCCATGTCCATCACTTATCCACAATGAACCATCTGAGGAAATTGCTAGTATATCGACCTCTTCTAACTTGGTTTTATATATATGCATTTTGACAAGAGTCATATCAATCATTGACGGAACATTGCTAGAGGAACGCCCAATATCCTTTATCGCTACAATATTGTGTTCCCCGGCAGTTTTGATTTTAGGATGAATATTGTTCTTACATGCATTACACATTAGCAAGTCACATTCTAAGCATTTCGACGAAATTTTAGGATCCCGTTCACATAATTGACACTGAATTGGGGATTGTATTCCTAATTGTGGCTTGGATAGAGCCATTTTGAACAGAACAGAATGTCATTTGTGTAGAATCCAGATATATATTGTCTGGTAAAGCTTGTTTTTAACACTTGGTAATAAGTCCTGTGTTTGATAGGGTTAAACTAATATTGAGTTTTTGAATTCCTGCTGGATATATGAAAAGTATACACCAAATAGATTGTACACTTTTCCCAGAAAACTTATTTGTATCATATTTCCTGGGGATGGCCATGTTATCTCAAACATGTTTTGTACACTTTTTAAGGAAATGTGCAACATTTATAAGTGGATATTTATCTGTTGATCTATGATCAATGGGTGATAATTAAGTTCTTCCTTTTTGTTTTTATTCCCATTCAACCTTTCAACTGAACACTCTCTGATATGAAATTTATATAATTAAACAATATCAAGGAGATGTAAAAAAAAAAAAAAAAAAAAGAAGAGAAAAACACTTTTAAAATTAAAAATTTGTAAGGGTTCCGCGGAACCCAGTGTCTCGCCTACTTTAGCTGTAACTCCCAGGCTCAACAAAAATTATTCCTCTTCATACTATCTTTTGATTGTAAGAAGCTTCTGTCCAAGTTTGGTAAAACATTCAGGATAGTTTATGAATCGAATAAATGTTTTAAAAACTTTAACTGCAGACTGTATGTAAAGTTAACTGGTAGTTAAAAGTCCATTTAAAAGTAAAATACAGATACACAGGTACCAAATATTAACAATATTTCCTTTCTAGATACTAGCTTTTGATCATAAACAAGATTCTGTCCAAATTTGGTACAAATTTAAAATAGTATAAGAAAGTTATTTTAAAAATTTAACCACAGAGTGAATGTGTTGTTTCCTGGTAGAAAACCTAAGTCCATTTAAAAGTATAATACGAAAAAAGTGAATTTATTGTTTTACAAAATTTACTTCTGGATACTATCTTATGATCAAAAACAAGCTTCTGTCCAAGTTTGGTACAAACCCAGAATAGTTTAAGAAAGTTATTAAAATTTTAAAAACTTTAACCACAGAGTGAATGTAATGTTTCCTCAAAGAAAAACTAAGTCCATTTATAAGTAAAAAAAAAGAAAAAATGGAATTTTATTTTTGCAAACTTTACTTCTAGATACTATCTTATGATCATAAACAAGCTTCTGTCCAAGTTTGGTAGAAATCCATTATAGTTTAAGAAAGATATTCAAATTTAAAAAAAAACTTTAACCACAGAGTGAATGTAATGTTTCCCCGCAGAAAAACTAAGTCCATTTATAAATAAAATACAGAAAAAATAGAATTTTATTTTTACAAAATTTACTTCTGGATACTATCTTATGTTCATAAACAAGCTTCTGTCCAAGTTTGGTAGAAATCCAGTATAGCTTAAGAAAGTTATTAAATTTTCAAAAACTTTAACCACAGAGTGAATATTTGTGGACGCCGCCGCCGACGACGACACCGACGACGACGGAATGTAGAATCGCTTAGTCTCGCTTTTTTGACTAAAGTCGAAGGCTCGACAAAAATAACTTGAACCGTACTCTTATGCGCTATGCCAAACTCATATTTCTGGATCCGATATCGAGAAGAAAAGTTATTTACAATATTCCAATTAAAAAATTAAATTAGTTTTTGAAAATACATCAAGTATATAAAAGGCATTTATTTTAACATTTCAATTAAGATGCAACGAAGTAGTATAAAAGAAAGAGTTGGATTACAAAATTAGCTGTGAAAGAGAATTAAGTTGTAACTCAAACATTAAATTTATTAATATAACCTGTTTAGATGCCAAAGTGTTACTGTGACTTGACTGTTAGTGTTGCTCGTCACCTATTGCAATTTATTCAAAATTCTGACCAAATTGCAATTTGTTTTTTTAAAACCTAACTAGCCAACTGGTCAGAAATTTGAATAGATGTCTTACTGAGTATATCATGTTTTAATTCAAATGATGTCTGATTCTTATGAATACAGAAGACTTTTCGAGAAAAAAAACTTTATGAAAGCTTAGTTTGCACATTTTTTTATAGCAATTCAAAATTGTAACAGTTCATCTCTAGCATGACGATGACTATAAAATATCTATACAGACTGAATTTTCACAACAACATCAAAATTCTAACCAGTGAACAGTTTGGTTTGATAAAACAAATTGCAATTCGGTCAGAATTTTGAATGGTAGCAAAAATTGGGGAGCAACACTAACAGTCAAGTCTTTTTAAAAACAACATAAAAAGAAAGAAAGGAAGGAGTAACAAATATCACAAGTAAAAAGTAGTAACAAATTTCACCAGTAAAAAGGAGTAGCAACACAAAACTCTATGCAAAAAATGAAATAATTGTCCAATATACACTACACAGAATACTAAACATTGAGCAACAGGAACCCAACCAAAAGAAGGATGAATTTTTGCTCATGAAAAAGTAACATTCCTGCTCCACTTGTGTCATCCAGGGGAATATACATGTAGGTGCAATTTAATTTGGTGAAACATTAATCTGTTGTTTTAGAGACTAACCTATAGTGTATGTTCTGTTTCTACTTAAAAGAGGGACGAAAGATACCAAAGGGACAGTCAAACTCGTAAATCTTAAACAAACTGACAACGCCATGGCTAAAAATGAAAAAGACAAACAGAAAAACAATAGTACACATGACACAACATAGAAAACTAAAGAATAAACAACACGAACCCCACCAAAAACTAGGGGTGATCTCATGTGCTCCGGAAGGGTATGCAGATCCTGCTCCACATGCGGCACCCGTCGTGTTGCTTATGTGATTACAAATCCGGTAAATAGTCTAATTCGGTAGGTCAAATTCATGAAAGGGAAGGGGATTGAAGTTACGACGTAAGGAACATATCCGATATCATTTGTGAAACGGTTATTCCATAACGGTCAACCAACTCGTGATGGCGTCCGTAAATAGTTATCAAAAATACCAGGATTATAATTTTATACGCCAGACGCGCGTTTCGTCTACATAAGACTCATCAGTGACGCTCAGATCAAAATAGTTAAAAAAGCCAAACAAATACAAAGTTGAAGAGCATTGAGGACCAAAAATTCCAAAAAGTTGTGCCAAATACGGCTAAGGTAATCTACTCCTGGGGTAAGAAAATCCTTAGTTTTTCGAAAAATTCAAAGTTTTGTATACAGAAAATTTATAAAAATGACCACAAAATTGATATTCATGTCAACACCGAAGTGCTGACTACTGGGCTGGTGATACCCTCGGGGACGAAACGTCCACCAGCAGTGGAATCGACCCAGTGGTGTAAATAGTTATCAAAAATACCAGGATTATAATTTTATACGCCAGACGCGCGTTTCGTCTACATAAGACTCATCAGTGACGCTCAGATCAAAATAGTTAAAAAAGCCAAACAAATACAAAGTTGAAGAGCATTGAGGACCAAAAATTCCAAAAAGTTGTGCCAAATACGGCTAAGGTAATCTACTCCTGGGGTAAGAAAATCCTTAGTTTTTCGAAAAATTCAAAGTTTTGTACACAGAAAATTTATAAAAATGACCACAAAATTGATATTCATGTCAACACCGAAGTGCTGACTACTGGGCTGGTGATACCCTCGGGGACGAAACGTCCACCAGCAGTGGCATCGAAGGGATGATTTCAACTTCACCATTTTGAACTCTTGGTTTAATAGCTTCCTTGTGAGCAGTAACCCTCTATCAAGAAAATCATGATAGGAAATGCAAGCACGGGAATATCGTATCAATTGGGAGATATATACCCCGTATGCAGGTGCTGCTGGAATGTTGCTACTTAGAAATGGAAAGTTCACAATTGGAAAGCTGAAATCATCTCTTTTGTCGTAAAGTTTTGTCTTCAACCGACCCTCATTGTCAATTTCTAGATGTAAGTCAAGATATGAAGCCGACTTAACTGTATCTGTAGTATCCTTTATCTCCAATTCGATGGGATAGATGCGATCCACATAGTCACCAAATTTTGAATTGTTGAGTGAAAAAACGTCATCTATATAGCGGAAAGTAGAGTTAAAGGATATTACTAACTTCTTATCTTTCTTCCTAAGAAATTCCTGCATGAAGTCAGCCTCATAATAATAAAGAAACAAGTCAGCAAGTAGAGGGGCACAGTTTGTTTCCATTGGGATGCCGACAGTCTGTTGAAAAACACGTCCTCCGAACGTAACAAATATGTTGTCAATCAAGAAATCAAGCATCTTGATAATATTGGTTTCAGAGAATTTTTTGTTTGAATCAGAATGATTCTTTACAAAGTATGATTTATCCCTCCCTAAGACAAGATACTTGTATCTACGTTGGCCATTCTTTTTTATGAAGCAAAGTAATACCAACTCTTTTAATTTGTCTTTTAGTTTGGAATGTGGAATACTTGTGTAAAGAGTAGAAAAGTCAAATGTTTTAATACTGTTACAAGATGAAAGAGAGTTAGATTGTATGTACTCTAAAAGATCTTTGGAATTTTTAAGTATCCACATCTGATTCACGCCACCTCTAGAATAGGCAGTTTCACAATAACTTTGAAGCCCGTCTTTGATTGCTGATAAAATGGATGTTAATAATTTAGAAAGGGGTTTCGTGGAGCACTTGGAAGACCCAGCAATATACCGTTGTTTGTAAGGACACTTATGTAGTTTAGGTATCCAATACAGTGATGGAAGATCCAGTTCTTCATCTTTGGTTGAAATACCAAAGGAACAAAGAACAGACCTATGATTATCCAGGATTTCCTCTTTGGTAAGTGTCGTGAGGGTATATGTTGGGTTTCCAAGTGAATTGTCTATACCTAATTCGTTTATCAAGCAATTAATGTAATGACTTTTACAGATAAAAACGATGTTATTTGGGGCTTTGTCTGCGGGGACAACAACATATATCATGGAGGTCAGATAGGTGTTTAGCAACATTTGGATCTTTGAAGATTGACGTAGCATTGGCATTGATGGACCCATTCAGTTTCTTAATTCTGATTTGTATTAACGACCTCACTGCCTTAATCCATTCGGATAGAGTGTCTACGTCTTCCTTCTCGCGCTTAGCCCATTGCCTGGCATAATCCTCGACTGAATCCATCAAAATTTTAAAGTTGTGTTTCCAATTAATGTGCCTTAGGCGTGTTCATATTGTATGCTACTTAAATTTTTTAAGATGGCATTTTAAAAGCTGACCATCATAGAACTGTCTCTACCAAATCTTTTGCAAACTGGTCAATTGAAATCTAAATTTTGAGTACAATTTTCTATTTTTTCTTTATCAAAGGCTTTTTTAGATGGCGAACTGGACAAGTTTACTTCAGAATGCATTTGGGCAACCGTTTCACAGATGATATCAGATATGTTCCTTATGACGTAACTACAAAAACCATTCACTTTTTATGGATGTGACCTACCAAATAAGACCGGATTTGATATAACATAAGCAACACGACGGGTGCCACATGTTGAGCAGGATATGCTTACCCTTCTGGAGTACATTAGATCACCCCTAGTTTTTGGTGGGAATCGTGTTGCTTAGTCTTTTTTCCTTTGTGTCTTCTGTACCACTGTTTGTCTGTTTGTCTTTTTATTTTTAGCCATGGCGTTGTTAGGTTATTTTTTATCTATGAGTTTGACCCTCCCTCTGGTATCTTCGTCCCATTTTTGGGTCTTGCATGCTTAGAAAATGTAGATTAAAAATCATTATTGGTGATTATTTTACAAGTAGTTATAAATTTACTAGTTCAAAATTCAAGATATTAGGAAAAAACTTGAAACAAAATACAACAAGACATTTCTGGCTTTGTATGCTGCAGATTACAAGAGAAAAATTTAAAAAAAGTGAAATCACAATCATTGAAAATAGTTGATAAAAGATCCTTTATGAACAAGGTGAAATAAAATGACAAATATGTCTGTAAGCTTTTATTAACAAACATAACAATTTTATAAACTGTATCTATTACAAAACTAAGTTTAAAAATCTGTGAAATGTAAAGAAACATTCATTAAGATGCAAATCATCTTATAAAACATATCTATAATCAAAACAAAGGAGGAGGTATGATAGACACCATTTTAACTCAATTGGTATTTATAAATATCAAAATTAAATAGACTTGAGCTTGATATTTTTGTAACACTTGAATGGTTGATCTAATTTCAAGCCTTATCATAATTTCTCCTTTGTTGACTACATAATAAGGTGGAAAATGAACATGTGCTACTTTAAATGTGTTACATTCTCTTTGATTCTGATGTGTCATAATTGTAAAAAAAATCTTTTAATTAGAATAAATAAATAGCATATATCTAACCAAAGGACAGATCAGCTAAAAGCCATGGGTATGCTTGCAAAAAGAACATCTGCATTAATAAATAAAACCACTTAAAAAATAATAAAACAGAAAATGTAAAACATTCCATCTCATTGTATAAATATTATGAACAAAGAATTCTGAAACATCAAATGAACACAGAAGGACTTGTAAAGAATTATAAATAAGGAATGTAAAATGGAGGTCACAGCTACCAATTTTTCAAATCTAATTTGTCTTAATTGTCAAGAAGAAAGATATATTGTTACATTTTAGCAGTCATAGTATGTGTTAAATAAAGGAACTCTGAAAGTTCAAATAACTTGGTCCTCAAGAAACTCCATTTAAAAGTGAAATGACTATATAAAAGAGGTCAATGTCATGTTTCTGGTGTTAGACCTTGTTCACCATATTAGACTTTCAGATAAATTTGAAAAAGATCTGCAAATTTTAAATTTGCATGGCAACATATTTTAGCCATTTTTGAAAGACTATAGTGACTAATTGACCAATGCAATAACAGAAAGTCTTATTCTGTTATCGAATACATGTATATGTACCTGTATGTAGCTTTTCATTAAATTGCATAGCTGTATTTGAACTCCCGAACATTGCTCCTTCTTCAAAATCTCAGTAAATGCACACAATAATTTCAGAATTTACAGTAAATAGTTCAAGATGTGGCTAATGCATTATCATACTTAAGTTTTGCATTCTGTGACAGTCATTTCAACACAATAATAACAATGAAGCCTTACAAATTAATACATGTATTTTAATCAATACTAACAGAAGATGTAAAACAGTTTCAGATAATGAGATTCATAAATAAACATTTAAATTACAAAGTAAAAATACAAAATAAATGTTATAGATGGTCACCACAAAGAAAAAAATACACAACTGATATTACTGATGGTCACTACAGCTGTTGAAAATACAGAATTGTTATAGATTGGTAATTTTCATATGACTACAGCAGTATCTTGGATATTTAATAAATAAATAAAATGTGCAAAACTAGGAAATATCTATGAGCTTGGTTTTGAGATTCAATGTAAAAGGATAAAAGAAAATTACAAATAATTAGGTGTTTCACCAGGGGCATAGAAGAGAAATTTCATAATATTTGTAAAATGTGTATTGAAAGCTTTGAAGATTGCAAATTATCAGAGTTAAGGGAAACACTTGAGATTCAAAATGTTCTTGATATAAGATTTCTTCTTTTTAAGGGAGTAGAAGTATTTGCATGTAGAATTAATCTTGTGAACTATACAAAATTAAAACTTTTCAAGCATCAATGACGATTCAAATTTGAGTCATTTCCTTTAAAAAATTACTGTTTATTTGATATATAACAAATTCAAGTTACACTTGCAAAAAGGGAAATAACTCTTACTTTACAAAAACATAAAATATTGCAAATTCAGAAATTATTGTGAGGTTTTTATTAGTCCAAATAAAGTGACTCAGTGATTATCCCAAAAATGAGAACTAGTATTCTGATATCTGATGCATTTATCTGTAAGCAGATTTTCATGAGATCACAAACAATAATCAAAATTTTTGGTCTTTTCTTAAAAAATTGTCATAATAAATACATGCAATAATTTCTGAATTTATAGTAGATAAAATATGAAATTTAATATGCTATAATATACAATGTGGAAACAGAAACAAATTTGTAAACAGAAACAAATGTGTAAATGAATGAGTATTCTTGAAATGGTCTTTTTCGCTTTACACAAAATTGGGGCAAAGACTCAAATCAAAGATCCCATCTTTAATTACCCTAAAATGACAACAGACAAATGTTAAGGACTAATATAATCTACAGCATACATTCCTGGCAAGATATATCTTTACCCTGCAGATACTTTAAGATAAAATTGAAGTTATTTGAGAAAATGAATTACATGCCCGTACAAATAGAGCCTAAAAATAATATCTTTCTGCTAACTTCAAGCTTGTAAATCGGTAAATCACATTATATTAAATCAATAACGTGTCCATGCATATGGTACACAGATGCCTCACTCGCACTATCATTTTCCATGTTCAGTGGACTGTGAAAACTCTAATTTTCATACCTGCCAACTGTCACTATTTGCGGGGAATTTTCCCCCATGGAGGCTCCCAAATGGAAATTTTGAAACAGCAATTTTGTCCACAATTTTAAACAAAACAATTACATTTAGAGACTTAAGGCTAATAAAAGTATGAAGCGGCCAAAAAACAACATTAAAATGTATTTAAAGACCCCCTTGAAGGTTTTTTAGGACTATGACAGCCATCTTGCACGCAAAACCCCCATGGGCATTTTGAAAAGTTGGCAGGTAAGAATTTTGCATTAAAATCAGAAAGATCATATCTAGGAAACATGTGTACTAAGTTTTTAAGTTGATTGGACTTCAACTTCATCAAAAACTATCTTGACTAAAAACTTTAACCAGAAGAGGGATAAATAGAAGAATGAACGCACAAACTGATAAAACATAATGCACCTATGTGGGGATTATAAAATATTTACATGGTTTAAACAGGGAAAACAGTCTTAAATAAGAGTGTTTGTTTATAAATGACCAAAGACATCTTTTTGGCAGGCACTAGGTACTAGAATTGTTGAAAAAACATTTTCATAGTTGATGGATAAAAACATTTACAATATTCTGACTACAGAATTTACTGTTATAAATGTTTACACAATAAATAAATCTTACAATGAACTTAAATGCATATATGATGTCTTATTAAAGCTTCATATTTTATTTTAAACTACATGTTACAAAAAAATAAGACACCAGTATTTAACAATCAGTGAATTGATTTTCATTTCCTTAGAAACAAAAAATCCAAATCAATGAAGCCTGTCTACTCTTAAACCTGGTTATAGAGATTACTTGCAAAAGGTGGTTCTTTTGTTTTTGGATAATCCACATTTTAAGGTTTTCATTGAGTGTACAAAAATAAACACTCTACATAAACAGTTAAACAGATAAAAAATAAAAATATCACAGACATTTTTACAACATTATCATCTGAGTATTCTACGAGATTCAGTTTTGACTTGTTAGCTGCTTACTGCCGATTAATTTCTATTTTGTTGGATACCAATTTTCATGGATTTCATTGGTACAGGTGAACCTTAGATGAAATTAAATGTCAAAGAATAACATACTTTCTATAAGCTTGCATTTGTATGCAGACTTCAGCAAAACCCTGAAATCAAGTATCCACATACATGTAAGTTTTTCTGAATCCATGAAAATAGGTACCCACGAAAATAAATGAATCTGCAGTATTAAAATTAAGTTATGTAAATTGTTAATACAAATTTTGATAGGTCATCAGTTTGGTTGTGCAAATAAATAGTACATTAAAATATCTGTAATACACAGTATATATATGCTCCGTAGAAATCAATTCGGTTTAATGAGTTCCAAATTCCTAATATTCGTTCATCCAACAGTAGAGTTCTCTAATGGGTTGTATCTCAATTGACCTGCTTTTACTCTTCTTTTTAGTTCTTTCCACAATAGAGATTTTTCTTTCTGGACTTTTTTAAGAATTCCTTTATTTTCCATTGCTCTGCGAGACAAATATGGCAGGACTTCTTCTACAGGACCATAGGGGACATATTTGTACACAGAATAGCCTGCTTGACCTATCCATAACAAAAATAGAATGTTTACATGATATATTACTTATAGCAAATGCTTTTAGCTCATTTAGCAAAAGATAAAGAAAGAGAAAGGAAATGAAAATTACTGCAATCTGGAGATGTTTATTGAGTGCCATAAAATTACTGTTTTTCTGATGTTATTCTCACATCTTCAAATTGTTTTGCTGCTTGAAGTATTTCAACATCATATGGTCAATCTTGAAGAAGGAATATTATGGCAGTGGACAAGTTTTTTTTTTTTTAAAATATGAAGTGCTGCTAAACTTGTCTTTTAGTCAACTCTTTTTTCTTAATGAACAAATACATGTGTGAAATTTGCAATATTTTATCATGGAAAAAATATTATGTTGCCACTATTTGGTATACTTGGTACATTTGTATATTGATGTGCTAGGTAAATCTAACAAATGGATTTTTTTTACCTTTTCCTATATACACTTTAAAGGGATGTATTCTCTGTTGTACAAAACTATAGATTGACCTCCAACTACTATATATTGACCTCCAACTACTATATATTGACCTCCAACTACTATATATTGACCTCCAAATCAATTGTTTTATCTAATGTTGGGTTGATATCTCATTGACATATACCTCCAATCTCAATTTATACATGTTACACCATTAAAAAGTAAATTGTTGTTCTAGATTGATGGTAAAACATGGTAAAAAGACTTTTTTTTTATTTGTAGCACAATCAATTTCGTGGTTCAGGTGTACTAGACCAAAATTAAAATCCAGAGAATAATGCTGAATCAACAGTTTAACATTTATATTAGTTTTTGAAGGATACCAATTGTTCATCGGTATAGGTTAACCTTGAATATATAATTTGAATAAAGTGCAAATTTTATCTATTGGCTTGTTTGCAGACTTTGGCAAAACCTTGAAATCAAATAACCATGAAAATACTATTTTTCATCCATCAACAAAAATTAATATCTATGAAAAAAAAAGATTCATCCACAGTAACTATCAGTTTTGGATTAATTACTTTAGTTGCAATCAATTTTCATGGTTCAAGCATTTTCAATTTCAAAGGTGCCTTATATCATGGTCGTCATCTACTTACTAAGAATTTGTATTTCGTTTAATATTAAATTCAGGGTATCCCCCTATCAATGATATTTACCTAATACCATGTTAACACATAACATGTACTGTTAAAACTATGAATCATATAAAATACTAACCGAGTGGAAAGCTGATTTGATCACACATGCCCAACAGCTGCCCAAAACAGATTAGTCGATCAGATTTCTTAATATCATGTCTATCCATTCTACAAAACAAATATCATACATTAGAAAAAACAAATCAGAACACAAACATCATTGGAATGAGAGTAGCCTCGGTGGCAGAGTGGTCTAAGAGTTTATACTACTTTCCATTTTGAATTTTCCTTAGAGTTCGGTATTTTTTTAATTACTTTTTTGTATTACTAGCCTGTAAACACTGAGGTTGTGAGTTAGAACACAAACAAGGCAGATGTTTTGTACTTCAAGTTTCATTGACAAGAATTGTCAGTTCTCCTAACAAAGGTCAGTAGTTCTCTTAGGGTATCCATCAATAAACCTGACGGCCATGAAATAGCAAATACAGATGAAAGTAGTGTTAAATCGATCAACTGAATAGGTATGGATTTTGCTCATTGTTAAAGGCTGCACAGTCACCTTTAGTTGTTAATTTCTAAGTCATTTGGTCTCTTTTGGAGAGTGGACTGGTTAGCAATCTTATAAATCTTTATATTTTGTCATTTTTATTATTTACATGATAAGAGAGAGATTTTTACCCTAGATTGGAAGAATGAATACCTACACATTTGATTTCAGTGGTTCAAAGGTTAAAGTTTTAGATCACAAAATGGCCTATATATACATACCCTTCTACAGCAAATCTAACCGTATCTTCATTATGACTGGCCACCATTACAGCTATTTGTCCCAACGGTCTTTGATTTATCTGATAGAAGACTTCCTCTAGACAGGCATGATACATATCTGTTGTAGCATTGTAATCAGCATTTATAGGATCTTCATAACCAACAGAGGCAGCTCTTTCTCTCTCCTATCAAAATATGTTAATATGTCAACAAATTGGTTGTAAGAGATAAATGTCTACCATTGTTTTAACAAGGCTGAAAGTAGCATTAACCACCAATCAATTAATATAATAAACTATGAAAAATAACAAAAAATAAAATTTAAATTATAAATCTTCTTTTATGGATTTATTCTATTCCACTATGGTACTCATTCATTTAAAAGTTACTTGTATTAATTTTTCCCTTGTATTTTTCCCTATTAAATTTGAGTATAGAAACAAGATTGTAGACTGTACCTGTTCCATATACGCTCCTCTAACCAGTTTGGCTCCAAATTGAAAATTTTCTCTCCTTGATAAATCTAAATCTACTTTTAAATTGGTCAATGAAGCCTATAAAGTAAAAGGAAAATATTATATGAAGATGCTACATATTTCCATAAGCTACCATTTTTATTTAGGGACCAGTAAAGGCCCACCCACCACTGGGTGCCAGATCTTCTGGTTGTATTGAAGACCAATTGGTGGCCTTCAGCTGTTATTTGCCCTTTGGTTGGGTTGTTGTCTCTTTGACTTATTCCCTATTTCAATTCTTAATTTTGTATTTGATATAGGAAATAACAGAAAGATTTCAACCAAATTAAAAGAAAGCAATTTGATAAAATGCTACATTACTGCCTGTCTTCTGGACTAAGAAATAAAACTTAGTCAGAAAACTTTACAATACACAAGACTTATACTTTTAAGTTTTCAACTTCTGTCCCGAAACTTGATTAAAGATTGGAACATACATCCTCTGGGTATCATTACAAAGAAGCAATTCATAAAAGAACCAGCTAAGCTATTCACAGAAATTTTAATTGGTTCCAAGTTGTCAGTTATTAACCTTCACACACACATAATTATATGATGTCCTGACATTGAACATTAATACATTTATAATTTATAATGTATTAATGTCCAATGTCAGGACATCATATACAATCAAGATCAAGACAGTGTTATTACATTAAATTCAATAGAGATATACTTAAATCAAAGCATGGGAGCGCTGGAAAGTCAGCTTTTCTCTACTGAATGTATTTTTTTTAACTTCTAGTTTTCCATTGTCATTTATTTGAATAACACCTAACAGGAGACTATTATGATCAAGCCCCAATTTAATTCATCCTTTAAAAGTTGAATGTTTGCAACTGTCATGCTTGCAATTGTACCTCCTTTTTTTAATCAAATATATGATTAAATTCTAAACGGTCAGATAGAAAATAGTCTCTCAAACAATTGAACAACAATAAAAGTATTATTATGAGAAACAGTTCATTTGTAAAGAAATCCATTTGTCAATTGGTAAAGCATTATCATGCACTTGAGAACCAAAAAATTCATGAATAAGTTCAGACACACGAAAAAAGGTTAACCGTTTGATTTTAAAAGAACCAAAGACCAGGCTGATTTACATGGTTTTCCCTAGTATCTTAATGGTAAGAGCATACAATAATACCTTTAAATAGGTCTGATATGTATTGAAGACTATAGCTTTATCCTTGTTAAATTTTCTCATCATTTCTATAACTATACGACTTATAGCTGGCTGGAAATAGGTTTGTTCAGCATCAACCATAACTCTTACATCTTTTTCTTTTGCATACTGTAAACAAAATGTGAGTCATAAATTTTACAATTCAATAAATTCACAAGACAATTCCTACATGTATCTTAGAACTGTAGACTTATTTAAATAAAATGCCTATATGGCCAAGCATTCGTTGCCCATGTAAAACCCCACTACATTCTGTATGTGCCTGTCACTAGTAAGGAGGCTGTAATTTAGTGGTTGTCAATTATTGCTGTATATCATATTGTTTTGTTTGATACAAATATAAGTCTACAAAATTCTCGTTTCAATTGTTTTACATTTGTTATTTTTGGCCTTTTATAGCTTGCTTTGTGTATGAGTTTTGCTCATCTTTGAAGGATGTACAGTGACTTGTAGTTGCTTACCTTCTATGTCATTTGTTCTCTGAAAGAGAGCTGATACATTAGCAATCATACCACATCTTCATATTTTTAAACACACAACATATCTTCCTCTCTATTATCCTGAATGAATGGAGCACGTAAGTGGGCAAACATGGTGGCAAACAAAAAGAAGGGTTCCCACAAATAAATGATCATCAATGTGACCTTAAGATTGCTCAAAATGTCCAACAGACATTTTGGTTTTACAAAAACTACTTATCATATCCAGAACTAATGCATATGCTTACAACTACTTCATTGAACTCTTGTGTATAGTTGCAATCATACCACATCTCAAATTTTGTTTACATATTGGTAATGAATTGAATTGATTGAAACAGTAAGAACAATATAACTATACATGTCTGAGTTACCTCCACTATAGTATTTAATCTTTTCAACATGTTTTTCAACTGTTCATCTTCTTCTTCTGTTAAACCTTCCATCATTTGTTCTGGTATTCCTGTCTGAAATAATTAAGTTTTGTTTCATTTAGTTTTGTAATATCGTTTTTTGTGGATAAATATGAAAAAAAAATCAAAAATTTAAAAGTTTAAAGGGGCATAACTCCATGCAATTAAATTTAATAATAAATTCCTGTTGATATGCAAATACATCTCTGGAACTATTCTTATTAAAGGTGAGTTGGATAATTTCAAATTTAATATTCATTCTTCCTCTTCTAGCCATTATCAACAGAAAGATACGTCCTTTAGATTCTGTCGGAAGTGATCTGCATCAGTAACAATAATAGGTGACTAACCTCTTTATTAGGGAAGATCAGTAATTATCACAATTGTCAGGTAACTAACCTCTTTATAAGGGACGATCAGTAATTTACAAAATTGTTAGGTAATTTACCTCTTTATTAGGGACGATCAGTAATTTACACAATTGTAGGTTTTCTTCTAGCAGATTATCCCAGTCCCATAAGTCTACTTCACTGAAAAATAGAGTTTTATATAAATTACACCTAGGACAATAAATTATGGAAAAGGTGCGAAAAAATTTAATATAACTTTAAAATAAACCATTTACTAAAATTTTCTTCCATTTATAGATAATCACAAGAATAGTTTATGCAACATGTTAATTTATAACTATTGGACGAATTGGGTAAAAAGTCAAAATCATAAAGTTCCAATTCTACCTGAAATATTTGTCAACAGAAATCAAAATTATAAAAACCACTGTTATTCAGGACTGTTTTGAAGTTTTTTTTGAAAATTCTGAAATTGAATTTTAAACATTGTTTGTCCCAAAAGAGGGGCAAACGACCTTTCCAAGATATCAGAATTAAGCTTTTATTTATGAAGAAACTTGGGATTCACCCTATCAGGTCTCAGGAATTAATGATAATTTTTTCAATATCCTAGAAAAAATGTTTTATTTTTTCCCAAATTCATCCCCTCCTAGAGCCCCTGACTTACCCGTCTTGGGATATATCTAGTATAGAGAACCATCTTTTTGTCTGGTCCCTAGATATTGGTACACCCATCACATCTAATGTTTTCTGGAACTCTTCCTGACGGAACTTCTTTAAAAGTATATCTCCTTCTCCAGCGAACTTCTCAAAAAGTTTTCTAGTTATAACCAATAATTCTGATAACTGAAGCTGTAGAAATAACATTTAATCTATTAATTTATAACATAATATACTGACATGAAATATCACACTGTGCATTGGTTGCAATCTCTTAGCTTCCTTTTCCTTTGTGTACTTTTAATGTAGATTTATCAAAATTGCTTTGTTTTATTAACGTAAATTAACCTTAGTACATCCTTTATTTCATAAGAGTATTTTCTATTCTTTGTGAAGATGTGAAAAAAAAGTTATGTATTGTAATTTTGATTTCTGAAAGGTGTCACATATAAAGTTTGGATCATTTCATAAACAATATTGCTTATGTATGATCCATGACAATAAAATAAGTTTACCAAGAATTGTGGTCTTCCCAAGGCGGTAAGTTTGATGGCAACAAATCCCGTACTTTTAGTTGAACCTGAAAAACACAAGTCTATTTATTAAAATATTAACATACCTAATTTTTTATAATGTGTATATATAAAACATGCAAGACTTTATCTTTTAAAGTTGTAGCAGTATCATATTTCATTTTTGTCAGTGTCTATTTTTTTCAAAACAATACATGCACTTTTATTCAAATTAAGGAATAACAGTACTGTAGTTGCCTGACTGTCAATTGAAGATTTGACGGTCGCAAATGCAGTTTTACTGGAAACGCATAGCAGAGACATTAAAACAGAAAATTGCGACTGTCAAATCAAAATTGATGGTGGCAACTCTTCAACTACAGTACTGTTATTCCAATTCTAATGCATTACAAAAAGGAAAAATACGATAAAACTTGAAAAAATGTCTAAATTTTTCAAATAAAAAAAAATCTGTGAAACTATATGAATGATTTTGGTACAAAGCCGTTATGGCTAAATACGACGTCATACAAATGAAAACTTACAAACTGGAGGTTATTACGTTACCTGTACGCTTCAAATTCAGATAATATTACATTAAAAAGGCGAATTTGAGGTAGGTGTTGTCTTATTTTCGATTAAATAGTAGTAATCGAACATTTGTTGATTCATCAATTCAAAATGGCGGGTCTCTCCTTAGTTACGCCTGGTTAACTGTGGATTTGACAGCAACTTTTAGCCAATGAAAAAAATTGTTACATCCAAATTGCATTAGAATAAATAATACATTCAATTTTGTTTATCAAATGTAATGTACACAGGGCAAAATGTATGTCACCAACATTTAAACTATTCAACAAGTACTTTTATTTTACCTAATTTTGAACACCAGATTAATTGGCTGTAGCTTATTCCTTTACAATATTTTACAACTAAGAGGGGAAAAGGGGAGGGGTCTCATTCCAAATACCTGAGAAATTAAATACCAAATCTAGAATTCCTGTGAACATAATGTGTCCATTCCTGCTTCACAATATAATTAAATCCCAAATTCCTGATGATTTAATTAACAGGCTGATCATGAATTCCCCTTAATCTAATGGCTCAATCTGGAATCCAAACCAAAATGGTCCTTTTACCCCTCAAATGAGACTTGTTAATTTTTACTATAAACAAATGCCCTAAATTAGGACATTTTGACTGTAATATTATTTTGGTGATATGGTACCTTAGATGGAAGTCCCAATTGAACAGTCAAATAGACCTTTTTTAAGAAAAAAAAGAAATGCAAGATCTTTCAAAAAACATATTTATTAAAACTTCCGATCTACATGAAATATGATTAAACAATAAATATTTCCAATCTATATATATATTGAAAAATTGACCAATGAGGTAAAAAGGATGCGTCCAAAGTGCATTGATGTCCCACTCACAGTCTCATTTTCCATGTTCAGTGGACCATGAAATTTGGGTGAAAACTGTAATATGGCATTAAAATTAGAAAGATCATATCCTAGGGAACATGTGTACTACGTTTCAAGTTTATTGGACTTATTAACTTCATCAAAAACTATCTTGACCCCAAACTTGTATTTCGTTCATTTTTTTGGTACATAAATGAGGCTATTAATTTTATCGTTTGAATTGTTTTACATTTGTCATTTCTGAGCCTTTTATAGCTGACTATGCAGCATGGGTTTGTTCATTGTTGAAGGTTGTACAGTGATCTGTAGCAGTTCATTTCTGTGTCATTTGGTCTCTTGTGGAGAGTTGTATCATTGACAATCATACTACATCTTGTTTTTTTAAGATCCAAATGAAACAATTTTATATCTAGCAAAAGCAACACAGGCTGTTGTTACACTTTAAATTATTCTCTTTTATAATACAGAACTACAAAACTTGTCTTGAAGAATTGCTCATCTATATCAGATTAAGAAATGATGCTTGTTTGATCATAGCTTGAAAGAAATAGAAAATGTCTAGCTGAAAAAATATCTCCTTATAAAATATTAGCAAGACTTTGGCATGCAATTGTACTAATAGTGTACTGATCATAATGATAATCAATTGTACTGGCGTATCCTATGATGGACACAAAATCAATGTCAATAAAAACCTTTTTTGAATCAATGTCTGAACATCTTTTCTCTATTTCCATTAATCTTATTGATTGCAGTAACTAAGGTTAAGTGGAAACTTCAGTTAAAAGCAATGTAAAAAATAATAATATCTAATAATACAAAGAAGACATAGGCAATAATACAAAGGTGAAACTATCTACTACATCTGTAAACTTTCACATTCCTAGGACAGGCAGATAATATTAATTTTTCTTGATTATATAGCAAACCTTTACAAATTTCTTTCAAGAGATTGTTAATGAGTAGTAAAACTAAGATGAAAATTGGGAACATTTCAACCCAACCAAAGAGCAGATAACAGTTGAAGTCCACCAATGGGTCTTTAACACAGCAACAAAAACAGCATCCAAAAAAGATTTTATCATATGGAACATGTGTACTAAGTATCAAGTTGATATGACTTCAACTTCAACTTCATCAAAGACTACCTGGACTAAAAACTTTTACCAGAAGCAGGACTGACTGAAAACCATAATGCCCCTATATATATAGCTAGGAAGGGCATGAAAATATTTATATAAAAAGTAATAACAAAGCCCAACTACAAGGCATAACTTATGTTACCTAACATGGTCAATGCCCAAAACACCTCTATAAACTTAACAATTACCTGATACAGCATCAACACATTGAAGGAATATGTTCATGTTCTCATCACACTTGGCCTCATCGTCATAGAAATAGGTCCTGGCACTGACGACATTCTCACGTCTATCTAAAAACTCTTCATGTGCAGCAAATCTCTGTTGTTCTGGGTCTGAAAATATACAGTTAAATGTTCAGCAATTTATATAAATCTGAAAATGTTTGTTAAATCAGCATTCACTTTAATTTCAGTTAAGTTAAAACAAAATGGGGAAAAGCTGAACCGAAAATTAAAATTCCCAAAGAGCTGGAATTCTTCAAACTTGCTCTTTCGAGAGAGATCAAGAGATAAATTTTCTGAAAATGTCAGTTGTAGATAATGTGATAGAATTTGTGTTTGTTCTACAAATTTTGGTTGCTATAGAATAAAATTAGACTTTTCGGTGCAACTATTCCCAAATATTTATTTTTAAAGAACAATGCTGTTGTAAGTCACTGTAATTGCAAATTTGTAAGATATATGTTACTATACACCATAAATAAGCATGATCTAAAATCTTTGTTGGTATTACTGTTCAACTGGTCAGAAATATTGACCAACGGCTGTGGAAAAAATGCAGTCAAGTCATCATAGTGCAAAATGATAAAATACTTACGCTTCATTTTATTAGGAATATATATGGCTAAATAAAGAGTCATTTGAAAGAACAGAGGAAGTAAATTTAGAATTGGTAAAAAATTTTAACTTTTTTTTTTATAAGCACAAAGCTGCTAAGCTCCCAAAAAATTGCCTACTCGGCATGTTTCTAAAATTCCAGTGCAGAAAAATAGATAAATTAAGAAATAGAGTTAAAAAAAATATAAGTGTGCACCCTTCAATCAGGTCTTAGTTGTTACCGACTAATCTATTTATGAAAGTAATATAATACAAATGTAGTAATAAAAAGTGCAGTTACATGTTGGAAACCAAAACCACGGAAGAAAACCATTATCACTGCACAAAATGGGAATGATGGTTATTTCACAACAGTATTTAGGGATATAGAAATTTTACTATCCTGTAACTATGGTGAAAGTGGTAGGATAGACAATATTTGACTGAAACTTCTATCCTGTTACTATGGTTACTGCTATCCTGTTACTATGGTTACTGCTATCCTGTTACTATGGTGAAAGTTACAGAATAGACAAAAATTGACTGAAACTTCTATCCTGTTACTACAGTTACTGCTATCCTGTTACTATGGTTACTGCTATCCTGTTACTATGGTTACTGCTATCCTGTTACTATGGTGAAAGTTACAGAATAGACAATAATTGACTGAAACTTCTATCCTGTTACTACAGTTACTGCTATCCTGTTACTATGGTGAAAGTTACAGAATAGACAATAATTGACTGAAACTTCTATCCTGTTACTACAGTTACTGCTATCCTGTTACTATGGTTACTGCTATCCTGTTACTATGGTGAAAGTTACAGAATAGACAATAATTGACTGAAACTTCTATCATGTTACTATGATTAAAGTAGCAGGATAGACAATATTTGACTGAATTGTCTTAAATATAATATAAATTACCATAATTATATATAAAAAAAATAACACCATGAAAAGTTTTATTGTTAGAATTAATTTCAAAGGTCACAACTTCTGTATTTTAGGTCACACAAAATGTAAAAAGTCTGCTGTTAGTTACAGTATAGAGCATATTTTGGTGATATATCATAGAAATATGTTCCTGTTATCAACACCAAGTGATAGCAGTATGACAATATGTGATAGAATTACTTCATGTTGGGTATATTAGGAAGATAGAGAAAATATTTATTATGATGAATTGCAGGTGCCTCAGACTTACGTTGTGGATGCTCCTTTTTATGACCTTTGAAAAACAATTTTTATAGGTATTTTTCTGTAAAACATGTACATGGATATGGAAGTCAGGAAGATGGACAAACAATCTATATATATATATATATAATGTATTGTGATAATGAATGATTTTTATGTTCTGTGCTTGATGAAAATTCAGAATTGATATTTTTTATCAGTTATAAATCTTTGCAGATCTTCACTTTTAAATCAGTGACCAACTTGTCGACAAAGTCAAGTTATTAGGTTAGGTCAGTCATAAATCTACAATGACATGATGATATCTGATTGGAAAAGCAATCGTGGGACTTAAAGACTTTGTTTTAAATTTATTTTTTTCTACTTCATTTAAGGAGGTAGACCTTGGTTAAGGGAAATAACTCTTAAAATCATCAGTACGTTTGTGTCAACCATTTTCAGAAATATATTCTAAGCTTCAAGGTTACATGAATTATTTCCAATCTGTTCCAGGTAAATGCTTAAAATACATTGATGAAACTTGACTTTTACAAATGCATAACTGACTTAAAGAGTTGTCTCCCTCAACCAAGGTCTACCCCGTTAATACTTTTAAATATTTTAAAATAAATTAAGATGCAATAATGTAGGAGATTACTTTGAATTTAGGGGTGGGGATGGAAAATTCCCCTCCCTATTTTTTAGCATAAAAAAGTTATTAAGCACAATAACTGAAAATGAAACATAACATGTACACATTCGAGCAAGTAAGTTATATAACACCTACTTAATCTGAGCTATTTAGACACAAATAGTTTATACTATATAAACCTATATTCCCCATGTACCCACGAATTCCAAGAAAATTAGTACCCAAAGAATGTTAATGAATCCATATATATATAGAGTTATCATTATTACTTACATTTTTCAGCTTTTCCTTGAATGTCAGGAATTCTTATACAATATATATGTTTTAACTGTGCAATACAATGTATAATAGTAAATACACAAATTGCCTAGTTACAGCCTATACTGTGGATTCATTATTTGTTGGATACCAATCTTTGTGGATTTTGTGTGTACAGGTGTTTAATGAATAACGTTTTTTTACAGGCTTAAATGTTGACTGTAGTTATTATAAAACCATGAAATCAAATATACAGGAATATGCATCAGTTTTCTCTCATTCAAAAAAAATCCAGGAAAATAAATGAATCCACAGTATTTCTCAATATATATACCAAAACCAGAGACATGTATACTAAAGAGATTAGCGACTTGGAAATCTCGCTGACTTCACGCGTGTAAACTCGTACCCAGCATCCTCTAATCATATGATAACGAGATTAGCGGTAGTCTAGACAACCGATAATAATCACTCGGAACACCCTGTTGTTTTTCTTTGTATAAAGGACCAGGACAAAGACTTTCAGAATTAAAATCTTGTATTGTAAACAAATTCGCAGTTGAATAATAATGACTCTGTTAACATGTAGCATTAATCGGTCTGTTAATTAGGGGGTCCCTTGATTAGGTGTGTATGTGGAAAATTATTACCTTTACAGGAAATAACTGTAATGTCGAAGATGTCAGCAAGCGAAATTTTCCCTTTTAAAATTAACTTTCATCTCAATATAAATATCTATATTAAAATTGATACTTGGTGGTTGTTGTGATATGAAATTCGCGATCTCCAAGACAGATTTTTTATCATGGGACGACGATTTAGATTTAGATATATTGTTAGGGGAAGACAAAGACACTGACCCAATTGTAGATTATAGTGACGACGACTTTGTTCAAGCGACAGGTGTGCAACCCCCCCCCCCCCAAAAAAAAAAAGGTCAAGGAAATTGACAAGAGCTTAAGTGCAGATTATACTGCTACTGATGATTACAAATGTCCTGACTGTGATAAGATTCTGAAATCTATCTCTGGGTTCCATGGACACACTTCAAGCCAACATGGAAAACAATTGGAAGGTAATTTAGGCGAAAATGTTTTTTTTTTCTTCATCCTTTTGCCAAGGACCGATTTGTTAAAAAAAAAAGAATATGCAAAAGTACATGTCCTTTAAAAGTATTAAAGGTCCTGTCCATGCATGCTATGTTAATTTTGTAATACTTCCCTAAGAAAAACTTTAAGAATCATCAATTCCGCCAAGATTGAATAGTTGTTATGAAAAAAAAATGTCAAAGTGGCTAAATGGTACTTAATTTAAATGGCTTCGTGGTGCATATATGTTTCTGCAATTGCAAAAAGATATTTCCTTCTTCAAAAAAATAAATAAATATACATTTATAATGCATAACAACTTGACAAGATATGTTGGGCTACTTTACACTGTGATAAAAATTTTCAAGTTTTAACACCAGGGGTTCACACTACCTTGTTTATGATGTTAATAATTAATCTAGAAAGACTTCATCAATTTGTTAACAACAGGTGACATTTCTGCATGTCCAAGGGTTTAATTACAAGTGGAAGAATCATACAGCTATAGTGACTTATAACCAAACATGTTTGATCTTTACTTCATGTACCTTACAGGATGTTTACTTAATTATTAATACATGCAGGTGTCAAATTATAAACAGTTTTATTGCCATGATCAAGATTTTTAATTACCAACATTAAAATCTGAATCAGTTGAGCTTAACAACAAGAACATTAGCATGTGTTTAGTAATTTAGCATACCTGATATAAATCCGGGATCTTTTAAGAAATAGCAGATGTGTAAAATCAAAGGTGAATAAAAAGGGACAGGAGTAAAAGAACCATGATTTATATATTTTGAATAGACATAATGTATTTGTCACAATGTAAGATATCAAGAATGCTATATATATAAACAATGTTTTAAGGTGACATTTCATTCAGAATGAGAATTCTGTAGGACGAAATTGTGCTAAATAGCGACCTCGAGAAGCCATTTTAGACCATTCAAGTAGTTTTGTTATCCAACGCTCTTTTTATTCAGGATTATCCTTGTCCAAATATAATAGAAGAAACCATTTTATAAACCTTATATGTCATTGTTTAAACAAGCACAACCTCGAAATATTGCTTAGTTTTATTTATTTTTGTTCCAAAAGTCGGGAGCCTTATCGAGTACTGAATCTAAAATTTGGGCTTCTTGAATCGGGATATAAATTTGCCTATAATTTTATTAAATATTACTAAAGAAAGCTTAAAATTACAGATAAACTATGCCTCTATATAAATTTAAAGTTATTCTTAACTGAATTGTGTTGATATAGATTGTATTTTATTATAATTTGGTTGTTTTCTGTACGTTAAAGCTGTTTGTAAATAATCAATATGGCGGATAGTTGGCGAATTTTCTACTCTCGAGAAATCTCGTGCACACGCGTGAAGTTGACCGCTGGTTAATAGCCATAACGATAAGTTGCCAATCTCTGTATTTATATGTCTCTGACCAAAACACATAAATTAAATAAATGTAAAAATAAAATTGTAGTGTATTTTTACATATGGCAAGTAATTAAGGGTACATAAACAAATCTTTTTAATAAAATAAATGATCTTATTGGTGGCTTTGATCTGTATTTAATACATGTTTATCTGCCAGTATTTTTGTCTAAACTTTTTGTATTGCATACTCTATCTGTATCCTTTTTAATTTTCGTTTGAACAATTTCAAACTTACCCAATTCTTCTAGAGGTGGCTGATTTTCTGGAACACAACCCCTGAAAAGAGAAAGTAAAATCAAAATAGGCTATGGCTAGAGGTATAGCGGAGGGTTGAGATCTCACAAACATGTTTAATTCCGCCGCATTTTGTGCCTGTCCCAAGTCAGGAGCCTCTGTTCTTTGTTAGTCTTGTATCATTTTAATTTTAGTTTCTTGTGTACAATTTGGAAATTGTTATGGCGTTCATTATCACTGAACTAGTATATATTTGTTTAGGGGTCAGCTGAAGGACGGCTCCGGGTGAAGGAATTTCTCGCTACATTGAAGACCTGTTGGTGACCTTCTGCTGTTGTTGTTTTTTTGTATGGTCGGGTAATTGTCTCTTTGACACATTCTCCATTCCCATTCTCAATTTTATTATTTATTTGGTGTAAGCTATTCAATTAACCAACTTAATGTTGGCCATGCATTCTAGAAAACTGCTATTGCTCTGAAAATGAAAAGACATTGCACAAGCAACTATACAAAAATTGTTGTTCTTATGATAAAGAGAAACAGGTAGATCTTAACTGAGACTGCCTTCGAGATTGGAATCGTCAAAAAGGGTTATTCTTGGATATTCACAAGTTTCAAAGACATTTCTAAGCCTTTATCACCCTCTCAGCTATGTGTTATTATATTTATATTTATAAATTTTTAACTTATATAGAAAATTTCATGTTGTTTAAGCCTAGATATATAACAAATAGGACCATTGCCAAATTTCTGTTATGGAGGTCTGACAAAGGTACAAAAACTTTGAAAAAAAAACCTGGTAAAGAAACTACAAAGTTAAATTTTGAGAATGATTTTGGATTTTTTAATTTATAAATTATCACGAAAAATGCAGTCTATTTCTACCCATTACAATGTCATACTTATTTAGTAGTCAGTTCATCAAATTTAATATTATACCACCAAAATAAACATTTTAAATAAAAAAAATTACAAACTTCTGAATGAACAATCATTGACTGAAAATTTCATGTTGTTTAAGCCTAGATATATAACAAATATGACCATTGCCAAATTTCTGTTATGGAGGTCTGACAAAGGTACAAAAACTTTGGAAAAAAAAAGGCCGGTATAGAAACTACAAAGTTGAATTTTGCAAATGTCATTTGTGAATGAACAATCACTGACTGTGAAAATATGAGTCTATCAAGCATTAAATTGAGGATTTTATGTACATGTACTAAATGAACTATATCTTATATAATATTCATGCACTATTCCTTGAGCACTGGTGCATTTCATATCATCGTTACACAAAATTAAAACTATGTTATTCATGACAAATAAGTAATCAAAGCACCGTTAATGCTGTAATCCAGCCAATTTGTAGCTACAATCTAGCTAGACATTTTTTTAGGATTTTATTCACTATATTAAAACTGTGTTATTTATGAAAAATATGCAATCAAAGCACTGATAGTGCTGCGATCCAGCAAAAAGTAAAATCACAAAAATACTAAACTCAGAGGAAAATCAATTTGGAAAGTCCATAATCACACGGCAAAATCAAAAAACAAAACGCATCAAAAACAAATGGACAAGAACTGTCATATTCCTGACTTGGTACAGGCATTTTCAAATGTAGAAAATGGTGGATTAAACCTGGTTCTATAGCGCTAACCCTCTCACTTTAATAACAGTCTCATCAAATTCCCCTACATTTACATGATGCGTTAAATAAACAGTCACAATTAATAAAATAGTCAAAATATGGGTACATCAGTCATCATCGTATAACAATTTTAAAAGGAACAATTTAACAGGACACAAAAACATCTACGAACACATGGATTGATTTGAGTGTCTGACGTCAGAAAAATTATATACGTCACATAAATTTGTCGTTCAATGTGCATACAAACAATTTTAAAATTTACATAGGCAATGTACGCATACAGGGTTAAAAAATCAAAAGTATGTAAGAATAAATTACAGAAATAGACTGAGATTCAAACTAGTCCAAAAGGTATACATAGAATTTATGAGAATCCAAAACTTTTAAAAGGAACAATTTAACAGGACACAAAAACATATACTATCTACGAACACATGGAATTATGTTGCCAGTCAGACCTTTTTTCTGATCTCATTTACAACATTTGCTGTGTTTTTCCTGCTATTATAGTTTATTTGGATTGCCAAATAGAGGAAATATTTCTCAGTATTGATGCAATTTCTTTAGATATATCAATTTTAGGAAGTACACTGATTTTTGCATGAGTCAAACTTACATTTGAATGCGTACACAAAAATTGAACACATGGAAGGACAGTCAAGGGAAACACTTCCTGTCCTCATTGGTAATTCAGCGGCATAACAATACATGTTATTAATTGTTGATAATTCTTCTTTCACAAATCATTTACAAAATACTGTATATCAAAAGTAATATGTTCAAATTAGTAACTCTGGGACACTGAAATTTTTTTTATTATTGCTGAATACCAGTAGATGTACTTACTTAAAATGTCCCTTCAGAGTATTAGTCCAAGTTAAGTTAGTTTGTTTACACATGTGCACGTTTGTACATAGATATATTGTAAATATTAATTTTCTCTGTAACTTTGACATGTACGGTAGTTTTATGAGAATAAAGTCCAAGATAAATTTTTAAATTATTACACATGTAGAGGTCACTATTGGTATTACTGGGTAAATACATGAAGTAAGGTATGGCAATGTTAATTAAGTCACTTAGGAGATAACTGTATTGTATTTTAAGCTCCGACGGCATCAATTGGGGATTTGATGGTCGCAAATTAAGTTTACTGGCGACGCGTTAGGGGAGACAGTAAACGGGTATTTGCGACCATCAAATCCCCAATTGATGCCGTCGGAGCTTAAAATACAATATTGTTATCTCCATTCTAATGAAACTGACAGAAAACAACGTTAAAACATGTATTTTAAATCTGTCATATGACGTCTGCGCTTGCGCGTAGGTCCCATAGCATCAATTGTCAATTGATGCCATGTAAGAAAGTGACGTTATCCAATCAAAATGAACGTTACAAACGTTGTTGCATTAGAATTAGTATTTTAATTCAATTACAGTGTATGTAACAAAAGTGAAATTACACATGTAACTGCTACCAATTAAGACAGCATTTGAATAAAGGTAATTCCCACAAATACTCACATCTTTATATCTTGCCTTGGGAAAGGATAGGAATGTATATATAGCATTTGTAAAAAGTGTGGGAAACCATTTTGGTATCATGATTACATGAATACAACATCTTGTGCCAGAATTTAAACAAGTTCTTACACAAGCATACAATACTGATAAAATACTTTCATGATCCTTGAACTTGATTAAATGTGATGTCACATGCTTGGAAACACTACAGTGTGTGTGTCTAGAATAATAACTAACTTGTGACTTCAAGGGATCCCTTGACAATTTGTGAACAATTGATGATGTTATCCAGAGGTAGAAGGTTTCAATTTGAAATTGTGTTTGGTTGGAAGTTGAATTTGAAGGTGTCCATATATTGGTTGGAATTCTGAGAAAGAGTTGACTGAAAGTTCTTTTTCAATCTTTGTGGTTGTTGAAGATTTTAAGTTGGTAAATCAGCATCATGGTGTATGCCTTTGCAAAAAAAAAAATCTGTCAGTTTTATCTTCGCCTATGCTTTTATCTGGATTTTTTCTTGTTTGTCTTGTAAATATATTTGATGTGGTTCTATACTGTGCACTTACAATGTATATCCAAGTAGAGGGTATAATTTGGCCCTTGTACAACAACAGTTTGACCTCCATACCTGACATATTTGAGTTATCTTACTTTGTTCATGATTTTACATTGTAGTTAATTCCATTTTAATAACAGATTTATATTCCATGTTTTACTTTAACATGGAAAGTACAGTAATTCAAGAATACATCATATACTAATAAACTCCTTATTATAATTTATCATTAAAAAATGCTTGGTTTGACTGGATAGGATCTTAAAAATGATCACCTCAATGCACTATTTTAATTAAACTATCAAAGGTAGTGGTAAATCGGAGAAGATTTCAATATCAAGTCAGTACCGTATGGTATGGGGTGTATTTCATGCAATCCTTTCCCAAAATTATGAAACATATCTATTAACCTACTTTGCCTCTGCCTCTTTGGCCTGTTTTGATGAAAGATCTTCCTCTACACTGTAATCAAGTATAGACTTCACACCAAACTGTTGATTTCTTGAAACAAGAGGCCTAATGGCAATCTGATCTTCTCCTGCCACAAAATGGCCATAAAATGTTCCTTTCATTAGTGTTGTAAATAAAGTCTTTCCTAGCAACCTCCGACTCCATTTCAAAATCTGTAATTGAAAATACATTATGGATAAATTTCTAATCACACTAAGTTTTTTATGGCATTTTCATGCCATATTCTCAATAGACAACTTTCGAGTTTATCCGTCACCGAAAAAAAACCAATTATGCGCCCCTGTATGACGTCATTCACCAGATAATGGTGCCCAACTGTATCCCTGCACTATATACGTTCATCAAGGGTCTTAGTGATCGTCATTGTGCAGGATAAACAAGAAACATTATGGTTGTTCTGTAGTAAGTTACTTTAAATGACAATTCCTTAATGACAGCAGTGCTGATTGTCAATTTTGAGAATTCAATTTGCCATATACATTTTTGTGTAATTCGTACAATATAGATTTATTGTTTTCCAACCACTCGCTCAACATTGGAATGGAAGTGACAACGCCCCCAAACGTACAAATGACGTTCACTAATACCAGAGTTTTTGACGGAAATGCATCGTACTCGAATTACAGTGTAATTTCATCCCCCAACTTGCAATTTGAGGCATAAAACATGGAGAACTAAATTTGGAAGGGGTATATAACATGGAAAGAAATTTGGAAGGGGTATAAAACATTGCAAGTAACCCACTGTCAACACTAGGGACTATATTCCTGAACAATGAAAATCAAGAGACCACAATTGCGGTCTCTGACCTACATGTAATAGCTACATGATAAGCAATAATTTCAAAATGGCTTGAATACGGAATGTAGCTAATAGCTTCATGCCTTTGTCAAAGCAAAAACACATGCATGTGCATGAGTCTAGACAGATGGACATATCAAGGATATAGGGTTAATCCTCTGTCTTACATGTATAGGTATATATATGCTAAGTTTGTAAAATTATAATAAGTTTTTTACTCTATAATTAGATTGTCCACTATTAAAAGTTTATAATTAAGATTCCTTGTTTGAACATCCTAGAGCTTAACTATAAAAAAATATTTAATATCTTGCATAAGACAATGTGAATAATCCAATACTAACTTTAAAACCATTATCATACTTATCCAAATTACCTCATTTATATTAAGACATAAATGACTTTTTACTTGTAATATTTTATGATAATTATTTCCCTTTGACAAATTGATATTATTTTTATGTTTAATGTTAAAGATAATTTAGATATTCCAATTATTTTTATTGTTTAAAATTCTGTGATTTTTTTTAAAAATTAATAATTAGAATTATTTGTGACAGGTTTTATTTTATTTCAAAATCTTGTCAAATACTGGTTTTATATCTAAAATTAAGGATTTATATTTTTGATGTAATTCACTCAGTTTTCATTCAAGATTTTGTCTTGAATAATAGGTTAAATATTAATTAATAAGCTGAATTATGACCTTTAGTTAATGCTGTCATTTCCTTTGAGAATTAAGTAAAAATGTATGTATTATGTTATGTTGTTTTAAAGATAAGTTTGGTTAGGCAAGAATTATCATGTTGTTAATAGAAGGATTTAAATAAAATACTGTAAATTCAGAAATTATTGCTACATTTTTATTTATATTGCAAAAAATGTCACAGAGTTGTAACCTCCTCAATAATTTACACTCACATTTTTGAATATTTTATATGAATTATACAGGATTTTTCTCAAAATCATAAAAATTAAAATTGCATTTAAATAATAAATGCAGGTTATAATTTCTGAATTTACATGCACGTACAGTAGTCCAAAGATGATTGTCATGTAAACAATTAAAAAGAAGGAACTTTTTAAATGAGAATTGAAGCTTAGGTATTATTGAGATGATGAACTTTCGGGCGTTTTAAAGCTGACTATGTATTATGGGCTTTGCTCATTGTTGAAGCTGTACAGTCACCTAGAGTTGTTAATTTCTGTAACAGTTAGGTCTCTTGACAGTTGAGGAGAGTTGTCATGGTTGTCTCATTGACATTCATACCACATGTCCTATGTTTTAGGGTTAATTGTTAATAAAATAACCTTCATTGATGGGGCTTTGAATTGCTGTCTTTGTTCTATTGGAATAGAAATATTTTATAGGGCTTGAATTCAGTGGTGGGTCTTGAACTTTTTGTAAAAAGGGGACACTCTTTACCTTAGACTGGCTTAGTGGCATGCCCTTCAGTAATTCACTACATGTATATAATCAACCAAAAGTTTCCCACAAAAAGACAGAACACCCCCACCCTCCTTAGCCCCTTTGTGCAGATATTTAACATCTTGCTTGATTGTTGTGAATAATGAGCAGATAGGTCTAACCCATGCATGAAAAATCTTAGCCAAATGAATTATTTCATAAACAAATGTTGGAAGTTTTAGTAGTAGTTTGCATGTTGGAGGTTTATTGAGGGTCATGGTTTATTGAGGGTCATGCCTTTTCTCCTTCACTGCTTCAGCATTCAGGATTACATAAACATGCAAGTGTGTATACTGACAATTAATACAGTGCTCTTACCTCGGTATTGTTTTTTACCAAAAATTCAACCGAACACAGATTGAATACAAATAGTGCCCGAACAAGTTCTGATGTCTTTTTGCTGCGAAAAGCCTCTTCGGCATTTCCAAACGTCAGATCAAGTTTGTGTTGTTTTTCCTCATTGTCGTTCAGCTTAGATAAACTTTCGGCATCCTTGATTTCAGCTCCTAATGTAGATTTAGGAAATGTTTGTACAGAATATAATGGATGCTTTCTCGAATGGCTGATCAAAAGTAAATTTCTCTTCCGGATAAGTTTTAAAACATTTGCCATGTTATCACACCGTTTTGTTGTGTTGTTGTGATGAATGAGTCGTGGGTCAAGGTCACGAACTCAGCACGTGGGCAAGAATTTAGATTAGCATAAAACAATACTTATTATTTTTGTTAATAATAATTACGCCTACTGTTTGTATTTGTATGTCCGTATTTTAAGTTAGAGAAGTGTCTCGTTGCTTTTCTCTCCACTGGACGTCAAATCGAAGAAAAAAATAAAGATACAGATGTATGGACTTTTTTAAATTCCTGTGGAGGTGTGTCTCATTCAGCCAATCAAAAGTGATAAAATTTTATAGCTCTGCACGAGTCTGACTTAAACTGCTTTCATGTGGATCCGACCGGAGTCGACCCGTCCCAGATCGATCTGGGTACCGTCGGTCCGGCCCCAATTTATAAACTGCATGATAGATACTTATATGTATATAATGTTTGTTCTTTTGTTGTTATTTTTGTATGATGTATTGTGTTCATTTATATATGCCTTCAACCCTAATGGGGTATTTACAAGTGATACAAAACATGCACATATGACACGTATAGTTCAATTAAAAAATCATTTTGATAAGTAATATAAAAAAAAATTATACAAAAGACCAAAATGACCGGCAGAGACATTAACAACTATATATAGGTCACCGTACAGCCTTCAACAATGAGCAAAGCCCATACCGCATAGCAAGCTATAAAAGTTTTGTTCTCAGTGATTCAGTATTGAACTTCAATATTTATAACAGGGATTTACAGAAAGTCCCTGGGTAAAATAAAAAATATAATCTTTTATTTGGTATAAAGCAGCGTCTTACACCAGTGACTTTCTATTCTATACTATACTGGAAAGTCTCTGCTCACATTAGAGACATATTATGTCTCTGCCTACACCTATCTACAATTATCTTGTAACTTTATCAATTTTAGCAAGGATTTGTGTAATCCTTGATTGTAGAAATACTAAATACAAATTCCGAAAATGTAATTTTAGTTGTTTGGATCTGTTTCACAGTAACCTAAGTTAAATCTTGGGATGATGTGTAAGACTTATAACATAAACATATAGCCAAGGAAAATACAGAGCATATATATATTGAAAATTAAAAAAAATAATTATTAATCCAAGAATTTGTACTAAATTAAATGATTTGGAAGATGATCTTCATTTTTTTAAATGTGCTCGGCATACTCATAGGATAGAGATTTGTTTGATCTGATATTGAAATGAACAGCTGCGCCATGAGCGCATAATACGCCCGACGTCTTGTGTGGAATTTTCATGCATAGTTTCTGAGAAAGTTTTAAGCAATAACCATATATTGTTTTTGAGACATGGCGGGACATGTGAAACCCCCACCTTATTTTTTTTTTTTACAAAAAACTAGATATCACTAAGATATAATCTTGAATCAAAACCAAAACGTATACAAATCCTTGATTAATATAACAAAGAAGTGTGTAAAGTTTTAAGCAATAATCATAAATTGTTTTTGAGATACGGCGTGACATGTAAAAAAAACCACCCTCCCCTGTTTAACAAAATACTCAATAACTCAAAAACATTTTTTTGAATCATCACCAAAAAGTATACAGATCTTTAGATTGATATAACAAAGAAGTGTGTAAAGTTTTAAGCAATAATCATAAATTGTTTTGTTTATTTTCACCAATAAGTATACAGATCATTTGACCATCATGAGAAACAACTATATTAAATTTCATGAAATTTGGATAAGTCGTTCTCAAGTTACGGTGCGATATGTTTACGCCGGACAGACAGACTGACGGACGGACACCGGACATTTGTATACCATAATACGTCCCATCAAAGTTTTGACGGGTGTATAAAAACTAAAAATGTTCACTCCTCAGACATTGTTAGATATGGTTAATAAATTTATTTATTTATTAAACTGCGAGTCTATTAATATTTTGAAACAGCTTCTTATCAAAACACATGATTGAGCAAACACTCGTCGTCTATGTAACACGTCAAAATTTACAATGTCTAACTTTAGTAACACAAAGGAAGATTGAATTTACAAAAAAAAATCTCATAACCTAATAACATGAAAGTACAACTGTTTTGATAGCTTGACGTTTGCAGATTAACATAACCATATAATACTAGTATAACTAAGGACAATGAGCCAAATGCCTTATTTCTCTATTTACTCGGTAGTAAGGTAGACAGCAAATTTGGAGCTATGTCGTGGCGGATCAAGAAATTTTCATTAGGATGTGCGACCCTCTGCAATGACTGCCTGAGAAGCCAGGGGGCTGCTACAGTTATGCATGCATCAGTGGTTCCGTAAATCCATGAATGTCATGTAAAATACTGCATGTGGAAAGGATAATATTTGTTGAGTGCATGTGAATCACGCCCCCCTTTTCGGGGTCCTAATGGAAAAAAATAAAATATCTCAAAATTCTATTCCTAATTTTTGCAACCTTTGGAACCGTAACGAGAGTCTGTATGTCCCTACTGTTGATCGTTTACCCGGTGATCTAGTATGTCCAATATCGGTCCCAGGGGTTTCACTTCATTTTGTTTGAAGGGGCCAATTAGAGATTTAAGCAGGCCCAAACCTAAAAGGGGGGGTTTGGGGGGGCTTGCCCCCCCACGATTTTTTTAAAATTAGACGCAAAATCCTGCATTCTGGCGCATTCTGGGCATTAAATTATAGTTCTGAAAATGTCACTTTTACCACTAGCCCACCTCAAAATTTTAACAAAAAGGCTTAAAAACCTGCATACCTGGCATAAAACTATAGTTCTGAAAATGTCATTTCTACCACTTTCCCCACCATCAAAGATTAAAAAAAAAAATAGACACAAAATCCTGAATTCTGGGCATGGCAGAAAATTATAATTGTTCTAAAAATGTCACTTTTACAGTACCACTGTTAATGTAGGCAACCTAAAGTTTTTCTAAGTAAAAAAATTGAATTTAAATATCTAACATCACTAAGTCAGAAAGTATAATATTGAAATATTTTCATTTATATCACTTCACTAAGAGATTAATTATTAGAATGATTGATGGATACAATTCAATGACACTTATGTATAAAAACTTGTTATTCATGCCAAAATAGAGTTCACCAGCAACAATCGTCCTCAAAATCTGATCATCCTCAGAATAAAAAATACTACATTGAGCATCATAATTTATTTCTGGCTATATAATAATTGTTGATAAAAGGTTACATGTAGTAGCAAAAACTCTGAACCTGAAAAGAGGTTAATTTTATTTAAATAGGGACATGGGACAATAAGAAAATTATTGTGCTATTTACATTTAAAACCAGATACTTGTCCTACCTTTGGGGACCCCCAACAAAATTTGGACAGCACTTCCCCTGCACGCAGCAGTTTTAAATATCCCCCTTCCCATTATCCCGGTGGTATGAAAAGATGTGTTAAGAAAGAAAAAGAAGAAGTGCTGGCCAGGCTCATTTATAAGAAAACATGAGCTTCCACTTCTTCTAAATTTCGTTTGATAGCTTTTAAAAGGGTTACATACCTCACAACTGAAAGTATTATCACCAGAAATATATCTATGATTTGGAACGGGACCAGAAGTTCTGCCAAAGCAATTTTTCATCGATGTACCCTGCCCCCTTTTCGGATGCTTTGTAGTTGCCGGCAGATCGACGGGGTCTGTTGTAGATCACCTAAACAGTAAAACTATGTATGTATGTACGTAGATCCCTCCGTTTACGGAACACCCCATGAGAGCTGCGAGGGTACAGTGGAATCTGTGTACATTACTATTCATTCAATCATAACAACGATAAGCACGTGTGTCAAACAGGAAGTCTGAAATAACAGCCAATGAAAATCGTCGTTGCAACCGCATGTCGGTTTAAAATATAAACACAAATCTTCGAACTCCGTTGTCATGATTTTAATATAAAAAGATCTGATAAAAAAAATCGGACTTTTTTTTTTTTTGTTAAGGACAACTGAACCGGCCAGAAATTGATTTGAACAGTTCAAAATGGCCGGCGGCCGGTTCTTAATGAAAACACTGGGTCCCCTCAGTTTTTCCGTTCAACTCTTTCATGAACCCCATGTTACGGTTTTGTAGCGATCCTTAAACGAAACTGGCCGTATTTCTTGGGACGATACCAATTTATCACTGAACAATTTGTTTTCTAAAAAATGGACCAAACTTATCCTCTGTTAACTCAGCATGTCATATAACAAGACTGATGTCGAAAGGATCAGTGGTCTTTCTCTGAGATTTTGTAGGTCTCGGTGAGTATTTAAGGTGGCTGATATTGCTATATCATAAATAATATTTGACATAACTATTCTCATTATTCTCACATAGAAAGACAATATCATTCCAACGAGAACAAGCGGAGAACAGTTCTATTATCTGATAAAAACGCCAACATTGATTACGATTGTCGGCCTTTCTGTTGCGCAATATTTCTTTGACTAGTTTTTTTTTCTCGGTGTAAAAAAAAGTGAGCGATGCCGCGATATAAATACCATATGTCTTTGAAATATACGATGCACTAGTTCTGACAGGTTGGCAAAGGAAAAGTCTGCAAAGAAAACAATTTGTAAACTTGTTACAATGGTATTAAGAAGGATTTTGTATCTGATTTTTGTTATAACAATTATGAAATACGGGAAAGGACAAAATAGTGACAACTCTTCTGCCGAGATACCACTTCTGGACAATCTAAATATGCCTTTAGTTGCTCTGTTCGATACAACGAAACTTAACGAGGTTTTGAAGATCGCTATACAGAAGACAGTAGAAGATACCATGAACGAGATGATTCCTCGGATAAAACAGGCTGTCATTGACGACATTGGATACGGTATGTAGGAAGTATATATTAAGCTTTTAAAACAGAAAAAATCAATCAGAAAATATCCAATCACAATGTAATAATAATTCTGAACCGGTAAAATAAATAATTTTAATTCAAATCTTAAACATGAATTTGGACACTGTGAAGCCAGCACTGATAATGAGAAGAATTGATATTCTCTGGCCACGTCCCTTAATTGGGGCGCAGGACATATGAGCGAAAAAAAATAAAACTACTAGGGGACATTTGAATTTTGAGCGCCAACATTAGAGCCCATTTAAGCGCCGGATAAACTCGCTCACCTGAAAGCTCATTTTAGCGAAAATTTTCCTGATTGAAAATATTTTCATCTGAAAATACAAGTTGTTGAAACGAACAAAAGAAAAAAAAATCTGATGGATTCCGATATAGGATAGCAAAGTATTTATAGAGGAATGTGCACCACAATCGAAAAAAGAGAAAGAGAAAGAGCAGTTCTTAATGCAACTCTATGAACAGTATTGTACAAGGGGTATATCTAGAGCTAATTACATACGTTCTCTAGCGGATAAATTCCAGGCTAGAGCTCTGAGCAGACTACCCGGCCACGTCCACTTGTATTTTTTGTCTATCTGATGAGTTATGCCTTTTTTCAACTGATTTTTATAGTTCGTTCTTATGTTATACTGTTATACCACTGTCCCAGGTAAGAGGGAGGGTTGGGATCCCGCCAACATGTTTAACCCCGTCACATTATTTATGTATGTGCCTGTCCCAAGTCAGGAGCCTGTAATTCAGTGGTTGTCGTTTGTTTATATGTTACATATTTGTTTTTCGTTCATTCTTTTTACATAAATAAGCCGCCGTTAGTTTCTCGTTTGAATTGTTTTACATTGTCTTATCGGGGCCTTTTATAGCTGACTATGCGGTATGGGCTTTACTCATTGCTGAAGGCCGTACGGTGACACATAGTTGTTAATGTTTGTGTCATTTTGGTCTTTTGTGGGTAGTTGTCTCATTGGCAATCATACCACATCTTCTTTTTTATATTTTAACATTTGATTTAACCTTTTAGACTTTAAGTGCTGTGTTTTAATTGAAAAGTTTTATATTTTTTTGTGTTGTGCTGTCTTGAGTCTACTAATGCTGTATTTTAATGGACATGTCTTGAATCTATAAAACTTTTTAAAATTTATCATATATCATTTATTTACTAAAAAGGGTTAAAAATATTTCGCTAAAATGGGCTTTGACAATTTTAATTTTCGCTAAAATGGGTAACAATTCTGGCGCTCAAATGGGTTCTACTTTGGCGCTCAAACGTCTTTTTTTTTCTCTCTCGCTAAAATGTCATATCAATACGCTCAAATGTCTTCCGACGCTTAATTGCTGGCTAGACATAAAATCTATTATCTTTAAAAGTGTATTTTTATTTTAATAATTTAATAATTATTTTAATAATTTAGGAGTTTGACTCATCTGCATGGTACAAGTAGGGACCTTCCTTTAAGCTTTGATTCTTGGTGCTTACTGATCTATTATTTTGTCATAAACAAATTATCCTTTATTTAATGATATTTGCACAAGCTACTAAATATATGAAAAAGAAAGATGTGGTATGATGGCTAATGACACAACTGTCCACAAGAGAACAAATGACATAGAAATTAACCACTGTCAGTCAGTCATAGTACGGCCTTCAACAATGAGCAAAGCAGTTATAGACGGTCATTATGGTATGTTTAGGTTTCTTTTTATGTTTCTGTTTAAAATTGAATTACTATAGCTATTTCAGAACCTGAAAGAGAAAAGGAAAGGCCAGCTTTTACAGCATCGCTTACATACCACAAGAATCTTGCTAATAATGAAGTTGTGATATTTGACAAAGTATGGTTAAACATGGGTGGAGTCTACAGTCGGGACACAGGAGTTTTTACTGCTCCTAAAACGGGACTCTACTCTATTTCAACAACGGTTATGTCTCATTCTGGGAGCTTCTTACACTGCGATCTGTGGAAGGATAATGAGAAAATGGTCCTGGCTTTCGGTAATGATTTATCGACTGGGACTTTAAATGTTGTGATGTTATTGATGATGAATGACACGGTCTATGTTAAACATGGCTCTTCAAGTAAGGAAAAGATTTTTGGTGACCAAAGGTCTACATTTTCTGGATACCTTATTACTGAGTAAATTATGTATTTTTCCATATTATATATATACATGTGTAGTATGAGATCTCGGAAGCATTTAATTTAGAAATCAGTCACAACGGTATACAATACAATACAATACAATATTTTTATTTTTCAAATTAAAGGGCCCTATGCTATATTCAAAGTTTGTGAATTGCAAATTAAAGGACTTGTACGGAAGCGTATTAGGGACATAGAAAAAATAAAATTGTCAGTGACCTTCTTTTTTCAAAGTCGAAATTTTGACTTCTCAAATCTCGAAATTTTGACTTTTAACTTGAAATTTTGACTTTTCAAATCCCGAAATTTTGACCTAAACTTGAAGTTTTGACTTTCTAAAATATCGAAATTTCGACTTAAAAAAAAGTCGAAATTTCCGCTTTAAACTCGAAATTTCGACTTATTTAAAACTCGAAATTTCAACTTGTTTTAAACTCGAAATTTCGACTTATTTAAAACTCGAAATTTCGACTAATTTAAAACTCGAAATTTCAACTTATTTTAAACTCAAAATTTCAACTTATTTAAACTCAAAATTTCGACTTATTTAAAATTCGAAATTTCAAACTTATTTTAAACTCAAAATTTCGACTTTTTGTTAACTCAAAATTTCGACTGTTGAAATCTCGAAATTTTGACTCTTTCTTAGTACTTTTAAAACTTTAATGTTAGTATTCAAACACAGTTATTACAATTTTAGAAGGAGTAGACATGGATGCAAATTATTAAAGCGTCATCCACACATTTTGGCAATTTATATTCAGAAATTGGTTTTGTTCTTAAATTAAGATAAGGATTAGCATTTAATATTGTGAAGAAATCATTCGTAAAGAGCATGCATGTTGACATAATCCCCCCTCCACCCTATTCCATGTCTTAGTTTCCACGACACTGGCATAGGATCGTCAGATCTAAGGACATTTAGCATCACAGTTTCAAAGGCCTGTTTGGTATCCCAATAGCAAGTCACTGACTTTGCCTTGTTTAAAAAATGGTAAATCAAGTAGCCAAAAATGCCATGCATATTCAGGACGACCAATGAGCTGCTCAGTTTTCTAGTTTTGGAAGTTTGCCTTCTTATAACACAACTATTAAACCTTGTCTTTATACATTAGACTGTTAAATAAAAGTATGTCGTAATATAGGTGTGTCGGAATAGTGGGGTTGTCTTGATACACATATCAGAAGTCCAGACTTGAAATATGTATTTGAACGTGAAACATTTTTTTATTTATTCTTCAGCAAGAACATAATTTTCAATCTAAAATAACCTCTTTAAAATGGTTTAGTTTATTAAAATATGCTTATGAAGTTTATGATGTATATGGCTCTCCGCCTTGCTGATTATGACTGTGAATGTGGTAATCGCAAACGTATATTACTGAGGAAAAGTCGAAATTATAAGATTAAAAAAAGTCGAAATTTCGAGTTTAGAAAAAGTCAAAATTTCGAGTTTAGAAAAAGTCGAAATTTCCAGTTAAGAAAAAGGTCGAAATTTTGAGTTTAAAAGAAGTCGAAATTTTGAGTTTAAAATAGGTCGAAATTTTGAGTTTAGAAAAAGTCGAAATTTCGAGTTTAGATAAATTCGAAATTTCGATTTTAGAAAAAGTCCAAATTTCGAGTTTCAAAAAAGTCGAAATTTCAAGATTTTAGAATGTCAAAATTTCAAGATAAACAAAGTTAAAATTTCGAACTAAAGTCGAAATTTCGAGATTTGAAATGTCAAAATTTCGACTTTGAAAAAAAAGTTCACTGCCAATTTTATGTTTTCTATGTCCCTAATACGCTTCCGTAGACTTGAATATTGTCGTTTCTTTGGTTTTTTTTCAGTTCATTTATATTTTTTGGAGTTGAGTATGACGTTCATTTTCACTAAAATAAAACACATTTTTATCTAGGGTCTAGCTTCGGCCCGCTCCGGGTTTGGGATTTTCTCGCTGAGTTGAAGATCTTATTCTGTTATCTGCTCTTCGGTAACTTTTTTATTAGCTGATTGGGGCCGTGTAAACTTATGTCCTTCGTCGTCCGTCTTCTGTCGTTTTTTGTCGTCCATCTTCTGTCGTTGTTTGTCGTCCGTCGTCGGTGTAAACTGTTACAAGAATCATCTCCTTTGAAACTACTGGGCCAAATACATTCAAACTTTAACTGAACTTTACTCAAGGTATTGTTTATAAATTGTATTCACAGTTTTGATCTATCATCAAACATGGCTGCCATTGCGATAAATAGAACATAAATCCAGTTTTTGGCTTATATCTGAAAAACTAAAGCATTTAGGCAGCAACCATTTGATTTTCTGGGGGGGGGGGGGCTATGGATTTTTTTTCTCGACAAACTTTTTTTCCCGCCTTCGACGAAGAACAATATATTTTTTTTGCGACTAGTCGAAAATAATATTTTTCTTTAAATGTTAACATTACATATAGTGGCAGCTGAGGGTGAAACAAACAATTTTTTTTCTCAGGGTCAAACACAAATGATTTTTTTCTCCAAAAACTGGAAACAAACTTTTTTTTTCTTCAAAAAATATCCATAGCCATTTTGAGTTTTATTTTCCGTTTCCTTAGAAAACATTGCCACCATGGCTTAAAATAGAACATAGGGTAAAATGTAGTTTTTGACTCATTTCTCAAAAATTAATGCATTTAGTATATCTTCTTAAGTTTATAATTAAGATATCTTATAAACTATATGATGATATATCTTATAAACTATATGCTGATATATCTTATAAACTATATGATGATATATCTTATAAACTATATGATGATATATCTTATAAACTATATGATGATATATCTTATAAACTATATGATGATATATCTTATAAACTTTAACTATATTAACTTTAACTCGTTGGAAGTACTTGATAAGATGCATGCTTATATTGGTGATTTTGAATCTATTCAAAGTTTTGATTTTTCTTCCCTGTATACCACATTGCCTCACATTCTCATGAAGAAAAAAATCACAAACAATGGGCATTTAAGAAGTCAGAATGTGAATATATATGTTCAAACTCTTTTGGGTAATTTTTTAGTAGCAATAAACAAAAAAAAACTACGTCAATTGAACACGCTTTGATACTATATATGCCCTTAGATTTTTACTGATAACATTTTTGTTCGCTTTGGGGAATCCGTATATCGTCAGGTTATCGGAATTCCAATGGGGACAAACTGTGCACCACTTATTGCGGACCTGTTTTTGTATTGCTATGAGTTACAATTTATGACCAAAATAAGCAAAGGCCCATCAAAACAACATCTGATAAACTTTAATAATACTTTTAGATATTTGGATGATATTTTGGCTCTTAATAATGACGACTTTAGTATGTATATTAGAGAAATTTATCCTGTTGAACTTAATTTAAATAAAGCTAATATTAACAATGACCACTGCCCTTTCCTCGATCTTGATATCTATATCACTAACGGAAAGCTGAATACTAAAATTTATGATACAAGAGATTATTTTTCATTTCCTATCGTTAATTATCCATCTTTAGATGATGACGTTCCCTTGTCACCATCTTATGGTGTTTATATATCTCAACTTGTACGATTGGCTCGTGTGTGTAACAATGTTTTATTTTAACGAGAGAAATTTATGTATTACTGAAAAATTATTACACCAGGGTTTTCGATATCACAAACTAGACAAAACATTTACTAAATTTTATCATTTTGTCATTAAAGATTGCATATTTTTGATTCACTTATAGGGTCTTTGCATCGGAACGAAACACCCAGTTGTTGGCATGACACGGGTTATGTTCTCATATATATTATGATTAATATATATTGAAAGCAGTATTGATGAAATAATTAAGCAAACAAATCAGATGAGCGGCTCAGTCTCTAGAGAGCCCCATATTCAAATAGATAAAAACATAAGAGGAATTTTGTAAAATCATTATGAAATTCTTCTTTACATAAATATTATGCTCTAAATATGTACAACAATTCTTGATTTTTAAAAAAGTTTCAGGATTTTAGGGGGAAAGGCATGTAAATTACTACTCCTTGATATATAAGTCATATATTATATCATAAAAATCGCACCCCATTGATATATTCGACATTCAAAAAAGTGACATGAAACTAATATTTCCCAATTAACCTTTATCTGGCAAGCACCAACTTCCAAGCAAGATCAAAACAAGGACGGAAGTATTGTTATAGAAAAATGCAGTTTATTTTATTTCATATAGTTTATTAGCTAATGTATATAAGATCTACTCTGTAAACTATTTTATATTGAATTGTTGTTCAACTGTTCTATACATTTAATAATATCAAAGCGTCCTATTTCAAATAAGTACTCTCGTAAACTATACACATGGAAAAAAGTATTGCAACACCTTGATTTTTTAAAACTTGAAAAATCAGTCTCTTATTTTGGATGGAATATGATAAAATATTTATAAAATAATATTGAAACATAGTTTATGATAACATTGGCTATTACACGAACAAAAAAGTATGAAAACAAATTATTTGTCTAACCACAAGTTTAATAACAAAATGAAGTGTTTTTTGTACCAAAAAATGCATTGTACAACTTTTATTGTAGTCGAACTTAACAATGTCAGAAATTTCAAAATTAATCTTAAGATGATTGTTCAAATCATGGTTGATCGTTATACGCCAAAGAATCAGCGCTTTGAGCGCAGTCTCCATTCAAACGAATAACCGCCTTTAAATAACGTCTCCTGCCTTAAATTGACTAATTTGTTGCTAAGGTAGCAGCAACCATTTCTGATGAAGGGCATTGATTATTTCATGACGTGATTGAACTGGGATGTTCTCCCGAGCACTTTACGCCCAATAGTGTCACATATATGCTCGATATGGTTCAAATCCGGGCTACGATCGGACCAAAGAAGATGAACAGAATTCCATTGGAACAATGGATCTTTCTCCACTATGCTAGTTTTCAAGTTTGGCGAGCTCTGCACTACATTGGATACGGGCAACAGTGTGTCTGTTCGTAAGCAAAAGTCCCCGAAATGGTCTTATCGCACGATAACCAGTCGCGATAAGTCGATCTCGAACAGTTCTTGTTGAAAGGCTCCTGAATGCCCGCCGTTCTCTTTCTAGAATTGCATTATGTGTAATGGGTTTCCTTCTGACGAACCTTCTTTATGCTTCATTTTCCCAAGCAGATGATATGGGGGGTCTTCTTGATCTTTGAAGGTCTTTAACATCGTTTATTGTCTGATTTTTTTTTCTCAAAACGACCTATAGTGGAATGGTGATGACCAAAAATACGTGCAGTTGTAACAGTGACATACCTGATTTTCTCATGCTGATCATCTGCCATCTTGCTGCAGTTAAGAGTTGTGGAGGACCCATTTCAAGATGTCAATAACTTTATAAACTTAGTTATTTAAAATGTTGAAAACAACTGTTTTGCTGTTTACGGGTACAGTAGCTGCATGTGCAGATAAGAACTTATCGAGTCGACATTTATTGATTAAACTCAGGTGATATTTAAATAATGTTATACTAGTTCTATTTTAACAAATTATATCACCAAAAAAATAAAGAGTGTTTTTTTAATTTCAATTTCAATTTGGTGTTGCAATACTTTTGTCAATGTGTATATTAAACGTATCTGTACACTTTACCTGTGGCCAAAGCGACCTTTGATTAATATATCTAGCAATGTTTAATAAAACATCTTAAAAGTTCGGACAACAGCCAATTAACCTACGTCAGCAACTTTGTTATACATTTTGTCGATAACTCATAAATTATTTTGTTTGTTACAGTCAAATTAGGGTTACTAGAACATTCAAAATTTAGTATATAAACTGACCAAGCAGCTATAATATAAATAGCGAGTTTCTTGATATTCTAAGTGTCAGTCGATTCCGGCCTTCCTCTATATCGGCAACAATGCCATGTACCATCATATAGGCACCATTTTCACAGCTAGTTTCCCCACAACATGTAAAGATCCAAACATCAGTTCCCACACATGTAGTTCGTGTGTCGAGAGGCTAAGGGAAAAGAACAGTTGTTAGAAAACCAACATATACAGTACACCATTATCAATCTACTTTTTGTATAATAATTGCTCATAAACTGGGTAATCAAATGTCCGGAGAGACGCCAACCTTGCTTCGGAAGTTGAGCAAGCACCTGTAAATTCAAACTCATCCAGTGACGTCACAAATAATGTAACGTCATATTGACGCTTGTAATAAACAATGGTGATGTAAACAAAACGTTTGACAGTCATGGCGAAATCTGGCAACGCGAATAATACAGACGATTACGTGAAAGTGCTCTTTGATGAGGTTTTGAACATAACCTCGTTAGCACATTATGCACGCATTCAAGCCAATGATGCTGAACTTCGAGCAAGGTATTGTACGTCGTTGGCTGAAAAAGCCAATTGCGAAGCGGAGGCTGTCCACCAAATTTCCGAAAGTTTGACATGCACTTCAAAGATGGTAGCAAATATGACACTTAACTATATTTGTTCGTTATCTAACGATGTAGAAAACACAGTTTCTAGGAACGTCTCTTCAGACGAACAAGACATAATAGAAACACTGAAGCAGATGGGTAGCCCTGAAAAACAACAAGAGAGCAAACATGACTGTCAAAAGCAAGATTGCTCTGGGAAAGATATTAAAGCAAGTTCACTTAAAAAGCTTAGTCCAGTTAATATAAAAGATTCCAATCTAGACTCAAATTCTGGCGTTTTCGTTGAACTTGATGCTCTTAAAATTGATCATTCTAACGAACATTTGGACAAATACCAAGAACAGTTTCCAGAACTCCTTGTCGAAGCAAAAGACCCAAACGCTAAAGATCTACCGAAGGAATTCGATAGTTCACATTCCCTTAGTCTACCTATTGTATATGAAGATTCGTACCAAGGATCTCGAGGAACAAAGCCATTAACATGGGCAGAAAAGAAGAATATTAGGAAAGTTCAGAGGAAATTGCGTGAAGTCGACTTGGATGGAGATGAACTCGATAATGTGATCGAGGGATCAGAGAACGTCACACAAATCGTTGATGGAAAAATACTATGTAGTCTCCCTATAAATAACGTGAAAGAAACGCTGATTAAATCAGTTAGATTCAGTCCAGGTCCGCCCGATTCTTCAGACGATGAACCAAGTTCATGAAAGCAATCGGTTTTGGTGACATTGACGAAACAAGTTCCTATGCTGTGTTTTAGTGCTTGTGACAAGTTATATATATGACATATTGTCGATTATCATTGAGTGTCTTCGGACTGAAATGAAATATGTGGACAAAATGATTTTCTAATGAACAGTTTTGCATTTTCATGGCTTTTATAATGTTATGATGTACAGCTTTATAGATTAAAGCCTGGATACCCAAAACAAACACGACTTTTACACTTGTGATCCACTGCGATTAAAACATTTTAGAATGGAGCTTATTTTTTTTTAATAATTCAAGGAAGTTTAGTTATACACCGTTGATGTGTTATCGTAAAAAATATACCAGAGGGAGGGGACACGAACAAATCCCGCTATTTGAATTTCTCCCACTTGAAGGCACTTCCCACTTCTAATCCATGTATTCTACAGCCCCCCCCCCCCCTTTTTTACCCTGTATATCTCACATCACAAAAGCGTGACATTCCCCTCATGGCATTTCAATAGTCGCTATCAAACATGCCCTGAATCAATTGCTTGAGGTAGCCCAAATTTTTTTCGCTTTCCATCTTAGTCGATGCTCCAATTTAAACACAATGTTGACTGATGTTCTATCTTATTTTGCATTTCAATCTATTATGTCTGTCTGTTTTGTTCACACGTGACATCAGGCATCGTTGTCAATATAATGGAATTTTGTGTGCCTAACATACAAGTGAGAGGTTTGCTAGCTATAAAACCAGGTTTAATCCTGACTAAGATTAAAGAAAGTGTCTGTACCAATATAGGAATATGTTTCTCTTGTTATCCATTCGTTTGATGCGTTTGAGCTTTTGATTTTGGCTTAGAGGGCTTTCCGCTTAGAATTTTCCTATGAATTCGATTTTTTTTGGTTATTTTACTTTTCCAAGCACCTACTGACATTGTACTGTCATTGTAAATAAGTTCTCATCTTCAAATTTAATGTTCTATTTGCCACGTGTTATTTTAGAAAATAACATTAAAATAATCATCGAAAAGGACCGAACACATCATACACTCCAAAACCAACTCATTCTGAAAAAAAAGAAGCTTTAGACACTGATACCAATGATTTAAACTGCTAGCTGTTCATTATTGATTAAAAATAACACATAAAAAGAATGAGACAACTAATTCCTGGTGACCAGAGAACGAGGAGGTCATCGACCTTCAACAATGAGCAAAACCTATACCAGCTACAAAAGCATGACAAAATATGGGAAAATCTCAAAAGAGAATCCCGCAGTTTGATATACAAAAACAAACAATTAACGAAAAAGTAATACGACAAAAATACTTGGAAGAACAAATAGTGAGAATCACCCGAGTATCCGTTTAATTAACTACTTAAACTAAAATTATATTGTAGATCAACATTTTTCAGCAGAACTGAAAAGGCCTCGGACATTCCAGGACGTTAATTCGTTTGATTCTGTTCCTCATCTCATGTCCCTTTATATTGCTACATAGTTAGGTTTTTTTAAATGCAAGTCCTATGGTCACATTACTCGTGTAGAAACTTTCACAAAGCTGAAAGCATAAACCAAAAAGATATATTATCAGCCAACAAATGATATCCAACAACTAAAGAGGGCATATACCATATTGCAGTCGATTTTGTTGGCAGTCTACGAACTGATGGAAATAATCATAAGGGACTCTAAAAAGGTCCGTCAAAACAACATTTCTAATGAACATAAATAATACTATTTTAACAAACAAAAAAAGTAAACAATTGAAGACACCAAGATAAATCGTATCTATACCTTCGACTACAATTTTTCGTACTTAACCTTGCTCATGTTTTCTCTAATATCGGTGGTTGCACGTTCATGTGATTTTATGCAGCTAAACTATTGGACACTTTCTAGCAGAAGATTCATTGTTTCAGTTGGAATATAATGCCTTACCATTTCAGGACGAAATATTAATGATTTCATAACTTTCACATTGAGTAACACGTCTCTCTGAAAATTCATCATCAAAACGGGTATTTATGTTGACAGTGCTCCATGTTCAAATGTATCTCCAATGTTTCAGCGTACCGAAAATCACTTAGACGTTACGCACGGTATTGGTGCCACTTAGCGTTACACGACGTTCCAAATTAAACGACGATTTTGACGTTGTTCTATGGAAAGTTTCAAACGTTGACCTTATATTCTACTCATGTGAAATGCCGCTCAAAGTACAGAGATCTTCTAAGTTGCTTCCTTATATGGTTTTATTTTTTTAAGACGGTGCAAATACAAAATTCCTTTGAATTTGAACAAAATTTTAAATACATGAACAATTTTTAATTTTTGCGAAGAATTATAGATGCAACAATAACACAAAATAACAATTTGATGTGACAGTCTTGTTAAATGATTGAAATATTATATATAACTAGAGGCTCTAAAGAGACTGTGTCGCTCACCTTGGTATATGTGAATATTAAACAAAGGACGCAGATGGATTCATGACAAAATTGTGTTTTGGTGATGGTTATGTGTTTGTACATCTTACTTTACTGAACATTCTTGCTGCTTACAATTATCTATATCTATAATGAACTTGGCCCAGTAGTTTCAGAGGAGAAGATTTTTGTCAAAGATTACTAAGATTTACGAAAAATGGTTAAAAATTGACTATAAAGGGCAATAACTCCTAAAGGGGGCAACTGACCATTTCAGTCATGTTGACTTATTTGTAGATCTTACTTTGCGGACATTTATTGCTTTTTACAATTTATCTCTATCTATAACAAGGAAAATATTCAGAAATGTAAATATTTGAAATAAGTAGATTTATTTAGAGGATAGTTTTTACAATGGTTTTCTAAATACAAATAGTCTATGATATAATGACAGATAATTTCTTTTCTATGTATCCTCTTTTAACTGAATAACTATTAAACTGATTTGGGTTGAATAACCTGATATCCTGGGTTAATTCAAGATCAAAAGTATGATTCAAATGTGAAAACTAAAAATAAAAATGAATAAAATAAAATAAAAAAGGCGAACTTTTATACCTAGCAGAGGTTACATATATATGACCATGTAATAGTGTGACTTCTTCACATAATGGCTGTTTCATTTGAAAAATCTATTCAAATGAGAATATGAATTTATCAGCCCAAAAAAAAGAAGAAATATATAAAGTTATGTAACATTTATAATTTAGACTGGGATCCTGGCTAATCTTGACCTTGCGGCGCGCAGCTAGATTGGGCCGGATCCCAGGCTAATGTAACATCGTAAAACTCACGCAGGTAACGGAATTTTTTGCGTTGCTATAAGATCATTGAGGCCATCTTTTTTTATTGCGGGTTCCACATATTTAAATCGGAATTATAGAAAAAATGGAATGTTGTGAGCAGAATCAAAACAGAAATGATGAACACTGCAACATTTCCAGCAAAATATAAATAGGATGGAGGATCTGTGTACTCACATTATTTGTAAAATTCTCCTTATTCATGTGAAGCGTGTGCTTTACATCGAGGCTTATTATGCTAATCATCGACGCCACAGTACTTCAGCCAATCAGACAATGTTTATTTGGGGCATTCGATCGATTTTAACTCAGATTTTGGAATATTTCAATCGAAATTATAGAAAAATGGAATGTTGTTAGTACATATAAAATAGAAAATGATGATTACTTTTAGCTAAAGATAATTTGGATGGGGGTTCTGTGTATTCACATTATTTGCACAACTCTCCTTACTGATGCCATATTTGGAATTTCCGTGACCTAAATGGTTCGCGAAAATTAATATTTTTATATATAGTATAGTAATAATATTCAAGATCATAACAAAAAAACAGCAAATTTCTTTAAAATTACCAATTCAGGGGCAGCAACCCAACAACAGGTTGTACGATTCATCTGAAAATTTCAGGGCAGACAGATCTTGACCTGATAATCAATTTGACTTCATGTCAGATTTGCTCTTAATGCTTTGGTTTTTGAGTTATAAGCCAAAAACTGCATTTTATCCCTATGTTCTATTTTTAGCTGTGGTGGCCATCTTGGTTGGTTGACGGGGTCAATCCACACATTTTTGAAGCAAGTTACCCCAATGATGATTGTGGCTAAGTTTGGTTTAATTTGGCCCTGTAGTTTCAGAGGAGAAGATTTTTGTAAAAGATAACTATGATTTACGAAAAATTGTTAAAAATTGACTATAAAGGGCAATAACTCCTAAAGGGATCAACTGACTATTTCGGTCATTTGACTTATTTGTAGATCTTACTTTGCTAAACATTATTGCTGTTTACAGTATATCTCTATCTATAATAATATTCAAGATAATAATCAAAAACAGCAAAATTTCCTTAAAATTACCAATTCAGGGGCAGCAACCCAACAACAGGTTGTACGATTCATTTGAAAATTTCAGGACAGATAGATCTTAACCTGATAATCAATTTTTTTTTCCGTCAGATTTGCTCTTAAGGTGGTACCCAACACTTCAACTAAAATTAATTTGGCTCGTTTAATTTTCTTTAAATTTTGACAAAGTATTTACTTTGACCCTTTGACAAAAATATAAAAATTTGACAAAATTTGAACCAACCGTTTTATCAGAAAAATTACACTGGTTATATAGCAGTTTGACAAACACCAATTTTGATCACTGAGAAGCTTAGTATTTCCATTACAACACAACGTAATTAAAACGTTTAGCTGATTTTACAGAGTTATCTCCCTGTAGTGTTAGGTACCACCTTAAAGCTTTTGTTTTTGAGTTATAAGCCAAAAACTGCATTTTATCCATATCTTCTATTTTTAGCTGTGGCGGCCATCTTGATTGATTGGCCGGGTCAGGCCACACAAATTTTAAACTAAATACCCTAATGATGATTGTGGCCAAGTTTGGTATTTGGCCCGGTAGTTTCAGAGGAGAAGATTTTTGTAAAAGATTACTAAGATTTACGAAAAATGGTTAAAAATTGACTATAAAGGGCAATAACTCCTAAAGGGATCAACTGACCATTTCGATCATGTTGACTTATTTGTAGATCTTACTTTGGTTAACATTATTGCTGTTTACAGTTTATCTCTATCTATAATAACATTCAAGATAATAACAAAAAAACAGCAAAATTTCCTTAAAATTACCAATTCAGGGGCAGCAACCAAACAACGGGTTGTCTGATTTATCTGAAAATTTCAAGGCACATACATCTTCACCTGATAAACAATTTTACCCCATTTCAGATTTGCTCTAAATGCTTTGGTTTTTGAGTTATAAGCCAAAAACTGCGTTTTACCCCTATGTTCTAATTTTAGCCATGGCGGCCATCTTGGTTGGATGACCGGGTCATCGGACATAATTTTTAAACTAGATACCCCAATGATGATTGTGGCCAAGTTTGATTTTATTTGGCCAAGTAGTTTCAGAGGAGAAGATTTTTGTAGAAGTTAACGACGCCGGACGACGGACGCCGGACGCCAAGTGATGATAAAAGCGGACAAGGTGAGCTAAAAAGAAGATGTGGTATGATTGCCAATGAGACAACTCTCTCCAAGAGACCAAAATGACACAGAAATTCACAACTATAGGTCACTGTACGGCCTTCAAAAGCAAACCCCATACCACATAGTCTGCTATAAAAGGCCCCGAAATGACAACGTAAAACAATAAATACGAGAAAACTAACTCAAATTTCAAAAAAAAATACGTGCTCTTATGCTGCCGTTGCCAACTTCAATGATTTAAAGATGGTCGGGGTCTAAACTATTTTTTAAAAAGAAAATATTTAATGTTTTCATTGATTACAATTTTTAAATCAGGATTGGTTTACCAAATGATTAAGAAAATTCATGTTATGTAGGAATTTACACATTTTGTACATAAATCAGCCGTTAGTTTTTCACGTTTGAATTGTTTTACATTTGTCATTTAAGGGTCTTTTATAGCTGACTATACGGTACGGGTTTTGCTCATTGTTGATTGCAATAGAGTAACCTATAGAAATTATTAATTGGTCTTTAATTGAAGTTTGTCTCGTTGGCAATCATACGGTCGCATCTTCTTACTTTATTATGAGAACGGTGATTCCGTATTGTTGTGTTTTTGCTTTCGGAAACAAATTTTACGAGCTATCCTTTCATCTGATATTTTTTCACAAATTCAAGCTTCAAAAAAGGGTCGGCGATCAATATTTTTTTTTTATCAATTTTGAAATTGTAGAATTTGGCAAAGTATAGAAAATTCTTACACAGACCAATACCTACCTCACAGATTACCAGCAGGTCGAAATCCGATTTTGAATGATACAATTATTTTCATTTACTAGATGTGTATTTTTAAGTAATTCCTATATGTGCATGTTCACATGGATAACTGTTTTTTTCTCAAGCGAACAACTATGGACCAGGAACAGATTCCATGCACTTTTTATATACTATTGGTCATTTTTGGTTCAGCACTTTCATTTTCAACATATAACAGAGTATATCGGGTTACGCTAAATTTTCTTTGACTTTAAAAAAAAAAGTTTCCAAACTGATTATTTTTATGTTTTCGGTTTCAATCTTTTTGGTTTCGAGTTTACATTTTTGGTTTCGAGTTTACGACATTGTTTTACAAGTATAATCAACGTACTGAAGTACTGAACATCGGATGACCGCAAGTTCTTGTGGATGGTCACAAGCACTTGTCTCAGAAAAAAATCACATTTCTATGACTGAAACTGAGATTTATGTACAGAGATATATTTTTTTCTGAGAAAAGTTCGTGCGTAGATGATGAATAAATGACAGGGAATTCAATCTCACTGCTTTAATATCTATTATATTGTGGTGATACAAATCAGTATACTATGATGTGTTGTTATATATTATATTAATATTTGTATGTAGCAGTTACATGTATGTATAATTTTCATCCAATTGTATATCACTCTATTCTACGATTCTAATAAAAGTGCATTACACGTGCATGGATGGTGGACACTCTTCAATAACAGTTCGATTTTTCCAATAGATTGGATTTGAGTAGACATTCATAATTTCCCACAAAACTTTCTTGTGATATTCTTCCGCATGCGTTAACTCATTTCTTATGTACGTGTGCATAGATTTTAATGCATTTAAATATTTCTAACGACACAATATGTTTGTATTTTTCATTTCCGTTCTAATGAGTATTCATTAAAGAAATGAATTTATAAGAAGCGATAAGATAGGTTATTTTGCACTCGATGATATCCGCGTATTTATACGATCGGTTACCAGTCAAAACCGAAAGTCAAATCTCTATACAATACATCGGAATTAATCCCCTCACGGTCATCGCGATGTAAGAATCAATATTCATGTTATGTTTTGTGGCGTTTTGTGAAGATAAAAAAGATCTACTTTACACAACAACAAAAGACATTTGCACACAACAGATTGATTTGTTATTTTTTCTTTCTCGAAAGAGTTTGGAGTGTCTGTAAATTAACACCTTAGAGCTAGCTGCTACATGTTTGTGTGCCATCCATCATATATGTCGGACAACTACTCTCTCTCTCTCTCTCTCTCTCTCTCTTGTTCTTTCTGAAATTATTGTAAAAGAACAGTTTTAACTTTCATACATGCCTATTTACAAGGCATTTCTGTTGGAGATTCGAGAAAATAAACATTCTGTCACACTACTTCTACATGTAATAACCCTATTTTTCATACACATTGCTAGGTAGATGTACTAACAGTAGATTAATAAAAATTATCTTTAGCTATACTGAAATTTTATGGCATACGAGTATTTCTCTCTAAAACTTTTTGTTAAATGAGTCGATGCAACAACAAAAAACGATTGCACGTTTTACTGAAATGTTCACGACTAAGGAGTACTTTTTCTCATGAGATTTGTTGTGAGAATTTTCATTCATGTGTATAGCTTCGATTTTTTTAATAGCAACGCTAGGAATTACAGATACTATCTGGCTGAGGAGGATATCTAAAAGAAGATCTCACTTTTGGTTGCATTCCCTTTTTCAATGTATCTTGCTTTTATAAAGTGGGGGTGTGGTCATTAGTAAGTTTTCTCTTTGTTATAGGTCCGGGGCCTTGTCTTTATGGAGCATCCCAGTTAAATATTTCGACATCTTATATCCTTAATACAATGCAGATCTACATTTTAATGCATATTAAACGAGAACTTTATTTTATATAGATCAGACCATTTTCTGAAATTATGTTATGCCAAATATGCAAGAAAAGTCGTATACCAGTTTAACGTTATTATAACGCGGACGTCAAATTATGCTTACGGGGGGATTTTCTACCTGCAACTCAAACAAAAGTACATATCATATCATTTTAAAGGAAATTAAATGTATCTTCCATAAATATCAGTTAACAGGTGATAAAAAATTGGGATATAGTAGAATTTCGTTTGATAAAAAGCCTCTGAATTATTCTTTGTGTTATTTTGTCCTCCGGGACCTTTAATTGGACACGGGAAAAATGACGATGTTTTTAAAATAAGACCGCAGTTACATAATGATGACTTCAGATAGCTTCTTCGGAACATGTATAATTTTTCTTATATTATTAAAATCCATTTTCGTATGTTATATGTTATGAAATTGAAGACAGAAAGTTTTTTTACGGGTTGAGCAGCAAATTGGGACATTTTCACCCTTTTTTGTTTAAACTTTTCTGACGATCTTCCTACTCTCATAGTTAAAAAACGTCTATTACATCATTTAACTTTAATTGTTTACAATAAATTTGTAAAATTTTAAACCATTCTACTTACTAATGAATCCGCACTGGGAATTCAAAGACAGGCGCACACAAAACAAAATTGTAACAGCGGGACAACCTTAAAATGACGTTATAGGCATCGAAATACGCATTTTTTTCATTTAAAAATGGACAAAGCACAAATTCATCTATGTTATTGATTTCTATGGTTTATTTCCTTTCGAATGATATGCATAACATGGCTATTAATTGTATAGGATAACGGAGCTTGAATTTGAATAACCCGCCATCTAACCCATATTTCCAAAGTGACACCAATATCGTGCGCAACGTGACTATATGTAGTTTTAGATGTTTTTATAAAATAGTTATCAAAGGTACCAGGATTATAATTTAGTACGTCAGACGCGCGTTTCGTCTACATAAGACTCATCAGTGACTCTCATATCAAAATATTTATAAAGCCAAACAAGTACAAAGTTGACTTGAAGAGCATTGAGGATTCAAAATTCCAAAAAGTTGTTCCAAATACGGTTGAAAATATAAAATCTTCCTTCCCTTGGTTATTATTTTATTTTTTTAATTAATAATTTATTATGAAAAAAAACAAAAAAACTTCACAATAAAAATATTTGGGTCGGAAATATAATGACTTATTTTAGATTTACCTCTTAGCATTCGAAACATTTGGAGCTTTTCTCCGAAGATATGGAAAATATAAGAGGCGTGCTTAGGTCACATGATCTTTTGGACAAAATGGCAGAAGGTGCATAAATTTTATTTTTAATCAAAAGTATCTTAATTAATGCAAAGTTTACCGTTTCTTAGAAAATTGAATTTCTCAATCATGTTAGCTGCGATAGATTACAATTTTAATTCCCACAATGAGCACTTTGTATTGCTTACGTACAATGCATTGAAAAATTACAACAAAATTTCCACTCCCATATAATTTGAAATTTCACCTACGGCTACAGGTCGGAGACCACGGTTATACATCACTATATGTGGATGAGACATAAGTTAAACAGAGTGTACTGCATACTACATCTTCAGATTGTGCCCTCTAGTCAAAACATGTACTCTGACAACATTTACTATTTAGCTGGTTTCACATAAAATGACTCTGTCATGTCTGTAGCTCAAAAATCCAACATGTTTAATATTGATTTATGAATTATGAAAAAGGTTTATAATCCATATACAAAAACCTTCACTTAGTTAGATCTATCAATTATGTTTAACACTTTGATTACATGTGATAATTATTGACGATCTGATAAAAAGATAATCATAGATAATAACAGTTAATCTCGTTGTAATACTGACCATGAGTTTATGAATCATGTTTTACCAATTCTAAGATATATATACGGTATACATTTTGTCATGAAAAGTATAAAAAAAAAAAAACTAAAAAAAACTAAAAAAAACCCCATCTTCACAAATTAAGACAAAGGTAGTCTTGTAATTGACTACTCAATAGGCTTAAATGCTAAACAGCTGATCTTTGAAAAAAAAAAAATATGCTATATAGTTTAAAAAAGAAGATGTGGTATGATTGCCAATGAGACAACTCCCCAAGAGACCATTTTTCCGATATTTTACTTATAAATGAACTTAGTTTTTTTCTACCAGGAAACATTACATTCACTCTGGCTAAAGTTTTAAAAATTTTAATAACTTTCTAAAACTATCCTGGATTTGTACCAAACTTGGACAGAAGGTTGTTTAGGATCAAAAGCTACATGTACATGTAGTATCTAGTATTGTTGTTCATATTTTGTTCTTGTCTTTACATATTTTATTCATAAATTGACCTAGTTTTTCTTCCAGTTACATACTGTCTGCAGTTAAAATTTTTAAAAACAGTTATTAGATTCATAAATTATCCTTGAATTTTACTAAACTTGGACAGAAGCTTCTTACAATAAAAAAACAGTATTGAGAGGAGTATTTTAATTATTCTTTTTCCTTGTTTTTGTTGAGCCTGCGATTAGTCTTGACAATATACACTTTCTTTCAATATTGTGTTACATGTATCTAACAATAAAAACAAGTTTTGTCCCTTTAGCATGTTTAGTTTAAAAATAAGGATGTAGTGATTTTTACAATAACCCATTTGACTTCAAATTGTTATTTAAAAGTTTGAGCACTGTTTTTTAGCTCACCTGGCCTAAAAGGCCAAGTGAGCTTTTCCCATCACTTGGCGTCCGTCGTCATCTGTCGTTCGTCGTCGTTAACTTTTACAAAAATCTTCTCCTCTGAAACTACTGGGCCAAATTAAACCAAACTTGGCCACAATCATCATTGATGTATCTAAGTTAAAGTTTGTGTTTTTTTACCAGGCCAACCAACCAAGATGGCCGCCTAGGCTAAAATTAGAACATAGGGGTAAAATACAGTTTTTGGCTTATAACTCAAAAACCAAAGCATTTAGAGCAAATCTGACATGGGGGTAAAATTGTTTTTCAGGTCAAGATCTATCAGATTTTCAGATGAATCAGACAACACATTGTTGGGTTGCTGCCCCTAAATTGGTAATTTTAAGGAAATTTTACTGTTTTTGGTTATTATCTTGAATATAATTATAGATGGAGATAAACTGTAAACAGCAATAATGTTCAGCAAAGTAAGATTTACAAATAAGTCAACATGACCAAAATGGTCAGTTGACCCCTTCAGGAGTTATTGCCCTTTATAGTCAATTTTTAACAATTTTTCGTAAATCTCCATGATCTTTTTCCAAAATCTTCTCCTCTGAAACTACTGAACCAATTCAATCCAAACTTCATCTGATTGATTCCTAGGGTATCTGGAATAAAGTTTGTGTTTTAATTCCCATTTCATCAAAAAACATGGCCGCCATGGCTAAAAATAGAACATAGGAGTAAAATGCAGTTTTTGGCTTATAACTCAAAAACCAAAGCATTTAGAGCAAATCTGACATGGGGTTAAATTGTTAATTAATTCAAGATCTATCTGCCCTGAAATTTAAATATGAATGGGACAACCAGTTGTTGGGTTGCTGCCCCTGAATTGGTAATTTTAAGGAAATTTTGCTGTTTTTGGATATTATCTTGAATATTATTATGGATAGAGATAAACTGTAAACAGCAATAATGTTCAGCAAAGTAAGATTTACAAATAAGTCAACATGACCAAAATAGTCAGTTGACCCCTTTAGGAGTTATTGCCCTTTATAGTCAATTTTTAACCATTTTTCGTAAATATTCATGATCTTTTACAAAAATCTTCTCCTCTGAAACTACCGGGCCAAATTAATCCAAACTTGGCCACAATCATCATTGGGGTATCTAGTTTAAAAATTGTGTTTTGTGACCGGGCAAACCTACCAAGATGGCCGCTACGGCTAAAAATAGAACATAGGGGTAAAATGCAGTTCTTGGCTTTTAACTAAAAAACCAAAGCATGAAGAGCAAATCTCTCAAGGGGTAAAATTGATTAACTGGTCAAGATCTATCTGCCCTGAAATTTTCAGATGAATCAGACAACACATTGTTGGGTTGCTGCCCCTAAATTGGTAATTTTAAGGAAATTTTACTGTTTTTGGTTATTATCTTGAATATTATTATAGATGGAGATAAACTGTAAACAGCAATAATGTTCAGCAAAGTAAGATTTACAAATAAGTCAACATGACCAAAATGGTCAGTTGACCCCTTCAGGAGTTATTGCCCTTTATAGTCAATTTTTAACAATTTTTCGTAAATCTCCATGATCTTTTACCACAAAATCTTCTCCTCTGAAACTACTGAACCAATTCAATCCAAACTTCATCTGATTGATTCCTAGGGTATCTGGAATAAAGTTTGTGTTTTAATTCCCATTTCATCAAAAAACATGGCCGCCATGGCTAAAAATAGAACATAGGAGTAAAATGCAGTTTTTGGCTTATAACTCAAAAACAAAAGCATTTAGAGCAAATCTGACATGGGGATAAATTGTTAATCAGGTCAAGATCTATCTGCCCTGAAATTTAAAGATGAATGGGACAACCAGTTGTTGGGTTGCTGCCCCTGAATTGGTAATTTTAAGGAAATTTTGCTGTTTTTGGATATTATCTTAAATATTATTATGGATAGAGATAAACTGTAAACAGCAATAATGTTCAGCAAAGTAAGATTTACAAATAAGTCAACATGACCAAAATAGTCAGTTGACCCCTTTAGGAGTTATTGCCCTTTATAGTCAATTTTTAACCATTTTTCGTAAATATCCATGATCTTTTACAAAAATCTTCTCCTCTGAAACTACCGGGCCAAATTAATCCAAACTTGGCCACAATCATCATTGGGGTATCTAGTTTAAAAATTGTGTTTTGTGACCAGGCAAACCTACCAAGATGGCCGCTACAGCTAAAAATAGATTATAGGAGTAAAATGCAGTTTTTGGCTTTTAACTTAAAAACCAAAGCATGAAGAGCAAATCTCTCAAGGGGTAAAATTGTTTAACTGGTCAAGATCTATCTGCCCTGCAATTTTCAGATGAATCTGACAACTCGTTGTTAGGTTGCTGCCCCTAAATTAGTAATTTTAAGGAAATTTGCTGTTTTTGGTTATTATTTTGAATATTATTATAGATAGAGATGAACTGTAAACAGCAATAATGTACATCAATTTAAGACTCAAAAATAGGTCAAAATGGCCAAAATGGTCAATTGACTCCCTATGAAGTTATTGTCCTTTATAATCAATTTTTAACAATTTTCTTAAAATTTGTAAATTTTTACAAACATTTTCCACTGAAACTACACGGACAAGTTCATTATAGATAGGGATAATTTTAAGCAGCAAGAATGTTCAGTAAAGTAAGATGTACAAACACATCACAATCACCTATTAAAACACAATTTTATCATAAACTGCCTGCTTCCTTTGTTTAATTCACATATACCAAGGTGAGCGACACAGGCTCTTTAGAGCCTCTAGTTTTTAGCTCACCTGGCCCAAAGGGCCAAGTGAGCTTTTCTCATCACTTGGCGTCCGGCGTTCGGCGTCCGATGTCCGTCGTCGTCCTGCGTCCAGCGTTAACTTTTACAAAAATCTTCTCCTCTGAAACTACTAGGCCAAATTTAACCAAACTTGGCCACAGTCAGCATTGGGGTATCTAGTTTAAAAGTTGTGTCCGGTGACCCCGCCAACTAACCAAGATGGCCGCCATGGCTATAAATAGAACATAGGGGTAAAATGCAGTTTTTGGCTTATAACTCAAAAACCAAAGCATTTAGAGCAAATATGACAGGGTAATATTGTTAATCAGGTTAAGATCTATCTGCCCTGAAATTTTCAGATGAATCTGACATTCCGTTGTTAGGTTGCTGCCCCTGGATTGGTAATTTTAAGGAAATTCTGTTGTTTTTGGTTATTATCTTGAATATTATTTTAGAAAGAGATAAACTGTAAACAGCAATAATGTTCAGCAAAGTAAGATCTACAAATAAGTCAACATGACCAAAATGGTCAGTAAACCACTTTAGGAGTTATTGCCCTTTATAGTCAATTTTTAACCATTTTTCGTAAATCTTAGTAATCTTTTAGAAAAATCTTCTCCTCTGAAACTGCTGGGCCAAATTATTTGAAACTTTGCCACAATCATCATTGGGGTATCTAGTTTAAAAATTGTGTCCGGTGACCCCGCACACCAACCAAGATGGCTACCATGTCTAAAAACACAACATAGGGGTAAAATGCAGTTTTTGGCTTATAACTCAAAAACCAAAGCATTTAGAGCAAATCTGACAGGTTGTAAAATTGTTTATCAGGTGAAGATCTATCTGCCCTGAAATTTTCAGATGAATTGGACAACCTGTTTTTGGGTTGCTGCCCCTGAATTGGTAATTTTAAGGAAATTTTGCTGATTTTGGTTATTATATTGAATATTATTATAGATATAGGTAAACTGTAAACAGCAATAATGTTCAGCAAAGTAAGATCTACAAATAAGTCAACATGACCGAAATGGTCAATTGACCCCTGTAGGAATTATTGACCTTTGTAGTCAATTTTCAATCTGCTTCCTTTGTTTATTATTCACATATACCAAGGTGAGCGACACAGGCTCTTTAGAGCCTCTAGTTTTTTAACTTACATGAACATCCTGGATTTGGATTGTTGCCAGTTTCATGGTCACATATTCAATGCTATATTTTATAACATGCACATGTAGGTACTGTTACCAAGATTTGATTGAAATTAATGTGAGAAACAACTAAAATGATTTCTGGTCTGGAACTGTTACATATCATGATGTGTATATTTATAATGTTAATTTTTTTGTTTATTTGTAGGAGAGGTAGTAAAACTACAGAATCATCTGAGTTTACTTCGAGAGGAATATGTTAAGCTACAAAATCGATTGGCTCAGGTAGAGAAGAAATACCAGATTGCTGTTGCTAGTTCTGGTCAGTCAGGATCAGATGACAATTTTGTAGCTAGATTATTAAAAACAGTTGCTGAACTGTTCAATAAAGAACTCTACAGGTATGCAATCATGACAACACAATGTTTGTTATTGATATTCCTAACCAAAATGCTTACAGTTTCAAATTGTATAAAGAATTAATTTAGAATTTTACCATAAAATGTATTGATAAAAGAATTACTGGTAGTACATATTTATCCTTATTATAACTAATTGTGTAACTGCCAGTATTATTTACACTTCTGTCCGTGCTATGTTTGCAAAATAAGAGTATGAGGCATTAATATGAAATAAAAAGTTTGAACATAACAGTAAGTATAACTGTTCTATATCTTGTTGTTCAGTGTGAACCAAGGCTCCGTGTTGAAGGCCGTACATTGACCTATAATGGTTTACTTTTTTAAATTGTTATTTGGATGGAGAGTTGTCTCATTGGCACTAACACCACATCTTCCTTAATCTTTCTATAAGAGATTACTTAGTGCAAGTCTATTAGAAACATAGGGACTGGACAAGACTAGTGGGTAGTATAGGAGTATACATTTTTTTAAATGCATGTAAACAATTGACAAGCTATATATCTGTATGTAATGAAGTCTGTATGTGGATAAGAAAAAGAAAACCAACAGCCTGATTTAAGATAATGAAAATTTAAACTAAAAAAAATATGACAGACCACATCAATGACAACCACTGGTCCATTTTTTGTCTGTTATATTTGTAATGGCAAGTTTAATTCACAGAATTCAAATAGTATGCACAATAAACCACTAATTTTCTGCTTAAAAATTTATTCGGACTAGTAATTTTTTGCTAAAGTTTGTTTAAACACTTAATAAAAATATTGAATATTAATCTTCATACTTGCATTCAAAAAAGATTTTAGTACAGACTGACCAAAGTCTATATTTCTTTTACAGTGACATAACCATTCACTTGCAAGGTTCACAACAGATATATGGTCACAGGTTTGTCCTAGCTGCTAGAAGTGACTACTGGGGTCTGCCTGATCTATCTTCTGTCAAAGAACTGGATTTAACTGGTAAGGAGGCAAAGTATTATTCTAAGATTCCTGCTTAAGGAATTGTGTGTTACAAGTAGAATTAATTTTTGAATTACCAGTATTTTGGTTTGGCAAATCTTGCATTTATCTTTTTGATTAATGCTTTTTTGCATGTTGGAAATTTGCATTTAAAATAAAAATATAACTGCTGCAGAAAAATCCTAATTTATGAATGTCAAAATTACTATAATTGACAATTAGCATGATTAGAAAATATCACAGAATTTTAGAAAAGTCATATTAAACTTTAATAGAATGCAGGGTAGTGATTTAATATATTGCACTTTATATATATTTCTTTTTTGTAAAAATAAACCAGCTTTTCTTGTAACCATTCAACATGAAAAGTATTTTTTTTTAGTTATTTAGTCTTTCAATAACAAGAATATACTTTTTGTTAAACTCTGATAGTTGAGACTTACAGTACTTCTAAAAACATTTCAGATATAAAGTATGAGGTAGCCAATGCATTGATGAAGTGGGTATACACAGATGAAATAGATATAAAAACAGATGATGTCTTCCTGTTAGAGTTACTCAGAGTGGCCACCAGGTTTAAACTTAAGGTGCTACAAGAAAGGTACTTTATAGTGATAAATATTGTTAGCTGTTTCGGGCAGCAGTGTCAACAATACATTAAATATAGATTTCTGATAAAGTTATTTTACAGGAAACCTCTAGAAGTATAGGTAAATGATATTTGGAAAGCAGTTTTATAAAAAATGGTTCATGTCATTTCCATATATTATTTTGCTCCACTTTCTCTGTCATCATCTATTGATTTTGAATGTTACGCATAGATAACAGGTAAAGTTTGTGAACAATCAGTTTTAAGTTAGGTTAGATTAAAAGGGAACCACTTATTATTAATCAGTGGTATTTTGTAATCAGTTCAATATATGCATTGGCGTTTCCCAATTCCATGGTTCACTGACATTTTAAATGTTAGCCTTAACTACGTACTAATTCATAGCCCCATTTCTTTCTGTGATAAATTTTGCAATTTCAAACATTAATGGCTACTTTGTCATGCATTCAAATAAACTGGCAGTCATTTCATGTCAAAACTATATCTTATCCTGACTTTTGCTGAAAAATTCAGTACACTTTAATTGCATAAACATGAATGAGCGTACTGTTTACTGGAAGTAAGATACTTCAAAAACAGGTACTTCTGATCTGAACAACAGAGTAAATATCCTCCTACTATAATTATATATATATATTTTTATTATTCAAAAGAATCTTCCAACCAAGTCCTAAAACTTTTCATTTGATACCTAAACTTCCCAATGATTTTACCTATTGACAAATATTAAGCTATGTGTAGGAACTATTTTGTTTAAAATATATACAACTTTCTTGTATGTTCTTTCTGACTGGGCCAACATTATTGGTTCTATACCTTTGTAGAAAAAGTCAACATTTGCATTATAGCCATTATCTATAAATCCAAAATTACAAAAAAGAAACATATCTCTGTGTCCACAATTTTATTTTAATATATAGCTTTATTGTGATAAATTTATGTTCCACGATAATTAATTGGTGTGAGTTTGATCAAAACAGTTGCAGGACAACCATGCACAAATAAAAGATTTTACACAAAATTCATATCAAGAAGTTATGAAAGGCTTTTAATAGCTTACAAGCTCTAATTATATAAACACCAAATTATCAAATGCAGTGGAAAAAACTCTTCAGTAAAGTAGATATTGACAATCTTTGATGAAATATGAGACTTCAAACAAAACCTATTATAAGGGCTTATAGAACTAAATCTGATATAATTGAGTATACTTTATTCAGAAATAATGTAAGCAGAAAACATAGACCAGTGCATACCATACAATCCCTCAGTACCAGCATGACCATCATGACGGATTGTTAACTTATCTCCCCTCTTTAGTTCCATCACAGCATTCAAAGAACCTTGGGAGTAGTTATGTCCATATGTTCCAACAGTGCTTTCATTATTCTTCCATAGATGGCAATGCAGTTGTTTTCCTCTGAAGGACATTACTGAACCTGATACAAGATATAAACCAGTCTTTTTCACAGTAAATACACCAGTTGAAGAATCATAAATTTTTCCTGTATTTAACCAAACCTTGTCAAATTTGATCACTTCATTTGCTGCTAAGTTTGTACCTTTAGTAAGTGATACCGTAAATGCATCACGCTTGCCAGCATGGGGTTCTAAAAATAAAGGAAATTTTGAAGTAAGAAAATAGGTTGAGTTGAAAAATTAGTTCTAGTGAAATGTTGTAATAGAAACAAAAAATAATTATAATATAAGAATTATCACATATGGTATGATTGACAATTAACTATCTGTCTAAAATTAAATGGTTGTAAGCAACAGTAGTTGCAAATATAGTTTATAGGAGCTACAAAGTTTTGTTTCTTGAGTATTCTTATACAACAAAACATCTAAACCCCTTTAATAGTTCAGGTTTATTGTATTTGTAATAGTTGATCTTTGAATATGCTTATGAGACTCAATGTTCTCCTCTAAATGGAGACAGAAATTGAATGCAACACACATTAATTTTATTTACTTAATATTATATATAAATCTGGTTCATTAGAAGTAAACATAATTACTTCAACTCACCATTATCAATTCTTGGTTTTCTGATTTTGCACATCATATCCATTAAATCTTCTGATAGTCTACTTTCTGTAAAAATAAAGGTTTTTAAAAGTCTTCCACAATTTTAGTGAATTTGTTAGCCTTGCACTATTTAAATAAAATTTTAAATCTTACTCAATTTAAGTGAACTTGTAAGTGATTTACAATTTTAGTAAATTTGCAAGCCATTGCACAATTTTATTAGATTAGGGACATCACTTGCTGTACATATAAGATATGATGAAATTTCATCAGACCCTTGATATTTCTTTGTAAAAAAAATATTTAAAACTGGTACACTCAAATGAATTATTTAGTCAGATGGACTACAGTTGGGTGATTTTGGTTGATGTTGTCTGTTTTACTTTCCAATATTTTTGATAATTCTTGTTATTATAGTGTTATAAGACAATACAATTTGGAGGCACAAGAATCTTGTCACTTAATAGTGAATTGTTTGGTAATTGACATGGAAGAAAAAATATGTGTGACATTCAAAGAATGTTAAAAGTGCATAATGTTAATAAACTTACCCTTTTTGCAAGAGGCTTGTACATTGCTGATTATCATCATAGCGATAAGCATGAGAATATTGCATACACACTTCATGCTCATCTTAAATGTTTGTTGTAGTTATGATAGTAAAAAATGCTGAATACCAGTCTGGTGCTGCTGTTATTCTTTTATATCAATATCATGCCAGATATTACAAGTATCATGTTAAAATGACATTTATTAAAATGTAATATGATAGGATTACATTCACAGGCAATATTTTAAACAAGACAGCTTGTTACCTTAATCTCAGTAACAGGAAAAAATGTGCAAACACTTTTAATTTAAGTGGGATAAAACATATTCAAATGCATGTTTCTTTTGAAATCATTATTGAAACAAATTTTTGAATACTATTTCATGAAATCAGTACCATTTCATTTTATAATAGAATTTAAAAAATAAAAATTCTCCAAACAAAAAATAACCAAAAATGAAAGTGTTGTAAAATTTGATACAGCTGCTTGTAATTTTTTATGAAGAAAAAAATTGACAACATATTTAAAATCAGAAAATTTTCAAAAGCTATATACAGACTTGATGGAATATAGTAGATATAGTGCATAATGTAACTTTTTATTAATAAGGCAGCAACCATTTGATTTTCTGGGGGAGGCTATGGATTTTTTTTCTGGACATACTCTTTTTTTCGCCTTTGGCGAAAGACAATCTTTTTTTGGGGGGACAAGTCAAACACATTTTTCTTCTTTCCATTTTAGCATTACATATAGTGGCAGCTGAAACAAACATTTTTTTTTTATCAGGGTCAAATTATTTTTTTTCCAAAAACAGAAAACAAACTTTTTTTTCCAAAAAAAAAAACATAGCCCTCCCCCCCCTCAGAAAATCAACTGGTTGCTGCCTAACCAGGACATAACTGCAGTTGTTGACAGTTATTTCCTTCTCATATTAAACGACAGAATTACAAACCAAAACACATAGATGTACCGCAGGTTAATTATCACATTGTGATTGGTTAAATGATGTCACATGATGACCCCCTATGAATCCGTAGGGTGTTAGTAAAAAGTGGGTACATGAAGTCACGTCTATTGTTATTGGTGACGTCATCTATTAATGTTGTTGTGTTTTATTGTTTATTTGTCTACAAATTGCAGCACAAAAAGTAACACATGCAATAAATTCGTTATAGAGGGTGAATGAAATTGATTGTAAGGTAAAAATGTCTGTTTAGCAGGTTTCATACCACCTTGTCCTCATTTTCATGATTCTTTAGTCATTGTTAAGTTCTTGTTTTTTGGTCTGTTGTTCAATTACCAGAAGTAATAGATCAACTTTGTTTAGTCTATAGATCTAGAATAATTGTATGCTGTACACGTGTCTGTCTGACAGGATTTTTCTGACCTTGACCTCATTGTCATGGATATTTATAAATTTAAAGATATATATGATATAGTAAAACCTTAATCCCAAGTCACTTACAACATAAAATCAATGGTCAGTAAAGCAGACGAGACATTACAGTATGTGCACTCTTATTTAAGATATATACAGTGTAACCTGTGTAATCTGACACACAGGGGGAGGGGGCAGAAAATAAAGGTCGGATTAAGCAGGGTGTAGGAATACTCCGATGCAAGGATAGGCATATTTTGGGACCAGTATAATGTGTCAGTCAAAGCAGGATGTTCTAATATTCAGGTGTTGGATTAGACAGGTTACACTGTATATTCATTTTATTTCTATAGATGTGAGAATGGCTTGATGTCCTTTGTTAATATGAAGAATTGTATCAGATTTTATCAGACAGCCGAAGAAATATCTGCTGAACTACTGAAGCAACATTGTTCTGAACTGATATCTAACCACTGGGTAGGTATGATTAGTTGGATGCTAATTATCTATTGGAAGGTTGACCTAATTCTAAGCGACCATTTTGAAAGAAAATCTTTTTTATGGAGCATAGTTCTGATTATATACTGTGAAAGTACTTTTATTCGTGGGGTACCAATTTTCATGGTTTTCGTGGATGACTTTATCCATGAATTTAAGTGTCCAATGAAATAAGACAACCATTGTCCAAATCAAGACATGGAAAGATCCCCATGAAGGTTTGAAAACTGATATGATCTAGAGAATATATTGAATAACCTCGAATCTGAGAATACTTTAATAACAGTCACAGCAGTACAACTGCATGCAAGAGTATACCCAGTTAATCTTTAATAACCTAAACTGTACAACTTTTGATCTCTTAATTCTCATCAAAATATGTGTATTCGATGAAAGTCATATTTCCGGTATTAATACGCTAGTATGATAAAGTGTTCATTTTATATCCTCATATATAGTTCTCGTACATATGGGAAATAATAATTTCATGCTGTGCTTCATTTTTATAAGAATTATTTGACAATTAAAGATACGTACATTTATGATACTGATTTCTTAAGGTGACATATTTATGGCCTAATTTACACCTTTGATGGTTCTTAATCTGTTGATCACTTTATCTTGGTAGTCTCAGCTTGGGTTAATCAGTGTTGTCACTACGATTTACATCGGTCAATGTTTACTTTGCAATTTCCTTCAATCCAGACCATTTGTAACCTTCCTATCTAAAGGCTTAAATTTTCCTTTTTCTTTTTTTGGAAAACTAAAATCCATGAATTTAAAAACCCACGAACAAATAAATATTGCTCAAACCATGAACATTGATACCAACGAATTAAAGTACTTTCACAGTATGTTGTTTTGAACTGAAATCTTATCATTGGGTAGGTATAATATTTTGGATGCTAATTATCTAATGGAAGGTTGACCTAATTCTAAGCAACTATTTTGAAAGAAGATCTTTTTACGAAGCATAGATCTGATTGTATTAGTTTAACAATCTAATATCACCATAATGCCCTAATCATAAGAAACAATTATGTAATTTTTATTTAGCAGTGTAATTTACACAATTTAGAAAGGGGCAAGTGCAGCATAACCTGAAAAGGATGTTTTCCATAGGTTAATATGGTGTTTTTATCATAAAAAAATGTTGCTGTCCAAAAAAACAGTTATCACAGGAGCAGTGCTGAATATTACCTTTTACCTATATTGCTAATACCCATAGCGTAGGAAATAAATTATTGATAGTATTTGTACTATATTCTTACCTGTAATTAGCAGTTAATCAAATGACTTATTAAGGTGACATATGTTTTCAGAATGATTTTACGAGTGATGATTTTGAGACGATGCCAGCACCTTTACTGTACAGTATGTTTAAGGCTAAGACAGAATTTCCTCTACACACTGCGATAAGAGCCAAGAGGGAAGATGTTGTTTTCTTATATCTCATGGAATTTGACTCTCAGGTAAACTTTGTTGTACATTGACAATGAATTGAAGTTTTATGTTTAATTGTGGTCTACCTTCAATAGTAGGGGGCATTAAGTTTTTGTAAAAAGTTATTGGTAAGGTCAAATCTACCTGAGTATTAGCATGCATGATCATAAGATGTGAATCTTTTTAAAATGTTCAACTGTATGCCAAATTAGGGTTGTGACCTAGATTTCATAGTTCACTGAACATGGCAATGAACTAGTGCAAGTGAGGTATTGTGTGCAATGGACTCATTGTTTTGTCACTATTTTCATAAGCAATATAAAAAAGAAGATGTGGTATGATTGCCAATGAGACAACTATCCACAAAAGACCAAAATGACACAAACATTAACAACTATAGGTCACCGTATGGCCTTCAACAATGAGCAAAGCCCATACCGCATGTCACTGATGTAGGCTAATGACAAACATCTTGCATTTTCTTTCTGCTGATAAAAACCAATATTACTCTAGTACGAGATGGAAAATGATCATATAGAAATAACAAAGGTGAAATCAGTGATTATGTAATTACCTGGCTGTTTTAAATGGTGAAGAAGATTAAATTTTACTGATGGTTGTGATGCATTCAAAAGATGAGTTTATAAAACCATTCATAGGCTATAAAATTGATAATCTCAGTCAGCAAATGAAGAGTTGAAATTTTCTTAAGAGCACATCCTTACCCATCATACATAGTAATTAAGTTAATATTTATAGATGTGCCAATACATTTAATTGTATTTTTTTTTAGTTATCAAATAAGTTGAACGAGGTTGATGGTAAAGGTGACCTTCCTCTTGACCTTGCCCTACATTCTAGACAAGAAAGCATTGCACATACACTGATTAAACACAGAGTTGATGTAAACAGGAGAGATAACTCTGGAAAATGTCTCTTACACAAAGCAATTAAAAGAGGTATGACTTGTTTGTTTTAAAAATACATGCAGTACATGAAAAAAACCTGATATACTTCTAATGGTTATAAAATTTTATTGCAAGAGGAAAATGAAGGGACGTTTTCTATACCCCGAAATTTGCACAGCAGCATACAACAGTGGTTGTTCCTAATTAAAGTTCCATAGGATAAATTGTGTTATTTATATTTATCCTATTTATGTAAGTTATAAAAAAGAAATTAAAAGATTGAAACAAATGGTCTGCTGTTATGAGCATTTCATTCATACAAAGTTTATGAAAGGAAGGTAGTTACCTGTCAGAATAGCATGTACTTGGTAGTAAAAGAATATACATAGTTTCAATGATATTTTTATATCCAATCAAAACAAAGATTTTTATTCTCTTCACTTCAGGAGATGAGTTTTCTGCAGAGTTTTTGATCACAAACAAAGCTGATGTTAACATGACAACACATTTAGACAAAGAAACACCCCTACACATGGTAGCATCATTTAACCCTGATGTATCAAGTCCAGATGTCATAAAAGGGATGGCAAGGATAGCACAGAAACTGTTAGAGCATGGTAGTGATCCCAACCAACAGGATACTGCTGGCAGGTATGGAGTATAAAAAAGGGTCATACAAAAAGAGAGGTGAAGGATACTACAGAGGCATTCAAACTCATAAGTTGAAAATAAACTGACAACACCATAGCTAAAAAAGAAAAAAAACCAAAACAAACAGACTAACAATAGTATACAAAACAACATTTTTTCTACTTTTCTACATTGGCTTAAGGTATAGGGGAGGGTTGAGATCTCATAAAAATGTTTAACCCTGCTGCATTTTTGCGCCTGTCCCAAGTCAGGAGCCTCTGACCTTTGTTAGTCTTGTATTATTTTAATTTTAGTTTCATGTGTACAATTTGGAAATTAGTATGGCGTTCATTACCACTGAACTAGTATATATTTGTTTAGGGGCCAGCTGAAGGACACCTTTGGGTATGGGAATTTCTCGCTACATTGACCTGTTGGTGACCTTCTGCTGTTGTTTTTTCTATGGTCGGGTTGTTGTCTCTTTAACACATTCCCCATTTCCATTCTCCATTTTATACAAAACCAAAGATTGACCAACACAAACCCAATCAAAACCTTGAGGTTCCAAATACAGATTGGTCAAATCAGAACAGGGTATTAATTGCTGCTACGCTAATTATATAAGATCAGGAAATTAAGAGAAAAGACTGAGAGTTAGAATAATGTGTCATGGTAGGATGACATGTCTTTCTGTGGACTGTTATCTTATGAACTAGCACATACAAAGATCCGGCTCAGCTTGTCCATCTTGTGCAAAGCAGGGTTAATATATGTATTATTTTACATGTTCTCACCCTGAATATGCAATTAATTTGCCACTGGACGCTAAACAGTCATCTATCATCATTATCATTGATGTACTCCACATTACTCTATCATCATTATCATTGATGTACTCCACATTACTCTATCATTGATGTACTCCACATCACTCTATCATTTGTATTTTCAGTACTCCATTACATTGTTCTGTGTTCTGTAAGAATGAGGCAGTGATGCAGGTCTTATTAAACAGTAGTAAAACCAACCTGGAACTGAAGAACCTCGAGGGACATACAGCTCTATGGCTAGCTATACAACAGGTTGGCAGAATTTTCATTTATGAAATCAAAAGTTTCATTACAATTTATGTTTACTTTGGATTTATTTATTTTCAAGGGTAACAATTTTTGTGGATTGAGGAAAGCTTGCATTTTTTTGGATATTCTATTTCTTGGTTGTGCCAAAGTTTGCATAAATTCCTAACACATTCATTCTTTTGCACATCTTTACCACCCTGGGAATTAAACCAAGAAATCCACAAAATTTGTATCGGAAGAATAATAATAAATCCACAGTAGTTGTTCATTTGATACACACTTTACAGATTATTTTTTTACACAAATAGTATGTAATTTTAGGATAAAGGAAGACTCGTAAACCTATATTTAATGTCGAGATATGATATCTTGTGTTTCAAAAAGTTAAAATAGTATACTTTTTAAAAAATTTGTAGAAATACAATGCAAGTGAATTGAAGTTGTAGAACTGACGGTCAGATTTGTTTTATTTTGTAGAAGAGAGTATGTGCAGTTATAAAGTATTTATTTGTTGTCAAAATTTTTGTATTTTGAATTGGATGCTTTATATATACAGTAATTCCTTTTTAGCTCACCTGGCCCGAAGGGCCAAGTGAGCTTTTCCCATCACTTTGCGTCCGGCGTCCGTCGTCCGTCGTCCGTCGTCTGTCGTCCGTCGTCCGTCGTCCGTCGTCGTTGTTAACTTTTACAAAAATCTTCTCCTCTGAAACTACTGGGCTAAATTGAACCAAACTTGGCCACAATCATCATTGGGGTATCTAGTTTAAAAAATGTGTGGCGTGACCCGGTCAACCAACCAAGATGGCCGCCACGGCTAAAAATAGAACATAGGGGTAAAATGCAGTTTTTGGCTTATAACTCAAAAACCAAAGGATTTAGAGGAAATCTGACATGGGGTAAAAATGTTTATCAGGTCAAGATCTATCTGCCCTGAAATTTTCAGATGAATCGGTCAACCCGTTGTTGGGTTGCTGCCCCTGAATTGGTAATTTTGTGGAAATTTTGCAGTTTTTGGTTATTATCTTGAATATTATTATAGATAGAGATAAACTGTAAACAGCAATAATGTTTAGTAAAGTAGGATTTACAAATAAGTCAACATGACCAAAATGGTCAGTTGACCCGTTTAGGAGTTATTGCCCTTTATAGTCAATTTTTAACCATTTTTCGTAAATCTTAGTTGTCTTTTACAAAAATCTTCTCCTCTGAAACTGCTGGGCCAAATAGAACCAAACTTGGCCACAATCATCATTGGGGTATCTAGTTTAAAAAATGTGTGGCGTGACCCGGTCAACCAACCAAGATGGCCGCCACGGCTAAAAATAGAACATAGGGGTAAACTGCAGTTTTTGGCTTATAACTCAAAAACCAAAGCATTTAGAGGAAATCTGACATTGGGTAAAAATGTTTATCAGGTCAAGATCTATCTGCCCTGAAATTTTCAGATGAATCAGTCAACCCGTTGTTGGGTTGCTGCCCCTGAATTGGTAATTTTGTGGAAATTTTGCAGTTTTTGGTTATTATCTTGAATATTATTATAGATAGAGATAAACTGTAAACAGCAATAATGTTTAGTAAAGTAGGATTTACAAATAAGTCAACATGACCGAAATGGTCAGTTGACCCGTTTAGGAGTTATTGCCCTTTATAGTCAATTTTTAACCATTTTTCGTAAATCTTAGTTATCTTTTCCAAAAATCTTCTCCTCTGAAACTACTGGGCCAAATTGAACCAAACTTGGCCACAATCATCATTGGGGTATCTAGTTGAAAAAATGTGTGGCGTGACCCGGTCAACCAACCAAGATGGCCGCCACGGCTAAAAATAGAACATAGGGGTAAAATGCAGTTTTTGGCTTATAACTCAAAAACCAAAGCATTTAGAGCAAATCCAACACGGGGTAAAATTATTAATCAGATCAAGATCTATCTGCCTTATAATTTTCAGATGAATCTGACAACCCATTGTTGGGTTGCTGCCCCTGAATCGGTAATTTTAAGGAAATTTTGCTGTTTTTGGTTATTATCTTAAATTTTATTATAGATAGAGATAAACTGTAAACAGCAATTATGTTCAGCAAAGTAAGATTTACAAATAAGTCAACATAACCGAAATTGTCAATTGACCCCCTAAGGAGTTATTGTCCTTTATAGTCAATTTTTAACAATTTTCATAAAATTTGTAAATTTTTATTAACATTTTCCACTGAAACTACTGGGCCAAGTTCATTATAGATAGAGATAAATGTAAGCAGCAAGACTAGTAAAGTAAGATTTACAAACACATCACCATCACCAAAACACAATTTTGTCATGAATCCATCTGCTTCCTTTGTTTAATATTCACATAGACCAAGGTGAGCGACACAGGCTCTTTGGAGCCTCTAGTTTATAAGACCTTCTATGCTGTCAATAAAACAGCATTTTCTTTCTTCTTTGATCTCCAATCAGAGGTCACCTTTATTACACGCCATAGTTCTTTCTGCTGATTAGATGATCTTATTAGAGAGGACTACTGTAATATAAGATTGTAATAGCACAAATAGTTTTATTCCTTATTTTTATTACTTAAACAGGTGATGTAGAATGATTGGAATTTTGTAGTTTATTTAGTTTTTTATTGAAATATTAAGTAATTATTTTCACAGGACAGTGTTCAGTTAAATCGCTCACAAATGGTAATGATATGATCTCAAATATATATATTTTTTTCCTTTTGATATGGTATGTTAAATATGCTTGATATTATTTTGCTCATCTTTTGAATTTTTGAATGCGATTTAAGCTTTTAATTTTTGGTTTGCTTTTAAACTGTTTAGAGATTTTACAAACTTTACCACAAATATTTACAGTGTATACATGTTACATCTGACAACATTGTCAAATCAAGCAGTAATTTATCAAAAGTTACACCTAAGCTTTTTATGTACAAAATATTTAGGAATTATTTGGGTTTTATGAAGCATATTTCCCATCCTTATATAAACTCTGTGATGTGCCTTATTTGCACATTGAGTGTAGAGGAGTGAACACACTACTAATTCTTATGTAGAAAACTCACAAAATTAGCTGGATAGGTTAGTGGGCTATATCTATTTCTAAATTAATATATAGAAATAGAATCAATATATATTTAATCCTTTTAATGTTATAATAACAAAATAGATATTTTTTAAAAAAGGCATTGAATTGTTAAATTTTTTTAGAACGTTCTCAAAGAGACCTTTTAGTCTATTAGTGTCTGTCATCTTACTATTTCTCTCTCTGTTTAGTATAAAAAAAAATCCTCTATAAACCATTTTGTCAATCATATTCAAAGTTAAAATTAGTTATTCTTATATTTTCAAATGCATTGATGTTTTATATGAGAAACTTGGCCACATCACATAAGATAGATCCTTTGGTTAAATCAACCATAAATTCTATAAAACATTTGATTAAAAGATTTACTGAAAATATGGATATACAGATTAAAACTATTAAAAATCTACCGATTTCACCAAAGTCTCCCAAAAGAGCAAAAACATTCAAATATAGATATTAAATTAAATAGTACACACTTGCTGCATGACAAATATCATCTCCGTGTAGATGCATGATTATGCATGATAGAATATTACCAAGTACATAAAGCTTATATGGAAAATATATATAAACATTGGTGAAAGCATTGACAAGGGAATAATGGATGTCACTTATATATTACTATATATTTTAAATATTATCAATCTTTTTTTTTCCTTTTCGAGAAGGAAAATGATATGTACCTCATAAATTTATCTGGTCACATACATGTATACTGAGGATTTTTCCAGGGTTGGCAAAGTATGAGAACTTTGATTTTGTGAGTAGGGATAATTTACACGAAATCCTTGAAAAACAAGTTTCTCTCAAAATGTACTTACAAGGGGAAATAAAGCAATATTTAATTTGAAAGAGACAATCATAACAAGTCACTTTTTCTTAGTGCTACGGAAGAAAACATACAATTTTGGCTATAATTACACCTTATTTATTAAAAATACTGGATTTTGATTGGTTGATAGACAGTGTATTTTTCACTATTCTCTCGACTGGTATTTTTTGGAAATACCACTCATTAACATGATATACCTGTCCATAAATTACTCCTGAAAACAAGGGAGATAATAAAATACTCCTGGCTACATGGGAGATAATTCATTTCAGCTGATACTTTTTTCTATATTTAGCCCTCAGCATTTTTCAGCCTATTTGCATTGATATGCATAGTGTATTTTAACCTTTGTTAAATGTATTCCTATAAGAGAAGAAACAAGTTTCACTTATTCACAACTGATTTTAATTGGTATTATTCATTGCTTGCAAAAGTTGTGAAAATAAATTGCATGCTAATATAAATAGGTTCACTGTCGGAATTCTTTGTATTGATATATCAAATATTTGCAGACATTTGATAATGATCTCCTATTGATGTGTTTCTGTTTGTAGGTAGCAGAAAAAGAAGGTGATGTTGAGGAAGTATACGGAGAGAGTAGTATAGCAGCTCAGTTGTTAAGGAAAGGAAGTTCTGCTGATGCTGTGGAGCCTGAAACCGGTCAGTTTAGAAATAATTACTGCTACCAAAACATCATTTTGAGGTCATAATTTCTCTTTCTCTGAAACCGGTCAGTTTAGAAATAATTACTGCTACCAAAACATAATTTGGAGGTCATAATTTCTCTTTCTCTGAAATCGGTCAGTTTAGAAACAATTACTGCTACCAAAACATAAATTTGAGGTCATAATTTCTCCTTCTCTGAAACCGGTCAGTTTAGAAATAATTACTGCTACTGAAACATAATTTGGAGGTCATAATTTCTCCTTCTCTGAAATCTGTCAGTTTAGAAACAATTACTGCTACCAAAACATGAATTTGAGGTCATAATTTCTCCTTCTCTGAAATCGGTCAGTTTAGAAAAAATAACTGCTACCAAAATATAATTTGGAGGTCATAATTTCTCCTTCTCTGAAATCGGTCAGTTTAGAAACAATTACTGCTACCAAAACATGAATTTGAGGTCATAATTTCTCCTTCTCTGAAATTAAGCAGTTAAGAAACAATTACTGCTACCAAAACATAAATTTGAGGTCATAATTTCTCCTTTCCTGTAATTGGTCAGTTTGGAAATAATTAGTGCTACCAATTTCTCCTTCTCTGAAGTTGGTCAGTTTAGAAATAATTACTGCTTCCAAAACATAAATTGGAGGTCATAATTTCTCCTTCTCTGAAACAGGTCAGTTTAGAAATAATTACTGTTACCAAAACATAAATTTGAGGTAATAATTTCTCATTCTCTAAAACCTCTCACAATTTATTATTTCCTGTAATCGGTCAGTTTTGAATAATTACTGCTTCCAAAACATGATTTTGAGGTCCTAATTGCTTTACTTGTACATGTACTGTATTGGGATGTTTGTACATTTAACTTTATATTTGCACCTCTTTTTAAACACATCACCGCCTAATGAAAGTTTTGTAAAAATATCCAATTTGAAAACAATTCTTGTAATAAATGTTGGTCAGAAGGACACCATCACATTCCCTTAGATGTCTTTTTATGTGTAGATTTTGGACTTGCATTCAAACTAATTAACAGAAAGATCGATGGCTTTTATAAAATCTGGATTACATTTGATTAAGTTATTTGTCAAAAAGCATGATTTAAAAAAATTGAGAAAGGAAATTGGGAATGTGTGTACTGTCAAAGCGACAACAACTCGACCATAGAGCAGACCACAGCATGTCTGAGTGAACTTTACTCTTTATTATGAGTTATTGATGGAAATAACTATGAACTATTTGTCATTTGACATTTGGGAAACAACAATTCATCAATAATGATAACAAAAGCTTCATAATGTCTTATATTTATGTTTCTCTTATCTGTGAACACAAGCAATTCACTAAAAGCCAAAACAGTATTTTAATTTAATTTTAATTTGATTTTAATTTTCAAAACTATCGCTGAATACAGATGATTTAAAATTATTAACATTTGTATATGCATTTCAAGTTTGTCTTACAATGCAGTGTCATATATTAACATTGATACATACATTTTAAGATTATATTAAACCATAGAATATTTAGAAATTTCATTTTGAAAATAATTAAGCTAAAAAACTATTTGTGATTAAATATTTTAATTTCCTAATTACAGGTGATGTTTTGTTGCATTTAGCCACTAGATGTGGAAATGAGAGAGCTGGAATATTTCTGGCTAAGAATGGTGCAAAATTGAATCTCACAAACAATAAGGTACAACGATGACCTTTTATAAAAGACAATATGAACTTTTAGATTAATTAATCATGAATTTAGTTATGATAAAAGTAATGAGCAAGATAAGTATTTTATCTTTATTGAACTGTATTTAAAACAATATATCAAATTAGGAAGGATATTTCAATCATTTATCTTAGAATGGGGAAACCAACAATAGATGCAAATTTTTTTTTTTTTATATTTAGTCAATTTGACATCAACCCATAGGTTGGATTTCATAGTGCCATTCCGGGGTCCCATGTATACATTTATGGAATACCCCTTAACATTCATTTGTCCTATTTATAAAATGCTATCATTTGATTTTTGAACTTTTTAAAGTTTAAAAACTAAAAGGCTGTATGTCATATTTCTTTGTTACAGGGAGAGACAGCCCTTCATTTAGCATGTGAAAAGGGACTCTTAAAACTGACAGAAATATTATTAGACAAGGGAGCTAACCCAAATTCTCAAACATTAAAACCATCCCACTCAGCCACAGAACAATTAACATTTGATGGAGAACAGCCTCCTGTTTCTCAACAGACACCTCTCCATCTAGCTCTAGTCCATAGACATAGTGATATCGTAGAGATATTTCTACAGCATAAAGGTAAGTGTTATATATCTTCAGTTTTCAGAACTTTAAGTTCTGTAAATTCAGAAATTATTTCATGCATATATGATTGTGCTTTTCCTCATCATTGCTTCAAGAAATTTGTCATAAACATGTCACTTTATTGACTGAAAAAAGTTGGCTGTTTAAAGCAAAAGGTCAGGTCAAAAAGATAACATATATCCAATTTTGTCTTAGATTACAGTAAGATGGCCAGCCCACGTTATATGTCCTGTTCAGACTTTGTACATCAAGTCTAAAAATGTATTTCAAAGGACAAAACTGTACACTACAACAGTTTTGGAAGACCTAGTTTCAGCCAATTTTATGGTATGTTATTTGACAGAAACTTTAATGAAATATATTTCATCAGATTTTTCATAAACAACATAAACTTTTTGTTACTTATTATAGTTAAAGCAGCACACAGTGAGGATGGGATTAAGATACTACCCAACTTCAATCTTAAAGATTCCGATGGTCAGACAGTATTAGGTCTGGCTCTATGGAGCAACCTTCATTCTGAGGCAGCTAGATTGTTAGGAGCAGGAGCCAACATCAATGAGAAGAATTCCGATGGATTGACATTATTACACCAAGCTATAGAGAAACAGGATACAGCCAGTGCTCTGTTCTTAATAGAACACCAGGCAGACCTTGGTGTAGTGTAAGTAGTGAGCATTAGATGTAGCTTTAAGAGAATTCCTGTATAAAGCAGTCAGTTAACTTGTCTATATAGCTGTTTCATTTTCGTTGAAGTTAGATTTCATTCAAATTAAGAAAATTTCATAGAAAAACAACTTTTGATTTTAAAAATAATTTTGCAGTAAGATTTTGCTAACTTGCAAATCACATTACCCAAATGTTGATTTGGGTATGATGATATTGTCATTCCTGGATTACTACTGACTGACAGTAAAATCCTTGCTAAAGTTGGCAACCATTTTGCTATGCTGGACAACTTGGGCATGTTATATTTAATGCTTCGTATAGTTTCATTGCTGTGCTTTCTACATGTTAACAAACCCCTAAATAGATGTTATTGACTTCAAAAATAAAAGTTGTTAGGTTTGGAAATTACACCATTTAAATAGCTTCCTTTGAAGACTTGAAATTGATGCAACTTCAATATGGAGTTAGAATGCTTCCCTCTTAAAATGTGCATAGCTTCGAAATGAAATGAAAGGGAGTAAAGCGCTTAAGAATACATAAAACAGAATAATTTTCAATCTTTTTTCAGCACACCAGATGGTGAGATTCCCTTACAACATGCTATAAAGCGCCATCTACCTGTCGTGGTTGATATTCTGTGTAAAAGGGGAGCTAATATGAATCTACCTGACAAGGAAGATAACTGCCCACTATGGAATGCCTTGGATTCAGGACAACATGATATAGCACAGATACTTGTAAGTTAATATTGAAAAAAGTTTGATGGGTAAAAAATTGTTGGAATCATGCTGACCATTTATTTTTTTCCAGTGGAAAAATAACTAGTGATTATAAACCTGCTCAGACTATTATCTGAAATGTATTTTTGGTGTGCATTGTATTTAATAGTGTTCTCTGAAGTACTGTCCATACTATCTGGATTAGTTGAACATGTTATTTTTTAAGTCAGAAGTTATTTAATCTCATCCTAGGTAAAACATGGATGTGACCTTGACCTGTGGTCAGCAGGACCTGGTGGTTGTAGACAAACATTATTACACAGAGCATTAGATGAGAATAATGAATCCGTAGCCTGTTTTCTCATCAAAAGGTTTGTAGATTTTTTTTTTATATATAAATGAAGAACTCTACTCTAAACACCATTTATACATTTCATCATTAGCGGTATCTAAGGGGGGAATATCAGGTTTAACCACCACATGATATTTCATCTGTGGAAAATACAGTGAGAACCAAATACCATTCATTTACGAATGAAACAAATATTAGTGGTGGATGGGTAAAGAGAATAGTGTTGTACAAACCCCCATAAAGTTATGAAAAAGCCTTTATGATGATCTTGTAGTATTTTGATTCTCCTAAATTTTATTTTCTGTTTGTGTGTGTGCTTTTTTACGTCAAAGTATTAAATACAGATAAAACATGTTAGTTCTTAACTTTCAAGATTTCATAATTAATGACAATGGTTTTGTTTTGCTTTTACAGTGGTTGTGATAAGAATAGTCCACGAAAACCAGGACCAAATGGTGAAGGGGAAGAAGACGCTAAGTAAGTTGTTTGCCTAAATTTTAGCCTTTATAAAAAGCTTTTAAAATTGGTATAAGAGAGAATGGTGGAGATGTAAATGAGGAATCATATTTACATGATGTACAAGATATAACCCTAATATGCTATAATTGCTGTTCTTCATCTTCATAGTTTATGCTTACAGATTATCAGTGATGCTAAAGAATTTGCATCTATTGAAAATTAAGGCATGATTTGATATTGACATATACTGTTAACCAGAGAAAATATAAAAATTTGTGTCAGCACAAGCTTCTAAAGTTTATGTCATTAAATGAATTCCTTAATCAGTTTGTTAAATACCTTATGTTAAGTGATGTACTTCCCATGATGTTCACATTCCTCCTATTTTCTTTCAGAGAGTTATCTTCCCCTTTACACCTGGCCTGTTGTTGGGGACTAGAGACTGTTGTACAGTGTTTGATAGAGCATGATGCTGAAGTTAATGTCAAGGTAAAATAGGTTTAATCTATTAATTTATTTATTTATTACTGAAAATTCAGAAATTATTGATTTTTTTTTTTATATTTGCAAGTTATAATAGCAATAATTTAAACTCACATTATGATATTTTTATTTGAATAACACAGGATTCTTCTAATATCGCAAAACAAAAATTTGCATTTAAGTCTAAAATGTTCAAAATCGCAATAATGAATGCACACAATAATTTCAGAATTCACATTATTGCTTCTAAGAGACAGTTATGTTTCAACACAAAATTATGAATTATTAAAGATCATATAAATATATGAAGACTTGATGAGTGCACTTCATCAATTACAAAATTGAGAACTTCATGCAATTTTTTTTTTAATATGAAAAATGGAACTGGATGAACATTACACAAACTTAACAAATGTATCTGTGTTCATCTTCAACCTTTATATATGTTATGTATTAATTAAATACAACTTATGTTTCAATATTATGAATGAACACGAATGCTACCACTTTCATTTAGGACAAAAACCATCTAAAATTGTTAAGATTTCAGTTATTTAGCATGACTTAATGATGCTAGTACCCAATATATGTGCATTGTATTGTCAAAAACAGCCTATATTTATGTAACAGAAGTATTCTACTTTCTAATAAATAGCTAAAAGATTACAATTTCACAATTTTCTAAAACTGCTATATTTTTTTAGGCCAAAAAGGGGTCTTACTAAACCTACTTCTTTATATATTGGAAATGTTGTTTTCTTGAAATTAATAATGGCATTATATAAAGATTTATTGAAGTAAAATGATATGTAATGAATGTTTTACAGGATGCCGATTCCAAGCGCCCAGTTCATGTTGCCATAGAAAATCAGCATACTGTGATTATCTCCCTTCTTTTAGCCCACCCTTCATTAGATCTGACTGTACGTGACAAAAATGGATTCACTCCGTTTGCTGCTGCCATGACAACTAAAAATAACAAAGCAGCACAGGCCATATTAAATAGAGAACCAACTGCAGCTGAACAGGTATTTATAGAATAACTTATCAAAGAATTCAAATAGAGAAAAATATCCAATGAGTGACCGAACAACGCATTAATTCAGGAATGCGCATAGCGCATGAATTAATGGTCACCAGTTGAATATAATTTGATATTTGAATTCTGTAATTAGTTATTCTTTATATTACATTGGCAAATGGCTTTTTTTAAAGAAATTAATGCAAAACATGTAAGGAACTATATCTTTTTTCTACGCATTCACAATTTGTTTTGATCAGCTGTTATCAACGTCTTAACAAATCTATTGTTGATAAAATCAGAGAGTGAAATAACCAAGTTTATTTCACATGTGAAATTATCAGTTTTTATTTAACTGGAAATTAATGTACTGTGAAAGTGCTTTAATTCGTGGGGTACCAATTTTCATGGTTTTCGTGGATCACTTTATCCACGAATTTAAGTGTCCAACGAAATATAACAACCATTGTCCACATCAAGACATGGAAAGATCCCCATCGGAAGGTTTTACTACTGATATGATCTAGTCTATGAGAACATATTGAAGAGCGCCAAATCTGAGAATACTTCAATAGCAGTCAGAGAATTACAACCGCATGCAGGATTATACCCATTTTATCTTTAATAACCTAAAATGTACAACTTTTGTTTTTGATCGATGAAAGTCAGATTTCCGGTATTGATATGCCAGTATGATAAAGTGTTCATTTTATATCCCCATAGTTCTCGTAGATATAAGAAATAGTTATTTCATGCTGGTCTAGATTTTGATAAGAATTATTTGACAATTCAAGATACATTTATAGCATTTGTTTATGTTACTGTTTTCTTTTGACATGTTTATGGCCTAATTAACACCTTTGAAGGTCTTTAAAATCACTTTAAAATGGGATAATTAGTGTTATCACTACGATTTACATTTACAATCCAGACTATTTGTAACTTTCGTTTCTAAAGGCTCCTATTTTTTAAATATTTTTTTTAGAAAAATTAAAAAACCCACAAACATGTAAATATTGCTCAAACCACGAAAATTGATACCCACGAATTAAAGTACTTTCACAGTAACTCATTGCAACCATTGTAATAAATTTATTTCTCTAATTTTATGGAAATTTATCCCTTTCCGAACCCATTGTATAATTTTAAAATTTAATCAACGTGTGGTTGCTGGTGATCTCAAAAGATCATTGGATGATTTTAAGGGTCATGACCTTTATAGCTAACTGGATGAATCAAAATATGCTAACAGGTGTTAATGAAATTGACAACTTAGTGCAATGTGAAAGGCACTTGAAGGGGATTTTCGGTCAACAAAAAAATAAAATGTATTTTTTAATTATTTGAGAAACCGATTCTTACATAGTTACTCATGGATTATTGGATTTATCCAATCTCAATAGTTAAATTATAAATTTTAAAGTCTTCGCCGAGGGGGCTTGAACTTTATAATTGATGATTTAACTATCTCGATTGGATAAATCTGATAATCCACTGGTATCAATGTAAGAATCTATATTTATTATATAGTTTAAATAAGTTGATATAAGAAGATGTGGTAATAGTGCCAATGAGACAGCTCTCCATCCAGTTCACAATTTATAAAAGTTGACTATTATGCATCAAAGTACAGTCTTCAACAAGGAGGCTCGGCTTACACGGAACAGCAAGCTATAAAGGACCCAAAAATTACTAGTGTGAAACCATTCAAACGGGAAAACCAACGGTCTCATCTATATAGGAAAGCACTTTCTTACATATTGAAACATATCAAATTGCTGGCTTCCATTTGAAATTCATTGAAGAAATATATAGATTTTACTTCTGGTGTTTGAGAGGTCTTTGGCGGCGGAGTGTTCCAAGCTAGTTGTTCATCAACTGTATCACAAGCTTCTCAACGCTGAGGTTGTGAGTTTCAATTCTTTTCTTTGTAAAGTTATTTTTTTCATTATATGCTTTACAAGCGAAATTCATCAGTCTAGATTGGAGACATATCATATCTAACTTGATTAAGTAATAGAATCTCTATTATATTTTTTATAGGTTGATAACCGAGGTAGAAACTTCCTTCACATAGCCATACAGAAGACTGACATAGAAAGTGTGTTGTTTCTCATCAGTATAAATGTTAATGTTAATTCTCCTGTACAAGACTCGAAACAACTAATGCCATTACATCTAGCTGTCATGCATGGATCTGAGATTATTGTCAGGAATTTGGTAAGTGTCATACATGTTATATTGAAGTTTGACTACTTGTTGTTCACAATTATATGTTGGGTTACCGACTTTCATAGTAGGTAATGGAAAACCACCAATTAAAATATTTAACTAATAAAAAAAATTGTATAACTTGAATGCAGACTTTGACAAAATCAATAAATCAAATACCACAATATAATTCATTGAATGAAATGAATCCACTGATATAGAGTCGGAGTATTTCTAGATCATGACTCAAAACAAACCTTTTTGACACATCCTAAATACAATATATAAAAAAGAAGATGTGGTGTGATTGCCAATGAGACAACTATCCACAAAAGACCAAAATGACACAAACATTAACATCTATAGGTCACCGTACGGCCTTCAACAATGAGCAAAGCCCATACCGCATAGTCAGATATAAAAGGCCTAAATAAGACAATGTAAAACAATTCAAACGAGAAAACAAACGGCCTTATTTATGTAAAAAATGAATGAAAAACAAATCTGTAACACACAAACAATTGACAACAAGGCTGGACTTCTTCTTGTATTGGCACTTTTCTGATAACCAGCCTTTATGAAATTGTCATGTCATAATATTTCATGTAATACTATTTGATTATTACAGTTGTTAGCAGGAGCAGATGTCAATGCCAAAAACAAACAAAAAATGACCTGCCTGCACTTAGCAGCAGCAGATAACCACGCCAGTATATGTTCTGTATTGTTAGACAACAGGATAGAGTTTGATGCCTTAGATGAGAACAATAACAATGGTAAGTACAATAATAAACAACTATTGACTTTAGATGAGGTTGATACAATAATTTATCAACCTCAAAGAAAAAATATTCATGGAGGCCAACTTAAAGGAAAACACAGAAAAAAAAATTATAAAATCAAAACATTTGCATGAAGTCATTTACCTATGTCATTGACATTGCATCTAGGAAAATCTATATCATGGTACAGGTTAGCTGTTTCAAATCTTATACAAACCTATGCTTTTAGCCAATGAAAAAAAGAAATACTTTATAGTCCTATAACAGTATGATAGTAGAGGGGCATTATGTTTTCTGGTCAGTGTGTCTGTTTGTCCTTCCGTCCGTTTACTCTGTGCTGCTTCAGGTTAAAGTTTTTGGTCAGGGTAGCTTTTGGTGAAGTTGAAGTCCAATCAACTTGTAACTTAGTTCACATGTTCCCTATTATATGAGCTTCCTAAATTTAATGCCAAATAAGAGTTTTGACCCCAATTTCACAGTCCACTGAACAAAGAAAATGATAGTGCGAGTGGGACATCAGTGTTCTTTGGACACATTCTTGTTTGTACTTATGTTGAAATTATTTTTGACTCAGTAAATGATTTAAATTTTCAGCATTGCACATAGCTGTTCAACAAGGCCATCTACAAGCTACTAGAGTGTTGTTAACAGAATCACAAATAAATGCTGAAGCTGTTAATGCTAAGTATGTATCTTATAGCCTTTTCATCTAAATTTAGGTTTTTGATGTAAAATTAAAAAGAAGGTGAAAAAGTCTTTGTGAGACCCCGAAATTGAAAGTATTATCCTTTTCCTTTATTAAAGTATTGTTACTCAATTAAAAATCATCAAACAAATAATCTTGATTTGATTTTGATGCCATATAGTTGATAATAGCAAATACGCATGGGAGTTAAAAAACGAGATGTGTGAAAAAAAATGGCCATTCACATTAAAGCAAAAGAACCTGACTCGTAATTTTTGCATATAGTAGACAAATCAGGTTGTATAATATAATTTGATGAATGACGGGTTGTTAATGGGTGCGCGCCATTGTGCAGGGTGATTTTAATCGCGAGAAAAATGTTGTTAAAACAGAGATATTTGAATGACTCCAATATGAGCTTCCCATGGTGAACGTCAGGCCACAAACATTTCAATCATTGGATGTTGCCAACAACCATATACAGTTTTAGCTTAGGCAAATTAGCGCCATTGACTGCTTTCAATCAATAACAAATGGAAGTTTTTAACGACCTTGACTGGCTATACAGCCCTTGCAAGGTCGGATTTCAATCAACTACATTTCCAAACAACTTATATAAAATGATGAAGTCTTTCAACAAGGGTTATAAATAATAAGCAACGATGCAAAAATTGAATTTTAGAACATAAATAAGTCTCTTTAAAAAATGAATTAAAAACAATAATATCTATTCAATTTAACAAATATGTACTGAATAGTGTCATGTACCCAGAAACAAACAATGGTTTGGAACAAACTATATCACTACGAACGACAACTCGACCTAGAACGTTACTCACATTTGTTGATAATGTAAACAAACATCGATTTACAAAACACGGTAATATGTAGCAATTAATAACAATCAGAATGCTGTAGTAAAGATCATCAGGAAATAATCTGGTTTGCCGCCCGGAGATGCCGATAAGTGATATTTTACAAAATCATGTTTTCAGAGGACGTGATGAACTGTCCTTGCCAAAATTACAAATAATTCAGGTATCTAACATTTCTAACATATATTTTTACCACGATAATACATTGATAATTCTGCCTTGTTAAATATACCTTATTGTCAAAGAATACAGCAATAGTTATGCCGTCAACGGCCCAAGAAAAAATCGTGATGATCAAGCATGGAATTCCGGAAATTGACTGTTTCCAAAAATATTAAATTCTAAAATTGAGTTATCGTCCTTTTCGCGCCAGACGACTATTGAAAAGGCTATATCTTATACTCTGTAAAATACTACACCATGTTTAATTTTTCGAGAATTTGAATTTTAAAATATCTTGGACAAAACTTGTAAGCTAAGTTTTATTTTCATGTTTTTCTTTTTGACAATTTACTGGAACGTACCTATTTGCTATTTTATATTAATTGCCAAAGGAGCTAGAATAAAACCCTCCACAAAAATTCCCTGTTGTACAGGAAGACATGACATTAGTTTTTCAACTGTATTTTTCATATAATGATTTTTTTTTTAAATTGTTACAAAAATTGAATGAGAATTGATCTAATCAGAAAAAAAACAACATGGACATATTTTTGATACTTATATAACTTTTTGCCACAGAGGACAGATGCCTATCCATGTACTATGTCAGTATGGGAGAGATAATGCAGCAGCCATCTTTGAATTGTTTAAAGAGAGTATGCCTGATTACCCAATAGATGCTGTTGACAGTGAGGCAAATACAGGTAAGGCAAAACTGGAGGAAGAGTAGACGCCTAACAACACAATTTATATATATATATAGGTCACCCAAATAATCTGAATGATCACCATGTTGCCATAAAGCTAATGACAAGCTCTCAAAAATGAGGAAAAGTATTATGAATGCCAAAGAGACAACTATCCAAGCTCAAAAGATGTGAGTGTATGGAATTATAGGAACCATATAGCTTTCAACATGAAGAAAAAAAACACTTACTGTGTTGCAAGCTATAAAAGACCATACATGAAAAAAAAATCAGAAATGGGCATATACAGAATGATGTGGGATCTTACAAGTGTGTACATTATGTTCAATTTTTATTTCAGGTTTATTACTAGCCTATGTGAATGGCAATGGTAACTTATGTAGAGCATTGGTCAGAGCTGGAGCTAAGCTAGGAACAATGAACAGACAGGGATTAAATATATTTAATGCACCTGTTGCTACCAAACAATTACTTTTCAAATTATTAGGTAAGTAAAAAATCCTTTCTATTTCCATAGGACTTTTAACCTTTTTTTTTATCAGGAATAAAAGATTTTTAAATTCATGTTTTTAGTTCTGTGTTTATTTAAAGTTGTTAGGAAGTTTCAAATTGTCAGTCATCGCATTTCTAAAGCTTTATTAAGAACACTGGTTTAACTAATAAATATGACCTTTGTCTTTATATCTATATATTGTTATGCTTTCTCCACAGTAATATCATTGAATACCAGCTACAAGTCATAATTGTTACAGTGTCTTATATTTAACAATATTGAAATACACAATACAAATAATGTATCAACAAATTCTAGTCATTTTTTGTGTGCAACTTTTAGGATTAGTTGTCCTATTCAAAGTAAGTCTGATAAATTTTGTCCTCACTATATGTCGGATCTCTTTTAAGTTTTTGGGATTCAAGACAATTGCCATAATAGTTTTTGGGATTCAAGACAATTGCCATGAGATTTAGTGACATTTCACTTGAGATTTTGTGACACTTAAGCTATTGTCATCATACATTATTCAGTTTAGTTTGTGGTGTCAGACAATTTCAATTGTGATGTTCTGTATTTTGTCATATAAATATTTCTTTTATTATAGATATGTTATCTAAAGAACCAGCTTGGTCAGAAGGAGAGATTTGTTTAGAATGTTGTGTTAAATTTGGAATCAAAACAAGAAAACATCATTGGTAAGACATGACTTAATATGGTTTGCTGATGAGGCTATTATTGAAAATGATAGAATAATGAATATCCTCTTTTTTGTCCAACCTATGCATTTTGAACCTGGATTCATAAATCACCTATCATTTAAAGGAGGGACGAAAGATACCAGAGGGACAGTCAAGCTCATAAATCGAAAATAAAGGAAGTTACTTGTGGCCTGTAGGTTGTCCTCTTATGATATAGGTTTATAAACATAGGAAGATGTGGTTTGATAGCCAATGAGACAGCTCTCAAACAGAGACCAAATTACATACAAGTAAGCAAATGTAGACCACTGTGTTACCTTCATCAATGGCAATGAGCAAAAACCATTATTTATTTGGATAAAAAAGAAAAAAGGGCTTTGAAATATGGACTGCATATTTTTTTCAATTTCACTGATTAATGAATTTATTTTTTTCTTTCAGTCGTCACTGTGGAAGACTTCTTTGTGCCAAGTGTTCATCTAAAGACATGCCAATTGTGAAATATAATCAACAAAAACCTGTTCGTGTTTGTGATGTTTGTTTTGATGTGCTAAGTTTAGGCGGTGTATTTTAATGTCATAACAATGTTGTTTCATTGTACCACCTTACATTGCAATGTTAACCTTAAATGTTTGTGATATGATATGAAATGGTCAGTTTCATGTGTACATGTTCATATTTTGTGCATTTAGATTACAGAGTGAAAAAGCAAGTTAGTAATAGGTTGTCTAGATGTACCTTTGATCTTGAATGCTGGATAATGTTGAACTGCATCAGTTGTTTTAAGAAATATAAAGAGAAAGTAGATGGAAAAGTATGTGGTAATTTCATAACTAAAAAAGATTACATGATTAAAAATCTTAAATATAGATCAAATAAAAAAACCCCGATATAATATCTTTTTCGATAAAGGTTAAGTATCAATTTTTCACCATAAATAATGAGAATAACCAACACAGGGCAGCATTTGATCAAAACATTTATTGAGCATGGTGAACAAACAGTATGAAAATTTTACAGAATTCAGCTTTCTCGTTTTTATTCAGAAGGCTTTGAGGTTTTTGTTAACATTTGTGTTAGATGTGTTTGTTGTATTGTTTTTGTTTTTGTGTAAATTTAGTTAAAAATCTGACAGATAACTTTGAATCTTTTTTGTATGCACCATAATTTTTTGCATACAGATGTTGATTAATATTGTCCCTTAAACAAACTGGTGGCAGGAGTGGATTCTAGTGAAGGATACATCATAAAATCAGGGATAAACATATTTTTTGTCAAAATTGTATCGACTATTGCCACACTAATTATAAATCCTGTATTAGTGCTTGGATGAGCTTCAATTAATGCATGTGCTTTATAGAGATGTGCCAAAATAGTGTCATAGAAAAAAGAGAATAAAAGCTGTTGCTTAGAATTTTTTTTAAAGTTTTTTTTTATAGTTTTTTACATAGATAGTCAGTGTAGCATTTAACATGTGCAATATTCTGTGTATTTCTATACCTGTACATAATACCATCATATGCTTGTCAGAATTATGTTAAATGAACCAGTTCACTATGTAAGATGGACTAAGTTATTTAAAGCTAGATAAAATTGATATTTTTTTAAGCTCAATTTGTTTCAGAAATAAAAAATCATGAAGTATTTTCTATGTCTAAACAGCCTTGACCTCTTACAAAAAAGGGTGAACAAATTATGGTGTAATTGATTCATATTTTATTGTACAAAAGTGGTTGATGTTTTAAATAAGATGAACATGTAGAGTTGTAAGAATGTCTGAACTAATACTGTAAACCTATAATTAACACTACCATTTTGTTAAGATAACTGACATTTGAGAGTGAAGAGAGGAATAATCAATTCTTATTTGATTTCTTCTCCTATATTTGTTTATTTTCTGTTATTGGTGCATATACCTGTACCTTATTACCTTAACTTTTCTTAAACTTATTTTTGTTTTTTAATAAAAGGTTGTTTGTGTGATCTAATACATAAACTGAATATTTTATAGTGGCAAAATTATTTTTTACAATATTCTACGTACATAGTTTTTTTATGCCCCACCTACGATAGTAGAGGGACATTATGTTATCTCGTCTGTATGTCCTTTCATCTGTCTGTCTGTCTGTTCATTCGTCACTTCCTTAGTCTGTGCGTTCTTAGCCCCGCTTCAGGTTAAAGTTTTTGGTCTAGGCAGTTTTTGATGAAGTTTAAGTCCAATCAACTTGAAACTTAGTACACATGTTCCTAATTATGATATGATCTTTCTAATTTTAATGCCAAATAAGAGTTCTGACCCCAATTTCAAGGTCCACTGAACATAGAAAATGATACTGCAAATGGGGCATCCATGTACTTTGGACACATTCTTGTTTATAATATAAATTTGTTGGTTTTTTTTAGTTACAAAATTTATTCTGCCACATTTACAGTATAAACTTGAAGGGGACTGACTTCAAAGATAAAAAAATAAATTGAGATTTTTTAAATCTGTAAAAGTATAACCAATTACAGTTGCTTTCTTGTAGATATAAGTGTTGCTTTCTTATAGCCTGAGAAAGGACAATCTTATGGTTGCTTTCTTATAGACTGAGAAAGGAGAATCTTATGGTTGCTTTCTTATAGCCTGAGAAAGGACAATCTTGTGGTTGCTTTCTTGTAGACTGAGAAAGGACAATCTAATGGTTGTCTAGGGATTGTTTAGGAGAAATAATCTGATAATCAAGAAAATAAATGAGATTTCCTGTGATGTACACTGTATATTAGTGCAATATTATACTGTGGATTTATTATTATTCATTGGATACCAATTTTCGAGGGTTTTATGGATACAGTTGAACCACAATTTCAAATGTTCAATGGATAACATATTTTCAATAGGCTTTGTATACAGAGATTGGCAAAAGCATGAAATCAAATGTCCACGAATATGCAAGTTTTCAGCAATCCACAAAAATTGATATCCATGAAAATAAGTGAATCCACAATAGTTAGGTTCAAATACAATGTATTTGTATTGTAGATTGCTTTCGGTTTTGTACTGCTGATAAGCTTGTTATGAAATTTTTATTTGTTATACCGTATAAATGTGCTATTAATAGATCATTCCGTATATTATAAGTATATTATATCATTCATTTGTTATTAGAAAAGAAATATATGATACAAAATTTTCCATGATTTGTTTTAAATGTGCCTGATCATTTTTAGATATCTTTTAGAATTGACAATAATGCCAGCACTTTTCACCCAATTTGTACTTACCATGAAAAAACATGACAGGTGCTTCATATAGAGCACAATCTGCATGCACTTCTAAATTACTCTTATGTAGATGAAACGTGCCTCTGGCATATAAAACTATAATCCTGGTACCTTTGATAACTATTCACTGATATAATCCCAGAATTTTACTTTTTTTGTAGACTTGTTTAATCCTTTCATTTTTGTCTCGCTTGACATACAAAAAGCAAGAGAGGTATGCTGTTTCTGGCGAGGAGGGCTTCAACAATGTATTAGTTTGTGATTAGGTCAGTTGATAGGGGACAACTAGCTCTAGGTCAATTATATTTGGTATGCAGTTGTCTAAGCATTGACATACATGTATCTCATTTCCATGGAGATTATTTAATTTCGTCCCCTTAGTCATGGTCTATTGACTATAAAAAAAATTCTAAGTTAACATGTATAAGTTTGTGATTAGGTCAGTTGAAGGGGAACCATTAGTGGTAGGCCAATATTAATTGGTATTCAGTTGTATAAGCATTAACACATCTCATTTCCATGTAGAATATTTGGCCCTTCTCTCTCAGTCATGATTTATCGACTTATGCTTAGTTTACATGTACTAGTTTGTGATAAGATCAGTTTAAGATGAACTGCTTATGTTAAGTGAACATGATTAGGTATTCAAATTTATTGGCATTTGAAAGTATCAATTTGTATGGAGATTATACTTCACAACTCACCATTCATAGTTTATTGACTTTGAAACTTTTACATAGTTTACAAGTTAATGTTTGTGTTTTGGTTTGTTTAAAGGGAACGACTAATAATAATTCAATGGTAATTGGTAAGCAGTTGTATTGAAACTGACACATCTCATTTACATGGAGATTGTTTAGCCATGTACCTCAGTCATGGTTCATTGACTTTGAATTTTTGGATAACTTATGTAAAATGTTTAGTATAGCTATTTTAATTTCCACATTTACATAATCAAAATGACAAAAGTGTGAGACATATCTCTGTCACAACAGTTTATTTGTTTTTTCTATGGTTTTGTCTTTCTCTTATAGACTTATCAAAATTGATTGTCCCTTTAGTATTTTCTATCTCTGTTTTGCCAGTTTTGTCCCTGTCTCTTCAGCTAATGAATTCTGATTGACCCTTGGATATTGGTCTTTTTATACGACCACAAAAAATGTTGGCGGTGGTATATTAGTTTGACGTTGGCATTGTTGTCGTCCGAAGACACATTGGTTCTCGCACTATAACTTTAGTTTAAGTAAACAGATATCTATGAAATTTTTACACAAGGTTTATGAACAGATAAGGAAGGTTGGGATTGGTTTTGGGAGTTTTGGTTTACAATAGTTTAGGAATTACGGGTCAAAAAGGGGCCCAAATAAGCATTTTTCCTGGTTTTTGCACCATATCTTTAGTATAAGTAAATAGAAATCTATGAAATTTAAACACAAGGTTTATGAACACGTAAGGAAGGTTGGGATTGGTTTTGGGAGTTTTGGTTCCAATAGTTTAGGAATAACGGGTCAAAAAGAGGCCCAGATAAGCATTTTTCCCGGTTTTTGCACCATAATTTAGTATAAGTAAATAGAAATCTATGAACTTTTAACACAAGGTTTATGATCACAAAAGGAAGGTAAGGATTGATTTTGGGAGTTTCGGTCCAAAGTGTTTAGGAATTAGGGGCAATTAGGGTCCAACATTAAACTTTGTTTGATTTCATAAAAAAATGAATTATTGGGGTTCTTTGATATGCCAAATCTTACCGTGTAATTTTTGGTCCTGTTTTCAAATTGGTCTACATTAAGGTCCAAAGGTCCAAAATTAAACTTAGTTTGATTTTAGCAAAACATGAATCCTTAGGGTTCTTTGATATGCTGAATCTAAACATGTACTTAGATTTTTGGTTATGGTCCCAGTTTTCAAGTTGGTCCAATTCGGGGTCCAATATAGAACTTTGTTTGATTTCAACAAAAATTGAATATATAGGGTTCGTCAATATGCTGAATCTAACCAGGTATTTAGATTTTTAATATTTGGGCCGGGTTATCAAGTTCTTAGACCACATTCATTTTGTGTCAGAAACCTATGTTGTGTCAACTTTTTAATCACAATCCAAATTCAGAGCTGTATCAAGCTTGAATGTTGTGTCCATACTTGCCTCAAATGTTCAGGGTTCCAACTCTGCGGTCGTATAAAACTGTGCCCTGCAGAGCATCTGTTATTTTATTGGTTTTGTTATTTTTCCTGGTACATTAAGCAATAGGTCAAGTACATTTGTTAAATGGAATGTTTGTAAGGTATGTCTGTATGGCAGGTTTCATTTGACCTTATTTTTATATTAAACATTTCAGGGCGTGCAAACTTGTTTAAGCCTTGAGAACCAGAAGTACTAGTGTGTTTTAGCCCAGATTTGTATGTATTCGTATTATTATCTGATTTAGTCCTAAAGGCAATTATAAGGTGCACAGTTTTCTATGTTTTCAAACTATTTCTGTTTGAATCCATCCTGGTTTTCTTACTACAACTGAAAACATCATGTGACATATAGAAAATTGAACTCCCTAAAATTTGAACCCAGGTCAGTTTTCAAACCAGGGGGCAAATGTGAGCATACCAGCTATCAAATTGGACCTCAATATGTTAGTAAAGATGAAGAAAATTATGAACATGAATTACATGATGGAGAGATCTAACACAGGATATGTTCCAAAATTACTGAGACTCAACTAAGTTGACTGATTCTGTATGATATGTAATAAATAAACATAACACATTGTTAGTTGTAGTACATGTATCAAAGTCAGGTGATATCATTTGACTCCTTAGTGTATATTTTATCCAGAAGATAAATTGAATTTTGTCAAGTCTTTGCCATAGCCATTACATATTAAACCGGAAGACTCATTTTGTTTCAAGCAAATATATCTAGGATTCTCCAGTCCATCACTAAGCAGTACTTTACTATCCTTTCCATCTTTTGATATTACTATTATTCTATGAAATCCCCAGTCTGCTACAATAATGTTACCATAAGTATCTGTACAAAGTCCCATTGGTTCTGATAAATCCTGTGTATATTGCCAATTCTGTTTACCTGATTGATCAACACAGTATACTGTACCACCAACATAGTCACAATATATTACTATCTCATTACAGTAAACAATGTAATTCAGGTATGATGCACCCTCAACCTGTATTGACTTCAGTGTATTTCCTTCTAAGTCTATAATACGGATTTCATCTCTATTCAAACCTACAACAAGAGAATTATCTGATGATGATAATCCTAGGCATTGTTTTTCTAATGTGATAACTTTGGTTACTGTTTCATTCTCCATATTGAAAATCTTAATGGCTCTCTCCCAGGGATAAGTAATGGCAATAGTGTTCTGATTTATCTGTGTGACACTGAAGGCTTCACCAGGTATAGATAACTGTTTCTCAAGCTTGCCATCAGGAGCAAGAAGGATAACTTTGTTCAACCATTCCACTACGGGGCCGTAGTGATAGTCCGACAGCTCAATAGTCCGACTGTTCGATGGTCCGACAGCTCGATGGTCCGACGGTTCAATGGTCCGACAGTTCAATAGTCCGACAGTTCGGTAGTCCGACAGTTCAGTGTATTTCTGCTTCTATATTTGAATCGGAAGTCTCGTGTGGAATGAGGGTACTGTGCATATGTGATGAAAGTTGCAAGACAGGAATTGATTTGGAAGACTGCTTTTCATTATGAGGCTCGTACCGACTTCGCAGTCGAACCGGAAGTGGAACACGAACCGGAAGTGGAAGACGAACTGTAAGTTCGGTTCATTTGAATCGTCTGTTGAGACGAACCAAAAAAACAGTAGTCCGCTGAAAATAGTTCAAACCAAATGAAAAGTGATCCTACTTATCTATCGGAGGTCGGTCTCAAATGACTGTTTTTCACGTGTTCACACTACTCGGAGATTTAAAAAAAAATGTTATTTGGAAATGTGTATCCATATCTTCCATGAAAAATGATTCAACGAAATATCGGACAGTTAACTACAGCTGTGAACGGACCCAGTGACGAAAAGACGGACTAAGGTCCGAACGAACAACTTTAAGCCTTCTGTATCTTAACACAAAACCGGAAGTTAGATTTCTACTTCTAATTGAAGAAATCATCTTACTATAAGCACAATGGCACAAATCGACAATTCTACCAAAATAGCTTCCTGCGGGAGCTTATAAAAGCTCCTACATTTGATGGAAATTTATTGTTTATTAATCAATTTTATTAGTACAACCCAAATTTAGCTTAGCTATGATAATTAAGTATAAACCTGTGCAAGACGTATTGATTATGATCATTCTATTTGGTTCAAGTTGATTAATGTATATGCAGGTGCTTACCCTTCCGGAGCACATAGAAACACTCCAGTTTTTGGCGGCGTTCGTGTTTCTCAAGTCTTCAGTTTTCTATGTTGTGCTTTGTGTACTATTGTTTGTCTATTTGTATGTTGTTGTATTTTGTAGCCGTGGCGTTGTCAGTTTATTTTTGACTTATGAGTTTGAATGTCCCTCTAGTATCTTTCGCCTCTCTGCTTGGTCATCTAAGTTGAATATATTTGTTTGAAGATTGGCCCTGCACTCTTGCCTCCAACATCGCCAGTATATAGCATGAATCCTCTGTCGGTTTTTCTGGTATTTGAAACCGTTGTATATTAACACTTTTCCTCCGCGATTTCCAGCAATGACCCTAGCAGCCATTTTAGAGATGTAATGGTAAAGGGCAGCAGAGTCCTTTATATACCATCTTTTCATGGGAACTTTCAATTTACTCAAAGATGTCAATTTCAAAACAAAATTGACATTTCTATATAAGGAATAGGAGCCAATGCAGTGCCATATTTTGACACTTCCTGTGCTTGCATCATCAACGTGAAGACGCGCATCACCGTTATTAAACACGTGCAAAGTGAGAAATTCTTGAATAGCTTAAAATACGTTGAAATATGAAAGAATATTTTCTTATAAAAAATAAATAAAAAAGGGGGAATCAGCGGCACACGTGTCTGCAATAACAATCGCTTTTATGATAATCTAAGTATCAATATTCGTTTTTTTTAAACAAGTTATATCTTTAAAAAACATATTCAACGCATTTTTGATGTATTAAAGCAAGTATATGAAGTTAAAATCCAACCATTAATCTTTATCAGTTAATTTTTTATCATAGTTTAAAAATTGCACAATGCACATAGGGCTAACGCCTGACAATTCTTAGTCCTATAATGTAAGACTTTGTAGGTTTATATCGTCTTTATACGACGTTTTTTATCGGGAATTTTTTTTTAACAGTCAAAAGTCTCGTGGTTCAGAATTGATAGTAAAAAAGATCCGATTAAAAACGTCGAATGAAGACGATATATACCTAGCTATGAAAGTTTATATAATAGGACTAGAGGATTTGGAACGTCGAATATAGAGGGGGGATAGGATGGGTCCTGATCCCGAAATCCCGGGCTTAAAAAAATGAAATCCCGAAATCCCGGACTTAAAAACACGAAATCCCGAGGTCCCGAAATTTGAATAAAGAATTCCCGGATCCCGAAAGGGTCAATCCCGAAATCCTGAGCTTAAAACAGCCGATCCCGGGGTCCCGATGAAGGTCTTACCCACCCTCAATATACCTAGCTGTAAAGGTTTTTGAAATATAAAATGTACCCTGTGTTTAATAAGCATCTTTCTTTATTTAACGCTTCAACTAATTGGCGAATGTGGTGTAATTCAGCGACTTTCTCTTCCAAAACAAGTCGATCTTTATAGTATACGGTCTTTCTTGGGGGCTATGTAGTCCATATCGGGATACACCAACGATCTGAAAGTGGACATGAAATGACCTGGGCCCGTATATGTGTCGATATATTAAAACTAAAATAACTTTTTAATTCTTCAATGGATTTCCTAAAAATTTTAGTTTAGTGAAGGGACCATTTTCAGGTCTGTAGTGTAACCTATTTATATCATATCCGGTGTGATATGTCGGACTATCGAACCGTCGGACTATAGAACCGTCGGACTATCGAACTGTCGGACTATCGAACCGTCGGACTATTGAACTGTCGGACTATCGAACCGTCGGACTGTCGAGCGGACCCCATTCCCTTCCACTACTATAAGTCTTCCATCCATCAGACAAATCATGTCACTCACCCTCTCCATGTTGATCTCTATCTTTTTGTCAATGGTCATAGTCATCTTGTTTATGTTTGATTGTTCTTGTGATTCTACTTGTGCTTCCCTACTCACACTTGTTTCTTTCTTCAAATCCATATCTGTTTTCACAACAGTTAATTCTCCTAAGGATCCTAACTTTTTTATTAACTTTTTTACTTCATTGTTTTCCTCCATTTTGATGGTAAATTCTTTTGCCCTGTCGTCTCTTTCCAGATCATCTATGTATCGTTGACATAGATGTACTTTTTGTTCAATCTGATGAACACTTAGAAATGACTGGAGTTTTGAAGTGCGTGGTAAGACTGTATGTAACTGGTCTTGCATTGTTTCTAAGTTTTTCTGTTTTTCTTCAATTTCAGATCTTAAATCTGTGGCTTTTGATTTTTCCTGATTCAAGATGGTTTCTGCTTCTTGGTATATTTTATTCTCTAGGTGGGTTAAATGTTTATCTATTTCACTACGAAGTTTCACAATGAATTCCTTTATGCTTTTATATTCTTCTTCTCCCGCTTTAATGTTTTGTGATTTTTCATTTACAATTTTTCCTAAGAGGTGTAAGATGGAGTTAATTTCTTTTTCTACAAATTCTTTAGATTTTTCAATCTTGGTTTTCTCAACAACGCTAGCTAAACTTTTTATTCCCATACACTTTGAATGGCTATCAGAAATACATTCATCACAGCCAGGCATTAAATGACTGGGACAGTACAAGTTGAGTTGTTTACCATGTTTGTCACATTCTGTTTTGATAGTTCGAACAGATGGTTTATAACTTTTAATATCAATTGTTTTGTGAACTCGTGACAATTTATATCTTTTGTGATGACCAGAACATGTTGAACACAACCCTTCATCACAGTTGTAACACCAGATGACAGATTTAGTGGTCACTTTTCCTTCTATACAAGGTCCACATGGAATATGTTTACTGGATGCCATTTTCTAAAAATATCCAAGATAAAAGTTATATTGTATTCTTGTCGAGGTCCAAATAGTTAATTGTAAATGGATGGTGATATATGGCTCCGAAACGACAAATGGAAACAATTCAAAGAATAAAACTAACGCCCTGAATTATATGATTTATGCACAAAACAATGAGGGTAAAAGAAATATAATGTACAGCAAACTACAACCACTGAATATTAGGCTTGGGTCAGGGGCATGTTGAATGCTTATTGATTGTCTTTTGATGCGGTATAGTGTATTTGTTTACCATGCATTTAACCTATTATTTGCATTCATATATTGGTAACACTTCGTCCTCGTTTTCGCGGCATTGGCTTCAGCATACTCAGAATTGATTTCATGATAATAACATTAGGTTAAGTGAATTAAAATCCATGTAATTTAAACACAAAGTTTGACACTACAAAAGAAAGTTTGAGATTGATTTTAGGGGTAATGGTCCAAACAGATAAAAATAAAGGACTGAAAAGGGGCCAAAATAAGCATTTTTCTAGTTTTCAGGAAATAACTTGTGTGCAAGTGTATATATGGATCTGTCTTAAATTGTACCACAAGGTTCCATGTCACAAGGGTAAGGCTGATATAGGTGTTAAGGGTTATTGCCCTAACGGTTCAGGAATAAGGGAAAAAAAACATGCAATTTTATAGTTTCCAGACAATTGTGGGCAATTACTTAAAGGGGGGATGAACAAATATTTGTTGGAGGGGAGACTTTTATTTCATATTTTTTTTCTTTTTTTTTTCTTAAAATTTTCCTCTTTTACATCGATTATTTCTGATTTATATATAGAAGCAAAACATACTGATATGACATGATGTGTAAATTAGTATATGAAGTATTGTGCAATAGCAGGAAATCTTCAATTGCATATAGTATTGTTCTATAGCACAGTATTTCGTGAGTCTTTTGTACAGTATTGCACAATAGCACGAATTTTTCAATTGCACAGTATTGTACAATAGCAAGAAATCTTTAATTGCACCGTATTTTGCAATAGCAAGAAATATCCAAATATACAGTATTGCTCAATAGTACAATACAGCCCATTATCCAGAAATCTCAAATTGCACAGTATTGCATAATAGCAAGAAATCATCAATAGTACAGTATTGTACAATAGCAAGAAATCTTTAATTGCGTAGTCTTTTGCAATAGCAAAAAATATCCAAATGTACAGTATTGCCCAATAGCACAATACGGCCCAATATCCAGAAATCTTCAATTGCACAGTATTGCATAATAGCAAGAAATCATCAATTGCATATTATTGTGCAATAGCAAGACATCTTTAATTGTGCAGTATTTTGCAATAGCAAGAAATATCCAAATGTACAGTATTGCATAATAGCAAGAAATCATCAATTGCATATTATTGTGCAATAGCAAGACATCTTTAATTGTGCAGTATTTTGCAATAGCAAGAAATATCCAAATGTACAGTATTGCGCAATAGCACAATACTGCCCAATAAGAAGACATCATCGATTGCATAGTTTTATGAAATAGCATAAACTATCCAATCGCAAGACATGCACAATAGAAAGAAATCTTCAATTGCATAGTATTGCCCAATAGTACAGCATTGGGCAGGAGCACAATATTGCACAATATCACAGTATTGTGCAATAGCACATTATTGCCCAATAGCAAGGAATCCAATTGAAAATACATACAAATATTTTAACCCATTCAAAAATTTTAAGATGTTTCACCAGATTTATTTTGTGTTAGAAACCTATATTATGTCAAAATTTGTATCAGTATCAAGCTTGAATATTGTGTCCAAACTTGCACCAACTGTTCAGGGTTTGACCTCTACACCTACTGAGGTTACAGGCTGTACTCGGCAAGCATTTTATTCTTTGGTTCCACTAATGGCTTTTTCAAACAGCTTCACTCTTAAATAACTGGACAACCGGCCAAGCAATAAGAAACCAATGGTGTAGTTTCCATTTTAAAATACACAGTAGATAAGATTATATACTAATTATTCATTCCTGCAAAATACATATTGGAACAGTATACAGAATCAAAAATATCTTAAATACTGTCTGAAACGTTACAAACCATCTGTTAAGTTTGTTACCATTCTACACTGTGTGATAGATTTCATTGTGGTGAAGGGTCTCTATTCTTGGTATGCTAACTAAATGTAGTACTGGATCTATTGGGTCCATTATACACCTCTTTGCAGTTTATACCTAACAAGTCATTAAATACAATATTTAATATATCTTAAATAAATACCTTCAAGTGTTGTTATGACTAAATTTTAGTTCTCTTGTGTTGCTTCTTCAATATCAAATGTCCAGGTACACCCCCTGGTGATAAGAATATCTAATCTAAAATAGATATATATATGATCCTGATTCACCTAATCAGTAAATACTTATTAATAGATGACATGGACTTCAGTTGACCCAGATAAAAAACAAACTTTTTATCATCGGTAGGATTTGAATTTTCTATTAGTATAATAAGAGGAAATTGATATATGTTCTTTTGGAAGAATCTAGATATATTTTGTCTTTCACCTAATTTGTATGATGACAAAATATTTGCTGTTGTATGTTTAGTGTGGTGTTTTTCTGATTTTAACTTTATCCATATGTTGAAACAATATTTTCTGTGCATTAACATTTGTTTCAAGTTTGGAATCTTTCTCTCAATAACTTTTGCAATGTCATTATCATGATTAAGAGCTTCACTAGTAAAACAAAGATACTTTTTTTTAACTTTAAAACAAGTTAGTTTGTGTCTTGTCTTCAACAAACATTTAAGTAGGCTAAACATGGGGAGTACTATCTGGAGGCGGCATAAACCAATTGTATAAAGCTATGATAGAAGGTTTCCAGAATTCATGTTTGTATTGTCCTTGACATCATTTTCATGGTTCAGCAACTACTTGGTAACATTTTTTTCTATGTCATGTGAAGTTCTCACTTGCTATGAGAAATATGATAAATTTACATATAATTGGTATATGATTCCTTGCAACGTGTATACTTCTCAGTGGTCAATATTAAACTTGCATGAGTAGGTCCTTCTCTCAATACTGTAAGCTGTAGAACAACTATATATGTTGTGTTGTGAAATATTGTAAGGTGTACAATTGTCAGTCTGACAGATTTAATCCGACTTTGACCTCATTTTCATGGTTCAATAGTCAATTTTTTCAGAAGGTTCAATACCACAAAAGGAAGGTTGGGAGTGATTTTAGGGATGATGGTCACAACTGTTTAACTAGAGGCTCTAAAGAGCCTGTGTCGCTCACCTTGGTCTATGTGGATATTAAACAAAGGAAGCAGATGGATTCATGACAAAATCATGTGTTGGTGATGGTTATATGTTGTACATCTTACTTTATTGAACATTCTTGCTGCTTACAATTATCACTATCTATAATGAACTTGGCCCAGTAGTTTCTGTGGAAAATGTTACCTGTAGTAAAAATTTACAAATTTTATGAAAATTGTTTAAAATTGACAATAAAGGACAATAACTCCTTGGGGTCAATTGACCATTTTGGTCATGTTGACTTATTTGTAAATCTTACTTTGCTGAACCTTATTGCTGTTTACAGTTTATCTCTATCTATAATTATATTCAAGATAATAACCAAAAACAGAAAAAAATTCCTAAAATTACCAATTCAGGGGCAGCAACCCAACAACGGGTTGTCTAATTCATCTGAAAGTTTCAGGGCAGTTAGATCTTGACCTGATAAACAATATTACCCCATGTCAGATTTGCTCTAAATGCTTTGGTTTTTGAGTTACAAGCCAAAAACTGCATTTTACCCCTATGATCTATTTTTAGCCATGGCGGCCACCTTGGTTGGTTTGGCGGGTCACGCCACACATTTTTTAAACTAGATACACCAATGATGATTGTAGCCAAGTTTGGTTTAATTTGGCCCAGTAGTTTCAGAGAAGAAGATTTTTGTAAAAGTTAACGACGACGACGACGGACGACGGACGACGGACGCCAAGTGATGAGAAAAGGTCACTTGGCCCTTCGGGCCAGGTGAGCTAAAAATTAGGGGCCCAAAACAAGCATTTTTCTAGTGTCAGGATAATAGCATAATGTACAAGTATTTCAATTGCTCTGAAATTATATTGTTATGTTTAAAACCACAAGCAGAAGGTTTTGATTCGGGATTCTAGGGCCAAAGTTTAGGAATTAAGGGCCAAAAAGGTGCCAAAACAAGCACTTTTGTAGTTTCCACACAATATATTGGGAGTAATTGTATGGAACTCTCTGAAATTGTACCACAACGTACCATATAACAAAGGGAATGGTAGGGTTAAGTTTTGGGTTAATTGCCCAAAATATGTAGGAATTAGGGACCAAAAAGAAGCATGCATTTAATTTCCAAACAATCATGACAATAGCTTGTGTTTAAGTGTATGGATCTTGCTGAAGTTATACTACAAGGTTCAATACTACAAACTACTAAAAGCATGGGACTGACTTCAAGAGTTATTGCTCCAAGGGGGTTTCAAAAAGTTGGGGGGATACCATTTTTTAAGGGATTCCTTTTTTTTTAAATATTTTTCAAATTTCGAATTGTCAGACCACATTAATTTTGTGACAAAAAACTATATTATGTCAAAAATTTGATCTCAATCCAAATTCAGACACGAACAAGCTTGAATATTGTGACAAAATTTGCCCCAAATGTACAGGGTTAGACCACTGGGGTGTTATAAAGCTGCACCCTGGGGAGCACCTGGTTTATAGTTGTTTTAGCCTTCGTGGGGCTATATACTTCTGTAAAATAATTTTGAACAAATTTAGTTATACAGAGAAAATTTGAATAAATACTGTAAGTTATATTGTTTAACAACACTTTCAGCTCTATTGTGCTGTTTCATGGCAGTCATCTTTAATTGGTAGAGGAAACTGGAGTGCAAGGAGAGAACCACAAACCTTTGGTAGAAAAACTGACAATCCTAGTCAATCAAGATTGGATTCAAAACACACCTGCTAAGTGTGGGGTTGTATCTCAACAACCTCAGTGTTGACTGGCTAGTGATACAACATTTAGACTACTTAGACCGCTCTGTCACAGAGGTCCCTAACACTGTAGTATAAACTCAACTAAAATGCTTATGGATAATTTTAAGACCCAAAGGCTCACTTGAGTCAACAGATTTTACTCCTTACTAGAACACACCCGCGAAATCGCGGGAATTCAGAGCGTCATTGAAATTATGTAAAGTGTTGTTGGAAGAATTATGTAAAATATTGAATGACTGGATAATTTCAGCAAAAGTATCATAAGTCAAAGGTTATTGGGGACAGGAGAATGTGTTTTTTTTTTATTACCAAAATTCCCAATTTTGGTTTTCTATCAATTTCAATATGAACATTATACATTTAGTGGGGAATTTGAGCAAAAGTATCATAAGTCATAGGTTATTGAGGACAGGAAAATGTTTTTTTATATCCCTCCTCCTTTATTTCCAAAATTCCCAATTTTTGGTTTTCTATCAATTTCAATATGAACATAATACATTGAGTATGTTATGAACATTTAAGTAACGAGCCTCAGTAATTCAGTGGTTGTCGTTTGTTTATGTGTTACATATTTGTTTTTCGTTCATTTTTTGTACATGAATAAGGTCGCTAGTTTACTGGTTTGGATTTTGTTACCTTAATTGTCAGTTCGGGGCCTTTTAAGGGAGCTATAGTTTGATTTTTAGGGGGGAAAGGGGGGGGGGGGCTAGGATGAAAAATTTTGTTCTAGCTTTTTCAGCTCTAATCTCTGTCCTGCCTTTTTATTTTTCACTCTGTTCGGCTCTGCCTTTTTTTTATTAGTTTATCCTGACTATTTTTACCTAAATTGTCGTTCTGACTTTTTTTTTTAGCAAGTGTCTCATCCTGTTTTTTTTTTAAAAAAAAATCAAATGGTGGCACCCTAAAGCTAAGTATGCGGTATGGACTTTGCTCCTTGTTGAAGGTCGTACGGTGACCTATAGTTGTTAATTTCTGTGTCATTTTGGTCTCTTGTGGAGAGTTGTCTCAACATGGCTATCATACCACATCTTCTTTTTTTGTAATCAATGAATTTTGTAAAAGATTTAATAACTGGAGAATTTTAGAAAAGGTATCAAAAGTTCACTTGAATAATTGTAGCGCTTATCTGTATATTATGAACATTCATTACTATATAAATATAGTGTATTTACTTTCAATTTTAAGTTTACTAATCGATCCATGGTGGTCATTGATATAGTATACAGACCCTCTCTATTTAATAAACTATGTGACCGCCGTGGATAGTAAACTTGAAAATGATAACAGATAGAATTCCTAAAATACAATATACAGAAAAACGCAAACTGGAAGTCTAATCGGACTTAAAATTTCGTCCAATGACGTGACAATATCCGGATGCCTTTTTTCTCGTTTTCCTCCCAAAATAACTCAATCTGAATAATCATATGAATGGATGACAAATGCGACTATGCACTGTACCTATAGGACACATAGGCGTGTTGATTAATTTATTGTGGAAAGAAGAGAAGCGACACCAAAAATGAGGTCTTCTCGTTTAATAGTATAGATATCATTTAATTTGAATAACTTGTAGGTTTGATTGATTGACTGTTGGTGGCTTAACATTCAGTAGCAACTATTTCATGCATGTTCAGAAGTAAAATACTGAATCAGTGTAAGAATTTTTATTTAACATATACTAAATCAATAATATAAGCAAGGCACAGAAACAGCAGTGTATTCTACATGATAACAAATAAGTTTAATATGATAACATGATTAATCTACTGGTGTAAACAATTTTAAATAAAAAAACTGTGAATTCATCAGTTGTTGGATACCAATTTTTGTGGATTTCCTTGGTTAAAATTAAAAGCTCAACAAATAACTGGCCTCACGGTCATAAAACTTTCGAGCATGATTTATGTACTCAGACTCGAAAATCAACCAATCAAATTGCTGGATTTCAAGTTTTGAGCATGGTTTTTGTGCTCTGAGCACTGAGCAAAGTTTTATGCCTTCAAATCTTCTATTGTCATTGATACAGACTTTTTCAAAACCAAGGAATCAAATATCCACGAAAATTCAACTTTTCCCTTATTCAAGAAAATTGGTATCCACGAAAATAAATAAATCCACAGAAGTAATAACAGTTTTCTAATACAATTACTAGGTATAAGTGCATTTCTGCATAAAAAATACGTATCCAAATATCAAATTATTTCAGTCCTACAATTTCCAGCAGGTTTATTTTTAGCTGCCTTGTTTTGTATATATTAAGAAACAAACATTTTTATATTTGTGTAACATCATCAGAAAAAATTTAGATCATCAATAATAACTAAGTTAATTTATTCAGATTGCATATTATTAAATTTAGCTATAGTATCACTTGGTGCAAGAAAATTAGTACCGTCAATTTTATTGATAGGATTATGAAATAAAATCAACATGAATGCATCTGTTGTGGTGCTACACATACTCCCTCAACATCCAAAGTACTTAATAACAGTTAAATCAACAAATGGTATAAAAAGATTTAAATTTAAGTTGTCTTGGTGAGAGACATTTCAAAGAGTCATAATGCAAGATAGCAAGCAAAGCCCAAAGAGCACACAATACCTATGTCCTGTGCAAATGGAAATTAATGCAAAAATAGAATCGGATATTTAGAAGCTATTTAATCAGAAGAAAATAAAATGACTCTGTGTGAAAATGATGCACAAGAATCTGATACTCAAAGGTGTATAAATATTTTGTCAAATATGACTTTAGAAAATTCCATTACTGTTTTTAGATTAAAAATATAAAATTGAGCTTCTTTTTATCAATCTCTACAGTAATAAAGTTTTGAGGAAATCAATTCAGGTACATTGGAGTCAGTGTGTGGTATATGAAAAATTCAATTGGTTCAGGTCCCATAACAACAAAATCAAAAGGGAGAACTCATCCCTTTATAATAATAGTGTGTAAATATTACATGAAAAATGGTTAAAACAAATCTGAGAATTTTTAGGGAGTGTTGACAGAAAGACATATGGAGAAACAGAGGAACTGACAGACATTTGTATACCATAATACATACTGTGTTTGACAGGTTAAAAATAAAATTCAACAATAACAGAAAAGCAATATAACAACTTTAAACCCGTGCAAGAAAACACCTTATACCACTACCCAGTACCCACATATTATTACATGTATCATTTCTCCAGTTTCAGAATCTATAGAACTATGGGTTATTCTATTGTTCATGTCACAATATGAAACTAATCAAGTCACATAAATAGTTGTATTTCTATTGTTTAATTTAGTTAAAAAATATTGTATTTGCTGAATTAAACCAAAATGGATTAGACACAAGTAAAATCAAATCATACTTCTATTGTTAAGGAGGTTGTCAGTGAAACCAAGGATTTGTATAGTTAGAACTATACAAATCCTTGGTGAAACACAATGATTTAGTGTATGCTTTAAAAAATATTACCCACAATGCATTTGATTCTGAAACAGGAAATTAACATACAAAAATATATATATTTGTTTATGGCTATATCATACAAAATCCAACCATACAGTTTTTAATAAAATATTCAATATTGGAATGGTAGAGAATGTTAAAGGATTAAAATCATGATATTTGTTAGACCTTATACAAATATACAGTATTCTAATATGACGTGCTACTTTAGCTTTGGGTACAAAGCCATGTTCTAAATCGAATAGAACATGGGCTGCACGTGATTGACGTCACAATTGAAATTGCAACGTCGGATGAATTTTTAAACAACATCAGAGATACAAATGGACATTTTTGTTGGTGTTGCTCGCTAGAAAATTAAATAAAAACATTCTAAAAGTAAGTTACAATTTTTCTGTTCTTTTTTTATTAATAAACTGTTGATTTTTCTATAACATTTTTGTTCATCAATCAAAATGGCGACGTTTCGAGCGTCTACTATAGGTCCGCTTCGAAGAACAAAGTTCAAAATATTCCTATTAGAATCGAAATAATTCTATCTATTTGTAAACATTTAATACCTCGCTAACGCTCGGTATTAAGATATTAACAAATATAATGCCTACCCATGTTAAAATGAGCAAAGAGCATGGCATGAAAGAATTATTTCTTAAGCAGATTCAGGTGGAGGGTTCCGGGGTTGGAACTGCCCCCTTTTTTGGACAATCAATGCATTTGAATGGGGACATATAGTTGGAACCCCCCCCCCCTTTTTTAAATGTCTGGATCTGCCACTGATACACATCTTATATCATTATCTGATCATATAAATTATGTTGTAAATGATATAAAATAAAGCTTAGTATGTAAAAAACAATAGGTTTACACGTCTATACATAATATGCATAAACACCACACAAAGAAATTTCTATAAAAAAAAATACCATGATTTTTTTTGTACATTTTTTACCTCCCAAACAGCTATAGAGCTATAATATATTATTCAAAAAAAAACATGTTAAAGCATTTTCAAAATATAGTACAGCAGTATTATGATTAATGGTCATACTTATTCTGTGTAACATTAACTTTCACATTTTGAAATTGTTCACAGATTTTCAGAATTTAAGCAGTAATAAACAAATATTACACCAACTATAACTACCAAATTTGTGGTTATACTCTTGCATTTATTTTGTAGAAATAAAAAGCATTTTTTTAAATATATTTTAAGTTGAGTCTTTGTCCTTAAATGTCATTTTGAAACATCCCTTTTCACAATTATGCCATTTTAAACAATAAAATATGACTATAAATAGTGAGATCTAAAAGCACTAACAGATCTAAATAAATAATGAGAAGATGGACATGATTACCATGGAATGTACAAAAGTCCTGAAAAGCAGAATTTTCATTCTGATAACTCATGAGTATTTGATATGTTTTTCATTTAAATGAAACAAACCAAAGTGCTTGAGGTAAAAAATAACTTTGGAATTATCACTGTTATTATCAAAACTAAGAGCAATTGTGCTTGACTTGAGTCATTTGGCATATAGTCATGAGTTAGTGGAATTTCTAAATGAAAATTAAACTTTATGCAATAGTATTAATATTTTGGTTATTTTGGCAGGGACAGCTCTTTAAATGCAGGTAAAATATCACAACATTTTATATTGCACAGTATATCCTTTTTAATTCAATTTTTATCATCTTATTAAAATATATTATCTGATGTTAATGGTATCACCCATACAACTGTTTAAGCTCTATTTAAAAAATCTTTTTGGAATATCTATAAGAATACCTTTTAGGGAGCACTAGAATAAACATACCCCAGTATTAGTCCAGTCAATCTAAGATTTAACCTCAAACTAATTGCAACAGAAAATGTTTTAGTTCTAATCTATAGCTTTATGCCCTTTATATACACAGAAAAAAGTCCCATAAAATCTAACTTGAGGAAAAGTAAAAATTCAGCATTTTTAATTTCCTATGGAAATTAACATTGGAAGGGGAGATAACTCTTGCAAAAATGAGTCTTTTTTGGTCAGTTTTTGGTTGTTTTTCTTGAAATTTATGTAAAGTATGATACTTTGATGGGGTTATGAGTAAGTATTTGACTTAACTATAAAATCTTCTGCTCATGAAATGTACAAAACGGAAGTGTTATGGGTAGTTTTATTTTTTTCGTGCATTTTCCATTAAAGAAATTGCAAATTTGAAGGTTTGTGACCATTTAGAAAAAAACAATGTGAAAATTTGGTATTGTTTATATCTGTATATTATATTTTTGCAGCAACTTACTTATCTAAAGAAACTTTTAACCACAAAAAGAACAACATATGCTTAATTATTTTAACTAAATTTGAGATTCTTTACCTTAACATGTTGAAAAATTCAACAAATGGTTAACTAATGAATTACAAAATCTAGATTATAGCTTGATAAAAGATAAGAAAACACCTTTCCAGTTGTTTGATATACTCTAAAGACAGCTAAAGTATCAAGAATCAATACATTCTGATGAATAGAAGCAGTAGAGTAATAATTTTGTATCAATTTTTATTGATAGTTCTGCCTTTTTTGCAAGAGTTATCTCCCTTTTCAATGCAAATCTCCATAGGAATTTTAAATGGTGATTTTTTTTAATCTTCCTGAAGTTAGATTTTATGGGACTTTTTTCTGTGTATATTTGGGGTATAATACTAAAGATTAAAACTTAAAAAACTTCTGTTGCAATTACTTTCGGGTTGGGGTCAAATTTATGCTAGATTGACTGGACTATATATAACAATCTTATATAGTCAGACCAAACAAAGAAAAAACAAGAATGTGCTGGTCGTTCATATTTCAAACAAAATAGGTCTTACTAATAGATCTAACTTTATGAATTATTCATGGAAAATATTTGGTTAAAACATTTTTAAATATGTATATAAATATAAATTACAAAAAGATAAATATAATAGAGACAAGAAAGTTAAAAATCCTTTTCACATGAAAAAAATAATTTGTGACATAGGTCAACAATTACTTTCTGAGATCAATTAACCTTTTCTTCCCTTTCATAGTTATTTGAAATAAGTGATTTACATAGAATTTTAGTTCACAGTTTCTTCAATCACAGAAATCCATACAAATTGGTTATCCCCAAATACCGGTAGATAACATCCCTCAGGGGTCTACTTCCTATATACAAGGTGATAGGATGTGCCGCTGGAATAGGTCACCTTTTCAAGCTTGAAAATATGTGAAAAGGTCGAGAAAACTATCAGAAAGGTCAAAAAAGTTCAAAAAACTTTTTTTCTTCTATCATCTTTGTTGATGTTTTTCAATCTGGCTGTGATTTTATCAATAAATGTATCCACTTTTAATACATAACCCAAACAATACGGGAAAAGGTAACATTTATACCTAGGCAATATTAAAAGGTACCAGTATACATTTTCAAAATCTAGATTTTATGAAAAGGGTGAGTTAACAGAAACTCAGCGTCACCCCTATCATTTAAGTATTGAAGTGGCCCCCAAGTAACATCCTGAAGTTGAATGCATCCCTGAAGTTTAGCATTTTTCTATCATTAACAAATACTCCATGACTTTTCACACTTTATTGCACTATGATTCTCAATTACAATTGAGTGGGTAATGATGCTGATAAAAATGCCTTTCAATCCCCTGAATACATTTTGTTTTTGAATTAGAATCAGAATAGCCCTATTAAATCTGTTTCCCATTCCCATCCATAGATAGTTCTAACAGACTGGTGAATTACAATCTTTAAAATCTTGTCGTGTCCAAAATTCACTGAGTCTTCCACTAACCAAGCCATGTCTCTTCTACACTTTTACATCTGCATAGAGTCCAAGATCTTTAATTATTTTAATAACTGCATCATTATTTTTCTTCAAATTTATTAAGTAGGATTCCATATCTGCAATTACCTGAAATTGGATAAAAAATGGCTTAATGTCATCTTCAAAGAATAATTGATTGATTGAAGTGTTCTATAACTGATTGATTGATTAGTGTTTAATGCTACTTTCTAAACTTTTGCGTACTTCTTGTTTAGAGGGAACCACCAACTTTTGGTAGGAAATCCAAGTAAATTCAGATTGGAGTGGAGTGCACCTGCCAAGTGTGGAATTCTAACTCACAACCTCAGTGGTGACTGGCTAGTGATACAGTAGTTTGACTATTTAGACCGCTCAGCCAACAAGGCCCCTTGTGCTATACAAACACTGCATCAGCACAAAAAGACTAAATTGCCAGGACATTCAAAATATCCCATTAAATAAAAAAAGAATAATGTATATATTTACATGTACTACATGTACTACAGCAATATATTTAAAACATTAACAAAAATACAAGATTTATTTTCTATTGAAGAATCTACTAAATTATAATTCTGGTTCCTTTGGTACTATTTATAAATGTAAGGTATTTTTTTAATTAACAGCTGTGCCATGAGTGCATGATACTCCCTTCGCCTTATGTGGAAGTTTTATACAATAATCACAAAAAGTTTCTATGACAGTTTAAAGCAATAACCATAAATTGTTTTTGAGATACGACGGGACATGTGAAACACCCCATCTTTGTTTTTTTACAAAATATTCGATAACTTAAAAATTAAATTTTGAATCATTACCAAAAAGTAAACAAATCTTAAGATTAATATAACTAAGAAGTGTGTAAAGTTTTAAGCAATAATAAAAAATCGTTTTTGAGATACAGTGCGACATGTGAAAAAAAAACCTGTTTAAGTTACAAAGTGCAGTAACTCAAAAAATTTTAGTCTTATTTTCATAAAAAAATATACAGATCATTTGACCATCATAAGAAACAACTATATAAAGTTTCATGAAATTTTGATAAGTCATTCTCAAGTTACAGTGCGACATGTTTGAGCCGGACAGACAGACACGGGACATTTGTATACCATAATACGTACTGTCAAAATTTTTACAGGCTTATAAAAACTAAAATTTTAAAGTCTTACATGCATTTTGCCTTCAGATCTGATAAAGAGCTAAACTTAGTAGAAAAACACTTTCCAAATAATGAGGATCAATCAATTTTCGTGGATTGAGGAAAATTTGCATTATTGTGTATGTTTAATTTTGTGGTTTTGCCAAAGTGTGCATGTATTTTCATAGATAATTCATAATTAGTTGAAATTTTAACTTTTTGGTACATGTGTACTAAAAAAATCCATGAAAACTTAGACAACTGTAATTTGATACATTAAACAGACAGATATAGATTAGGGGGAGACTTCTGTAATCTTAAACTAAAGATTTTATATAGATGAGGGGGAGACAACTCACTTGTTCATCTTTCCCTTCTTCATTGAGAGCTAGTAATTTCATCAAATCAGGTCTGTAGGGTGCTGCTCTTGAAACAGTCTAAAATATTAAAGAATCATGTAAATGATATTACCATTGATAACATTCTATTTAAACTTTATATTTAAATTTTTGGTTGTTTTCTTTCATGCATGCTCAATTGTTGGTCACTTACTTTCATGCTCAAATTCTGGTTGCTTGCTTTCATGCTTACCTAATTGTTGGTTGCTTACTTTCATGCTAAATTTTTGGTTGCTTGCTTTCATGCTCAATTTCTGGTTGCTTTCTGTCATGCTTAATTGTTGGTTGCTTACTTTCATGCTCAATTTCTGGTTACTTTTTTTCATGCATACTTAATTGTTGGTTTCTTACTTTCATGCTGAATATTTGGTTGCTTACTTTCATGCTCAATTTCTGGTTGCTTTCTTTCATGCATACTTAATCGTTGGTTGCTTTCTTTCATGCTCAATTTCTGGTGGCTTACTTTCATGCTCAATTTCTGGTTACTTACTTTCATGCTCAATTTCTGGTGGCTTACTTTCATGCTCAAATTCTGGTTGCTTTCTTTCTTGCATTCTCAATTGTTGGTTGTTTACTTTCATGCTCAATTTTTGGTTGCTTTCTTTCAAGCTCAATTTTTAGTTGCTTAATTTTTTTTTAGCACTGTTTTCTTTTGTGCTTAATTTTTTGTTGTTGCTCTCTTTAATATTTGCTCAATTTTGTTTTTGTTGATACTTTTTTTGTGGATTGAGGAAAAATCAATATTCCTGTAAATAATTAGTTCCATGACAAGAGATTCTTAAAGTCATCATAACTATGAAAAATTTAGTGATGTATTCATGTATATTGTGGATTCATTGGTATTCATGAGATACCCATTAATGATGATTTCAAGTAATTAAATACTAGTCAAAATAAAATAATTTAGTTACTTTCACTGTGTCAAATAATGTAAAACAGGAAATTGACAATTTTTTCTGCATCCATGAAGACTTATACCAACATAATAATAAAATGAACCCAAAGTAGTTGTAAACCATTTACCAAGACCTCTCAAGATAATGAGACTTCCTAATTTTCTATACAAGTTGTCCAACATATATTTATACAGCTTACTATGCGGTTTTGACTTAACTCAATGTTGAAGGTTGTATAGTTACCTATATCTAGATATAGGAAGATGTGGTGTGAGTGCCAAAGAGACAACTCTCCATCCAAATAACAATTTAAAAAGTAAACCATTATAGGTTAAAGTACCGCCTTCAACACAGAGCCTTGGCTCACACCAAACAAAAAGCTATAAAGGGCCCCCAAATTACTAGTGTAAAACCAATGAACTAATCTATATAAACAAAACGAGAAATGAGAAACACATATATATTACATAAACAAACAACAACTACTGTACATCAGATTCCTGACTTAGGACAGGTGCAAACATTTGCAGCGGGATTTAACGTTTTAATGGATCCAAACCTTCTCCCTTTTTCTGAAACAATAGCATAACATCACAACATAGAAAAAGTCACGATAAAATATCAATTGGCAGACTTAACTCAATAAAAAAACGTATGATTACACAATCTGTTTATTTATACATCATGATGTCTCTGGTGGAGAGTTGCCTCATTTGCAATCATACCACATCTTCTTATTTTTATTTTATTAACTTACAGAAAAGACTGCTTTTACAATCATGCCATGGAATGGTTTAAGTGTTTCTTCATAAGCTTTCAAAATAATAGGACGGAACTTTGTCTCATCTGGTTCCTTTCTCAAACTGTCAATCAAATGTACCAGGAGCTGTTGTATAAAAAACAAGGCCCTGAAACACAATATAAATAACTTTCAATTTTTTTTCTTTACTAAGCAAAAAAAGAAACAAACTTAAGGTGGTACCCAACACTTCAACTAAAATTAATTTGGCTCGTTTAATTTTCTTAAAATTTTGACAAAGTATTTACTTTGACCCTTTGACAAAAATATAAAAATTTGAAAAAATTTGAACCAACCGTTTTATCAGAAAAATTACACTGGTTATATAGCAGTTTGACAAACACTTATTTTGATCATTGAGAAGCTTAATATTCCCTTGACAGCACAATGTAATTAAAACATTTAGCTGATTTTACAGAGTTACATTATATTATCTCCCTGTAGTGTTAGGTACCACCTTTATATAAACAACTTTGGTAAACCAGGAAATCAAATTTACATGAAAATTATATTTTTTCCTTAATCCACATAATTTGGAACCTACGAAAATAAAAAAATCAAAGTGTACTTATATGTTTTATTAAGCTATTTCTTGGTTCAAAAGTTTACCATTCAATATGTTCTAAGCTTTCATAATTTTCCTTTATAGAATCTACATAACTGTGGATAATTTTACTGTTCAAATCACACAAAAATTTAAAACAACAACAATGGCAATTGGTTAAATTTCTATTGTTTTAAGTAATTTTTAACAAACCACAATGTATAAGTGTATATGCTTTAAATTCAGGAAAAGTTCAAAATGCAAAAGACTTTTGCACAGAATTGTAACTAGATGAGTGGTAAAAAGGCACTCAGTTGATTTCATCTTACAGAAGTTATTTTGTTTAATGTAGATAAACATTAGTGCTATCATCAGGAAAGATTTTAATATACTGTACCTATTAAGCCACAGTGCACCAATCTGACCTTCTTTTGAAGTTTTGTTGTCTTTTTCATCTTGTAGAATAGCGTTTAATGTTGGAAATTTGTCTTTGTCCTCAGCTTGTCTTTTCCTTAATTTCTATACAAAAAAAGATTTGAAATAGCATGCTAAAAATAACTGTTAACCATGACCCAGCACAGGCAAATGAGAACATGATAAAATAAAAATTCAGGAATGATAAAAAAATATGCATAATTATTTAATGCAGACGTACGTGTGATTAATAAAACACCATTACTTTTTCTTTACAATTTAGCTGTACACATTTAAGTACTAACACCCTAGTCCTTCCATTCAGGGTTTTCTCAATCTTAAGGTGGTACCTAACACTACAGGGAGATAACTCTGTACAGTCAGCTAAATGTTATTATGTTATGTTGTGTTGTAAAAGGAAAATTAAGCTCCTCAACTGATCAAAATTGGTGTTTGCCAAACTGCTATACATGTTTCTAATGCAATTTGGATGTAACAAATTTTTTCATTGGCTAAAAGTTGCCGTCAAATCCACAGTTGACCAGGCGTAACTGAGGAGGGACCGGCCATTTCGAATTGATTGAATCAACGAATGGTCGATTACTACTATATAATCGTAATGAAAACAACACCTACCTCGAATTCGCCATTGTATTGTAATTTTATCTGAATTTGAAGCGTACAGGTAATGTAATAAACTCCAGTTTGTAAGATTTCATTTGTATGACGTCACGTTTAGCCATTACGCCTTTGTGCCAAAATCATTCATGAAGTTTCACGGATTTTTTTCTTTTTGTCAAATTTAGACATATTTCAAGTTTTATCGGATTTTTTTCTTTTTGTAATGCATTAAAATTGGAATAACAGTACTGTAGTTGAATAGTTGCCACCTTCAATTTTGATTTGACGGTCGAAAATCTCTGAAAAACTGAAGTATTGGAATTTTGTATGCATAACTATAGGTTATTATCATGAAAATTGGTTGCATTTTCCCTATAAAGGGTTTAATTTAGGAAAAGTACAATTAATGGTTCTTGCACTTGCTAAGTTTTAAAATTCCAGATATTGATGTGTTTTTATCCCCCCTAACATGTTTTTAATGAAATTACACCTGCATAAGTTTAATCTACAGCTATCATAGTCAGCTAGTAACACATACTTCAGAATGATATCACATATATATATATCTATACATATAGATTGGCAGAAATCAACAAACTTACTGATATATTGCCTGTTATGTCACTTTTTACAGGTTTGAAGGCAACTCCAAGTAAATCTGAAACAAAAACAGACTTCTTTTGTTACATGTTACAGGACTGAATGAGCATGATGAGCTTGTATTACAACTCACTTCAATACATTTAACACAGTTGAATTTAAAAACCATGAAATTGTTAGTCTCCATATCTTAATCATTTCTGGATACACATGAAACACAGATAGCACATCCTCAATTTAAGGAGATGTTGTTTAAGGTGCATAGAAATTAAGATACAATCCAGTTAACTTATTAATTCTATAAATAAACTTGGAACATGAGCTATGCTCATTGTTATAGTTCATTGTTGAAAGCCTATAAGTGACCTAAAGCTGTTAATTTTTGTGTCATTTGGTATCTTGTTAAGAGTTGTCTTATTGGCAAGCATACCATTTGCATACCACATCTTCTGTTTTTGAATACTGTGGATTCATTTATTTTCGTGGGTACCAATTCTCGTGGATTGAGAAGAACTTGCATATTCGTGGATATTTAATTTCATGGTTTTGCTGAAATCTGCATACAAACCTAAGGAAAAATTATCATTCGTTGAATATTTAATTTCGTCGTTTGACTATGCCCACGAAATCTGCGAAAATTGGTATCCAACGAATAATAATGAATCCACAGTAATAGAACAATTGAATATGACGTCATAACTTAAGTAACGTCACAACTAAAATCCCTAACAACAGAACCGAAATCGGAAACGTTAAGGTATTTCTGTTTCTCTTTTTAACATTGTTGATTTAAAAAAAAATCATAGACTTCGTCCCCATTCATAGGTAATTCCTGCCTCATATTATTCATGATCATTCATGTACGCATGTTATTATCTAGCTCAGAGAAGAAGGGATCATCATGACTTTTTCAATTCTTTAATTTTTGTATTCCTTATCTTTTTTACAGAAATATAAATATTATGTCCGATTAAGTTCAATAGTAATAAACCCTAAATTAGCTAGCTTGGAAAAGATATGGGACACGTCATGACTTTATGAATATTTACCAAAAATTGTAGTGGCACCCTCAGCTGCCTCTAAGAAGGGATCAAGTGTTATCTTTTCATCCTCAGGAACATCGGGAAACTGTTTAACTTTTGTAAAAAATGTTGTCATTGCAATGTTTGCTACTTATTTTCGTTCACAAAAATCACAAACGTCAAACGGAAAGCGAAACTTGATATCTAAATTTAGGGTGATCTTTGGCAAGGATACGACAGAAATACGAATTTGAGTAATATTTAGATGAACACAGGATAGTGTGGTGGTGGATGGTGACGGACGTCTTTTTATATTGTGCTTCAATTTGAAGAATTACTTGTACTGTTGGCGTTTATTTGTATCAGGAACATATCATAACATTGCATAATAACACTGGCGTGATACATTTTACCTTTTAAAAAAGTATTCCTACGAATTTTAGACAGAAAAACATTTTACATGTGACCCGCCAAAATCAAAAAGCGAGAAAACATGGCGGCCCTTGGCTGAAAAAGAAGTTTTTGCAGTCCACACACTACTTTTAGATTTTAATAAATAATCTATTCCAAAGTAAATATAATAATTGACATTTTAATAGAAAATTCCTAAATCCAGAAATTTTTATTGTGAAGAAATACTCAAGCTTCGGAAATTGTGATCCTGCATCAGTGTATGACCCTTTCCATCAAGAAACATTTTATCATTTGCATATAGCTGCATTTTAGTTTCATCATCATCAAATATACTTTTATCTGTGTGTGTTTGCGCTTACGCTTGACATTTACTTAAACCTAACTTGCTGTCTGCATTTGAGTTTTCCATATATATACTTTTATACCTGTGTTATCAATTGCTAATGACGGATAAAAAGCTTCTTAAATATTTGAAAAAAAGCTTTGAGCCACCCAACGGCGAACAAATACTCACCCCAGTGGTTCTCACTGATAGTAAGGGGAAATATCTACAAGCACAGTGTAGTTTACCCATTGAAAACAGTATCAGATGGTGGGACAAATCTGGCCGTAACTCAAAACAAGGTCTAAAGTGGTTACGTGATAATTTAGAAACAGAAATTGCACTAATAGGCAATATTTCACTCTATATTTGGGTTGGCACTTGCGACCTCACTGAATACAATCATCCTTATATAAAGCTGAGACAAGAACCTGAAGAAATTGTTCAATCTGTGATAAATAATTTCCAGAAAATTGCGGAAATTCTCAAGAATTACCCAGCTTGTAAATTAACTTTTTTTGAAATATCACCCTACTCAATATATGAATGGAACTCTCGTCGTTCACATCCGGACATTAAACAATTTATTGATCAGGACATCACTCTTGTTAAACATATCCTTCAGATTAATGATCACATCAGATATATAAACAACACATTGGAAACAAGAACTCCAGGATTCTCAATTGATTTATTTCACCCTGTCAATACCTCAAAAAAAGAATCAAGCCGGAAGGCAGTTGATCAGTACAACTTCAGTCTTTACAAAGACGGGATCCACCCAGATATCAATCTAGCTCGAGTTTGGCTCAGGAAAATAGCACATAAAGTCAAGAACGACTGTTGGTAGGCTGTTGGCTAGCGGTCAGGGTGGGACCTTCCACAGGTACCGTTGACACAGTATAGCTAGGCTAGGGTGGGACCTTCCACAGTGTCTAGTTATCTGTGTTGCAACAGTCCTGCCATACAGGGTTCTTTGGTAATATAAAACTGGGCATACAACATAAAGAACAACAATAATGGATCTAGTAAGAAAATCTTTGAGAAAAACCAATAGTGACAGTAAAATTTCATGTACAAATCAATATGAGAATAACTACACACTAAATATTGAGAAATCTTTAAAGAAAAAATTAGAATCAACCAAAAGAACAGAAATTGAATATGAAAATACAAAGGGTGGTATAACGTCTAAATTAGATGCAGTTTCCTTTGAACTCTTTATACATGCCTGTGAAAAATTCTACGGGGAATCCAATCTACATGAATTTACCAAAACAACTGCTACTGATAGACAGAGCAACAATGTTCAGTATACTTTCCATATAAAGACAAAAGATTCAGACCCGTTCAATTATACCATTAATGCATACCTTACAAAATGCTCATTATTGATTAATGGGAGAAATACGCAACATTTCATAAACAATGATGTGATACATATTCATAAGATTATGTCAAACACAACAATTCAAGGAGCAAAAGTGAATGTTGAACTTTTGAACAAAAATTTAGCCTCAAAATTAGAGTCAGCATTAGAGTCAATTGATCATTCTAAATCATCTTTAGAACCAACATCAGCCATATCCAACCCCCATAAAGCTATTGAAAAATGTCACAAATGCAATAGAATTTGCAAATCTAGAGCTGTACTATGTCAATTTGGCCATTGGGTGCATTATTCGTGCGACAAACTTTCGGAAAAAGATATACAAACCATTGAGAAAGATGAACAAAACTACATCTGTAAAAAATGTTCCAATTTATCACTTAAATCACCATCCAGATGTATAACTTTACAAAATAGCTCAGAAATTATCAGAAATAAAAGCATACTATCAACTGGAACCTCCACTTTAGCAAAATCTCTACTACTAGAAGAAATACAATGTAATGGTTGTGATGTCACTTTGGATAAAATAGAAAATAAATGTGTCAACTGTGATATGACATTTCATAATCAATGTTTAGATAAAACAACCGACCAATGTTTCTCATGTATTGGAATTGAGGACCAAGATACCGTCATAAACTCAGTAAATTTTCATCAAACTGGAGTGAAACAAACATCTCACAATCTTCAAAATTTAGACCTCAACAATTCTGGTCCTACACCAAATTTGATAACATCTTCTGTAAGCTCTGCCAAAAACACAGCCAATTTAGATAAACAGTCAGATCATAACACTGTCAACACTCAAAATGAAATACAAACATCAAGTAAGATGAAAGAATTAAGAACTCTAGAACTAAAATTGAAAAAGAAAGAGGAGCAATTAAAAATAAAGGAAGCAATGCTTAACGAAGATATGAAAGAAAAAACAAAGATTATGGATAGATTACATAAAGCTGAAATAAGAAACATTGAGCTCGAAAATACAATCAAAACTTTACAGACTAGAATTGAGCAAATACCTATAAAATCAGTAGTAAACAACTCTAATCCAACAAATTCTCAATCTAAAATTAAAGAGGAGGAAGATGAACTGATTATTGGCATGAGAAAAAGGGTCACAAAATTTGTACTTAATAAAATCGACAAAGAATTGAACAAACTAGAATCAAACAATGATCATTCAGAACACAATACTGAAACGAGTTCTAATCCTCAATACAATTGTGAAAGACAAAACTACTCTGATAATTATTGGAATTACAACAATGGCTATTCAGGACAGTATAGAGATACTCAACCTTATTATAACTATCATCATAATTGGCAACAAGGACACAATGAAGACTCTTCGTCGTACCAAAATACAGAGTTTGCTCAAAACATTTGTACAGACAATCTTATTGAGATACAACCTACAAATGTTCACACGTCTACAATAAACTCAAAACCTGTGAATACTCAGCACACAACGTATTGTGACAAAAACAAGCTGCCAAAGTTCAATTGCAACTTAGAGAAAGTGAATAGAAATTCTCAGAATTATAGTGAAAAGTATACAAACCAATCGCAAGCTCAAAATTCTGAACATTATCTTCCTACCGTTGGACAGCCACTATTTTTTCATCCAACTCCTCAACAAACTCATTTTTTACACCTGGCCAGCCTCAACCCCAGCAGATACAAAGAACCGAACTTGTAAATAATGAGAAAGATGTAAATACTTGTACATATGAGACTCTGAATATTTTAGATTTTAATTGTAAAAATATCTTAACCTGTGGTCCGTTTTTTAAAGAAACAGAAAGTGATGTTGACATTTTTCTTTTACAAGAACATTGGTTATTTGATTGCCAATTACCTCTACTAAATGAAATCAATGATAAATTTACTGGAGTTGGCAAAGCTGTTGATACATTGGACCCGATTCCCCCTATTCAAATGCCAAGGGGCTATGGTGGCACTGCTATTTTATGGAAAAAAGAATTAGACACTCTTATAACACCTCTAACCATAGGAAATGAGAGGATACAAGGAATTGAAATATCTGGTGAACCCAATCTTATCATACTTTCTGTATATTTGCCTTGTAAAGGTACTTCTGACCATATAGATGAATTTCAAGACTGCATAGCTCTTCTAAATGAAATAGTCTGCACCTACAAACTTACTCATCAAATTATTATAGGTGGTGATCTTAATGAAGATATCATAAATGGTCCATCCTCACAAAGAAAGGCCTCTTTTACTGAATTTATGGAAGATCATTCTTTAGAAACAAAATTTACTGGCAGCACATTTATACACTCTAATGGCCATGATACCACAGCTATTGACTATTTTCTATACCAGAATTCATATAAACATTCTGTTCTTGAAATCAAGAAACTAGACATAGATGCTAATGTCTCAGACCATTATCCAATTAAAATGGTCCTTCAACATCGTCGTTATTTAATTCAGCAAAAATCGCTGAATGATTTTTTAAAACCAAAGATTAACTGGGATAGAATTGATAAGGAAAAATATGAAAACAACATCAACTCCAAACTTTCAAATAAGAACTCAGAAATTAAATCTGTTGAAGACATAACCAATGCATTTACTCAACTCAATGAAATCATTAAACAGTCTACTCAAGCTCTGATCCCAACTAGAAAAATTGGCAGGAAAAGACCAAAACTGCAAGTCATGAATGAAGAAATCAAAGTCGCCCTCAAAAACAAAAAGATTGCATTTTTTAAATGGAAAATTAATGGTAGACCGAAAGAGACTGATAATTTATATTTGAAAAATAAAAAACAAACAACACATGCTTTAAGAAAAGAATGTAGACTGGAAGTTGCTAAAAGAAGGCTATGTGAACGTCAAAAATTGGTTAATGCTAAAACAGCGGATCGTAAAATGTTCCACAAGATTATTAGAAATCAAAGAGGAAAATTATCAAAGTTTATTGACCAGTTAAATGTTGATGATGAAATATTTTATAATGAAGATATAATAGAAGGCTGGAGTACACATTTCCATCAACTGGCAAAGAAAATACCAAATCCAAATTATGACAATGAATATCTTGAGTTGATTGAAAATGAAGCTAAAATTATAATAGACATTTGCAAAGAGCGTTTCAAACATTGCCCAATAACAAACAAAGAAATGGAAAAAGCAATATCTGATTTAAATAGAAATAAAGCAGTTGACTACTTTGGCATTAATGCAGAAAACATCATACATGGTGGAAAACAACTTCAACAATATTTACAATTACTTTTTGATAAATCATTTGAATTTGGATGCATATCTGACATTCTCAAAATTGGAATATTGTTCCCAGTATATAAGAATAAGGGTGATATTAAAAGTTCTAAAAACTACCGTGGTATTACCGTAACTCCAACATACTCCAAGCTTATAGAGAAAATAATCAAGATAAGGGAGAATCCAGTTATCCTGAAAAATCAGAATCCACTCCAAAGAGGATTTACAGAAAACACCACCCCGCTATTATGTGAACTTATGATTGAAGAGTTTGAACGTGAGAGCAAAGATTTAAAACTTCCAACATATATAGCCCTTTTAGATGGTAAATCTGCATTTGATGTAGTTGTTCATTCAAATTTAATACGGAGATTATATCAAGCTGGTATTTCAGACCAATCTATTATATTAATAGATAGCTTATATAAAAATGCGACTTCATGCGTTAAATGGAGAAACAACACTTCACAGATGTTTGAGATAGAACAGGGTGTACGACAGGGTGGAGCCATTAGCGCTGATTTATATAAACTATATGTTAATCCGCTATTAAATATTCTAAGTGGAACAGGACTGGGTGGACATATAGGTGACATTGGATGCTGTGCCCCAACTTGTGCTGATGATGTAGCCATAATTTCAAACAACCCTATGGAACTTCAAATGTTGATAGATATTGCTGCCAACTTCAGTAAGAGAGAGGGCTACACGTTGCAACCAACAAAAAGTGTAGTCATACCAATAAGTACCACTACTAAATCTATTGAAATTGATGAAAACTTCTGGAACATCAATAAAAATCAGATGCCAGTTGTAGAACATTCCACACACATTGGAATACAAAAATGTCAAAAAAATTCTGCAAAACTTACTGCTGAGGAGAACATGAAAAAAGCGAGACGATCACTCTATAGTCTTATGGGTACAGGTCTACATGGAAAGAATGGTTTGGATCCTGAAACAGCTATAACGATCCTATATACTTATGTCATGCCTATTTTAACCTATGGCCTTGAAATCTTACTTCCATCTGGCCGAATTTTGGATTCTATACATCAATTCCATAAGAAAATGATAAAACAAATACTGTCATTAACCAAAAATACAGCTGATCCTGCGGTATATATTTTAAGTGGATCTCTACCTATGGAGGCTGAACTACACCTCAAAGCATTATCTCTATATGGAAATATTACAAGAGCAGATAGATCTACCATTGAATGGAGACTAGCAGAAAGACAATTACATTTAAAGACAAACCAAAGTAATAGCTGGTTCATCCAAATCAAGAAAATATGTTTGAAATATGACATTTTGGACTGTCAGGATTTTTTAAATAACCCTTTAGGAAAATTGCAATGGAAAAGTTTAATTACCAAAAAAATACATACCTATTGGAATGACAAAATTAATAAAGAATCAGAGAGATACTCCAGCTTAAAATACATATCGGGTGAATATATGGCAAAAAGAATACATCCAATTCTTACAACAAATACATCAAACTGTAGAGACATAATCAAATTACCCATTAGGACCAGATTTGCAACTGGCAATTACATCTTACAGACAAATAGAGCAAAATTTAATCAAAATGATGTATCTGCCGTCTGCAGAGTTTGTGGTAAAGAGGATGAAACCATCTCACATTTTCTGATTTCATGTACACCTTTAGAAACTGAAAGATTGTCTCTCTTGAAATCTCTCCGAGAACAATATATCAAAGTGTTAGAACTACTAAACATTAATATGCATGATATAGATGTAGACTTCATCCATATTATAATCAATCCATATCATCTAGTAAATTATTTTGGTACCTCTCTAACCAGTGAACTTTGTGCTTTTATTAACATCCATATAGAGCCTGCTTGTAGAACATTAATATATAAGCTTCATTTACACAGATACAAACTTTTAAATTTAGATCAGAAAAGATCTAGAAAAAATAATTTAAAATCATAGCCCTATTTAATGAAAAAAGGTTGTGTGTGGACTGCAAATCTCATATTTTCTATTAAGGACTCATTTTTAGATTTTATTGACGAGAACGTGTGTGATTTGTGTGTAAAGATATACCGACATTTGTAAATAGTGTACATCGTTATATATATTCTATTGGTGATTGGATATTGTAATTCACTACTGTATGTCATTCTATTGGTGAAGGGATATATTGACTTCATACTGAAGGTGTGCCTATATTGGCAGAAAATATACAGATACAGATACAGATGACGACAAATCCAGAGAAAACCGAAAACCGGAAGTTATATTTCAGAAATTATCAGAAGTCTGAAACGAGTTAGAATATCCCCCGATTCTACCACGAAGAACCACGATAAGCACCACGGACTTTATCAATAAAATAAATACATTAGGTCATCTATGAGTTATATAATGTATACGTAGAGATTAAGATACATCAAATAATCATTAAATAAAAAAAAAATAAAAATAAAAAAAATCGAGTTTTTTTTTTTATATGGACTAATCAAGGATTTGTAGACTATACAAATCCTTACAGAAATTAAGCACCACCAAAAAACAAACTGAACACCACGGGACGTAATTTCCCTCCCAATGGTCCAACAGACGGCTTTAGGGGTCTAAAACTCTCTCTTGGAGTCTTAGTTAGTTTGAAAGGCCTATTGGTTCACAAGCACATGTGGTCAAATTAAAGATCAATGGGTCTTTTAGGATTTATTTAATCAAATACAGATTTAAGCACCACCAAAAACAAACTAAACACCACGGAAGGTAGCTCCCTGCTTTCGGTCCAATAGACAGATAAAAGGGTTTAAAGCAGCTCTTTGGATTCTAAGTTAGTTTGTAAGGCTCTTTTGTCCACAGGAACCTGTAGTTCAGCTCCAAAGTCCATATGATATTGCGCTTTAGGGTATATTATATCAAATACATTTAAATACATATAAAAACCATCAAAAATGAACTAAGCACCACGGGAGGTGGCTTCCCTCCCATCACTCCAACAAACGGACAAAAGAGTCTAAATTACCCTTTGGGGGTCTAACATAGTTTGTAAGGTCCATTGGTCAATATGCACCTGCGGTTCAATCTATAAGTTCATGGGGTCTTTTAGGGTATATTTCATTAAAGAAAAATATAAGCACCACCGAAAATGGACTTAGCACCACGGGAGGTGGCTTCCCTCCCATTAGTCCAACAGACAAGAATATTAGTGTATAACACTCTTTGTGAGCCTTAGTTGGCTTGTAAGGCTCATTGGTCCAGATGCACCTTGGGTCCAATCTACAAGTCCATGGGGTACTTTAGCGTATATATAATTAAGAAAAATATAAGCACCACCGAAAAAAATTAGCACCACGGGAGGTAGCTTTCCTACAATTGATTCAACTGACATGTATATGGGTCTTAAGAACTCTATACATGATGGTTTGTAAATATCATTAGTCCACAGGCACATATGGTCCAATCTACAAAAGAACTGGGATCTTTTGGTGTATATATCATTTAAGAAAAATATTAGCACCACAGAAAAAAAACTTAGCACCACGGGGGTTAGCTTCCCTTACATTGGTCGAACCGATTTGTATAGAGGTCTAACGTACTCTATTGGGGTCTTAATCGATTTGTTATGCTCATTAGTACACAGGCACATATGTTCCAATCTATATCAGTCCTGGTGTCTGTTGGTGTATATATCATTTAAGAAAAATACAAGCACCACAGAAAAAAAAAACTTAGCACCACGAGAGGTAGCTTCCCTCCTATTGGTTCAACCGACGTGTATAGGGGTTTATATCACTCTATTAGGGTCTACGTTGGTTTCTTATTCTCATAAGTCCACATGCACATATGGTCCAATCTACACACGTACTGGGGTCTTTTGGTGTATATGTCATTTAAGAAAATATAAGCACCACAGAAAAAAACCTTAGCACCACGGGGGTTAGCTTCCCTTCCATTGTTCCAACCGACGTGTATAGGGGTCTAAAACACTCTATAAGGATCTAAGCTGATTTGTTATGCTCATCAGTCCACAGGCTCATATGGTCCAATCTACACAAGTACAAGGGACTTTTGGTTTATATGTCATTAAGAAAATTTAAGCACCACAGAAAAAAAAACTTAGCACCACGGGAGGTAGCTTGACTCTAATTGGTCCAACTGACATGTTTCGGGATCTAACGCACTCTATTGGGGTCTAAGATGGTTTGTTAAGCTCATTAGTCCACAGGCCAAATGGTCCAAATTACACAAGTCCTAGAGTCTTTTGGTGTTTATATCATTTATGAAAAATATAAGCACCACAGAAAAAAACCTTAGCACCATGGGGGTTAGCTTCCCTTCCATTGGTCCAACCGACGTGTTTAGGGGTCTAACGCACTCTATTGGGGTCTAAGATGATTTGTTATGCTCATCAGTCCACAGGCACATATGGTCCAATCTACACAAGTCCTAGAGTCTTTTGGTGTTTATATCATTTAAGAAAAATATAAGCACCACAGAAAAAAAAACTTAGCACCACGGGGGTTAGCTTCCCTTCCATTAGTTCAACCGACGTGTTTAGGGGTCTAACGCACTCTATTGGGGTCTAAGCTGATTTGTTATGCTCATCAGTCCACAGGCACATATGGTCCAATCTACACAAGTCCTAGAGTCTTTTTGTGTATATTTCATTTAAGAAAAATATAAGCACCACGGAAAAAAAACTTAGCACCACGGGAGGTAGCTTGACTCCAATTGGTCCAACGGACGTGTTTAGAGGTCATAAGCACTCTATTGGGGTTTAAGATGGTTTGTTAAGCTCATTAGTCCACAGGCACATATGGTCCAATCTACACAAGGCTTAGAGTCTTTTGGTGTTTATATCATTTATGAAAAATATAAGCACCACAGAAAAAAAACTTAGCACCACGGGGGTTAGCTTCCCTTCCATTGGTCCAACCGACGTGTTTAGGGGTCTAACGCACTCTATTGGGGTCTAAGCTGATTTGTTATGCTCATCAGTCCACAGGCACATATGACATATGGTCCAATCTACACAAGTCCTAGAGTCTTTTGGTGTATATTTCATTTAAGAAAAATATAAGCACCACAGAAAAAAAATTAGCACCACGGGAGGTAGCTTGACTCCAATTGGTCCAACAGACGTGTTTAGAGGTCTAACGCACTCTTTTGGGGTTTAAGATGGTTTGTTAAGCTCATTAGTCCACAGGCACATATGGTCCAATCTACACAAGTCCTAGAGTCTTTTGGTGTTTATATCATTTATGAAAAATATAAGCACCACAGAAAAAAAAACTTAGCACCACGGGGGTAAGCTTCCCTTCAATTGGTCCGACCGATGTGTTTAGGGGTCTAACGTACTCTATTGGGGTCTACGTTGGTTTGTTATGCTCATTAGTCCACAGGCACATATGGTCCAATCTACAAAAGAACTGGGATCTTTTGGTGTATATATCATTTAAGAAAAATACAAGCACCACAGAAAAAAAACTTAGCACCACGAGAGGTAGCTTCCCTCCTATTGGTTCAACCGACGTGTATAGGGGTTTAAATCACTCTATTGGGGTCTACGTTGGTTTGTTATTCTCATAAGTCCACATGCACATATGGTCCAATCTACACAAGTACTGGGGTCTTTTGGTGTATATGTCATTTAAGAAAATATAAGCACCACAGAAAAAAACCTTAGCACCACGGGGGTTAGCTTCCCTTCCATTGTTCCAACCGACGTGTATAGGGGTCTAAAACACTCTATAAGGGTGTAAGCTGATTTGTTATGCTCATCAGTCCACAGGCACATATGGTCCAATCTACACAAGTACTGGGGAATTTTGGTTTATATGTCATTAAGAAAATTTAAGCACCACAGAAAAAAAAACTTAGCACCACGGGAGGTAACTTGACTCCAATTGGTCCAACTGACGTGTTTCGGGGTCTAACGCACTCTATTGGGGTCTAAGATGGTTTTTTAAGCTCATTAGTACACAGGCACATATTTTCCACTCTACATATCCATGGGTTCCTTAAGGTTATATTTCATTAAAGAAAAATATAAGCACCACCGAAAATAGACTTAGCACCACGGGAGGTGGCTTCCCTCCCATTTTTCCAACAAACTATTATATGGGTTTATAACACTTTTTGTGAGTCCTAGCTGGTTTGTAGGGCTCATTGGTCCACATGCACTTGTGGTTCAACTTTCAACTCCATATGGTGCTTTAGGATGTATTCCATCAAAAACGAAATAAGCACCGCGGGAGTTGGCTGCCCTCCTATTGGTCCAACAAACGGGTAAAAGGGTCTCAAAGGGTTAGGGTTAGGGTAAGGGTTAGGGTTAGGGTTAGGGTTATAGTAAGGGTTAGGGTAAAGGTTAGGGTTAGGGTTAAAGTTAGGGTTAGGGTTATAGTAAGGGTAAGGGTAAGGGTTAGGGTAAGGGTTAGTGTTAGGGTTAGGGTTAGGGTTAGGGTAAGGGTTATAGTAAGGGTTAGTGTTAGGGTTAGGGTTAGGGTTAAAGTTAGGGTTAGGGTTAGGGTTAGGGTAAGCGATAGGGTTAGGGTTAGCATTAGGATTAGCGTTAGGGTTAGCGTTAGAGTTAGCGTTAGGGTTAGCGTTAGGGTTGAGTTAGGGTTAGGGTTAGGGTTAGGGTTAGAGTTAGCATTAGGGTAAGTGTTAGGGTTAGCGTAAGGATTAGGGTTAGAGTTAGGGTTAGGGTTAGGGTTAGGGTTAGGGTTAGGGTTAGGGTTAGGGTTAGGGTTATGTCATGTAACCGTAACCCTAAACCTGTTACTTTAATACATTATTCGTAGAGTATAGATCTGCATCGTTTAATTTTACTTCTCTAGCACTTCATCAAAACTCAACATTAGTATGAGGCGTTAGGGTTAGGGTTAGTGTTAGGGTAAGGGTTAGCATTAGGATTAGCGTTAGGGTTAGCGTTAGGGTTGAGTTAGGGTAGGGTTAGGGTTAGAGTAAGGGTAAGGGTTAGGGTTAGCATTAGGGTTAGCGTTAGGGTTAGCGTTAGGGTTAGCGTTAGGGTTAGCGTTAGGGTTAGCGTTAGGATTAGGGTTAGGGTGAGGGTTAGGGTTAGGGTTAGGGTTAGGGTTAGGGATAGGGTTAGAGTTAGGGTTAGGGTAATGTCATGTAACCGTAACCCTAAACCTGTTACTTTAATACATTATTCGTAGAGTATAGATCTGCATCATTTAATTTTACTTCTCTAACACTTCATCATAACTCAACATTAGTATGAGGCGTTAGGGTTAGGGTTAGCGTTAGGGTTAGTGTTAGCATTAGGGTTAGCGTTAGGGTTAGCGTTAGGGTTAGCGTTAGGGTTAGCGTTAGGGTTAGCGTTAGAGTTAGCGTTAGAGTTAGCGTTAGGGTTAGCGTTAGGGTTAGCGTTAGGGTTAGCGTTAGGGTTAGCGTTAGGGTTAGCGTTAGGGTTAGGGTTAGGGTGAGGGTTAGGATTAGGGATAGGGTTAGGTTTAGGGTTAGTGTTAGGGTTAGGGTTAGAGTTAGGGTTAGGGTAATGTCATGTAACCCTAATCCTAAACCTGTTACTTTAATACATTATTCGTAGATTATAGATCTACATTGTTTAATTTTACTTCTCTAGCACTTCATCATAACTCAACATTAGTATGAGGCCGACATAGCTTCGTGAAAATTATATATAAATAGCCATAGTCTGCTAGGCGCAGATCTCACTGCATAAAGCCTTTACTGGATGTGTAAAATCCTGTAGTATCAAAGTGTAGCGCAATATATTTCAAGTCTTAAGATGACTGATATGTAAATTTGTGCGCTAAAAATTTGAAGTCGTACATCTTTACGTATAGTCATGTTTCAATTCGGATGTTAAGCAAAACCAGATTGAATTAAATGATTAGCCAAATTCATCTTAATCTTGCACTGCAACTGCATAGTTGTCTTTTGAAGAAGTACTGTCTTTGGGCTTGAAATGTAAAGAATAAAACCTAATAATACAAAGAAATACATATTAACCTCTGACTGTGATTGGATATTCAATGCAAGACATATTTTCCTTTTATATTAACTTTTCTATTATCAAAAGTTGTCTTTCTCGGATGTAAGATGTAACATATCTGCTCTTTTGCATTGTTTTTAATTCTGTCGATAATATTCACATCTACAGTGCTGAATTCGCAAGACATTATAAACTAGAACTTTACTTTTTGTTCTCTTTGTCTGAGACAAACCACTGGTGTCCTAAGCATTAGGCTCAAATGCTATGTGAATGGTATTATAGGCGGATCCAGGGATCTGGGGGGGGGGGGGGGGGGGGCTTTCGTGTGAAAAAATTGGTTGATTATATATTGAGTCACTGAGGCATGACTGGAGCCTTCCTTTAATCAATCAGTGTCCCCTCCTCATGACATGATCATATCTTAAGATACAAAATCCAGAATTAAAGCCGAATATGCCAAGTCTACCGCTAAAAATAAAAGGTCTAGTGTGGTAGATCTGAATATGTAGCTTCTTTTACTGGACATAACATACTAAGCGCTATAGACATTACATTTCGTGTGTTGATCTTTATATGTACAGCGCATAACGTTATGTCTACAGAGCTAAACTATACATTTTCAGTTACAGATTTTTTTCTCATTTATCTCGTCTGTACCACCATCGCTTGATTTTTATATCGCTAGTTTTAATATCTTCAATGCTGGAATATCCATCTATGGCGCACAGATTAAGACTTCATTACTCCCTCATATGTCTTGAAGTTGAAAGCTTTTTGCAAAAGTTTTATTAACTTTCATTAAGGTTTTGAACTAAGTTATTGATCTCTACACTGTATTTAAATGCAAAAATCAAAAGCCCTTTTAGCAGTAAATACCAAATGCGTTTTAAGAAACCTTTGTAAATTTTGAAGAAGAATGTGTCCAAGTCATGAACAAAATGCCATGCAGGTTAGAGTTACTGAATCTTAAAGAATACAAATAAAACATGGTTCATCTTAATATTAGTTGCGAAACATACCATTCATCTTTTGAAAACAGGGAACAGTTTGGCATCCAACGAAAATAGATAAAAGACTACCTATTCAGCAATACTTTACAAAACACAAAAATCACAAAAACGACAGACCAACCAAATACTGTTGGTTATATCAGTAGCTCTTAAAAGGTAGTCATATCTTGGTCCACTAGTGGTATCCATCGTGACGCTCATGGCGATTACAAATCTAGTGATAAGTCGATTTTTCAGTCAAGGAAAATAAAAAAGGAATATGGCTTTCCCAATTTGGAATTCACCCGTGGTCATCTGTTTGGCAGATATTCTAAAACGGCAACCCAAATAATATCAGCTTCCGTAAACCTTTTATCAGGGGCTTACTTTGAATTTACCAATTGAAATATCTGATCTCGGATTCCAAATATTCCTTGTAAGCAACAGCATCTTGCAAAGTAATCATGTTCGTGTATGGAAACTATGAAATATCTTATCAACTGGAATAAGTCCAGTTGATGGTCTTGTCAATTACGTTATTACATAGAAATGGAAAGCTCAAGATAGGAAAGCTGAAATCATTTTTTTTTGTCTTAATGTTTAGTGCAAAACCACCCTAATTGGTAATTGCTAGATGAAAGTCATTTTTTTACATAAATAATGCCGTTAGTTTTCTCGTTTGAAATGTTTTACATTGTCATTTCGGGGCCTTTTATAGCTGACTATGTGGTATGGGTGTTGCTCATTGTTGAAGGCCGTACGGTGACCTATAGTTGTTAATGTTTGTGTCATTTTGGTCTTTTGTGGACAGTTGTCTCATTGGCAATCATACCACATCTTCTTTTTTATATTGGCTGTACTGATGGTATCCTTTATTTCAAAATCGGAAGGGAGGACTGGTATCAACATTGTCACCAAACGTAATTATCAAATAGAAACATCCTTTCCATTTGGAAAAGGAAAGTACAAGGGTTAGTCTAGCTTTTAAGATATCTTCTTAACAAGCTCAAATATCATGAAGGTCTTATTTCAACGAAGAAACGAGGGACTAAAAGAGGCTTTTAAAAGGATATTAATTGTCTGTTGAAAAACAAAGTCCTTCAAACCTAAAAAGTGGGTAAAAAAATCCTCATTTAAGGACAATCACTCCTTAAAAGGCGACAGTCTACTAACTATGTACTCAAAATTTGAATTTGTTAGTAGATCTCAGATATAGGAAGATGTGGTATGAGTGCCAATGAGTCAACTCTCCCTCCAATTAACAATTTATAAAAGTAAACCATTAAGATTTTAATTTTCTATTTATTACAATTCTTATCATTTGAAAGCAAACATATATACAAACAAGAAAGAAGTTAAAAATCGTCAATTAAGGGGGCTCCTGGGTATAAATGATTTTTTTTTTCTAATATAGGATTTAGCTATATTTTTTCATAAATGAACTTTATCATATACTTAAAAGAAAAATTAAATAAAAAAATGGGATCACCGTTCATTTAAGCTAAAATCTGCCTCTGGAAGAAGCATACATTTTTGTTAATGTCCTTTTTTTCTGTTGAACTAACAGGAGAAAAAGAGGAAACATCAAAATAAAAAAATAACCTAATATAAGAAATCGCTTTCATTTTACAATTATTTAGTCTATGTACAGCTTATTTGAAAACAATAATAAAAAATATAGGTCACCGATGAGTTAAAAAAGATATTTCAAATTTAAGGCAAAAAAAATGGCATTTTTACACCAAAGGGAGATAATTTGGAGCTTTTTCAATTTTTAAAGTCATCTGGGGCCAAACCAAATCATTTTTTGGGGTTGTTTTTTGTACCATATCATAAAGTAACAACTAATAGTGTAACAAATAAAATTTGTAATGAAAAAAATAAAGGTTTAATTTTTTGCTAAAATTTTTGTACCCACGAGCCACCTTAAGGGCAATTACTCCAACAAGGAGTCTTTGGTTATTTTTTTCCATTTTGTCTTAATTGTAGATGTTGCATTGTTGATCATTTTTAGAGTTTCTATCTATCTAATATAGTTTTCAAGATAATAGCTACAATGTAAAAATAATTGGGAAGTGTCCATATGACACAGTTAAAGCCCCTGCTTGCATAAAATGTTATAAACGAACATACATCCACAAGAACAGTAAAAGTAATGTTTATGTTTGAAATCATAAAATTCAAATAAAAGTATGAGTTCTGCCAAACCGACACATACTAGTAGATCTTATAATCATTTCATACTCATACACATAATTACTATAGTATCTTACTAATCAATAATTAAAAAGAAGATGAACTCCTTCTTACAGAAATGTTTCCCTCTTGTGCAGACTTAATACCAAATATAATTGTCCTTTTACTCATGATAATTGACAAAATCAGGTGATAAAAATGCTGAGATCAATGACACCAGACACAAGACAGACATCTAAATATAATTTATCAAACTCTTCTACCATCTGAAATGAAAAAAGTTGAGATCAGCATCCCTATGTCTTGCATTCTGGAACATATGATTTATATTCTATTGATTTGATCATTCAGTAAGCAAGAAAATGTTTATGCTTAGTTTAACAGGTTAAATTATTTAATGGACATACAGAGAAACTTCAAACAGAAGACAAATGTTTTATTTGTGATTTAAATTGTGGTAGTTCTGAATTAATTCATAAAAAATACAAAGACAGGTATTGCATTATAATCTTATTTAGTTTATTAATCAATGAATATTCAAAACAGAAGTTTCATCCATACAGATTAACTTCATTTAACATTCAGCACAATGTACAATCAAATAAAAGTTTACAATTTGTTACAATTTCAAATTAAACATAAACTATGCACAGCAATCCAAGTTTCTTTTACAGTTTAACTTTCTATAAATCTAATATCTATGCATACAAAATTCTTAGAAGTATCAGTAGGTAGGAGATACATTTATTTTAAATGTAATAAGTTTTTCAAATTATTATCTTTTCAAATAAAAAAACAATTGTGTTGATTTGTAAATGTTTGAAAAAGTAACATGTCAACTTAAATGATGTTTCAAATTCAAATAAATCATTTATTACCACAGATCTAAAATACAGAATTTCAGAATTCGTCAATTCTGAATTCTTTCACCATCAAGGTTGATATAAAAAAAAATAAACCATTACTATGTAATTGAGGGGCGTGCAAAAGAAACAATTAATTTTAATACATTTTGATACAGATCATCTCTTAATTCAAAATACTACAACTACAGGATTGTTTGACAACCTTGAATATAAATAAAGATAATGTAATCAGCATAAAATTACACCTTGAGTACATATACACCAAACATATTCCAATAAATAAAAAAATATTAAAGGAACACAACTCCTGAAAATAACATATATTTAATTTAAAAGTAAGGGACAATTTGCATCAGCAGATATAAGTTATCATCAATTGTTTGGAACATTAATCTTTATTAAGGGACAAATCTATCCGTCAGTGATAATACTAAAATGAGACACTTTAATTTACAATTTCAGATAAATAATTTAGAAGTATAGTTATCTCCCTTAGTCATTTGATTTTGAAATAAGAACTAATTTAAGTAAAAAAGTCATATTGTTTGTTTTTACAAAGTATCTTGAATTTCTGCAACATAAATTTCTCTAATACAGTGTTAAATTGTCTGTCTTAAAAAATCTTTAAAATTCATAAAAAAGAGAGCGGAAGACTTTTAAATCTGTGCACAGTAGATTTCCTTTATGTTGTTCTTTTTGAGTAAAAGGTTGAACTCCAATCATAAAGCTGTAAACAAAGAAGAAACAAATATTGACACATGTTTTCAACTTAAAAATTTAGAATTCTATGAGTTGGAAAACAAATAGTCTTGCATAAAGTTAGGTTAATAAGGGGAGATAATTCAAGCCTTGAAAAACTTTAATCTAACAAATTTACTTTTACAATACATCTTTAAATATATAATAATAGTAAGACTGATATTTTAAGAAACTTTCTTGAACCATATTTTTTAAGTGTAGTTTTTGTTATGTGTGTTTTAGATTGAAAAAATAACATTTTCACATCTATTGTTTTTTAACAATAAAATCTTTTTTTTTAATTTCCTTCAGATGGAGTTGCCTTGTCTTCTCTTTCTTGACAGTTGGTCAGCTTGGGTAAAAATAAGTTGATTTCTCTTCATTCTTTGATTCACTGAAAAAGTAAAGCCTTAATCTATTAAAATAATAACTTGAAATTCAAATACATGTTTGCTACTGACAATTGTTTAATGCTACATAATCAAGCAAGATAGAACAAAATAAATTGTATGAATCAGTAAAATCAGCTCCCTAACAGATTGTACATGTATTTGCCTATGAGACAAATCTTTACAAGAGACCAAATGATACAGAGATTAACAACTACAGGTCATCTGCCACCTTTGTTATATGATAGAATAATTGTCTACTTGAAACTTATATTTATCCAATTGCATATACTTATTGTTTACTTTAATGTGTGATAATTTATTTAGATTATGTGCAATGTAATTTATCAAAATATGTGAAAATGAATGAACAAATTATTAATTGATAAAAAGTGTGTATACATTGATTTATTTTACGTGTTTACATTTGTATACACTATTAATACTTAAGACGTGCATATTATCCTACCATAAAAAGTTGACTGTAGGCAAAAGCTGTGAAATGATCAAAATAATTTCATTCTTTAGCTGTAATACATCTGATATCTGAACACTTTTGATGTCAATTTGGATAATCTGCGGAAAGAAAAACAAGACTTAGATATCTAGTTAGACACACAATTTCATAAAAATGATGTACAATTAAGAATCAATAATTTAGCATATGATTTTAAATATCAAACTATAATGTACATGTCATGTTATTTATGATTTTCTATATGTGACTGTTCTAAGTTAGCAGCCTGTTATCATTGCTGAATATCATATTTGTTGGTTTTTTTTCTTCTTTTTTACAAAGCTACTTTATGTTTAAGGTGCTTATTTCATACTATTCCATGTGCTCCTCTAGAGGGTTTTTGCCTTGAGGACAGGAAGAGCAATGGAGAATTATCATAAGAAATACAATTTTTCTGACTTTTAAATCTCCTCACAACATTTGTTTTCATTTACACAGCTTTAAGGATACAAACCTGTCAGTAACATTTTGTGCATACATGTAGACCAAATGGCCCTTTAAAGCAAAATCAAGTTTTTCTTTAATGAAATATATCATAAAACTCCTGGACTTGTAGATTGGACACATACAGTGGGCCATATAAATCATGATAGACCTCTCAAAGTGCTTTTTTCATCCCTATACCTGTTTATTGGATCAAGGGGGTGGAAGCAATCATCTGTGGTGCTAAGTTCATTTTTGGTGGTGCTAATTATATTTCTTAAATGAAATATACCACAACAGACCTCTGGACTAGAAGATCGCCCCACATGTGCTTTTCAAACCATCTTGGACCCAAAGAATGTGTTAGACCCCTAAATCTGTCTGTTGGGCCAACGAGAGGAAAGCTACCTCCCATGGTGCTTAGTTTGTTTTTCTTGGTGCTTATATTTTTCTTTAATGAAATATACCCTATGAGAACCCTTAACATAAAGATTAGACCACAGTTTCCTGTTGACCAATGAGCCATACAAACCAACTTAGTACCCCTAAGAGTATTTAGACCCCTATACCCATCTGTTGGACCAAATGGAGGAAAGTAACCTCCTGTGGTGCTACATTTCTTTTTGGTGGTGCTTATATTTTTCTTCAGTGAGACCCCTAGACTAATGTAGATTGGACCACAGTTGATTTTGGACCAACAGGCCTTACAAAGCAAATAAGAACCCCATAGACTATTTTAGACCCACTACCAATCCTTTGGACTATTTGGAGAGAAGCTACGTCTCCAGATGCAAAGTTTTTTTTGGTGGTGTTTATATTTTCATCAAATAAAATATAAGATAAAAGACCCCTTGACTTGAAGAGTGGATCAAAGTTGTCTGTGGACCAATGAGCCTTACAAACCAACTTAGAACACCAAACAGCATTAAAAATTATTTTACCCGTTTGTTGAACCAATGGATGGCAAACCACCTCCTGTGGTGCTAAGTCAATTTTCCGTGGTGCTTATATTTTTCTTAAATGATATGTACATCAAAAGACCCCAGGACTTGTGTAGTTTGGATCGTATGTGCCTGTGGACAAATGAGCTAAACAAACCATCTTAGACCCCAATAGAGTGCTTTGGACCCCTATACACGTCAGTTGGACCAATTGCAGGAAAGCTACCTCCCGTGGTGCTAAGTCCATTTTCCGTGATGCTTATATTTTTCTTAATTATATATCCACCAACAGACCCAGCTAGTACTTGTGTAGATTAGACCATTTGTGCCTGTGGGTTAATGAGCATAACAAACCAACTTAGACCCCAATCTAATGCCTTAGACCCCTATACACGTCAGTTGGACCAATTGGAGGGAAGCTACCTCCAGAGGTGCTAAGTTTTTTTTTCTGTGGTGCTTATATTTTTCTTAAATGATATATACATTTGTACACCAACAGACCCTAGTATTTTTGTAGATTTTATCATATGTGCCTGTGGACTAATGAGCATAACAAACCATCTAAGACTCCAATAGAGTGCATTAGACCCCTATGCATGTCAGTTGGACCAACTGGAGGGAAGCTACCTCCCGTGGTGCTAAGTTTTTTTTTCTGTGGTGCTTATATTTTTCTTAAATGATATATACACCAACAGACCCTAGGACTTGTGTAGATTTTACTATATGTGCCTGTGGACTAATGAGCATAACAAACTATCTAAGACCCCAATAAAGTGCTTTAGACCCCTAAACACGTCAGTTGGACCAACTGGAGGTAAGCTACCTCCCCTGGTGCTAATTTTTTTTTCTGTGGTCAGGTGCTTATATTTTTCTTCAATGATATATACACCAACAGACCCTAGGACTTGTGTAGATTTTACCATATGTGCCTGTGGACTAATAAGGATAACAAACCAACTTAGACCCGAATAGAGTGCTTTAGACCCCAATACATGTCAGTTGGACCAATTGGAGGGAAGCTACCTCCAGTGGTGCTAATTTTTTTTTCTGTGGTGCTTATATTCCTCTTAATGATATACACACCAACAGACCCTAGGACTTTTGTAGATTTTATCATATGTGCCTGTGGACTAATGAGCATAACAAACCATCTAAGACCCCAATAGAGTGCTTTAGACCCCTATGCATGTCAGTTGGACCAACTGGAGGGAAGCTACATCCCATGGTGCTTAGTTTTTTTTCTGTGGTGCTTATATTTTTCTTTAATGATATATACATTTGTACACCAACAGACCCTAGGACTTTTGTAGATTTTACCATACAATGTATGTGCCTGTGGACTAATGAGCATAACAAACCAACTTAGACCCCAATATAGTGCTTTAGACCCCTTTGCATGTCAGTTGGACCAACTGGAGGGAAGCTACCTCCCGTGGTGCTAAGTTTTTTTTTCTGTGGTGCTTATATTTTTCTTAAATGATATATACACCAACAGACCCTAGGACTTGTGTAGATTTTACTATATGTGCCTGTGGACTAATGAGCATAACAAACCAACTTAGACCCCTATACACGTCAGTTGGACCAACTGGAGGCAAGCTACCTCCCCTGGTGCTAATTTTTTTTTTCTGTGGTGCTTATATTTTTCTTAAATGATATATACACCAACAGACCCTAGGACTTGTGTAGATTTTATCATATGTGCCTGTGGACTAATGAGCATAACAAACCATCTAAGACACCAATAGAGTGCTTTAGACCCCTATGCATGTCAGTTGGACCAACTGGAGGGAAGCTACCTCCCGTGGTGCTAAGTTTTATTTTCTGTGGTGCTTATATTTTTCTTAAATGATATATACATTTGTACACCAACAGACCCTAGGACTTTTGTAGATTTTATCATATGTGCCTGTGGACTAATGAGCATAACAAACCATCTAAGACCCCAATAAAGTGCTTTAGACCCCTAAACACGTCAGTTGGACCAACTGGAGGTAAGCTACCTCCCCTGGTGCTAATTTTTTTTTCTGTGGTCAGGTGCTTATATTTTTCTTCAATGATATATACACCAACAGACCCTAGGACTTGTGTAGATTTTACCATATGTGCCTGTGGACTAATGAGCATAACAAACCATCTAAGACCCCAATAGAGTGCTTTAGACCCCTATGCATGTCAGTTGGACCAATTGGAGGGAAGCTACCTCCTGTGGTGCTAAGTTTTTTTTCTGTGGTGCTTATATTCCTCTTAATGATATACACACCAACAGACCCTAGGACTTTTGTAGATTTGATCATATGTGCCTGTGGACTAATGAGCATAACACACAATCTAAGACCCAAATATAGTGCTTTAGACCCCTTTGCATGTCAGTTGGACCAATTGGAGGGAAGCTACATCCCATGGTGCTTAGTTTTTTTTCTGTGGTGCTTATATTTTTCTTAAATGATATATACATTTGTACACCAACAGACCCTAGGACTTTTGTAGATTTTACCATACAATGTATGTGCCTGTGGACTAATGAGCATAACAAACCAACTTAGACCCCAATAGAGTGCTTGAGACCCCTATACACGTCAGTTGGACCAATTGGAGGAAAGCTACCTCCCGTGGTGCTAAGTTTTTTTTCTGTGGTGCTTATATTTTTTTAAATGATATATACACCAACAGACCCCAGGACTTGCGTAGATTTTACCATATGTGCTTGCGGACTAATGAGCATAAAAAAACAACTAAGAACCCAATAGAGTGCTTTGGACCCCTGTGCACTTCAGTTGGACCAATTGGAGGGAAGCTACCTCCAGTGGTGCTAAGTTTTTTTTCTGTGGTGCTTATATTTTTCTTAATGATATATACACCAACAGACCCCAGTACTTGTGTAGATTGGACCATTTGTGGCTGTGGGCTCATGAGCGTAACAAACCATCTTAGACCCCAAAAGACTTTTGTAGACCCCATCTTCCTGTTTATTGGACATTGTGGTGGAATTTAAGCTATCATCTGTAGTGGTAAGGGTTTTTTTTGGTGCTGATATGATTTTTTTTAATAATATACCAGAATTGGCCTCTGGAATGGACAACACAAGTTTGGTCCCCAAGCTCTGGATGTAAGACCTTAAGACAGACAGAAGTGAGAAGCTTCCTGAGTTCCTAATCCGGTGCTTACATCATTTTTTGGTGGTGCTTTAAATTCAACACTATTTTCAATGAAAAAACATTCCGGTAGATTTTTAAATTGGACAAGATATCCCGTCGGGGACTTTGTAATAATTATCTGAACCTAAACAGTTAATTAGACAACCATACATGCCTATAAAATGTGAAGTTCAGTGTGGACTAAACAAACCGGATGTTTTGATTTTATTGAGCATGCGCAGCTATTACTACGAGTTTTCGATCCGAAACAATCTAAAAGCTAGAAATAAATCGAACAAAAAATGACTGAGACCTTGTCTCAACCATAAGACGGGTTACCAGAAAAACGATAATCCAATCAAACGGTGGTGCTTATAGTGGTTTTCATCACGTTTTGATATATGTATTATCACTCCTGAAACCGTTCCATATGGTGAGAAATATTATAATGCTAATTTAACTGTTTAAACTCATCTAAATGCATAGGGTCATCTTCCATGAGAAGATATAAAAGATGACACAAACGAAGATAGGAAGAAACTACTTTTCCTTGTAAAGGGAAGTCATAAATGTCATTTCGTCCCATATTTGCAATAAATATTTATGAAAAGTCAAATTGAAAAAGTCCAAAAGACCTCCTTCATCAAGCGATAGTTTTATCCAGATTTTAAAACCATTAATACAGTTTCTCGAGTTTTGAAAACCATGAAGACAAAATAAATGGTATCCGGTCGATCCAACCCTAACCTGATCTGGCCCTGTTATGTATCTGTATTGTATGGTTGTATGTGTTTTGTAGTTTAGTCGTGAGAGTTGTGTCCATTTGTATGATGAAGATGCATATTTGTCATGTGATGTTATCTGTCTCTTTGAAATAAACTTGGTATGGAAATAGATGTGTTTTTGTTGCTCTTAAGCAAATAATATGAGGCAGGCATAACCTGTGAATGGGGACGAAGTCTGTATGTATTATTTTCTTAATTCAATCATGTTGATAAAAGAAACCGAAATACCGTACGTAACGTTCCCTATTTTGGTTCTGTTGTTAGGGAATTAGCTGTGACGTTCTTTAAGTTATGACTTCATATTCGATGTAAACAAAAGAAACGCTTTCATCAGGTAACGTAACGTTTTTTTTCATATCAAACAATTATTAAAATTGAATTTGTATTGAGATCCAATCTTATGTTTTACTAGACTGATAAATATAAAAAAAAAATCAAAGTCTCATGCAAACAAGACAGATTTCTGCGCAAATGCGGGAAAACCGGAACAGGAACTAGATCTGAAAAAAAAAGTTAACGATTTTGAGTTCATTAGTACAATGAAAAATTCGGGAAATTTTCCCAGATTTTTTTTTTTTTTTCATTGATTTTTCTACCGTAATTGGGGACTTCGTCCCCATATAACTTTAGCAGCATGGGGAGGCAAGTATATGTCCCCCCCATGTACGTAATAACCCCAAGTCAATAGGCCCAAAGTCAATAGGCCCCACGTCGATCTGGCCCATGTTGATCCGGCCCCACCTCGAACCTGCCCCATAATAAATGATAAGGAATTAACTATATAGACTTTTAATCAGTATAAATGGATTACGTATGTATGTTTTTTTTACCGTACACCTTTCATTGCCTTTTACACAATAATAAATTTCATAAACATTTATGGATTACAATTGATATGAATCTTTATTTTTTTCCCTTATCTAAAATAGATATCATGCTTATAAATATGTTTTTTTTATTGGGGCCTGTGTCTGTAGATAGTCGTAAATTCTGTAATATATATATGTTTTTGTTATAATTATACCCAATACTTGTAACGAAAACATAATTAATCTTGTTGTTTTATACTCATCTGAAGAAAAGGTCTTTTTTTTTACCGTACACCTTTTACACTATAATAAAATTCATAAACATTTATGAATTACAATTAATATATATATCTTTATTTTTTTCCTTTATAAATATATTTTTTTATTGGGGCGGAATGCACTTTAAACATGTTAAATATGGGCTGGATTGATGTTGGACTGGATCGACTTGGGCTGGATCATCGTGGGGCCCAATGGCATGAAAGCAAATAAATAACACTTGCTTTCATTATGAGGCTGAAACTTTATTCAGGAACTTGAACCCTTTCTTATGTTTCTGGTATAATTTTAGTCCAAATAATTATGAAGTCTTGGAAGGCTATTTTAAATTTTTGCCTTGACACCTTCCTGTCGATGTAAGGCGTCAAATAAAATAAAATAAAATAGCCTTTAAAGATGTCATAATAATTTGGACTAATATAATTTCTGAATTTCCTAAGATTTTTCAAAATTTCAGTAACAATAACTGTGTGTATAATTACAACACCTTTAGATCTGTACACTAGAGTTCTTATTTTAAATACTACATAAGATCATCTTCTTTAATTTTCAACTATAAATTAGCCACATAATACAACTTTCATGCTAAATGATTGTCTGAAAAAATAATATATAAATAACGATTCACAATACACAAACATGAAAAACACATGACAGATTTAAAATTCTACACAATTTCTTTTTAAAAGTTCCCAGATATTTTAGATAGTTTTATTTGGACATAGTACATGTACATGTATCCCTAAATGAATTACTATCTTGTTATATGGGATAAATTGGTCAAATTGGCTTGAGACTAAATAAATAAGGTGCCAGGAAAATTAGCAGCTGCTATACATTCCATATTGTTGCAACTGTAGAGCCAGCTGGAGTCTTGATATCCTTCATGTCCTTACACAAATTGAAACTATTATCAAATTGAATTTCATTCTACTTTAAGTGATACATATATATATGTAATTTATAATGTACATGTAGAATGTCTGTATGTCAATCCCTTAATTGGTTTCTGTTTTCTAACTAAGACGTATGTTACATGTACATGTAGTTTCATTCTGCCACAACCAAATCTTATGAAACTTGTATGCAATGCTTATTACAAAGTATGAGTTTGGGCAGCATCACTTTTACTGTTCTTGATTTACATGTAATGTCTCTTTATAAGGTTATATGCAAGTAGGGGCATAAAATTCATCTGGGTCCCAAAAACATACTCCCTATATTTATTTTTCAAAATTTGTATTTGAGTTATAAAAAAGATTGATTTATATTTTATTTCAAACTTATGACTAGGATTAATATTATTTTTTTTGACAGACTGTGAGATAAGTTTAGCAGATGTGTAAGCCAAAGGGAACAGTGTGCAATCTGTAAGATGGAAACTGAAGCTCCATCTGTTAAAGTTCTTAAGGTATACATGTTATATGTCATCTGATAAGAAGTTTTGAGTAAAGATAATCATTGTAAGATGAAACTAACTTAAGTAAATGCCATGGTAAATGTATTTTTAGATAGGTCTAGGTAAATTCAAAATTGAATTGAACTGTTACCATGCAATGTAAGGTCAAATGAGATTGAAACTATATGTTCTATTTGAAAGTGACTTTTTATTATTATGTACCAGTGTGGGCAAAGAAAATCTACAAAAATAATGAATTATTCCAACAATAAAATGTGTACTAAAATTTATCTGTAGAAAAGTACAGATTTTTCAGTTACATCCATTAGAAAACTAAATATTGATTTATTAATCCAGATCATGTAAATATTTGGATTGAATTTATGAGTTTTTGTAAATATTACTTTTGCACTTGCAAGGAAATTTCTTATTTAAAAATTTGATTTTTCAGCAAATGTCCATCACAAGGCAAGACTTAGAAAAATCCTCTGAGCGTTTGGCAGACAATTTATCTCGTCTGCAGCAGGACAATGCAGAACAAACACAGGTCATTGAGGAGAGACTGTCTGAAGTTCAGAAAGAGCAGATGACAGCTGAACAATTACTACAATCTGATTGGTCAAATCTAACAGAAGATCAAAGCAACAAATCAAATAGTAAATACATTAAATTATAGATAATTAGCTGACTCAGAAGAGATTTGAAAACCATGTTTACTCTTAATATATAATTATGCTATTGTTCAATTTTGAAACATATGGTCACTTGTCAGGTGAACAGGAAAATCTCAGCTGTTAGTGGACCTTCTAAGCCCATCTTACCTGTGTAAGTAACTGTTTTGATGTCAGGGTATTGAAGTTGGACTTATTTTTTATAATGGCAAATACACATACACTTCAAGTTACTTTTATGACTGGAACAGTTTGCAAGTGTTAGAGACAATAGGCTAGCCTTACAGAATGCTTTGGAACTACAATGTTTTCTTTTATCATATAAGACATACATGCATTTAGCATTGACAGTTAAAGATATCTTCTATCCACACAAATACCAAAACAGCATAACTGATTGTTGAATTTTATTTCTTGTTTTTCAAGGTGGAACAATAAAGAAAGGCTTGCGAAGAGAGCCTACTATTGTCAGACAGGTAAGGTTACAAAACATTTATCAGGTTCTTTCGACTATTTAGAAGATACTTTGTGTAGCCATATATATCTAAGGATGGTTGGCATCAATATTTTTAGGTTGCATTGCAATCACCAATAAAATCCAACCTTAGTTCAATGCCTTAAACACACCTCTTATCTTGACTAGTTAACTGGTTCTTTTTAAAGATGGTAAAAGATCCTATTTAATTTAAAGCAAATTATGTTTCTGTTGGAAATGTAGTTCCGAAGAACCGGCAAACAGATTCAAATTTTATGTACTTGAATCTAAGAATATATACAAAAAAACAGGGATGAATAAAAATATTAGACAATTCAACAAACCACAGCAACCATCAACTCTTCCAGTCCTTGAAAAAATAAACATATTTTGGAGTTTTACCGGTATTCAGATTGTGAGTTAAAAGGCCCAGTTTACACACCAGTTAATTTATTTACTATGTTTTTTGTGCACAAATTTAACCTGTACATAGAAATATTAATAAAATCAACTATATATTTTTTGAATGTAAAATTTACTGTTTGATTACAGTTACGGCAGTGGACCACATCAGATGTGATACGATGGCTAGAGAAAGAAGGACTCCACAAATTTATTTTAACATTCCAAAGTAAGTTGGAAATGAACCTTATTAAAAAAAGATATACCTATATATTGAATTATTAGTTATTTGAATTTGTCTTAGCCTGGTCATTTAAATAAATAAAACGTAAAATAATTAGACCTAGGGATCATATATCCTGTGCTTGGAAAAACATGTTTTATATTGCTATTATAAAATCGTCACATGAAAATTTGTAATAAATGCTTACTGATAGAAGACATTCTTATCACTATTAAAATCCATTATTATAACCAACGCTTTTTGACTGGAAGGGTATATAATGGTAGGGTTGTCTGTCTGTCTGTCTGTCTGTCTGTCTGTCTGTCTGTCTGTCTGTCTGTCTGTCTGTCTGTCTGTCTGTCTGTCTGTCTGTCTGTCTGTCTGTCTGTCTGTCTGTCTGTCTGTCTGTCTGTCTGTCTGTCTGTCTGTCTGTCTGTCTGTCTGTCTGTCTGTCTGTCTGTCTGTCTGTCTGTCTGTCTGTCTGTCTGTCTGTCTGTCTGTCTGTCTGTCTGTCTGTCTGTCTGTCTGTCTGTCTGTCTGTCTGTCTGTCTGTCTGTCTGTCTGTCTGTCTGTCAGATTTGTATTCAACACATAACTTTTGTACCATTGAGTTGAGGCTGATCAATCTTGCATGGTGTGTTGATGCATTATTGGCTGTGGGATGTCATAAACCAAAGTCAGGCTACTCCCACTTAAAGAAGATCCTTCTTCAATTTGTGACTCATATCTTTTATACTCTGACACAGTGGTTACCAAACTTGGTATTGAGCTGCATAATAGGCTTGGGGATGCCATATTTAATCAAGAACTTTCTTTAAAAAAGATATCCGATGTATTTAAATTTGAGTATGTTTTTAAAAAATGTGAAAATCTCACATGCCTAGGGCCCTAGGTGCGTTCTTAAAGTCATGTACGTTTGTACAACCAAGTTTACATTAAAAATTATATAATTGTCCCGAATAAACAGCTGTCATGGATGCAAAGAGCTATTGGAGAATCAATTATTTTGATGAAAAAATAAATCTTTGTAAGATCTAGTTCAAATATTTTTAGTTTTTCACTTGATTTTCATCACGATATTACTAACGAGATGTTTTTTTCAAACACAACCAAATCACCCACCATGGCAGCATTTTGTCCAATCACAGAAAGGATTTTAAAGCATGCATATTCTATTGCCATAGTTAAGCGTCCTTAAGATCAAAGGTCGTAAACCGAAACTATACCAACTACGTCGGAAAAATAAGAACATTTGACCTTGACTATGAACAATGACCCTCATGATAGTTAAACCTTGTTTGATTCATGTCCTGTACATAACTTTTATACTGTTCATTGGAGAACTTAGGCTTATCAGACACAGTCCGACAAAACTAAGTGTGCTGATGTGTTATAAGAAATTGATTGGTCAATAAGATAAGGTCATTGTGGCTTTGATCTATGACCCTGAAAAAGTTGATTGACCTTTAACATGTTTAACAGTTTTAACATTGATACAGAATAAAGCCAAACATGCCATTGGCTACATACTGATTTTTACAGCAGCAATTAAAATGCATATACTGGGAATATTAGTCTCGATATATATACAATTTCTTTAGTTATGGCTACTATGGTAACAATATTTTATTTTTCCTTATATTATAGGACACCATGTAAAAGGAGAAGACCTGGCAGAAATCAGACTTCCATTTTTAGGTAAACTAAAACTTTTGATTATAGATATATGAGATTGTTATTAGCCTCCATTACTGTTAGATTGATTAATTTTCTTTTTAATTTTGTTTATTGAACAATAAAATGTAAATCAAAAGACACTTTGACAATTTATCGAATTAAATAAACAGAGAAAAAAAATGCGTATTTTTTGGGGAAAAATGGAATGTAAATCGAAAGAGACTATGAGGAGATATAATGATCACATGATTTCAATCTTATTTGTAGATAACTATGACCATATAAGTGTAAGTGACAAGGAACTATTGTTATCACATGTATATGAACTCTTACGATTGGAATCAGAGGAACTTGACAATCTGGAACAATTCACATCACCATTAGACCGTGAAAAATACATGGCTGCCCGACAAATCTCAAAAGAAGCTAGAAGATCACCAGTCATTTTCCTGCCATCCCATAATTCCACACCATCTACATCGCCATCTTCAGTTGTCTCTTCACCGCTAGCAAAGTTACGGAAATGTTCAGATCCAACCGTCATGTCAGAGACATTATCAGGGTACAAAAAACTTTTATTTTTTTTTAATTTCTATATTAATTTTTTATCTATACAAGTGTAGAAAGCATTTATTTTCAAATATCGAATACAGGATCATTATAAAGTGATAACAAAAGAATTTAAAAGAAAAATCTTGTCTTCCTGTTTATAGCTTTTAAAAACATTTTATATATTCCAACACTGTACCACTATTGTATATGAGTTGTGTTAAAAGCATTGAATGATTCTGAAAGATTTAGTCAGAATCCATAAAAAATACACATTCATTTATGAAATTTTTTATATTTAAGGTTGAGACAAAGGAAAGTGAAAACATTAGAAAAGCCTCCAAGAAAGGTTTGTTGTTTTAGCAATTTTTATTGTGTGAAATTGAGACTGTAATAAAAAAAGTTCCTAAATGGTTACTAAATCAGAACTAAAGTAAACAAAGGAATAAATAGAGATCACCAGCTAAGAAATTCCAAACTTTTTATACCCCCGCTTTAAAAAAGGGGGGTATACTGTTTTACCTCTGTCTGTCAGTCCGTCCGTCCGTCAGTCCATCCGTCCCATGAAACTTTCGTCACATTTTTCTCAGGAACTACACATCCACCCTTTCTGTAATTTGGTATCAACATTTATATATGTCAGCCATACGGTGTGATGCGTTTTCAGATTCATCACTTGACAACTTCCTGTTTACCGAACACTTGTATGATTTTACACATGATAGCCAAGATGAAAATTTTCGTCACATTTTTCTCAGGAACTACAATACAAGGATTTCTGAAATTTGGTTTCAGGATTTATATTAGTTAGCTATACCGTGTGATGCGTTTTCAGATTCATCACTTGACAACTTCCTGTTAACCGAACACTTGTATGATTTTACACATGATAGCCAAGTTGAAAATTTTCGTCACATTTTTCTCAGGAACTACAATACAAGGATTTCTGAAATTTGGTTTCAGGATTTATATAAGTCAGCTATACCGTGTGATGCGTTTTCAGATTCATCACTTGACAACTTCCTGTTTACCGAACACTTGTATGATTTTACACATGATAGCCAAGTTGAAAATTTTCGTCACATTTTTCTCAGGAACTACACTACAAGGATTTCTGAAATTTGGTTTCAGGATTTATATTAGTCAGCTATACCGTGTGATGCGTGTTCAGATTCATCACTCAACAACTTCCTGTTTACCGAACACTTGCATATTTTTACACTATTAATATTATCCACTTGCGGCGGGGGTATCATCAGTGAGCAGTAGCTCGCAGTTTCACTTGTTGTTTCTTGAATATTTGGAGCATTTTTTTTTTTTACATTTTTTGTCTTAACTAATGATTCTTATTTATAATTAAACTATATAGAAGAAACAAGCTACCAGCAGATGTACCCTGTTTGAACTTCTTGGGAATCAGGAGAGACAGGAAGTCAAGTGTGTCTGTATCCAGAAATATGGCAGTCTGTTTGGCTTGACTCTACACACAGACTCTTCTGGTAACCTGATGGTTGTTAAATGTGAAGACAGCCTAGATTCACTGTTAGGCTGCAGGTATGACACACAATTTGTTCATATTTATGTACTGTAGATTCCGAAATTTGGTTGTGCATTTATTATTTGCAATTTTATTTTTAAGGACAAGATTGCAAGATTGATTATTTCAATTTCAAATAAATCTTGCTTACAGAAATATGTAGATGATATTAGAATGCTAGGTCTTATTGCTATACTCACCCTGGGGCATTATTTGCATAAATATAAACATCAGGAAATAAAGGTTACTATATATACTTCCATATTTTATGCCAAAAAATTAATATGTTGTTTTATTGAGTGAAATCCCCTCATAAACCTTCCAACAGAGTGGGGTAAACAGGTTAACAGTCTGCTTGTCCATCCCTTTTTATATATATGATTTTGATATCCACATATTTTGTGTTTATATTTTAACTTTCATGAAAATATGTAATTTTTCAGAGTTCTTGAACTGAATGGGTATTTAGCAAGTCAGTTAATTGATGACAGATTTTTACAAAGTGTCCTGAATGACAGCCAAGAACTATACCTAGTTGTATCTCAAGAACACATGTAGGTATATTTGAAATGATAGAGGCACATTATGTTTTCCAATCAGTTTCCAATATTATGTTTGTAGCTAATTTTTGTCGAGCCTTCGACTTTAGTCGAAAAAGCGAGACTAAGCGAGACTACTTTCTGTCGGCGTCGGTGTCGTCGTCGGCGGCGTCCACAAATATTCACTCTGTGGTTAAAGTTTTTGAAATTTTAATAACTTTCTTAAACTATACTGGATTTCTACCAAACTTGGACAGAAGCTTGTTTATGATCATAAGATGGTATCTGGAAGTGAATTTTGTAAAAATAAAATTCCATTTTTTCCGTATTTTACTTATAAATGGACTTAGTATTTTCTGCGGGGAAACATTACATTCACTCTGTGGTTAAAGTTTTTAGAATTTTAATAACTTTCTTAAACTATCCTTTGTCTGAACCAAATTTTGACAGAAGCTTGTTTATGATCATAAGATAGTATCCAGAAATAAATTTTGTAAAAAAATAAATCCATTTTTTCCGTATTTTACTTTTAAATGGACTTAGTTTTTCTGCAGGGAAATATTACATTCACTCTGTGGTTAAAGTTTTTAAAATTTTAATAACTTTCTTAAACTATCCTCGGTTTGTACCAAACTTGGACAGAAGCTTATTTATGACCATAAGATAGTATCCAGAAGTAAATATTGTAAAAAGATAACTCCATTTTTTCTGTATTTTACTTTTAAATGGACGTAGATTTTCTTCCAGTTAACATTACATACAGTCAGCAGTTTAAGTTTTCAAACATTAATTAGATTCATTAACTATCCTAGATTTTTACCAAACTTGGACAGAAGCTTCTTACAATCAAAAGATAGTATCAAGAGGAATTTTTTTATTTATTTTTTTCCTCATTTTTTGTTGAGCCTGCGATTTACAGCAAAAGTAGGCGAGACACTGGGTTCCGCGGAACCCTTACAAATTTTTTGTAAAAGAAAGAGAGGCTGAAAATACCTAATGGATATACAAACTCAGAAATCAAATACAAACTGACAACACCATGACAAAAATAAGAAAGTGGTGAAAACACAAACAGTTATGAAATACAACATAGAAAACTAAAGACTAAGAAACACAAACTTCTCTACAAACTAGGTGTGATTTCAGGTTCTCTGGAAGGGTAAGCAGAACCTGCTCCTCATGTGTAATCTGCGTGTTACTCATGTTAAAAGTAAAATCACAAAAACACTTGTAAGTTACCATCAAGTGATGTTCGAATCTACTTGAAATTCACATGCACATGATGATGCAAACATTTAAAGATATATTTACTATGGATTTAACCCAAAATTCCTGGTTCTCTGTGCAATAAAAAGTGATTGTATGAGTAGGGGTATGGTTGACATATGGTTTTGATTGTACAATTTTGTAATGTTAGAAGGAGTACACTCTACATGTTAATATACCCAATCCTTAACCATTGTGGGATTAGGCTGACAGTATATATACAGACAAATGAACTCTCAAAAGACTTTCAAGACCACATGTCAATCACAACTCTATCTTTAATGAAGGATTAGTAAAGTTAAAAAACCAAGGCACTCATTAGATTTGGCATGTTTTGTTTATACACTAATTTCTTTGCATACTCTAAAGGAAAAGGTTTTGAAGGGTTATGATTATTTTTTTATACATGTTGGACAATTTTCATAAAACACACCAATATTCTTAAAATTTTTGTTTGTAGAAATATGTCAGAAGAGGACAAATGGGAGAAGTTGAAACATGTGTTGACAGAAATGAAAGATAAAGACCCAGAAGACATAGTATGTAGTCTGTCTGATGATGACCTTGATGATTTGAAGGAGAAATATACAATGCAGGTAGGGAAAATAATTTAATTTTGGATGTAACATATCTTCTGATTAGCTGACAGTTTTTTGTCTATCAGTTCATAGCCATAATTGTGTTATGTGACTGTGAAGTCATCAACGTTTTTTTATGATTTGCTCCGGCCTAAAAATTGAATTTAGAATTAAATCATAAGGAATGAATGTAGTATTTTTTCTGTCTATTGGAAAAAATGTTATCATCCTTTACTTATTTCAGGAAGAACTAGTGAAGGCCAAAGAAGAAATAGATGATTTGAAGCAGCAGGTTGCAGCGTTATCAGAACAGTTAAGCTTACAGACAAAAGTTATGGGAGATATGAAGGAACAAAGAGACAATGCTCTCAGAGATAATGTCAGGAAAAGATTTAAAAGACATGGTAATGTTATTTAAAAACAACTCTGTATTGTATTAACTCACATGGCTAGAAGGTGTGAAACTGGACCTGATTTGGTGGTTTTACATCTAACAAAGTCTATTCAAATTAAATTTGCAAAGAATTCCACTTAAGCTGATTCTCAAAAACTTGCATTGAAGTGAGACTTTATTTTGCTCTGTGTTGAAGGCCTCATTGTGACTTTGAGATGGAGAACAGCAATAGAAGCTCTGATCCTTGGCTTTTGTTAGTTTTTTGTTGTGAATTTAGTGATAGTGTGTCATGGATGGATACCTATATCCTTTGCTTTTCTATAACAGTTGTTCAATCATTCTTTAAAAAACATTTTGTGACATCAAATGATTTTTTACACTTTGTATAATTCTTTGTTGAGTTATAAACCTTAAAACTGAGGAGGCAGTTCTTGAAAACACATTCCCTCAATATGCTTTTTAAAGAATAATCATCCGGGATAATATAACCTTCCAGCAATAACATGGTCACCAACGTCAGACAAGTTATACATTGGACATTATAAATGGATACATTTTAAACTTCCTCTTGAGATAAAGTTTGGCGAATACTTGAACTTGAGCGCCATGAAAATATTAAAATTCTAACTTTTCTCTAGGTTAAAAATTGAGCAATACAGGCTTCTTATAGGCTATAGAAAGAGATATCCTTATATTTAAGTTGATATTTGACAGATCAGCTAATACGTTTTAAAAACAATTTTAAAAACGATGACCTTTTAATTGATGTTTAACTGTATGAAGAGCCTTATTAATGTGCTTTGGTCTTATATTTACAGTTTCTGGGGAGACAGAGTATTACAAGATGACCATGGAGAGTCTAAATGTAGAATCTGCTACAAAAGTATGTATAATATAGAGGCATTTCTTATTGGTTACAAATGGGTAATATTTTCAAAAGCATACATGAAACCTTGTAAATAGTTAAAAATGTCATAAACATAGAAAATGCAACCAATGACATAATATCATTTTACTTCATTTTTTTGGTACAAACCATTTATTTAACCATAAATAATATCTGAAACAACACATTGTCAATGAATAAGATAAATCTTAACACATGAAAGGTTTATACACGATTATGTAAGATTTCTTATATCTAGATCAGGGATATTTGGTTTTGTTTTGATGCAGTATATTTATATCTTTTCAATATATAAGTATTATGTATATATAACGTAAGGGTACCCAAATTGCACCGAGTACCCAAATTGCACCTATTTAGAAAAAAATAGCAATAAAAATCTTACAAGATTTCCTAGAGACTAAACAATTTGTATTGTTATGATTTGATACTATGCACGTCTTTCAACATAGGTAAACATATTTAGATATACACAAAACGTTTATCAACAGATGGACTGTTTACTGAAACAGCAAAATGTACGAAAACGTCACCATGCGACGTCATCAAAACGTCATCTTTTTAAAATTAGCAAATACAATAAATTATAAGTATCCATTTCGTAAAATATGAAGAGTAAGCATGGCCAAATATCCAATTGTTCAGAATATTTGAAGAAATTAAACAAAAGCCCGGTTATTAGACTTTTGACGATGTGAATCTAAGCATGGATGCAATTTGGGTACTCCTCATTACAGAATCATGGATAGTTTGGTGGTTGATTCAAACCCATTTTTCAATGACTCAATATGGATTAAAATTTAAATTGGTGTACCTATACAATCAAGAAGGATAGGGCTACAAAATAACACAGTATGGACATTTTTTTTTCTTGATCATAAAAAAACGTAGGTGAAAAAACTGTCAAAATAGGTGCAATTTGGGTACCGTCACGTTATGCATATATACTCTTTAGCTTTTGCTTTTATCCTTACAAGTCTACAATATAATATACAATGTATCTATTTAGAGAAATATTTATCAGTTGGTGGGTATATTTTTTAATACAAAAATCAATGCAACTTGAAACATCTTTTTTCTTACACCTTGTAACAACACAGATTTTCCTGTCACTAATGAAAAAAAATTACTTGGCAATCTAAAGTTTCAACAATGTGATCTCAGATAGTTCTAAGAATTGTGGTCTTAATCTATTTCAACTCTTACAATAATGATCCATAAAGTATTAAAGACAAACTTTAATATCTAAAAAATAAAAAGAAGATGTGGTGTGATTGCCAATGAGACAACTAATCACAAGAGACCAAATGACATAGAAATTAATACATATAGGTCACTGTTTGGTTTTTAACAATGAGAAAAATTAAAATGTGTTTCATGATTTTAATTAGTATTTGTCATTTACTTATATCACCTCTCATGATAAGCTGCACATCAAATCTTTTCATGTTCTCAATAATTCTTGCTGCAGTTCTTCAATTTATTGCATACATCACTTGTGAGGGTAAATAGCATCTTGTTAACAAAGAAATGCCTGCGAGTCTTGTATTGGTATGTCTTAAACGGTTCTTTCTATTAATACCCAGCTCTTAAGGACACAGTGTATACAGTATTATCACTGTCTGTCTGTATGTCCATACATTGCGTCAGAACTAAACACATTTATTCTAAAAACAGTTGTTGGCATGACACGGGTTATGTTCTTCTCATATATGTTATGATGGTATGATACTAAACCCCTAACGGGAAGGATTGTGCCTGATATTCATATGATGACATCATAATCTTTTAGTCAGTTTAATTGAAGTCTGAAGCTGGCATGTCAGTTAACTGCTAGTAGTCTGTTGTTATTTATGTATATTTGTCATTTTGTTTATTTTCTTTGGTTACATCTTCTGACATCAGACTCGGACTTCACTTGAACTGAATTTTAATGTGCGTATTGTTATGCGTTTACTTTTCTACATTGGTTAGAGGTATGGGGGAGGGTTGAGATCTCACAAACATGTTTAACCCTACCACATGTTTGCGCCTGTCCCAAGTCAGGAGTCTCTGGCCTTTGATTGTCTTGTATTATTTTAATTTTAGTTTCTTGTGTACAATTTGGAAATTAGTATGGCGTTTATTATCACTGAACTAGTATATATTTGTTTAGGGGCCAGCTGAAGGACGCTTCTGGGTGCGGGAATTTCTCGCTACATTGAAGACCTGTTGGTGACCTTCTGCTGCTGTTTTTTTATTTGGTCGGGTTGTTGTCTCTTTGACACATTCCCCATTTCCATTCTCAATTTTATTTTATATGACATATGTACTAACATCTATTCAGCTAATAAATGGAAACCAATGTCAACATTGAAAGTGAAACAAGGATGAATCATTTGGTTGTCCACAAAAAAATCACTCTTAAACAGGATAAAATGGAGATAAAATTACTTTTTAACCTACAATATGAGATCAAACAAACCTAAAAAAATCAATTGTATACCTGTTTATTTTTTATATTTATGTTTTAATCAGGTTGTATATAAAAAAGATGTGGTATGATTGCCAATGAGACAAATATCCACAAAAGATCAAAATGACACAGACATTAACAACTATAGGTCACAGTACAGCCTTTAACAATGAGCAAAGCCCGTACTGCACAGTCAGCTATAAAAGGCCCAGATCAGACAATGTAAAACAATTCAAACGAGAAAACTAACAGCCTTATTTTTAAAAATGAACGAAAAACAAATATGCAACACAAAAACAAACGACAACCACTGAATTACAGGCTCCTGACTTGGTACAGGCACATACATAAATAATGTGGCGGGTTAAACATGTTAGCAGGATCCAAACCACATCAAATATACCTGATATTTTTTATTAGTCTGCTTATGAACATGTGTTTCTGTGTGATGACATGTCAATTTGATAGATGGTCAACTTCATATATACCAAATTCTTTTATATTTTAACATATAATGGGCATGTTTGACTATTTTCTGTAGGAACAAGTAACAGATTCTCTTAAAGAAATAGTAAAAGAAGCTAGTCGCCAAAAGTTCTACTTAGATCGTCTGATTTCTGTTGTTATTGAAGAATCACCATGGATACTGGACCAAGTAGACGCACAGTTTGATGATAATTCTCTAGTCAATCAAAGTGAAGAATTTTGTTGATTTCTATTCAGTACAATGGAACTAAGCTCATTGTAATATGTTATTATTTTTTTTAACTCTTAATTGACTCATGTTTGATACATGTTTCATTCCTTTTCTAGAAGTTGAACTGTTTTATTGTAGTACAAAGCTATGATGAAAATTGTCTATTGTATTTGTGTTAGATCACTGCAATATTTTGCTTCGTGTAAAAGCCATATTTTAACATCTAAAGACACTTTTTGTCAATCTCACTTAAAAGGCAAAAAAATGATTGTATACTAAAGGTACAAAAAAATATTTACAACTTTTCATAGTAGCTCTGCAGTGTAGTTAACCAGTTACAGCCTAGAAAGGGAAGTAACTTGTACTAAAATAAAATTCTAAAATTCATTCAAGATTTAAAAATGACTTGATAAAAAAGCGTTGCTGTAAATTCTGAAATTAGTTTGAGGGTTAATTTTAAGGCAAATAATGTGACTGGGTGGGTATCATGATAATACAAACTCATATTCTGATAGCAATTACATTTAAATGTATGGGGAATACCTGAAATTACAATAATACATGCAGGTACATTTATCTGTTGCTGTCTTTAAAAAGATAAAATGTGTTAGGTTGGGAAAGGTAGTTTTAGTGATGCGAGGTTATTAGCTATTTGTCTGTCCATCAATAGACCACTTTCGAGTTTGTTGTTTGCTGGAAAAAATTATGCATGCCTTTTTGAAGTCATTTACCAGATAGAGGGGATCGCCTGTATCCCTGCACTATTAAAGTTATAATTTCTGAATTTATAGAATACAATATATATATATTACTATAAATGTTGTCTCTAAAAGATCTGAAAATATTATTATTTGTAGGGTAGAGTTTATGGTAATGGGTATAAAACAATACATTTGTATACTAGGTAATAAATTAATTTTATATGTTAAGAATGTTTTTTTTAATGAAAAAAAATGGTTGTTTCATAAAAATAGTTTGTCACATTTTAACATACAACTCGAACATTAATTATTATTTTATGAAAAACACAATTATCTTTTATATTTTACTTAATTGAAGGTTTCATTTCATAGACACATCAAAGTCACAACTAATAATGTCTTCCATATTTTACAATGCATTACAAAGTTTTACAATGCATTACAAAGTTATACAATCTCATTTAATTTCTCACAATATTTCACAATGTTTAAAAACGTCTTATAATGTTTTACATGTCTAACAATGTCTTGCTATTTTTTACAATGTCTTGCAATATCTAACTATGTTTAAGACTGCAAATTCTCCAAAAGAAAATTGAACTGATGTTTTTTTATTATATTTGTTTGAATAAATTTCATAAGAATGATCAGTTTCATATATGCCTTTTTACCCAAGTGTTCTTAAAATTTGTTTTAAATTTTTATATAAGTGCCTTTGTTAAACATATGTATAAAATTTGATCACAGGAAAATTTGCTTAATTTGTGTTGATTAGCCTAATAAAAATGATATATCAAAGGGCTATTTTAACTATTGCTGTGATGTCTATATACAACCTCATTAAGCTGATGCTTTATCATCAATAGGTCATACTTGTTGGACTAGTATGTTGTATGAACTGTTTGTTGATTGTTGAAGAATTGAAATTGTTATAAATTGTAATGAAATTATATATTGAAGTTATATTGTTTATTTATAAAATTATTATATTGTTGATAATTATTTAAATATATATATTCATTATCTTGTGCATTTGTTAAAAAGAATTCTGAAAGGGACCATGTATATTTATAATTTATATAACATTTAATTGTCATATATAAAATAAGGGCAAACAAATTGTTTTTCATGTCATCGCCACATTTGTTTTTTTAGCATTTTAAATTTTTTACAATGACCAAAATATTGTTACGGCATTTAACTTTGGTTAACAGTTTATAATTTTTTAAGTGTTAACCATAGTTCTTGCATTAGGGGTGAAATGTTATGTTAAGTTTGTTACAGGAGCTTTTTAAATTTTATTAGCTTTTAAAATGAAAGTTACCCATATGAGACATTGTTTTCAGTTCAACTGCATTATATAAATGTGAGTTCTGAGTAGATTTTACCATTGGAATAGATCACACAACTTATGAAAAGAAAGGTTAATACAAAGTTGAAACAGTTGATAAGAAGTTCAAGTTACCCCATTTTTTTAACCAATACATTTTTGGAGGTTGTTACCAAAAATAATTTTTAAATGGTTGCCTGAAATATTATCTTTTCATCATAATTAGTTAATCACACAATCATTTTAATTGTCCTACATATAGATCTGATATGTAATAGTTTATTTACAATGCATGTATCTACCAAAGTTTAGACAAAAGCAGGTGTTAACTAATCTAGTCTGCAGCTATATAACACAAATACATTTTATTATTATCTAGTCTGTATTTTAAGTAATGTTGTACTAAAATGAAATAATGTAATACTGTTTTTGTTTAATGTATAATTATTTAACATATATATCTGTTGCACTTTTGTTAAATCTGTTAGGTTGGGAAAGGTTATGTTAGTGATGCAAGGTTATTTGTTATTTGCAACAAATGGAAGTTTGTAACGACCTTGACTAGCTATACAGCCCTTGCACGGTCAGGTTATTGTTATTTGTATGTCCATCAATAGACAACTTTGAGTTTGTCCTTCACTGGAAAAACTCGCCAATTATGCAAGCCTTTATGATGCCATTAACCAGATAGGGGGGATCGTCTGTATCCCTACACTATAAACAGTTAATCAAGGGTCTTAGTGATCGTCATTGTTCTGTATAAACTGGAAATAGTGTTTGTTCTTTAGGTAGTTAATCACAATTAACTTAATGACAGCAGTGCTGATTTTCAAATATAAGAGTTCAGTTTGCTAAATAATTCTTGCAATATAGCAATATAGTTTTCCATCCACTCCCTCAAGTTGGGAACAGAAGTTAAAATGCCCATAAACGTAAGAATGATATTCATTTATACCAAAGTTTTTGATGGAAATGCAACAAACTTGAAAGTTGTCTATTGCTATCTCATTTATAGGTCTTTTCTTTATGTTATGCATGTTCTTTTGTCAAACTCAAAGATAAAATATTGTAATAGAGTACAGTGGATTCGTTTATATATGTGTGGTGCCAATTTTTATGAATTTTGTGTGTAAATTTAACCCCAAACTTGTATGGTTGACAAAATATAATGTTTTAGATAAATCCTCAATAATTAAATATCTGCATAGACAATTTTTCATCTATCCATAAAATTGGTTCACCTGATAAATTATTGACCCCACATAACATGGGAACAAGTTTTCAAGAAAGGAGTTCAAAATGGATTTTTTAACTCACACTTGAATTTAAGGGAGTTCGCTTCTCTATTTCAAAGTAATTAACTTTTTAAAACATTAGTTTATATTGGTAAGGAATTTATAAAGATATCCATAAAGCAAAAAAAATATAAAGGTCACCGTGCTTGTTTTCGAGATATAAGCCATTGAAATTTTGGCGGGAAAATATTCTCTCTTGACTTTTCATAGCTTTATCATTGACAAGTTAAAGATCTCAAAAACTGTTTAAAAGTAATTAAAATTTTATAAGACTTTTACAGATGGCTTATCATTATACATATTAAAGAATTTCAAAAAGAAAAATGGGGGTCACCAGACAATTTTTTTCAAGGCATTCAAATGGATAAGTCCAGAGGATTCCGAAAATCTGACAAATCCAAAACATGACAAGCCAGCTTCCTTAATTGAATTGACTTTTTGTTTTGAGAAAAACTGTTTCATGATTCTTTTGTGTGTAAACCTCTCTTTTAAAAGCATTTCCACATGCTTTTAAATGTAACAGTCTTGCCATTGTAAACCATTATTCAATCAATGATAACGTAACTTATATAAATCATTCAATTTACCATATTTTTATTTTCTATATGGAGGGAGTACAAGAACATTTTAAACAAATTCCTCATGATTTGTGATATTTATTTTCATTGGTCACTCGAAAGAGACTGTATTTGTCATCTTACTGCCAAAAAGCAATATTTTAACGATATCTTTTGTGAGGTACTTTTATTTTTTACAAATGATCTGTATGAATATTTACACCTGTAAGTCTTCCAAACTTGTACTATAATATTTCTATTTATTTATTAAAATTAAAATGTTATTAGTCAAAATAAAAGACAGCAAAGTTATTTGTTTTAATTATTAAGTTTCATAAAGTTTAGTTGTTATAACCTGATGTTCAGTGGTTGTTTGTTGTTGATGTGGTTCCTGAGTGTTTCTTGTTTCACTTTTTTTTTTTATAGATTAGATCATTGTTTTCCTATTTAAATGGTTTTACACTAGTCACCCTTTACAGGTTGCTGTTTGGTGTGAGCCAAGACTCTGTGTCAAAACAGTACCTTGACCTATAATGGTTTACAAATTGTGACTTTGACAATGTCTCCTTGACACTCATACAACATCTATTGATACAAACAATTCAATCAGTTGAAGAAACATCATGGAAAAGACCTGTTGTTACCAAATTATAAGGGTTTTGCAATTGTGACTTTAAATTCTGATTGTGAACCTGTACCATTTAGTCTGCTATTAATCATGGAAATGAAACCTTTCTCCAATACTTTCTATTGTCACAATGGAAAACATTAAGGTTGTAATAATTGTAGTTGAACTAGCTTCAGATATTGAATGGATTATGGTTTGGTTTATAACATGTTTGGAGACCATTAAAAATTTGATAATATGAAATAGTTGAACTGTTTAAAATAAATTGTTCTGCGTACTTGTCAAGGTTTTAAATTTGCCAAAAATCAGAAGTAAAATCCTGGTAATTCGTGTATATATACATGTAATTTGTTAGCAGTTGTTTGTTTATTTAGAACTAACTTGCTGGTCTGCAAACTGTGATTCAGAAGGTTGTTTGTTGGATGCTAGCTTTATTGAAAACGAGACTTCAGAGAAAATTGACCACTTACTACTTTTCTCAAGGCCACAAAATTTATGAGCAAATACACAGGTCAACTCAAATCTGGACTGTTTCATGGAAGGGTGACTTCTTCTTACAGAATTTTAACCTGTATGCTCTATCACTGTTTGCAATTGTTGACATGTTAACTATGCAAAACATTCATAGTACTTGTAAATGAATCAGCCGTGGTGTAGTGGTTAGTGTATCGGACTACTAACACAAAGGTTCCTGGTTTGATTCCCGTTTGGGATGAAAATTTCAGGAACTCAATTTTCGACTCTCCCTTGACACCATTTGCGAGTATGGTCTTAAGGAAACGATGATAGTCCGTCGGAAGGGGACGATAAATGGCTGACCCGTGTTAAGAGAGAGCCATATCTCTTGCACGTTAAAGACACCCTTGTAGATTTCGAAGAAGAGTAGGCTAATGCCGCTACAAGGCAGCACCCGCAAAGTGGAAAGGGATTAATATAAGTTGCAAAACTTGTTTCCCAATCCACTCTAAATAAATATGTTTAAACTAAACTAAATGAATCACGACTGAAGGTGGATGGCCAAATTATCTCCCTTGCTATGAGATATGATACTGCTATAACTGCATACCAATTATAATTGATTTACCATTACCTTAGAAGTTGTTCATAGTCATCTGACCTAATCACTGACTTTAATATGGTTAGCATATCTTAAACTGACCCATCATAATGATAAACATGTAAATTATGCAATTGTTTCCAAGTCAATAGATCACTTACAGATTTGATATGAGCTTATGCTGATGCAACTATACACCAAATATTATTGACTGCATGACCATTAATTGTTCCCCTTAAATTGACCTAATCACAGATTAAACTTCAAATAATTGTTGAAGACTCGAATGCTGGAAATAGCAGGCCAGACTTTTTTTTGCCTTTATTACTTGATAGATGCAACACAAAAAGCAACAATCAACATATTGGTCTTGTGCAGAGTACATATTCACATGTTCTTATATGTAGCAAAAATTAATTACCAGCTGAGCACTACAAATTCATTAATTTTGTAGTTTATACATTACACACAGTCTAAAACTTTGTACTGCTGGACAAGAAGGGTCCTAGTATGGCTATATTTATATATGTTGGTCATGTCTTGAGTTGAATATTGTATAGGCAGTTGTCTTCTGACTATATTTAATATTTCACTCAATGTTTTTGCTTCTTTTTATTGTTTGGTTGCCGTTTCATTAACATAGAACTCTTACTCTTTAAACTCATTCTTGTTCATTTGTTTGTGTTAATATGTCTTGATTGAGTTAGGACATTTCAATTTATAATTTGTAGTGTCTTTCTATGTTGTGATCTTACCACTATTGTTTCAGGTAAGACTGAAAGTACCTATTAAAACATTTAAACCCTCTGCTGTTTGCACCTGTCCCAAAGTCAGGAAACTGATGTTCAGTGGTTGTTGTTTGGTGATGTGGTTCATAAGTGCTTCTCGTTTCTCATTTTTTTATATATAAATTGAGACTGTATATTCAGGGGGTGTAAAAGCATTGACCAAAGTACATTTTGTATAAAGCACTGAAGAGCTTCAATCTGAAAATGTGCGCAGGGTCAATGCTTTTACAACCCTATGAAATAACCCAAAGAAGCATTCAATGCTGGTTTTCCTTTTTGTGGGCCTTTATAGCTTGCCAGTGTGAGCCAATGCTCCATGTTGAAGACCGTACTTTTACCTATAATGTTTACTTTTACAAATTATGACTTGGATGGAGGGTTATCTCATTGGCACTCATACCACACTTACATATATAATGCAGACTTTTGTTTAAGTTTATTTAATAGTTTGTAGATGTTATAGGATATCTCTGTTCTAATACAAGCATATGAACTGAAGAATTTTGAATTCAAGGTTTCATGTTTTCCATGAAAAAATTGGTTGATCTAAAATGTTATTTGAATTTTCAATGCTATTGAATCCATAATTGATGTAGAAAAATTTGTTATTACAAAAGGCATTACAGAAGTCATCTTTCCTATCTGATTAAAATACAGCTTGTGTGTCAAATCTACTATCTTTTCTGGTATTTATAACAACAGTCAATTAAATTTCTGTCTCCAAATTTTTGAAGGTGTGTATTGCTGCCACAAAACTTCAATCAGATTGTCATCTTTTTTTCTATGACAAATGTGTAATGCTTGAACAAGACAAAATCACTGTGTATCATTTTTTTAATTTGTTTTTTCCATATCGTCATAGTTATATCATACTACACATAAAAAGATGAAATGTATCTCACTCACACACATATATTCATGACCTTGAAAAAAATGCATTCCATATGTACAATCCATAATGAGTTAATGCCCTCAATCAGTCGAGATTAAATATACAAGCTTGACACTCTCTCCAATAAAATATATGTTACATATTACAATATTAAATAAATATATTACACTTAACCATAAATAATGCACAGAAAAGGTGAACACAAGGTTAAAATATAAATTGAATATTAAGCAAATTAAAAATATCATGGAAGATATTATAAAGCAGTGAATATTTAATATTTTTTTCAAGAAAATAAAAAAAATATGTTGTATGCCTAAATTAAAGCAAAGCTTTTGTCTTCCTTAATAGGATTTGCATGGTCAGCAAATGAAAATCAACAATAATTAATTTCCAAAAATAACCATTCTTTGTTAAAGGGAATTTTCACAATAAAATTATTTCTATCTTATGTTCATTAATTTCCACGGTAAGTTGAATTATTGCACAAATATTGGATGACATTATAAGATGAGGTCCGAAGGACTGTTTATACTAATTTTTGGAGTTATCAATGATATCCAGCCATAATCCAGGTATACTTTTGTGTTGAATGTGACTAATTAAGGAAGCAATTATGAGGTCGTCTGTTGTAACTTTATATACTGTTTCAATGACAAAATGCTAATTTTAACACAAACTTTATGAAAATTTCATAGTTACATCTACATAGCAAAACTACACGTCAAGACCCTTCATACATACAAAATATGTTGTCTGTGAAATATTTGCTAATACTTATCTAATTGCTTTAAATATGGTTCAAACAAAGCAGAGGGAAGCTTTATATTCACAACAGTGAATGTCACTGCATATACTGTGGATTCAGTTATTTTTCATGGGCACCAACTTTTGTGGATTGCAGAAAACTTGCATTTCTGTGGATATGTTATTTCTTGGTTCAGCCAATGTATCGATACATCTTTACAGAAATTTGAATTTCGTTGAACATTTAAATTCGCAGTTCATCTGTACCCATGAAACTTACGAAAAATTGGTATCCAACGAATAATAATGAATCCATAGTACTCTGAAATTTGAAAATCCACCTAAAAAATGACATACTATTATACTTTATCTAACCTACTGCTAGATTGGAGTCACTGTTAAAAGAAATATACACCTTTAAAATTGAAATATACAAATATAATACATAAGTTACATAAAAATAATTGGAATGTCTAATCTAAGAAAATAAAATTGTTGGTACACAAACCATGGCTAGTTATACACTTATCAACACTTTTGATCAGTTCCAGTAAAAATTCCTGAGAGAAAGTACTTTCTACTGGATTTCTGGTACAAGCTGCACTTAAAGGATTAAAATAACGTTTACTTTTTTTTATTCATCTTACTTGTTTAATTTTGAAAGGGATATATTTTTTTTACTACTGTGGATTTTTTTATTATTTACAGGGGTAACATTTTGTTGATTTCAATTTTTTTTTAAAGTTTCTATGCAGAATTGGAGAAAATCATAAAATCAAATATATGTGAAAATCGATCAATTTTTTTTAACACACAACAGCACAAATAAAGGGATCCACAGTTTAAATATATGTACTTCTTCATCAGTTTTAATATAGCAGTTGAAATCAGAATAATTTGGAGATGATAACAGCACTTTTCATAAAGAAAATGTATTTAAGGTGATACCCAACACTTTCACTATAATTAATTTGGCTCGTTTATTTTTCATAAAATTTTGACAAAGTATTTACTTTGACCCTTTTACCAAAACATATAAATTTAAAAAATTTTTAACCAACCATTTTATCAGAAAAATTACACTGGTTATATAGCAGTTTGACAAACACTAATTTTGATCATTGAGAAGCTTAATATTCCCTAATCAACACAACGTAATTAAAACATTTAGCTGATTTTACAGAGTTATCTCCCTGTAGTGTTAGGTACCACCTTAAGTATTTAAATCGTAAAGCTAAGCATAGAACTTAAAATTTGTGGAAAGAAAAAGTATTGTTAGGTATATTACAATTGGAAGATATTATTGTTACCCATCTTACAACATATAAAGACAAAGGGCACTAGTTGTACCCCACAATCACAGAACTATAAAGGGACTTTTTGAATAGAAAAAAAATATTCAAAATACCATGCAACTCAGTAAGATAAAGGGATGACTTATACACATGTAGCTACCAAATACAAATCAGCAGTATATCTTCACAACAACCACGAGGACGTTCTTTATATCAAAAAAAGATTTGACCGAAATTTTATAGATAAGCATTCTTGGTAATATTGTAAAACGTGGACTACGAAAAACAGCATTTTTGGTTCAGTAATGGATACCAAACCAATGTCTGGTAAAATTGATAGGGTTTCCTTATTTGACAGGACAAAGCACACTTTTTTGTGTACCATTCATTCTCTAATTAGCTACCATATGACAAGCTTACACTTGATGATTATAAATTTACCCTGTAACTTGTCAGTATGAGAAATCTCAGAATTCACAACGTTGACAAACTTTTATAACAAGTAACTTAATTCTGCTGCTCAAATTTTTTTATTTTTTTAATTCTTTTTATTTGACCATTCATTTTTATATATGGACAAAAACATAAACATAAGAAAACAACTTTACCCAAAACAATGTCAAAATATATCCTTTTAAATGCCATCAGTTTATGCAGAAGTAATTTGCAGAATTCTCTGATTTCCCAAACTGCTATGGCAACATAATTAAATTGAACAAATATGATATATTTTGTGTTAAATTATGATATATTTTGTTTCAAGTCACAAATCTTCCTCTAATATTCTATACATATAATATAAAGATAATTTATTCAACCCACTATAGAAATCCATAACTATTTAAGCAGGTTGTACATGCAAGTATGGTATACAGAGGATACGCTGCAGAAAGTAGATCTGAAGTCCTTATAGTATTCTTTTAACTAGTTGTGGTGCAGTCCACAAGTAGTAAAAAAATATCATAAGGACGAAAGAGCTATGGTTTCCCCACTTATAGAAGATCATCTTTCTTTAAGGAATTTGGACATACTGCAAAAATAACTACTCTTTTTATACAATCTTTATAGGACAAATATAATGTGTATTTCAATGTCAAATATTAAATAAAATGCATAATAATAATAATCAATACATCTACAAATTTTACAACCTGAATTTTTATTTAGCACTTTAACAACACATTATACAAAATTGTGAACATACCAGTATCTGGATGTTAGTAACATTGTTGGAATTAATAATGTATAATGACCAAAAATCTGGTGCCTATGTTTTTTTAGTCTATCATTTTTTTTAAATCTTTTACTGTAATATAATAATTACCAACAAGAATATGTCCAAGTACACAGATCCACATTTTCTATGTTCAGTCAACTGTGAAAATTGAATAAAATCTCTAATTTGGCATACAATTAGAAAGATCTTATCATAATGAACATGTTTACAAAGTTTCAAGTTGATTGGATTTCAACTTCATCAAAAACTACCTTGACCAAAAACTTTAACCTGAAGCAGGGTTAATGGACAGACGACGGACAAACAGACCAGAAAACATAATGCCCATAAATGGGGCATAAAAATAAATGTAGTAGGTCAACAAGATGATTATTGCTAAAATACCTGTAAAAAACTATGAAACATCCTAAGTATATGATATCATTTTTGTTCAATACAACCCTCAAATTTCTCAAAAATATATTAAGACATTGTTTCAAACTACCAAAGTAAAGAAGAAATAATGTCCAATTTAAAAACAATATAGTGAGTATGGTCCCAGTAAGAATCATTCTATATGATTTGATTTTAATGATCCTGCAATATGATGAAACTGTCATTCAACTTATTATATTCATGTTTAAAATGATTTGCTTACGCTAAAGCATTCATTTATTCAAAGAAATTAAAACTATTATGCTAATCTCATTTAAAAACACATGTGAAAGCATTAAACTTTTCATGTCACAAAATAAATGCATTAAAATGTATGGCATACATTTCAGATTTGCACTCAACCTTTTCAGATCCCTATTTTGAATTCCGTTTCATATGAAGGCTTTTATATTGTCTTTTAACAATTTGGACAAGCACATTCCTAATTTAAGAGTATTTAAAGATTTATTCGAGGTCCCCCCCCTCCCCCTTTAATTGTCAATTCTATAGTTGATGTCATGATAATATTTACAGCTGCCACTGTTTTACTTACATTTCTTCAGATCAATTTCTAATTATCATGATTATGAGTATAAAGTGAGAATATAATTGATTTTTTACAAGATAATTTAGTACTTTTAAGTTCTTAGACAAATAAAATAATGTTTAATTCGTCACACAACAATCATCCATATTCCTACGGTAAAAAAAATGCTTCTTTCTAAAATTTCCAAGATTATGGAACTTTGATAAAACTGACAATGATGAAAATAAAAGTGAGTATATAGAATCATCAAAAATACAACTGTTTGAAACAAACATAAGAAACTAAAACATAAATATACTACAAACTATTTACAATACACCTGGAATGAACCTAAATGTACCGTACATACTACAGCAATGTCTCTTCATGGGTTCAGACACAATACAAATGGCACAGTATCAAAAACATTTTAAATGGTACCAATTTTACTTCACCAGATGAATACCTTAAACAAATAATGTATCTTAATCCATGTTTGAAGCAAAATTCGTTGAAAGTCCAAAACTGAATTCAAAAGTTAAAGACCTGATAAACCTAAAAGTCAGGAGTCAATTTCACAAAAATACCTCAGGCTAAGAATGATCGTAAGTTTTTTTGTGAAATCGACCCCTGGTATCACCTTCATGACCTTTGAAAACATTTCAGATCCAATAATCACCCCTATCTTTATCTCTCTTTTTGTGAACAAAAAAATATACCGTATGTGCCTTCAATAACTTCTCAATCATTTTATGAAAACCAAATGGAGAAATGACCTAAAACTATTACAATATTTTTAAATATAAAGTCTTCAGACTTTGTCTCACTTAAAATCCTTCTTTTCTAATTACACAGAATTAAATGAGATGTAAATATTGACAAAGAACTTATCAAAAGTTGACAAATCAATAATATACCAAACAGCTGGTCGGTAAATTATAAATAGCTGTCAAAGTCCGCATTATTTGATGTGAATTTATCATAGAAAACTAACGACATGAAAATGCCAATAACTCTTAGTCAGTACAGGATTAAATCAAGTTAAGTCTATAGATGGAATAGATATCTGTCGGACCAATGCATGATATTCACATTTGCAGACTAAAGCGAGAAAGTAGACACTTGTTTGATAATAAAATCCCATTCCAATTTGGCTGATAAAAAGAAATGTAACAATCTTATACATAGTATATTGACTTTGACAGGCAATATTTTATGTTTCATTGTAAAGGCGACCAATGAAAAATGTTAGCTATAAGAATGAGATGTGAAAAGAAAAGAAAGATGAAGAAAACAATTAACAGTGGCAGATCTAAAGGTCTGTTTCACTAAAAAAATTACGACTTAGATTGATTGTATTGTAAGGATACTGAATTGTTCATAACTAACGATTAATCTTAGTCGTAAGTTTTTTTGTAAAACCAACTCAAGGAGGATTTTCTGGGGGGTACCCCCCCTTTTTTTTTTAATAGACAATCAATACATTTTAAAGGGGACATATTGTTGGAACCCCCCTTTTTGAAAATGCTGAATCTGCCCATGATAAACATCAAGTGATAGCAGAAGCTCATGGCCCAGGTGAACTTAATATGTATACAAGCTATTAACCTTTGCGAATAGACCTGGGTTGCTTTCAAAATCATAGCAACTAAATAATGCTACGTAGATTTATGACTTTTGAATGTGTAGCTAGCCTAGCTGCTATCAATATCTAGATGTAGCAGTTAGGCTAGCTACATGTTCAATAGTCATACATCTATGTAGCCATATGTAGCTGCTGATATTGGAGGCAACACTGCTTTAATCACAACCATCGCCTAAATTGTGCCATCTTTTCTTGTCTGAACCCATCAAGTCACATTGATGTAGAAGTAACCAATACATTGTACAAGATGACAAACATTACATAAAATATCAAACGTGATCACAGTTAGAGAATTGACTACCTTACTGTTATAAAAATATATATTGCTCACTCAAACACACATTAAAATTTCATTCATAACAAAAAGTTAAACCAATATCCATCAAACCTCTGAAATACGCTATAAATCATGTGTATAACTGCCTTCCTAACATGATTGATTAAATCAATATCAAAAATTTAAGTATTATTGTATAAATCTGACATTTTTTTTTATTGTTGACTTTACACTTTTACTGCCTGTCAATATTACGCCTTCATTTGATTTATTAATGAATTTGTTGTAAAAATAGGTTCAGATCTAATATATGTCTTCTTTAAATTATTTTCAATATCACTTTTTATTTGCATCATTCATTTCCAGGGAAAACCATTTCAATGATTTGGACTGCACTTAACCAAATATACTTTAAGTTTCATGGATGCCTTTTTAAAAGGGCTCAAATAAATACTTCCAAGACTTTTAAACATATATGAAGGATACAAATTTTCATGAATTTTGTGGGTATGGGTGAACCAAAAATGTTAGTCTTAGTTTTCAGATGTATGTATATTTTGTCCAATAATCAAGTATCCATGGTTTTATAAAGGTGTAATGTGTGAAAAATAAATTCTTACACAATCAAAACCATAATTGTGACATAATAATAAATATTGATAATTAGCTACAACCATTTACAACCTCTATCATGTCTATCAGATATCAATAAAAGACTTTTGAACAAAGTTATTTTGAACAGTATAATTGAAATTATTCAAAACATACTCCAATTAAGACCAAGGTTTGATGGATATTAATAAAGAAATATAATACACATACAGATCATACAGCTACTTCAAATGTATCATAAACACTTTTCTTTTTCTCTGCTTTATCATTTGGCCGTTTGTGGCTAGGATGTGATTGTCTTGAATTATTTGATGTTGAAGTCCGACTTGGTAAAGGCTGTCTTGATTCACTAGGTGATAATGTCCGACTTCTTGGCATAGCATGATTTTTATTTATACCGTTATTAGAATTCTGTCCATTCATTTCGCTCATTTCTAATGCCTTTACGAATGACAATGGACGCCTAGATCCGCCCATTTCATCATCAAATAGCGCTTGAGTATGGGGAGGAAGTGTAGTTGCACTGCGAGACTGTGCAGCATATCTATTGGTTGGGAGGCTGTCATGTGACCTCCCCCTATAATCACCTGAGTTGTACATCTGTTTTGAATGATTATACCCATCACTAGGTCGATAGTTATCCTGACCATACGAATCTAACATCTCCTCACTTCTTGACGTGTAGCCGTTTGTCTTTTGTGAGTAACGTGGCGCTGACCTAGCTGATGGCGATTGAGGAGGTTTGTGAGTATAATTGAATTTAGGTCGATACGGTATAGATGATGCACTGTTTTGAGGGTAATATGTATTTCCAGAATGACCTGGCTGATGAGAATCAGTTTTAAAACGATTTTCAGTATCTCTTTTAGGTCTAGGTTCACTTTGTGACCTTGAGTTATGTTCACGAACCTTATCATAATTATTAGAATTATTGCTTTCAACAGCTCTGCTTGGAACACTTGTATTACGCATAGCATGTGACACACGGTCCAAGCCTGGACTATTTAACAGAGAACGTGGTGGTGTTAAAACAGAATCCTCTGGTGTGGCTACTGGTGCAGCCGCCAAAGCTGCTGCCCTCTCGGCTCTTCTTCCTCGTTGTGGGGACTTGGAGATGCTGTTACCATGGTGATACTGTCTTGGAGGTGAAGCTCTATTATTGGTCTGACTATGGTATGTTCCCATGGTTGAATTCATGGATGGCTGCTGTGAATCATCAAAAAGATTTGTTTTTGAGTCTGACCTTTTCTGTAAAGGGGGCGTTGTCTCACTGTCTTGACTGTCATCGTCCAGAAGACGTGAAGATTGAGGGGTGGCCTATCAACAGACGGTAGAGAGATGTTACAAATGTTAAAAATACAAATCTTGATTGGTTGAAGAGGTAAGTAGTGCATGCGGTGTCAAGGTCACTGAAGTTGGTAACCTTTGACCTTACACCACAGAGGTCACTCCCTGAAAGGCAAAGAAAACATAAAGGTTGGTTAGTGCAAGCTAAGTGGAAAGCTAATACTGTGGTCAAGTGTTAAACGTGTTTAATTGCTGAGAAGCATATAACAGCAGTGTTGTCAAGAACAAGCTATTGCAATTTATCTTCAATTTTCGGAAATTGTCTACTGCACTTAAGTTATAATGAAAATACCCAAAGGCTATATAACATATCTATGAAAGTCTCAGAACTGATTGAATCGATACATTTGTTATTCTTAAACCTATGAAAATAACAAGTACTTTTTTGGTAGTCTGAATATTTGCTTAGCAATTTAGTGAATGAAATTGGTATATTATAAAAAGATGATGACGAAAAAAAGCATTTCATACCAAAGTAGTGATGGTAAAAACATTCCGGCTGATGATTTAATATGGAAGTTAAACATGTTATGATCACAGTTTTAGCATAATGGGAATACACCATCCAACACCATAAATATACAAATGACCACAAAATAAAATATAATTGTGTTTAAGGTTTCCCTGCCAAAAAAATGTGTAGTCTTCATTTCATTGAGTTTTTAGACATGAATCATTCCAAAATTACAGGTCTAAACTGATAATTAAGATCTGAAAAATAGAAAATAGATTTTTTTTCTTATTTATCTTGAGGAAACCCTAAACACACATGTGTCTGGCCTAAGTTATATTCTACATCTATGAACTAATGGCTGATGATTAATTTAAAAGCTGTACACTAGTACATGTATATATTATACCAAAGTGTGACACTTGCACCATCACCTGAAAAGAGGGGTATATCAGATAAGCGCCTAAACTATTTAACAGCCTTATACTAGTAAACCATATATAAGGGAGGACATTTGGACAAAAGAGGGTCTATTATGCAGGGCCTTATCCATTTAACAATAAATGGTCCATTTTTTTAGGCTGAGTTAATTCCTTGCCTTTTAACATTATAATATTTAAGAGTTTACAACAGAAAGTGCTTGGTAAAATATCTAATTGTAAGTAAAGGTGTATACCCTTGGTTCCATTTTCATATTATATGAAATCTTCAATTTTGTTTGCAAAAGTGTTCTGCTTTTTGTTTTTTAATTACTACATAGTAATTTGAATTGAGAAGTTATTCTTAAACTGTGATCATTGGCGGATCCAGAGGTTGGAACCCCCCTTTTTTTGGCCTATCAATGCATTTGAAAGGAAGCATATAGTTGGAACCTCCCCTTTACTCTGGGTTGGGAACTCCCTTTTAAAATGGCTGGATCCGCCCCTGGTGATTGAATGTCTTAAGATTATAATAGAAATTAATTACTTTACAGATTATTTTTTTTTATAAATTTCTTTCCCTTGAATTGAAGGTTTTGATAAAGAAATAATTTCAAACAGATCTCAGATTACTTATTTACTTCAATTCTAGAGGTTTTTATTCTAAAACTCTACACATTTCCAGACAATTTTATAGAATGCATTAACAGAGGATGTTTTGACATTAACCAGTAATATGTAGATTCAAATATAATTCTCTGGGAATTCATATATACATGATATATATACTTTAATATTCCAAATCAATAAATGTATCTAAGTAATTTCTAAAGGCTATTCAGTCAATGTCAGTAAATTATTTTGAACCCAATATATATACTAAAATCAAAAGAACTATTTAGGAATGAGGATTTTTTTACAGGGTCTTTTTCTTATTCCAACACATGAAGCACAAATATGTAGAACAGGAGGAGAGAACTGATTGAAATTACATTTTCACCTAAATCTTTGTGGAAACTTGTCACCTGAACTGCCTCTTTTAAGAATAATTTCTTATAAATACACTACTAAGAGAATCATTTCCATCTTTTTTTCAGTTAGCCACATTATTATTTCATTGATTAAGGAAACTTTTTATGTTTTTATTTTTTTTATACTTTAAATGAAAATAATTGAGAGAACTATGATTGAAATAAGGAAACATGACAACAAAAATGAGAGAGCTATGTTAGACATATGTCATTAATGGCGACAAATCTAATCCACATATGACCTTCAACTGTCTAATTAAATCTTTTACATCTTAAGTTTTCAACTCTTAAATTCAATTATTTCATTCCTAACATTCCAGAAAATCGATGAAAATTTAAAAGTTTTGTGTTGTCATGTGACAAATCTCTCACTTAGAACTGGACGGAATGGAGACAGTTCTTGTCATGTGACAAATCTCTCACTTAGAACTGGACGGAAAGGAGACAGTTCCAAAGCTAATACAAGTCAATTACATTTCCTTCACATCACCTTAATACCATGAGGGACATTTTAACAATATATTTAATCATGCTGATTGGCATTAATTAACAGTACCAAGAGACATTACTGAAAGACGAGAGACGTAACTGAAAGACGACGGTGACAATTAATCAATAAGGCAAGGAAAGTAAATACGGTACTATAAAAGGCTTCTTAATTGTTAATATTTTCAATACCATTAGTTCAAGTGCCAGCGTGACACAAAACTTAAAAGAGTCATACTTTTTTTATGACAGAAAAAGAGTTTTATATATTAGCCAGCCTTTTTACAGGTGAAGAAGTTTACGGTAATTGTTTGATCCGCTTAAACTCTTCATTCATTTCTTTATTATTTATAAGAGCATTTTTTGTAAATACAAAAAAATCAGCAAAATGTTTTTGATTTTATCTTTTCCTAACTGCATTGTAATGGTAAATTTTTACCAAAGTGTTTAGTATTAAAAATATTGAACCTTTGTTATCTAAGTATATTTAGAGATTCAATAATTTAAAAAATAAAATATTTGAACTTTATCAGAACCTTATTTATTGGTTATTTACTCTTTTGACTGTATTATAAATTTCAAAATATTGCCTTTCCAAATGTGAAATGCATTGTATAAAACCATAAACAAGGAATGGCATCAATTTTTCATTCATTGTTATCCAATGTCTTGAGTCTAATCTGATGAGTTTTGTTGTGTATTATTGGAAACTATGAGAAACCTTAATAGTGCTAAATAAGCTAATTTTTATTTCAACAGATCTATAATAAGCCATTGTCTTGTCATTTCAACAAATAATTTTGCAGATAATATAAACATTCTGGCGATTAGAAGCTAAGGACCGTTCCAGGAAGATAAGACTGGCTACAGGCTATATTAGCAAAGAAAGTAGAATTTAAACAATAATATATAGCAGAAATTTCTCAACTGCTTTAAGTAAATGAATTCTTGTCTACCAATCTTCCTGGAACAGTAATTTAGTTTAAAAGCTAGTGAGTGCAAGATTGAGGAGGTTCAGCACTTTGCACAAAAGAAAAAGACAAAAAATAACAAAAGCATGTTATATTTGAAAACTTAGTGAGAAGCATTGCAAAATAGGTCAAAAGTGAAAAAGCAAATTCAGCAAAAAAACACACATTTCTAATTTTAAATATTATGTATTGGAGAAAATTTCAGAACAAAATTTAATATAAGGAAGTTTAAAATAGGTCAAATGTTCAAAAGCAAACTCAGTGAAGCAAATCATACATTTTTAATCGTAACTATTATGTAAGCTGAGAAAATCTAAAAACAAAAATATGGGTATTATCTAAAATTAGAGAATTCTAAAATAGGTCAAAGGTCTGAAAAGCGAACTGTGCCAGCCAAGCAAAACATACAATTTTAATCATAACCATTATGTAAGATGAGAAAATCCTAAGACAAACTTACGGTATATTTCTTAATAGAGGATTTTAAAATAACAGCTTTTATATTTTAAGACTGTAAAAAGTATTTTTAAATAGGCTAAATGTACAAAAGCAAACTCAGCCAAGTCAAACTTACATTTAATTTTAATCTATTATGTAAGCTGAGAAATTGCATCACAAACAGAGAGAAAAAATATTATTGTATTTTACTTCATATTATGTAATAATTTGACAATACATTTTTAAAATAGAATTGTATGTATTTAAAATTTTATAAATGTTTGGACAAAATTCAGTACAAATTTAATTCATCTCGACAGTGGAGTATAGTTATGGCCCTTAAATTTGGTTATATGCACAATTTAGTGCAACATGTGGTAACAGTGTTTACAGCAGGCTAAATTCCTGTACCAAAGCTTCAATACTTTTCAAAAAATCTTTTAAACAAAATTGATTGTAAGTTTTACTTAAATGTGTATTCATTAAGAGTTATTTAACTCTCAAGATTTTTCAGTATAAAAAGCTGCTGAATGTTAAGTCAGTGCTACAAAATATGGCCAAATGCTATTAAAAATTATAAATAACTTTCTTTCAAATTGTTCCCACATTTAAATCCCTTTCATCATGTTCAATTTGGTACTTGGGTTACAGTGACTGACAACAAGCAAAGCGACTATTGTCTACATACTAATGATTTTAAGCAATATTAGTCTACAACAACAAACACTTCTGTTAATACCTCCTCAACCTTATAACATTTGTATTTTATATCATCTCCTCTACTACACTAGCTTAAAATAGTGTAAACGTTAGTGTTAAAGTTACACATCTAAGATTGAAATGCAAAAATAAACCCTCCCCCCCCCCTTTTTTTTTTAACCAAGAACAGTTTTTTCTTCAGTTAATGATTTTTTTTGATAATTTGTTGAATTTTATCCCAAATTATATTCTGCCATCTGGGAATGATTTTTTCAATGAGAAAAATGTCCATACTTTCAGACACATGCCTAGCATGCAGGGAAGGGGAAAAGTAAGATGCTCTGGAAATAGTAGCAAATAAGTGAGACAAAACCATACCTATATATATAATATATAATATCATCTTATGGAGATATAAAGTATACATAATTATTCAAATATAGTTTCTTGATAGACATGCAGTTTACTTTTGTGTGATTTTTCTAAAAGAATCGGTGTCAATCTCTATAGTTTACAGCAGATTCCAATGAGTGTGTAGCCAAAGGTAATATCTTTGGTTAGCTTTCTTGTTAGCTGAACCGTGAAGTCATTGTTAGGTTAGGTAAACTAACCTACTTTTAGAATAGACTAGTACTACAGAAAACAAATCAACCTGTCTGTTGAACTATGCTACTTCGAAAGGATGGTAGTTTACCTAACCTAACAATGACTTCACGGTTCAGCTAACAAGCAAGCTAACCAAAGATATTACCTTTGGCTACACACTCAATGGAATCTGCTGTAAACAGGTTTTTTTGTTTGGTTTTTTAGTTTTTATAATTTACTTTACACAATATGTATTAATGTAATCAAAGCAGACATGGCGGAGGTAACACATTTATCTGATTAAATAATTATTCAATTCAGAGTTTTATCCTACCGAAATTACAAACAGTGTACGAAAGGTTGTAAACCCTATGTTTTTAATTCACAAACACTTTTTCAAAATTAAAATGTTCAATGACTGTTGCATTTTAAGTCCTTAACATTACATCAGCACCTCAGATATTTTAATGTTATAAAGTTATCCAATAAGGCTTTAATTACTCAATGATCAATTATTTAAATGTAATTAACATTGAAAATTCATTGAATAATTTGCATACGAAACCTTGCCCTGACACATTTTTACACAGCTTGCATGAAGTATTTATTGAGGTTTGTGTTATAAAGTTTGTATTTACCATTTAATAATACATGTATATTGATAGATATACATCAAAAGTTTATCTTCATCTTAAGGTTATATAAATATAATGCTATTGATTATCATTTGTTTCATGTAATGAGAATAGTTTTCTTCAATTTCTAGTATCCTCTATAGTTTTTAATAAAGACCCTTGAATTATGCATTAATTATTTTTATCAAAACCGTTATATTTTTGAACCTTAATGCGAGGAAAATGGGCCATGAGCTGGGACTTTTAAAAGATATGTCGTTGAATAGGCAATCATAATGATGTTTTTGAACTTTGGAGCTCAATTTTAAATGAAATGATAGAATGAATATGTTTTGATCAAATATGAAAGTCAACACATGGTGAAATGGAAACAAAGTTTGTCTGAATGAAGTTTAAACGAACATAAACTTGTAAAGTGCCTGAAAGGAGCATTAGTAAAAATAATATCTAACATGCAGAATAGTTCATATCCAGCAATAAGTTGTCAGCTTCTAAAATAAAAGTATAAAGAGATTAATATCAACAAATATGAATTTACAACATATAATGAAATTTTGCAAAAGAAGTTGGATTTTATCAACTGTAATTTTTTGGGCTATTCCAATAAAAATGGAGGGAGGGTAGGAAAATCTAAAATCCTACCAAAAGGAAAATAATAAAACGGCTCAATTCGTAGCATATAATGGAAAACGGTCACAAATTAACCCTGACCCATGTTTAAACATAACATTTACTTCCCTACCCTCCGACATGTATTTAAATAGAATAACCCTCATCACTTCTCTTTGTAATCATGTTCCATCCAAGCAAACATATATTTGTACATTATATGACTTTGACTTCATTAATTGAATAATCCAACTTCTGATGTGAAATTAACAAAAGGTTCATAAAACAATAATGTGAAATAGTTTCTATCAGTATCAGTACGTACTCAATACTGATTTTAATAGAAATTCCATTATACAGTAACTATTTCATCATTATTATATAACATTAAAAAGAACAGTGTACAAGCTGTTGAAAGAGAGTACCCAGCAAAAAATGTGCTAAACTTTTCAATTAATTTTTGGGATTATTCTTTAAAAAAAAATTGAAGACCACAAAAGACCCTTGAGGATGCATCCTTTGGAATTTGGTATTCTAATCTACCATGGGACTGTAACAATGGTTATTCAAGGTTTCATGCATTTCTAAATATATGCATTCACTACCAAATTCTTAATGGAGTTATTTTTTGGCTGTTCTCTTTGACACATTCCCCATTTCAATGGTCAATTTTATTGCTTAGATTTTGCTAGTTTTCATTAGCCTGCTTAATATACAAAGACGCTTATCACTTAGACGTTAAACAACCATCAATCAATCAGTTACTGACTTAACATTGTAAACAACATTTTATTCAGTCACTTACAAAACTATCAATTTTTTAATCTTAGAAAATTGTGTGCAGAGTAATTTACAACATTTAAAACTGTAAGCATGATAATTAGCTACACACAAAACTTACATTTTTGGTAATGGCAGAATTTCGTTTTACTCCATTAGAATTATCACTATATAATTTGACATCTCCTTTGCCAGCTGCATGATAAGTCACTTTACTAGCGTCTATATGAATAGTCCTTGTTTTAGGCACATAGGAAACCAATCTACAAAAGAAAAAAGAAATATATTAGATTTTATAAAGTTTTATGCAGAATAGCTTTCAAACTAAATGCAATGATAAGTATAACCTCACATTTGTATGGTGATCAAATTTTTCCAATTGGACATATAAAACTATACTTGTTTACTGTAAATTAAAAGATAGGCATGGAAAAAGGCCTGTTACACAAAATACAAATGATTCTAAGTCTGAAAATAGGGTTTTGTCCTTCATAGACCTTTTCATAGGCAGAATAACTGACTAATAGTGGGACAAAATATTTATATAGTGTCTGAAAGTTATTCTTTACCACATGATCATGATAATTGAACACTCAACTATTTGCAATTATTCAGTATATATATATATATATATATATAAGATATCCAGGTGAATTTTTAACATTAAATAATATTTAGCACAGCAAGACAATGAAGAAAGTTCCTATCCAAAAAATACTACTTTGTTTTTTAAATTTTGATTTACTTTTGAACAGTTTGAACTTGATTTTGGGAACCTTCTAATTTTGAGTCTATCATATATTTCAACAAGAATGTGTCCATAGAACACTGATGCCCCATTTACACTACTTTTTTCTATGTTCTGTGAAATTGGGGTAAAAACTCTGAGATGGACAAACAAACAAACAAACAAACAAACAAACAAACAAACAAACCAACAGATGCACAGAGAGAAAAAACATCATGCATCTAGGTTGGGCATAAAAATCATTATGCAAATTGTTAAAGAATTATTAATTTTCCATAAGAAATATTATTCATGATCACAGATTTTGTCATTTGCTGGTTGACAATACCACAACTACTTACTTTGGCCATTGTGGCCCACATACTGCATATCTGCAATTCTGTGAACATCCCCTTGTGAATGGATTATGTCCTCCTCTAAATTTGCCTGTTACCTGTAATTTACAATTTACATGTTATACATTACCTATATAAAATATATGAAATATAAATGACAGATATGCATTTATACAATTAATTAATATGAGTTTACAAAATTAGATTCTAAAGGGAAAATGCAATTCAATTTAAAAATGCAAAAGTGCAGCAAGTTTTGTATGAATGGTAAACAAAAGGAAAACAAATATTATCTCCCTTTTTTAACTTGGTTCAAAAATATCTGTCAACAAAAATTTATCCTTTCATATCCCTGTAGATCAGAATGGATTAGGTTTTAAATAAACAATCTTTATCTAAACTAACCTGTTCATTTGTTGTTCTCCCTCTAGACACTAACACCATATGAAATCCCATCAGACCTCCAACAGGAAATAGTAATAAACCTATAATTATCATTTCTACAATACTGTGGTCAAAGTTAAGGAAAACTGTTTCTCTCTAAGTACATATGTGATATAGTTGCCAAGTTGGCAGATCTAGAATATTCAGTGCAAAATTTTGTTGGTTTGCTGTCTCAATTACACATTAACTATTTCACTTCCTTTTTTTGTAAACTGTTTCGCAAAATGCCAATAATATCACCATCTAAATATGTTTCAGGATAGAAACTAAATAGAACATTTTTTTATGTTGCTATCTATCCAACATTCTCAAAACATCTTCATTTACAATTATTTTAATGGCTGTAATTTGGGGTACACAATATACTTTAATTTGACTTCTCCTGACAGAGAAATTATAAAGTTGACTGGATAAAAGTCTTCACGATGAATTTTAAATCTACAGGTACAGAGCTCAATTTTTGAAATTTTTTAGTTAGATTCTGTTGGCCAGTAGATATGATTCTTAAAGGCCTGAGAGCAATTTTACAAGCCTGGGCTTCCAGTCAGCATGAATACTGGGATAATGAAAAGAAACAGCCCAGTTATATTTAAGAATTCAGCAATTTTAAGTAAAATGTTGGGTCAACTGTAAACATCTGACCTATTGACTGTTCTTCAAATCTGATATGTCAATGTGTGTTGTTATGCATAATTCAAAAATCATGAGTTATGCAAATCAAACTTCCCTTATTAGTTAAGGTGGTACCTAACACTTTAACTAAAATTAATTTGGCTCGTTTAATTTTCTTAAAATTTTCACAAAGTATTTACTTTGACCCTTTGACAAAAATATAAAAATTTCAAAAAATTTGAACCAACCGTTTAATCAGAAAAATTACACTGGTTATAAAGCAGTTTGACAAACACTTATTTTGATCATTGAGAAGCTTAATATTCTCTTATGAACAAAACGTCATTAAAACGTTCTGCTGATTTTAAAGAGTTATCTCCCTGTAGTGTTAGGTACCACCTTAAACAGATTTTTTTTCTATTTTCTGCGATCCTATAAAGGAACCTGAAAAGCACTTTTTTCATCGTTAGTATAAATTCAATAAAGGATACGACACTATGTTTCCTCTTTCTCCTATATTGTCTCTGTTTTTTAGTACATATAAAAGTGAAAATGCAAAAATACTAAGCATGTGTATGAATAATGATATTAGAAATAAGAAAAAATATCTATAATTTCTTTTTCCTATACAATTATTCACCCATGGACAATGATGATCAAAAGTCTGAAAAGAAAAAAAAGTTCATTTATGTTACTGCATGTGATATTCTAAACGTGTTTTAAAAGTCATGAAAGTGTAAAGAAACCATATTGAATACAAACATTTATGAACACAGTGGTTGAGGTCTAATTGTTTCTATTTATGTATAAAATAGCAAATAATTTGAAGACAAACCCTACTAGCATGACTAGGCAAATACTTTTTATTAAAATTTCAGACATGTATTTGATGTGTAATAAAAAACAAATGTATGTATAAATAACATATAACATGAAAACAAACCCTACTATTAAAGCAGATATGTTTGATTGATATTTCAGTCATTGTGCATTTGTAGATAGTGACTAATGAGATCAATAATGTAGAAAAGTACAATTTTGTCTTCTTTAGAAGTCCCAGAGAGGCTGATCCGTAAAGTATCACAATGAACTCCTTGACAAAAAATATAACATTTATTGCTACTATTTCTCTGCATATTGGTGTCAAAGAATTGTTTAGAATACCTGTGTTTTTTTATAGGCCAAACCTGATCTCTCAAGAAAAATAAATTGCTCCAATAACCATAATAACTGTCCAAAAGACAAGTACTTTTTCAGTATAATAAATAATTAGCTAGAGGTATGATCAACTGGATAAAAATTTTGCCGATTTCTTATTTTACCCCACCCCCTTTATAAAATGTGTTCATAAAACATACATTTACAACTATGTTAATGACCTTTACACTATGAACTTAAACAAACTGTGACACTTACTTCTATACATTTATTACAAACACTACAATGTGAGCACCGAGGTGGCCTATAAAACTGACATGTTGTACACCATTTCATCCTCACAGTTATACCCTTTATTTCTACATTCTTGTATAATGGTGCTCGAAAATCTTCATCTTTTACTTCATCTTCATGAGCTGAAATAATAAAGTGTCATTAGTATAGGATATAACATGTTTATGCATGTATAAAATTAATAGTGAACTCAATTGCATATATTGGCACTCACACCACATCTTCCTATATCTATCAATTGCATATATTGGAGTTAAAGCAAAAATTATCCTTCTACAGTTGCCTCCTGCCTTTTGAACTTGAGAATACATATTCATATGCAAATTGTCAACAATAAAATGCATTACTTAAGTTTTATTGCCATAGTCATGATAGTGTTATCATTTCTCTTCCATCTTTTGAATATCCCTTTGGTATCCCCAGATGTATTATGAAGTAGAACTCATAAAGAGTTGTGAATAACTTCCATTTTATTTCTTATTTTTTCTTATCTTTGTATTTCTACATCTTTTGCTCTTACTTATCACTCATTTTACTGCAATTTGACCTGTAGATCTTGAGATGTCTTTTTTTTTGTATAATACTATGTGTGCCTAGTTACCTTTAGGATAAATGCCTGGGTCCATGAATGTGGCAAGGCCAAAGTTGGCAATAACAAACACTGTCACAATCCCTTGGTAGATTGGAATACCTATTGAAACAGCTTCCAGTAAATACGGACATCTGAAATTACAGAAAAAGCACATTTATGCTGTTGTTAAAGATCATTGCACACATATCTTTCATTTTTATAATGCTTAAAATCAAAATTAGTCATAGTATTGATAGTACACTCAACTGTTTGTAAATTTGAGAGTGGAGTATTTTCATGATTTTCATTACAGCTTTTCATTCTGATGTGTCCATACGGCTAATATTTCAGTCTAGGAAATATTTGTCTACATGTATAACCATAAATACACAGCTAGTCTTCCCAGTCAACTTTTGATTCTATAGAACAGAACCTGAATTTTATATTGTACATGCATGGGCTGGTAAAGTGTGAACCATGAGGGATAAATTGACTTTAACATTACTTGTAGTTTTACAGCATAAAAAATTGACACTCAATTAACATGTGCCCTTTTTTTTATTTGCTTGGCCAACACATTTTATCTAAAAGTTTGCAAGGCTGAACTGGTATCAAATTTAGTTGTTTTCTCTAATAGAGATAAAAGAGCCAGGTTCAAATGTAAAATATCAAGATTTTAAATTATTGTTTAATTTACTTTGGTAATTATTGTAATTATTGTGTTGTTGTTTGAATCAGGGATTGCAGTTGAGTGTATTTTAATAGAAAACTCCTGATCTGCTTTCCACTTCATTTCATATTTCTATCTTAAATTGCATTTTAAAATACATGTGTATCTCATCTTCTATGACAAAATGTGTGAAGTGTCAAATCAATGCTATCATGACTATTGTAATTAACAAGCCTAAAAATACCATAACTTTAAAATCTTTTGGTAAATTAAGAATTGACTTGAATTGGCACTAAGATTCTTTCTAATCCTGTGTTTGTGATAAATATTTTTTTTTTGTAAAAGTTATTCAGTATAATTTACAAATGAATTACAGTATATAATATAGCTAATTAACAGATTTTATGCCATATATAATAGCACAATTAAATTATTCAAAAAAAAATCTGACAGGTAAAGTATTAGCTATGCAGATACAAGCACTGGACATGCTGTGTAATCTAGTGAAAGGTGTGATAAACAATTAGGTTATATTATTCAAGGTGAATATCAAACATTTCCCAGAAAATAAACTGTTTAAAGGAAAAACTGAGTTAAATATATAAGGTATGTATAAAGAAGCATTCACAATATCTACACAAATCTTTGTTCATATGGCAATGAAATATTTAGTTCAAAATATTTATATTTTTTCCTATAAAAATTAAGCTTGTGGACCCATTGAACATAATTTAAGTGGAAACTAAAAATTTACAAATGCCTAAACTTTAATTTATAGTCATTCTACATAAAGATAACAGATTTATAATTTGGCACATCAGTCATTGTTAGTTGCTCTAGAACTCAATTTTTAGAAGACCAAATCACATACATAGTTTGCAATGGTTAAAAATATTAAAATTAAACATTCCTAGAATAATTATAATCATATTACATGAAGTTTACAAAACAGTCTTCCAAAATTGATAAATTTATAAAACCTGTAAACCTGTATTTTTTATCTTAATTTATACTTTTTTTTTTAAATGAAACAAGGAAAGAAAAGCCCATGATAACTTATCACTTCTTCCTTATTTTGTGACACTGTAAATTTTATTTGAAGTCAACTATGTGCTTAATTTAAGTTTAAGTTGTATCCCTACCATGCCTACTGGAAATAATAAATCTTATAGACATAGGTTAATATAATAACGCAAAAAAATCAATTGCAATTTTTATTAAGACCGTAAAGAAAATATTCAGGTGACTATTAATTTGGTTGCTTTAAAAAAGAACTTGATATTGTTCATAAACAGATCCCTTAAATGCTTAAACTGCTCCAAACTTGACCTGAGGACTGATAAAAATTACACATAAAACTTATATATGGTTTTTTGATTACTACTTTAATTGATTAAAAAAGATGTTAACTTTGAGATACATGAATATGTTTATTTTTCTCAATAAAAGTATATTTTGATCTCAGGAAATTGTTTACTGTCTTGCATACAAAAGCCTTGTATAACAATACGGCAGAAATTATTATTCAAAACATTGTGATTGATAACTCTACTTTATAACATACAAGGGGAGGTTGGCACCTTTAAACTAGTTCATACATGTGATGGACTGTGAAACTCAGATCAGGAGATTTGGAAATTTTGGTCAGGAGATTAGGTCTCAGATCAGGAGGTTTTTTATCGACATAAATTTTGTCGTAAATGTAACCATATGATGTAGAAATTGTGTTTTTTTCTTCAAATTTCCATCAAATTGCTATATGTTTATAGTATCCTTATTGCCTTTCTATTTGAATAAAATAATATTTAAAAAGAATCCATTTCTTGTTTAGTTTTGTTTTATTTTTGATAAATTATTGTTTACTGCTTGCAAATAAATCATTATATTTATTTATCTTATCTGTATAAATTTTTATTCATGTCTCCATTTCCTTATCATTGGTAAATGTATAGACAAATAGGAAAGAAATAAGCTCTACATGTATATTTGCAACATCATGAATTAATTAAAAAAATAACAAACACTAACAGTAGTACTGCATGGCTTTTAAGCATTATGAAAGTCATATTTGTAGAAAACTTAAAGAGACTTTTACGTTGTAAAATGTTTTGCTATTCTAGCTTACACAATAAAATCTTTTATATACTAACAACAACCATTTTCAGTCCCAAGGTTTTTTAGAAAATAAACTAACTACAATTTTTATTCATATAAATGTGCATATTGTATATTCTAATCAGACATGGCTAAACAGATTTATAATATAAACTTCAATTTAATCTATGAAAGGAGGTCTAGATTGCTAAAATAAATTATAAATTTATATTTTTTTATTTGTCCCAAAACATTTAAAGTCATAAGAAACCTCAAGTCAAAAAAAAATAATGCATATGTTTTTTATAACTCAATGGATAGTTTTCATTATAAAACTTAGGTACATATACTTTTTTCTGAAGAAAATTCTTTAATTTATTCATATTTAGAAGAAGTTTACTTTATTTGAATTGCTTCCTTCCAGCAAGCAATTCCCCCGACACATTTTCCGTATGCAAGGTGACCTCAGTGTGACCCATCTCGTAAAAATCCGGTGACCACAATACGCATGGATGTCCTTAAAATAAACTATTATCTGTATTTACATGTTAAACACGTGCTCAATTTCCATGCTTTTTTGTTTATTTTTCGTCAATTGTTGACAAACAGGTGACAATCGTTAAACTTCGGCTTCAAAACACGAACTTTAATTACCTGCCATATTTTCACAAAAACACTGACCGATTGAAAAAAAAATTGACGATTATACGGAATTTACACGAAAAAAATGATAAATTCGAGTACAGAAGACTAAGTTTATGATGTTTGTATGCATTGGTCCAAGAATTGGAAGAACATTATTTTTCACCGGTCACTCGTTTCTTATGACTTTAAATTCATTTAATCAACATCCTTTTATGATTATTTGATTAAAATATAAATCATTTATGGTCTTTTTACGATTTACATTTTTAAAAGCAAAATAACTGAAAACAGCATAAAACAAAGGGAAGTAACAAAAATGTATTTCAATATACCCAATACACATCGTTTTTATAACACAACGGCAGTTAGCCAGAGGTAAACATCGTTGATTACCAGTATGTTTGACACCCAAGCTGTCAAGTGAAGCCATATAATTATACATCTTCTTTGTTGTACAGGTAAAATTTAACACAGGTGTCAATTACACCCGTACAGTAGTAAGTAATGATCAAATATGGCGTCTGAAAATTTTCATTCATGAAATATTTCATACACGGGAGTTTTTTCTCCTAAACGGGAGGACGGGAGGAGACCCCTGAAAACGGGAGTTTTGTACTCCCGTCGGGAGGTTCACATGTATGCTAGTTTAACTTTGAAACATTCTGTGTGTGCCTGTACCAAGTCAGGAAACTAATTCAGTGCCAGTAACCATTGTGGTGTTTGTTGTTTTATGCTTCAAAATCAGTATCAAACTTAGAATACATGTATAGTTTAAGGGTAATACAAATTCCTTCTCTGTTTTTTTTAATTAAAGTTTTGGTTAAAGCGGGGTACCTTAATAGAACAATACAAAGATTTATTTGTAAATCAGGTTACATACACTTTATCCCTATTTGTCCCATTACAAGACATCACAAAAAAGTTCCCGTACAATTTTGACGTGATATTAGAAATTTATCTAATGCCACATTAGTAAAGTGATTAATGTATGACGTCAACTTTCAAGTGGGACAGATTTCTAATTAGCCTTAGGATGATTTTAATACACGTCATCGCTAATCCTGGTTAACATGGCTGCTTGAACTTTTGATGCATACAACAATCACTTTTCCATTGTTGCGTCAGATCCTTTGTCTTATGACGTCAAAATTTAACAGGAACATGTGTGATATCAAGTAATGGATGACAAATAGCGATACACCTTATCACTATTTGTCTGCCATTACTGAATATCACACAGGTTCCCCGTAAAATTTGACTTCATAAGACAAATTATCTGATGACACAATGGAAAAGTGATTGTTGTTTGCGTCTAAAAACCAAGCGGCTGGGTCAGCGGGGACTAGCCATAACTACAAGAACTTTCACATATCTATATATAATTTCAGATATTAGTCTATATAACAGTTTATAACATGTATTACTAATTAGTTCTGAAACCTGTTCGAGAAACTGACAAATTTATGTTTAGTTGTGAGTTGGCTGGTCAGTATTTGGACAAAAATAGTTTCATTTGCTAGCAGCATTAGAAATAATTTTTAAAAAATGCAGGTGTAGTACAGAATAAAAGGGGGGAGTGGTTTACTTACACGAAGGCAAAGAATACTGCTGTTGCTCCGAGCAGTATACTCCAGGCACAAGTAGCCGGGATTATTTTGGTAGAAAATTCGCATCGTGACATGATATTTAATAGGTTTAAGAGGGGGTATTAGCTTGAATAATCAACCAAGAAAACAAAGATGGCATTCCTTCAGGTTGGGCCGATCCACTGCAAAGTAAACTAATTACACGAAAAAAGAGTAATTTCATATTATGACTACAACTTTAGTTTTGTAGAAGCTTTTATTTGAAAATTATTATTCGCCGTTATTTTGTGTACGGTGAATTATGTTTATATTCAAACTGCTTAAGTAAAAAGAAAATACATGATATCGTAAATAAGGTCGAAGCGTATGGATATCATAAATTAGTTCTCCGATTGGATTGTGGGATATTTAAACTTGCACTTCCGCTTTCGGTTCATCCAAAATCTAGTTAGGACTAACTTGGCGACACAAATATTCACAACATGTCATGATAAAATGGTTGATGTTTCAGTAATATTTTATAAAAATGATGACTTTGAAGTGTTTGAAAATGATAGTGTTTAAACAGTTTCAATAACTTATTTTTAGCTATTTATAGTTTCAGTCAAGTTAAACGTTTGTAAAAGAAAAAAGTGTTTTTTTCTGGAGAAATAGACCAGAAGGATATTATTATATGTGTTCGTGAAGGAATGGGAAATTCCAGCTCACATAGTCATGATGGACATAGCCAAAGGAAAGGATCAGAATCATCTATGGACACTGGATCTTCGGCTTTTTCCGGTCGGACTGGTTCAAAAAAGAATTCTGCATGTCTGATTAAATTATTTCAGGTACATATTTTAGATACATGTATCACAGGCACTCGTTTTTATTTTTTTTATAAACCTTTATATAACACTAGGTTTTAACTAGTGATTTTTAGAAAAATGTCAGGCGATGACGAAATTCTGTTATATGCTGTCAACCCCACTAAAACTTGTAATGTAGGAAATCTAAATTGATTTACGTACACAATGGTGTATAACATACCTACTTTTGTTTGTTGTCAGAATCATCCTTAGCAATCCTAATTATTTCATCTACCGACAATGAATTTGTCATAGCCTGATATTTTTCTAAATTGCGAGTTAAGAAACTTACATGTTATATAAAGGTACATGTATATAGGGGAAAAAAATCTTAGACGAGTGCCTGTGACATGTATTTGGTAACCTAAGATTTGACGAATATCTGAAAGAAAGCAAGATAAGCTAACATAATATGATACAAACAGGCAAATGAGACAGAAACCCATCAAGTTGTCATCATCAAGAAAATAACAATAAGATTGGATACAAGTTAAGCCAAAACTGCAAAAGACACAAGTATAGTCTTTCAAAAAATTCTATCACATGTAGCACCTTTGAGCATTCTCTTCTAAAATATCACCTCAATACCATACATTCATGATGAAGTTTGACAAAAGATTAATAGGGATAAAGCAATGAAAGCTAAAATATCTGAAATCTGTTTATGCTTCTCAAACTTTCAATCATGATTCATGTAAACATGTGTACAAATTCACAGAAAACAGGAAATTCCAAAAATTAAATCATAATATTATACATGTTATTTTACATGGTTGAGTAAAGAGCAAGCAATAAATTGATAAAATATCATTAATAGTTGATTTTCCTATATTTGCTAAATAGTCATTGATAGATGTACATTGTAGCAACACTGTTATCTACATGTTTCCTACAAACTATTTTTTCCTTGGTTTTAAACATTGCTATAGACTAATATGAGCCAGGCATTACCTCAGAAAGAGGACACAGTCAGTATGAATATCTTTTTCAATTTAAACATATTTTAACTTCAAAATGGTTAAAAAAGACACAGAAATGCTGTAACGTTTCTTATTTTGGTTCTATTGTTAGGGATTTTAGTTGTGAAGTTATTTATGTTATGATGTCATATTCAATGTGAAAAAAGAAACGCTATCATCAGGCATGTCAGGTAATGTTTTTTTCTTATCAAAGAATATTAAAAATGAAATTGGTATTGTTTTCCTTCTTATATTATACTAAAAGGATATATAATTTACTCAATTTTTTTTTTATTTTATTGATTTTTCTATTAAGCACTGTATTGTAATAGATCATGTAGGTGACTTCGTCCCCTTATTAATTAATAAATCTACCCCTAAATAGGAAGTCTTGTCCCCTAACAAATTTCTATTTGAATAGAAAAATAATGTAAGTAATTCTTGGGCTTGAAATTGTCAACCTTATATTACTTATTTTACAATACATGTTCTTATTCAGACAGTGAGTGAGACTGTACATGTATATCAGATTGTTATTGATTGACTATTTTATCAGAGTTCTTGAAATCTGTTTATATATATATGGTGGTCCTTGAAGAAAAACTGCTGGTCCTCACTACTATTTCTATTACAAAATACCAAAATTGTGTTGGTCCTTTGCAAATTTGGGTGGTCAAATTTAAATCCCTCAGACATTGCCAGACCACCAGTTTTAGAGCTCTCTGTTATGTGTTGTGTGTGTTTTGTATACTTGACTACATGTCTATTAGATGGTTGAAAAAGATCTAAAGAGACCTACGTGATGCGAGGTAAAAAATTATGGTTGAGCCTAGGGGCATACATGGCATAAAGAACATTCTGACTTTAACCATGTTAACAGCGCTAAATGAAAAATGACCAAAAAATCCTTATGGAAATCTTTTTATTAAGAATAAATTATAAAAACTAGTGTAGGTAAGGGTTGTAATTCAGAGTGCTGTCACTGCCTTTCACCAGCAATAACCCTGGTGTTACACTTTTTCACTTTAAAGTGATTTTAAACCGTATGCACACATTGAAATTTGAATTTTCATTCAATGGTATGAGGGAATAACCTTTAAAAGGTCAGTGCTGTTTACATGTGGATTGTTAGTCAGTTACTGATATTTAGTTATTAAAAACTTATTGTTTACGTGAAACAGTTGACCTTGTACATTTGAATTAACACGATAAACCTGAACCCCATAATTTAGATGTCCTTAATTAGCTTTAGATTATTAAAAAAAAATGCAGCAGTTTAAATTTAGTTGACAGTAGACGTGGAAGAGGGGTTAGTGTGCTCCCTGGTTAACTTTGGAATAAAAACTTACTACTTTAACATTTATTATGGTTGCATCCAATAACTGCATGAATTAAACATGGTAAAATTTCATTCCGACACCAATTGCAAATACCTAAATACGTAATGATCAATTTATGTCTGCATATTGTTCATCCTTGTTAAAAAATAAATATAAATCACACCGAAAAAAATGATTCCAATTTTGAAGTCTTATATCTTTGTGATTATTATGATATCCTTGTTATTAACTAATTCCTCTATGAGAAAAAGTCTTTCATGACTGTTGTAATGGTAAATGTGACAATGCGATTTCTTTTAGAAAAAAAGGTGATTCATTTTAATTTAAAAGTATATGGTTTTATAAATTTATTTTGAATGTTTTTCTTTTCAAATTACAATAAACTAATTAGAACTTTTATTTAAAAACTTGTACATGTAAATTTTGTACTTTGGTCATTTTTAAAAGTTATTCAACACTTAATTGTCTTACAGTCTTTTAGTATTGGGTAGCTGTCTCATTGATGCATATATTCTACTCCTTTTATTGACAATTGTATACTGACATGACCGCGACCTTTTTGATTGGGATACAAATGATAGATGACATACAATGGGTAGAAGTATAGGAGTGATACTTAATACATTGAATTGTATTTACAAAAAATAAAGAAATGAAGGAGACATAACATTGTGTACTATCATATATATAAGTACAGGTGCTGTGACACTGTAAACATGTTACATAGTAAAAAGACATATGTGCCTATTTGTAATGTTAACATCCTAGTGGGAAATTAACATATTTAATCATGTTGTATACTGTGTAATAATGTAGAAAATTATACCGTATATACATGTACTGAAACATGTCTTTAAACATGTTAAATATTTTCCAATTTCTTTTTTTAATCATGTTAAACAGGACTAAGGTCGTTCACACTACATCAGTGCGAATATGTCATACAGTAATTTATGATGGAGGCATTTCACTCAGTATCCCTACTATAGAAGCTTAAAGATTAAGTTTTCAACCTATAGAAATATATTGATGATGTTATTCCCATTGCCCATCCTTTATTGTACCACACGGCATCAATCATTCTAAAATTATATGGATTAAAAAAATACTTCTGGAACTTATAGATCTGTTTAATATTGATTCTGAGTAAGAAATGTAAGACATTTAAATGTAAAGTAGAAAAACAGAATAGGTTTAAATTAATATATCACCAAAGGTTATAAAAGTACTGTATGGTCTAAATTTGAGACAGGAAATATATAAAGGATAGGTACAAATACACCCTTTCTTTTGTTGTTATATTTGCTTTTGTTGTTTAGCAATATGCATGCTAAGCAACATGTCACAAATCTTGATAGCTGAATGTGCTTTAAGAATCTTTTCATCTACTACAATTTTATTTTACAGGCTATATATTTATTTATTAATTGAAGGAACAACCATTTAAAATGTTTAACTTCAAGGGGGAGGGGTTATGGTTTTACAACAATTTTTTTCCTTCAAAATATTCTGATTCCTAAATTGATGAAAACATGGGGGAAAAAAAATTCTGTTCAAGTAGACATGGCAGAGGACAGAAAAACAATTCTGAATCCACAGATTTCCCAAATATATTATAGTGTTAAATTTTTAACAATTTTTTTTAGAAAAATAAAATTGCGCTTAACATCATGCACATCATTACTTCATTTGTGTACTTGAAAATACATTTCTGACTCAAATGCCCCCCCCCCCTTTTCCCCCCTTTTGAAGTTAAATGGTTGCTCCCTTATATGTTTACTGTTCTTCATCAACAATGATCAAGATTAACCACCAAACTTTTTGTTGTGAATAAATTTTTAAAGTACAGTTTAAGGAAGACATTGACATTAATAGTTACAGATAAAAGTTAAATACCCATAAAAATGATAAATAAGTACATTCTTTTCTTTAAGAAACTTGAAGGAACGAAAAATCGTGATGAGTTGTGACATCAAATAGTTTTATCCTCTGCTGTCCTTACAACAAAGCCAAGAGTACAAGTGATGTGTACATATTATAAAAGTTATAAAGAGTCAGCAGTAAATTGATGATCAACAATGATCAGATAGATTTTAGATATCTTCTTTATATAGATATTTTTAGCGTGAGTGCTATTTTATGTAGCTAGATAGGTAATTGTTTCGATCCTGGGTTGTGTCAAACCAAACCAAAGACTTAAAAATTGAAATTGCTTATTTAAGGCTTTACAACAGGTGTTCCTGCAGTCTGTTACCTAAATGTGAACTAGCACATTATAAATAGCTCAGTGTGTCAATTTAGTACAAAGTAGGGTTCATGATACTTTACAGTGAGATCACCCCTAGTTTTTGGTGAGGTTCGTGTTGTTTATTCTTTAGTTTTTTATGTAGTGTCATGTGTACTATTGTTTGTCTGATTGTCTTTTTCATTTTTAGCCATGGCGTTGTCAGTTTCGTTTAAATGACTGTCCCTTTGGTATCTTTCGTCCCTCTTTTACATCCAATTTCAGAAGCAATTTAAATGCATATATATTCAAGAAGAGAACACTTTCATGTGATATATGGATGATCCATATATCACATGAAAGTGTTCTCCTCTTGAATATATATGCATTTTAATTGCTTCTGAAATTTGAACAGCCATCAATAGATCCATCCTAGATAAGATATAAATCTTCAAGTACTAAGTTGATGTACTATATATATACTATAAAGTATATTTTCAAAATTATGAAATGTATATACATGTAATGAACAGAATAATATATGTTCAAATTTTGTTAATTTATGTCATATTTTTTTCATCAGAAATTAGAACTAACAGCTGATGAAAACAACCACCATCCAGGAGAACTGACCAGAACTACTTTTGAGGTATTTAGATTATATAGTTCTTTAGTCCTTTCGATTGAGTTTTTCAAAATGCTTATATTCACAAATTAGTGACCATGGTGACCTGAAATCTTGTAGTAAGGTTCATTGGGCATGCTACAATGTATGCAATGCAATGTGTTATCACAGCTTCCTTTTACAGAAAAATAAAAGAGAGGATATCTTTAAATATGACCAATAGCTGATAGTCCATAGTGTTTAGGAAATTTCTTCTGACATTGTGCTTTTAATTTAAATTTTGATGGATTGTCATGAATAAGTATGCTATATTTAGTAGATAAATTCAAAATACATCTGAGTTAAAACATATATATAAGATAGTATAATTTTATTTTTGAAGAACTGTATTTGACCTTAAAGTCATGTATATGTATATTCATGCAAAATTATGAAAAAAAGACTGTACTGGAAAATATTTCAAGTTTCCAGAATGAAATTGTGTATTTTAAACTTTTTATTTAATCCTAGCAGTATTGGATAAATAATCCCTTATATTGCGTACGTGCGTTACAACATGAACAAAAAGGGTTGTTCTATTTGTGTTAACCTAACCTGATGTTCATGATGTTAGCACAATATGTTGCAAACTTATGAATTAAAATTGCATTTCAAACAGCTGTACACTGTTGTGTAACATAATTGAAAAGAATGACATTGCTACCTTACTTATTTATTCTCTACACTTTTAAATTTGCCAATAATGATCTCAAATACATTTGTACACCTACCAAGATCATGTAGTGATTAATTTTGGGGAAATACCACATCATTACCGTATCATTTACTTTACATAATAGGAAGCAATATGATGTGATTACTGTGAAACTGCAGGATCTATGGCTTAGTAATTTAAAATTATGTATAACTTCAGTTCATTTCTACATGATTTTATTTGTATTACATGTAAAAGTACCTCCGAAAAGGTTTATGAATTTACAATAAATTTATTCGTTTCTTCAAAATGTAATTGGTTAGAGGATGCATTTATGTTCAGTGTATACATGTAGGAGACATGATATAAATTCTTAATATAAGAATTGTGGATATTTTATTGAGGAGTAAAAGGAAAAAGATTATATCATACGATTTACATTACAAATTAATAACAGATTTTATCGAAAAAGAATCAGTTTTGGCAATTTTATTCATTTCATTCATAATTTATTACTCAATAAAATGTTATGTTGGCTTATGTGGTTTAAAGTGAATGTTGTGGTTATAGGATTAACCCAATAAGTTAAACATACAGACAGTTAACATTTCTTTTCTAAAGTCCATCTTATAAGAGGATCAAAGGATTAGTACGTTTGTCTAATCATTATTGAGTAGAAACGATAAATCATCGATTAAGATGCTGTAAAATGTTAACATACAAATATGCCCTTTAGCTGCAGTTAAGTCACTATTACCTAATATCTCACAATACCAGAGATATTTCCGTCTTGGAGTTTTTCACTTCAGTTCATTCCTCCCAAGTTTGCTATTTCATCTATAAAATTGGAATTTCATGCTGTCATCTTGACACATCTAATGGCTCTCTGACATTCAGACAAACTTTCAAATTCTCACTGATTCAATGCGGTTAGTGAACTTCATTTTTGTTGGACCAAAAAGTAATTGGCCTTATATTGTATTATAATAGGTTATTGTCCACTCAGACATCATGAATGGGAGTCTTCATAATATAGGAAAAAAAGTTCCACTGAAATTGATTTGACTGGATTGTCCTAAGGTTTTATGTCAGTCTTTCAACCATTTGTATGGTACATTTCGAACCTATAGAAGACAATTACTCTTCATTAAATATATTTTGACTTCAACTCATGTGTCAGAGTTTTAGTCTTGCATGCAAGTGGCAGTCTGAGTTGGTTCTACAATGTTCTAGTTGTTTTGTAAATTCTTGTTTTTTTTATCGACATATTCATAGCGAAATGTTGAACATAGTGATGCTCATGTAGCGGTTGTGACTGCATAAACTACCAGCATTTTTATAAAGATTTATATTTCAGAAGGAAGAAGGCCTGGATGTTTCATTTCATGTATACAGATGCCTTATGTTTGAAGTTGCGTTTGGCCTATGTTTGTTGTGCTTGACCTGAATATTTTAGTTATTATTAGTAATCATTTAGCAACTAATTGCAATGAGAATCGTGTCTGTCAGAGAAAGACTTAACCTGACCTTGACCTTATTTAATAACTCAGTAATCAATGGTAAGCGTTAATGGTTAGGTCCTGTGAATTCTCAAAATTACAATAAGCAACAGGTCAACTATATTTGGTATATTAATTTTAGGATGTACATGTCTGACAGTTTGGCAGGATTCCTCTGACCTTGACCTTGACCTTGACCCCATTTTCATGATTCAGTGGTTAATGTTAAGTTTTTTTTATTAGGTCTATTTCTCAGATACTATTTATACATGTTTGGTGTACTGAAGGTTGGACCATATCAAGGGGAATCAGTGACATTATAGATAATTCATAATTGAACTGTACCATGATAAGAGTTCATAAGTTTTGTTTATAATATTGAGACTGTCCCTTGTTTACAATATCTGATAGAAAAGTAAGCTGTTTCAAAATAACTGTGTCATATAGTCTCTTGTGAAGAGTTGTTTCATTGGCAATCATACCACATCTTCCTTTGTGTTCATACATGATGAAATTCATCATTATTAACAATCAAATCAATGTTATGTTTGTACATAATTAAAATAATGGTAACAGGGACAAGTTGTATTTATCACAATGTTAGACATACTTTCAAGAAATAATATGTTAGGAGAAACTAATTTATTCAATTTCTCAAGTATTTAACATGTTTAATGTATTTAAATATTTTGAAAGTACAGTATTCTAACATAAGTATAGATTTAACATTATTAAAACATTTATGTAAACATGGTAAAGTATGCTCACTGAAAAACTTAGCATAATATTTATAAAAAAACATTTGCAAACAGATACCCAGCTTGAGATTTTAATGTTTTTCAGCATCATTCAATTTTGTCTTTTTATTTTAAACATATTAATATGTTTATAAAACAATCATGACCATGTGTTCAATAACAATATGTGACTATTTCATTAATACTATCACATTTTCTACTAAACTATCATACTATGGCACATTGAATTTTACAACAAAAACACCATCTCTGGACATATATTTACAATTTCTCATTTCCCTATTACTATTGAGGCATTTTCCAATTTTCTGGGGCGTATTAATTATCTTTTACCATTCAAAAATTAGCTTGAATTTTAAAGTCTTAACCAAAACATGTGAGGTAATTAATGTGCATATAACTAAATGTTTTAACTTGAAAGTTCACAATCTACTATTACAGAACTAGAATTCCATGTGTGGAATGAGCTATCATATAGCATATTAATCTATTGCAATAAAAATTCATAATTTCAAATAAAATTTGTAGATTTAGCTAACTAAGTCCTTATATTTGTATAAAATAACATTCGTTTATAGTGGAACATTGTTTTAACAATGAATTAGCTGCAATCGAAATTTGCTTGCTAGTCCCTCTCTGTGATCACAAATAGATAACTCGGCTCATTTCCCAATCAATCTATCATGAAGGGAGGTAAAGTTATGCAAATTTCATTCATAGTCTATTTCAATAATGATAAAAAGTTCTTTATATTGGTATGTAAAATTTTTAAACGTTTCAAATTTATGAAATTATATTCGTACATCAATTGTTTTGATACATCAATAACAAAAACTGAAATATATTGCATTGATTCATTTTGTAATTATTCGAAAATATATCAGAAACCTAAACATAATTATAAAAAATTGAACCTGTTAAGGGGAGACAATTCTCGTATAACTTTTTCGAATTGGCACATAATACCACGGAATGTAACTCATCATACAAATGGCACATCCATATAATTAATTAACTGCGCAATCACGCTCCACCTTCAATGATGATTCTGATTTATAAATATAACCAAAAGTTGTTAATCTATAGATAGTGAAGACTAATGAAAGCTAACCCACTGTAAAAATATTTTTTTGCACTTTTTTAAAACTTCCTCAGGAAAAATTCTCTAGCCACTTGACTTTCAAAGCTCAAAATTAAGGTTTTTACAGAATATTTGAATAAAGTAGTTACAGATTATTCGCTTCTCAAAGTGTAAGACGCAATAAAAATCGTATGCTTGCACAATCTTACCGAAATACGGATTTAATTAAGTCCTAATCATTTTGACATTTCTTCGTATATTTTTATTGAAAACCGGTTTAAACAAATCACACGTACGTGTTAAGATCCGACTAAATACCTACTTCCCAATATGGTCAGGTAAAATTGCTATATCATACTTCAATGCCCTTCGACTTTATTTAGATTCAGCAATTATTACTATGTATTGTTAATGGACAATTACAAATGTATATAACAATCTGGAGGAAATGCCTAATTTGAATAATGTTTTCAAAATTTGAAATTCAATTTCTAATTTTTGCGAAATCTTTCCTGTCACAATTTTTGCAATGATAGAAAAAAATCAAAAAATTCTTGATTCAAAGTTAAAAATTAGCAAGAGCATTTGTCTTTTTCTTGAGCATTTCTTCTGTCTTGTTTTCCAATGAGGCAAGTGATATCAGCAGTTGAGTACACCTTTGGGTCTTTTCTGAATGTTTCTATTATTTTTGCTGTCAGTTTTTCAAAAACTTCTGAGATATTTATCTCCTTTTCAGAACTTATTTCAATATACATAATATCAAGATGCTCGGCAAGTGCTTCAGCCTTTTCTCTGGTTACCTCCCTTTTCTCATTGTCATGGCATTTTGTGCCAACAAGAATTATCACTAAGTTTTCTGGATGAAGAGCATACTGTTGTAGATCTTGAAACCTACAAAATATTGAAAATCTTAAATAACTTGACCTGGAATAAGTTACAATGCAAAATTGAAATAAATTTAATTAGTATTAAAAAAAAATTAATCTAAGTAATCTTTTTGTCTCATTTTTAAACAGAATTTGTTTTGTTTTGTTTTGTTTTTGTTCGTATTTTGATTGATGATTAGATATCAAATTAAGAAATTAATCAAATTGTTCTAATGTTACCTGAAGAAGATTTAGATATTTTTAAATTATATGATTAATTCCAGTTACAAACATCAACATCAGCAACACACTTGTTGACATTTAACTACATGTATTTTCTTGTTTATTGTGTAATAATGTAGCTGTCTCATAGACCTATACCCCAATTTTTCTGTTTTTTGCATATTTCACCTTAATAAATGATATAGTCAGTGATCCTACCTAGTGAGCCCTCCCTCCCTAAGTGCCTTTGTGCCTGTTATACGAATCTAAAGCAAATTCTTTAAAGACTATATAAAGAACTCTTTTTTTTCTAAACTTACCACAAGGGTATATGTTCAAAGGTATGGGTTTTAGTGACATCAAACATCAATAGACAACCATGAGCTCCTCTGTAATAGGATGGTGTTATACTTCTGTATCTTTCTTCTCCTGAGGATTGAAAACACTATTTCATATATTGTCATTTATTTTTCACATAACTCTAGTTCTTTATACAAAATATTAAAAAGAAGATATATGGTATGTTTGCCAAAATAATAAATAGACTGTCACAGTCTGTGTCATTTTGTCTCTTGTGAAGAGTTGTTTCAGTTGCATTCATATCACATCTTTTTTTTTTTTTTTTTATTATTGATCAATACTAATAGAACATCTTTTATCTGATCTGGTTTAAAAGCCTTCTAGGTTTATATGATTGTAACTAAATGTGGTAAAATAGTCTGAAGGTATTTGACATGGGGTTCTGGCCAAAAAACACTGCCTTTCGAAACCATGGTCAAGTGGAATTGATTAAAAAGAACCTTGCAATATTTAAATCAGACCTTTAAATTTTCATGTGAGAAGGTAAATTTAATCAGATTATGGCATTATATTATATAAATGTCCCAATTTCTACTACTGAATCGGTACTTTAAATTCCAGTGTAAATAAACTGGAAGTAAAACGTGATATCTTCACTGTGTCTTACATATCAATGGGTACATATTTCTTAATAGATTATGTAGTTGGTCAGTTGATAAGATTGTATTGAAATTTTGTTTAGTTAGAATGTCAGTTTTATCAAAATTGGTTACAGTGTACTGAAAATTTGAATGTTTATATAAATATACTACTTTAAATTTCATGAACAATAATGATAGAATACATATTTTTGTAATTTTGAGAGTTTTGTTGATGGCAGGTCACTTTAGATAGTCTCTATATTTAAGTAATTCACAACTTTGAAGACACTGGGCAATTTGAATGTAATAAAAGCTGAAAATTTCAAAATATTACATACAATGAAGAAATGTGGAATACATGTACATTAAAGAGACAACAACCAGACTGAAGAGGAGAGAACAACCAAGGGCCACTGTGAGCCTTGGGTCTTCAACCCAACAAGAAAAGCTACATTAGTATGACCTTTAGATGTATTTTGGTTATTTGTGTTGATGGGTTGACGTCACAATTTGATATGCACCCTCCACCTTTCCTTTTATTCATAAATTGTACACAGATTTCATATTCCATGTATTCTTTTAGAAACTTTTCAAATATTAAAAAAAATATAGGTAACACATAGTTGTAGAGTTGCATATTGTCTCATTGGCAATCCCACCATATCTTCTTATTTCTATATTCAAATTGAGAACCTATGAAAAGTCCATATTTTCATTGACTATAAAATTTGAGATATAATGGTTTACTTTTACAAATTGTGACCTGGATGGAGAGTTGTCTCACTGGTGTCTCCAAATATTATTTCTATAAAATCCTGAAATTAATATTAATTTTATTTACCTGCTGTGTCAAAAATCCTCAGTTGAACATGACTGTCATGTAGTTGTATTTGTTTATTGTGGCACCGTTGGATTGCAGTAAGTCTTTTCTGTAGTACTAAGTCTTGAGAACACAAAGAACATTTACAGTAGGATCTGAGTAAAGAAGATTTTCCTACAGTAGAATCTCCAAGCAGTATCAGTTTTACGTAATACTTTATTCTAGAGATTTCTGGTATTGAAGATCCTTTACCATTAAGTGTCCAGTACAAGTCTGTCTTGTCATTCAATTTTGATTTTGGCTTCAAGTTTGTAAGAAGTTCATTCATGTTTGTGTGTCTGTTATATTGAAATGTTTTCTTTTAATTAACACATGGTGTAAATCCATATTTTTTTTATCAATTGTTCAAGTAAAGCACATAAAACGGCACTGCTGTCCATTTCCGTCGTATGGGTTTAAGATAGATCTTCTATAGAAATGTTATTTGCTCAAACATAAACAGAATTAATTTCAAATGATATCTCCAACCATTTCCCTTTCAGTGACCACAGTTTTATTTATAAACAATGAAGATTGTCATGTGGTTATTTAAACATGTTCATGTTTGAACTCAATGGTCAGTTTGAGATAACAGACAAAGAGCTTTACTTTGTTCACCTGGGTTAATAAATATGCCTTGACCCACCCAAAGCCTTGAACTTCAAGGACAAATACCATGGATCAAAACACAGAGACTCAATAAAAGCTTAAGTGAATTTATTAATAGAATATTTATTTTATTTCTTTAGCTTAGATGTCTATGCCTTAAGCTTTTATACATAAGCAGTTCATGTTATGCTTTCAATCCTTTATTCAAATAGACTCTGATTATGTTTTATTTTAAAGCAATCAGAATAATATTTCAAAATATTTTCTAAAATTTGCCAAAATAGAGCTTTCAATGACCGTTGAGTGTCTAGTGATTGAACTACAATCATGCATCATTTTTATGTTGTCAGCTGGTCAAAAATTGGTCTCCATGGTCACTACATTATTATTGTGAGTTGGATGCTGTCTCTGATTATATAAATTTATTCACATATATGTTTACTTGTGAGGAATATTAAGTTTATATACTGCCAGCTCAATCTAGATCTCTTCCTTATTGTTTTATATTTTCAAAACTTTTGAGGAAGACATAACAATACCCCATTGTGTTAGGTTAGTAAATATGGGGGTACCCGTAGTGATGTCATATTGGATTGGTTTGAACCCAGTTTTCTGCTCACCTTTTTAAAGAACTTTGGTGTCCCTTGTCCGGGTTGTTGTCACCTGATCTGTCCAGTGTAAAATATTTCAAACATCTACCCTTTTATTAAAAACTATTGAACCAATTCCCACCAAACTTAAGCTGAATGATGATGATGATGAATACCTTAGGACTTCTAGAATAAAGTTTTTGTGTTTTATTTTCATAAAAAACATAGCTTTCATACCTAAAAATAGAACAGAAATTGGTAAAGTACAGTTTTTGGCATATATCTCAAAACCAAAGCAATTAGAGCAAATCTGACATGTGGTAAAAATGTATTTCTCCCTTGAACTGCCAATAAGTGATTCCTGATAATGATTTATCAAGCTTCATATGAAAATGCTATACTTTGTATAATGCATTTTCAGTTTCATAGCTCATCAACCTCATGTTAAACAAATACTTATACATATATACATTATTACACATAATGTCCATACACTCTTTGTGTCATTAAAAGGGTCAGTAGGTAAGAGAAAGTGATTTTTCACAGATATCAATAAACCTTTGTTGGACTCTGGAATCACTGGGTATCTAAATTAACTATACCATTTCTATAGGACATGACAGCAAATTTATACATCCCTCTAATTAGAGGCCCACTCAGGACAGGTTGTATAGCTGGACCTCAGAAGTCCAGATGACTAGAGTTCTCAAATTTTTTTTCTGTAGTGTAGTAGTCTTTAAAGAAATTCTGCTGGTCCTCAATAAATATATTTTTAATTGCAAAATTCCAAAATTGTATTGGTCCTTTGCAAAATTTTGGTGGTCAAAACCTTCAATTACTATCCAAGGACCCTGGACCATATTTCTCCTTTTACTGAAGTCAACAAGTGGACTAATAAGTCTAAAATCAAAACTAGTCGGAGTGATCTAGTTTCAATTTATTTATTAAGATTGACGTTGGTACAAACATGCTATGAAATGGGCGAATAATTTAATTAAAATCTTATAAATCAAAGGTTAATCTGTTATTGACGTACTCTTTGTCAATTTAAAAGTTCAGCAGATATTTAATATTTGATCACAAGAAGTTGAAAGTGATTTTCAATAGATATATAGATATCAATATAATGTTATAATTTTGGACAGATAATTGGTAGAAAATGACTACACTTTAAAAAAAAAAAAGATTTCTGAACTGTCAGAATTAGCTCAGAGTGTAAACATAATAATTCTAAGAGTTTGAAGGGTGACAAATTTTTTGTATTTAACCAAAACATTATTTTTCATGGGTATTAAGCTTAACTTGGAATTGACCTTCGCTTTTTCATACCTTTTTCATGGCCAATCAATTACAACAACCTTTGGATTGCATGCTACTGAAATACATATGTTTTTATTTGTTCAAGACAGATTTTTATTTGTTATATATTTGATCACTATGTATATGGCCATTCAACCGTTTTTCCATTGAATTATTCCACAATTTGTCCAGTGTCAGGGACATTTATTGTTTTCTTTACAGCATTGGATTTGCTCAATGTTGAAGGTAGTTTTTGACCTGTAGATATTAAATATCCTGGTCAGCTAGTCCCTGGGAGATATAGTTCTTTATGAGGCAATCATTCTATATCTTATTTTTGTAAACAACAGCTGAACTTTTTTGTATTATTATAGCAAATTTATATTTCTGCAACAGATTGCCATAAAAAATGTCAGTTTCAGTGTTATTGTAATTTATACAAGTTTTATTGTTATATGATTTATATACTATAGTAGTTATATCATTCCATTCTCATAACAGAAATATTAGAAATTAAAGAAATACAGTTTATTACAATTATGATATAATTTTATTAATTTGAAAGTGGGATCTATATTTCTCTAATTTAATGATATGATAAAAAAAAACACAAAAAAAAACATCTGTTAAAACAATATTCAGCTTGGACTCAATTCATGCAAAACTTGAATCCATTATTCACAACTGGATTAAATGCTTGAATAGAAAACAGATTTATATTAAGTCCCAGATGGGTGCATCATTTATCTGTATAATTATATGAAAAGTTAATGTTCATAGGAAAACAGATATCATAATTGACTAACTATATATATAACATATGAATAATGAAATTTAAAGAAAAAAAGATTTTTATTTTTCATGGCTTAAGGAGGCTCGTGGGTATAAAATTTTCAGAAAAAAATCAAACATTCATTTTTCTTTACAAATTTTATTAATTACCTTTAGTAGTTGTTACTTTATCTTATGGTACAAGAATTTTTCAAAAAAATCAATACATGTTGGTACCAGGTGACTTTTAAAATTTAGATATCATTGAAAAAGCTCCAAATTATCTCCCTTTGGTGCAAAAATGCCATTTTTTTGGCTAAAAAATGAAATATCTTTTTTAACTCATCGGTGACCTATATTTTTTAGTGTTGTTTTCGAAAAGGTTGTACATAAACTGAATAATTGTAAAATTTAACCAATTTCTGTAATTTAGTTCTTTTTTAATTTCGATATTACCAATATTTCTCCTATTAGTTCAACAGAAAAAAAGGACATTAACAAAAATGTTTGCTTTTATCGAAGGCAGTTTTTGAGCGTAAATGCACGGTGACCCAATTTTTTTAATTCATTTTTCCATAAGGTATAAGATACAGTTAATTTATAGAAAAATATAGAGAAATCCTATATTAAATAAAACTAGAGGCTCCAAAGAGCCTGTGTCGCTCACCTTGGTCTATGAATATTAAACAAAGGAAGCAGATGGATTCATGACAAAATTGTGTTTTGGTGATGGTGATGTGTTTGTAAATCTTACTTTACTAGTCTTGCTGCTTACATTAACTCTATCTATAATGAACTTGGCCCAGTAGTTTCAGTGGAAAATGTTAATACAAATTTACAAATTTTATGAAAATTGTTAAAAATTTACTATAAAGGACAATAACTCCTTAGGGGGTCAATTGACCATTTCGGTCATGTTGACTTATTTGTAAATCTTACTTTGCTGAACATAATTGCTGTTTACAGTTTATCTCTATCTATAATAAAATTTAAGATAATAACCAAAAACAGCAAAATTTCCTTAAAATTACTGATTCAGGGGCAGCAACCCAACAATGGGTTGTCAGATTCATCTGAAAATTATAGGGCAGATAGATCTTGATCTGATTAATAAATTAACCCCATGTTGGATTTGCTCTAAATGCTTTGGTTTTTGAGTTATAAGTCAAAAACTGCATTTAACCCCTATGTTCTATTTTTAGCTGTGGCAGCCATCTTGATTTGATAGTCGGGTCACCGGACACATTTTTAAAACTAGATACCCCAAAGATGATTATTGCCAAGTCTGGATTAATTTGGCCCAGTAGTTTCAGAGGAGAAGATTTTTGTAAAAGATAACTAAGATTTACGAAAAATGGTTAAAAATTGACTATAAAGGGCAATAACTCCTAAACGGGTCAACTGACCATTTCGGTCATGTTGACTTATTTGTAAATCCTACTTTGCTAAACATTATTGCTGTTTACAGTTTATCTCTATCTATAATAATATTCAAGATAATAACCAAAAACTGCAAAATTTCCACAAAATTACCAATTCAGGGGCAGCAACCCAACAATGGGTTGACCGATTCATCTGAAAATTTCAGGGCAGATAGATCTTGACCTGATAAACATTTTTACCCCATGTCAGATTTCCTCTAAATGCTTTGGTTTTTGAGTTATAAGCCAAAAACTGCATTTTACCCCTATGTTCTATTTTTAGCCGTGGCGGCCATCTTGATTGGTTGACCGGGTCACGCCACACATTTTTAAAACTAGATACCCTAATGATGATTGTGGCCAAGTCTGGATTAATTTGGCCCAGTAGTTTCAGAGGAGAAGATTTTTGTAAAAGATAACTAAGATTTACGAAAAATGGTTAAAAATTGACTATAAAGGGCAATAACTCCTAAACGGGTCAACTGACAATTTTGGTCATGTTGACTTATTTGTAAATCCTACTTTGCTAAACATTATTGGTGTTTACAGTTTATCTCTATCTATAATAATATTCAAGATAATAACCAAAAACTGCAAAATTTCCACAAAATTACCAATTCAGGGGCAGCAACCCAACAATGGGTTGACCGATTCATCTGAAAATATCAGGGCAGATAGATCTTGACCTGATAAACATTTTTACCCCTTGTCAGATTTCCTCTAAATGCTTTGGTTTTTGAGTTATAAGCCAAAAACTGCATTTTACCCCTATGTTCTATTTTTAGCCGTGGCGGCCATCTTGGTTGATTGACCGGGTCACGCCACACATTTTTTAAACTAGATACCCCAATGATGATTGTGGCCAAGTTTGGTTCAATTTGGCGCAGTAGTTTCAGAGGAGAAGATTTTTGTAAAAGTTAACGACGACGGATGACGGACGACAGACGACGGACGACGGACGACGGACGCCGGACGCCGGACGCAAAGTGATGGGAAAAGCTCACTTGGCCCTTCGGGCCAGGTGAGCTAAAAAATGATATAGACCCGCGAGCCCCCTTAAGCCTTTGAATAAGGGTATAAACTATAAACTTTACGAGTGCCATTGAAGTAACAATTTTGGCGGCATTCTTTGCTGATTAAGAATATAGCACATCTTTGCTTGTAATGAAGCAATACACTGATAAACGTGATTAACATGATACAAATGTAAATAGGAAATGATTGAATTTATAGTGTATATTGTGCGATGATGAAACTAAAGTATAAGCACCAGAGGTGGATTTAGGGGGGGGGGGGGGGGGGGGGCCTGGGCCCTCCTTTTTGGGAAAAAAAGTTTGGTTGCTTATATAGGGAATCACTGAAGCATGACTGGAGTGGGCCCCCTCTTTAAGGCGGTCAGTTTAGTCCCACTTATGAAAAATTCGGGATCCACAACTGAGCACAATAACTTTAATAATATGTTTTTTAAAAAATAAAATGTATTTCTTGTAGGAATAATCTAAAAAGCTGCATATTGAGTAACTGTAAAAGTTTGAGCAAAACAAAATATTTTAAAAGAGCTCTGTGAATGTTTTTGCTTATTGGACTCAAATTATCTTTAATATATTTCTTACTTAACATGAAATATGTGTAGCTTTATAAAAAAAAGGGCATGCACAACATTTTTTTTTTTTAAAAACAAGCCATATTTTTTGGAAAATAAGTGCATTTAATAGGAATGTTACCACACTTATATTAACTTTGCCATACTTGTTCATTTTGATTTATTCACTGAGCACATGATAATTACAGCCTCTGTGGTCTTGTTGTAACTTGTTCGCCTTGATAGTGGGAGGTTGGGGTTAGAACCCCTGCCAGGTCAAAAACTTTAAAATTGTATTTGCTTCTTCTCTTCCAAACATGTGGCATTAAGGAATATGGGCAAAGACTGGTCAGCTTAGAGTCAGAATAAAGTGTCTAGAAGTAACACGTCTTTCTGCAGACTGTTTAACTTTTTGCTTGCATGTTAAAAATCCGGCTCAGCTTATCAGTCTTGTACAAAGCTGGGTAAATATTCATTTTACATTTATGTTATACATGTATATCATTGTCCTAAATATGCATAATAATTGCCGCTGGACATTAAGTAGCCATCCTCTATCAGTATCAATTCCTGTTAATTTTGTATATAATTTCTTTTTTTCAGAATGCCTTCCATGGACCCCTTCATACTTTTGGGAAATTGCTGTACAAACAGATGTGTAATTTCCACGGTACTTCTGACCGAGAGAGAATTACTAAGGAACAGTTTGTTAAGTCAGGGAAAGAACTGCTTAAAATGTTTGATGAACCTTCTCAACATAAATACTATTTCAAATTATTCTGTGATGGAAAGGATTACTTAAATAAAGAAGGTAAGAAAATGAAGATATAAGATCTCACTGTTATACTTTATTATATGGTAATAATGATATTCAACAAAGAAAATTCTGCTTAAAGATTTTTTAAAGTTTTGTATTATTATAACACAAAATTAAAGATCTCAAAATGTCTTTAAAATAGAACATTGTCATATCCTTGTATGTAAAGCATAGACCCAGGATCTATATTTTTCAATCAGAAACAAACAATAATCCAGATCTAGATAAAATGTATCAAGTAAAAGAAAAGAAATGATACATTTATTGATGATTCCTGATAAACAAAGATATAGGAAGATGTGGTATGAGTGTCAGTGTGACAACTCTTCATTCAAGATACAATGTCTAGAAAGCAACGGTTATAGGTCAAAGTACAGTTTTTAATTCGGAGCCTTAGCTCACACCTGACAGCAAGCTATAAAAGGCCCCAAAATGACTAGTGTAAAACAATTCAAATGGGAAAACCAACGGTCTTATCTATATAATACACAAGAAATGTTTATAAACCACATTAACAAATGACAACCACTGAACATCAGGTTCCTTTCTAAGAACAAGTGCAAACAAATGCAGTTGGTTTTAACATTTAAACAGGTGCCAACTCTTTACCCTAACCTGAAGTAGTAGTGTAACATTACAATTATCAATTGAAATGGCTTAACTCAATTAAATAAACATAATATTAACAAAAACAAAACATATACTGGACAAATAAATTTGATCTATTGACACTATACAATTAAGAGGCTGTCCAAGTAAATATCAGGCAAATCCTATAATATGGATTGCACAACATAATTTTTTTCCCACTGAATTTTTGGTTCCAATGCAATGTTTATATCATACAAAGGATATATATGTCAAAGATATTTTTGAATCAATAGTGGATGGCTCAGAAAATGATTTTAAAGTTCACTAACAACGCAACAAAATTTTATACAAAATGAAGAGTTATCTCCCCTTTTCAATGAATTTTCAGTACTTTCTATGTATTTTTTTGTATTTATTTGTTGTAGTAAATAAAAAAACAAAATTTAACTTTGAGAAAGAATGAATTTGTGATATGAAATAGATGAAAAAAATTTGAAAACAAAATATGTCATGTGCCATCCACTGCCTGGTTTTTCCATGGACACCCTCTTAAGTACATGTACAACTATATTAATAAAAAAAAAGTGAATATGACCACCAAGAAAGAAGAAAAAACACCAATTATTTTGTTAAATAAACTAATAGATAAATCTACTAACAGGGTTTCAAAACTGCTTTGAATGTTAAGAATTTCCATCAAACGTTTTCGTCTATGTCATTATAAATTTTATGCTTTGGAAATGCAAGAAGTTTAGAACAGTATAAAAACTTGTTTAATATTTACTTTCTTCACTTTGGACTCTTGAAATAAACCAGATGTAGTGTTGAAGTATGTTTACAATAACAAAACAAGAAATTAATTAATTATACATACTGATATTTACTGAACACTAGTGAAAAGTAAACTGTAAATAATTAGAAACTAATGTTTTCATAAATAGAGGGAGAAGTGAACATTCATTCATTGCTAAAATAACCCAAAACAGCTGGAATATATTTCTAAAAGTTGTTATGTTTTTAATGCAATTCTAATTTTGACAAGATATAATGTTTTCCCTATTAGCATATTAGATTGATTCTTTCATCATTCAATTTAGAGGTGTCATTAATATCAGGCAGCAATTTGTACTTTTCTTTTTTAAGCTTAGAATATTTTGGTTCAATATCATGTAGGCTATACACAAGCTGCATTGGATAGCAATCAACATCTTGCAAATGAATATCATTACATCTCAAGCATACATTTTAATCCTGTTGTTAATTCTGTGTTTTTCCTTCAAGACAATGTGTCTGTCTCAAGAAAACATATCCCATGAATAAAATAGCTGCACCCATATGATGTACATGTACACAAGCACTGACATACGGTTGATTTCTGCCTGAGACACTGTTCACATGGAACTTTTGCAGAATTTGTGACAAGAAGGATTTTTAAAGCAGATGCAGTTTTTAAAGGGACTATTATTGATAGCATATAAAAAAGAAAGATGTGGTATGATTGCCAATGAGACAACTATCCACAAAAGACCAAAATGACACAGACATTAACAACTATAGGTCACCATACGGCATGTATATTAAAGCCATAGTCTTAAGATTCCAATTTAACACCAAAACATAATCAATATAGACTGCTGAAACTAAAATTTAGGCCAAAGCAGCTTTGATACTAGCAGAAGTGGTGTCAAAATTGAATAAACATATTTGTTTTACTCCTTTCAGATGGCTTGCAGATGGTGAATGTATCTTATTGTCTGACTCTAGGATCCTCCAGTATAAAGTATACAAAGAGTGTTAACGATGATAAAGTATTTGAAAGTATTGTTCATGGGATGGTAGGTATCTTATTGTGAACTTGCTACAGTACTGGGCACTGTTTTGATCACCTATTTTCTTGCCACTTTAATTGACAGCAGCCTTGGTTTTTGAAGAGGCTATTTGAAAAAAATCTTAGCTGTTTGAATTTGGTTAAGTGATTCAATTTAATTTGATTGACCTAACCAACATTTAATTGGATCTGCTATGCAATTTAAGTTGTATGTAGTTTGTGTTATATAAATATTATGCATTATATGTTGACTTTCTAAAAGAAGTATAACTAAAAAGTTAATTTGGCCCCAAAATCAAATTTGAATATTCTTTTACTTTTCAGATTTGAATTTTGAATCTATGTACTGCAATGAAACTTTGCTTCTTATTTTATAAAGTACTTTTTAAAGTTTATACATCCATGAAATTAAAATAGGTAAATGTGAGAATCACACAAAATTTGGTCTATTTGAGTCATAATAAATTAATACATGCAGGAAAATAATATAGTGCACAACCCCAACCAAACAAAATATGTTCCCAGGAAGTGCATTCTGTAATTATCAACTCTCTTGAAAGAAATATTTTGTAAGAACTTCTGGATTAGAGTTTATATATGCACACTTCATGACACATTGTATGTAATTCTATGGTTTAAACTGACTTAGCAAGTAGTCATTTCCCCAAAAAATCTAATTAAGAATTCATCTAATAAAAAGTTTAATATGATTTCTAATTTTATATCCCTAAAAAAATCAAATTAAGAATTCAACTAATAAGAAGTTTAATGTGATTTCTATAATTTTATTTCCCCCAAAATACAAATTAAGCAGGATTAAGTTTTTCACAGTTGAGAATAAAAGTAAAATATGACCAGAAATTTCTGCTAGTGCTTGAAAACTACTGTTCATATCTTCAAGACTTGATATTGTAGACTATTATTCCTTGTATTGACGGAGTAATTATTCTCACAAGAGCAATATCTATTATTATAATCAACAGAGAAAAAACTCTCTATCACCCCTTTGGGATGGCATTTTATTGGCTAAACACAATCAGTAATACTGTTATTTATATTTGGGTAATTTACCATACAAGAAAAACTATTTACAAATTAATTTGTATACTGTTAAAGAAAGAGGAACTATAAATGGTTATTTTATTTGTTAATATCCAGTCATATTACAGGCTGCGTAGCCTCAGGGGACGTGTATAGTAGGAGATGTTATGATTGATCACTTAAAACAATATTGACAGCTAGGAAAAGAATTTGAATAATTTTATCAAGTTACATGTAATATCAGATAATGTTATTTTCTTTACAACTAGACGTATTATAGATGCATGATATAAATTTTTTATCAAGTTACTATCAGATGATATTATTTTCTTTACAAGTATTATAGATAAACATGACAATTTCATCATGATCATATAGTCTATTAATAGTTCATTGAGGATCATCATCACATTAGTTGATGAACTTTGATGTTGGTGAACTTTTCATGACTACTCTGTGTTAATTGTTACATAATTGATTATCTTACTAAACACACAATTTATTTGTTATGAAAAGATTCAAATTTTGTAAAAAAAACCCAATTTATTAGCAAATGACATAGCACATTTTGTAAGATGCTTGTATTTGTTTGAATAGGACCCTAAAAACTTGCTTACTTAAAGCTTACATAACTCACAATATATATTGATAACTGGTTGCTTAGTGTCCAGTGGCAAATATTTCATGCATGTTTAATACGAAATATACTTAAATTCCTAGATTTACAGCCAAATTGAATGCACAAAACATTTGGTGAGATTAAATGTTCTAATGTAATGCTTTTTTTATTGCTTTGTACACCAAGACATATTTTAATACCATCAAATCATACAATTTTCTACATAAGTTGTAAATTATACACTATGGTCATCTCATTTGACAGATCTTTGGGAGTTGCTTGCTATTAATTCAATAAATTAAATTAAAGTAAGATAATAAGCACTTGTACACCCTTTAGTTGGGCAATACTTGGTTTGTGTCCCTCTTCTATAAAATTGAAAAATAAGATTTAAGTATTTTTGTTTCCTAGGGTGTAAAAAATTATTAGTTTGTGAATACTTGAATAGGTCAGTTAATTTGGAGTATCTAGGTCAATGATAGTGGGTAGGCATTTGTAAACACACCCATTCTACCCCTTAGCCATCTGAACATTTTTAATGAATCAGATTATCTCATATTAACTTCGAAGGAAGTGCATTCTGTGTGGCAACAGGTATCTTATAGAAACAACATAAATTATCAGGACTCACACTAGCAGGAAACTTGGGCAATAGTCGCTTTCCTGTTCGCCAGTTCGCTTTGCCAGACTGTCAAAAGCGACATCAAGTCCCCCAGGCCCGTAGCCAGGAATTTCCGAAGGGGGGTTCGTTTGACTCACAAACTCGACTTTAATAGTCACAATTCGAACAGAACATCGACTTTAACAGTGCTTATTAGTTTTCAAGGGGGGGTTCGTCCAAACCCCCGAACCCCCCCTGTCTATGGGTATGTCCCCCTGTAGCTTATAATACTTTTGGTGTCTTTCATCATCAGCAATTATCTATATTTACAAAGTTTTGATATAAAAAGTTACATTTATAACCTATATGTTGATTTTTTTCAGTTTGGACCTCATGAAGAATTATGTTATGATGACTTCAAGAAATGGACCAATCACAACTTACCTCATATTTACTGTGGTGTACACAATTGGGTGTATACTATCCTGACAGGATCTAAAATGCCTTCAGAACAGGTAAATTACATGTAAGACAATATAAGGAGTCATTCAAAATCAAAGTACAAAGAAATACCAATATTTTATAATTTGAAAGGACTAAAACCTAAATCTCAAAAGCAAATTGAATTGACTTTTGCTCCTGTTGAGTAGAATAAACAAATAAAATTGAATTGAGAATGAAAATGGGGAATGTGACAAAAAAGAGACAACAACCTGATTGAAGAGCAGAAAACAGCTGAAGGTCACTAATGGGTCTACAACACAGCAGAGAAAATCCTGCACCCAGAGGTGTGTTTCAGCTGGCCCCTAAACAAAAATGTGTACTAGTTCAGTGCATCTTCTTAAAAGTTTAAAGAAAAGCATCATTGAAAGTAAACACGATGGTTTATAATGAAAAGAGCTGATAAAGTATAATGAAAAGATTGTGTTGCTTTTAATTTGAATGCTAAACCAAACTGATAGTTAATTAAAATCTTTAACATGTCTTCATTTTCAAATTAATGTCTGTACATATTTTATTTACAGGAAACTGCTCCTGTTCCAGAACTTGAGAAGTTTGAGCAGGATAAACATTGTATGAGTATGGGAATGGTGTGGGCATTGTCAGCAGTTATACCAGCTAGTTATACACATATAGATCAGAAAGAAGAACAGTCAGAATTTAAAAACCCATTACTGACATCATTTAACTTATTAATGAAAATAGTAAGTAATGGATATATCTTTATAGAGCAAGCTGTGGTATGAGTGCCTATGAGACAACTCTCATTCCAAGTCACAATTTGAAAAAAAAACAAAAAAAACAACATTATAGGTCTTTGAATACCTAACAGCAAGCTGGTCTTACCCATATAAAAAAAAGTGACAACCACTGAACATCAGATTCCTGATAGATGCAAACAAGTGCAGGGGGTTTCTTGTTTTTGTTAATGAAGGCCAGAAAAGAAAGGTTTGATTCTCAAGCTGTGATCCCAATGCCTGCCACATTGAGATTTAAAAAAAATAATAAATTAAATCTTGAAAAATACCAAAATTGTAATAATATCAATATAATATTTTTGTTCATTTTTCAAATGCTGACTAAAAAATCAGAATTACTAATTGTTCAAAATGTTTATATAATTAGTCGTCCATTTGCTAAAAAACCAAACTTCTGTTTCAGGCTAGATTGAGCAGATGTCAAAGCTGGACCTCTTTATATAATAGTAGTGAACATGGACTCTCACTTAATAGGTAATTAAATAGTTTGGTAAAAGTAAAAATTAACTTTTATGACCAAATATAGTTAAACATGTTATGAAAATAAAAAAAGAAGATGTGATATGATTGCCAATGGGACAACTCTCAGCAAGAGACCAAATTACACAGAAATTAACAACTATAGGTCCCTGTATGTCCTTCAACAATGAGCAGCAATCATTTGGCTAAGAGCACTCTTTTTCAAAAAGACACTTTAGCTTAAAGTGAAAATACCTGGGGCCACACTTAAAAATATTTTGGTTTGCCCAAACCCTACCGAAAGGTTGAGACAGTGGGTAGGTAGGTAGGCATTTTCTTTTTTTTCAAATCAGGGCAATAAAAGAATTTGAATAGGCAGCTTTTTTCTGGGTAGGTAGCGTTTGGGCAAACAAACCTATTATTTATTATGGCCTGGTCATATAAATTATTGTTATAACATTTAACCATATTGCACTGATATTTTTGTGAGCTAGGTTCAGATATGTTTGAATGACTCTTTGGTTGTCCCTTGATTTCAAAGACAGATAAATTAATCCTGGAAGTAAAAAACTTAATTGTGATGATTTTTTTTGTATCTGATAATAAAAAAAGAACAATTGGTACATGTATATAATAACATTAGATGTTATGCGTTTACTTTTCTACATTGGTTAGAGGTATAGGGGAAGGGTTGAGATCTCACAAACATGTTTAACCCCGCCGCATTTTTGCGCCTGTTCCAAGTCAGGAGCCTCTGGCCTTTGTTAGTCTTGTATTATTTTAATTTTAGTTTCTTGTGTACAATTTGGATATAAGTATGGCGTTCATTATCACTGAACTAGTATATATTTGTTATGGGGCCAGCTGAAGGACGCCTCCGGGTGCGGGAATTTCTCGCTTCATTGAAGACCTGTTGGTGACCTTCTGCTGTTGTTTTTTTATTTGGTCGGGTTGTTGTCTCTTTGACACATTCCCCATTTCCATTCTCAATTTTATTCTGATTGGCCTACTGTACATCACATGTTACTCCTTAAGCAATTGCATTACTCAATAAAACTGTTCAATCATGAGAACATGTGGTCCCACAATAAAGTGCACAGGTATATTAAATAAATCAATTATAAAATTTGTGTTTTCATGATCATAACTAAAAAATGTAATTATAAGTATTGAAGGCTTCTTTTTGCCCACAGTTTTTAGAATGAAGACTGAAGTGCTTCCGTGCTTCATACAAAATGTACTTCGGTCTACGCTTTTTCGTCCCAATGAAGTTACAAAAAGAAGCATTCAATTCTTAAATATAGATTCTTTAACTGCATTTTTTGTTTGAAATACCTTGGAACTAATTACATGTTCTTTTAACAGGTTTACAAATCACGTTATATCATATCACGGTCCCACCATAACATTGTTGTCATTTGAAGGCAGAAATATATACTGTATAGCACAGGATACAGGATGGCGGTAAGAAGTGTAAAAAAAACATATTTTTATTTTAAGTAGTTTAGAATTAACATCCAATACAGTAAGATAACGTTTGATTAACTTGTAGAATCACAATAAAATTTTCGAGTCAAGATTTTTACTTCAAAATTTGTTGAGAATGAAAGAAAGATTAAAGAAATGAAAAAAAAATGAAAACCATTTACCATGAAAACAAACAATAAACACAGAAATATAGTGTACTATTAAGGCGATAATTTCCTGTAGAGTCCAGTAAAAAAATTTTTTTTATGTGAACAGGGAAGGTACTCACAGATTTGGAGGAGAGGATACTATGCTATTACAAATTACACCAGTATTTAGAGTAGTACAAGGTGAGTAGATATAAAGTGATGAATATAGTAAATGGTTTCCAGGCTATTTACCTTGTGGTGACTTTCTTTTGTCAAGAGTTTTATTTTGGCTGCATTCAGGATCTATTTATTTATTACGGGAGAGAATTTTATTACACTTTACAATACAGACGGCAATCCTTGGATAAAAGATTGGTTAAAGCAAGTATCCATGCAAAGAATATTTTTTTTAACCTGCAGATAATGATGTTCTCGATATTAAAAGTATAATCTTAAACTGTTTTATACAGCATTTTATTCAATCTTAATACTGTGGATTCATTTAATTCTGTGGGTACCAAATTTTGTTGTTTGAAGAAAACTTCCTTTTGATGGATATTTGATTTCATGGTTTTGTCAATGCCTGCATATTAAAAATTGGTATTTAATTGAATACTTAAAGTAGTCGGGGATGATTCCAGTTGTTTTCAAATGGGTCCCTTGACCTTCAAAATTGGGAATTTTTATCCAATTGGGATTTTTTCCCCGCATAAAATCTATGATGAAATTATATTATTGAACTGTAAGAACGGAAATTGTATCAAGCTTAACCTGTTTCATAATGTGTGGATATCCTATTTCATCATGAATGATCTATCAACATGTATTTTTAAAATGCTCAGACAGTCGGACTTTTGATTTGAGAGCCAGGCAGAAATATTGAGTTATATTTTTTATAAACATATTATATTCTTTTGGACGATCTGCTTTTATGAGATCGGCGCCCAACAAATTGATCAAAATTTATAAGTTTTACTCCCTGCCAAGGTCTGCTTTTACATGACCCATTTTAACAAAAAGCATCTATCATCGATATGCTTTTACGAGATCAAATTGAAATTGAAGAAAATGCTTTGGGAGTATTTGATCTAGTAAAAGCATATATACGAGAACAAAGGTATTGAGAACCATCTCAGATAACCACAATTGTAATTGCCTAAATCGATGATGGAAACATTTCCGGAAAAATCGATTTTTTTTCCCTTCTGAATTTGGATTTTATTTTCACACAATTTTTTGGGGCCGTTGGAGGAATTGAGGGCCGATAATCAGCCCTAAACTATATAGTAGAATCATCCCTGGTAGTTCAGGTAGGCTAGAAATCCACGAAAATTGGCATTCTACTAATAAAAATGAATCCACAGTATGTCTATTTTTTAAGGTTGTGTAGTTATGTTGCTGTCTCATTAATATTTACTCTTTCTATGCCCGTGTGCAAGATATTGAAATACTTCAGTTATTTGTTTCCTGTAAAATCATATTTAATAACAGACAAAAGCCCAGTAAAACTGTTTTATTAGAAACCCCTGCTTAGTAATATATATGCCATACATATTTTAAACATTGTGACAAGGGAAATAACTCATCAATCTAAAGAAATGTAATCTGTCTAAATTGGCTTTTATTTTGGAGCAACTGTGAAAAAATTAAGATAAAGCCTCAACAAATGTTCAAGAAGCTAAAATCTTACACTTTCTCAGCTAGACAATACATACTGATAAAAGAGATCACCACTTGACTGCCTATTAAACTTGTAAATTACAATCATAATGTTGGGTTTTGATTGTAAAATGTACATAAATGTGCTTTTGTTTCAGCCGGTGGACCTATGGTATTATGGAATGAATATTCAAGAGATATCAGACAAGGAATACATGTAGGAAAAGATCCTAAATCTTTAATTATAGTTATCCCATCAGATTTTGACAAGGTGGAGCATTATGGAGTGAATTGTGGCATTAATAAATTGGAGGTAAGAATTCTTCATGTAGATTCATTTATGTTAGTTGCATTAATTTTCTTTGATTAAGGTGGTTCTGAATGCAATTAGGAAACAACTCTTTTAAATGCCATGCCAGAAACTTTTCCATTACCCAGTTTCTGAAGCAATGAATGTATTTACACTTTTGGTATTTAGCTACATCTTGCCTCCGAATAAATTTAGATCGACTCTGAATCACCTTTTGACGTCAAGCAACAATCACTTAAATTGTGACGTCAAATATTTTAAATTATGTTTTCAAAGTTTACGGAAACCTGTGTGATTTTATGTAATGGCAGACAAATTTGCATAAAAGTGTAAATATGTCTATAGATTGTGGTACTTATTGGGAAATTGCAGTAGGTAATTTGGATATGACATTACATGTAGCTGTACATTTTTTGTAGGTGTTGGGTTGTGATACTTATTGAGAAATTGAAGAAGGTAGTTTTGAAATGATATTACATGAAGCTATAATTATTTTGTAGGTGTGGGGTTGTGATTGAAGAAGGTAATTTTGAAATGATATTACATGAAGCTATACTTATTTTGTAGGTGTGGGGTTGTGGATCAACTGCTACAAAAGATAAACAAAATGAACAGAAACAATGGGAGAAAAAAGAAACAGAAAAACATAAACAGAGAAAGGTATATTTGTACAAGACACTGTTGAATATTTTGAATGGATTGGAAGTAAAAAATCCTATGAAAATTTATCCTTATGGAATGAAAATTTACCCTTTGAATTTATCCTTCGGTTGTGAAAACTTATCATTTGGGAGTAAAAATTTACCCTCTTGTTATAAATTAAATTTAAGAGGACAGTCCTTTCAGAATTCTATCTTTTCAAGGCTTACAAGCTTTAAATGTCTGGACACTATGAATATACTATTATGAAAAGACTTAAATGTCACATATATATATATTTAAACACATTTATGTAACTGTTAATGAAATGCATATGTTTAATAACTTTGAAATTTGAAAACAAACAAGAACAAAAAAACTTTCATAAGGCAGAATTATTTAGACTTATAAATTGTATACATGTATTATAACACTCCTCATTGCAAATTTTTGTTGTATAGCTTTCAAAACTTTTTGGTTGTCTTTTCTTCAGTTAAAAGAATACAGATATAGGGAAACTGATTTGGAACTCTGTCCACTTTCATTTGGTGCAAATGTAGTTAGATTGATTTTATCAATTTCAAATTTAGAAATCCATATGTTAAAAAGTGTCATTAGTACACATTTATTAATTGATAATAGATAAGAGCATGTATTTATTTGTAACTGAAGAAAATATCATATTCTCCAAGTTGAAAATTTCTTTACTAACTACTTTGCCTTTTAAACTTTTGTGTTTTCATTTCTTAGTTGAAATATTATCATACCTGCCAGCATAAAATCTCCACAGGGATTCTAAGCACAGGAGAACCTTAGCTATCTCTAAAACATTTCATAAGTGTTATGTCTTACTTGCTGTGGTTTAAAACAAGTAAATGTTTGCCAAAATGAAATTTTGACTTCTTTGTATGCTTTTTTTTAGGAACTGTGAATTTTTTTCTTTCTTGGGTATTCAAGTTCATGAACCAAGGAAAACCATAGCAGTCTGCGCCAAAAACTTGTTTATATACTAGACCAGATACTAAATATTAAAACTTGTCCCTGTATGATTTAAAAAAATATTTACTAGTCTGGGGCATCAGACTTGTGGCTAACGGTGCAGACTGTCATAGTTTACTGGATACATAAATTTGTGGTTAAAAAAAAATCTTCAGTTGAACATTTTAAATCAAGGTTTACCATTACTAATTAAACAGAAATTGGTACCACATGCATACTAATGAATCCACAGTTTTCAATTAAGATAATGGATTATTTCAAAATTCAAGTCAAAAACTCTCACAAGAGAAATCACCCTTAAATCATAAATGTTGGCAGGTCTGAATAATTTGTAGTCATTTTAGAGTTTATTATGTTTTCCTGTTTGTTATTCTGCTTTATCCTTGATGTGGTATGAACTTAATTTCTATAATCCACAGATTGAGAGAAAGTTTAGCCGAGTAAGTTACAATGAAATACACCATCATTATAGAAATAGTTTCAACAGCTAGAAAATACCAAAGCTTTACAGGATCTGTTATTACCTCCCTTGTCAATGTTATGTGACTTTGGTATCATTTAAGTGAATGTGTTTGTTAATATCAGTTTTGGTGTTAAAGTCCAATATTTTTTTGTAATTGAAAAGGAGACTTGTAAGTTGACTGCTTTTAATTAATAATTTGTATTTTAAAAAAATAAGTCCTCTTTTATTAATTTAGTGCATGTCTCACAGAAAATCATGCAAAATGGTCAGAAAGTACTTTTTTTCTAAATTAAATGAATTCTTTACCAGATAGTACAGTTGGAATGGTAAATTGAAAACACAAAATATTTTTCTAAAATTTTATTAGAAAAAAAAATATGAGGAGGGGAAATTTAAATTAAAAGTTGAAATGATAAACTGCTTTGTCAACTCTTTTTTACATGAAATAGCCCTGAAGACATTCAAATGATGCTTAAAAGATAAAATAAAAATCTTGTTTTCTGTGTGAATTTTATTTGGCTGCTACATTTGGTAAAAGGCTATTTTTTTTAACCAACAATACCATCACAAAATAAAAAATAAAAGGGCATTTGTGAATTAATATTTCATATGGTGTATTCCGTTGAAATATGGTGATTTGTTTTTCTTATGAAATTATCTTTTTTTATTTGGTGTGGATTTTTATATTCTTTTATCTTTTATTATGAAATATATAATCAGAACTTACCCTCTTTATATATGTTCCGGACCATATGAGTATTTGGACCATACGCGTATGGTCATGACCATATGCGTATACTCGTATGGTCCGACCATATGAGTATTATACTCATTTGGTTATTAACGGGCCGGACCATATGAGTATTTGGACCAGATAGGTATTTTTTCAAATATACAATAGAAATAATACAATAAACTTTATCTTAAAAACAAATGTGTTTACAAAAAATGTATTTATTTTACACTTTAAAAGCTACATAAATATTAAATATTGATGCCACAGTCAGTTGATCTTAGTTTTCATCGCTAATTGTATTCGTGTATGCTTTTGTATACGTAGAATGACATTCACACGGTACCATACATGAAGCTTTTCTGCGATTGCTAGTTTTGGCTGCGTGCAGTGATATCGACTCGGAGAATTCCGATGTGTCTACGGTGTTTTCAAGAAACTCTAGATCTCATATATCGTAAAATGAATGTCACAGATCAAATTAAATAAAGGCAGTAGCTATTTCATGGCTCTTAAATGCTATTATACCGGTCTTATAATTAAGATTAAAATAGAAGAATAGAAATAAAGAATAGAAGAAAATAAAGAAACAGACATTTCAGATGTCACCTACTTTACACAATAAAATTCCTTTGACAATATGTTCATTTAATTTTGACATCTTCTTATAATTGTACTTACAAATAGAAAGTAATATTAACTGTGTGAAACTTTTTTTTTTTATTATTTTTTTTAATATATGATAAAATGACATTTTAGTGACGTAACATCAAGAAGGGTCACATCTAATGAAGAGTTTAAAAGTAATCGTGTTGATTACCCCGACCATAAGCGTACGGTCCGACCATACGCGTATGGTCGGACCATATGAGTATATACCCATATGGTCATGACCATACGCGTATGGTCCAGATACTCATATGGTCCGGAACATATACATATATTACTATGTCGTTTGATTCATGATATGTTATAATAATCTGTTTGATCAAAATATTTTAGGATCTGAATTTACATCATGTATGTGGATTTTTTAATTAATGTTTTTTTCATTCATGAATCGTCTTTGATGAAAAGAAAAACTAAATAAATAAAAAAAAAGATGTCATCAAAAGGTTGTCAAAATGAGAAAACTTCCAATATACAAATAAGAAGATATGGTATGATTGCCAATGATACAACTCTCCAACAGAGTTCAAATTACTGTGGATTCATTATTAAAAACATGCATATTTGAATTGTGGATATTTGACATCGTGGTTTTGCCAACCTCTGTATACAAAATATAAAGAAAATATGTGGTTTTTTTTAATAACGTTTGAATTCGTTGCTCATCTTTACTCACAAAATTTATAATAATTGGTATAATGATGACTACACAATGATAACAAATAAAGACCCTTTGACATTAAAACAATGTTTATAATCTTAAAATACCTACTAATAATCCTTGTAGCAACTCAATTGTGTGACTAACAATAAACCTTTATAGATTTTCAAAGGTAGGTGTTATTATACATGTATAATGTAATTTAACTTTAATTGAAAAATGATATATCATGTCTCATAATTTTATTTATTATATTTTCAGTTGAAACTAGAACAGGATTGGGATGAAAATCCAGACAAACAGATTTTAAATTGGGGAGGAATTAAAACTGAACACCAATATTCACAAGGAGGAAACTTTTAGAATTATCTCCCCTTAGAACTTGAAGAGTTATCTACCTTTGTATGGTGCTGAAGAAATCCATGTCAATTTGCAACACAATCATTATTTAGATAATAGTTTTTTTCAGTGTATCAAAGTCCCTACCTACATATAGCTAGTATTAAACATGATATTTATATCAACTTTGCATTTACATTTGTTGTATTACTCATCACAAAATGTTTCAAAATATTTTCTTCAAAAGACAAATGATTATTATGAATATGTAATTAAACTATTTTGAAGTTCTGTCAAATTTGATTACATTGTTAATTCAAAAACATTTTTAAAGGTTACATATAAATGATTATATATTCTCAAATTTGAAATAAAACAACATTTGTGGCTTTAAAGCTGTGGATTCGTTTATTTTAAGTGGAATCATTTTTTTTTTGGATTTTGTGTGGTTATATGATTTAATGGCTTTGCCACATTTTACAAGTAAATCTATATAAAATATATACTAAATTGAAAATTTGAATTTATGTATATACCGATGAATTTTTGTATCTGACAAATAATAAATCCATAGTATAATGAATTTGAATGCAGTGAAAATAAAATGTCTTTGACAAACAAATGTCAAAGATATGTTAGAATTAATATTGGAAAGTTATCCATATTATTTAACGGTAGAACATATTTTAATGTGAATGTATTCGTGCATGTACAGAGGGTATATTACATTTCAGGGTAACTCTCAAATAAAAGTTGATGCACAATGAACTGTGATAACTAACCTATTTACACTGTTAAGTACAGTATATTGATGGATATTAAATTTGTTTTGATTTGATTATTGTTTTTTGTTTAGGGTATCAACAACAAATGTTTAGCCTTGAAGTTAATCTGATTCACCAATCTAGAAACTTGACAAATGAATTGAGTGTGTACAAGTTATTGTATATATAAAAAGGTGAACTTTTTTACACATACAATTACATAAACCTTTATTCTGGTTTATCATATTGTTAGTAGGTAGTTACTTAATGAATTTAAAACCGTAGACCCATCAAGAGCAAACAGCGGGACTTCTTTGTCATGAAAAATATCCATATCAAAGGGAAAACATTTCTGAGACGTAGTTGAGCATTTTTTAAGATTTAATATTTATATTACTTGACAACCAAGTACACATTTTTGTTATATCATTTGGTGGACATTTCAACACTCATGATTAGCTAAGTCATGACATAAAAAGAAAATTCTGACCATTTCATAGAATATGTTTGTTTGAGCTATTAAAATTTTTATCAATATTATATTTTTCTGAACTTTCAATATTTCTTGTAGCCTGATTATATTTAGGACCTTGATGAAATTATAAAATGGTGTGTTTATATGATATCTAAGTTATTATTATCATATTTAAGTAGTCTGATTGTCTAAGAGTGTTGTTGAGAAAAAAATTACAAGTTAGACTTGTTTAGATTGTAATGTCAATATGGTGAAACCCGTTCAACTGAAACTTTTTATGAATGAAAATAATACAACAATGTAGTAATTTTGGTAAAAGGGTATTCAAATATACTGGAATGGAGTGAACACATGGTTTTGTTTTTACATGATAGTCAAATATGTTGTGAATTAACTATCAAAAGAAGGAACAGGTTAAATAACTTATTTATATCATTTGAGCTCTCAAAACTGTGCTTTTTCTAAGTATAGTTGGATTAATTCCTCAGTGGAATTGGTATGTTTCAAGTAGAAATTTTACTTCATCTTTGAATGTTTTATTAGTTGTTAGGAATCATTTAAACTTGTTTCATGATTGTATAATTTCACATTAGATTTTTATTTTCTGGGAAGTAGATATTGAATCCAGAATTTGATAAGAAATACCAAAATATATATTATCACCTTGGAAGAGAAAATTGTTTTATTATAGAAAATATATCAACCTTGTGTTGATTACAGAGATATCAATCAGTTTATGAGATTTGTAACTTATCCTTTACCTCTATTGTAAATATAATGATATCAGGAGAATGTTAGGGATCCTGAGGCAAAATGAAAGATTAAAGGTGGTATGCCTTACCACTGACCCTTGATTAAAACCTTGGACCCTAGAATAATTTTTTTCCATATCTGAAAAAATATTTTTAAATGATCCCATTTTGTGGATTTGGAATTTCAATGTTTGACTTCACGGACTTCTGTCATCTTAATTTCCATTATAGAAGTATCTGATATGGTTAAAATGCAACAAATTCTAAACAGAATGCAACAAAACTGACTAGAAATGTAACATACCTGTTTATTCTACAACAGTATATTGGAATAAAAAAATGAATTGCTGATCTACCTACCCTATTTATTTTCAGGATGTAACTGGAACCACACATATACTTTTATTTGGCCTGATCACAACATTAATTAATCAGTTGCTGATAGTAATAATTTATTTGTTGGCTAGGTGGAAGCATAAGCATCTTTCAGCAACAGTTAACACTAGTAGGACATGATTGGTTCATAAAAACTAGAGCAATTTTTGAAAATTTACAACATTCATATCGCCTGAGCTGATTGATATCTCTGGTGTTTGTGATTTTTCAGTCTCAATGTTTAAGCCTTGTATATTGTGATTTATAGTGAAAAACTTTATGCAATAACTGGTCAGAATTGAATTTGACCTGCTAGTCAAGCCATTAGTCAGACAGAAATAAAGAGAAATTACTTGACCAATGAAATTCTTGTAAATCAAAATGTAACCAAAACCATGTCATATCTGCAATGCATATGGAAGCTGCCAAATGCTATAGACATGTAATAACAATTTTGATTATATTACTGTTAGACAACCAGGTGTGCTTTGATGTTTTATATTTCACGTTAATGTAGTTAATTTAAATTTTGAGAAAACGTAGTTGGTCCTGTGTGGCAAAAAGATTTTTTTTATGAAAACTTAATTCTGAATATAAAAATAAGGAGGGAGAGTTGTGAATGCCAAATAATCAACTTTCCAACAAAGGGAACACATTTGGGGAACTATGCAGCTTTGAACAAAAAACAAAACCAATACCTAATAGTTAGATATAAAGTCCGATTGATGCATAATGTGAATGCACTAAAATAAATTTTTTAGAAAGATACATGCCTGGAAATGACGTTTACAGTATGATTTATTTTACGTTCATTATATAAATTACATTAAAAGCTGCTTGTTTGTTTACTGGAGTGATAATGTTTTCTTTGAGATATTTTATGTTACATTTGAATAAAAGGCTTACATTTTTATTGATTCATTTTTCTTTTGTTTTCCAATATTGCCTATATTTGTTATGACCAGATAAGCTGAAATTTGGTATGATATATTTGAAGGATCTTGTAATTCTGATGAAATTGACTGAAGGAAACAGAAGTCCCTATGTCATTGTTAACAATGTCTTAATACTATTTATTGAGTCGTTTAACAGTGACTTCTAAGTCTTGTCCACCTTTACTTATTGTAATTTTATGAACCTTTTGACTAAATTGCAATTTGTTTCATTTAAGAAGATGTAGCAGATCAACAGTCAGTCATCAAAGTGCAAAGTGATGAAAAATAGTCTACTTACAATCCTATTTGACCTCATATCTACTTAGTGGCCACAAAGAAAGTGTTGCTTAAACTTTTTATTGATATTTATTTTGTTATATTTCAATTTATAAAAGGTATCCATTAATTTTCAAATTGCTTTAAAACAGTCCAGTGCACGCTTTTGAATCATCTCTTATTTTAGTTTTCTATACATGCTTCAAAGTTGCCTTTATCTTTAAATATAAAATTGAGAATGGAAATAGGTTATAGAAACAACAACCCAAACAAAGAACAGAAACACTTCAAGGTAACCAATGGGTCTTACAGCAATAAAATCAAGAACCCTGAGGTGGGTTTGAGTTTGCATAAATAAACGGTATCGTATTCCCATAAAAGAATTGTATGAAAACAAAATTTTGACATTCAGCAATTTAAAAGAAAACACTTTTCAAACGACCTACAGCAATAAAAATTCCTACTAGGAATGAAGTTGATTTCAACTCATATGGGGCTGCAAGGTTGCTTCATTTAACAACTTTATACTTTGTATCCTCTACAGTTCAGTTAACCTACTAGTTGTGTTGTTTGATTGGATGATCAAATTTCAATTTGGTCTGAATTTTAAATGAACTAAAATAGGCACAGAGAAACATATAATCAAGTCACAGTTACCTATATTTTGTAATGAAAAAGAGAGTCATGGTATAGACAATATTGACAACACCTCTCTGTTTCTGTTCCCTAACCGAAGCAAATTGTCCTGATCGTTTTGTCATCGAGAAATTAAAAAAAATATATGATTTTTTCCTATGTTGTACCGTTACACCACTGTCCAAGGTAAGGGGGATTGTTTGGTTCAGGCTAATATGTTAAACCCCTACACATTCTATATGTATGTGTCTGTCCTAAGTCAGGAGCATGTAACTCTGAGGGTGTCGTTTCTTGCTGTGTTACACTTTTATCGTTCAATAATTTTGTACATTTGTTCGGCCGTTAGTTTTCTCAATTGAATTGTTTTACATTTGTAATTTCGGGGTCTCTTATAGCTCACTATGCGGCATGGGCTTTATTCATTGTTGAAAGCCATACTGCGACGTTAAGCTGTTAATTTCTGTGTCTTTTGGTCTCTTGTGTAGAGTTATCTCATTGGCAATTATACAACATCTCTTTTTATTCTTACAAATTATTTGAATCGTAACGTTGCACTGGAATTGTCTAAGCGCTTTGAAAATTGCCGTTGAAAAATTCAGAATGATAATCGTAACTCGGAATAAAAGATAATCGTAATTATGGGATTAAAATATGAGAAGATAATCGTAACTGGATAGTGTTTTATTGAAATTGACACTAAAAACGTATATCTGATAGCACATGATGAAATTATGGTGATGCATTAATTTTCAACATCTTATGCCATATCTTTTTGTGCATATATTATTAATGGTTCTAATGAAAACACCTTCATAATATTATATCATAAAATTGGAAGGGTGAACAACTTCAAGAAATTTGGATATGGGAAAAACACGTCAAAATTATCTCTCCATTACGCCAGTTCATTTTCACAATCGTAGAAATGGAAGCCATTGTAGGGATGACGCGCTACCAATTTTGCTCTTGGAAACCGATAAATTTATCCACATTGCACCATTACGATCCTTATATGTCATTTATATTTTAAAAGACATATGTATCAACTAGCTAAGGAGCATCAGTTAATGATCTTGTCTGCATTGATTCAACTTAAAACTATTGTCTGATCGGTTGTCAGGTGGAATTTTCGAAAATTCATAAATATTTAAAAAAATTCTGATTAAATATTTCGAGGAAGGGCAGACTAGATTTTTTTAGTGTATGAAGACTATAAACCCAAGTTATCACACACAAAAAAATAGAATTTTTCGAAGATATGCATTTCCAACATCCAACTTGTAAGACTGTCGTGAAGTACTTTCAGTAAAAATATAGCTATTCGAACACACCTTCTCTGTTTTTGTGACTCATTAGATAGGTATTTCACTGACCCATATATTTCATCTTTTAGTACTGTTATTTTTTTGTGTTATAAAGTCAACCTGTAGCTTTAATATAAAGACATGATAGAATCTGAAGCGAGACGATGTATGAAATGATTTTCTCTTTTCGATACAATTGTTACCTATTTTTTGGAATCTTTTCTTCAGTCACATAATGGAAGGGCAGACACGAAAATGACTGAACTAATAGATTGATATGTTTTCCGTCCATGCTAATTTTTTCCAAAAAATCTGAGGTTATGCATTTTCGTCATCCAACTTGAAAGATACCCATGTTTTTGACTTGATATCTAATTGTTCTGCTTAATTATGTACTAGATAAATTGAAAACTTATGCAAATGGTGTTTTTGAAATAAAACACATTGTAATTGAGAAGAAAATTGCAATTTTGTTTGTTTCTATTTACTTTAAAAAAAAATTGTCACTATAGTAAACAATACAGTAAACATTTATCGCCTTCTCTAACAAAGAGCTTCGATTCTTTTGTTCTATTTCAACCTGGTTTTCGACTGTATATTAAAAGGTTATGCATATTGTAGTCTGTTAAAAGGGCATTTTTCAATAAAAGTGTGAATTTCAGACCTAAAAAAATGAAAAATCAACTTGTCGAAATTTTTATTTTTAGAGCTATTTTTAAAATGATATCATTTTCATAATGTATGTACTGTTTCGCAGCGGACATTTGTCCATTACGAAACTGCTTTTAAAGTCATAAGAAACGAGTGACCGGTGAAAAATAATGTTCTTCCAATTCTTAAAACAATGCATACAAACATCATAAACTTAGTCTTCTGTGCTCGAATTTATCATTTTTTTCGTGTAAATTTCGTATAATCGTCAATTTTTTTTTCAATCGGTCAGTGTTGTGAAAATATGGCAGGTAATTAAAGTTCGTGTTTTGAAGACGAAGTTTAACGATTGTCATCTGTTAGTCAACAATTGACGAAAAATAAACAAAAAAGGACGGAAATTAAGCACGTGTTTAACATGTAAATTCAGGTAATTGTTTATTTTAATGACATCCATGCGTATTGTGGTCACCGGATATTTACGAGAACGGAGATGGGTCACACTGAGGTCACCTTGCATACGGAAAATATATCTCGGGAATTGCTTGCTGGAAGGAAGCAATTCAAATAAAGTAAACTTCTTCTAAATATGAATAAATTAAAGAATTTTCTTCAGAAAAAAGTATATGTACATAAGTTTTACAATGAAAACTATCCATTGAGTTATAAAAACATATGCATTATTTTTTTTATTTGAGGTTTCTTATGACTTTAAACGCACATCTTATTGCATTTTAATGTCTCCTATAGACATTCCAATTTGGTTTACTTTATAAACTATAAAGATCTCCTTATTTTCTGAATGTAAGAACCATTTTTTATCAATAAATATTAGACAGTACTTCACATATGAACGTACAACTTATGTTACGTAGTGGACATTGTCATTAGTGTCGTAGTGGACAAAACCGTTTCGATCGTAGTGGACTAAAAGTTTCGTAGTTGACATCAACCCTATTCTATGTTGATAACATACTGAAAATTACATGAAACTAACCCTTGTTATCTGTTTTGCACGAATAGAATTGACAAAAAATAAAAATCTCCAATACTTGTTTCGTAGGTGACCGTTTTGTAGTGGACATATTTACATGGATTTTTTCTCACAATCTCTATATTGCAATAGTAACGAGAATGATTATATTCATCAAAACACATACTAAGCTGTACACTGATTTTATTTTTTTTAATTTTAAAACCAGATACTGAAGGAGATTTGAACCGTTTCGAGGTAGACATTAACAAAAATATTGTATCGCTCTGGTCCCTTTGGTGTGCTCTTTTTTGTCAACAATTAAACGGTCGTTTTTAAAACATCTTTTCTTTTGTAAGACCCGTATGTGTATATCTCTTGCAAACATTGAGCATGAATGTTGAATAGAGAGTATAGAGAAGATGTGTTTTTATGTGTCCGTATATAATCGCCTCCATCCATGCCACCAGATCTATTCCCCTAGTCTGTAATATGGTGGAGTGACCTAAACGATCGGTGGATAATGATTTATACATATTTTGGATTATATTTTTCATTGGATTTTGGATATTTTTACTTTTAAAGTTGAACGACTGTTCCTGATGGATCTGCCATGCCGCCGTGATGCTCAACACTTTTCGTTGTTTTAAAAAAATTATACCTGAACTTTTATTATTAGACCAACATTTAAATTGATTTTTTGGAAAGAAGAACAGACCATGTCTCGTCTCGTATACGTACTGTCTTTGTGAAGTGTGATGAATGTCAATAGGGAAATGCCATTTTGGTTATTTTGAATCATTCAGGAATCAATAGCTTATTAGTCCCTCTAAATATAGTATGTTTCTTTGCTTAAAAAATGTTCAATCTTATTCCATGTACTGACTGCACAAAAAAATACTTGTGTAAAGATGAAACTCATTTTTTTAAAAAGTGGCTGGGACAAAAAATCACGGTTTTGCAGAAAAAATGCCACTAAATCGTGAGATAAATAAGTAAATTTGTTTTAGATATTAACCTGTAAGTTTCTTCATTTATTTTTATTTCCCGTTAATGTTATCAATTAACTGTACATTTGCATTTCAAAACACACAATACCATTGAAATTCTGAAAGACACATTTAATAGTTTTCAGTTACTATTATCCGATAAAGAAATTACGATTATCAAACAAGAAAAAATCCATAGAGTTAAGCGCTTAGACAATTTCAGTGCACCGTTAAGATTCAAATATGATGGAATGGTATAGAAGAACCTTGCAGCTGAGTAACTAGTGACAAAAACATGCTACATTTGAGTAAAATGACTGTAAAGATTTTACCTATATCTGCCGTCGCCATATTGGGATAATCGTAATTGCAGTTACGATTATCTCTTTAATACCAGTGGCTTTGGAGTAATTCCCCTTAGCCTAGAAAAAACACAAGAAATGATATTCGATATACATTATAAAAATAAGATCAAAAGTTTTAAAAACGTTACAGGTGTTGACTCAAACATATAGGGCCAACTATGTTAAATAGAAAAATTGAAAAGCAACTGGTTTACTAGCGTACTTAAACAACTTATCAATCAAATGGCTATGTCAGCTGCTATGTATTATTCAGTACACACTCAAGCTGGGTTATAAGATCAACCAACGACAGTTTAAACAATGTTTAGCCATTTCCCTTTGAAGTTGCAACATCTGTCTAGGTGTATAATATAAGAAGATGGAAGAAATGAAATAACTCATCTTTCCACTCAATTGATGGTGGCACACATTCGTCCATTATCCCTCGCAAGTCCGCTATGTCAGATTACTTATGAGATTACGTCACAACAAAGAAGAGGCTAAAGATAGCAAAGTATTTTCATTCTTAAAATTGGTAGCTAAATGACAAGACTATGGCAAAAAAAAAAAAAAAACAGAAAAGAAACAAAAGCACACAACATATAAACAGAAAATCTAGACTGAACAACATGAACCTCACCAAGTACCTGGAAGTGATCTCAGATCACCCAGAAGGGTAAGCAGACACATATGTCACCAGTTTCCTTGTTCAAGTGTAAACACGATGATTTTAAGTAAGAGTCGATTGTTCATTTGTTGTTCAGCGACTTTATTACCACCAATTGACTTAGGACAAAGACGTAACTTATTCATTTATAAGAATTTATTCACATTATTATCATGTATTATATGGATTCAGGTAAAATTATTCACATTATTGTTTTGAATACATGTAAACTTATTCACAATATTGTTTGGGATTCAGGTAAAATTATTAACAGTATCGATTTGGATTCAGGTACTAGTAAAAAGGTAATTGGAGTTCAAATTATTAAAATCAATGGCTTGCAATCTTATATGGAAATCCCATGTTATAAGAAATTATAGGTTAGTTGACACACTTAGGAATACTTGTAAACATATTCCATACAGTTGACATGTTTAAAATTATTTATACATGAATAAGTACGTTGACCTTCAAATGAATTATTTCATTTGACTGTCATGAAAATCTTTGTTATTCACTGAAGTTACCAGGATTTTATTACAATGCGAAAATTTGAAGACCACTAGTGGAATGGAACGACCGACACCCTGGTTTAATGATTAACACAAATTAGGTTAATAGATTTAAATACATCACTGGGAGAATTGAAGATTTGGTTTTGTAATTTTGCTTAGATTCGTCTCCTTTTTTTTTTTTTTTTACATTTAGACCTTAGTAAATGTTTTTTTTTTCATAATAGGCAATCCCCACCGTATGAACTAATTAACTTCGGTGGTACATTGATCACGCATCATTCATTGTGTGAATGGAATATTTTACAACAAACGAATATCGCATTTATAAATTTTCAATAACATTAAGATGAATGTCAAGGAAAAATAACATATTTTTTCTACAGACTTTGAATTACACTAACTTATGTGTGAGACTGTTACCACTGTATGTCATATATTTCTACATAGTTCTTTCCACAAACGAAGAAGGTATTGGATTCTTTATCAGTCCATATATCGCTTACGTTATTCAATTTTTCAAGTTTTTCTTTCAATGGTCGCAAGTTCTGTTCATTTTTCGATATAACACTAATGCAACAATTGAATTCTGCGACAAAAAGAATGCCATCTGGCCCAAAAGTCAAAGCTACTGGTGCTGTTTTTAACTGAACTGTATTTTTCAATTCTGTCTCCTGAAATGTTGTGAAGCTGACACATTTGGACTCTTGTATTGTAACAGCTAATCGTCCTGATTCCTTATCGACTGCTAGGTCATCTGATATTCCAGATGCAGTAGTCCTCATGAACACCATTGGATTTTGCAAATCAGGAGTCTTTAAGACGTTGTTGCTCATAATATACAGTGTAGTGTCAAACATATCAATTCCACATACATAGTTTGTGAAAGTGTGCGACTTTACTTGTTTTATGTTGTCTTCTTTTATCTCACAACTTACACCGCAATTGCCATTGAAAGTCACAAATAAACGTCCACTACTTTTGTCATAACATATGCGTTTGGGTGTACCTGTTTGATTAATGAAAACAGAGGTGACAATCTGGTTAGTTTGTAAGTTTATAATTTCACACAGTCCAGTTGAAGAGATGACAACACATTTTTCGGAATTTATACAAGCACCACTCGAAAATTCTTTTTCTTTTAACCCTAATATAGACCGAAATTTAAGTGATAATGTTTCAAGTTGAACACGATTGGATTTGAATAAATTGTTCCTTTTATTTGAAATTTTGTTGATGTGTTTTAAAACTGATATTTTCCCTAGCATTTCAACCTTTGACAAAGCTTCTGAAATATCCTTAAAACCAGTTGACACACCAATATCCTGATTTTCATTCAAGAGTCTTTTGATGTTTGATTCTTTATTTGCTAATTCAACCTTAATATTCTCTTTTGCTACCAATGTTTGACTTCTTGATCCAAAGGAGTTAACTGTTCTTAATCTTGAAGTCCAATCATCTAAAACTAATGTGTGTCCCTGTGCTTGTTTTATGACGTTATCAAGTTCGGTTAGTAAATCGTCTTGCAATAAACTTGACGTTTTGATAAATTCATGGCAGAGATCGTCCATTTTTTTCTTCAGATTGGTGGTTGTTGATATAGCCTCTTTTTCCATGCATTGAAAAGATGATTTTAAGCTTTCTTTATTTTCACCTTTTAGTTTGATCAGCTCATTTAAACTGCATTTTACATTGTCTAATTCAATCAAAAAAAGCTCAATATTTTCTGCTTTTATATCACCCAATTCTTCGATGCATTTCACCTCACACGTTCTATGGTTTACAGTTAGACAAACAACACAACATGGCACTGAATGGTCTAAACAGTACACGTCTAACGGCTTAGTCTCGTGTATACTGCAAAACGCATTTGTTTCTGCCAAGAACGTAAAGTCATCGTTAGTTGAAGTAGTAATTGTAAAAGTTTTATGTGTTGTAGTAGTCTTAAACCGACGATGAAGATCGCAACATTTCTGACAGAGAGCCTCACCACAATTACTACACCAAACTGTGGCATCAATTGATACATTCTCAGAACGTTCACATGGGTGACATTGTTGTCTATTTTGCATGGTTGGATGATTTGTATCAATTTGTCTGCAACATTCAGCTGATGGAAGAGCAGGACCCCAAGAGGAATTATGACTATTTGGATTGTTTACTTCGACTTCGATTCTGCACACTGGGCAGTTGTAGGTTTTTTGTTCTGGTTTGGTAATTGTCGATATTATATACTCTGAAATGCATACTTCACAAAATAAATGGGAACACGGCAGAACTTTAGGTGTTTTCAACGTCTCTAAACAAATAGCACAATCTTGAGTAACATCCCCCATTTTGTTCTAAAACGAAAGTACAAAGTACAAAATTAAATAATAATACTATTAGTTGAATTGTCGTTTAAGCATGTAGTGAATCCGGAAATATATTTTATAAAAAACTTTATCCGATAAGATTTCCACATTATTATTAAATAAATGTATTTGAACAGTGATATGTTTTAGTGTTAAAAAAAAGTTAAGGTTTGACGTATACCATGTTTATTTGTGCAAAAATCATTATTAAGTTTAATTAGTACTATTTATTCATATATTGTGAGTTTTATCAATTTTGTATGTAGATTTTTTTTATCATTAATATATGATTAAAATTTTTCGGTGGAAAGGAATACAACATAGTTTGCAAAAGCAAAACTAAAGATTACATATCGAACGCATAATAAGTAGACATATTTCAGACAATACATTGATAAAAACAACGGCAATTACCAAACAGTCTACAAATGATAAAAGAAAAATTAGAAATATTCAGCAACACGAATACCACCGAGAACATGTATTCGGAATGTTCGGTAGTTTCCGCTTCATATGGGTACTCGTATTACTTCTATAAAAAAAAAGAATCAGTTATGAGTCGTTTTCGGGACGTCAAGACGGGCGTAACTGTTGCTTCGATCACCGCAAAATAGTTGTGGTCATCTGTGACTATGATGCATATATTTAGATTTGGTCAATCAAATTATTTCGATGTCCATAAACGATTCCAAATGACGCGTTGATTCTAACTTCTAGTTTCCTGTAAGCAGCAACACGCATTCATGAAATCATAATATGAAACTCAAGATTGGAATGTGGCCTTCTGAAAAGTTGCTACACCGAAATGTAAAGTTCCAAAGGGAAAATTGAAACTGTATCCTCTGTCGACAAGTTTTATTCTCGGTCAAATGCTAGATATAACTGTAAGTCAAGATATCAAGCTATCTGGACAGTATCCTTGGCATCCTTTATTCCAACTGTTGACTTGAATATATATTTAAAGTCATTGCTAAACGCAAAACCAGTAAGAAATAATAAGGAGGCAAACACAAACAATACTAGTAAGTAAAAGTAAGGAACGCGAATTAACATCGCAATTACCAGAGATTTGCCGCCATCAAAATAATCCAATGGTCGATGGATATCCGTGATAGAATATTCTACATGAGCTCCTCACATCATAACTATCATAAATAATGAATATACTGTTGAAATCTAGGTCCAATCTGTAAAAGGCGTTTTCACAGTATATGGAACTGGAGTAAAATACTTTTCTTGCAGAACATATACTGTATATTTGATTAGAATGTAAAATGTTCTACCTAAGGTCAAGAGGAAATTAACATTTTGAACATAAAAAACGCTTTAATTCAACAAAAATTCAAAAGGAGGACATGGAAATCACTCAATAGATTAAAACGTTATATGTATATGTCCACCTTTCTTTTACACGAAGGGGACACATATAGATTGCCGCTCTTTAGTAGACAATGAATGTATTTTGAAAACTAGGATAAAAAGTCATTTAAGCTCTAGCGCTTTTTTTGTGGTAACCGATTGATGTCATTGATGCTAACTGTTCGGTGTACATTGTGTAATGTATGTTTCAACGAACTTTAATTTAGATTTATTATCAAATTACATTGGCATTTTTTTCGTTTTCGAATTTTGAATGATTTTTTTTCTGAAATTACTTATAAGTTGATTCCTCTTACCCTTCAAGAGCACATGCGATCACCCCCAGTTTTTGGTGGGGTTCTATAGCTAGTTGCTCAGTCTTAAGTTTTCGTTGTTTTGTCTTTGGTGTATGTTATTTGTCATTTTCGTTTTTAGCCATGGCGTTATCAGTTTATTTTCAATTTATGAGTTTGACTGTTCCTCTTGTATCGTCCCTCTTTTTAATTGTCAATGTTTGAATGTCCAGGCTTTTGTAAATCTTCTAATATAGTCCAAATTGGATTTAAAACAATGGAAAGTGCATAAAATTGTCTATAATTGGCAGGATTTATGTAAGACAAGTTATATATCCCCTAAGTTACACAATATAATTGCATGTTGTATTACCATCTATTCATCTTTTTTGTCACGAGGAGATATTTATATCTAAATAATGATGGTGGTCGATCATACATGTCGGATGATGGTGGTCGATCATACATGTCGGATGATGGTGGTCGATCATACATGTCGGATGATGGTGGTCGATCATACATGTCGGATGATGGTGGTCGATCATACATGTCAGATGATGGTGGTCGATCATACATGTCGGATGATGGTGGTCGATCATACATGTCGGATGATGGTGGTCGATCATACATGTCGGATGATGGTGGTCGATCATACATGTCGGATGATGACAAGGCATCAATTTATTTTATTAAAAATTATGTCAGTTTCTAAAATTAATATAAGACAACGACATTAGTCAACTATATAAAGGTGCTCGACCTACATGCTCAGGCTAATTTGTCAAGACAGAACTATCAAATATATTCACTACGATCTTAAGTTATTACGTACAAAAGTGTTTCCATGAAAACATATTACAATAATTCTCATTTTTTCTATTGAGTTTTGTCTATTTTGGAATATTGTGTTTTATTGAATATAAAAAAAAAAGATATGGTATGATTGCCATTGAGACAACTATCCACAAGAGACCAAAATGACATACATTAACAACTATAGATTACCGTACGGCCTTCAACAATGAGCAAAGCCCATACCGCATAGTCAGCTATAAAAGGCCCCGATATGACAATGTAAAAAAATTCAAGCGAGAAAACTAACGGCCTTATTTACATATTATGTTATATGAATGTTTGTGTTATTCGGACGCCATTGCGAGTTGACCATGGACTGTTTGTGTAATTCGGACGCCATTGCGAGTTGACCATGGTGCAATATCTGTTATTCGGACGCCATTGCGAGTTGACCATGGTGCAATATCTGTTATTCGGACGCCATTGCGAGTTGACCATGGTGCAATATCTGTTTCAAAAATGACGACGGATATGTTTCAATTACCAAAGCCCTGTCCCCTCCCTGAGTGTAACCTTAAAACAAATCACCACTCACGTGAACAGCATGACGGTAGAAGCATGAAGAGCGGGACATACCTACCCTCATTGAGAATCTGAGGTCACCCCCGGTTTTTGGTTGGGTTCGTGTTGCTCTGTCTTAAGTCTTTTTTGTTGTGTTTTGTATACTCTTTTTTATCTGTTTTGTCTTTTCCTTTTGCTGTTACCTATTGTTAGATATTATACGTGTTTTTCTCTGTTCTATGAGCGTCACTGATGAGCCTTATGTAGACGAAACGCGCGTCTGGCGTATCAAATTATTATCCTGGTACATTTGAACACTTTTCTCCCATTTATTTGTATTGTAGTCCTGTTATATAATGTTGTCATTTTGATGTAATATTTCACATTGCAATAAAAGTGGGAGGTTTGGCATGCCACACAACCAGGTTCAACCCACCATTTTTTTTTCCTAAAATGTCCTTTACCAAGTCAGAAATGGCCACTGTTATATTATAGTTTGTTTCTGTGTGTGTTACATTTTAATGGTTTGTGTCAGTTGTGTCTTAGTTCTCCTCTTATAATTGAATCATATGTGTTATGTTTGTAACCGGGATTTGTTTTTTCTCACTCATTCGATTTATGAATTTTGAACAGCAGTATACTACAGTTGCCTTTATTTACAATGGCGTTGTGAGTAAATTTACGATTTATGATTCTAATGTGACTCAACCCGAGATTTTTGAAATGTAAAGGTTGTGTAGGCGTTTTTTTTTCCAAGAGTAAACGCAAGCACGTTATAGACAAACAAGTGAGTATTAACTTTTAAAATTTATAACAAAAACCTTTGTTTTAAAATCTGCAAAAATCTTTGCCACAAAATCCAAATATTTTATAAACTGAATAAAACGAAAGAGAGTATTGCTTTGCACGCACGACTTTTCCCCCTGGCATACGACAAAATTACACATCTCTAATATTCAGTATCTTTGCTGTTTCGATATAATTGCACTTTGAAAATGTCGTAATACATATGGCTACAGAAGGGGTCATTAACCTTAGAAAATGATTCAGGCATAAGATAAATTATCTTATTCCAATGGTGGACCCCTTATTGACAATTTCAGTACAATGATTATTATATAACTTGTCTGTGTGCAATGCCATTAGTTAACTTGCTAATTAATGGATATTACTTTATAAAGAATCTACACTTCTTTTGCTACACGTTTACATCTGACTTCATGAGAAATGACAGCCGTATCATTTTGCACAAGAGTAATGCCCTCCGAAAGGTTTGCAATCAACTTCGGTTTATAAAACGTAATACTTTATTGACGTATTTAAAAAAAAAAATAAATAAAGACAAATTGGAAATACAATAACTATGAACAAAAAAATATACATTTTTGTTAGTCTTGTATTATTTTAATTTTAGTTTCTTGTGTACAATTTGAAAATTAGTATGGCGTTCATTATCACTGGACTAGTATATATTTCTTTAGGGGCCAGCTGAAGGACGCCTCCGGGTGCTGGAATTTCCCGCTACATTGAAGACCTGTTGGTGACCTTCTGCTGTTGTTTTTTATTTGGTCGGGTTGTTGTCTCTTTGACACATTCCCTATTTCCATTCTCAAATTTTATTATAAAGTTGAAGTGTTTTTGTAATCGCCAGAAGGTGTTACGGACGCCACTATGTGCTTGTATATCAATGGAAAATAGATAAAGTCATTCTTGTTATGGAAAATATTTTCTCAGAAAACATGCAGATTCAACCGACACCATGATTTTGTACGCTGTACACTACTATTCCCCAATATTAAATTGAAAGATCTAATATTATCATCAACCATTGACTATTCTATGTTAAAAAAATCTTACATTTATTTCAACAAAACCAAAACACTGAATCGATATCAAAATGCTGGACCTTTTTTCATCGACAAACTATTTGTTTAGTCTGTTGTATTACTATATACTAGCTATTTCAAAATCATCGAGGGTATTACAATGCCTTCTTTTGTTCACATCTGGTCCAGATGTGAACGAAGTGTTGGCCGACTTATTAATATACTCATATATATCATAATCATGCGTACAGAATATAAATGAAATAATTAACACAAATGCACCAATCGACACGTTTTAAGATTTTAAATTCATAAACTTTTTAAAAACAGGTTTCTAGACTTGTTTGAAACTTAGGTTTTCTCACCTGGGATACTTGTTTTAATCTTCAATAATAGTTTATTCTAATCAATGTTTGTAACAAGATTTTACGGAGAGTACCGATATTTCGAGCCTTCTAAAAGTTGTTATATATTGAAAGACATTTGCTATTAAGGAAATATAAGGCCAGCAAAATATGTCCATGTGTTCAAGGAAGACAGTGTTGAAAAAAATTGGAGAAAAACATAACCTTTTGATTTTTCATATTATGTGAATTACTTTGTTTTCATCAAAAGCATATTGTAAAATCATCAGAAACCTCAAATTAAAAAAAAATAATGCAAATGTATTTTATAAAGCAATGGATAGTTTTCATTAAAAAACTTATGTACATAGACTTTTTTCTGAAGAAAATTCTTTGGTTTGTTCATATTTAGAAGCAGTTGGACTTTATTAGCAATTCCCTGACATATTTTCCGTATGCAAAATCGACATCAGCGTGACCCATCTCGTACAAATCCGGTGATTGCAATTCGCATGTATGTCCTTAAAATAAACTATTATCTGATTGTACATGTTAAACACGTGCTCAACATGCATGCTTTTTGTTGTTTGTTGACAAACAGGTGATAATCGTTAAACTTCGGCTTCAAAACACGAACTTTAATTACCTACCATATTTTCAAAACAACACTGACCGATTGAAAAAAATGACGATTATACGTTATTTATGCGAAAAAAAATGATAAAATCGTGCGCAGAAGATTAAGTTTATGATGTTTGCATGCATTTGTTCAATAATTGAAATGACATTATTTTTCACCGGTCACTCGTTTATTATGACTTTAAGAATTTTAAAACAACTTTTAAAAGATATTTCAGGGATGAAGTATTTAATACAAATATGAAAACAAAAGATTCCTGGTCAAAACTTTGTAATTGTTTTATAATACTAGATATATAAAGACGGGCTCTAAATTGGGTTGACTGTTTAGATGGTTGACTTGACCAAACAACAACAAACTAAACGCGGGACTTTTATCTATGTAGGTGTCAGACCACCAATTAAAAGTCCCTATCTGTTCAACCAAATTTTGCAATTTTCATAACTTTCTAAATTTCTATCTTAAGTTTAAACTCTTACAAACCAGGTATTTCCTGAATCGCACAGGTATCACCTTTCTTCATGCCAATTTTCGACATTCCTTTAAAGCCATATAAGAAAGAAGAGACCTTCCGAATGGATGTACCACTAAAAATAACCCCTGGTTTTCTTGAAATCTTAAATTAGTATACTATGGAGCGCATTAATCCTTAATTTTTAATTTCAAGTCATAGACAAGTACATTTGGTCTCAAAATGGTCTTAATATATTTCTCTTTCACCAAAAGTTTCATTTCAGCAAATTTGTTGGGTAGTTTAATTTAACAATGACATCAAATGCACTATTTTTTGTACCGAGTAGGCCTACTTTTACATACGTTCTAAATTTGAAGGAGTAATTTGTCTGACACCTGTATCCTCATACATAATTTTGGTTTCTGACGCAGTTTAGACAAAAGTTAAATTGTGTGTGGACGATATACTTTTATATGTATATTAATTGGCAGATTTTAAAATTTTCTTTTTTTTCTGTGTTTGCTTAATTTTTATAAGCAGTATTAAAATGAATATTTAGTCGAAAAATGGTGTAAAACATAAAAAAGTTTATACATATCTGTAATCAGAATTAGTTCAAGATATCGATGTTTAAAGAAATTATGTAATGTAAAACTTACCTTCCGCCACAGTCGTTAAAATTGACAAAGCAAGAAATAGTTTGTACATTTCTGTGACATTTCGAGTAGTGTTCAGGAACTATGCACTGTCTAAACAGCAACCTGCACTAGACGTCTGTTAAAGTATTGTCTACAATGCAGATAAATATACCTGATAAGATTTTTGATACCATATTTTTCCAAAAGTGAATAAGTTAAAAAGATTAAATAGGACATTTGCATTTCGGTTGAAATTCAACAATCAATTTAGAGTTCACTTGTTTATATTTATATAATTTTTACGTATACATATGCAAATTAAAAGTCTTTTAATTATACAATCAATGTACGATTTCAATTTTCAAAAGTTTCTATAAGTATTAAAGTCATAAGAAACGAGTGACCAGTGGAAAATAATGTTCTTCCAATTCTTGAACCAACGCATACAAATATCATAAACTTAGTCTTCTGTACTCGAATTTATCATTTTTTTCGTGTAAATTTCGTATAATCGTCAATTTTTTTTCAATCGGTCAGTGTTGTTGTGAAAATATGGAAGGTAATTCGTGTTTTGAAGCCGAAGTTTAAGGATTGTCACCTGTTTGTCAACAATTGACGAAACATAAACAAAAAAGCATGGAAATTGAGCACGTGTTTAACATGTAAATACAGATAATAGTTTATGTTAAGGACATCCATGCGTATTGTGGTCACCGGATTTTCACGAGATGGGTCACACTGAGGTCACCTTGCATACGGAAAATATGTCGGGGGAATTGCTTGCTGGAAGGAAGCAATTCAAATAAAGTAAACTTCTTCTAAAAAGGAATAAATTAAAGAATTTTCTTCAGAAAAAAGTATATGTACATAAGTTTTATAATGAAAACTATCCGTTGAGTTATAAAAAACATATGCATTATTTGTTTTTGACTTGAGGTTTCTTATTACTTTAACCTTTAATTCAGCATTTTTTCATATGCGTTCAAAAACTATTTGAAATTGGGCAATCCAATACTCAAAATCTTAATACAAGGTGAGAATTAGCATTCACAGAACCAAAATAAAAGTTTAATGTTGGACCATTTGAACCACAATATTAACAAATTAAAAATCAGACCACAAATCAAAAATCAAAATACACGGTTTGATTCGGCATTTTTTTTGCTCCGAACTCCTTAGCAGTGAGGACAATAACCGCCAAAAATAATATCCCAAAATTCCTTTTGTGGCATTTAAAATAGTGGTAAAGCCTGTTTTGCATTTAGAAAAAAGTATTATACGCATTTACATGATCACGAACATTAAAATGACAAAAATGAAGAAATGATTATTGAAGTAATATGAATATCTTATTCACATGTTTAAAGCGTGTGGTATTTAACGAGCTGATTTTATGGTTTGAAATAACAATATAAATACGTATTACTCGATTTATTTCACGTGACTGGGCGGAGTTTAACCGGTTCGCTCATAATAAACCAGTCCATCTATAGATAGGTGTATTAGGATAAACTCATCAATGAAGTGTCCAGTAATTATTTTGTAAATTCCTTTGATGACACTGATAGGTGATTAGAAATCAGTAATAATTATAACGGCAATCATCCTTATCACACACATCTTCAAATAGACTGTCCTTATGCAAATTAAAACATAGCTCCGCCCGATCAGTTGAAATAACATTGGTAATACTACAAAATACTTAGGAATTAAGATCATATCTTGAGGAAAGAGAGGAGTCTAGTTCTATTAACAAGAATCTTATAGTTTACTTTATTAATATAAAAACTTGCATAAACACAATTCAGTGCACACAATGAGAAACAGTACTGATGACTTTCTTGACAACAGAGGACCTGTCTTTGTTATATCTGTTATCGAAGGATTAGGTATAATTATTTTGAATACAGTCCTTCTTGTTGTTTCAAGCAAGATTAAAAAGGAAATCAGAAATCAACTACATATATTTTATACGTTTATTGGAGTATGGGATCTATTGAATGGTTCCATGTTACTGGTGTCTTCATTCACCTACTTTTATAAAGATTTTGATCTTTTCCACAACTTCAAGATGTGTTACTCAATTGTCTCATTGACCCAAAGCCAGATGTTCATAACTGGATATTTACTTTTATAACTGACATTTGTGAAATGTTTTTCAATCATCACTCCTCTGAAATGTCTAAAATATGTCACACGTGAAATGGCCATTCGTCTATCTTTTAAAGTGTGGATGTTAACTTCTGGACTTGTATTATTTCCATCACTGATCTGGGTACAAAACCATTTTGATACACCAGTGCAAGAATGCGACCTGTACGAGGTTTATAGAGACAACATTGGACACTTTATAACTTTAAGAAAATCAGCCATGGGAATTTTTATTTTCTCTCTGATAATATTGAATTCAATGGTTGTGATGACAATAATAAACAGAAACAAAAGAGTTGGAGTTTTGAATCGTAGACTAGATGCTAATACTTCCATTTATAAACCCAATATTGAAGAAAGCAGTAAAATTGATACTAGTTCTTGTTCAACTGCTGGAACACCAAATGATGAACCTTGTTTTAAAGAAATTCTAGGAAAGAAAGTGGAAACTAAAACTTCGATTGATGAACCTACTTACAACAAAGTTATAGAGAGTAAACTAGACACTAGGGATACTTTAACTGACTCTTGTACCATAGGAGTTTCGAATAATGTACCGTGTACCTCAATTGTAGTTGCTGAACCAGGTCACAACGGAATTGTAGAAGGAAAACTAAATACTAAGTCTAAGATGTCTGTTCTAACGCTGGAAACAAGTGAAAGTCGACCATCAAAAATAGAAATTGTCAGGTCTGTGGATGAACCTGGTACCAGTGAGCAGAAGAGGACAATAAATGATTACGGTCAGAAGCGTAAACTAACGACCAAGCAGCGACTAATAGGAACAAAGACCTACAATTTAATGAAGTCTAAAAACTTTAAGGCCTATTTGACAGTTCTCATGCACATAGGATTCCATTTTCTAAGTGGTCTGCCAGCATTTGTATTTTCATCTAACGAACAATTGTTGTCTTATTATATCAGTAGCAGAAGTATTAGATTTATCTGTGCTATGTGTAGATATTTTGTTTCATTAATGAATCCCATTCTAATATTACTTAGAATACCAGTTTTCAGGTCAACATTGAAGACATTGTGTAGTAAATGTATACAAAGACAACCCAAATATTACTGACAAAATATCTATCAATTTATGTCATGGTGGAATTTGTGTAACATGGTATTCAGTATTTGGATACCAATTCCAGAATAACGTGCTTCTTTCGCTTCATACATAAGCCCATGCTCGAACTACAATACAATTTGTGTGTACATGCGTATTTTATATATTTCATGAATTAAAAAGACTTTCAAACTCTTAAAAGATGCACATGTATTTATTAATACGTCTATTATGACTGCAATGTGTTACATTGACATTTGACATATTTGACCCAGACACGACAACCGTTCATGATGGCTGTTCAAATTCCCTCCCTTCGAGAAAACACATGGCCAGTCGTTTACTTGTTCAACAACAACAAACGCTCTACACTTATACACATCGGACATAGAAATGACCATAATTGTCCCAATCAGAATCGAAATAATTGATGCAAGCTATACTTTATTGTAGTTTTAACATGGCTATTTATAATATTCATGGCATTTAAGCAATCGCTGTCGATGCTGCAAACATGATTACGAATGTAATGCCATCCCATGTTAAAGATACTAAAAAGTTTAGCTTGCATCAATTATTTCTAAAGTATAAGCACTTTAATATAAAAAAAGAAAATGTGGTATGATTGCCAATGAGACAACCGTCCACAAGAGACCAAAATGACACAGAAATTAACAGCTATAGGTCACCGTACAGCCTTGAAAAATGTGCAAAGCCCATACTACATAGTCAGCCATAAAAGGCCTCGAAATGACAATGTAAAACAACCCAAACGAGAAAACTAACGGCTTTAAAAAAAACAACTTACAAAACACAAATATGTAACACGTAATCAAACGACAACCACTGAATTACAGACACCTGACTTGGGACAGGCACATACATACATAAAGTGGCGGAGTTAAACATGTTAGGGGTATCACAACCCTCCCCTTACCTGGGACAGTGGTATAACAGTATAACATAAGAACGAACTATAACTATGTACATCCCGACAACATATGTAATTATAACTGAAAAAAGTATCACAACAATTGGTAACTAACACTGACTAGCAAGCTACAAAGCACCAAAAAAATGACAAGTGTAAAACAGCTCAAAGAGGAAAACCAATAGTCTAATCTATATACAAAACAGAACTCCACACCAACATACGACAACGACTTTGTTTGAAACCAGGAAATTCAGTTTTATTTGCATTTTTTTGTTCCCAATTTCTAAACAGTTTTATGCCATAACGAATAAAATCATTCCCAGCCTTTTGAGGTATATAACCGATTGGTACACTTTCATAGATATCCATACATGTATACAAAAGTTACTTTCCTGAAACTTCTTAAGTAGTATGAAAATGTGTGATAAAGTCTCAGTGATATCTATGCACTTATTCGCTCAAACTATTTTCTGGAAACCAAATGTCTTCAGAGGTCGACGACGACGCTGACATCATAACATTAGGTGAATGCAAGATGTTTGTGATCGTATACAATCATGATATCAGAAACAGGAAAAGTATTAACAAAAATGCATTATTTTATTTAATCAAAGACATAAACAAGAATCTCAACTTCATGTTAGTAAGTCTAATTATCAGTGTAATAGAAAATATTGAATGAGATTAACCGGCACTTGAACTTTGATTAAGATTTCATCTATCGATCATTCTGCAAGAGTAGTTATTTGATATATAACATTTATATGTTTTTACAGCTGGCTTGATATGACTAGTATGCGTTTCTGCTTTCTTTCTTTTATCTGTTGTTAATGTAAAACATTTGTAATTATTTACATTTCTTCTTTGTGAGGACGAAACGTCGATCTCGTATGAGGTTAAACTGCGGACATTAAACTTTTATCATACAAATGGCAGGAACAGAAGGTAAATATACAAAAGAACGGGTTAAACAAAATTTCCTCTGACAAATATTTTATTTCACTTTTTTATGTTTTGTCCGGGATTTTATATTTATGAATTTTAACACTATTATTTGAACTAACGAAACATACAGGAATGGTGACATTCATAAACTTGTCTCCCGCTAAGCCAAGAGACAGGGCAAATCGTCCCCTTCGTTTCAGCTAATAAAAATATGGCATTTTAACGTTAATTGGTAATTTGAAATGACTGAAGTCATTAGGTTCTGTTATCGTAATTGGTATTGGCCATTCGTTTCATATCGTGAAGTATTAAAGTGAGAGGGTTAGCGCTATAGAACCAGGTTTAATTCACCATTTTCTACTTTTGAAAATGCCTGTACCAAGTCAGGAATATGACAGTTCTTGTCCATTCGTTTTTGATGCGTTTTGTTATTTGATTTTGCCATGTATTATGGACTTTCCTAATTGATTTTCCTCTGAGTTCAGTTTTTTTGTGATTTTACTTTTTTTCATACGCACTTTAATTTCAATTTTGTTCTTACCTTACAAAACTATTCCGCAGTTTTGTATGATGTTAACATTTCGTTATGGAGGTAACTTATTAACAAGTAAAACGACACACTGAATCGACGAGTGTTCCTAATGTTATAAATTCAATCGGCATCAGTAAAAAATAGTCGTCTACTTTTCATATACAGTTCTGTCATTCCTATTCTAATAGATATCGGAAGATGTGGTGTGAGTGCCAATGAAACAACTCTCCATCCAAATAACAATTTAAAAAGTAATCCATTATAGGTTAAAGTACGGCCTTCAACACGGAGCCTTGGCTCACACCGAACAACAAGCTATAAAGGGCCCCAAAATTACTAGTGTAAAACCATTCAAACGGGAAAACCAACGGTCTTATCTTTATATTAAACAAAACGAGAAACGAGAAACACGTATATATTACATAAACAAACGACAACTACTGTACATCAGATTCCTGACCACAGAAGAAAATTACTTATATCTAAATTTTGCACTACACATTTGCAATAGACTAACAAACTGCATACAAATACAAACAAAAAATGTTATTTCTATATAAATTTTATAAAAAGAAAAAAACATCTTAATCGAACCTTTCTTTACCATTTATTTAATATTTTTTTAAATATAGCTGCAAGTGATCTTATTTTATGAAACTTGCTTATATTACACTCAAAAAAGGCAAAAAGCGTAACAAAAATATCGGACTCCAAGGATAATTCAAAAAGGGTGTTTGTCACAAGTTAGGAATTCCCGTGCTTGGTTGATGTCTGTCATATTTGTTTTCGTTCTTCGCTTTATAATTAATTAGACTGTCATTTTTTTCTGTGAATTGTTTCATATTTTGTCATACCGGGGACTTTATAGGTTACTTTACGTTATAAGTTTTGATCATAGTTGAATATACATCCCTATATAACTGTTTATATCCTTATATCATTTGGTTAAGGGGGTTGTTGTTTTATTGGCATGCAAATCACATAACCTTTTGTTTTATATTGGAGTTCTCATTGACAATAAAACCACATCAACATATTATCTTTGGAAGATTTAATGGCAGTCCTATCTCATCACCTTATTTTCATATTGGAATTATCATTGACAATTATACCACATTACCGTATTGGGTTGGTATTCTCAATGGCAATCATATTTTATTAACTTAAACCAGCAAAATCCGTTGTCAATTTATCAAAATGTGCAATCAATTACAAATGAGTAAATGATTGTGCGCTTCGTCAAAAATTAGACTGGTACCTATCCTTAGGAATATGAAATTTACTATTAACCTTAGATTCACCCCTGTATTAGAGGAAATATTGCAGTCTGCTTGTATCATTGATGGTGAACACAATGTAAGTGTTATTGACTTCACGTACCTTCGATCAGTGACTCTGAATTATCAAGGATACCAATTTTGATATTAATTAATATATCCTGTCACTTAGAGATTAAAGTCAAGATCTCTTTTGATTGTATGCCGAAGCAACTGATTTAGTGATTAAGTAATACAAAAATTACCGTGGCCTGCCGCATAGAAACACAATAAATATTCGAACTTGTTTCCAAATATAACTCAAATCTATTCATGAGAGCAATATATAAAAGATGTATAGTGATTAATATTGAAGGTTATTAAAGAAGCAAAAGTTGGTAAGGCGAGAGAAAAGTCAAGAGGCATCAGTGTTATAGGCTCAAGGACTTTTTATATCCTTGAAATGTACATTCACTGTGGAAGTTTGATTTTAAACAACAGATGATAAACTTTTTAAGCTTTATTGAAACGTAGTTTATGTTATAGATAATATGCATTATCTGACTTATATACCGTCAAAACATATTATTTTTTATAAAGATTTGCAAAATCTAGTATCCTATTTTACCGACAACACTTAAGTGGGATATTCCTTTCTAATGCGTTCAGGTTTTAGTACGCCCTACGGTTCGTTTAGAATGTGAAAAAAAACCCTCACTTATTAATCTAGATATAAACCTTTTAAAAAATATTATCCATACACAAAAAAAATATTACTGTAACTGCATGAAATAAGACACAAATGTATTGTTACCATCCGATAACGGTGTATATGTCGTGTACAAGTTGCAATTTTGTACATGTTATAACATGTACAAAAATATTGTACATGTTATAACTTGTATAATGCAAAAATACAAGTTATAACATGTACAAAAGTACCTCATACATGTTATAACCTGTACAAACTATTGCTTAAAAATGGTTTTAACTTGTACAAAATCGAAAAGTAAGGATATTTTTCTATTATCGCAACAGCTGATATTGACCACAATAACATTTTCATAACTTTTTTATTATTCCTTCATGTTAGTGTGTTATGTCCTTTTTTGATACAGTTAATGTCCAGGGGTCGGTATTACGAAGCATTCATAAGACCTGTCCTAAGATATATATCTTAGGACATGTCTTATGATCGTCTTATGACTATCTATGGACATATCTTTATTTGATGAATTATAATTGTGAGTGTCCACTTTGAAGTCAATAGTAAAATACTTTCATTCTAGTTGACACTAAAAAACATAAAGGATATCCAGGAAAGATGTGTCTACAAATAAAATTGGGAATTGGAATCGGGTATGTGTCTAACGACAACCAATGGAGCAGACAACATCCAAAGGCTACAAATAAATGCTTTCAAAGTAGCCTATTTATTGTTGTTCTTTCTGCATTGGTGAATTTAAATGTATATTTTACTTCTTGAAGATTAAATTTAAATTTTGTACAAGTTAAAATCATTTTTAAGCAATATTTTGTTCAGGTTATAACATGTATGAGGTACTTTTGTACATGTTATAACTTGTATTTTTGCATCATACAAGTTATAACATGTACAATATTTTTGTACATGTTATAACCTGTACAAAATCGCAACTTGTACACGACATATACAAGACACAAATGTATTGTTACCATCCAATAACGGTGTATACAAGACACATTGTAAGTAATCTATTGTACCACTTATCTTATGGAAAAGGGGGAGGGGTATGGTTTGTTTTCTATTTGTAATGTCATTTCTATCTCGGAAAAATGGTTATTTTTTTAACAATTTTAATTGAATCGAATGAAAAATTCAGAAAGATTGTCTTTTGATAGCAATACATTTTATTAACAGATAATCAGAATATAATTATAAACCCTCCGCACCCGACCCTTTTCTGAGTTACGTTAATGTTGTTCAATAGAATATAAGATTATATTATTAGTTGATCATTTAACAGAGTAAAAGTATACATAAATTTAAAACAGCTAAGAACTGACACAAAGACGAATATAAATACATGTAAGTCACAGTATGATTTCCTATTCAGCGTTTATCGTCCTGAACATGCATGAAATATTTGCCACACAGGTCATTATTCTATGCCTTTGAGCATATTTCATTGAAACATGGTATCGTCCGGGTTGATTCTGAAAAAGAATGACCTGTCGTTCTGAAAGAAAATAACTTCATATAGGTATATACCATGCATTACTTGAAACATGCAGATTTAATGTGATTGTCAATAAGACAACCCTTTAAACGGATTTTTTTAGATAGAAGGTAGCAACTTCATTAAAGCCACTGTACGGCCTAAATTATCGTTAGAATGATCAAAAAACAATACTGCATAACAAATCATATTGATAATAGATAAATGTGAACAGAAAGAAAATTAACTGATGGAATGATAAGATAGACGATTACTTTTTATTATCTTACTAAAAAAGGAGACCGAGTATCGTTAACGAAACTAAGCATTAATGTTTCGCACGGTGTTCGGTAACGTTATGCGACCTCGTTTTTTAAATTTCAATCAAGTTTTGTACGAAATGTCGGATCTTAGTACGTCCTTTGCAGAATATCATTATGATATATAACTATTTACTAAAAAATACTGACATGCTAATGATGACAATGATGACTGGGTCGATGCCACTGCTGGTGGACGTTTCGTCCCAGAGGGTATCACCAGCCCAGTAGCCAACACTTCGGTGTTGACATGAATATCAATAATGTAGTCATTTTAATAAATTTCCTGTTACAAAACTTTGAATGTTTTCGAAAAACTAAGGATTTTCTTATCCCAGACATAGATTACCTTAGCCGTATTTGGCACAAATTTTGGGAATTTTGGATCATCAATGCTCCTCAACTTGGTACTTGTTTGGCTTTATAAATAGTTTGATATGAGCGTCTCTGATGAGTCTTGTGTAGACGAAACGCGCGTCTGGCGTACTAAATTATAATCCTGGTACCTTTGATAACTAATTATATATATTTAACACATAAACCTATTTTTTATTTCTTGATAATAATAAATTTAAATTACTGTAAATTATTGCAATTTGCATAATCTCTGGCTTTACCAAGATTCTGTCATCTAAAATATTTTGGAATAAATATTTGGTTGAGAATCCAGTCCAAAGTGAAACCTGTTTTGCGCTTAAAGAGTTCGAAATTCATGAATCCCTTTCGATGTAACTGTTAGTTTTTTGAAAGAAAAGTCTGTAATTAATTTCAGTTCATTTAGGAGTATGAGCGCCCCATTTTTTTGATGCAGAGATAGAACTTAAAATATAATAAGTTTACTAAAAAAGACCTAAATTTGCAATGATGACAAAACATTTTTTCAAATGTGTCTGTACATCGATGATTGTCGATTGCATAATATTAGTGTAAATGTGTACAAAAAAAACCTTCTCGTTTTAACTGAGACATTTATGATCATATAATTATATCTGGTTCTCAGTTCCGAAAACTAATGCTCCTGTATTATAAAAACATGTCTTATACATTCAATTTTAATATCACACGGAACATTTTGGTGCAAATCACAACATTTGTAACGCATGGACATCGCTTGATATTTTTAACGGGATGTTGGTGCCATTTTTTCAGCACATAAAGGTCCAGCAATACGTCCAATTAAGCCATTTATATACAACAATTTAAAAAAAAAAACACTTTTGCATTATATCAATTGATTTGTACCACATTTAAAACTCCTTCAGATCGGCAAAATATTTCCCAAAACTATAAATTTGCAGAACATATCAATTACACAAGAAATGTGCATGCGAAACGTTATGTCAATATAAATATAATTTCTGTATATAAAGAGTGCAGTATCTCGTATGCATTATTCCTAATAGCGTTTTCTCAGATTTGAAAGACAACTTGATGAAATAAATGAATTATTGAGCGATTCCTTAACTTGGATGCTAAAATCAAACTTAAGAACGATCATATTTCGAAAATACTTTGTAACACTTGTTTCTATTTTCTAATGTCTGTCAGATATTCCATCATTTATTATTATGGGTACTGAAACATAAAGACGTCCTTTATTGTGTTATTATGCTATTTCTAGTTTTATTTTTTGACGTCTTCGACTTCGAAATTTATAACTTTTTTTTGTTAATAACTACATACGAATATAAATGTAGAATTATTTTTTTATGATGTACACAGTATATTAAATTCTATGAAAAGTTTATTTGTGACACAATCATGTAGGATTAGTATTTTCTTCCAAAACTTAAGGAAGGACACTATTGTAGATTTGCTCTGACCGTTCTGTAACCTTTTGTAAATAGAGGATGCTATTTGTTTTGATATTAATTAGTTTTATTATTTTTGTTTACGTGATGGTCAGTACAAACACGACTACAAATACATTAAGTTGATGTGATTATAGTTTGATCTTTACGACGATCTCAAAATACCACACTGTTAAAGAAATAAAGTGGACATTATCAAGACAGTAAACACCTTGAATACGGGTTAACAAAGGCAATAACTATTATAAAAACAAGCTATTTTTGTTGTTGTAACGATAATCTTGAGGGAATAACGAAGTAGGCATTTAGTCAGGTTCAAAAAGTTAAATAAACAGTGTATTCTTTTTCTACAAAGCATTCACTTACGTAAATATATCATAATTGTATGGGGGAGTTCATAAGATTATGCCAAAAACTAAAAATATACCGGAATATATATTCCTGATATTAGATAGAAATTGTAAATGAAATATAAGGTTTTATGATATGGTTAAAACGAAAGAATGGTGTAATCGACCTATTTTGCTACAAGAAAATAATAAAAATATCAGTAAAATTCCTTTAAAAACAAATTCAATTGAATTACCTCCCTGATATGACTGTGTGGAAACATTGAATAAACACTTATCATTAAAATTTGAACAACAGTCTAAATGATGCAAATGATTTATCAGCAATGTTTTTTTTTTAATTTAGATTAACAGTTTACATATAAATATTGTTATGCAATGTTGTAATAATTTTAATTATCCCAATTTTCAAAGAAAAATGAAATATACCATCAAAATAAAAATGGATAAAACAAAACTATTTTTCAGCTGAAATATTAATTTCAATAAGCTTGACATTTCGTAAATTGTTACGATATTCATTCTGAACAAAATATAAAGTAACTTATAACAAAATAAACATATATTTCTTTATATATATTGATTAAAATTAATAACATGGGATTAACGAAAAAGTCCTTTATGATATAGCAAAATCAAAAGCTAAAACACATCAAACGACTGGAAAACAGTTGTCATATTCCTGACTTCGTGAATTGTGTGTAATTTTTGCTAAACACATTCAACGAGTAGTGTAAAAAGGAATCTTGTATTGGCCTCTTGGATTTACCGTATAATACATTGAGGTTTGGACATTTTGATGTTCACATTTATCATTTCAAAATTTCTCCTGTCCGAGTTGACACTTTTCATTTCTAAGTTGACACTTCACATTTTTAAGTTGACACATCTAATTTTTAAGTTGACACTTCGCATTTCTAAGTTGACATTTCTCATTTCTAAGTTTACACTTCTCATTTCTTAGTTGACACATCTCATTTTTAAGTTGACATTCTCATTATTAACTTGAAACTTCTCTTTTCTAACTTCTGATTTCAAACAATTATCACTTATAACTTAACATTTTTAACTTCCAAATTAACATAATCGAATCTCTCAGTTTAACTTGACATATCTGATTTTAAAGTTGGTATTTCTCACTTACTACTTACCTGGCTTACTGCCCTTTTTTATCACATCTCTCACTCTTTTTAAACTTGACATTTTTTCGGTTTAAGTTTACATTTCTCACTTCAATTTAAAGTTACCTACTTCAGAACCGAAATTTCTCACTTCACACAAGTCACACTTCTCGGTTTCAACTTGTTATTTCTCAGAATTTTTCAAATCAAGGTAAAAGCTGATGAATGTTTGAGTCGTTTGCACAATGACTTTTACAATAACACAATATTGACTGCTGTACCCCTATTTTTGACATTTTTACTCTTTGAGTATGTTTGTTATGTTCATGTATCGTTGACAATGTAATGGAATTTGATTCGACTGTCATACAAGTGAGAGGTTCAGCTAGCTATAAAACCAGGTTCAATCCACCATTTTCTACATTAGAAAATATCTGTACAAAGTAAGGAATATGACAGTTGTTATCTATTCGTTTGATGTGTTTGGACTTTTGATTTTGCCCTTTGATTTTTGATTTTCATTTTTGAATTTTCCTCGGAGTTCAGTATTTTTGTGTTTTTACTTTTTTTCAGATAAGAATTGTCATCAAAGCTCGGTATTTTTTTAAAAATTTTACTATTTAATGTAATTATGTAATTAAAAGCGGAGTATTTATAATTCCACGACATTAAGACTTCATATCTAATTTCATGACACTAAATATTCGTAGAAGATACATATAGATGAAATAGGACAATCTATATAGTTTTACATTGTCTAGGTTGAAATAATAAATGTAATTAAAAAACAAAGAAAGTACATTTTCATGACACTATATTTTTACTGACATTTAGCCTACAGAAGATGACACAAATCCGGGAAAACCACAGGATTAAAAAATATACTAGACAGGCATTATTTCCATCTTCACAACTGAAATGTGAGGAATCCATGATTAAAAAAAAAGCAAAATCGACTACATAAGCATCAATTTATAGAGGATGATGAAAGAAAAAATCAAATGGCGTCCTGAAACTGGAAGCATGCTTAAAAATAATGGTTCTGTAAGTAAACATAGAAATGGTTATTTGAAAACTAGCTCGAATAACAAACGGACGAAGATTTTATTTAAGTAGAGCACATTGACATTTACAATTACTGGTAATATCTTTTATAGATCAAGGTTGAGATAGTATGTCAAATCAGGATACTTTTTTAAAGAAATTATTTCTTTACATTGTTTCGATGTACCGACTAAAACATGTCCAAACATTTCGTCAGTTACCACTACATTATAAGCTCCTGAATTAACATACATACCGAATTTGGCTTGGTTAAACATGTAAGCAAGATCAAAACTATGGCGTAATCTGTGACAGTGGTGTTAAAGTACAACAGAAGAACGAAGTTGTCCATTTACTGCTCCAGGACCTTAAACTGACAGGACTTTGAAAATTCAAATGTCAGTTCATATTGTGATTTGTTCCTGAAACAACGAAATTGAATTCCTATCAATGTGCTTGAAAATATGCAACCCATACAATCTTGGATTCACACAGAGATTTAATAATTACTATTTGATATGAACTTTTTCAAGCTTGTATTTCCTTCTGTAAAAAGCATGCATGACACAGCGAGATTCGCCAATTATTTTCTAAACTGTTATTGTTAAAAACAAAACGATTTTATTGAGCAACCTGCATATATTATTCTTAAACCTGAATTTCTAATGCTACTCCATTCATGAAAATTCGAAAACACGGTAGAGACCATACAGGTTTCATTCAATCTCAAAGCAACCAGAACGTCTTATTCTTCTGCTTGCGACACCATAGATAAATATTGAAACATTGGTTTATTCATTATCTCATTATTAATTTGGTCCATCTACCATCTGCTTGTAGAGTTAATAGGCTGTTGAATTAAATTTTTAACTGCCATAAACCACAATGGAGTTATCGTATGAGTTTTTAGATAAAATGTATTTAATTGTGAGCTGTTCTCTTAGTTTATGAATTCAAAACTTTCGTTTTGTTGTTAATTTACAACATAGCTTTGTTAGTCCAGCTTTCTAATTCATCATGAACAGTGTTTATATCTTTTGGCGATTGAAAATTTTATTTTGATTTCATAAATCATTTGTCCATTCAGGTAACATGCTGTCTTTAGTTTTTTAAAAGATAAAAAACTGGAGTATTTGCAATATTCATAACTTATATTTTGATTATTGAATGTCTGTTTTATAAGTATGTTCCGAAAGTACTAAAATAAAGAGTTCAAGCTCGATGACATGACATCAGTACGAACAATACGCGATCGTTACGACATCGAACTGTTTCCGACTTACAGAAAAACAAGCCAAATAATGATTATATTCCATATTTGAGTGTTACTTATTTGGTATTAATTATGCATGATATTTTGTTTGTAAAAAGACATACTAAAGAAACGGCATTAATTATATCCTTAATTCAATGAAGTACTTCTTACAACTATGTCGAACCAAAGGTTCTTAATTGTAAGTAATCGTTTCTGAAAAAATACTGCTTTCTTAGGGACGACATCAAAAGTACAATGTAGGATAAAAAAATCTTAATTTACATAGTTTTTTCACTGACTCCCCACTCCCCATCTTAACTTAATTTGGGCAAAATTGATTGACCAATAGGGATATATGTATATATATACAAAATATGCAGAATCTTAACCTCCCCCCACCCCAAACTATTTGATTTAAGTATTTTATCCTACATCGACCTTTTGATGTTGTCCCGTACTTGGTCATTCTTCCTTTAAGTTTATCCGTGCCTCTCTGAACCTACCAATGAAAACGTCACGGACACTGTTGTGTAATTGCTAAATACAATCTAATATATAGAATAAATTTAAACTTCAAAATTGATTTCTTTATTTTGTTTTCTGTATACTAAAGTCTAAATGTTGGTTAAAATAGTATATAGTGTGTCTTTAGACTATAGTGATGTTTGTTGACATCAGATTTAAGGACACCGGTATATACTACTGTTCTCTATATTAAGACGACGCTCATAGAATTCTCTTTGAGTAATTCTGACGAAACCGTATTTCCCAAATGCGCATATTGTTCATTAAAATTATGTCAATGTCTTATACTTCAATCAAAGTTCTAGCAAAATGAAAAAAATAAATACAAAGTAAACGTCATTTCATAATCTGAAACAAAGAAAGCACTAAAATATATCTCCCTTTAATATGCTTGCTGACTTATGACCTATACAATTTTGAATCACACAGAGAAATCAAATTACCCTTTAATATAAAATATTACAAACTTTTACGTCCTTCTTCCAAATAGTCGATGAAGGAACTAAGATAAATGAATAACAATTAAGTACAATGCTTGAAACTGTAAGATGCATTGATCTTTTCCGGAGCATTATCATTTGTAACAAAAAAGTGTTATTTATAAACGTGAATATTATACTCTGATGCACGAATCTGTAACGCTACTTTTAACATGTAAAGGCGAAGTTCTACATAAGACAAAGATTAGAGTTCATGCAAAGTCAAAACAAACAGCGTTTCTATCATATATCCCTGTTTTGTTAATGCTCTTAACCACGAATCTGAAATGCTGCTTCTAACATGAAAATACGAATAGGTTACAGAAGACGTATTTACAGGAAGCAAAGTTCACTCCAAATCAAAGGAACCAGGATTGTTAAAATTATGTATCCATGCTTATTGAAATCGTGTATAAGCGGTCCATTTGTTACTATTTTGTCGGTCTACCCACACAATGTACCTATAACTTCTTCCAATTGGTGACAGAATTAACGTTAAAGAAAATTGCGGTTAAATTTCGAAATGAGAAATTATTTTCTTTTCCTGTTTAATTTATAGTTACCATAGTACATACATCTACAGCAATCAAGTTCTTCTTGAAAACACTTCCATTGGTTGACTTCTTTTTTATTATTATTGAATTTAATTATGTTGCACAAGTTAAAGTGAAATGCTTTTTTTTAGTAAAAGTAGGACCACCTCAGTAATTTCTAAAGTCTGTATATTTACTTTGTTTTTCATGTTGTGGACACATTCTTATTTTCAATTTTTTTAAATTCTTAATGTTTTTTAAATGCTTTCTTATAAGTTATATTGGCTATTTCAAATTAAAAAAAGTAAAAGTCCCTTTAGCGTTTTGCTTTCATGATCTAATCCATTAAAATGTATTTCAGGTCTATTTAAATTAAAAAAAGATGTTTTTTGTGGATTTATAGTTCTCATATATATATTAAAGCGTATTCACTTTTTAAAATTATGTTTTGTGTGATGTGCTGGGATTTTCAATCAATCAATCAATAACCAATCAATCAATAAATAAACCGATCAATCATTCAATCAATCGATATATCAATTAATCAATGAGGAAAAGTACCGCTCGGTGACCGTATATACCAGAAGACATACTACATCAACAGACTAATTGAACTACCATAAAAAAATATTTCAATCAGAGGGATGAATAGAAAAATACAACTTGATTATATCTGTGCTGTGTATATTGTATCAACACTTGACAAGACAGACTTTATGTGGATATTCAATTATTTCAATACGTGAATACAATAGAAAGTCCAACAAACACACGTGTAGATTAAAAGTTTCCTCAATTGACTCTGATAGGAAAAGTAAATATTTTTGCTGGGTTCAGGAGGTCGAATAAAGAGTCTTCTAACTGATCCCTTGTTTTGTTTTTCCAATTATTTTACGACTTATTATCTTTGTCTGGTTCATCTGGTGCATTAATCTTCTTCCTCAGACAATAAAGGTCCAGTAAACACGAATCTCTTATTTTGATTTTCAAGTTTGTTTTTGGTAATTATTTTGATTAGTTCGTCAGGTGTGACTTTCCTAGACAAATAAATTGTTGTTTGTTTCTATTACGTATCTGACGTCCAGGAACTTTATAGATGGATCGTCTTTGTAGGTATTCTTGGTACTAATAATATCTCAGTTACCATTTTTGCAGTACATATATTTTTCTATACAAAACCAGGCAGTTATATAAATATTGACATATTGTCTGATAGGGGAAATTACTTATAAATATTTTAAATTAACCGAAGCTTCAATGACGATAAGATACAAAACACACAAATGTGATACACGATTATAAGAGGTGACGCATTTATTATCTGCACTACTTTATACATTGTCACTGCAATTCCAACTAAAATTTTTGAGGACATATTGAATTGTAATTTGACTGTTTTGCTCACATTATTTTCATGTTGACCATAAAAAGGTATCTGAAGTTGATCAAAAAAATATGTCTTCATGAAGATACCAGTCTTGCATTTTCAGGTCAAACAGCATCAATTGATGATTTCATACCATGACAATTTGCTACGTTTTCCAATCAGACTGAACGTTACAAACGGTTATGCATAATAATTCGTTTAAAAGGTCTTTTTTCAAAATTCTTTTTTTTAAAGTCCTATCAATCAATCAATCAATCAATGTACCGTTTGACAGCTGTTTATACTAGAAGACACAACACGTCAACGATTAATTAAAGCACTTTATTTAGCGTGGTAATAGTAAAAATACAATTAAAATAATATCTGTCTTATTTTTATTGTACCAACACTTTTCAAGACCAACTTTATTGGGACATTTAATCATTTCGATACTTGGATTCAATAGGTAGTCAATTATAAACACGAGTAGGATCTATTTTATTGATATCTGATAGCTATAATATTTATTGTTTCCTGAATTGACTCTAATACTAAAAGTAAAATATTTTTGCTGTGCTCAGGAGGTCGACTTAACAGTCTTCTTACTGATCCCTTGTTTTGGTTTTCCAATTATTTTACGACTTATTAACTTGCTTGGTTCATTTGGTGCACTAATCTTCTTTCTCTGACAATAAAGGTCTGATAAACACTGATCTCTTGTTTTGGTTTTCAAATTTTCCTGAAGTTAATTATTTTGCTTGGTTCGTCAAGTCAACAACAACTTTCTCAGACAAATAAATTTTTGTTTGTTTCTATTACGTATCTTACGTCCAGGAACTTTATAGATTGGTCAGCAGCAGTCCTTTTTTTATATAGATAAGGCCGTTAGTTTTCTCGTTTGAATTGTTTTACATTGTCATATCGGGGCCTCTTATAGCTGACTATGCGATATGGGGTTTGCTCATTGTTGAAGACCGTAGGGTGACCTATAGTTGTCAATGTCTGTGTCATTTCGGTCTCTTGTGGACAGTTGTCTCATTTGCAATAATACCACATCTTCTTTTTTTTTTTTTTATATTTGTAGGTATTCGTGTACTTATTTCTTTGAGTTAAATGTTTAAAGTCTTATGAAACTTCAAATTAAAAAAAGAATTATGCACATGTTTTTCATCACTAAATTGCTAGTTTTTATTAATAAACTTATGTACATATACTTTTTCCCCCAAGAACACTGTCCAAAATTAGGAGAAGTTTACTTTTTTTTAATTGCTTGCTTCCAGCAAATAATTCGCAGACATTTTTATCGTATACAGCATGACCTTTCTCGTAAAAAAACGGTGATCGCAATAATACGCATGTGCATATGGAAATCAAACGCAAAAATCGCTCCTTCAATAAGATAATCTATATTTTATTGTATCTGTTTTACACGTGCTGACCGGAATATCCATGATTATTTGTTAATTGTTTACAAACGAGTGATAACCGTTAATCATCGGCTCTAAACACGACCATTTATAAGCTGCCATATTATCACAACAACAGTGACTGATTGAATTTTGTTTTAATGATTATAAGAAATGAATGCGAAAAAATAATAAAAAAAAGTACACAGATGACTTAGTTTATGATATATGTAGGCATTGGTTCAAGAATTTTATTAATATTATATTTCATCGATCACTCGTTTCATATGACTTTTAATATGCATTTACTTTGCAAAGTATATCTCAGTTACCATTAATGCAGTACACCTTTTTTTCTATAACAAAACCAGGCAGTTATACGAATATAAACATATTGTTTGATATAGGGGGAACTTTTACTTATAATCATTTTAATTTGATTTCGAAGTTTCCTTTACGAAAAAGATACACACCAAACAAAACACGTTAACAAATGGTTTTGTGTTTAGTTTATTATCTGCATTACTTAATCAGTTTTCACTGCAATTCCATCCAATGTTTAAATTACTTGTCTTGTTTGATTATGTCTTCCCTCAAAACGAGTGAAACACACTGGTTTAACTATGTTCATCCATGGGTCTTTCTTTTTATAGGACATTTTTATTGCAGTTTGTAGCCAACGTGTCAACGCTTCTTGACTGATGCTGGATTATAAGTTTGCAATATCCCACAATACACTGGGTTAAGTTCACAAGTTTATCAATCCTATTTTTTTTATTGATAAGTATCCGAAAGAAAATAACAAAGCATGTGTATAATAAAACAGACATTTCCCTGACCAAACTAATACACAACGAAAATAGTATCCATCACTTTACAGATGGCTAAAAACTTACTACAATGAAGTCAAGTAACAACGATTGGTTTTATCAGATTTTGAGGATCCTCAATGCTCTTCAACTTTGTACTTATTTGGCATTATAAATATTTTGATATGAGCGTCAATAATGAGTCTTATGTAGACGAGATAACTTTTTGCTAGAATATAAAACGTTCCAGATTCACTAGTGACAGTCTTACTAGAGGAAAGAAAAAAAAATCGGTGCGATGTCCTAATCCAGGTTCAGAGGATGCAAGTGCTGCTTAGAAAATTGAAACTAACACAGACATTCTTTATCGGTCAATCATAACCTGTTGCCGTCCGTAAACTTTCAAAAGGATGCATTTAGCTTTCAATAACTAAATTAGTATCTCTTATTTTCCTGAATAACGAATAGATTGCATTATTCACACCAACTAAGCCCATAAAGATTTTTTTTCCCTTATTTATACCCGTCTGACAGAAGTGTTTACAAAAGAAAGTACATAAATTTCTCAAAGACATACAATATTTATTATAAAAACAGAGCATTATTGGAATTGAGTCAGCGAATTATTTTCTGATATTACATATGATCGTTGTCTGCAATGCAATGTTTCCCTGAAGACCATGATATAATGCTATGATTGTCTAATATTGATAGATTTGTTGCATAATTAGTGCAGTTGTTTTATAAGAATTACACAACGCATTGTGGTTAGTCTTCTGTTGTCTTTTATTATTTTGATTGCAATTTTATAAATCTTTACAAAAGAAAAAAGATAAGATAGACCTTGAAGTGTTAATGTTTGCATTCGGAGATTTCTTTCCTACAAGTTATAGTTGTTCATCAGCTCTACAAACGAAATTAATTTAATTACCAGTATGTTTACTAGTATTAAACGTTAGTTTATGATACCAAAATGAAGGACATAGACTAAATGCACAGTGCAATTTCAAACGCAGCGGTCAATGACAATTTTCAACAGAGGTCAATGAAAATTTTCAACAGAGGTCAATGACAATTTTTTACAGAGTTCAATGACAATTTTCAACAGAGGTCAATCAATGTTTTAAACAATTGGTGCCGAAATATAAACGTTAAAGGTCCCCGAAAAGCATATTCCTTTAAATAAGCTCAGACATGTGTAGTATGTCACTACTATTCGTGTCTTTAATTTAAAAATAAATCTTTAGTTTGGTTTTAATTCACTTAATTTCACAATAGCATATAAGTGCAGTATTAAAATATAAATATGTTTGTCGACATCAGATTTTAGAATCTGCTTATAGAATACGTTTTGGGTAACCTTGACGAAACTGAATTTTCTAAATGCGGATATTGTTCATCAAAACTAGATCATTGTCTTTTACTACTATAGCAGTTCCAAAAATCAAAAAATTCATTCAATATTATGTTGACAAAACAGTATTTCAATTCAACTCCCGTTAATGTGCTTGCTGACTTTTGACCTTTACAATTTCGACATCATACAAAGAAATTAAATTAAATTGCCATTTGGTATAAAATTTTCCAAGTTTTAACTTCCTTCTACCAAATAGACGGTGAAGACAAAAGATAATAGAATAACAATAACGTACAATACATGGAAATGTTAGATGCTTTGATATCTTTCGATTCATTATTTCTTTAAAACAAAATGATGCTATTTATCAACGTGAATATTATATTCCTATAAACGAATCTGCAACGCTACTTTTAACTTGTAAAGGCAAAAACCGACGTAAGACGTATTCACAAAGAGTAGAGTTCATAAAAACCCAAGACATCCAGGAGAATCAATCAAATATCGCTGTTTCTTTTATATTTTAATGCACGAATCGATAACGCATAAGAATGTGAATTGTCTCCAAACTCCAAAAAGTACTTTATCATTATATAACAAAAGTAAAAATTGAAACGCTGTTAAATCAACAACGAACTTCCCCTCTGACATGCATTTTAAGCAGATGTACTCAATTTTGGTACCTTTGATAACTATTAACACCACTAAATTATAATCCTGGTATCTTTGATAACTATTGAGCTGCGTTCAAAGTTGCGAAAAGTAAATTTTGTTATTCTTTTCTTGGTGATTTTGAATTATAAAATACATTTCGGTTCACTAGTCAAGTTATTCTTAGAAATACACTTCTTTGTTGAGATTTTTTAATTATGAAATGTCATCATGTATATGTTATACAACTCAAAGTAAATAGATAGGTTTAGTATTTTTTAAGATGTACTACATTTTTGTACCTACGTAATTGCTGCGGTCTGAAGGTTTATTGTGTACTTGTTTTGCTTGTCAGCAAAGCCATTAAACGGGAATTTGCTACAATTGCACCAAGTGATGCCGTCTGAGCTAAGAATACCGTATTGTTATCTCAATTCTAATGAAACTGACAGAAAAAAACGTCAACACATCCATTTAAAAGATGTCATATCTTTCTGCGCTTGTGCGTACATGTACGTACAATTGTGAATTGATGCCATGAAAATTGGCGACGTTATTCAATCAGACTGAACATTCCAAACGGTGTTGCATTGAAATGTGATTGAATAGATCTTTTTTCAAATGATTTTTTTCAAATTCATTTAAATGTGATGTGACAATTCATCATTCAATCAATCAATCAATCTTTCCATTAACCAACCAACCAATCATCCAATCAAACTATAAATCGATCAAATAATAAATCAATCAACCAATCAATCAATATACCGCTCGATAACCGTTTATAATAGAAGATACAATACGTCATCGATTAATTAATAACTTTAATCACCGGGGTTAATAGAAGAAAAAAAACAAATTAAATATCTGTCTTATTTTTATTGTGCCAAAACTTTACAAGACCGACTTTATTGGGACATTCAAATAATTCAATACCTAAGTTCAAAAGATTTATTGTTATATCATAGCTGGTGTATTACATGTTTCCTAAATCGACTCTTATTGGAAAAGAAAATATTTTTGCTGTGTTCAGGAAGTCGAATAATCAGTGTTCTCTTGTTTTGGTTTTCCAATGATTGTACGACTAATTAGTTTGCAGCGTATATCTGGTGCAAAAATCTTCTTCTTCAGAAAATGAAGGTCCAGTAAACACTAATCTCTTGTTTTGGGTTAAACATTTATTTAAAGTGATTATTTTGCGAGGTTCGCGAAGTGCAACAACAACTTACTCAGACAATAATTGCTTGTTTGTTTCTATTATGTATCTCATGTCCAGGAACTTTAAAGATTGGTCAGCATCAAACGTTTTAGGTATTCTTGGTTCTTAAACATTTATTTTTTTGAGTTATCTGTATAAATATGCACTAACGTTGCAAGGTATATCTCAGTTACCATTATTGCAGTACATCATTTTTTTCTATAAGAAAACCAAGAAGTTATATAAATACAGGAATCAGTCTACACATAACATTACAGAGGATTCAAAACTGACAACTATGATGTCCAAAAAAACACTGATTGGTGCGAGAATATAAAATGGTCCAGATTCACTAGTGACAGCCATACTGTACCGTATTCGGTGCAATGTCCTTATCTAGGTGCAGAGGGTGGAAAATTGTTATTAACACAGACATTCCATATCGGTCAATCATAACCTGTTGGCGTCCGTAAATTTTCAAAAGGATTCTATGAACTAAACAAATGGAATATCTTTTCAATGGCTAAATTGGTATCTCTTTTTTTGCTAAATACCGAACAGATTGCATAATTCACACAAACAGAGCCCATAAAGAGGTATTATTTTCTGATTTATACCCGTCTGACATAATGTTTACAAAAGAAAGTACATAAATGTCTCAAAGAAATACAACATTAATAATAACAGCGAGCATTATTGGAAATGAGTTAGTGAGAAAAAATAATCAGCAATTACATGTGATCATTGTCTGCAGCAATGCAATGTTACCCCTGAAGACAATGCTATAATGCTAAAATTGTCTATTATTGACAGATATGTTGCATAATATGTGTATTTGTTATATAAGAATTACACCACACATGATAGTAAGTCTTCTATTGTCTCTTTTGTTTTCAATTTCAATTCTAAAAGTCTTACACAAAAAAGACAAAAATGGACCTTGAAGTGTTACAATTAGCATTCGAAATTTCTTTACCATTTGTTTACCAACAAATTATAATTTTTCGTCAGCTCACAATTGTAATGATTTCAATCGTCCTTATGATTATTAGTATTGAATGTCTGATTATGAAACAAAGCATGATTGATATAGATTAAATGCATGTTTCAAGTACACAGACAGAGGTCAATACATTTTTTTAATAATGGGTGTCGAAATATACGAGGATATAAACTTAAATGATCCCCGAAGAGTACAGTAAAACATGTGAAGAAGGTAACTATTTTTCATTACTTTTAAAACAGTGTTGCTAATGTTCTTTTATCTCTCTATATATAAAGACTTTTTTTTCTCGAAATGACTACTGATGGTAGATTGAAAACCAAAATTTATGACATTCGCGATGAATTTAATTTTCCTATAGTGAACTTTCCATTTCTGTGTAGCATCATCCCATTGGCACCAGCATATGAAGAATATGTGTCTCAATTGAAACATTACTCTAGGGCTAGCTCTAAGTACGTTGATTTTGTTGAACGATGAATACTGCTTTTTCAAAAGTTGCTAAGACAGAGCTATGAATCAATCAAATTAAAGTCATCTCTCAAGATATTTTACGGTCACCATCATGAGCTGGTTGGCCATTATTGCAAAAGTGTGTCATAAATCATGTCTGATATTAATCCTCAGTCATAGTAACCTTCTATTATTACCGAACTGAAAAAAGAAATAATACGACGGGTGCCATATACAGTGCAGGAAATGCTTACCCTTCCGGAGCACCTGATTTCACTCTGAGTTTTTAGTGGAGTTCGTGTTGTTTCTTAATTATTATTTTAATTTATAACTGTTGATGTAAATATCCTTTGGTTTTGTGAGTCGTTGTTTACTCCTTGGTTTTGATTGTTAACAAACACAAATTACTATGATCTCAAACCATTCGATTAAATAAACCAAGTCAGTTTCTTTCACATTACTGTTCCTGCTAACGGTGGATAGTTATCAAAGTACCAGGAGTATAATTTAGTATGCCAGACGCACGTTTCGTCTACATAAGACTCAATTTAATATCAAGCAGTGTAACTTGAATCATGTTTAAATGAACAATCATCGACATGCTTATATTGTATAGATTTTCAATTAGCAAAGTAAAGGAGATCAGATCACATTTCATTATAACTCATGTCTAGTCTGGTGTTTGTCTGGTGTTTGGAATTTTACAGTATCGCGAACTAATTTAAAAACCAAAACTATTGCATACTTATTTGAACTAAATAAATAATCAATACAAAATATATAAAAAAATAGTAAGCTCAGCATATTTTTTTATGCAAATTTCTGCTTTGTTTTATTGTATATTGAAGAAATATGGTATGTTTGAAAAGAGGTCTAGATGGACTTCCGAATTCACAGATCGAAAACAATCTCACAATGCCATGGCCGAAAAAAGAAAAAGACAAATAAACAAATTAAAGGACACAGGATACAACATGGAAAACTAAAGACTTAACAACACGAACCCTACCAAAAACTGGGGTTGATCTCAGGTGCTGTGGAAGGGTAAGCAAATCCTCCTGCTCCACATGTAAAATACTACTAGAAAGACGGTAAAATTTCGCGAGCCACCAATCGATGGTTATTGCTTTCTTAAAACTTTATTTTGCAAACGAACATTTTGAATATTCTATATCTGTTTAATTATACCGAAATAATCTTATTTCATTAAAATATCTGACATTGGGCGTTAAGCAAGCATCAATCTACCACACTTATTTGCTGAAATAGTAAATCTGAAAATTGTCAACGAATTGAAAACGGAGGAGCAACACAGAAACACAAGTTCGTGACTTATATATACTTAGCATAAACAGTTGAAAACTATCGTAATCTCATTCCCGATAGAGTTAAATTTTTATATGTCTTAGAAATTCAATCCTACGGAACATATCGTTTATCAAGGCAACTTACTAGAATTTGTCTGCGTTATCCTATATTTTGAGTTTTGTGAAACATATGGTACAATATTGTTAGCAAAATTCATGAAATACAGTTTTGTCGCACGACACGTATTTATTCTAGTAACCGTTGTCTTGTACGTTCGATGTCAAACTGTTTGGAAGAATTATATGGATTGAGACAACAATTTCGAAATAGAACAGGCAACAAAATGTCTTAGTTTAGGCTTGAAATTTGCAAAAAAAAACCCTCTTCTACAGAATTACATAAAATAATCTAGTTCATAATACGAAATTGCATGATTTGATGTCGACAAAACAAAAAGACGAATATGCCTCAAAAGAAAATTATCTGTCATAACAACGTAATTAAGGTGCCTATTATTACATCAAAGTCTTCAACAAATAATTAAGTAATTTTACTTAAAATGTTTGAATAACAAAATGCTTCTGTTTTAAATTAGAACGACGTAGAAAAATTAGATCATAAACAATCAATTATGTTTGTGAACCAGATCTAACTTAGACAATGAAAAAGACCTGGCCAAAAGTTTTTAATGAAAATAGAAAAAAAGCTATTTAATCGGACAGCTGAATATGGAAATAAAACCTGTAACAAAAGAAAACGAAAATATCTATAGCAATTCCATTTTAAACTCCCTCAGTTTGTCGAGTTTCAAAAAGCAAAGCTTGTGGTGTATTTTTGTATTATATGGTTGTTCTTTTTAGTAAGCACATTACGTGTTTTTGATAAGTGGTCTAGACCGTGCTTCATGTAGGCAGATTTTACTTTATAAAAAGTTGTCGTTTTAGTGTTGTTATATTCAACATTGCCATAAAAGAAGGAGGTTTGCCCAGCCACAAAATTAGGTTTTCTTAAATTATCCTATAAAAAGTAACGAAAATGGCAATTGTTATCTTATAATTATTTTTTTTTGTGTGAGTTACATTGTCTTTTTTTTTTTTGTTGCACTTTAGTGTTTGTATTTTGTTTTGTAATCCTGTCATGTAATTTTATCATTTTAGTGTCATTTCTAAGATTTCCATTTCAGCGGGAGGATTGGCTAGCCACAAAACCAGGATTCTTAAAATGTCCTGTATCAAGTAGGAAAATGGCCATTGTTATATTATAGTACGTTTCTGTGTGTATTAAGTTCGTAGAATTGCAGTATAAAACTTGCCTTTATTTACCTCATGAATAATCTATATAACGGTCTATTTATTAGTCTTTATTTTTAACGAAAAGTAAGTAATCGTTCAGAATTTGTTTTCCGCTTTTTAATAACCTGCTAAGTGATGCATGCTTTTTTTTATTATCATTTTTGTTTGGCTTTTAACTAGTTGTCAGTAACTGCGAGTACTCTCAAATCGCATTTTCTTTTAAATTTGACCTGTTGATACTGTTTATAGATCTTTATAATGCATTTTTGTTATTTATATTTATATGGATCTTGGGTATATACCAGCATTGATTATTTGGAATATCTTCTAGTTTTCATTCTTCGTACTACATTTGTATAAACTTCAAGATTTACCTGTATTATTAAAACCGTTTTTTTTCGAGGGTTAAATATTTCGCAGTGGTGTCTTGCCCTGGCTTTGTTCAGACTTGTTTGTTTGCTTTTTGGCCTTGAATGTTTGTCCCAATATTTTAGTAACTGTGCATTTGCATTCAGATATCGCAGATCAAATTTATTCGTTCATAGTGTATTAATTTACGTTTTTTTATTGAGCTGAGCCTGCCAATAATCGTGTGTTTTTCTTTGCTGTGATGTTATGCTATTGTTTCAGAAAGACAGTTTAGTTTTGATCTACATGAACACGAGTATTCGAAATTCAAAATTTAAAGGCAGCAAATGGACTCTGAAAGAGTTTTTACAAAGGTTCCATATAATGGAACAATCTTCCCTCACCAGACATCCTAACGTAATGCCCATTATTATCTAACTTGGCTGCAAGTACTTTCTGTTCTGTTGGATAAAAACACCCATTTCGACCATATAATCACTAGTTGTGTTGTAACTAAATCAGAACAAAATAAGAAAAAAATCAAGTTATAGTTAGATCGGCAGCAGCCTCGCAGAATGAGGTAAACGAACATTTTCATCGTTATCTAAACAGGCAAACAAATTACAACATTTAATCCTGGTATCTCTAATGAGTTAAAGCGACCATTTTGTAAAGCAAAATTTAACCGCTAGTACCATTAACCTCGTCTCTGTTTATTTTTTTGTCATGATGCTGTCAATCCTACCGACTTATGAGGAGTTTTTAAATATTGCCTTTGTATTTTTAAATCTTTTTCAAAGTTTTCTTTTTTAATGCAGCAACACTCACTAGATTAAATCCTGGGATGAAACACAAGCTCTTGGCTTGGATCAACAGAAAATGAGCTATACGAAGATGAAGGCAATATGTTTTCTTGTAGACCTAAATCATCTATAGGCTCTCAGTTACTGATTTCAATGGGAAAATGTCGCTGGATACGTAATCTTTATAAAAAAACATTTACCTGAAAGCGTTCGGGAAATAAGAGTAAGTATTCTTATCCGGACAGCTCAAACGTCAACTTTCCAGAATTAATGTTGTTTTACTATTACATAAATTATGCTAGAAATTCATAGACAAAGAAGTAGGTCCGGGAAGGGCCGATTTTGGCCTCAAATTTCAGGTTCATCTAAAGAAAGATTTTGGACACTTTTTAAACCTTTATTATAATAAGTGTCTATTTCAATTTATTCAATTAGTTTATGTGAAAGATTCTAACTGATTTAGTCATTAAAAACGCCCCGATTCAAGCTTAAATATGAAAAATCTATCAAATATGCCAAAAAAACGTCACTTTTCAGATGGTTTTTGTCAAAAATGTAAGTGGCCGCATCCGTGTTCATCCTCAACCTTAAAAGTAGCAGAAGCATTCAACTTTTCAGTTAATAGCTAAAAGATAACATATTTCACAATTTTGTAAAACTGCTATAATTTGGGTCCAAAAAGGGGTCTTACTGAACCTACTCCATTTCTTAAATTACTCGAAATGGCATGAATCGTTGTTGACAATACATAGGAAGAATATGCCTTGCACGAAACTGAAATGTCGTTATAAGGATGTAATTTATTACATCAAAGCCTTACAAAAATAATTAAGTCTGTAATTGACAAAAATATTATGTAATATGCTTGCAGCAAATTATGTATTAATGCTGAATTTGAAATTATTAAAGTTAGAACGATATAGAAAAAATAGATCAACAACAATTAGGGTCGCTCAAAATGCTCATATACCGTAGATGACATGTGCAATTAACTTACATTCTTAATAAGAACAATGCATTTTGAAATATTCCGAATAAGTTTTGAATACATTCTACTTATATACATGGTATAAACATTTGACTGAAAGCCTACACAAGCTATGTTTTCCTTTGAGCAGACTACTAAAGACTACAGAAACACGAAATCGACGCGCGATTTATTATCAATACTCCTCATTTTTGTCAGATTCAACATCCGAGCTCCATTATTATATATATGTGAAAGTCATATAAGCCATGACTAATAATGACGTTGGTGAATATACTCATGTGCGTATGTCTGTTGACACGTTTGTGGTTTTTGACCTCGTACTTTAAGTCAGCAGATAATTCCCCATCAATCACCATTATGTTTCACTACATCTTTCACCTTAAGGGGGCTCCTGGGTATAAATGATTTTTTTTTCTAATATAGGATTTCGCTATATTTTTTCATAAATGAACTTTATCATATACTTAAAAGAAAAATGAAATAAAAAAATGAGGTCACCGTTCATTTAAGCTAAAATCTACCTCTGGAAGAAGCATACATCCTTTTTTTCTGTTGAACTAATAGGAGAAAAAGAGGAAATATCGAAATAAAAAAATAACCTAATATAAGAAATCGCTTAAATTTAACAATTATTTAGTTTATGTACAGCTTATTTGAAAACAATAATAAAAAATATAGGTCACCGATGAGTTAAAAAAGATATTTCAAATGTAAGGCCAAAAAATGGCATTTTTGCACCAAAGGGAGATAATTTGGAGCTTTTTCAATTTTTAAAGTCATCTGGGGCCAAACCAAATCATTTTTTTTGTTGTTTTTTGTACCATATCCTAAAGTAACAACTAATGGTGAAATAAATAATATTTGTAATGAAAAAATAAAGGTTTCATTTTTTTGCTAAATTTTTTGTACCCACGAGCCACCTTAACATCTAATATGACGTGCGTCTTTCGTTTTATGAATAAACCCCAATATGTTTTGGCACATGCGTATATTGGCTACTACAGCATAATGAATTTGATCGAATTGGCAAGCATTTAATATATTTCATTTACGTAAAAAAACCACTTCCAAACTCTTAAATGATGCACATGCTGTTACTTATTTATTTATTATGACTGCATTCTTAAATTAACATATTTGACCTAGATTCGACAACCGTTCATACTGGCTGTTCAAAAACTCCTCCCTCTGAAAAATCATAGTGCAAGCTGTTCGCTTCTTTACAAACAAACAAAGAGTTTCATGGAAGATCATACACAATCAGTTTACCCTTATACAAATCGTACATAGAAATCACCTTAATTGTCCTAATCAGAATCGACATTATCGATGCAAGCTATACTTTATTGTAGTTTTAACATTGGTAGCCATTATATTCGTGTTGTTTTAACTTTAACTATCGCTCGAGCAAAAATAATTACGATAATAATGCCTACCCATGTTTAAACTTCAATAAAGTATAGCTTGCATCAATTATTACTTAAATGAAGACCTCTGGTGATTATTTTGAAAGTATTGAATTGAAACAATCATTTTATTATGCATGTTCAATTTATGAAATTCACTGTACCACAAAGAATCACACGAAACATTACCTTTTCAATATTCATTATGAAATTATATTTAATCTTTCATTATTTAAATCAATTAAAGTATGCACAACTGTTTATTAAAAAATGCACTCACATTGTAATCAAGTCCGTTTGTATTTTAATATTGGAAGCCAATAATATAGATACCAGCTATGCACATTTCACAATATATAATTTGTGACCATACACAGTACGATAAACTCAAACAATTCATATTTGTCCCAGTTAAAATGAGGGTTTGTGTGTTCAATTTGTTTTACACAAATTATTCATGTGCCTGTTCCAAGTTAGGAGTAATTCAGTGGTTATTGTTTGTTGTTATATTTCATATTTGTTTTTCGTCCATTGTTTTGGTACATAAATCAGGTCGTACCCTTTTTCGTTTTTGTATTACATTTCACAATTCGCAGCAATAAGAGCTGACAATACTAGTTCATTGTTATAGACCGTACGGAAACCGATATTTTTTTTTTAATTTCTGAGTCATTTGACAATAATAACATATCTTCTATTTCTTTTTATAATAGCAATGATTATACAAGAGATAACCTTCTTGTCTATATTTACAAAAAAGAGTTGTATATTTCAAATGTATGTATATGAACCATTTTATAATTGTATTTTACTGCATGTAATTATGGTGAGTAAAATTCATCTATTATTCTTACTGTTCCGCTATTTTTTTGCGAGGATAATATTGTGTTCGTTCAAACATCTCCGTCTGTTTATAGTTGTCTATGCATAGTATTTTGTCTATAAACTGCTATTTTAAGACTAATTGTATAAAAAAGAAAAATCATTTCGTGCTAAGATAACCTTGTTTTTAGAGCTGACATTTTAATGAGTTTATCTGTAAAGGTAAAGTAAGTTTGTTATAAGAGCAGACTTTCTAATGAGTTTATCTGTAAAGGTAAAGTAAGTTTGTTATTAGAGCAAACATTCTAATGAGTTTATCTGTAAAGGTAAAGTAAGTTTGTTATTAGAGCAGACATTCTAATGAGTTTATCTGTAAAGGTAAAGTAAGTTTGTTTTTAGAGCAGACATTCTAATGAGTTCATCTGTAAAGGTAAAGTAAGTTTGTTATTAGAGCAGACATTCTAATGAGTTTATCTGTAAAGGTAAAGTAAGTTTGTTATTAGAGCAGACATTCTAATGAGTTTATCTGTAAAGGTAAAGTAAGTTTGTTATTAGAGCAAACAGTCTAATGAGTTTATCTGTAAAGGTAAAGTAAGTTTGTTATTAGAGCAGACATTCTAATGAGTTAATCTGTAAAGGTAAAGTAAGTTTGGTTTTAGAGCAGACATTCTAATGAGTTCATCTGTAAAGGTAATGTAAGTTTGTTATTAGAGCAGACATTCTAATGAGTTTATCTGTAAAGGTTGATGTTATGTTTTAAATGTAATTATATCCCCGCTTTAAAAAAAGGGGGGTATACTGTTTTACCTCTGTCTGTCCGTCCGTCTGTCAGTCAGTCCGTCCCATGACTATTTTTCGTCGCATTTTTCTCAGGAACTACAATACAAGGATTTCTGAAATTTGGTTTCAGTTTTTATCTAAGTCAGCTTTACCGTGTGATGCGTTTTCAGATTGATCACTTGACAACTTCCTGTTTACCGAACACTTGTATGATTTTACACATGATAGCCAAATTGAAAATTTTCGTCACATTTTTCTCAGGAACTACAATACAAGGATTTCTGAAATTTGGTTGCAGGATTTATATAAGTCAGCTATACCGTGTGATGCGTTTTCAGATTCATCACTCGACAACTTCCTGTTTACCGAAGACTTGCATATTTTTACACTAATAATATTATCCACTTGCGGCGGGGGTATCATCAGTGAGCAGTAGCTCGCAGTTTCACTTGTTTATAGACGTTTCAGGACGGTTTCCATCGGTAGACCCTTTCATTGCACATGCGACCATTCCTGGTTTTGGTGGGGTTGCATAACCTAAGCTTCCAAGGTGGGTTTTGTTTTGAATGTCGTTTTTTGTTTTTGCTTTTGCCTTTTTTTTGGTTTTTGCGTTGTTGTTTAGTTTTATCAGCTTGAACATTCCTTTGGTATATTGTGCTCTCTTTTTTGTTTGCTTCCTCCTTCTAGTGAAGTCTTATTTTTCATGCGACAATCATCTGACGAGTATACTGCATTTATGTTCGTAAAAAGAATTAAAAAAAACATATTGACCGTTTCTCTTTGCCTTTGTTGTGATAATATTCCATTCATTCAAAAACTCCCCGTTTGTTTACAGTTGTCTAGACCTTGTATTTTCCTTTTAGAAACAGCTGCTTCTTTATGTCTTTTATAAGACATATTGTATAAAATTAAACATCATGCAAGGTTGAAATGCTATTTTTAGAACTGAAATTTCAATGCATATTATATATCAAGGATGAACTAACATTTTAATTCTTGACGTCTGGAGGGCATTTACAGAACTTTGAAAATTTGAATGCCGTTAATATTCATTGTAGGCGAAACGTAGGCGACAGATAAAGGAATGTAATATAATTAAATATAAAAAAAATTCATAGCTAAATTTTATTTTCATTGCTCTGTATAATGTTATGTTTATTACTAGAATCTAAATTTAACTACACCTTTTAAATACTCAGGCTAATGTATAGTTTGGTCATTGGAAATATTTGTATTATAATTAATAAACTTCTCATAGATACCAGGAATATATTTAGCATATACGCCAGACCGCGCGTTTCGTCTACAAAAAGACTCATCAGTGACGCTCGAATCCCAAAAAGTTAAAATATTGATAAAAATGATTAAATTCTTGACAATAAAATTGAGAATGGAAATGGGAAATGTCTCAAAGAGACAACAACCCGACCAAATAAAAAAACAACAGCAGAAGGTCACCAACAGGTCTTCAATGTAGCGAGAAATTCCCGCACCCGGAGGCGTCCTTCAGCTGGCCCCTAAACAAATATATACTAGTTCAGTAATAATGAACGCCATACTAATTTCCAAATTGTACACAAGAAACTAAAATTAAAATAATACAAGACTAACAAAGGCCAGAGGCTCCTGACTTGGGACAGGCGCAAAAATGCAATTTTTCTACAATCTATTAATTAGTAAGAACGATGTATCTAAATGAATTGTGTAAATTGTTGAAGGCCAGTAGTTGTTCATTTTCTTTTGATTTGAATCAAAATGCCTCAGTGTTCTTGGTGTAGCATTTAGTGCTGGAGTGAGATTGTTTAAGTTGAACCCCGTTTTCGGGGAACAACTTTAAATTTGGTATTATTTCAATCTGTTTGCATGAAAGCACATTAAAAATCATTAGTAGGGTTAGTACTATAAAAATAAGTTCTCGTCCTGAATGTGCACTTAATCTGTCGCTGACCGGTACACACATTTAATCATCATCCTTTTGGTTCATGGTGAATTGTAGTGTCTTGGGAAATCAACTGACGTCTGCCTATTTGATATCCTTTGCAATATGTTCATTAGTAACCATGATCATCTTCGTTTAAAAGGAGACATAGCCAAGTCAATACATGTATAAACCGTACTTGAACTTTATCTCTAGACCATTTATGATTCATTCGTTTGCAGTCCTTGCTCTTAAATTAAAGCGTACTATATATACATTATCTTTCCGGACAAGAGGTGTAAATTCAACTGTCCATTTCCCGCAATTAATAACAAGTATTAGATACAATTTTCCTAAGACATATGAAGATTTATTATTAAGAAACTTATACTATTTATATTGAACATACGAATCCAAAATAGAACTAATTACTAGTGATTTGCACTTCTGCCGATGCTAGTTTATTGCTTTACAACAATCAAATATGTCAGTTTTAGAGTTATGAGTGCTATATATGGAAATGTAGACCTATAGCCGTCTGACAAATGTCTCTAAGGGGATAGTATGGCAGCTGCATGGCCATGTAAACAAACCTAAGCAGATATCTGTTATGCAAATTCCTCGTAACGTAATAATATTTATTTTAGACCATTAGAACTAACATCAAAGCCAGGCAAATTATCTGATTTAGAATATTAATTGTGGTTATCTGTATTATATTATAGTGTCTACCATATCGTCGACTGTTCTTGTGGCATTACATGTACCAAGAATCAAGGATATAGTTGAAAATTATCATTTACAAACTGTTTGAAGTAAATTTAACGGATTTGTAAGTGTATAAAATTCTAAAATAAATTTTAACGGAATAAGTCCAACTTATGGAATACAATATTGCCCACTGACTGTACGTAAAGTTTACCTTTCAATGTGATTTTTGAAAACGATCAGTGGTATATTTTAAGAAGGTGTAACATAAATACCGAACTCCAAAGGGAATTCAAAAAGTTGATGAGCGAAATAAACTGTCAAAAACTAAATTCATCTAGCGACAAAACGAGTGAAAAACAACTGTCATTTCCTGACTTTATAACTTGTGGACGTTTCCTCCTAGAGGGTATCACCTGCCTAGTAGTCAACATTTCGGTCTTCACATGAATATCAATAATGTGGTCATTGCTATAAATTTCCTGTATATAAAACCTTGATATTTTCGAAAAAGTAAAGGATTTTCTTATCCCATGCATATATTATGTAAGCCGTATTTGGCACGGCACAACTTTTTGAGATTTTGGATCCTCAGTGCTCTTCATCTTTGTACTTGTTTGACATTATAAATATTTTGATATGAGCGTCTCTGATCAGTCTTATGTAGACGAAACGCTCGTCTTTATAGTTTTTAAAAGTTAAAAAAAATCTGTTCTGAACACGGAATGCCTTATCGTGAACATCTGATTTATTACTATTCAAATCCCGATGTTTTAGTACCATGTGGTTAACCATGAAATTGTTGAGGACTTTTCAAAGGTATAATAAGTTTATTCACTCTTTAATGACTTGCACATATTACAGAATTCAGATTTCACATCCTTGAATTAAAGTTAATCTCTTAAACTATTAACTCGAAGTGTTACCAGTGAACTAGAATCTAGAAAAGATGCTTGGTACGCACTAAGGTCACGATATTCCTATCATGATATATTATTAATGTTTTACATGTTTTACATCACACAATAATATAAAAGAGCCTAATTTTCAAAGCATTAATATGGTGTTTTTGTAGCCTTCAGAGTGGGATACTCTTATTTGTGTATCATTTATATTCCCTTTGAAGAGAGAAACAAAATGATTAATTATGTCAATATTTGATGAAATAAAAGAAAAGGATACATGACATCATCCCACGGAGAGAGATTATATTACAACTGTCAGTTGAAAAGGATTATGAAGAATCGACATATTCATATGCTTAGTATTTCAATTGTTTGGTATTTCAAAGAAATGAAAATAAAACTGTAATTAACCTAAAATGCCAATATGAACTAATAACATTCTAAATGTCTTTTTTTCATGAATAATTCTCTCTTCTACAATGATAATAGTGTACTGTATAACCTACATAAGATGATATTTATAGTAGGGATGTCAACGAGTTCTCGAGTACTCGAGTTTCGCTCGGTAGTACAGAGGAGGGATTAAGAAAATGACACCCTACTAATCGTTTTCACATTGGAATGTAGTTGCTTTCTACCGAAAAAGTATTGTTATTGGGAGCGCCTCCAAGGAAATTAAATATAAATAAAAATTAATAAAGATTAAAATACTATTCGAGTATTTGCGTTTAACTGTCATTCAAAATTCCGCCAAACGGATGTTTGATATATGAACAAGAGCTCCTTTCCAAGACCTACACTTTGAGTTAATATTAGTCATTCGCCTGCCGCTGTACCATCAGAGCCTTTATTTTCATCATCAGGACTGTTAGTTTTACTTAAAAAATTTGAAATTTGAAAAGTTTATGCAAACGATGCAAATGATTACAGGCATCAATAAGTTCTCATCATCATGTACCATTTTGTTGATCATTAAAAGTTTATGTATTTAGTTTTGATGTTATATTTGCTATTCGCATCGGATGGTTTCATCTAATGTGTCGTCATTTTCTCGCATTTAATGCGTTTCCCTCGGTTTTGATTAATGACCCGTATTTTTTTTTGTCTATCGATTTGTGAGTTTTGAACATCTGTATGCTACTGGTGCCATTATTTTGTACGGTTTCCAAAATACTGTTGTTTGAGTAATAATTATTCTATACATATGACTTAATTGCTTGATTAGATATTTGCCAGGTTGCATAACTTGTACATGAAGTTATAAACTAAATGAGCTATTAATAATGGTAAAGAATTCCTTGGACAATTATCTACTCCCAGGTAATGATAATGAGGGTTTACTTTTATGAGACAACGACTAATTGTTTTGTGTTTCCATTTTTAAATGTTTTACCAAGCGAGTACTTGAGTATCGAATGATAATCAAACGATTAATCGATTAGTAAATCTTCACCGAGTTGACATTCCTAATTTATAGCAAGGTCTATACATAGCTAAATAATCTTGCCTTTAATCGAATATTACCTTACTTAATGTTTACATAAATCTGGATCTTTTTGTTCGTTATTGTATTGTCCTTTTGGCTAAAATAATTTATTAAAACACTACTTCATAATTTTTGGTTTTGTTTTCAAAATGAGTTAATAATAGTTTATAGAAGTCTACAATCTTAATTCATTTGAAATCAACCAATTAAGACAGACAAAAACCTAGATTCACGACTCAGAATAGTAATTGGGAACAGAACAAAAAAATACGCCTGTTTTTTTTTCACCCGTAATTTACAAACTATAAATGAAGTCAATACATATTGCAATCTTATCAAAGAGAAAATCCTAGAATGTTTAACTTCTCATAGCTATTTTTCATCACGGGAGCATCATATACAAGAGTGGTTTTGTCTCAATCAATTTTGTTATTTATAAAATTGTATCAAACGGTAAATATTTCAAACAGCCATCAACCCGACTAAAAACCAGAAAAAAGCCGAATGTTACAATGGGTCTTCAATGCAGTTAGAAAACCCCGGAAGTAGGCCTAAGCAGGCCCCTAAAAAATGTGTACTAATTTAGTGAAAATGGACGTTAAACTAAACTAAAAAACATATAAATTAACAAAAATTTTAAAACATACAAATGTTTACATAACTTCCAATGAGTGATGTAGGTTGCATGATTATCATCAAGTATGCTTTCTATCCATTTACAAAAGAGGGACGAACGATACCAAAGGGACAGTCAAACTCGTAAATCTAAAACAAACTGACAACGCCATGGCTAAAAATGAAAAAGACAAACAGAAAAACAATAGTACACATGACACAACAAAGAAAACTAAAGAATAAACAACACGAACCCCACCAAAAACTAGGGGTGATCTCAGGTGCTCCGGAAGGGTAAGCAGATCCTGCTCCACATGCGGCACCCGTCGTGTTGCTTATGTGATTACAAATCCGGTAAATAGTCTAATTCGGTAGGTCACATTAGACAGCAAACCTATAACAAGTGTGTTTTGGCGTTTAACCTTCCTTGAAAATTATAAAAACAGAAACAGCAAACCTATATCATCCATTGGTATAACTGTGTCATGAAGATCACATACATTCATAAATATTACGTTGTATTGGGGAAATGCATCATCGTTTTGACACACATTGTCAATAATGGAATCAGTTTGACGTATTTGGCACAACTTTTTGAAATTTTGGATCTTCAACGCTCTTCAACTTTGTACTTGTTTGGCTTTATAATTATTTTGATATGAGCGTCACTGATGAGTCTTATGTAGACAAAATGCGTGTCTGGCATACTAAATTATAATCCTGGTACCTTTGATAACTTTTTGAAACATTTTCGCAATGTAATTATCTTTTCTTCACATACCTGTTCGCAAAATTAATATTTTTTTCTTCACAAACAAATAGAGTGGAGTGAACTTGGTAATTGAATTATAAACATAAAATACAGATTCAATAGTTTATTAAAGTCTCACCACATACATACAAGTATAAACACAATATAATATCAAGTACACAATATAAAATTTAGAATGCATGTGCCATTCTTAAAAGAACTATGAGAGACTGTTATATACAATTTTAAAACGACAGAATTAAAACATAAGTTTTGTTATTTATACAAAACATAAAAGTGCAATATCACCATGCACATCTAAGGATAAAACCTGATACATGTACATAATAAAAATAACTGAAACAGTTTGATTTTTAACAGTATAAGATACTGTTTCGTCGTAATAAAATATTGTTGCAGGTTTTGGCAACAGAACTACAAACATTTTCATTTTTGAACAAAAATATAAATTTTTCATCATCTGACAAAGTTAAAAACATAAAATTTTGTTGAATTATATCAATAAATAAAGACTGCCTTAAATCTTCATATAATGGACATGTTAACAATACATGTTTTTCATCTTCTATATTATCACAATTGAAACATAATTTTTTATCTAAATCTAATCTTTCGTAACGACCAGTTTCAATTTTTAAAGGTGCTACTCCACATCTAAATTTCGCATATGCACTGCGATATCGAATAGGTATATTTTGCAACAAATACTGTTCAGTAGAGTATGAAAATTACATGTGTGTACTAAAGTTGATTTATTGCAACGGTAGTTTACCAATGTTTAATTTCATTAATCAATTATGAAGACATAAATCAAGTAAAAAAAACAGGGAACAAGACTGTTGCATAATACAAACAATATACGTTGATTTATGAAGTAGTGTCAAACAAAAAACATACGTTGATTTCCGGAGTACTTTTTGTTCTGGTCGATGCAGCTTGAATATGGTCCATCAGCACTTTTTAACCGAAAAGCCTCAGTTGTTTTAAAACCATTCGTGAATCTCTGTCATAAATCGCATGTTTATTTAAACCTGTAATTTACAAACTATGAAAGAAGTAAATAAATATTGCAATATATTATACAAGAGAAAATCCTAGTTTGTTCAACAGATCAAAGCTATTTGTCTTCTTTTGTTTCATCATGGGTGCATCAAATACATTAGTGTTTCGGTCTCATTCAGTTTTGTTTCTTTAAAAACATGTAGTGCATTAATTACAGAAATTAAAAATATATAAAACCAAATAGAATTGTGAATAGAAATTGTTAATATGTCAAACAAACTACAACTTGATCAAAGACCAGATAAAAAGCCGAATGTTACCATGGGTCTTCAATGCAGTCCTAAGTTTCCTATTTTTGGTCTTCTGGACTATAATTTGTCTTTTTTTATTTTTCATTTTAAGCCATGGCGTTGTCAGTTTATTTTCAATCTATGAGTTTGACTGTCCCTCCGGTATATTTCGTCCCTCTTTCTAAATTCACTGGCAACGTCATGGCAAACATGAATATTACCAAAGATTAACAGCAGTACCCAAAATACAACATAGAAAACGAATGATCGAGCAACAGACATTGTACGGAAAACCAGTGATGATCTCAAATGTTCTATAAAGGTAGGCAAATCCTGCTCCTCGTGGACCTTTCATGGTATTATGTAAGTTCAATCCCTAAAGTTAATATTCGTTTGGTTGTCATGTCATCAACCGTTATATATTGATATTCTTTTATATTTTGCTTTTTGCGTTCCTGATAAAGATAACTTCAAATACACGTGTCTTGTGCATCGAAGAGGTATGACAATGCATGAGTTTAAAATAAAATAATACCATAATGATTGTTATAAGTACAACACCAGCTTAGCAATAAAAAATATAGCCTGTGAGAGTTCTTTAATAGGAATTTGACTAGAAACAAACATTGTTTGAGACATTAGATATAATTAAGTAATTTTGATATTTGATAATGGTTCTATATAAAACATATGTAAAAGTAGTTTCTGTTGAATTTGATATGTCATCTGAATCTGAGGGAATTAAACTTTAAATATCAGCACCATGTGATATTATCAAAAAGATAACAGTAATGAATCCAATGTGTGTCATGAATATAATGTTTCACGTCAAAAACGATTAGGGCAATCCTTAAATGTAGGAACGAACACATTTAGAATTGAACACTTATCTCATAATTTCTCTGTACTCCAAGCAATTAAACGCTTAACATATTATTTTGACACTTATATCTATCCCAGAAGACTATCAATTAACCTATATGTATTTCAATGACGTATACTTCTCGTTTTCGTCTCCATTTACATGAAATACCAATCCAGTAAATCAACTTAGTTTAAAGAAGTATCTAGTACAGTTCAAAAAGTAAAGAAAGCAGTACTGAACAAAAACGTAGTCCAAGATGTATTGGACGGGTTAGTATATGAGCCAGTCCATGCGAAAAGGTACAAAAACGAAAATTTTACGAAATTCTAAAAAGTGTGCATAATTATTGGTAGTAGACTTGTGATTTATAAAACAGAATTACTTTTCCTCATATCACCAAGCTGTGGTCAGGCTACACGCACCTGCAAGTGCTGAGACCCCCCTTAGTTTTATCAAGATTTTTAATGAATTGTTTCATAAATTTCAATCTTTTTCAAAGTAAGGTTTAAATGGCTTGATTTGCCAATTGGTAATGTTAGCCCCGGTAGCAGTGGGGATAAGGCTCTCGCTTAGGATGCTGATATCAATGCAATCAAACCGGGCAATGGTTCGAATCCCGTTCAACTGATGTTGATTTATATAATATTAAATAACTTAACTTAACTTAACTTCGAATCCCGTTCAACTGATGTTGATTTATATAATATTAAATAACTTAACTTAACTTAACTTCGAATCCCGTTCAACTGATGTTGATTTATATAATATTAAATAACTTAACTTAACTTAACTTAAATTTCAATTTCTAAAACACAAGATGACATAGTTTTTGTATTTTTCCTCATGATTTAATGTTGTTTTACTTTCTTTGAACCTGTAGAACTGAGTGAAATTATTAATTTTTGTCTCTGTATAGTATCAGGGTTTTTTTTTTTTTTTTTTATAGTTTCTGGTCGGTAAAGCATTATTCGGGGAAACAAATGATTTTACTCTTGTTCACATACAAAAAATTCAGATATTTCTACGTCTTTTTCTGTTTTAGTTGACAAATTTGGGATAGAATTGACAATTTTATGAATGTTTACATTAATGTAACTTTTTTCGGATAAAATCGTTTTTCAAAAATACTATAACAAACTTTGATAACGTGTCCTGTAAAGTTTACCAAAAGGACTTTTTGTACCTTTTCGCATGGACTGGCTCATATATGAGTCGTTATGTGTTTGCATCTATTAATGTTATACTAACGTTCACAAGAGAACTTGTTTTTGAAACCTATCTGACAAAATCTCATCGATATACCCTATAAGACAGTTTCATCACTTGTCGTCAGTCTTCTGTCATACGGGGCAAACTCACCAGCAATACAATTCAAGGTCTACACAAAACTTCATACAATTAAAAAACAGGGCGAACAATACAGGGTCATTGGAGGTTGTAGTATTTCTTCAATTAGCTTTTATTCATTTCAGGAATCCATTTTTAATCTAATACAATAGTGTCCTTTAGTTTAGTTTGATGATTGGGACGGACTGGAAATACTCATCTTTTGGTTGAATAAAGATCACAACGTGCAAACATTTTTAACAGTTACAATGCAAGCAACGCAAACACTTCACCAGGCCTAGGTCATGTCTTACTTTTCACATATCAAATTGGAAAAAATCCTTTTAATATATTATCAATAGAAAATGATTAAAACATGAATGACTCCAGGGGAAAAGAACATTTAAAAAGTAACAATTGGATTATTTATTAAAATCAAAATGATTATCTGTCTGACTGAGACAAACAAAAGTACATTATAGACTCAAAGATATATTGATAAAAGTCGATGAAAATTTGCATGAACCAAACATATTAAAATATATTACGGATTACAAATGTGTCGAGGTTTGTGATTGGATAACAACACAGAGATGTCAGTGTATATTCAGGAAACTGCCGGGGTATATACGACGCTTTTATCCCCAATTGGAACCCCACAAACCGCATCATAACACCGGTTACTATGTGACGTAGTCAAAAGCTATCAGACTATCAGAGGCTCACAGAGGGTAAATAATAACGTGCTTCAGTCAATAATACATTTTTGATACAATTTACACTTTTAATACTTAAATTTCATATTTAAAGGGTTATTATAAATGATTACATACAAGATAAAATTATGTTCACAGCAAATTAGCAAATCCTTCACGTATGTCGAATATATTAGGTTTTTCAACTTATTTATGTGTTGTGAACAAACACCTGCACTGGAAAATAACATTAGGTCAGGGGTAATCCGTAATATATGTGAAATTCAGGTCTCAGAAAGGGTATATACTGTGACATTCCCGGCTTAGGGCTTATATCCCCTTCGCCTCCGGCTCAGGGAATATAAACTCTAAGCCGGGAATGTCACAGTATATACCCTTTCTGAGACCTGAATAACATATAATATTAGATTATCTATCTTCAACACAATTGTATACTTACATACTACTGTGGATTCATTATTATTCGTTGGATACCAATTTTCGTGGTTTTCGTGGGTACTGGTGAACAACGAAATTAAAGGTTCAACGAAAAACAATTTGTCTATTGACTTGTATGCAGACTTCGGCAAAACAACGAAATTAAATATCCACGAATCGGCAATTTTTCCCTAATCCACGAAAATTAATACCCACGAAAATAAATGAATCCACAGTATGTAATATGAAGATAAATGAAGACAACTAATCAGGGGTTTGAAATGGTTTCAGAGGTTGCTCTCTTAACCTGCTTTTTGTGTGGTGAAGACATATATAGGACGATGTTAAATGGCTCGAAAGTTTTAATCAAAAGAAAAACCCATAACGCAATTATGTTAGTACTTATCTCTTTGAAAGCGCCAAAAATAAACTTCATTTCACTTTTACTCTGTTGCAACTTCCTGGTTAGGTCAGTATTTAAAAGCAGTTAATTTGTGCATTAAAAACTCATTAACAGGAAACGCATAAATGTTCCGTTCTAATATCCTTAATTCCAATTAGCTAAAGGAGTTAATTTAGAAAGGCAAAAATTGAACTAAGCTCCATTAAGATCTTACATCATTAAGTTTATGGTATCCATACAATTTAACATGAGGATATCAATAATGGCACTTATATCAGATTTTGTAATTAAGAAAATAAGTGACAAAAAAAAAAAAAAATCCAAATGGAAATGGTAAAATGTGTTTGCTCCAAAGGAATACAATGTTGTAAAAGAGAGAAGAAAGATACCAGAGGGACAGTCAAACTCATAAATCGAAAATAAACTGACAACGCCATGGCTAAAAAAGAAAAAGACAAACAGACAAACAAAAGAACACATGACACAACATAGAAAACTACAGAATAAACAACACCAACCCAAAATCACTAAAGATGATCCAAGGTGCTAATAAAAAACTAGTACAAAATATAAAAACTAAATTTATTCCATATCCAAACATTGGAATATTCGATTATTATTCCTAACGCGGTATACATATGTACTTTAAAAAACGTAAACTAGGGCTTGTTTGGCATAGAGGTCTTAATTTTTTTTTATATAAATAAGTCCGTTAGTTTTCTCGTTTAAATTGTTTTACATTTTCTTATCGGGGCCTCTTATAGCTGACTATGCGGTATGGGCTCTGCTCGTTGTTAAAGGTCGTACGTACAAGAGACCACAATGAAACTGACATTAACAACTATAGGTCGTACGTTGACCTATAGTTGTTAATGTCAGTTTCATTGTGGTCTCTTGCGGACAGTTGTTGCATTGGCAATCATACCTCTTCTTCTTTTTGTATATTAAGCAACATTGTAGGGATATTTATTGCCAAAATACTAATCTGATGCTGTTAAATTTGTACCGTTAACGTTCATACTATTAGAGAACAGTTTATTTTTATTAGTTGAGCATAAGTGCATGATCAAATTACATTCTAATTAGTTTACAATATATAACTGTGTTTCACATATTAAATCAATAAGTAAAGACTTTGAATTTAATCAGTTATACAAGATCAAATTCCGACGAAGAGACGACAATGATTACGGAAGTAATTTCAACTAAACGATCATTTCAAGCATTAGTTTGCCAAATGAATAACTCGTCAAGAGGTTTATATAATTAAGAAAAAAAATATCAAGAATGCTTTTCGGTTAATCATTCTATAAAGTTGATTCATTGTAGCAAGGTACCAATTAGAATTCATTATAAACGTTTAGATGGGCTGGTCAACCAGAATATTGATAATAAGTCATTTTAAAGAAAATCGATTAGCTTACAAATTTTTACTTTGTTTTCATAGTTAGAAAATAATAGATAAAGCCATAGATCAGAAACTTTCCTTTTTGAATTTTCCTCAGAGTTATTGTTATATTACTTTATACACTTACTGCCTTTTCGGGGATGTGTAAATATGTAGAAACGTTACGAACTTAATCACCAAAAACGGACATAAACAGAATAGCGTAAATCACGTACTGTGGAAGGTTCGACATTTAGCTTGTAAATATATATATTTTTTATCATCAAAGTTGAACATTCATTAAACATGCAAACTGTTCAATGATATTCGCCGTTTCAAAAAGATGTGCATAATGGGTAATATTTTCAAAAGTTTACACCAAAGCGTTGTGATATGTTTAAAACGTTCTTCATAACAATACATAAACCAATTACGTAACGTTAGAATCATTTTGATTAGGGACTCTCCGTTTGGAATTTTCCTCTGAGTTCAGTATTTGTAAGATTTTACTTTTTTTTGGTGTCTGAAAAATGAAATTTGCCATATGTACTTAATAAATGAAAAGGCCAATCGTTACGATAATAAAATGCGTGGTTTAGTTCTAAACTGTACGCCTCTTTGAATACATAACATTTTTGAACGGTAAAACATATAAACTGAAATCGTCAACCTTTGCTTATTCACATTTCTACGGAAAGGGTTAATGAAACTTGATTTTTGTGAATTCAATTTAATCCGGAATAACATCAATATCTATTAATCGAAAATGAACATGCAAATATGATTGCATAACATGCTTACTTAATTGAACGTGATCTTAAGTGACATGTCAAGAATTTGGAGATAAAATATAGAATGCCCCCCAAAAATGAAGTAAAGTAAGAAAGAAACGTCACATAATATATTATAAACATGCAAAATTAAATCTAGATTTACGAGAGGTACCTGTATAGAGACAATTTCGGCTCTGTCTCTTAACCAGTTAATTCATTTGAAATATACTGACTAACAGAGAAACAAACAATTGGATAGTCACCTATCTTCAAACAAAGTGATATCAGAAGACCTGACCAGAAAGCGGGAAAAAAAGGCGACAAAAGGTTTTTAATGTCTTTCCGCAATTTTTAGAATTGTAATTACCTCTCACCATAGAGTAAAAAAAGGTCAACGAAACACACTAGGAAAGAAAGAAAGTAAAAACCAATACAAAAACAAAACAAAACATGTAACAAAAAACATAATAAGTAGCGAAACGCGTATGAAATCAATTTATTTCGACCTGGCGGGAGGAAGTTAAAACAAAAGAAAGTTATATTATACAAGAGAAGAGCCCAGTTTCCATAACCTTTAACAAAAAGTCATTTACAAATAAATGCTCTCTGTGTCTTTGAGGACAAACTTTTTCTGTTATAAAAGCATTTATAACTCGTTAAGTTTCCAGTTCAACGTACATGTTGAATAAAATAGCAATAATCGTTTGATGGGTTATGAAAACAATGATTGCAGAGGAGATATTTGTGATAAATTTCATAGAAACTGTAGATAATTATCCGCCTTACAGACATATAAGAGTTATTATACAGAATATAATGGATTGGTGACGTGCCGCGGTGAATAAAAAGGGATTCTAAAAGTACATATTTCGTCAGAAATGTCTTCAGCATCATTGTGTGGTTTGATAAATAAGGGTACACAAATGCAAGTAGTCTGTATTACTAACATTCTTTGGTTATTTACGCCCCCGCGCTATTGTTCAATTTTTGTTCTCTGTGAATGCATATATTGTATGTCGTTCCATTTTTCTGCTTTATGTCATTATTTTTGTCTGTCTTATAGTTTTGATTGCTTTGTACTTTATTTGGACTTTTGAACATTTTTTTTATTCGGGCGTAACTGATGAGTCTTTTGTAGACGAAACGCGTGTCTGGCGTAACTATGAAATGTATATTCATACGTCTAAGGCTAAATAATAACATTAATGGTACCAAATTTTTCTGCACAAGATGCGCATTTCGACAAAACATATCTCTTCAGTGATACTCGTGGCTAAAGTAAATATGTAAGGGGAACTGTAAATATGAATAAGCAATGCTTACTGATAGAAAAATGACTAGTTAATATATGGGACAATTATTTTTGATAAATTCACAATATGTTTTATTAACTCAATTTTAGCCCGAGTTACTCAATCCTTCTATTCTCTTGATCTTTTTAAATATCTTTCCGTCAATTATAATAATAAGAAGCCAAAATTACAAACTATATAACAAGATTTTATATTCCTAACGATATTGCCTGTAGGATGAGTACCTACTATTTACTAAAATCTTTGTGTTCAATTAAACTTAGTTTTAAGTATACGTAGAAAGCACAGCTAGAGGCAAATATTGCAGATATACTTAAGTAATCCTTTAACAATTTTGCACGTAAGATTTGTTTTCTAAACGTATGTACTTCTTTTCTGTTCTGTTTCAATAGGAGTTTGAACTTATTAAGAGCCATGTTCTGCTGGCTGTTGACTGCAAATACCTGTCATTTCTGTTTGATCATGCAACGTTCCAGTCAGTATAAGAGATGCAAGAAATATGAGATAGAATTGTTAACTCGTAAATCGAGAATAAAGTGACAACTACATAGCTTAAACAGAAAATCCCAACAAACCAACAATAGTACACAAAACACAACATAGAAAACTAAAGACAGAGCAGTAAACTATGACATTTCTTACAACATTTATGTTTTTTTTCAATTTTTAACATGCTGGACTATTTTTGTTTTGCATCTGTCGTTCATTGTTAAATAACATATTTTAAGTTTCATCGCCAATAAAATCTCTATCAATAAAACATGCAAAACATTGGCATACCAATAATGCAATGCCTTTCTAAATTGGCCCTTTAGCACCTATTTTAAAATAAATATGATATAGCATAAATAGAGTCCTCAAAAGTGCATTCGTGTGGGAAATCTTTTATTGGTTTGCAATGCTATTCGTCTAATTTTGACTTTCAACTAATGATGAATAATTTGAGCTCCACCGATTAGTTTGATGTAGATGAAACCATGGAAACGTGCAATACGCTGTAAAAATTGAATTGAACAGATTCAAAGGCAAGTATATTTAAGGTGGTACCCAACACCTTGACCTATATTAATTTGACTCGTTTAATTTTCATTAAATTTTGACAACATGTTTACTTTTAATCCTTGAAATAAATATAAAAATTTCAAAACAAATGAACCAATCACTTTCTCGGAAAATATGGTTGGATACATAGCAATTTCACAAACACTTATTTTGATTATTGAGAAGCTTCTTGATTCCTTCACAATACAATGTGATTAAAACGTTAATCTGATTTTTACAGAGTTTTCTCGCTGTAGTGTAAGGTCCCACCTTAAAACTTCAACTACCAAACTTATCATGAGGGAAAACTTGCATGTATAAACAAATGCAGTATCAAAACTCAAAAGTAAATATAATAAAGGGGGAAGTAGATAAAATCTGACAAAACCAAATGCTCGACTTTACCAACAAATTTAACAACTGGAAAAAAAACCTGTTATATTCCCAATATCAATAAAGGAAAGTTTTGTTTTAAAATGAATAACTAGATTTGACGTTACTGTTAGAGAAGGTTAGGAATGAAGGGAAAAGTATAACTGTTAGTGAGAATATCATCCGCCAGATGCTAAAGGACGACTATGTAAACAATTAATGAGCATTGTCACCTTTTTACAAGCTATATCAGTTAAAAGATAAACTATTAGTATCAGTATGTTCTACTAATAAAACAGCCAAACTATTAATATGAAAGATTTACTAAAACAATTTCCTTGTTGTTAGTATACATGTGTACTGTAAGTCCTAACTTCATTGTTAGCTCACGTACATGCTATTTTATTAAATTATGTCTATGTAAACTGTAAGGAGTACCCCAGTAAGACCCCTTATTGGCAGTTTTACAAAATTGTTAAAATGTTACCTTTTAGCTTTTTATTGGAAAGAAGAATACTTCTGTCAGACAAGTATGGGCTGTTTTTGACATTATATGTATCGGGTACTAGCATAAAAAACTAAATTACTAAAATCTTTTAAAAATATGAGCATTTTAGACAGCTTCCGTCTGAAATAGTGGCCGCATTTGTGTTAATTTTTAAAAATATTCAAATGTTATTTGTTGATAATACTTAACATACAATTTATTTTTTTACAAAAACCATCGGAAAAGGGACATATTATAGCATATTTGATAGATTCTGCATATTTAAGCTTAATTTTCAGCATATTAAATGATTAAATTAGTTCAAATGTATTACATAGACTAATGGAATCGACTGAAGTAGACACTTAAGTGTTTAAAAACGTGTTCAAAATCATTCATCAGATGAACCTGAGCTTAAAGGCCAAAATCGGCCCTTGCCGGACCTACTCCTTCATGACAACACGTTACCATTACTACCTAGTAAACGTGTAAGTGGTAAGTTGATAAAGTTTTGCGTTTGATTTTTTGAGTTGTTGATTGAATTTCTTTTTTTGAAATTTTTTACATATGAGTTCTGTATAAGTGTATTATTATACATTTATACTATTTAAGCTTAGAGGAATGTGAAGTTGGCGTTAATATGTAATTTAATTCATATTCCACTTCATTTTATTTCCTGACTGTGCAGTTGAGTTAGTGTTAAACACTTACAACATTTTTTTTTCTTTGATCTTTTTTGTTAGATTATCAGCTAATGGAGAATTTTCCTAGGACAAGAATTGCAAACTTCCTGCGGGAAGTATTTCTTCTTTCGTTTTTATTTATAGAACTACAGCTAAAAATAATAGAAGTAGTGTGGTGGGCAGAGGTTACGACTGTTAATTTATCTCCATTGCAGTAAATGTGTTTACATTACAGAACATGTAAAGTTTATCTCATCGTTGTAAATGTATCTTCATTGAAGGCAAGGTTATATTGATCTCATTGCACTAAATATATCTCCTTTGACGGAAAGATAAGATTTGCAATGATTGTATCTCTATTGAGGGACATGTAATATTTATCTCATTACAGTAAATGTATCTCCTTTAAAGGAAGATATGATATGTCTAATTGCAGTGGGAATGCCATGTTTAGATCAAAGCAGTTAATGTATCTCTTTTGAAGAAAAGGTAAACTTTGTTTCGTTTCGGAAAATTGAACAAAATTTAAGGTGTATTTCATTTAATTAATTGCAGTAAATGTAACTCCATTAAAGGAAGATAAAGGTTTATATCATTGCAGTAAATGCATCTCCATTGAACGAAAGGTAAGGTTCTCCATTGAACGAAAGGTAAGGTTCTCCATTGAACGAAAGGTAAGGTTCTCCATTGAACGAAAGGTAAGGTTTATCTCATTGCAGTTTATGTATCTCCATTGAAGGTAATGTCAGGTTCATTTCACTGCAGTGAATGTATCTCCATTGCAATTAGATAAGAATTATCTTGTTTCAGTAAATAACATTTAATTGATTGTTTCATGTAGTTTCCTGAAACTTTGTAAAGTAAGAGTGAATAAGGGTTTCGAAAGATGATTCATAAAGATAGGTGTCTTTTAAATTGGTATATTTGTTTTATACTATTAATCAGGATTTTTGTTTTTGTTTTGATAAAAACAATACGACATATCATCTGAACAAGTGCTTAACAATTCCTTTACCAGGAAGGTTTTTCTCGTTACCAGGAAGATTTTCTCCTTTCATCAACTTCCTTAAACGACTTCTATAAATGACTCATGTGATAAAGAGATAGTTATCAACTAATATTTATTCAGGGTTCGGATAAAGTTGTTTTCCTTTTGAATGATTGTACATTTTATATTCGAGGCCGTTTAAGGCTACTGACGAATTATGGGTTTTCGCATTGTTGAAGGCTAATCATTATATGATTAAATAGATTTTTTGGGGAATTGTTTGGTGTATAAACTCAACCAAATCACTCACAGACAAATGCAAGTCTGTAAGATCTTTATGTTATGTTTATGTGTGACTTGGATCACATTTGTAAACAATACCGTCCTTCAAAAATGCGTTTAATTCTTATAATTATCTAGAATTGGAGATGAGGAATTCAATTTCTCCGATTTCGAACGTGAATTGTATATGTGTGTTATTGAATTGGCCTGAAGCATGCACATACATGTAAGTTAACGCTAAGAATAAAAAAAATATAGGCAGGAACTGAATAGAGTGAAAAATAAAAAGGCAAGACTTAGAATAATTCCTTTAAGCCTGATTGTGTTATTATAACAACCATCGAAAAGAAGTTCGTTCAACGTTTTTGGCAGTTATAAGTATATGTAACAAACCGTTTTATATGTAAGGGTGGTGAAAAGCATAAAAAATACAACAGACACCGAAAACAAACTACATTGTATTAGCACAAGGAAAATCAAAACATCGCAATATAAAATAAACATAATTGTAAATCTTGTTTCACTTCATTTTATTTCCTTACTGAAAGTTGAACTAGTATTAAACACTTATGATTATTATCATTCTATCTCTTTGTTAAGTTATGAGCCAATGACAATTCCCACAGTTGTAAATTTCCAGCAGGAAGTTTTTCTTTTTTCGTTTTCATCTTTCTACAGTTTCAGGTTTAAATCATAGAAGCTGTGTGGTGGGTCTGTTGATGTATCTCCATGGCAGGAAAGGTAAAGTTTATCGTAATGCAGTAAATTCTAATAGTAATCAAAAACATATTTCTTTTTCAATTTTATTTGTAACCTTTCAAATATAATCTTATTTCATTTCATGATATACATAACTTGCAAACATATCAACTCAATCATTCTACCATTGGGATCCTGAATATCAAGTTGTTGCATTGTACATCAATATTACTTGGCATATTAACTGTAATTTTACTAATTGTGTTCCTCTCTCAATTGTGACATATCAATTAGGTTTGTAATCTGTCAGGGGCTGATGAATACATGTATAATAAACATAGAAATAAAAAGGCGATAAGGACTCGTCTTTTTCTTAATAAATCCTACACAACTCTTAAAGATGTGTACTTAATTAAAATTAAACACCTCAGTACAAAGCACTTAAATTGTGAATAACATTTAATTTAATTTTAAGTAGCATTTACATTTTGTTAGTACAATTATTTAACGGCATATCCTGACGTGATGAGTTAATTGCCATCTTATTGTGTTCAATATTTTAAATAAACCTCTCGATTGTATGCCAGTCACATCAAATTCCATGATATTGGCAACGATGTGGGAACAAAACAAACAGTCATACCATTGCAATGTCTCGTCTTCCTAATTTGCATACTTGTCCGATTTTTACAATGCCTAAACAAAATGGAGGTTGTGTTCATACTAGACGTTTCTTACTCTTTACCTTTTTACAATTAGTTTCATGTTATTAAAACTGGTTGAGAATTAGTGCTTGGTTTTTTATTTTCTCAAACTGTTTCGATTAAAAGAAGTAGCAGTTTCAGAAGGAAAGGTTGTATTTCCATTAAATAAAATAAGGGAACACTAAATTCAAAATGTTTGTTCCGGTTTCTTTAAATTTATCAGTGTCAAAACCAATTGGTATTAAAACAAATAATGATCGTTTTCATACAAACACATGTCTTCTGTTTTGAAGTACCTTTAGAGTTCTAAGGATGACATTATTGTATTATCAGAAAAATAGTCAGCAACTGCCTAATGATAAAAAAAAAAACAGATCGAAAGGTATAAGTTATTTAGTAATACAGAATTTTCTCATTTACCATATGTATGTTTTTCTTTAAAGAGGCACTAGTTACGAGATGCATACACCTGTCCTAAGTCAGGAATCTGATGTACAGTAGTTGTCGTTTGTTTATGTAATATATACGTGTTTCTCGTTCCTCGTTTTGTTTATATAGATTAGACCGTTGGTTTTCCCGTTTGAATGGTTTTACACTAGTAATTTTGGGGCCCTTTATAGCTTGTTGTTCGGTGTGAGCCAAGGCTCCGTGTTGAAGGCCGTACTTTAACCTATAATGGATTAATTTTTAAATTGTTATTTGGAAGGAGAGTTGTCTCATTGGCACTCACACCACATCTTCCTATATCAAATTACAAATATATTTTTGTTTTGTTCAATCATTAATAAAAAGTGAAATAGTGCAATCGACGATTATCAGCAAGTATTGTTCAAATATGTTTCCAAATCAGATAAGAAATATGGACGATTAATTATTTTTCCAAACTTAAAAATGAAATCAAACAGACATAGAATCATTTTGATTCTAATTTGAGTTTTCCAATTGATTTGGAACTTTCCGCTTTCAATTCTCCTCGGAGTTCATTTCTTTTTGTAATTTAACTTTTTTTATATATAGATATTCATGTTTATATCATGTGTTATGTGACTGTCGGTTTTTTTTTGTGTCATCTCGATAGTTAATTAATTTGCATCTAGATAAAAATACTCGCGAAATGGAGCCACATACACCCGAGTCCATAGCCTGTAAACTGTTTTATTTGGACCTTTTAGAATTTGGATAAATGTTGTACATTGATAAAATGCGAATTTCAATGAGCTTTAATACTGCACAGACTAATTAACAATATCTGCTCCTTGTCCAGTTGTCAGTGTATATTGAAATAAAAAACGCTTTTAGAATTAACTCTTGTTTTTATAACAGATCAGTTTTTCGAGTTTTGGACTATCTGTTTGAATTTATGACTGTGTGTATTAACGTATAGAACTATATGTATTTAATAGGTTTCTTCTATACATAATTTTAATTTAATCCCCGCTCTGTATATCTAAATTGAGAATAATAAAGACTTACATGTACTACGGGTAAAACAATGAAAATAGCTTGGTGAAAAACACGACCTAAGTTGACAATAGTAAACAAGATGTTAAACAATTGAACCTCGAATACACTGCTCTTATGAAATCATGTAAATTTATAATTTAAAATCTTGGATAATTTTCATTTTTAGATTCACCATGGACACAAATCACAGAAACCGGACAGATGACAACAGACACCATATGTATAGCAAAAGAAAAATTACATACTGGGAGAAATATGGAGTTAAACGTTTTCCCTACCGTGGAAAGCGCACATACACGCCATTGGTTCACCAGTCTGAGGATGGAGGAATCGTTATCTCAAATGATGTTTTCGGATTGACAATCAGACAGTTTGAACAAATGTATAAAGATTGTTTAAATAGAAGAAAAACACACGAAAGCTGGATAATGAATCTAAGATATCCTGACAAAGCTTCAAATGAATATCTGGAATACTTAAATAATTGTACTGACTGCAATAAAGGTAAATACTTTTGTTTCATTTCTAACACATAATAGAGAATTAACTTTGTTTGCTACACTTTAGATTAAACATGGCAAAAATCTTGAAAGTTGAAAGAAATACCTGTTTTTAAATCCAAAACCATATACCGTTGACACGAGCAAATGATTCACGGGTTGTCGTTTGTGTTTGTACATCATCATATTTATAGTGTATGGTAAATTGTTCTATTCAAGCTATCGATTGTCTCGCTTATCTCCGTTATGCCAAGGCCATTGAAAGCTGTTTTTTTTTGTATGAGTTTTCTTCATCTATGAATTCGAAAGATTGATAATGTATCTGGTGGATAGTTTTCTCATTTATAATCATACATCTTCTTTTAAATAGACAATACCATGCTTAAAAGATATGTTCAAAGACACAAACTAAATACTCCAAGATCTTAACAATAGGTACACGAAAACTTCGTCTTTAAAATAGAAAGACTTATAGATATGCGAAATCTATACAAAGTTGTAAGAATTTTTATTAAAGAAGTATTTTCATTTTTCTTGATACATCTAAGTTTTCTGGTGACATTTTGCAAAATCACACATCTGTTCTTCCTCTGTTGGTATCAACATCAAAGAGATTAATTCAAAACAGAAATTCCCTAACCAAATGGCAAAACCAAAAGCTCAAACACATTTTACAAATGGATAACAACTGCCATATATACTAGTTCGTGTCTATGTATGTTGCAGTGTTCTTTATCATTTGCTTTTCGTCTACCAAAGACTCAAATTAATCAACGATTCCAATTGTATACAACCGTCTGTTTCGAATAGTTCAAATATGATAAGTATCTATAAGTATTTCTTTTACAGAGCATTTGTCTTGGTTTGAAAATGGTTCTCCAGAAAACCACTTGGTTAAACACCTGATCAGAACAGTAGGTACTGAAATAGACATACGTAATCGACAACTTCTTTTTATCTTACATGATAAAATACACAATGCAAATCACTTTAATATAACACAAATATCCAGTGGGAGTTTAGCAGAAGGACTGAATTTACCAGGAAGTGACGTAGATATAATGTTTGTCGATGATGTTGTGAATGTAACACGAATTGAAAGGAATATCAAACATCCGGTACAACGTACTGAATTTGTCATGGAAACAGATACTGATCATCCTGGATTTACTAGACTCAGATTTGTTGCAGGAGGTAAACAGATGAATAATTTTTTATCGAATGAATGTATTGTCAATACACAAGCAGGTGTATACTTATCAACGACTAAGTTTGTGAATCGTATGAAGCAGGCACATCCGAATAGTTACCCACTTCACGGTCCCTGCATATCAGATACAAATCTAACTTTGGATATGGCATTCTGCCTAAGAAGTAAATATTTACCATCCAATGCTATGCCATGGATATTGCGTTATCGACGGCAATGGCCCTCTAATGTCATTATTGACAGGATAATAAATTACGGCTGTTTGATAGTACCTATCGGACCAAGGATTATGCCAAATTGTAGTTTATTGTGGAGAATATCCTTCTCAGTGGCGGAAAAACAACTTGTACATTCGTTTAATTTCAGCCAATTTTTGTGTTATTGCCTTCTTAAATTAACACTAAAGCGTATCATAAACACAAACCACGAGGTCAAAGATTTGTTGTGTTCTTACTTTATGAAGTCGGCTTTATTCTGGGTCTCAGAGGAAGTAGATATTGACACATTTCAATTACCTAAATTGTTTATTTGTTTTTTTCTCTGCCTAAATAAGCTGATATATTGGGTAAACGATTGTTACTGTCCGAACTATTTTATACCTGAACACAACATGTTCTTAGGAAAGATCAATCGCTATAACAATACATCACTACTTTGTGTACTGAATAGTATAAAGTATAGGGGAATCAGTGGATTGATGCATAATTTATTTCCATCTATAACATGTAATATTAGAAGTTGTCCGCCATTTATTAAAACAAGTGAACAACATGAACAATCAATACTAATGTTAGACTTTCTGTTTTACAGAATATCTCAACCGGTGTTAAATGCAAATTTGGGAAAGCCGTCAATGGCAAATATTACGATAATTCATAAAGTACTAACATTTATTAAACATTTACTTAACTCTGAATCTTCTACATTTAATATTGATGTGTGTAAGTACCATCATGCTACCGTTAGTCAGTACGCAGCACAACGATTACCATCAGCGCAAACAATTAAAGAAAACTATAACATACTCACAATTTATCATAGACATTTACAAGCTGGAATAACAAGGGATGCTGTGACAGGTTGGTTGTTATATGCGTCGTTTTATTATGTAAAAGAACAGTACAATGTTACACTCAGACTTACGGAATATGTGCTTTCAAAATGTTCATCTCATATGGTGATGTTACAGCAACCCAACTACAGTGAAGCAGATATATATAATTACAGACATAATGCGCATTATTCTATGTCATTGAATGCAAAGATGAAGACAGCTGTTGTAGATGAAGTCAGGTACTTACGACATTCATCATTGATACCAAAAGAACTAGAACTGGAGGTAGAAGACAAGGTCTTCAAAGTGCCACCTATTTTAATGTCTCACTGTCTACGATTTCTATGTTATCATCATATTGGTGATACTCTGAGCAGACAACATGCATTACGTCATTTAGATATACCACGCTATTTGTCAGATTATGTACTTTCGAATTCTTTAACATTACTTGGAGTATGTTTTGAGATATCCGGTGATAAGGACGCAGCTTTTTATTATTATGATAAAGCTTTGCAATGCGATGATGGTATATGCAGTACAGCAGAAAAAAGAAAATCAAGACTTTTAAATATCTAAATAAAAGTTGTATCGCTGCAATGCAAATGTCTTCTTTAACCTTGCCATGAATGTTAAGTTCAAAATAAATATTCTCACAACTTTTAATCGCTACATGTATTTGTTCCTATCTATTGAATTCATTCGCAGATTTCATTTAGAACATATATCGATTTCTGCTGTTGATATGGCTTGTCAATAATTGGTATCTGTAACAGTACCTCTATATGTTAAGTAACTTAAAATCAGGTTCAAACTATCATTGTTAACATAGGAAATAAAATTGAGAAAGGAAATGGTGAATATGTCAAAGCGACAATCACCCGACCATAGAGCAGACAGCAGCCGAACTTCCTTTACCAATTCAAAATATAACATTTGTTGGAGGTATCTGAGCTATTGCTTTTGATTTTTCGTTTTGAATTTTCATCGGAGTTCGGTATTTTTGCTATTTTTCAAAATTTTAAGTTATTTTGTGGACTTATTATTACTACATTTTTTTTTATCTGACTAGTACATGTAGTATTGTCTTGCCAAATACAACATTTTAAAGAGGAACACGAATACTTTCTCTCAAACATAAAACAGATGCAAGAGATGTATCAGTTAAAAGAAATATGAATAACAAGGAAACTGTTAAAATGGAAATACTTAGGTTTTTATACAGCCTGTCAAGGTCTTAATCTGCACTTCTAAACGGAAATGTAAATACAAACCTAACCGACCAAGTATCAGTCTGACTGTTCTACATATTAACAGGGTTCAGTTTTAACTGTGATTATATTGTTTTATTGTCTCTGTCATGTAGATCCTATACAAAGTAAGTTCTATTTTTAGGCTAAATATTATATAATGAATAGTACTGGCAACTTTTTCTATTGATTTGCATAGTTATTTGATCGGCTATTCGACAAAATGTGAATGTCATACCAGAGAGTTTATATTTAGACAGAGAAAAAAAATGTCTATTGATATCGACTGATATTTTTGATATACCGATAGGCTATTTGTGGAAGGCATGTCACCTCGGTTTCAATCGTCTATTGTACTATAGAGAAAAAATAAAGCATATTCAATATATCTCTATAAGTCCTTATGTTAATACTTGTTAACTTTTTTCTGAAGGGGTTTGATCAAATTCTATAGAAAAACAATGGGGAAATGATTTATTTGTTTTTGACTCGAGTTATATGCATAAACAAAAGGTTGAATCTGCATTAAAAATATAAATTTTGAGATATAATTCGAAATTTTAATATTTTGAAAGACAAAATATAAAAACTTGAATGTTGAAATTTCGAGTTAAAGTTATTGACTTTGAAAGTAATAGTTCAGTTACAGTTTTAGTTTTGCGATGACCCTAAGACTCTTCCATAGAGATAAGAAAGCTGTCACTGTATATTATGTTTTAATTAGACTACTTAACTATGCTTCAAGTTCATTGATAAAAGTTTCTAAAAAGAAAAGAACAATATCATTTTACCAGATACCAGAGTATTAGTTTACTGCAAATTTTGACTTTTACTTTTGAAATACTTATTAACCCTTCGGTATAGATTTTAAAGCTGTCACTCTATATTTGATTTTAATCATACATGTTAGACTTCCATTTAAAAGGTTCAATATAAAACAGAAGATGTGGTATGATTGCCAATGAGACAACTATCCACAAAAGACCAAAATGACACAAACATTAACAATTATAGGTCACCTTACGGCCTTCAACAATGAACAAAGCCCATACCGCACATAGTCAGCTATAAAAGGCCCCGATAAGACAATGTAAAATAATTCAAGCGAGAAAACTAAGAGCCTTATTTATGTAAAAAAATGAACGAAAAACAAATAGGTAACACATAAACAAACGACAACCACTGAATTACAGGCTCCTGACTTTGGGCAGGCACCAACATAAATAGTGGGGCGGGGTTAAACATGTTAGCGGGATCCCAACCCTAACCTAACCTGGACAGTGGTATACCAGTACAACATAAGAACGAACTATAAAAATCAGTTGAAAAAGGCTTAACTCATCAGATAGACAAAAAATAAGAGTCCATTAGTGAATGTTTCTACATAGCAAAGGTCAATATTATAAATGTTATCAGATACTTGAGTAATTATGTTTACACTAGCACAGGTCAATATTATAAAAGGCCAAATAAAGTACGAAGTACGACCAAGTATCAGTCTGACTGTTCTACATATTAACAGGGTACAGTTTTAACTGTGATTATATTGTTTTATTGTCTCTGTCATTAAGATGCTATTTTTAGGCTAAAGATTATATCATATTGGAATTTAGATGAATAGTACAGGAAACGTTTTCTATCGATTTGCATATATATTTTATCTGCTATTCGTCAAAATATGAATGTCATAGCAGACAGTTTATAATTAGACAGATTTTTTTTTTTATCAGATACCTGACTAATTATATTTTACGCTTGACTTGGTTTTGGTTTCTCGTCAATAACGCGAGATATACAAAAGGTCAGACAAATAATGAAGCTAGAGATCATTGAAAAAAAATAATATTAAATCAAAATTGCCAAAACAATCAGTCAATTGTTCTTATTTCGATTATGACATGGTGATGACTTCTGTACCCCTATTTTGACAATTTAACTAATTATGTCTTTTTTGTTCACGCATCGTTATAAATATAAGGCAATTTGAAGCAATTGTCATACAAGTGAGAGGTTTAGAGATATAAAGCCAGGTTCTATCCTCCATTTTCTACATTTCAAAATGCTTGTACAAAGTTAGGAATATGACTGTTGTTGTCCATTCTTCGTTTGATGTGTTTTATTATTTGATTTTCCATTTGATTAGGGACTTTAAAAATTTTCCTCGGAGTTAAGTATTTTTGTGATTTTACCTTTCACCAGTAATTCACGACTAAGGGAAGAAAAACTTAGAGAGTCTAGAGAAATATAGAACATTTGGTTTACAGTAATTTAAAGATATTTAATAATGCATTCAACAGAATAAATTAAACGAACGACTCAAGACATTTAATGTGCGAGCGAAACTTAAATCTTATAACACATCTTATGAAACATGTGAAATAGTCACTTAAAATGTATGTCATTTACAAATCTATATAGATTCTATAAATGGAGGATAGCTAATTGTAAATGTCATTATGTCGTTCAATGCCCTACGATACTAATTATGGAATATAATTAAAGTCTGAACGGATGTTCTATGCATGCACAGTAAAGGACATGTAATGTTTAAATAGGCTTATAATCTGATATATTACTAAACTGAAGATGCCTTCAAGATATTATGATTGAATGCAAAATTTTAAAGGAAACTCGTGATGACATCTAAAAATCCTTAAATAAAACAGAATCAGTTAATTGCATTTACAGGCCATATTAATGGTTGTCTTGCACTTTATTGCATAAAATATGCAAAAACTTTAAAGCAAATAGCCCTAAATAAACTCATCAGAGATAACAGGATTGAAATTTCATATTCAGGCCAGATGCGTGTTTTGTCTACAAAGGACTCATCAGAAACGCTCGAATCAAATTGTTTTAAAAGGACAAATAAAGAACGAATTTGAAGATCATTGAGAACCAGTAATTTTCTTAATGTTTTGCAAAAATATATTCCTGATGTAGAAAAGCCTCAGTATTTCAAATATTCAAAGTTTTGTAAACATTTAACGTATACTTCTGAACATATCAATGATAACTCAAATCAACACAGAAGTGCTGACTACTGGGCTGGTGATACCGTACGGAAATTAAAACTACACCAATAGTGGCATCGACCCAGTGGTGGTAAATCAACTCATCATAGATACCAGGATTGAAATTTTATTATATTTTAAGACGTCGAATTTTCAAATACAGTTCCTTCAACTCCTGTATATGAGATTAATTTTAATGCTAAGTATATATTAATCAAAAGTATTTTCTTGTTTTGATTGTTAGATAAATCATATTAAATTCAACAAAACAAACAAAACTGTAAGTCTTGCATAGCATTTAAAAGATGGAGCTTTTAATATATTCACAGCTCTGGTGCAATAGTTTAAAAACGTTAGTGCCAATTTCAAAATAAGTTAAGCAATTTTTTTATACAACATTTAGCTTGAGAAGTACTAATTCAGATGGGCCTTTTGAATCTCATATTGTATTATTACTAAAAAATTCACAAGAAATAGAATTATTGCCAGTGGGTATTTAGGAAGATAGAAACAAGTGTATCTAACAAATATGTCAAAATACGTTTTTGTAGACTTTTTCTGTTGAAATGATTTGATTTACTATTTTCTTATTGCCTTCTTATAGCACCGCTTTTGGAAAATTTCGTGGCAGCCAGTTTTTATAAATATAGAAAGCTACAGTGCCCGGAGAAAACCATTGACCATCAATAAGAAAACTAACTATCCTAGTCAATTCTGATGAGAGTTGATTGTAACAGCACGAGCGGGGTTTGACCTCACAACCTAAGTGTTGACTGGCTATTTATTACAGTTTTAATTACTTATACCACTCCATACTTTTTTTCCGCTGAACATTCCTTTTAGGCTGCGTGAGTTTTTAATTTTAATTGGTTTAAGAATTGCAACTTATGTATTATTGCACCTGATGAAGATAACCTAGTAATTTAAATAAGATATTACACATGCACACGCATATATGGTTGTCGTTATGTTTGGAGTCATTTCGTTTTAAATGGGCTAATTGCAATCGATAAAAAAGAGCCTTTTCCTTTTTTCATTGAATGACTCAACATTCGGGAAAAAAAAGGACATTTTTGTTAAAATGGAAGATAATGTTTGAAAATACTATATTTTTTTTTAATATTATTTCTGTATCAAAATATTAAGTACAAATCAAGTACTGTAAAATACAAGTAAATAAATATTACAATAATTTTAAAGTGAAGAAATACTACTAAATATTAAAAGTAAATTTCCAGTACTACATATTTTGTGTCGTTGTTCTCCTCTTATATTTAATGCGTTTCCCTCGGTTTTAGTTTGTTACCCCGATTTTGTTTTTTGTCCATGGATTTATGAGTTTTGAACAGCGGTATACTACTGTTGCCTTTATTTAGTACATAAATAGTACCTTTGCAAAATTAGCTGTGTAAGGGAGATCAAAACAGTTGTCTTTTAAGACAGTCGGTCTTTTATTACGGCTTTATTTTATATGAAATGATCCTTTGTTTTTAACTTAACAATGTCACTCGTATAGTCAATAAGTAAAAAACAACGAACAGCACAATCCAATCACAATACAAAACTCCGAGGAAAATTAAAAGCGGGATCCCAAATCAAATGGCAAATTCAATACCTCAAACACATCAAACGAATGGATAACAACTGTCATATTCTTGACATAGAACATGCATTTAGTTCTGTCAATAATGGTGAATTAAACCTGGTTTTACAGCTTTCTCAACCCACTTGTATGAAAGTCGCAAAACATTCCATTATATTGACAACGTGGAGTGTTATTAACAAATAATTAACGAGGGTCAAATGTTTTGATTTCAAAATATTTTTAAAAGTACGTAGTTGTAGAATTATATTTGTATTATGTAGGACCATTTGACTTTATTGGCTGTACATTTACTAATGACAGCCAATATTATTTTATTGTAGACTATTTCTTTAAATTTGATAACTCTCTTGGCATTATAGACAATTTATTTATATTTTTTACCCCCCCCCCCCCCTGACTACATTTTAGTTAATACAGTATTTGGTTTTGCCCTAACTAAAATATAATATTTAACATAAGGGTAAAAAATTGACTAAAACCGTAGTTTTTTTGTTAATTATATACATTTATAAAACCCAAGATCATAAATGTCAGAATTCGTAAAAGTGCAAACAAAATTCCCGGAATCAAAACGATAATAGAACAAATGAAACAGTTAAAATTGATTGATTGAATTATTATGTCATCTTAATTTAATTAATAGTTTCAAATCCAAAATAGCAACGAGTCAGGTAGTATCAATAACATAATTTTATTGAGGGCATTCTGAATAAGGCATTGAACTGTTCTAACACTCGTTCTAAATCCTTGCAAAGAACGATCATTTGCTGTTTTGAGACAACGGTACAGAACTATGTTTTTCTTTTTCATGCATCTTTTCCAACATTTTCTGTTTTCAAGAAAATAGGTCATTTTAGGTATTGCGGTCAAGATACAGAACCGCCCGAGGCCCTATTGTTGGTGCTGGATTTTCTCGCTGTAATCAAGACCCATTAGTCACCTTGTGCTGATTTATGATATAATGTCGGGTTATTGTCTCTTTGTCATATTCCCAATTGTCATTCTCAATATTCAATAAATAGTCTATGTCCAATTATGGTGAACCTTTGGACGAAACTTTGGATTAATGAACTAAAACCTGACACCGAAAACGGAAACGCCTTTAAATGTTTTAACTAACCTAATTATATAAATTAGTAAAATGTGTATGAATAGCATATGTAATTGATGATCAAGTTTTAACATATTCCAATGACAAATGCAACGATTTTCCTTTATATTGTTTGAAAACATTAATGTGTTATTGATTAAAATAGCGTAATTACGTTATCATAGAATGACTACTTTCGTAATTAATGTATAAACTAATCTTTTACCTAGTTGGTTGGGAAAAACTTAAAAAAACTAATTTATTTTAAAAACGCGATGACGTTCCACTTTAAGCAATATTACGGTGATATTTTTCATTTTGAATACCACTGAAGATAACGCGGGAAAACAAAGTAGGTGACCTCATTATCCTTCTACACCTAACAAATGCTTTGCATTTCAATTTTAAAGAAAAGACTATGCCTAAGCAACGATGTTTCGTGATTGTAAAACACATTTTAGTACGTTTTAGCCCATATTTTGGGCTTTCTATGCAAATGACATTTATTGAAAAAGTCAACTTAGTAATATTTCTTAATTCAAAAAGATGATTGAATAATTGTTTTTTTAACTATTTTTAGTTAGAATTCAACGAGCCAAAGATAGTCCGAAAGTTTGTCGAAATCTGTTACATATGCCATTTACTTTATATATACCTTACATATGTGTAAAGGATTCACAACCATTTTCCACTAGCATTTTCCACTAGCGCATTACAATATTGGCAAAGAGGAAAAAACGCTATTGTATTCTCTTAATGAGAGTATTGTGTTAATATTTGTACAGAGGCTGTTCTACTGTAAATTGAACGCCACTTTCCAAAGAAATATTCCCACAAAACCAATTGTGACATCTACCCTGCGTCTCTATGCTGACTTATTGTGACATCTTCATCTACATTGAAGCCAGTCAATGGGCACTTTAAAAATATAACTAGTCTACGAACTAACGTGAATTACTGTTTACCTAAAGCGAAATTCAAAACCATTCATGAAGTTTATTCTTGACGATCTAACCTAGTATATTCATAGAAATAAGTACGTCTATCGTTTACATGCAGTTATACAGGAAAAGCACAATAATTCAATTGTACTTCGTTTAAAATCTAGAAATGCTAAATCCGGAAATTTGCGTCAGAAAATTGTAATTCCTTTCTCAAAAGAATGTAAACCCAAGCGTTTGAAACATCATGGTAACAACGTCTGCACTATGTCGAGCGCCTTAAAAAACTAACACAAGAAGGCTTTTTGAAATTATTAATTTTCGGGAGTTAAGTAATCCGTTTTCTCGTGAACAGACATATAATTTTTGAATAGGGTTATCGAAATGCCTTTGAAACCATTGAAATCTAGCAATGTCAAATCATCAAATTTGGTTCTTTTGAAATGCTTTTCTGTATTTGCTTTGTTATTGCATCTACGACCTCAAAAAAATTGAAGTCAAATCTTTTATAACTTTCTAAATACTTCATGTAGTACTTGTTGGAAAGGGACGAAAGGGACATAAAAGATTAAGGTAATAAAACAAAATATGTTTTGCCTGAGGGAGGCAATACCTGGTTTGTAATAAAGTGTAAACATATCAACAGAAAATTATGTAATACCTTGAGTATAGTTTACGCATATAGCTCATGAAATGAGAGAAATAATTAAGTAACTGAAACTTGATGTAGTTACGGAAATTGCCTCACATGCCTGCTGAATAAAAATGCATGCTAATGTTACAAATGGAGCGTTTTGGAATATCTGTTATTAAAAAGTTATCGTTTGTTTGTTTGATATCAAGTCCTTTTGTACTGAAAAATAAAAAAAAATATATTTTAATACCAAGAAACAAATTAAATACAAGAAATTTCCAGGAACAATAATAGCATCAACTAGGATTACAAGTATTTCACATCCTTTTCTTTCATTTCATAACAAACAAATTATATATCTGTATTTGTGTCTATTTGCTTACGTAATATCTATGAATGAAATAATCGTAATTGCTCAGTAATACTGAATGGCAGAATATTAACCGAGATATGTTTGATCTCTAGAAAAGTTGTAAAACGCTACAGGGAAACAGACATTTAGCATTTCAAAACAATCGTAGAAATTTGGTCACCAAGTTATTGCTCAAGATTATACCAAACTCGGTGAATATAACAAACCTACTTTTGGTCATGTACAAGACCTGTAAGTGTAATAAAACCAGAAGAAATATAGAAAATAAAAATGTAAAGTAACGAAGCAGATGTGATTTACGTCTAATAACCATACGAGGATTTAAGTAATTTACTACTTTTAAAAACGTAATGACTGTTAATTATATAAGACTATATCTGTCGCCATTTCATCTGAGGAAGATAATTCAAAATGTTAATTACTGTCAATAATATAAGATTACACCTGTTTGCTATCACACCTGATGCCTCGCTTTACAATTAGTCACCTACATTAGACGTAACCTGTTCGCCAATACATCTGATGAATACAATTCGTTCAAATAAGGTTACATAATATGTAGAAAAAGTCAATCCATTCTTTTCGTGTTCCACATTTTTGCATTTGCTTTTTGTATGAGATTAATTTTAGTCCCAATTTATCACATAAATAAGCGTTGAATTGTATTAAGATATATAGTTAATGTATCTATGCATCAAAAATCTGTAGCTTTCACTGCACTGTTCGAAATACCTCTCTGATTATATAATTGACCACCACTGTGGCACTATGAAAGAGTCTTCGTATCGAGTGCGGAAGGTAGTTGACCGGGTATTGTAACAACTGTTGAATTGCTAGGTACTGCTTTTCTGATATGCAGTATTTCAAAGCACGAGCAAACATTTTGTTGACGAAGTCAGCAAATTGTGCCAGAGTAATCAGATGGCTTGACAGACAACGAACAGTTCCTTTAAAGTGTAAATCAACCCGTTTTTAAATCGGCTCAGAGTGTTGTTTCAGTAACAAATATGATGCAGGCAATGAATAGGACTAAAACGTTCGAGTCTGAGATCTGCCTTGTGATTAGGGTGCTGAGAAAATCATAACGAACGACGGAGGTTAGGCCTGGATTACCAGTCAAACTGTGGTTGCTTGTACATGTGGATAGTAGTTTCATTAGGCGTATATACAAAATTTAGTCCGGGTATCTATGAGTGTATTTAGCAATAATACCTTATCTCCTTATATTTCTACAGTTGATATAAATATGTTCTAAGGTTTAAACATTGTGGTAGCTGTTTTACCATGTATGCTGCACTATGTCATTATAACTCCCTTACAAATATACTCATCATAGATACCAGAATTGATATTTTGAATTTGTTTCAGACATGCGTTTCCTCTACCAAAGACTTATTTGTGACTCTGGAATACAAAAAGTTCCAACTCATAAAAGAATGGAAAACAACTGTTATATTCCTTATGTAGACATTAGTGCAACAAAGCTAATTTTATAGCTAGCTAAACTCAGCTGCATTACAATCGCATAACATTCCATTTTATTGACAACATTTTTGTGTGTGAACAAAATCAAAAGATATAATATCTAAAAGTTCTTTTGATCGCATCCATGGTGTCATTGAGGACACAATCCTTTTTCTACAATATGTTTGTCAATTTAATTTGAATTTAATTCAAGTCAAATTGTACTCTGGTCTTTATAAAATTCTAACAGTACTTATTTCAAAAGATAAACAAATATTATTCAATTGAAATACACAATAAACTCTCAAGTATTAATTCATTCTTCTCGTGTTCCATATCTATTCAATAGGTTTATTAAAACATCAAATGTAAATACATTGTCAGTAAAATACTTCAGACATGCCATGTTTACCGGATTAATAACGAATTTCGACAAATACAAGAAATTAAATGTTCTCTCTTGAGATTTAAAAGGTATTCGGCCTAAATACTCTGCCAATAAAAATTCTTAAGATAATACAAAATTACAGCAAACAATCAATGGATGCTTTAGAATGTCCCCATTCTATCAAAAGGTTTTTGAATCTTTCAATTTTTTTCTGACATTTTTACTCATCATCTGTCCTCTGTTTAATGTGCCATGTTGGGTTCAACCAAATATAGACTACACGTCACCGAGTTTGCAATATGTTGAATTCTTCATTTTCTGAATTAGAAAATGAATGTAAAAAATCAGGAGACGTTGTCCATTGGTTTCATTTGTTTGAGTTTTTTATTTTGGAATTTGATAAGGGACTATCCGCTTTGATTTTTTCTTAAAGTTCGGTATTTTTTTTTTCTTTTCTATTAAGGAGATTTACATAGTTTATTAGTTTTTGATTTAAATTGGAACAAAATAAAGTAGAATTATATTGGAATCGAAAATAACTGTCAACACAACTTTTTGAAGATGATTTATGAAATATATCACATGCTATTAAACAGTATTGGTTTTTTTCAAAATACGTAAAAAAGTATAAATGAAAACAAATGTACGCAACTAAATTAAGAATACTAAACATATCGGAAGGTTCATCGAAATAAAGAAACTATTCTGTAACAGATTAAGAATGAATTGGTTAAAAATACTATTTATACCTTTAGTATGAAAAACGTTTTGTCCCTGTTGATATAGGTTGAGGTACATTAATTCGCCAAATTTCTTTGAAAATAGATCAAACTTATTTGTTCTCTTTTGGCACAGGCCAAACATTAAGCTGTCGTTAGTAAACTTTTAAGAATTTGTGTTCCTCAATGTTCTTCAACTTCGTACGTCATTTGGCCTTTTAAACTTATTAGCCAGATGTTGATTTGATTGCTGCCGAAACGCACGTCTGGAGCAAATGCAAAATTTCAGTCTTAGTATCTTTGATTAAAATTTAGGGAAGGAAAGTTGTGATATCGTTATTTCCCTTGAAATATATTGTACCTGGAAACTAATTTTATCTAGTTAAATATGAACATTTTATATAGAACATATGAATTTGGTACTAAAAAGTAAAATCACAAAAATACTGAACTCAGAGGAAAATCAATACGGAAAGTCCATAATCACATGGCAAAATCAAATAACAAAATGCATCAAAAACGAATAGAAAAGAACTGTCATATTCCTGACTTGGTACAGGCATTTTCAAATGTAGAAAATGGTGGATTAATACTTTTGCACTTGTGTAAGTGAGTTATTTCGAGAAAATCTAATTCTGTACTATATAAAACTATAACGGTCAAATGAAGCATTAGTTGTAGAGATATATGACTTACATAAGAATTTACTAAAAAATCAGAAAATGATTGTCTGTATTTTAGTATTGCATAAGAATTTGAAGTGCTAGAATGTCTATAACATCATTTAGTCAATATATAATTACATAATAGTATGAACTTTTTCGATAAAGCCAGGACTTAGCACAGAAATTGATACAAATTATTCATTCTCCCAGACCTAAATGAAATAAAACGATATAATTCTTCTCGTCTAACGAACGATGTCTGAAACAAAGTAAGACGCCCTTGAATGATAAACTGTTCAATGAATTTATGATTTTGTTAGTATATGCGTCTCTCAATCAATTTATAGACTTTTGTCAGTTTTCACATATTTAATTTATCACTTATTTACACTAAATAAATAGCTAGTTTCTTTCAGTTAAAAAACGAAATTTGAATCTATGAATCTCATTTGAGATCGGTTACAAACATAAACATATATAATTGAACAGAAGCTAGTTGGTCTAGCAAAATATTGGGTTTATTTTCATAATTTTGTAAATATTTTAAACATTCTTATATTTAAATAGTGTGTTAAAATAACATCGTTAGGCAATCTATAATTGAACAAAAGGATACATATTGGTGTATCAATTCATGAAACAAAAGATTTACTATGTGTACATGAAGAAAAACAATATTAAACTAATAAACATAACTTGTATTGCTATTCATCATCTAACAGTTACGACAAGGCTTTCAACATTGAGCAAACACTTGCCTACCTGCAGGACGACAACTAGCACATATTTTAGCATAACTCGCGTTTATCTGTTGTTTGTGAAGTAGTACATGTACAAACAAATTATCAATTTATAATCATGAAAAAGTAGTTTAACACGAACTGGCATCTTATATCATGTGATAATAACACTTTTCTATACACCAACAAGAGACACGACTGAAAAAATCACGAAGGACATCTTTTTTTTAATTTAATTATTTAATTTATATTTTTTTTTCATTGATAAATATAAATAATATGTCTTGACAATGAATACTCAAATAGTATAATGCAATTGAACTTTTATTTTACTAGATAATTTGTGTTTGATAATTGATATTGGCTGAATTTATGAATGTAATTTCCAACAAAATAAAAAAATTATCTCTAGTACATATGTATGTATATATTTGTCCATAACTGCGAATTGTGTTCCAAAAAAACCCTGTTACATCTACTTAAAGATCGAGTTCTGATATGCACAAGTTCACTGTGCTTAAACGGCCGTGGGTAACTTAACACAGCCCAAGATGGCGGACTCTAAACTCGTTGAGATGACACCTGATACGAAATATACTTTTTGCAAAGTTTTTCACGAACTATGCAAATATTGATAGGATTTTTGAATAAAGAAATCACCTACCATCTCCTCAAATTCGTTAATTTTGACTTCACTTTAGCGCAAGGCCAACTTTTAAAAATGCATAAGATGTCCGTAACTTATAAGTTAAAAATGATCAGACTGTCCGTAACTTTATTTTCGGATGTGGGTAACTTTTTTTCAAAATTGTAAGATAAACAATTTCAACAGTTAAAGGACAATAAACACTATCAAACCCTTTAATTATTACATATATTTATACAATAGCGCTTTGCTTCAAACTAAACAAGAGAAAAAGTAAACCAGAGTGTCACGGATTTTCCGTTAAATTTGAAAAAATATTCCCGGGATAAAACGGGATCTGACGGTACGGCAAAATTTATCTAACATTCTTCTAGCTTTATTGATTGTTCACTGATGAGTCCTTGGCGGAAAAAAATGATATTCTTTCCTTTAAATAATTTCTGAATTGTTAGCCAAAAACGTATGGTCTCTACTATATCTAGTGTGATGTGTTGTTGATTGTGAGAAAAAAATGCCAATATCTAGGAGTAGATGGAAGGCTATATTGCTGAACATGTGTCAGTTTATTATAGTAATAAAGGTAGATTTAAAATCTTCTAACAGTTTCATTGGCCTCAGGGGTTCAATAAGATCGGGTATCAAATCATACATATCTTCTTTAGAGGTTTGGACTGATTCATCTGTATTTTTGCTAAGGATTGACCTCTTTTAAAGTTACTGACATCATGGTAAAGTTACGGACATCCCTATTGGTATAAGGGAAAAAGTTACGGACACGTTGTTTTGAAGTTACGGACATCATAAGTGTTTTGGCAAATCGTGCTGTAATCGTTTATTTTGTAGTAACTAACCACGTTTTACATTGCAGAGTTTCACTAAAAGATTTATATAACTTTTTAATTACTGAACTTTTCTTTTGCATTCATGGTATTGTAATTATATAGGAGAAAACTTCCTAACCGAAGCCAGGCGGCTCCATCTTGGGCTGTGGGTAACTTAAGTTACCCACGGCCGTTTAAGCACAGTGAAGTTAAAGCGTATAAAACAAAACGATTGTCGTCAAATTGTCATCAAGTCGTCGAAAACATAATCTGTTCATCGTTCAATGTATGGTCTTTTTACTCTCGTAGACAGGATTGAGTTTGTGTACGTCTCCTGACAAGATAGATATAAACGTCAATGAGACAGCAATGCATTATTTTTTTTTATCTTATTTCTTTCTACAAACATTCAACCAGGAAGGTGACAAGTCAATGACAAAATGAAGCGACGAATTACACATATTGTGTGGGAGAAACGTTAAATTTCCCATGACGTGAGTATATATTATGCATACGAAGATGTATTTCATTCTTAATTACATAAACTTTGACCAAAAAAGAATTTTTATCAGATTTAGAAAAAAGAATTTAAGGTATTGTTTGGAAGGAACAGAGACCGAGTGTGAAAGATGCAAGAAACACTTATTCTTTTTAAAAGAAATTCAACAAAACGCACGAATCTCCAGAAGGGCACGATACAATACTTAATAAAGTGCTGTTTTTATTTTTTGCGTATTTATTTTTCTTTCCCACTGTTTTGATATCTGCGACATTTGCAACTCTAACGAAAAAGAAACGCGTGTTCTCCATACTTAATTGTCAGCCTGTTATCTATGCTGATTTTTTTATTTCAAGTAATCAGATATTCTTTTTTGTTAACAATTTCCAATTTGATCGGTATAGAGGGGAATATGTATCTTCGGTGACAATTGTGTTTAATTGATAGATTCACAATTGCTTTAAAAATAAAAAAAGGCATCTTGCGACTTGGTCAGTAGTAATAGTAAACTTAATGAGTTTTTGTTAAAAAAAAGTGTATCTTTTCAGTTAAAACGGCGCAATAAGAGACAATACTACTGAAACATTTAGAAAAATCAATGCTTAATTGAATTCTAAACAATATTTAAATTGACAAAAACAGATGTCAAGTAATCCTCACTTTCTAATGTCTTGCTGGTATTTATCGGTACACAAACATTGGTCAGGCTGTTTTTTTATTGGATTTTAAAATTCCAAATTTGTTGTTGTCATAATTGATTCTTTTACATATTCTTTCTGCATTCAATTAAATGATTTCCAAGAAAAATTGTGTTGAAACAGCTGAGCATCAAAAGGTTTACAAAATATAACAGGTTACAACTGGTTCAATTCAAAGAAATAATTTAGTTATAGTATACACTCATTTGCGTTGGCGTGGTGTATATGTCATTTCAGAAGGAGTTGTTTTCAAACAACTTAAAATTTTCTATTAGACAATACATACTTGTAGTTTGTTCTTAATAAAATTGAGAAAGGAATGGGGAATGTGTCAAAGCGACAACAAACCCGACAATAGAGCAAACAACAGCTGAAGCCCACCAATAGGTCTTTGAGTGGTTATGAATACTGAGCCGGATTCTCGTTTGCATTTCATTCCCCGATAAACAAAAACATTCTACATCGAATGATATTTATTTACTTGAATATATCAAAACTTTAAAACGTGATACATTTTCTTCCATTGCTTTTCAAAATAATCTGCTATATCTATACTTTAAACCTAGGACCTATACTATAATTTTCTTTCGTCGTTTTTTCTTTGAGACTTGATTTTGATAAATTGAGTTGAGTGCTTAACATACATTTTAGTTGAACTGTGAGCAATATTTGAAGTTTATTGTATTTTGTTTGCTCAACACATTCGTTATTGTTAAACTTAATAAGTACAGCTGGTCTGACTTACATCTACTACAAAGTTTTATTTAGAAATTAATTTTCTCGATGTTTCGAAATTAATGTACTTTTGCATCAATAAACCAAGATGATCTAGATAATGTTGCAGATGATACTAGATCTGTTCAAAGCATTCAACAAAAGATAAATCATCCTTTGAAAATCTATTGTCCCCGCAGAAGATTTTCTATTTTTGAAATAAATATATTATATTGGCAATATACGTTTTATTTTTAAAAGATATTGGTGTATTCACAAATAAATGCGAATCAATTCTTCCAAACATGTGAATCAGAAAAAAAATAACATCGAACGGTCAGCATGCAAAATTCCGGTCCGATTTCTTGAATAAATTAAACTTGGAATGCTCGTTTTTTAACTATAGATTCAGGTTACTTATTTATATTCTGGTGCAGTTTATTTTGTATTTTGTATTTGTTATGTATAGAAACACGGAACTATATCAGTAATCTCAAAAGCAATATAGAGATTAAATTTCTAATCGACGCATATTCTTGGACTCAACTGCGCAGTTTGAAATTAAGGTATTGATAAACAGAAGTACGAAATAACTAGTCAAGCTGAAATTGAATTAATTGCCAATCTGGATTCAGGCTAATTATATTAAGACTAATAAATGCGGATACCATTGTTAATGATAAGAAAACGAAAATCACAAACACAAAATTTTGAGTGCATTTGATACTGCAATGTTTTTGAATTTGGAATGTAATTCGAGAAAAATCATTGCATTTTAAGTACATGCTTTGTACACATTAAGAACTTATTTTTTCGATGCCTCGACTAGAACGTTTCCAATAAGTTAAACATTGATTTTTAAAATAAATATGCAAATAAGCAAACTATGAAGGCATTGAGATGAAAACAAGTATAGACAATAAAAAAATTATATACAAAAAAGGAAAAGTCACTCTCGAAAAATTTAATTCTAGTAATTTCTACATGAGCAATTTACTGAAGATCTGTTGATATCGTTTCTTAGCTCACACTGAAGAGAGAAATACACGTATTGGGAATGGTTTCATCATCAATGCTGATGAAGTTTTGAGTTCATTCCAAAAACTTTATTTATCATTGAAGTATCAAATAAATTACATCAGATCAACATTAGTTAAAAGAATCATTAAAGTTGAAATTTGATTTTACGATTCATAGATTGTTTTTAGGAATATTCTTTTTTTTTCGACTGCTAAGACAACAATAACTTAGTATTTGTAAGTGATGATTTCTGTATTTCAAAATAAAACGCAGTATGATCGTATTAACATTTATAAATGCCATAATTACAATAACAATTTTAAAGTTTTGGGTTTGTTCGTAATTAATTCCTTGATTTTGTTGACATCTTGAAGATTGATTAAAGATAAACCATTGCTGCACCCGGTATACCATAATAAATATAGATTGAAGTGCGAGTTTAAGATTCAATAAAAAGAATCCAAACAAATAGAACCACAATTCGCAGAAACAAAACTTACAGCATGGCTGAAAGCAAGGTTTAACACATCATGCAAACCGTAAATAGTGTTTTTTGAGTACAGCTGATCTGACCTACATCTACTACAAAGTTTTATGTAGAAATTAATCGATGTTTGAAAATAAATGTACTTTATCATCAATATACCAAGATGAACTAGATTATTTTGCGGATGATACTAATTCTGTTCATAGCATTCAACAATATAAATCATCCTTTGAAAATATTTTCCCCGCAGAAGATTTTTAATTTTTTTATATGGTTATATTATATTGGCAGTGTACGTTTTATTTTTATTTAAAAGGAATTGGCGTAAACAAATAAAAAGCGAAATAATTCTTACAAAACATGTAAACTATTAAAAAGCATCGTACGGTCATCATGCGAACTTCCGGTCCGCTTTATGAAATAAGTTGAACCAGGAATGCTAATATTTTAACTTTACGGGTTCTTTATATATCTCCTGGTGCAGTTAATTTGGTATCGTTTTGCTATATATAGAAACACGGAATGCTCATGATATTAAAACTATACATATAGTTACGGATACCATAGTTGATGATAAGAAAACGAAAATGCAACAACTCAAAATGTTTTAGTTTATTTATTACTGCAATTTTTAAACATTTCAATACATTTTAAAGAAGATATGTGTCTTCTATCAGGAACAATGATATAAAAATGTGTCATCAATTCCGTCTATATCAGCATGGTAGTCTGTATTACTACATTTCAGAGACAAATCAAATATCATATAGCCAGACGTATATTCTGACCTATTGGTTTAAACATTTAATTCCGCTAAGGGATTTTTACTTATGACCAACAAAACACTTTTAAGTTATGATCTAACGTTTTAATGCTAAAATACGAAATATGTTGCGCATCCATGTCAGCTTCACATATTTTACCAAGTCAAGAATATGACAGTTGTTATCCATTCGTTTGAGCATTTGATTTTGCCATTTAATTAGGGACTTTCCGTTTTGAATTGTCCTCGGAGTTCAGTATTTTGTGATGTTACTTTTTACTTAAGACTGAAGACCAAGACTTCATATAGGTCAAGTGGACATAAATCACCGTCATGTTGATCTTGTTACCAATTATCCCCAAAGATATCGAACTACTAATGGAAATACAGGTAGACCCCACAAAGAGAAAAAGTAAAACCGATTTTACCTGATTGTATTATATATCCATAGTCTAATATACATTCCTCATTAATTGATTACAATGAGAAGTCTTAGAAGTAGTACACGTTCTAGGAGTTGGGCACAAAATACTAAGAAAATGTACAAAGCAGACAATCATAAACCACAAAGCAATTTAAAACAGACAGTCATAATTGTATTCGTTTAACTGTTTTGTCAATACTTTTTGCTTTAACTGTTTCTCGTTGAAATTGTTTTATATTTGTCATTTCTTTTCATAGCTTATTTTGCGGTATGTGGTTTGCATCCTGATGAATGCTATACAGGATCCTATTTATTTTAATTTAATTGGTCTCTGACAATAATATCACTAATTTATATTTACATTTTATAAAAAATCTGAGTCATCAACATATATGCTGGGTGTTCAAATACCATAATTTTTCATTTGTTATTTCTATAAAATATTTTGGAAAAGAGAGGTAAAAGTTATCAAAGGTAAAAGGATTATGATTTAGTACGCCAGACGCGCGTTTCGTCTACATAAGACTCATCAGTGACGCTCATATCAAAATATATATAAAGCCAAACAAGTAAAAAGTTGAAGAGCATTGAGGATCCAAAATTCCAAAAAGTTGTGCCAAATGCGGCTAAGGTAATTTATGCCTGGGGTAAAAAATTCTTAGTGTTTCGAAAAATTCAATGTTTTGTAAACAGGAAATTTATTAAAATGACCACATTATTGATAATCATGTCAACACCGTAAAAAGTGATATTAAAAATTCAGGTTTAGAAGTTCCAATATGAAAAATGAATTCTAGATTTAAAGAAATATTTACCGATTTCCCATCAGCTACAAATACATGCAGTGTATAACAAATTTATCATTAGTTTAAAAATATTTCTTTATAGTGGATTGGGAAACATGTTAGTCAGCACTTTTTGTGCTGACATGAATTGTCATTGATATGGTTATACAATGTATTTATAAATTTACTATTTACAAATTTTTGAATTTTTGAAATACTAAGGCTTTTCTGCCTCAGGCATATATTACCTTAGCTGTATTTGGCAACACTTTTAGGAATTTTGGTTCTCAATGCTCTTCAACTTCGTACTTTTTTTGGCCTTTTTAACTTTGTTGGATTCGAGCGTCACTGATGAGTCTTTTGTAGACGAAACGCGTCTGGCGTATATACTAAATTTAGTCCAGGTATCTATGATGGGTTTATTTACAACGTATATTAATCCCTTTTCACTTTGCGAGTGCGAGTGAAGCCTTGTACTTGCATTAGCCTACTCTTTTTCGAAATCTATAAGGGTGTCTTTAACGTGCAAGATATTTGGCTCTCTCATAACACGGGTCTGCCATTTATCGACCCCTTCCGATGGACTATTATCGTTTGTTCAAGACCATACTCGAAAATACTGTTCAGGGAGAGCCGAAAAATTCAATCCCTGAAATTAATTAGGGTGTCTTTTACGTGCAAGATATATGGCTTTCTCTTACCATGGGTCTGCCATTTATCGACCCCTTCCGACGGGCTATCGTCGTTTGTTCAAGACCATACTCGAAAATGCTGTCAAGGGAGAGACGAAAAATGCAGTCCCTGTGATTTTCTCTTCATTAATACCAAGCTTACAATTTTGTACGTCAGACACGCGTTTTTGTCTGTAAAAGTCTCACAAGTAATGATCGGAAAGATTAATGAACGGCGCTATAAATAATGATGTTGAAAAACATTGAGTTATAAACAATCCGAAAGGTTTTGACCAATTTAGCTAAGGTAAATTATTTCTGATGTACTAACTCCTTTTGTGAGATTCATAACGAATAATTCCAAAGTACACGTAGTAAGTTAAAGCCCAGTAGTCAGCACTTCTGTGTTGACATAAACAACAATTATATATCCACGTTTATAAATTTCCTGAACGTCACTGAAAAGTCTTATGTAGACAAAACGCGCATCTGGCGTACTTAATTATTATCCTGGTACCTTTGATAACTATTTACACCACTGGGTGGGTGCCACTGCTGGTGGACGTTTCGTCCCCGAGGGTATCACCAGCCCAGTAATCAAATCCGAGTACCTTTGATAACTATTTACTGATCAAACATTTGTCGAAATTTCTCTCACATCATAAGTGTTTTATGGTTCATATAGCAGTTCTTATTTATTGCGTTTTTGTGATTTTTTATAGACTTACAAACTACCGACACAAGAGACACTGCTTTCTCCGCCTCATTTTTAGACTTATACATCAAATTTGACATACCCGATCACCTCTTTTCAAGAATCTATGACAAACGAGACGATTTTGATATTGAAATCATCAATTTTCCCCACCTTATTAACCATTAACAACTTCACCTGCATATTATATATTCATTCCCCAACTTATTCGGTATTCATTACATGCAGAAATTACTCAGACTTGAAAGTGTAAAATGTCACCCGTATCTATACATAAAATTGATGAACCAGTGGTATGTCAAAGACAAAAAAGACAAAAAAAAAAGTCTTGTCCTATTTGTAAACAAGGTTTACGTGTCTGACCACGACTTTGTTTAATATTCCGCATCAACTTTAAAAATGAAACACGATGGTCTTGAATCTTGTTACTGACGTTTTTTATCATCTTTATAACGTGTTTTACTGTTCTTTCATTTGTCTTTGTTCTATTATTAATATTACTTTTACTATTAAATGGTTTTATGTGATATCCGTTTGACGTGGCTCGGTATTTATACATCTCGTCAATGTGTGTGTATTGGCTTTCTTTTTTGGTGGTTTGTTTTGTATATGCGACTCTTTGTATTTCTTTTGTTCTTATTACGTGACTCTGTACTTTAAAAGATCTCGTCAGTATTATTTTGGTCTATTATATGTCATTATGATATATTTCTATTATGAATTACTATATACGTTGAACCATAAACGTCAAAATCATTCAATCGCGTAGTGGAATTAATTATTTTTGAATTCTCATAAATTCTACCTATAACTTTTGGACTAGTTCAAATCTCGGTCTATTTCTGTAATTTGTTCTTACATACTTTTGATTTTAACTCTGTATGCTTACATTGCCTATGTAAATTTTAAAACTGTTTGTATGCACATTGAACGACAAATTTATGTGACGTATACACATTTTATGACGTCAGACACTCAAGTCAATCCATGTGTTCGTAGATAGATGTTTTTGTGTTCTGTTAAATTGTCCCTTTTAAAATTGTTATGCGGTGATGACTGATGTACCCATATTTTGACTATTTTATTAATTGTAACTGTTTATTTAACGCATCATGTAAATATTACGGAATTTGATGAGACTGTTATTAAAGAGAGAGGGTTAGCGCTATAGAAGCAGGTTTTATCCACCATTTTCTACATTTGAAAATGCCTGTACCAAGTCAGGAATATGACAGTTCTTGTCTATTCGTCTTTGAAGCGTTTTGTTATTTGATTTTGCCATGTGATTATGGACTTTCCGTAGTGATTTTCCTCTGAGTTCAGTATTTTTGTGATTTTACTTTTTTCTTTTATCTGTCTGGACTTTCCTTTTTAAATATTCCTCGGAGTTCAGTATTTTTTAATTTTTTTTAACTTTTGTCTATATGCCTTTTTGTGTTTCTTTGTTACAAAACAAATGACGTGGATCTTTACTTATAAATCCCGTCATTGTGTTATTGTACCAAGGTAAATGTTTGTTTATATATTTTATTTTATTTTTATAGTGATTAAAATAATAACACAATGCTGACTGCTGTTTTTTTTTTACATTTATATAGATATAGGAAGATGTGGTGTGTGTGCCAATGAGACAACTCTCCATCCAAATAACAATTTAAAAAAGTAAACTATTATAGGTCAGTGTACGGCGTTCAACACGGAGCCTTGGCTCACACCGAACAACAAGATATAAAGGGCACCAAACTTACTAGTGTAAAACCATTCAAACGGGAAAACCAATGATCTATATGCCTGTTATGTGTGTTTGTTTTGTTTACATACCGTTGTCAATATAATTGTATTTGAAACAACTGTTATTCAAGTGAGAGGTTTAGCCAGCTAAACCACCAGGTTTCATCCGTCATTTTCTACCTAATAAAATGCATGAACTAAATTAGGAGTAAAACGATTGCTATTCATTCGTTTGGTGTGTTTGAGCTTTAGATATTTTAATTTGATGAGGGATTTTTCTTTTATAATTTTCAGTATTTTTTTTATCTTATACTTTATCCAACGAATTCAAGGCAGGAAACATGATTTTCCTTGAATCTATACTGGAATGAATATAAATACTGAGAATATATTCTCCAATGAGATAGCATAGCTTGTGTTCATGAAAACTAATAACCTTGATATATTTTCCTAAATAGATTCTAAACCATTCTGTAATATCGTTACAATGTAACCACGATCTTATTATGAGATTCCGATAGAATTTCTATTTAATGTTTACCCTAGAGTCATGTTCTGATAACGAAAACATATTTTCAAGTATAATCCAGAATTGAGCTTAGTGCTTAACGACCATTATACGTGTAAGGGAAATATGAGAAATTTACACTTGTTTGCTAGAAAAAATGACTATATTTTAATGTTTAATGTTTACCTCGTGTTACTGATGATTTTTTTGTAAAGGTTATCAGAAAATAATGTAATTGTCTCATTGGAAAACGTACCACATCTTCTTTTTTATATATAAGCCCAAATAATTAGACGCCTAAAAATATTGTTTTATTTGTAACATGGCGTAAACTTATTTTAAATCTTTATTTATAGATAGAAAGTTATTTTGACATTGTTTTCAATATTAATACTTGTTTCTCTAAAATGTTGACATGAACTGAGTAAATCATAGTAATTCAATACTAAATCAAATAGGATATACCTTCTGACATTGACCAACATCTATATTTTACATTATACTAAAAACATGTCTGGTCTGGCCGGGATACAGCATTATTGGCAACATTAATGATTCAAGTGCCTTTTAGTAACACTTAACGGAATTTAGATTATACACTTCGAATAAACCAGCAGAAGTAGGCTAAATAATAGCGGAAGTATCATTATACAGTTCAGACATATTAAGTAAACTAGGACAATGTATATCCTATATAAAGAAATAGCTCTACATGAGGAAGCGTTTCTCGTTGCCGCCGGTTTAATTTAATGTCACATTGGTATTGTGTTGTATCTCTCAATTGTATTGCTCTGTATGATTCATACACACCAGTTTTCTATTATGACCCCTTTGTTCAATGTAGTAAACCGAACGATGCCAAGATGTAAATGTTATGTCGAATTTGACATAATATTAACCAATTGCATGGATTAGAGTATTTCATAATCAATAGTTATTGAACACGCGAATATAATTATATCTGAATGAAACACATTGCATTTTTGCACACGATATTGCAGGAGACGTAATGCACAACTTTTGAAAACGATGGAACATACAGCTATCAAAATATAAAATCAAATTTCCGATAAATAAGTTTTGACTGTTTAATGATATCTTTTTCAATAGAATAATATGTGTCAAACACAAGTGGTTAACATTGTTTTTTAGTTGTTCATCAATTCAACATATTCGTAAGCGTTCATGCTCTCGAATTTATTATTTTTCAAACGAATTCCAATATTTGTGATTTTACAATATTAAAACCCATAAAAATAAAAGTATCAACGATAAACCGAGACGCATCGAAACGAACTGTAAATCTTGATAGGAATAATGTGTAAAAAATCAATTTACAATTTTAGAATAAAAAAAATACACAAACAAACAGTGGTCTAAAATAAACTTCTCAATTACCTATAATTTAATGATTTTCATAAAAGTTTATAAACCTGAAAATCATAAACGTCATTTTTTGAAAATTAAATATATTAGCAGAGGTATTGATTTTATCAACTTATCTAGTATATTTAATGTCTCTACCGTTCAAAACGTTATACCTCTCTATTTTGATAATATAGAACCACCTATAATTTTATACACATACAAAAAAACGAGCAGAAGTTTAAGTTTTAATTATACGTCGGTTACATCAGACGTGAATATAGATAGTAATACTCCCTTAACTTGAAACTGAATCGTCGAAGTTTAGATATGGCCATGTTATTACAGGGGACCTCAATATCGTCCAGAACATAGAGGTTAAAAACTTTTTGAAAAAAGGACCAAAATATCGTCCTCGATCTAAAATAGACTGGAAAGAGTGTCGTCAAGTCACCAAAGATGCTCTTTCCTCGTTTTGTAAAAAATTGTGCAAACGTGAAACATCTGATAAAAAATCTCTTGATTCTTATTTAAATAAATGTATGAATGTAGTAGATAAGAGAATATGATCACATTTTGGAAATAATTTAGAAGTAAAAGATAGAATACATAATACACCTATTTCAAGAATAAGAAATAAACTTCAAATAATTTCAAAGCGGTTATTGTTTGTATTGGCCGACATAACAGCCAACAATGTGGTGGTGGTATTTGCCGAATGAATGAAATTTTAAATTCATCTTTATTCAAGTCCATCCGCTCCAAAGAGAGAGTCATATAAAAAAAAAGCATATCACAACCACATCAAAGCTTAAGGCTTCTTCTGGACATTTGAAGGTCCCTACTATGTATTGGCTACCTAAACTACACAAATAAACATTTAAATATCGTTTCAGCTCGGCCTCTACTAAGTGTTCTACAACTAATCTGTCAGTGCTCTTAACTAGTACATTAACTACCTTCAAAGAGCTTATCATAAACTACTGTAATAAAATATATGAACATAGTGGCAAACACCATTTTTGGAGGGTAAAAAAATCTATGGATGTTTTAAATAAATAACGGGCTTTTGATGGTCCTTTTGATTCTGTGAATAGTTTTTTCTACTCTTTACACTACACTTCCACAATGTCTTATTAAACAAAAGTGTTTATTTAATTAAATCGTCGTTTGGTAAAGCTGAATGTAGATTTATTTGCTGCAACTCATTTAAAGCCTTCTTCTGTAATGAGAAAGGTATATATGCTATATATTTAATTTATAAATTCAACAACACTAACCGTTATTTTGATATGATATTTGTTCGTTAAATAATCAAGAATTTTCTCAAAATACTGCTGAGATTTACCCTAAAGAACCTACTTTAAATAAATGAAATTTATTCGGTAATAACTGTCCTTTCGTGGATTTAGATATTTCGGTTTTAAACGGGAAACTCCACATTAAGATTTACGACATAGAAAATGATAGGAAATACAAGCACGGGAATATCGTATCAATTAGGAAATATATACCCCGTATGCAGGTGCTGCTGGAATGTTGCTACTTAGAAATGGAAAGTTCACAATCGGAAAGCTGAAATCATGTCTTTTGTCGTAAAGTTTTGTTTTCAACCGACCCTCATTGTCAATTTTTACCTTTTCAATTTCAAACCAAGAGATCCAAATGATGAAGTTTTAATCATCATATCGTATATTCGTTATACAAATAATATCGGATATGTTCCTTATGCTGTAAAGAAAATTTTTTCACATTCAAAATTTGTCTTAATACTATAACTTTTCTAGCAGATTATAGCCTTGATTTTTCAGAAAACTAATATATATTTTATATTGCTCTATACTACTTTCGTTTTGTTCACAACGTTTGCGTAGTTTTTTTACTTTGCATTTTATATGTGGAAACTTGTACATAAATATTCTATGTATGATTACCATGTTAGGCCGTGTTCACACCAAACGCCATGTAGAGTAAACATGTTTACAATGAGTTTAGTGTAGTGTACACTGGTTTCACATTACATTTGTTCACATCTATACACCTTGTTTAGCTACCTGTACATAAGATTTGTTCCCACTTGTAAACTATATGTCATTTAAATGTTCATTGCGTATTACTGAATTCAAAAGTTTTGGAAATTTTTCTAGCGGTAAGGGAACAACCATTTGACTTCAAAAGGGAGGTGGGGGATGGGAATGGAAATATTCCGATCCCCAATTTGATAAAAAAAAAAATGGTCATACAGATGATAAAAAAAATCATTCTGAATCAAGAGTTTCCCCATACATTATAGTGTTAAATATTGAAAAAAAAGTATTTGATCACCAGCATATAAAAAAAAGGAATAAAAACGTACGCGCGAAAATAAATCTGACTCAGATAAAAAAATAACCCACCCCCTTTTTTTAAGTTAAGCGGTTGCTACTTTTTGAAAGCCATTTTTATAATTTGCAGTAGTTTGAATATACTAGAGATGTCTCGATAACGCATTAGAAAACGTTAGCTGCAACAGCGTGCTTACAGCCGAAAAAAAAGGATTGAGGTATTAGGGATCACTACATTTTTATTTTTTCTGTTCGTTTCAAATGGTATTTCTTCTCCAAGGAGTATTTGGTAAAGGAATAGGGTAACGTTTTTTTAAATTTATTTTACGTGTTATTTAACAGATCTGAGATACTAGACAAACATTTCATTTACCTCACACTTTTTTAAGTCATGCATTTATGCGTGAATCGTTTTTTGAGTAAAGACCAGTGGCGAATATTTCTGTGTACGTCAAGTCGATTCGGGAAGACCTTTTCAAATGAATTAGGCAGCAACTATTTACTTCATTTTTTGTGGAGGGGGAGGGGGGCGTGAGCTATTGATTTTTTCCCGGACAAATTTGGGTGTGACAAGTCGAAATCAATTTTAGCATTATATATAGTGGCCGCTGAGGGTAAAACAAACAAAAAAAATTTCAGGGCCAAAACAAAATCCATGATAGCTTCCTGCCTTATGGGTTCGGCAATGAAGCTTGCTGCCTTATGGGTTCGGCAATGATGCTGCTTTGAGTCTTGATTAGGGGTTAATAAAGTACGTTAATTTTTTTTAACAAAAAAAATCGGTAATATTTCGACAAATAATAATTATCAAAAATATCAATTTTACTCAAAAATAGTTTCCTCCTTAAATATATACACGATAAAACTAATGTCCTAAATGCCTAGTTTTGTGTACACTTAACCTACACAAGGTCTACATTGACTATCGACTGTGTGTAGGTAAAACATGATTTAAACTACATGTAAACATTGAGTTTTATCAATGGGAACGCAATAGTGTTTAGTTTACGTGTGAGTTACACTAACACAACACCGAATTTTGGTCAATGTGAACACGGCCTTAGTCATATGACACACACTTGAACAATAACATATGGACGGGTGTTGGACAAAAGAATAGGAGCATATGTGCTGACATATTTGAAAGAAGGGTACGAACGTCCATTGAAAAGATGAAAAGAGCACAAATTTCTCACACAAACTAGGAACATGTTGACAGACTGAACGGAATGTATGACGGTAAGATTTATGCGATCAAAATTTGGAAAATCGTTGCATTCGTAATTACGTCGAGTGTTATGTGTTAAAAGCATCCGTTAAAAGGGTTGCTCTTTACCTCTTTTGTATACATTTAATATAATAAAAGAATATGTTGTATGATTGCAAATGAGGCAACTCTCCACAAGAGACCACACTGACACAGAAATTAACAACTATAGCTCACCGTGCAGCTTTCAACAAGATGAAAGCCCGTTCCGTATAGTCAGCTATAAAAGTCCCCGAAATGACAATGTAAAACAATCGAGAAAACTTACGATGTTAATTATGTAAAAACAAATTAACAAAAAACAAATGTGTAACACATAAACAATCGACAACCACTACAGTTGTATAACAGTACAACATCAGAACGAACTATACAAATCAGTTGGAAAAGGCTTAACTCATCAGATGGACAAACATTCAAGTGGACGGATTCTTTTTCGTTTTAATTGAATAATTGACTGTTGATGGAATATCAGTACTCAGTGTTATTTTTTATTTCATACAATATATTCTTGTCAGAAAACTGTATGTTATAGTATATGTATTTTTTATTTACTTGTGAAGTTGACCAATTTATATCGAATTCCAGTGCCTAAGTATATCATCTTTTTGAAATGTTTTTGTAAAATTATGTGCAAATCAAGTTCAATTCAAAGTTTTTAAGTAATAGAAGGTAGGCATGAAATTGGGAGTATGATTCGTGATCTGCATCAGGAGAATACACATGTTTGAGATGAAAAGAGAAAAACACCCGTTCATTAAGCTAAGTTAGTCATTTAAAAAATGTTTGTTGTTAAGGAGGCTCGCGGGTATAAGATTTAAAAAAAAAATTAAACATTTATTTTTCATTATAAATTTTATAAATTACCTTTAGTAGTTGTTACTTTATCATATGGTACAAAAATCAATCCAAAAAATCAATTCGTGTTGACTCCAGGTGACTTTTAAAATGTAGATATCATTGAAAAAGCTCCAAATTATCTCCCTTTGGTGCAAAAATGTCATTTTTTGGCATTAAAATTGAAATATCTTTTTTAAATCATCGGTGACCTATATTTTTTATTGTTGTTTTTGAATAAGCTGTATATACACTAAATAATTGTAAAATTTAAGCGATTTCTGTAATTTAGTTCTTTTTTTATTTTTATTTTACCGTTATTTCTTCTATTAGATCCACAGAAAAAAAGGACATTACCCAAAATGTATGCTTCTTTTGAAGGCAAATTGTGGGCGTAAATGAACGGTGACCCCATTTTTTTATTTCATTTTTCCATAAGATAAAGTTCATTTATAGAAAAGTATAGCGAAATCCTATATTAAATAAAAAAAATCATTTAGACCCGCAAGCCCCCTTTTTTGAAAATGTGCCTTTAGCTCTAAAAACAAGGTTAAATGATACTTATGCCTTATCAAGAATTATCTTGGGGAACATGTATTGGAAATTCTATCGCAAACTCATATATAGGTCGTATTTTCATTGTATGGATACTACAGATTATATCGAAAGGCGATTCAAGATAAAGTATCACGCTTACGGTACTTATCTGTCACGGAATAAAGTTAAGAAAGTAGGTGAAAGTGTTCAAGGTTACGATATATCCAGATAAGAAAACCACACATTTGAATCATTTCATTGCAACAGTTTTGTAATTTAAAATACATTATTTATAAAGCTTTATTAATTTTATAAAAAGTTTTTATCTAGACGTGTATCGGCAATTGTCTTATTGTGAAAATTGAGGTAGTATATATATAAAAGAAGATGTGGTATGATTGCCAATGAGACAACTATCCACAAAATGACACCGACATACGCCTTCAACAATGAGCAAAGCCTATACCGCATAGTCAGCTATAAAAGAACCCGAAAAGACAATGTAAAACAATGCAAAGGAGAAAACTAACGACCTTTTTTATGCAAAAAAATGAACGAAAAACAAATATGTAACACATAAACAAACGACAACCATTGAATTACAGGCTCCTGACTTGGGACAGGCACATACATAGCTAATGTGGCAGGGTTAAACATGTAAGCGGGATCCCTACCATCCTCTAACCTAGGACAGTGGTATAACAGTATAACATAAGAAGACATAAGTCTTCATGTATCAATCATAATGTTTTTTTTAACTTTACGCATGCTGTTCATACAACCCCAATGATTCAAGTTAGCTAATACTAAACACTTAAAAATTAAATCAGTATTCATTTCACACAAAGTCCTATGTTCGTATAGGTCGTGGTTATATATTGCGACTTTACATTCGTTCTTTCGTCAAATTTCATTTTCGGTGGCTGCATATTAAGCTGGGATAAGAAAAATTAGCGTTTTTCATTGACTCAACGACTGAAAGTAAATTGTATTAGTAGATATAACAGAACAGGTCTATAAAAGGAAGATAACAATATCATCTACCAAACGTACAAATATTTGCCTCATTGTTCGTTAGGTCAAAAACTGTAGATTCTTTAAAACCTTTTTCTGTACAGTCGTTTATCAAGCGGTAGTTATTCTTTTCCAAGTTGATATATTTTATTTCTTAACACAAGTAATGCGGAATGTTTCCGGATGTTTCATTTCTAAACGTAATTAATTATAGAATAACTAATCGAAGAAGTCAAATAGAGAAAAATATTCAACGAGTGACCGAACAACACATTAATTCACGAATGCGCGTAGCGCATGATTTAATTATCAGTCTTGTTTGGTCACGAGTTGAATATTTTTCGATATTTGAATTCTTTAATAATTTATTCTTTTTATTACACTGGCAAATGTCTTTCTTTTACGAAATTTATGTAGAAAATGTAAGGAACTATATTTTTTTCCTACGCATTCACAATTTGTTTCGATCCGCCGTCTTGACAACGCCTATTGTTGTATGACGTCAGAGAGTGAAATAACCACGTTGATTTCACATGTGAAATTATCGATTTTTATCTAATTGGGAAATCAATGTAATTCATTACAACCAATGTAATAATGCTCGTTACATGTTGACAACTTGGACATATTTCCTTAGTTAAAAGTCTTTCTTCTGGGAATTGGTCAAATTCGAATTCTAGATTAGACTCAGAATGACCGATCAAGTTAAATCAATTGAATATATCGTGATTTTACCACGGGTTGGCCCTTTATATAAAATATTTTACCCGATAGTGAGGGGTAAAATATCAGCATAAAGGGACAATCCGTGGTAAAATCTAGATACATTCAAGCCCCCCATGATTTATTTCGACTCTGATAGAACAAATCGACAATTCTTATGAATCGAAGCGCTCTAGGTGGAGGCAAATATTTGCCGTTCCCATAAATAATCGCACTAATAAACTGGCGTAAAAGAACAGAGCAAACTGAATTAGTGACATGCTTGAACTATTTACAATAACGTATTTAGACAATTTTGGATGAATTTAAATAACAATTTACTTATATGTCTTATATGATGTATAGAAAAGGACTTTTACCATATTTACCATCGTTTGTTTACGTTTCCTTGTTGTGATGATTTTCGGATTCACAAGCATGTTTTTTTCCCGTAAAATGCTTCTATTCTAACGTCATCGTTCTATGACGTCGGGTATCGCATTCTTAAAAAAGCACATGACGTTGGAGTACGATCGGAACAGCACTGGCAATATATTCATATTTTACCACGGGTGTGTACTCAAAGCGTTTGAAGGACGTCATATTAGAATCATACTTATACATAAGTGTCCTTACAAACAACGGCATATTGCTGGGTTTTCCAAGTGCACCACGAAACCTCTTTCGAAATTATTAACATCTTATTTATCAGCAATCAAAGACGGGTTTCAAAGTTATTGTTAAACTGCCTGTTCTAGAGGTGTCGTAAATGTGGCATCAGATGTGGATGCTTAAAAAATCCAAAGATCTTTAAGAGTACATACAATCTAACTTTCTTTCATCTTGTAACAGTATTAAAACACTTGACTTTTCTACTCTTTACACAAGTACTCCACATTCCATATGATTGTTTGGAGGAGGTGTTTTTCAACAGACTGAATGGGAACAAACTGTGCATCTCTACTTGCCGACTTGTTTCTTTATTATTTTGAGGCTGACTTCATGCAGAAACTTCTTAAGAAAAAAGACAAGAATTTAGCAATATCTTTTTTAAACATCTATCCCATCGAACTAGAGATAAAGGATACTTTATATTAAGTTTTGACAATACATTTTTAGTTTGACACTCGAATATGTAAAATATATTACTTTAAGACTTATAGATTTAGGAGGAAGACAAATTGGTCAGCAAGCAGTATTATCAATGTTTTTCTGTAAACTATTGCGAAATAGTATAAAATCAATATGTCAAGTATATACAGTGCAACCTTTGAAAAGAAACAGTGTATGATATTGATATTTGAATTCAACCATTGCAACACTACCAAAATATGTCCTTTTAAATCGAGACTTTTAAACGATGACTCAGAGACTAGTGTGTGATAAAACAAATCCGTTTATTGATTCATATAAATATTGTATGCATTTATTGTTGACTGGGAATTTCACTGCTTTTATCACAGATTCGGTAAGAATAATATCGTATATATAACGAACTCTTTAATGTTATTTTTTTTATATAGTTTTCATAGATCATAAATATTCATTACACCAACTATTATTATTCGTTTAGTAATGAGAGAAGGAAATACCAAAGGGGTATTAAAATCATCAGTCGAAGACAATCTGACATCGCCATTACAAATTACAAGAGAACAGACTTATATTACAATTTACAGTTTACAAAACACAACATCAAAATATAAATACATGACAAACCCCAACGAAACCACGGGTTAATCTCGTGTGCTACCCATCATACAATTTCTATATCCAACTAGCAATGAAAGAATAAATGTTTACCATGAACGTTTGTATTTTATTTTCATGATCGGTTGGGACTCTTTATCTTTCGTCCAAGAACATCTATTGTTTTATATATGTTCGCGACAAAAATATTGTTATACCCAGCATCTTTAGATAATATGTACGTGTACATCATTGATTTTCGAATGTTAACGGTTAAACAATATTTCGTAAAGAAAAAAAAACCATGATTATATAATTTTTAGATTACAATTATCATAAACAAAAAAGTTGAGATGTGTCTTATCTGGATTAGTCTAGTTATACCTAGCGGAAGAAGCATACTTGATGTTTCAGGAGTAGATCCAGTTACATCCCTTTTTGGTCCCAAAATATAACAGTTTTACAAAAAATTTCAAATTTAAACTTTAAATTATTTATTGGAAAGTATAATGCTACTGCTACATAATATGGGCTATATCTAACAATACAATGCCCATTTATCGGGTACTAGAATCATTAAGTCATGCTTAATTACAGAAATCTTCATATTTTAGCGTTTTAGATTTTGACGGCTTCCGTCATAAATGAAAGTGGCCGCACTTGTGTTTATTATTTTAATATTGAAATGTAAGTTGTATTTGATGAATCCATCTCATTAAAAATACAAGGCTTTTAAATTAGTTCCGCAGAACTACATTACTTCTACATACGATATCTGAGTGAGCTCGACTCACAACAGTAGAAACTCAAACTCAATAGAAAGGTTAAAGAGAATTGAAAATCGAAAATTCGAAATCAAAATATATCTACAGTCATCTATAGAAAAGCTTTAATGTATTCAGTGAACAACGATTGTTGTCAATGAAAAATCATGTGCTTAGATGAATTATAACGACCGTACTTATAATACATTCGTAAACATATTCTATACAATTTACTCAAGTATTAAATTTATATTAAAGTATTATTATCATTATCATTATTACTTTATATTGAAATCATATCATGTAAACATAAAATGAGGTCTTGATATTTGTTGTTGTAAGAAACATTATGATTTAGTTAACATTTTATATTTTTTATGTTTAAACAATAGTTTAATTATACATGATGTTTTCATTTATTGTGAATTGAAGAAAAATGGTTGCTATTAGTAATCAATATTCCCATGTTTAACAGGTAAAACGCACTTATCTGAAATGTATAAAAAAGTATTGATTCATTACTGAATCATGATTTATTGTTGTGTCATTAAGATTTCTCCAATATATCCATATACAGATTTCGCTACGTAATAAAGATATGAAGAAAGGAAACAAGGGTGTCAAATACAATTGAAGTTTTTATTAATTGATAAAAGAGAAAGAGATCTGCCAAAAAAAACAAGACCGTAAAATATAAAAAATATAGAAATTTACATGTGTTTATTTCTTAAAATTCATAATTGATTTTTTTATAAATTTTCTGGTTCTATTGAAATATGAAATGTCAATAATTTAACACATCATTATTATCGGTAAAAAAGTGTATTACCATCAAATTATTATTATTTACTATCAGACATTTTAACATGAGTATATTATGTATATATTATAATCAAAATGTAAAGTTTTGTACTTCAAGATATGCTTGAGATGGATATTACAGTAACAAAAGAGGAAACAAACTATCTACGGATAGCTAACTTGCTACTTAGAAAAGCACCAACTGCTGTAAGGGTCAAGTTTGACAGCGAATTTGATCCAGTAATGCTGCAAAAAACTCTAAACCAAAGTAGAACACAAAAACTAGATAAACTAAGAAAAAAAGGGATAATCAACTCAAAACAATGGGATTTGCTGTTTCCGAGAACAGGTAGATAATTACGTTAAATCTAATGAGATAGATCTGAAGTTTTCAAAAGACAGAAATAACATGCGCGGTTAACACGATGCGGGGCATACGTCACATAAAAACAGAAACTCAACTGCAAAAATGTCAGAATGTTTAACTGTATGTTTTCTTCTATTGGATTAATAAACCATTTTTGAATGCAATACTCTATGCTCATTTTAACAAGGGAGCTTAATTTGTAAAGATCTTAGTACCGAGCGCATTATCATAGGAATGTTTTGAAATTTTGTAACAGATTACAGAGAAAGAGATGTGTTGGGGGTATTCATATGCGTTGAAAGGAAATAAATTAAAACTATGCTATAGCACAAATAATGTATATGTTCCGGACCATATGAGTATTTGGACCATACGCGTATGGTCATGACCATATGGTTATATACTCATATGGTCCGACCATACGCGTATGGTCGGGGTAATTAACAGGTACATTTACGTGACTCTGCATGTATGCATGCCGTCATACTTTGAACGACAAAATTAGTTTTATGTCTACCTGTGCGAATTTCAAACGCGCAATTTTAAACCAGTACTGAAAACCTTCTATCCTTTACAGGTAGACTTTACATACATAAATTAAGTCGTATAAGAAAAACTAAATTAATATGTTAAATTTGATGTATGCCTTTTTGTGCTTCTTTGTTACATTTGTTGTTTTTACAGTGATATTAAGATGATAACACATTATTGACTGCTGTACCCTTATTTTTGACATTTTCACTCTTTGAGTATGTTTGTTTTGTTCATTCATCGTTGACAATGTAATGGAATTTGATGCGACTGTCATAAAAGTGAGAGGTTTAGCTAGCTATAAAACCAGGTTCAATCCACCATTTTCTACATTAGAAAATGCCTGTACCAAGTCTGGAATATGACAGTTGTTATCCATTCGTTTGGTGTGTTTGGACTTTTGATTTTGTCGTTTGATGTTTGATTTTCCTTTTTGAATTTTCCTCGGAGTTTAGTATTTTTTGTTTTTTTTTACTTTCTTTATATCCTTAACTCTTCAGATAACCCTTCTAGATGTCACGTCATTAAAAAGACACTACCAAAAGTCATTTTATCATAGATCTATTAAAAATTAATAATGACAAGATTAACAGAATAAAATAAGCAGTTTCACACAGTAAATTTCATCACTAGTCAAAACTATAGAAATCACATTTTTACTATAACCTGACGTAAAAGTCGACAGGATAAAGAGTCTGATAATTTGCTCACTTTTGAAACTTATATAGCATTAGAAGTGCAATATTCATAATTTTTATACTTATAAGTGTTTTGTTTTAAAAAAAAAATGACTGACGTCAACGGCAAGGACACTAGTTCATTTTTTAAGTTGTCTGGTGATATGATGTACTTCACTCATGTTACCATATTGGAGATCTAGAGGTTTTTAAAATCACCATAGACACATCGGAAATGCCCAGTCCCCAAGAAAAGCTATGATCAGCTATGGTACATGTACCGTGTGGAAATTAATGTCACTCTACGCATATATGCAGAAATACAACTTAGCCATGAAAACTAACTTTAGCATCGATATTTAATGTTATCTGAATTGTAAATAATACAATTGCATGTAATAATCATTGTTTTTTTTTATAAAGTTTTCTAATGCATATTATTGAAAAAAATAACTGTATGTCCAAATACTCATATGGTCCGGCTCGTTTATAACCAAACGAGTATATACTCATATGGTCCGACCATACACGTACGGTCAGACCATACGCGTATGGTCGAACCATATGAGTATACGCATATGGTCATGACCATACGCGTATGGTCCAGATACTCATATGGTCCGGAACATATATAAAGACAAGAAATTTAAACTGATTTGTAACACTCTGATGAAATATCCATTGTGATTATTAAATCGTGAGACAAATTTGTCACATGAGACATATAGTTTTAATTTGAAACGCCCAAAAATACTGTTTTTCCACATCGCTGTTTCGTGACATTAATTGTCTTAGGTATACCAGTATCGAGTATATCTGATATCACCTTGATAATATATCAATGTTTGACATATTATTTTGACATAGGTATACCAGTTTCCAGTACATTCGATATCACCTTGATGATTTGTTTGATACGGAACCTCACATCAGTACAGATAAGTGACGCCCTCCCTCTCCCAGAAGACACAACTCTCGGGGCTGATTTATCTCGGATAAAGTACTATAGAAACCAAATTGCTCACTGTGATGATGGCATCCTTGATGATCTAACATTTCATACATGTTGGGGCGATATATGTCAGGTGCGTAAAATTTTGATGTGCAGCTGGAACGGCAAACTTTTGTAATCATTCTCTCAAATTTATTCAAAACTGCCTATACTGATTTATCCTCAAATATTCATCATATGCCACACATAATAATGAGATGGTAATTTTCGACTTTCAAGGCTGTAAATGATCATTAAATATATTTCGCCCATTTTGAGTTCCTTTGAGTTCCTTTTAACCCTATATGCAAATCGACATACTTAATAGGCTGCAAGCATGCGACTTAAAAAAAAAATACAAAACAGAAGAATTCAGATTTGTTCTTGCATGATGAAAAGTGATTCATACGAAATACGTAAAATACAAAAATTAATAGCATGCAAGTAAGGATAGTGTTTACCATGAATGCAAATCTTCAAGTATTCAAAAAAAAAAATCCCGAAAAATGAATACTGATGGAGAAAATCACCAAATTATATTGATACTAAAAGTAGGAAGTAAATGCAGTGAGAGATCCATTTCGTTCGACTAAATCCATTTTATAGAAAGATTCTACCATAATTCAAATAATCAAGGAGATTGATGAGATGTGATGTAGACAGGGATAAACTGCAATGCGAATGGTCAGTTTCCTGAAACCTCTTCAATATATTAAACCTATGTTTAATATAGCAATACGTGGTCCTACTTTTTATGATGCAAACACAATTATTTTGATAGGACATATTACATTTCTTTAGAGAGAGCAGTGTTACAACAGAGTAAAACAAGTCTTCGGCAACATGATACATGTACTCCCACTAAATCATACTGGTTGACATGAATTTTGTTTTGCAATTTAACACACAGGCTTTGATACGAATTGGCGGACCGATGTATGAACAGATCTGCGTTGATGTCAAAATGAGTAAACTTGACCAAAATGACAAAGAAATGTTGACAGAAATAAGAAACTTGAACACGGAAACAATTCCCAAAGTTATTTTAGGTAACTGTTGTATATAGATATTAAATCACCAACTATATTTACTTCTTTCCTAACACCTCGGTAAAAATATATTACAAATTTCCTATGATATTTCCAAAATAATATGTTTTGCTAAAGTTTGTCAGAAATAAATCACACACATTTATATTTCAAGTAAACACAGTTTTGGAGGAACGCAGAAATAATAACGTCTGTCTGCCAGTCCTTTTGTCATATAATAAATAAACTCATCAAAGATACCAGGCTTGAAATTTTATATTTGCGAAATACGCGCTTTTCGTCCAAAAAGACGCATCAGTGACGCTGGTATCACAAATTGTTAAAAAGGCCGACTACAGTACGAAGTTGAAGAGCATAGAAGACCACAAATTCCTTAAAGTTTTGCAATTACCGCTTATGTAATCTATAAATGCAAGCTATTATTGACGGCTTGATGCAGCGATAAAGAAACTTTAAAACAATTGCAGAAATCTACTTGACAATCAACATACAATAAATATAGTTCCGGTCCCACACGTAAAAAGGGAGTCAGCAGATATGTTTACTCAATCTTTACAATGTGCGACAAATGTTTTTCAATGGCATAACTCTTATTTTACTGCTTAACGGATATTTATTAAACTTAACATAGTTGTGAACAAATACCTTAGAATATGCACTAAGAAATAGTTCCCTTGCTTTCTTGCTGAAAGGATTTCTACTTGCAAGAATGTAGTAAAATTAATGGTACCAATTTTTCTGCATTTTGACAATTTATATATCTTTTTTAAATATAGTAATATAATAGTACTGCGTGACGAAGATATATTTGATAAAATCACTAACACGTTTTTTTTTGTGTAGTGCATATTTTTAGTTCGAGGCTAGACTCTTTTAGCTTTTGCCACACGGTAGTTATAACGAACGGATTTTTGAAACAAAAAAGGGAGATGTGGGGTACATACATGAATGAAATATTTATGGTCTTTAGTCTGCAAGTGTTGTAATATAAGAAATACACATAGGTATTCCTTACAACTTCTCTTAACAAATATACGTCCCCTAGGGCCTTTTCAATCTGTGATTTCTTGAACAACTTTTACTAGAATTATTGAACTTAGAATAAACCATGTAGATATTGTCTGTTGTGTTTTTATTGTTCAGATGAAAAATCAAATATTGTAGCAAAGATTAATCGGTTCGATATTTAAACGGGTTATTAGAACAAACATATGAAGGTCCTAAACACATGCCTTGATTCATGATTGGATATCATATATCTTTTCTTTGAGAAACAGAATAAGTAAAATGATGGTAAAATCTGCCCAAATTAAGTTTATCATTAAGGATGTACTTAGGCGATCTAAGGTAACATTAAATAAATTGAATCAAGAACTCAAACGTGATACTTTAAGCCGGAAGAGTATTGGTTAAGGATCAATATTAGCTAAAAATATTGGTACATCATGGAGCATCTTTTAGAGATTTTTGATTTATAAAATATTTCGGGAAAATGTTGACTCAGTCTTTGACTTTATATCTGCAATGGTATTATTCAAGTCTCAAATCAAAAGAAAGAAAATCAAGAGTTTGCTTAAAATTGGTCAAATTACCTTTTATGAGTTATTTAGTGTTATGTTAAAAGATATAAAGGTGTTATGGGGCAAAATATTAACTAAGAACATCATTAAGTGACGTCATTTATTGTTTGTTTGATCAAGTTATTACATGTATAGGGCAATATTTTTTATCTTTTTTTTTTAAATATATCATTGAAAATCAAAATAACTACACCAATATAGTTAAAACCTAAAAAGATATCAGCAGTAAATATTGTTGAAAGTAATTATTATTCAAGTAATAAATTCATAATTGCAAGGTTTTATATTATGAAAGGTATCCATGGAAGCAAGATACAGGAATGGGAGGAAAACAGTGCGAATATTGTTGAAACTAAAGCCATCATGAGCCTTAAAGACTTAATTTACAGAAACAGCATCGTTAACATCACGGGGCCACCGGGTTGTGGTAAAAGTACAGCTAGTCAGTGTGTTGCTTTGTATCTTCAAAATAATCACGGTTATCATATAGTTCCAGCTAATTATCCCGCCGAAATTTTGCAATACAGAAACCCAGAACAGAAACAGGTCTTTGTTTATGATGATGTGTGCGGTAAATATGAGATTGAAATACATACAGTTAATGACTGGATAAAGTTATCCCCTGACATATTAAAAGTGTTGACACTTAATGGTGTTAGGGTCTTAGCAACATGTCGTTCTAACATTTCAAGAAATAAACAATTTGAAAGAATCAAGATCTTTTCGAAAAATCAGTGCGATTTTCATTCACATCAAAATAGCCTTACTACAAATGAAAGAATTTTGATAGCGGAAAAATTTCTAGAAAAAGAAGACGTAAATATTTTAAAAGGACATAAATTACTGGATAAGTATGACATGTTTCCATTATTATGTAGATTTTACTCTAGAAAACCCACAGGTAGCTTAACCGCATTCTTTTCAAGACCAATAGATGTGATAAAAGAAGATTTGGAATCATTAATGGACGCAGATGATCAAACATCTTACGCTACTCTGGCTTTGTTTGTGTTGTGTAACAATTGCATAAAGACCGATATGCTTTCTTCTTCCTCAATTATAAAACAAATACTAGAGGAACTGGCTGATAGGTGTACTTTACGTCATGTGTTTTCTCTTCAAGTAGTAAAATCACAATTAGACATGCTTACAGATTCTTATGTTGAAAAATCAAATGACACATACAAAATAATACATGATAAAATTTGTGATATACTGGTATCATTTTTTGGGGAGCATATGTTTGATTTGGTTCTTTTACATAGTGGATTAGATTTTTTGCGTAATCGGTTTCAATTTCAGTCAATAGATGCAAACCAAGAGGATTGTCCTATTATTGTCCCAATTGATAAAGAAGGAGATTACTTTGACTTCTTGTTTAAGGATGTTACATGTACAGAATGGTCGATGATCGTTTTCGACAACAAACTGTTACAATACAGAACATATCGCACCAAACTGTTGAATTATATTGCAGTTCTCCCAAATGAGAAAATAGTCAGTTTGAAACGTTGGTTCAATGACATATATTGTCCACTTTTATTCGTTGCACGGGATGGTTATGAGGACGTTGTAGATGTTTTAATAAAACTCGGTGTAAGTGTTAATTGTGTTGACCCTGTGTGTAGAACACCATTACTTTTGGCATGTAAAAATGGACATGAAGATACTGTGAGACTATTATTAGAACATGGGGCTGATTCTAATCATTGTTGCTACTATACATTGTCACCTTTGTTGGTTTCGTCATTTAAGGGAAACATAGAGATTGTGAAAATGTTACTGCAATACGGATCAGATACAAATCCAACGAATACAGAATTAACTTATTTCCGTTCAAAGACATTTTTATTTGATTTAGATTATGAGCCTATGCAAAACTGTAGCATTTGTGGATTTTATGACACATGTGTTAACAAATTTACTCAAATAGCATCTAAAGAGACAAGAAAGATAATGGACGTGCTATATAATCACCATCCAAGTAATACTGTAAACGTTTCTGACAAGTATGTATTCTGTAAACAATCTAGATTTTATGATTTGTCGTTTACTGTATACAATGAAAGAACAGGCACTTTATTAAAACATTTTTGCAATCCAGATAACTTTTGCCAATTCGGAACAAGCTCACCATTGTATGCAGCAGCTGCGACCGGGAATCTTCAGATGGTTAAGTTATTGTGTGACTACGGAGCAAAAACCTATGACAGTGATCTGTTTCTATATACCCCACTCCATGTAGCAGTGTTTTATGGACATATTGAAATTACTCAGTATTTAATCAATAAAAACGTTGATATAAACGGTCAAAATAAAGAAGGTGAAACTCCATTGTACATCGCATCCAAAAATGGCAATGAGGAAATAGCTAAGCTTCTTTTGCAGCACAACGCAAATGTTAATCTTTGTAATGTAGATGGTATTTCGCCACTTTTTATAGCGTGTTTCTGGAGTAACCAAAACGTCGTTGAATTGCTTATTCATTTCAGGGCAGACGTTAATATGTGTGGAAACCGCGATGATTCGCCACTATTTATAGCATGTTTGAAAGGTGACGTTGAGCTTTTACCGTTGCTTTTAGAGAAAAATCTGTGTATAAACATTCGCACCCAGTTCAGTCTTACGCGAATGTCTGCTCGTGATGTATTTGGAAGAGCCGAATTTTTAAGTAGATTCACTTTTCGGGATATGTTATGGCTGCCTTTTGAGAGTTATGATATTATGGAAGAACACACAATCGGGTGTGTAACCCCTTTATACATTGCATGTTCTATTGGTTACAAAGATGTGGTAGACATGTTATTAGTAAAAGGAGCTGATGTTAATTTTTGTAACAAAAATCACGAATCGTGTCTTTTTGCAGCAGCAGGAAAAGGACATTCAGAGATCGTCAAGATATTACTTGAACGCAACGTTAATCCAAATATATGTAATGAAGATAACGAATCGCCTCTATTCATAGCAAGCTTTAACGGTCATATTAAAGTCGTTGAATATCTTTTACAATTCAATGCTGATTGTAATATTGCGAATAGATTAAATGAAACGGCTTTATCTATTTCAGTTCAAAGGTCTCGAACAATGCTGAACGTGGTCATTCTCAACTTTGATGAAAAATATCGTATCCTTTGTAGACATTCTTGTTGTAAAACATGGCGGAGATGGACAAATATAGTAAAACTGTTATTGGAAAGTAAGGCTGATATCTTCAGTAGTTCGCTTGTGTTTTAGTAAAGATATGCAAATAAGGGAGACTTGAATCTGTAAACATGTCTTGTTTGAACCTTGTAAAAAAATGCTAGGTTTATAATTTGGTACGTCAGAAGCGTGTTTGATATACATAATGGTACACTTCATCCGTTGAACTTCCGTTTAAAGTTTTGAACATGCTCAAACTTTTCAACCCGACAGAATGGACATTGACGGATAAAACGATCGCTAAACGGACATGAAACGGAACGAATATACGATTGACGGATAAGAACAGACGTGTTACGGACATGAACGGATTGAAAAAAGGTTAACCGTTCGGTGTCCGTCGTGCTATCCCTTAAGGTATGATCGGTTGAAAAATTCAACAGATTTGTAAACAGTAAATTTACAGAAAGTGAACATATAAATGTTGTCGCATGCTGACATAGGAGTGTTGACAAGAGGGCTAGTTATACCCTGGAATGAAACGTCAACTAGGAATGTGAACAATTACAATAGATACTTCATTTGCAAATCTTTATATTGAGTAATACTTTAATGTAAAAAAAATTATGTATGGTATTGATTTAACAAAATATTTTTGGTAGAGTATAGTAAACAAAATGTGAATGAATTATGTTTCTACCAATGATAAAACATCGTTCCTACAACAAATTAACAACAACGTGTTTGCATGTTTTAAAACCAAAACACAAAAAGAAATCTAGATTTCACTCGTAGTTCATTGGTTTTGGTAGTTTGGTGCTTAATGGAATTGATGGTAATTTAAGATTTTTTCTATAGCAGAATTATAAGGTTGTAAAAGCGTTGCCATTGTTGTTGTTTTTTAAATGAAACTCGTCTTCCATATAAAATGCTCTTCGGTCATTTTTGGTAGGACAGATAAAAAACAAATAAAAAGGAGGAGACAACCAGGGAGGAATAAAAAACTTTAAGTGAAAGAAAAATCATTTAACTAAAAATCAGATTTAAATATTAATAGGCTTTATCACTGATAAATAAAGGTAACAGTAGTATACCGCTGTTCAATATTCACAAAAAGATTGAAAGTAATTAAATCTGGGCCAGAAACCAAAACCGAGGTTAACACATCAATCACAAGAGGATCACAAAGAAATAACAAAAACAATAAAGTGCAAAAACAACAAACCACACTGCAACACACTAAGAAATTAATCATAAGAGCACATATTGTACTTTTCGATCGACTCCTGGAAGAATTTGTCACAATAGTGTTCAATAAATATTAAACACTAGATTATTTCTATGATTTATTAGTAATAATAAAGTGTGACGATAAAGGGAGATTATTACAATGAGAAATTTTAAGAAATACAGCTCAAAAACATGGTAAAAGCAAAATTAATATAAAAACAGTTTAATGGTCAATGAAGCATAAGAAAACTTAAAAATCAAATATCCTACAAAAACAAGTATGAAGTAATGTGGCCAGGAAAGATTTTAATACTGATATAACCGTACTTTATATTATCTTACCACCTATAAATGTCGAGGAATATAACTAATTAAAAGCATCCGCGTGGAACCGTGTATATTCTATATTAGGTTGGTAGGGGGCGAGGCTTTATTCTATACACGCTTAGTAGTGTAGTTACGAATTTGGCACTATTTGATTATTTAAATGAACTGAAAGTTCTGTATTATTATTAACTTATATCAAGGTTGTTTATAATAAATTGTTATTGTTGATATTCCTTTTTTTGTGTGCAGACCCAATGGAAGTAGATTCTTAGAATTGAACACTTAAAAACTTTAATATAGGAATTAGAAGATGTACATGTGATATAATTGCAAATGAAACAACTATAGTCTATATGCAACAAATAACGATAGTCGGTGAGATAAATTCGTTAAATAGTGTGTCAGTGACCCCGTTCGCTCTCACACCATATGTAATTTACTGACCTCGTATATATCGTTTTAGATAACTAATTTACTATGTAAATAATTGTATTATAGAGTTCTTTCTCAATATATTATAACTAATAATAAACGACAGAAAATTGCTGAATGAACATGCCAATATAAAAATGAGGAGATATGGTATGATTGCTAGTGAGATAATTGACCACGAGTGACCAAATAACACAGAAGTAAGACATTCGGTGGGAAACTATGTTTTCTTTCAGGGACAATGACATAAAGATATAACACCAATTTATTGGCTCTGAACATAACAGTCTATTATAATACAATTAAACTGTACATTATTACTAAGTATTTATTTCCCAAACAGAAATGACATACAAGTTTCTGTTCTTGTTTTAATTTCCAGCTGATTTGTCTTTTGCAATGAAGAAATCATTAGCACTACTGCGGCTGTTAGAATTACATGGCTATAAGTATATATACACTAGTTCGATTTTACTTCAGAATGGAGCTTGAGGACTCATAACCAAAAATAAAACGGCGTCCTTGATAAAGGTCTTTTGTTATCTTTGAATTTATAGAGGAATGCTTATATACATTAATGCTGATAGTTATCAAAGGTACCAGGATTATAATTTAGTACGCCAGACGCACGTTTCGTTTACATAAGACTCATCAGTGACGCTCATTTCAAAATATTTATAAGGCCAAACTAGTACAAAGTTGAAGAGCATTGAGGATCAAAAATTCCAAAAAGTTGTGCCAAATATGGCTAAGGTAATATATGGCTGGGATAAGAAAATCAGTGGCAGTTGCATCGACCCAGTGGTGTAAATAGTTATCAAAGGTACTAGGATTATAATTTAGTATGCTAGACGCGCGTTTCGTCTAAATAAGACTCATCAGTGAGTCTTATGTAAACAAAAAACGCGCGTCTGGCGTACTAATAGTTATCAAAAGTACCAGGATTATAATTTTATACGCCAGACGCGCGTTTCGTCCACACAAGACTCATCAGTGACGCTCAGATCAAAATAGTTAAAAAGCCAAATAAATACAAAGTTGAAGAGCATTGAGGATCCAAAACTCCAAAAATTTGTGCCAAATATGGCTAAGGTAATCTACTCCTGGGGTAAGAAAATCCTTAGTTTTTCGAAAAATTCAAAGTTTTGTAAATAGAAATTTAAAAAAAATGACCATATAATTGATATTCATGTCAACACCGAAGTGCTGACTACTGGGCTTGTGATACCCTCGGGGACGAAACGTCCACCAGCAGTGGCATCGACCCAGTGGTGTAAATAGTACCAGGATTATAATTTTATACGCCAGACGCGCGTTTCGTCCACACAAGACTCATCAGTGACGCTCAGATCAAAATAGTTAAAAAGCCAAATAAATACAAAGTTGAAGAGCATTGAGGATCCAAAACTCCAAAAAGTTGTGCCAAATATGGCTAAGGTAATCTAAGAGAGACGAAAGCTACCAGAGAGAGAATCAAACCCATACATAGAAAATAAACTGACAACATAATGGCTAAAAATAAAGAGATAAACAGACGAATATTAGTACAGAAGACACAACATAGAAAACTAAATACTAAGCAGCACGAACCCCAACAAAAACAAAAAAGACTTGGGTGATCTCAGGTGCTCCGGAAGGGTAAGCACATGTGGCACCCGAATACATTGTAGGCCTTTGACAACTAATAAGATAGATCAAAATATGTTTCAAAAAGTTGTTTAAGACTCAAATCTGTAAAGTCTACATAATGCATTACCGTTCGTTAATTTAAACAATGCTACATATGACGGCGATATGCTTTTGAAATTAAAAAAACACAAAAAGTCAACTAAAGGTCAGTCTTTTTATATATTTTTTTCAAATTTACAGACAATATGTGGTAATGCATATATTCTAAATTAAACATGAAATGCACGATATTTTGGATATAATAAATGACAAAATTGTCATATCAAATATTTTCACCTGAAAATTTCTCAGTTAATAGATACAGAAACATCAATTAGGAATAATTCTATTTCATTAAAACACAATTTATAAAATCTTTGAAGAACATTTTATATTTATTCCAAATAAAAATATATATCATAGAAATCGACAATACAAGAGTTTTATGGTCACCATAAAAAATTGTTGACTGATACTGTGCATTGGTCTTTTAATTGATTAACCACATGTTTGCCTGTCTCGTAGACTACTCTGTTTTTTATGGAGTATTTCAATTTGACTAAGTTTAAATTCAAAATATTGGGGATGTATGCATATAACTTGGTCAATCTCTGTTACTTTAGTTTCTCTCAGTTTATCGAAACTAATTCGGACCTAAAGAAATTTGAGAAATTGGACATGTTTAGAAATTGGAAAATATGGAAGTTATTTGTCTCTTCATGTACTTATTATTACTAGTAAAAAAAACACTAAAGAGTCGAATTTCGATAAAAGGGATTGGATTGCAGGCTAGTGTTAGTGTGTAGATAAAGATGTGACCATTAACAAAAATCTGTTACTTTTGCATTCAACTGTTGTTTTATAGATATAACAACCCACCCATCAATTTGTACTAAAGACATTGTGAATTAATTTTTTGTCTATCGATTTATTTATAACAACTCAGGGATGCCAAAATATTTGTTTTAAAATATATCTGGTAAAACAGCAACCTGGTTTTTACAGTTCAAAACTTATCTTACCATATGAAACAATATTCTTATTAATAATGTACGGGTGGATTTAAGATTATGTTAAATACCTACAATTGATATTGTTGACGAAGTTGCTTACAAATTACTTCCAATCTACCTTATTTGGTTACTTCGACAATTTGCCGACTTTTCCTCGCCGATAAGTGTATTAAGGTTCATGTTTTCAACAATCAACAACACATCCGAACCATGCTTAGCAAAAGTTAAACTATCTGCTGTCTACACATTTAACTTCTGGTAGTTCTGAAAAATTAAGGAGAGTCCTATGAGCTATTAAGGAGTAGGTGTTACAATCATGATTAAAACAATTCAGATATTATTTGTTTGTCTAGAAATAATTTAATTGTTGATCTAAGGCGTCTTCTGATGGGCTGGTGTTATTTTGTTATCAGCCCATAGACATGATTTAGCCATGTGATCGTGACGGCATCAACGTTTTTTCGTGGTTTTCTACGGTTCAAAATGGAGTTTAGAACTAGATTATAAGAAATGACTGTAATGTTTTTCTGTCTATTCGAAATACGCTACGCGCGTCATTCAGTGTGCACCACTTTTTAAATGTTATTTCTTCAGAAAAAAAATTATAGTAATTTCTTATAATCTAAAAAAAGGTATACCTGTACCTGTGTTTTACACTGAACTTATAAAAATCATGGAGAATCCATCATGATTGCGTCGTCAGAAATCCTAAAATTAAACAAAAAAGATATGTGAAGGGAAATCTCAGCTAACATTTGTCTTTACGTGTCTAGATATGAATTAAACTGTAAACAAAATGAACAAGGTCTTGCAGATGATGTAACAAAAGTAACAGAAAAGATGCAATAAATTGATTCAAAGGTTTTAGTTTTCTTGTCTCCATTTACCGTATCCTTGAACACTTTCACCTACTTTCTTTACTAGGTTCCATATAATTAATGTAAGCGCGTGATACATTATCCTGAATCGGTTTTGAACATAATATGTAATGTCTGTACAATAAAAATAAGACCTATATATGAGTTTGCGATATACTTTTCTTTCAACGTTACTCAAGAGAATTCTGTTCATAACGTAAGTTCATAAATATCATTTAACATTGTGCTGAGTGCTAAAGGCACATTTTCAAATTGATTTGCGAGGACACTTGAAAAATAGATTATTTTCTTTTTGCTTATCAAAGTATTATATTCTAATGCATTTAACAGTAAAACAAATTTTACATCCTTTCTGAATTTTAAGAATCTTAGGCATGCAAGAAGTAATCCTTATTCTTTACTACAAACATTTGATAGCAGAAATGGCTACTATAATGAACGGATTGTTTTCTTTTTTATTATTATTTTATTATTTTATGCATAACACGATCCATACTTACAATTTCATGGCCACTTTAAATGTGTTTGTATTGCACAATAGTTTATGAAAAATAAACATATCAGAAAATGAATATACTGAGGCAACGGAATTCAAGATTTAATGATACAGTATTCCAACTAAAAATTCAATTGAATATATACTAGGCAAAAAAAAAAAGAAACGTTACATTGGTTTTTAGTTTGAATATATCACATATATTAATTTTAAATATTTTTATTATTAAAACTAGTAACCTGAATAATGCTGTATCTATCAAATTTACTCATTCATAAAAATATCGAAAATGACATGATGTCATTTTTTGATTTCAATCAACATGAACAAATAACATTTTTTTCAAAAATTTACCTGTATAGATTTGGAATCTAGTTGTCCTTTTTTGTCATTTATTGTGTCTAACACGATTGATAACAAAAGGTCGCATTAAAAAAATGACAAGTTATATGTAAAACAATGCCCCGTCTACGCAAAATGAAAGAGAGCGACCTATTGGGGTGCTGGCAAGCAAGTGTCTCTAGAATGACTATTGCAAGGCGTAAAACTCGTCTTAGAGATACAGACACAACAAATGATCGCCCGCTTAGTGGCAGAACACGTGAAACGACGTTACGTCAAGATAGACACATCCGCATCATTCCTCTCCGGAATCGATTTGTAAACGCGTCACAAACTGCAATACAAACCCACGGAAGACATAACAACAGAATATCTGCTCAAACAGTACGTAACCGATTGCGTCAAGTTGGTCTAAGAGCTCGTCGTCCATTGACGGGACCTATCCTTACGCAGCGTCACAGGATTGTGCAACCTCAAGGGACACGAGTACGTATTCAAAGGAATGGGAAAACATGGTGACACGTTCTCGATGAATCTAAATTCAACTTGAAATTAAACGGCAGAGCCAGGGTCTACCGGATACGCAATGAACGATTTTCTGATGCGTGCGTGCAGGAAACAGATCGGTTTGGTTGGATGGGAATTATGGTATGGAGCGGAATTACCTACCAGGAACGCGAGAGCTCAGATTCATCGTTGGTAACCTAAATGCAACAAGGTATAGGGACGAAATTCTGGCTCCAGTTGTTCACCCGTTTCTACGAAGACAACGTTTTGGCCACGTTTTTCAGCAGGACATCGCCCGTTGTCACGTGGTACATATTTCGATGACCTTTTTGGAGAATAACCATAGTGGTGTGTTGCCTTGGCCAGCAATATCTCCAGTTTATAACTAATTGAACATCTTTGGAACGAACTTGGACGACGTATCAGAAATAGCCAAGATCGAACGGAAACGCTAGCCCAGCTCCGAAAAGTACTTTTCAGGGAAAGGAACAACATCCCTCAAGATTTTACTCGACGTCTTAATGATATATGCGACAGATGTGTCAGGCGGTCTTAAATGCAAGAGTTGGTCATACAAGGTATTGATATGTTTACCCGAATTCTGTACTCGTCCTGTTAAAATTTTCCGAAACTGTGCAATATTCTTTTCAATAAAAAAATTGTTATTGTATTGTTCTCTTCAAAATTATGTTAGCTAACTATTCGATTAAATATTTTTTATCTAAAAATAAATGATATTATAAGCATGTAACGTTTCTTTTTTTGCCTAGTATAAAATATAATATCACATACAGTTTTTGAACTATGATATGTTGATTGACATACAATCAATGCACAGTACTGATATTCTGAGGAAAGTCCTTAATACAGTAAAGCAAAACAGAATAATGTAAGCAAAGGATACAGTGGAAAAAAGAGCAATGCATTCAAAGTAAGCTCTCGGATTTACTTTATGTCACATAAACACGTGACGTATTCAAATTAAGTACTAGTACCCTTCCACAATTTGCTTATATAAGTTTGTCTATCATACATTCCTTTCAGTTTCAAAGCTTGTTCCTATTCTTGCGCCAAAAGTATGTTCTTTTGCATTTGTTCAACGGAAGTTCTAGCTTTTTTGCATAATGTACCGTATCATGCGTATAGCGGGTTATTTCGCTGGTGTAAAATTTTGCGATTTACCTTGAATAAGGTATAAGAAATATTTTGACGGTTAATATTTTAGCGGAATAAAAACTTTCATCAATACCTTTGCATGAACGAATTTTGGTGGAATATATCTTGCCGATTTTGTACAATCCGCGAAAATAAGCGAAAATTTACACCCCGCGAAAATAACCCCCTATACGGTAGGTGCCTAATATTTTGTTACACACCTGTCATATGTTGGTGTTACCCCTCACTAATTATATGTCAGTTTAAGACATTAAGAATGCATGCAAATGTTGTTTTACTCTGACAAAACAATGTTTTTGATACTTTTTGCTTTTTAAAACAGCAAAATTAATACATTTACAATAATGGAACTTGGGTTTAGTGGGAATTATATTTAGATTAGTTTTAACTAATATATAATGCACTAACTCGCATCACATGTTGATAGAAGATGTGCTTATAAATGTGTTAATCAATCATGAGTTTTTCATATTACCAGAGTCTTAATTTTACTGGAAGGCGACTTTGAGGACATCATTTGTTTTAACACTACAAAACTTTACACATTATTTGAAAATTGGCACGTAGAAAGGTTAAACAAACTAATCAGGTATTAATAATTTCATGCAGTAAAATTAAAGGTTTTCAAATTATATAGCTGTCATAATTTGATTTTTTTTTTATTGCAGATACTAGGATTTTTGTATTATCTAATGGATTCCGTCGTCTGCTAAACCTTTAAGCACAGTTGTTTTAATATTTTCTGTACTAAAATGCTATATGTAGAAGAAAGGAACAAGATCAATCATCTAAACCGACTGTGCAAGGGCTGTATAACCAGTCAAGTTCGTTAAAAACTTCCATTTGTTGTCAGTTATCTCTAATCATAATGTTGAGATTAGCTCTCTTATCCAGTCCTACCATTAAGCATAACTGCTCAAAACAGACTAAACATAATCAAAGCAATTTCAAATTGAATTAATTGTCAGTTTAGGTTAAGACGATAGCAATTAAACATGTTTAAAAATGTTTTAATAAATATACTTTACATATCAAGAGAATGATAAAAAAGATTATTTTTGTCTCACATGCTTTATTGATACATGGTGGTTATGACTAGACTATTTATGCACATGTTTACACATACATATGTAACGCTAGCGTTGTAAACAAAATGATCGTGATATAGAGCAGTACAAATAAACTCATCATAGCTACCAGGACTAAACTTAGTATATACGCTAGACTCGCGTTTCGTCTACAAAAGACTTATCAGTGACGCTTGAATCCAAAAAATTTAAAAAGGACAAATAAAGTACGAAGTTGAAGAGCATTGAGAACCAAAAAATATAGTTTGAAGACACCTGTTTTTCCTTTTCGGACATTTAAATATACTTAAATCGTTTTATTTCAGCTAATATCAGAAAAACTACACATGATTAACTGCTACTCAAAAAGCCAAATTCTATCAAGTTTAGTTAAAAGTTTTATAAAACCAACAACATAACGTTGATTTTATATTTTATAAGGATTTATATAATTTAATTTCAAAGACGACAACTGTTGAAGTTTTAAAAAGTAAAATAACAGAAGAATACTAAGCTCCGAGGAAATTTCAAATCAGAAAATCCCGAAGCTAATTGTAAATTAGAAAGATAAAATGAATGGATAACTGTCATATTCCTGACTTTATACATACATGTTCGTATGTAGAAAATGGTGGATTTCATAGCTAGCAAAACATTTAACTTGTATGACAGTCGCATGATGTTTTCTGCATTCAACAAATAAAATGCAACATCAATGCAAAAAAAAAACAACATCATTTCTGTATTACTTTTACAACAGCGTGTTTGAAATGTTGATTGTTTTAAAACAAAACAAAAACAGATATCTAGATTTTACTCGTAGTTCATTGGTTTAGGTATTTTGGTGTTTTTAATGGAATTTATGGTCCATGATTATTTATCTTTTTGCAGTTTATAAGGTTGTAAAAGTGTTGACAAATTGCACTTGTAAAACATACTTCAGTCTATTTTTGAAGGACAGAAAAATTCAAACAAAAACCAGAAGAGGCAACCAAGGAGGAATCATAAAATATAATTGTAAGCCGTATTTGGCACAACCTTTTGGAAATTTGGATTGAATATCGTGAATCATACCAAAAAAAAAAACGAGGATGAAGTGATGTTAAGATATTAATACTGGTATACCCGTGTAATATAGTATTATAAAATTCTTTCTAAATACATTACACTCACAAATAAATAAGCCTCAGAAAATTGCTGAATCAACATGCTAATATATAAATAAGGAGATATGGTATGATTGCCAGTGATATAATTGTCCACCAGAGACGCAATGACACATAAGTAAGCCATTCTGTAGGATATGTCTTCTTTCATGGACAATGATATAAAGATGTTTCACCAATTTAGTAACTCTAATTATAATATTCTATTTTTATACAGTTAACATGTACACTTTAACTGCAGTGTTTATTTCCCAGACTGAGATGACATACAAGTTACTGTTTTATTGTAATTTCGAGCTGATATGTCTATATAAATATATAGCTAGTTCAATAGAATAATCGTTGGCTCCACTGCGATCGTTAGTATTAAATGTCTTTAAGTATATACGCGCCAATTATGTTTTACTTCTGAATGTAGCCAGTAATGCTACTCGTGACCCGGCATTAAGCGTCCTAAATAATGGTATTTTGTTATCTTTGATTTAAATGAGGTACGCTTATATATTTTGATCTAAGCACCACTTGTGATTATCATGTACACAAAAAGCGCGTATGGCGTACAACATTTTAGGCTTTTGATAACTATTTGTACAGATCAAAATATGTTTCAAAACGTTGTCCGAGACTAAAATATAAAATTTTGACATCGCTCTTGTGAACAATGCTACTTACGGTGTCGATATGTTTCTGAAATTCCAAAAAACAAACCACGAAAAGACAACTTTAGGTCAGTTATTTTAGATGTATAGGAATTCATAAATTCTTAAGTTAACATGAATTGCAAGATAAAATGACTGACATAACTGTTAAATCAAATAGTTCAAGGAATTCATCATTAAAGTTTCTCAGTCAATTGACACATAAACACCAATTGGGTATATTTCTATTTTATCGAAACACAATTAAATCTATGAACACACTTTTATATTTATTCAAAAAAACCATTAGGGCATATATCAAAGAAATCGACAATTCATGAGTTTTATTATCACCATAACGAATTGTGGACTGATACCGTTCATTAGTCTCTTAATTCATAAACGACATTTTTACGCTGTCTTATAGCTACTATAGACTGATCTATTATTTCACTGATTATTTTAATTTGACTAAGTGTAAATTTATATGGTAAGGGATGAATGCATAGCCACACTTGTTCAATTTCTGTTACTTTAGTTTCTCTCAGTTTATCAAAAATAATTCGGCTAAAAAGGGGAAATTGGACATATTAAGAAATTGCGAAAATATGGAAATTATTTTACTCTTGATATTTTCATCGATGCTAGTATATAAAACTAATGTTATAGATTTGGGTCGAATTTCATGCAAAAAGATGGGAATGCTGACTTACTGGGTGGATACGGACATACGAAGGTGACCATTAACAGAAATCTGTTACTTTTGCATTTAATAATTACCTTATAAATACAACAACCCAACCATCAATTTAGACTTAAGTAAATGTGATTTCATTTTTTGGCTATGGAAATATTTATGAGAATTTAAGCATGCCAAAGTAATGTATATAAGCAGAGGAAACCTTATTCTTCTTTATAGTTTATAGGTGGACTTAAGATTATGTTAAATACTTAAAGTTAATATTGTTGGCGAAGTTGCCAACTCACTTATTTTTGGTTACTTTGACAATTGTCCGATTTTTCTTGCCGAGAAGTGCATTAAGGTTCATATTTTCAACAATCAACAACACATATGAACCGTGCATAGAAAAATTGAAACAATCTGCTCTCTACACAGTTAACTTCTGGTAGTTCTAAAAAAGTAAGGAGAATAGTATAAGTTATTAAGTGATAGTTGTTACAATCAAAATTAAAAAAAATCAGATATTATTTGTAGGTCTAGAAATCAAAAGTTATACCTGTTATATTTTACACTGATATATGACTTAAAAAATAAATAAAGAATCCATGAAGAGGATTAAGCAGTAAGAAATCCGTAAACGAAAAACAAAACAACAGAAAAGATATTTGAAGGGCTCCCTCGGTGTTCATAACAAGACAATTGTCAGTACAAGTCTAGATAAAACAAAACCTGTAAAGAAGATGGATAAGGCGTAACAAATGATGTTACAAAATTTACAAAACATTTACAATAAAATGATTCCAAGGTTTTCTTTTCCTTGTCTCGATTTAACTTATCCTTGAACACTTTCACCTACTTTCTTTACTTGGTTCCATATAATCACTGTAAGCGTGATACATTATCCTGAATCGGTTTTGAACATAATCTGTAATGTCTGTACATTAAAAATAAGACCTATATAACAGTTAGCGATATAATTTCCTTTCCACGTTACTCAAGAGAATTCGTTTAGTAACATATAAGTATCATTTAACATTGTGCTTAGTGCTAAAGGCACATTTTCAAATTGATTTGCGAGGACACCTTAAAAATTGATTATTTTCTATTTGCCTATCAAAGTCTTATATTCTTATCTTTTTTCAGTAAAACAAATTCGACATCAATGCTGTATTTTAAGCATCTTAAACATACAAGCAGTAATCCTTATTCTTAACCTCAAACATTTGATAGCGGTAATAGCTCCTATAAAAAACAGATTGATTTCTTTTAATTCAAACGTGTATTCCCTCTTGATGCAGAACACGAACTATACTTACAATTGCATAGTTACCATGAATTTGTATTGCACAATAGTTTTAGAAAAAAACCATTTCAGAATATGACTATACTGACGAAAAGGAATTTAAACTTAATGATACAGTATATAAAACAACTATACAAATGAATAAAAAAAGGAATATATCTTGCAGCATAGAGTTTTCGAACTACGATATATTGATTGAAAAACTTACCCCAATAAAAAGTACTTATTTTCTGACAACAGCACAACAATTCAGTAAAAGAAACAGAACAATGTATGCAAAGAATACAGAGAATAAAGAGAGCAATGAATGCAAAGTAAGGTCTTGGCTTTTTGTGTTATGTCAAATAAACATGTGACGTTTTACAAATTAAGTACTGGTAATCTTCCAAAATTTGTGTGCATAAATTTCTCTATCACACATTCCTTTAATCTTTTTAGATTGTTTATATCCTTGTGCTAAAGATAGGTACTTTTGAATTTATTCAAAGGACGTTCTAACTTTTCTATCTAATATGCTTCCCTTTCATTGTACAATTTACCGAAAGTTACCTATTCTTTTGTGCCACACCCATCCATATGTTGTTGTTTCTTTTTCTTTTTTTGGTATGTTTCCCATCACTAATTATAATTGAGTTAAAGAAATGAAAAACACATGTAAATACATTTACAATAATATGGAACTTGTGTAAAATGGTAATTATATTCAGATTAGTTTTAGCTAATATATACTACTGCACAAACTCGCATCACATGATAATAGAAGATGTGCTGAATAAATTTGCTACTTAATTTTTTCCTAAAATAAAAGTCTAAATTTTAATGGAAGGCGATTTCTAGGCCGTCACGTGCGATTACAAGACGTTAAACATTGTTTGAAGATTGGAATGTAGAAAGGTGATTCATATGTAGTTCAATCTAAAGGGTTTCGTGAAGTTAAGGTAGCACAATACAAAAATTTTATAACTCCAACTCCCAAGTTTTAAAATGCTGTAATAGTATTAATAGTATTATGCAACAATTGTGTAACCAATTATATTGTTTACTGTGTCTAAAATATTTTTCACCAAATTTCCACTTTCAAATGAAATTAGCTTCTGCATATGTACCCTACAGGGTTGATTTTATTATATATTGTTCCTATGGTCATTATCTACAAAAAGGCGTCTCCGATTTCAAATACAAGTGTATAGAACTAATTTTATATCTAATCAAACAATATATTATTTTATGTTGTTAGGATGTTTACATTAATTAGAGATTTATGAGAGAATGGAATACCATAGAGACAATCTATGACACTCTTTTGAAGCCCATGATGTGTTATTTAAGATTTCGCTAAAATTTTCTGTACAGTAAAAGAGATGAAAGAGCTAAATTCATTCAAGTGAACTTATCCATATGTTGCCACTAATGTCATAATAATTGATTACATAACGATTGCATATTTAAAACATTGCGTTCATTTAAAAGATTAATCTTTTATCTATCTTTATACACCTTTTTATCATTTTCTATGCATTCATAAGAAAGTAACAGCATTTCAAAGGTTAGTGATTGGAATTGTGGTATTGTGCTACCTTAAATGTAATAGTAACAAAAATATACAACTCATGTAATTAAAAACAACTTGGTTAAAGATACTGGAATTTTGGATTGATTGTGTGACATCTGTATCATCATCTGGATTCCGTCGTTTGTTTTACCTTTAAGCATAATTGTGTAAATATATTCTCTTTTACAATGCTGTATAGACATATGTTGTAACAGGATTAATTATCTATAAACTCAATATTGAAATTAAATCGCTTATCCACTCCTATCATTGAGCTGAAAATATTCATATTCTGAATAATAAACGGATTCAAAACAATTTCAATGTGAATTAATTGTCAGTCAAGATTCAGAAGATTATATCCTACAAAAAAAAACCCGACGATAAAGTAATGTGTCAATTGATGCCATGTACGAAAGTGACGTTATCCAATCAAAATGAACGTTACAAACGTTGTTGCATTAGAATGTGAATTAATTGTCAATCAAGATTCAGAAGATTATATCCTACAAAAAAAAACCGACGATAAAGTAATGTGTCCAGGAAATATACTAATACTGATATAATATATAGAATTGTAGAATAATTTTCTAATACATTACACTCTCAAATAGTTAACCACAGTAAATTGCTGATCTAACATGCTAATATTTAAACAAGAAGATATGGTATGATTGACAGTGAGATATAATTGTCCACCAGAGCCCAAATGACACAAAAGTAAGCCATTCATTGGGAAGGTATATCTTTTATCAGGGACAATGATATTAAGATGTTTCACCAATTTAGTTGCTCTAAATATAGCAGGTAATTATTATACAGTTAACATGTACATTATTACTGCAGTATTTTGTTCCAGACAGAGATGACTTACAAGTGACTGTTCTCATTGTAATTTTTAGCTGATATGTCTAGTTTAATAGACTAATCGTTGGCTCCACTGCGATCGTTAGGGTTAACGTCTTTAAGTATACACGCACCAATACTTTTATTTCTGAATGTATCCAGGAATTATGCTACTCATTCCCAACCACATAGAGTCCGAAGTATTTGATTATGACCTTTGATTGTGGACTTTTAACGAAGTTAAGAATGTTGAATTTAAATGTTTAAAATAATCTTTTTGAATATAAAGTTGTTTTTATTGCTCAAACTCATTCATTTTAATCAAAAACGTCATATTATTGGATGCTTTAAGAAACATAAAATACCTGAACGGTATGAAAGCCTCCAATATCACATGATATCCTTCTTGTTTAACATACAATATTTCCCTCACGCATTGCTTTATAAACCGCACTCTATGAATAGTTAGCAAAAGTACCAGGATTATAATTTAGTACGCCGGACGCACGTTTTGTTTTCATAAGACTCATCAGTAACGCTCAAATAGAAACATTTATAAAGCCAAACAAGTGCAAAATTGAAGAGCATTTAGGATCCAAAATTCCAAAAAGGAGTGCCAAATACGGCCAAGGTTATCTATAGATATAGAAAGATGTGGTGTGAGTGCCAATGAGACAACTCTCCATCCAAATAACAATTTAAAAATAAGGAAACCATTATAGGTCAATGTACGGCCTTCAACACGGAGCCTTGGCTCACACCGAACAACAAGCTATAAAGGGCCCCAAAATTACCTGTGTAAAACTGCCTGAAATAAGAAAATCCTTAAATTTTCGAAAAAATCAAAGTTTTGTAAACAGGCAATTTATAAAAATGACTTCATGATTGATATTCATGTCAACACAAAAATGTTGACTACTAGGCTGGTGATACCTTCGGGGACTGTAATAGATGTTGTTCTAATGTTGATGCATTCCTATTCTGTCAATACACGTATGAACCGACCTTTGAAAACCGAAACATGATTGCAAGAGAATTTCAATTACATCGACATAAAACAAGCTCATATTACATTTGAATATCAAAACGAATATATTACGAATATAAAACTCAGTTGTTGTTTAATCATAGCCAAATTTGCCCTAAGCTATACTACTCATAAACATTTAGGTCTTTCTTAGTAAATTGGTTTAAATACTCAATAATGTTTTACGAATGTTGTACAAATACGTTGAAGGACAAATGTATTGTATTATGTAAGATTTATCTAATCAAAAGTTTCTCTCTGTCTGACTGACTCTTAAAAACTTCCTGGTTATAATTCTATCAAGCTTATTTCACTCAATAGGACATCGTACTTCGCGTTTTACGATCAAAAGCATTCTGTTCTATGCATTGGTCATATAATTCTTGCACTATTATCAGATACTTTCACTTATAGCTGACGCCACTTCCAATTTTGTCAAAGGAAGACAGATAATTTGTTTGTCTAAGGTCAATGGTATTGTAACACATTTTTAAAATAGAGGCTTAAGCTATGTTTGATTTGTTATAAGTATGAAATGAATAGCAAACCGAGAGTGCTCTCTTTCTACCACAAACGATGCAAACGGCTAACCGCGCAAATGTTTTGATCATTTCTTTCAGACATACGTTTGCAAGTTTACACAAACTTTGACAAACTGTGCACACGCTAAAAATGTGTCTGCAGTTTGTCGTTTGTTAGTACAAACGTTACATTTGTTTCTTACTTCAACTTGATTAACCGAAGTATTGGTTTCTACGTTTGTAAAACGTCTGTTTACCAACAAGGTGTGCATGCATTATTGGAAGTTCAAACAGTGTCAGTAAAAACGTTTTACACGATTTATTTGTTTCTTCTTTTGTAGCGTTTAGAAAACAACAACAAACGCCACACAACGTTTACAAAATTATTTTTAGAAAGAAATGCGGCCCGAGCGTACATAATTGTATCAACCACTCGTAAAGTCCAAAATGTTGTATTTTTCATATAAAAGAGCAAAATAAATAGACTTCATATTCCAAGTTTAGAGGTGAATATATGGTACTATGGCAATAAAAAATCATTTGTTGCAACAGCACAACGACTATGGCAAAACAAAAAAAATAAACGAAAAAAATGCTAAACACAAGATAAAATAAAACGCCTATCAATATTAAAGAAAATACCGGCTTCGCTCTTAAAATCAAATTCTTCATCGTTCCAATTATATAAGGACTTTCAAAGATGCATTATAAACATTAACCCCCACGTTTATATTTATAGATAAAACGTACTTCCTTTCTCCCCATCAACACCCTAAAAAGGTCAAAAGTGTATAAAGTATGACAATGAGATATATTTTAGCACATAGAACAAACCCAAAACCAAAACCATACGCATTACGTATTAAGGTGGGTGTCATATCATTGTCCTCATGAGTGGCCTCATGTGCAAATACGCACGAAGAGAATTAAGCAAGTAAGCATATCATTGTCAAAGGTTAAGAGATATTGCCTTTTTAGGATGATGAGACGTAAAAAAATCACCAATAATCAATCAATCAATCCTATTTTAAAGAGGTTTGCTACGCAGTTTTTCGACCTTTTGGCAAATTTTCGAAATCCTCTGGTTAAATCAATCTAAATGCCTCTAAACATTCTGCCCATTAACCTACTTTTCTCTTCGTATTTTAATTCCATATATTTTAATAAGCCAGTTTTGAAAATCTTATAAAACCCTTTTTCATTGTCTTTTTAATGAGATCGGGGTAAATGATAAATGAATGAAAAGTCTAGAGAAAGTTGTTTCCCGCCAGTTTCTCAATGGCCTTTATCTTAAAAAAAAGCACACTAACCCATTTTTTTTAGATGTTGTAGTTCCTCTCTCTATTTAGGTTCTACCTAAATATAACAGTAATTTGAAATCCTTGTCATTTTAAAACTGAGTAGCGAATAAACCTTAAGGTATAATTGACTGCTCGCCAAAAAATTAACATTTATAATGTTTCAGTACAATATAAGGCATATGTGTTACAGTACTATGTAACTGACTAATAAGTCGAACAACCCGCATATTTATTGTTTTCTTTTTGGTGTTAAACTAATATAAAGATCCCCTTTGTTACATATTGTGATCAATTTATTTGGCAATCGTCAATGGCATTCAGTAGGGTTTAAGAACATCAGATGTTAGTCGAATGTGTTTTGTTCAAATATACTTTTCACATTTTTGGTCTTTTTGAAATATTGTTTGTGCTGTACAACGAAATATGTTTTACATGTACATGTATAACAATTGCGTTTTTTATCCAACACAATCATAGGTTTGAACGTTCATTTCAATTAAGACTTGTTTTTTTACATGTATATATCGTTATATTACTATTTGAAATTATTTATTTATTTAATTTATTTTTTATTACCTTATTATATTTATCACAAACTTATTTAAAATTACCTTTTTCGTTACATGCCAAAGTAATGATAAGGAACCTGTAATGTAATTATGTCGCTACTTGCTAAATTTTCTATTGGATTTCGTGTTTTTTTTCCCCAGCATAAATCAGTCCGATCTTTTTTTCTTTTTTTTTTTATTGTTTTTCAAATTGATATGCATGAGGTTTCGAATATGTTGCTTCCTTTACAGTATGGGTCTTGTCCCTAGTTGAAGTCATACGGTGACTAATAAAGGTTAACATCCTTATTCCTCGGTCTCTAGAGAAAAGTTGTCTCATTGGCAAATAAACAACATCCCCTTATTTTCATATTACATTATCCGAGTAAACAATTTTTTAACACATCCCACTATCATGTACAAATCTCCCTGTTAGACAATTAAACCTGATATACATTTTACGTGTTATAATACATAAATCTATTAATACAATACAGCATGATAAAAAAACAAGTACATCTTCCGTTGTATAATGGACAAATCTTATTTACTGTAAGAGTGAATTATACTTTAACGTCAAATAAATAATCTATTTGACACATTAATTCCGTTTCAGTAGGCGATGGAAGAGACGATGACGATTTATCTGTTATCTGCTAATAGTTCTTCTAATTATTTTTCTGAGAGGTAGTCCTTCGAAGTTATGTTGTTTGTCTCTTAATCTCTGAGGAACACAGTTTCCGACAAAGACTCGGATATCCGGAGCAGCTGTTTAATGTCACATTTAATTAAGCCCGCTGATCATGTTGTATAATATTAGAAGGTCAACCAATTTGTCCTCAATATAAGATGCTACATTGACAGTTTAAATTATCACTCTAATGTAACGGTCAAATGCATGGTACATGTATATACAGTAACTTGCCTAATCCGACACACAGGGGAACCAGAAAAAAATGTCGGATTAAGCAGGTTTTTCCTGCAAGAATAGGCATGCTTTGGTACCAGTATAATGTGTCGATTAAAGCAGGATATTGCTATACTCAGGTGTCGATTTAGGCAGGTTACACTGTAAACGGCTCCGTGTTGAAGACCATATCTTATCCGATAATGGTTTACTTTTATAAATTGTGACTTGGATGAAGAGTTCATACACCATCTTCTTATATATAAAGAATAACATCGTTATTCAAACTTATCTAAAGCATAACGATTTGTATACAAATTAAACATTCGCTTTATGCTTATTACATTTGCTAATTTTCTGTTTGTATGGTAAATGTCTAAACTGGTCATGATTAAAATGTAGAAGGATCTATTACAACCCCGTCCTATAGAGATTCGATTTTTGGCAATAGCAACTATACGAAATTACTATCGGTACTTTCTTGGCGAGCATACATTAAAACTTGTTTAAGATTTACAACCTAAAAAATAATAAGTGCAAGGACTAGTATGAAGTTCCGGTTTCAAACTGTTTCAATCCTGAAAGGCTGATTTGATTGTATTGACAGTTGGATAAAGCAATTACAATCAAAACATATCAAATATATAATACCGTATACGTTTCGATTTGTCTACTTCTAAAGATGGATAATATAATGTTAAATCAGCATTATTTGAATTCCATTTAGTTATCACTTCTTAAGCACTAAGTCTTTGAATGTTTTATATTATTTAACAATTCTGTATATTGGACATCTCAGACGTATTTCCTGTATCAAAAGGAAAGTTACAGCTGGATTCTAGACACTGTCTGAATGACCTGTTTATTTACGCATTAAAAATTGTAGATCAACGAATATTTGATAAGACACATCGCACTAATACACCTAATCGCTATTTATTCCTTTCCGGATAAGTTCTAAAATGTCACAACTTTTTCATCCAGTTGAAGCTATCTAGGACCCTGTTTAAACAATTCACCATGCATGATACTTTTTAATGAGACCTGTTTAAACTACCGTAAATACTTTAAACAAAATATTTTTTTACTTCAATTTCAATTTCGAAAAAAGTGGATCATACTATATCACCGCTTCTTGATGATCACTTCCTCAAGTTTTTTCTCCCTCAGCTCACTACTGATGACCTCCATTTTTCGGCCGCTGACCTAAACAGGAAGTTGTATAAATGACTGTTTTTCCCGGAATGGACTAAATAGCGATAAGATGTATTTTGCATTATTGGAGCAATGCAGAACTATTTTAAAACATGTATGCGAGGGACCAAAAATATTATTATGTCGGAAACTAGTGCTCTGATTTCTTAATATTTAAGATTAGGTCCTTGTTACTTGAAATAAGAACAACACGTAGGAAACAAGTAAAACTAATCCATGCAAGTTAAGTTTAGGAAAATTCACCAGATCAGCCAAAACAGGTACGCTATTGCCCTATGTCGATTTCGAACCACTAATACTAAATTGACAATTGAAAAAGGAAGATGGGAAAAGGTTATAACAAAAATACTGCTTTTGTAGTCTATGTTATAACCGACAGATTGGTGATTAATATCATTATATATATTATAATGCAATGTTCCCCATAAAAAAAGGAAAGAGTATTTGACTGCATATTTTACAAAACGTCAAAATACAGTTAAATAGTATGAACTTATGTCCAAAACAAGAAAACCTGTTCTAAGGAAGCTTTGTTCTTTTATAAAGAATATACAAACTTGTGTTTGTACTCCTGATTTGTAACTAATTTCACTCCTCTCGCTTGTTTTTGGCATATTTTTTAATAGTCATTGATGCATTTGTTATCTCTGTACTGATGTAATGCATTGGCTTTATGAGAATAAAGATGCATACATTTTAATTCCTAACTGCTATTCGTCTTGCAAATTGTGAGTCAGTGGTCAGTCACTGGGGAGGTGTTTATCCAACCATTTGTTTTACCGGTTATCCCATTATGAATCAGTTTGTGGCTGAGAAGGCTATGAATAACCTTATCAAATGCCTTGGAGACGTCAACTATGTGACAATATGTATGTTTCCCCGGGTTTTTAAGTTACTTCATCTATAAATCAATCAGTCGAGATTCACATGATAATTTCCTTTGAAACCCATGTTGGAGTGGAAACATGATGTTGTGGATATCTGCATGAGACGTGTTATGGCTATTTATGATTAGTACAGCTGATTCGTGCATATTTTCTTAAGAATTGTGGGTTTGATGATAAAAGCATGAAACTTTGCACAAGGGTAAACATGTATATTGTGGTCAATTAAGGCTATGGACCCACTTTGAAAAATTCAAAATGGCGGAATTTTTCAAGATGGCGGACAATTGCTATAAATTTCACTAATTTAAAAAAAAAACAGCAAAAAGAATTTGAAACTTAATCTTTTTAATGTGAATACAACATAAGGAATCATTTCTGATAAGTTTTATCACTATTTCGAACTATTCAATAATTTTCAAAATGGTGGACATTTTAAAAATGGCCGCCAACACATGTGAAATGGAAAAAACGAAAACTTTGCTTAAAACTTCAACTTTTGTTTTCTATCAAATTTAACTCCAAACACATTTCTACTCAAAAGTGTTTACTCTTCTTCAGTTGTCAAATCAAATCACTTATTGATTGGTCATCTTGTCTCTGTCACATTCCCCACCACATTTACAAAGTGCTGTACAGAGCAGTGTGGCCTTCACACATTTACAACATCCACGACATCCATAATCAATTTTACAGCCACACTCTATCAGCTAGTTACAACATACTGAAGCTTGTTGCAAGTATGTCCAATAGGGTACCCACATCTGCATTTTGTCTACTGTCATCCCCATTCACTCGGTGAACCTGCTTGGTTATATACATTTCCCAAAACAAAGGTTTGACATCTAAACAGCTCGTTTGGTGTGTTCTAGTTAAGCGGATAGTGATGAAGGAATGTTATCTATTGCCTTTTCTTTCCTAGTGAATAGATCATTCCGTGCATCTTTGACCTTCGTACCTAATGCACTTGTCTTATCATACATCAGTATAACATATTGCTCCATCTGTAGCATGAAATTTGAAACAACATTAGGTGAGGCTGTTCTACATAATGTTGCAAACACAGGTGTAATCTCCCCAAAAGAAGTCCATGTATCCCATGCAATTTTCTTTCCCTTGGAGGTAAATGACGATACGTATACTTGATGACAACCTGTAAAAGAGTGACAGACTAAAAGTCCCGTGACCTTAACGGTGGAAGACTTTTGGTGATGTCATAAACAGCTAAATATCTGAAACTTCAAAAGCAATCAAAAACTGATTCACCTCAATTTCATGGACAGTAGAAATTGCAACAACAAGGACAGCTATATCAACAGTCCGCAATATGATTCGTTGTAATGCTTCTTCTACAGCATCTTACACATGCAAAATCATCTGTGTATCAACTCCTTCGTGTGCGCACGGTGATAATTCACTTATATCATTTGGTATAGTCTGCATATATCATCAGTTCCTTTCGTAGTTATCATCTGATTCTGTTCATCATACGTATACCCTCTTGCTGAAGCAACCAATTGTTCAGCTAAGTATGTGACCAGCTCCGTTTTATTGACATTGACCCTTAGAACTGCCTCCCAGTTTCCTGGTACACTTGCATCTTGAAGGACACACCTTCGCCTCAGGCTCTTTTATATCTTGTAGAGGCTTTCAAAAGAGGGACGAAAACTACCAGAGGGACAGTCAAGCTTGTAGATTGAAAATAAACTGACAATGCCATGGCTAAAAATGAAGAAACAAACAGACAAATAAAAGTACAGAAGACAAAACAATACGAGAAGTATTCATCCCTAACTACCTCAAGTTGACTTACAAAACGTAACTGATTATGTATGTAAGGCATTAAAATGTCGTTGAAATAGTCTTCAAATGTATTACTTCTACGGGGTTGCTGAAAAAGTGAAATGGCAGTGTCATGCAACGATTTATCAGCAGTTGTCGATCTCGGGTTATTGTCAATATTATCCATGGCTGCAGTTGTAAATACGCCACTCCGAAGTGTTGGGTAAGCACCACATTTTCATTATCGAATGCCTCACAGGTGGAGTTTGCCAAGTGCTGTAGATAAAGCCTAATTCTGTCATAGTATAACGATAAACTTAAACAGTACATTTTATCAATAAAACCATGTTTCCGCGTTTCAGCATGCAGCAGGAGGCTTAAATATATTGATATAGGTGGTTCTCGTTCGGTTTTATGGAATACTTTGGATGAATCTTTCCGTCTGCGAATAGAGGAAGCAAACTGGAGTAGCTGTGACATAGTCAGGTTGTCTGTGCTTCACACTATCTGTGCAGCTTTAGACTACTAGTATTAATAGAATATTATTGCCTCATCATCGTAGTTTGTTTTAGATGCCTGTTTGATTGCAGCACAAACATCTTCGCAGAATATGGGAAGCACGTCTCTTCCTTGTTTAGGGCCTGCAAGTCTGGGATAGCTGCAAGAACTCGTTCTTTTTTTAAATCTGTCAAATGCACTCTTCTAGATAGGTATACTTCCTCGTTAAGTCTGCTTATTTGAAAATAGGAATGACATCAGAGTATATGCATGATTCTTCTATGTTCACAAGCAGCCCCGCAAGTACATTACGGTGGATACGATTGTCTGAACTTGCATCACTAATTACCTTTAGTGGTCTAGCTCTATGATATAAATTGGTCAGGATCTTGACATTATAAATTGCTTCTTGGGGAAATCCTGTCTCTTGTGCTTAGTTTTTCCAAAAGTACTGTATCTTGCAAGTCGAGTGCACATTTTCGTTCATGTTGCCTATTTCAAACGTAGATGTTTTGTGTAGATCTCATGATGAATCATCACAGAAAAAAAACAATATTCAGTCATTGTCATTGTTGCCGTGTTGTCGTGTTATTTTACTTATATACTCAACCAGGTCACCACTCTCTCCTTTTCTCTTCTGTTTTTGATGCCTTTCAATCCTTAATTCTGTTTTGAAAATTTATTTCTACATATGGTGTGCCACTTTGCATTGTGCAGCTGCAAGTTTAAAGCCAAACAATTTTAATTTCGTCAGTTAAATGTTCTTATCTAATTAAAATCAGGAACCATTCAATTAGCTGACGTCGCTCTAAAATTGTTTCAAGTGTTTTGTATCCTGTTCCTTCTTTGAGGTCAGATTGTTTGCTATTAGCAGTACGCTGTAAAAAAATTTAGTCTGTTTGTAGCAAAAAATACATTATTTACAATCAAAGTCAGCAGATATAGAAGATGTTTATTATAAATCAGAGTTTACAATTTTACACTGTTTTGACATTGCTTACACTACTTAAAGATTATCTTTGATAATCACAACGAGCATGATTTTCTCGCTTGAGCCGGTACGGCGAAAGTGAGAAAAGTTATCGAGTTGAGATGACCAATGATAATCTGTTTATCTCTATCTGACCTTTGACGTGTTAATTTCATGACAACAGGCATATTCGTCCTTAGTTTCTAGTCAGCAAGATCAACGGAAAATTTAATAAAATAGCGATATAAGTTTATATCTCAAAATATACAGCTACAAGACTACAAATACCTCAAATTACAAAATACATCTTATTTGTTCATATTTACAATTATGTTTCCTACTTTTAAACTATTTGACACCCAAAGGAAACATATAGTAACATATGATTAGTCAAATGTGTTCATTTTGATATTCGATGGCAGCCATCTTGAAAAAAAATGCCATTTTGAAATTTCAAGGTGGGTCCATAGCTAATATTGTTAAGAATACCCATCACTACTACCATACCAAATTTGATGCTTTTATCATCAAACCCACAATTATTTCACCAATCAGCCAATCAGTTTACATGAAATGCCAGTGAGAGAGATTGGCTTATAATATACCGTATCGTATTCATTGTACACTGGACAGACGTTTGCTTATTTCCGAAAAACTAGGTGCTTCGCTTGTCTGATATGAGCATTGGAATATTGTTGTCATAATTGGTGCTGTATGTAATGCAAGTTTCTTCAAGACTCGTGGTGTTATATTGTCTGGTCTAGCTGCCTTATTTGGATTAAGGTTTTTAGTAGTTTATGTACACAGTTTTCTGTTATATTGATGTTCAAGATTGAACAAAGTTACCGGACATGTTACATTGATCTTGAAATTTTTTTTCTGTTGTGGTGGTTTTGTCTGAAAAGGCTTTCTGCAATAGACCATTGAGTATGTCTGCTTTATCTATTGGCTCTGAATGTAAAGTTCCATTTGATTTTAGAGATGGTATTTTACTCCCATCTGACCTTTTGTGTTTTATAATGGTATAGAATCTTTTAATACAGTGTGGTATTTCTTGAGGTTTATTTAGGTCTGGTGGTGAAACTATGCTGTCGATTTAATTCCAGTATGCTTTCCTGATTTCTCTCTATGTGTGACGCTCAAGTTCTTTAAATTTGTCTCGTTAATCTCGATTTGCAGATTTTTTCTTTTTAGCTTTTGAACCATGTGTCTTTTTTTCGTATGAGACGTTTGATGTCAACTGTGATCCCGATTGTTATTGTACGATAAATCACCGTTACCTAGAACTAAACTCTTGACAACATAACCAAACTACATGTAGGTCCCTAACTGGCCTATTAACGTCAAGTTTGTGTAGTACGATTTCTTTAGGTAGGGTTAACATTTACCCACATTTAATTGGTTCATTTACGCCGGTGCATCTGAACTTGACGATGATACTTCCACAATCACGTTGTCTACTTCTGCTGATTGGTTCATATTGTAAAATCACTGTAAAATAGGAATTATTTTAAATCCGTTTAGTTTTTTCTTATATTACTTGTGAAGTACTTGAATGATTTATATTGTTCAATAATGTTGTATCCCGGCCAGATCAGACATAGTTCTAGAACATTGTTGCATCCAGATGTTGGACAATGCCAGATATTATGATTGTAAACAATGCTGAATCAAAGTTTCTTCTCAAATGTATTTCGTTAAATCGGCCAGATACATATTAAACATGAACCATCGACACTACAATTATATGTACCATCGACACTACAGTGGGCTTATTCATACAAACTTTCAGACAGATTCTTGTGAAATTAATTTCCTCAAAATCATTAACATAAAAAACTTAAAACATTTCGAACATTTTGAAAACAAATAATAAAATTAAAAAAATCTACCTTATGCAGTTCAATTGTACGTAAGTTTGGGGTTGCAGCAATCTTCAAAAATATCAGGAATCTGTACTAGAAAGTTCTTGTTTCCTTATCCTGAACATCTTTAACAATTTTTCGTCATCACTGCAAAGATGCATCCATCGGTGTTGCAAAATCTTTTCAAACTGAAAACCCTCTGTTTCTGAAGCCCGTGCTAGTTTTAAAAAGTAGGCGGAACCTTAAGTGTAAGGTCCGAAAAGGGTTATTTTACAGATTCTTCGATGTAAACAAACAAAAATATATGAAATATACAATTTTTAACAGCGATACAATAGGTTAAAACAATTGAGGCGTTTACACATATATCTGATCGCCTTTTTAACTTCCCGTAAACCAAATACTCATATCATGGGAAATCATGTGTGAGAAACAGCTAATAATCCGTCTTGTTTACTTAATTTCCTTTTTTTATTATACCATAGCTTTTGTTGAAACCCCTCGGCAACCTCACTCGACTTCGTCTCGTGAGGTTAATGCCGGGGATTTCAACAAAAGCTATGGTATAATTAACGAAACACCACAAAACTGTCCAAAAGATTTGAAATATCTATAACCTATCATGGTAAAATTTCTGAGAAACAAAAATTTGCACCAAAAAAAAAAAAGGAAATAAAGTAAACAAGACGGATTATTAGCTGTTTCTCACACATGATTTCCCATGCTATGAGTATTTGGTTTACGGGAAGTTAAAAAGGCGATCAGATATATGTGTAAACGCCTCACGTAACTAATGGCAGGCCCACATGAAGCTTGAATCCATATTGATGCGATTGGTAGTTTCTGCAAAAGTTTGCAGTAAATATTAATACATTGCCTTATTAGTACGGTGACCGAGTAAGGAATAGTCGCTTATGTTATGAGTTTAATTGTCATTCCGACTATACGGCTATAAATCACAGTATTGGTAGTTCAAAGGTTAAACTTAACATTTTTACTTGTCGTAAAAAAAATCGTACGGTGCAATTTTTGTAAAATGGGCTTTGAAGTACGTTAGTTTACTTTAACGAAAGATCGACTAGGAAAAGTTTTGAGGTTAACATTGTAAAACCACATCCGTGATATTATTTCTGACATTATAGACATTGTTGTTACACCTTATTCATGTTATTTCAAATAAAGTTTAGCAAAATTAATTCCTTATTAAAGAGTTTTTGTAAAAGTTTAACACTACGAATACTTTGCATTTGATAGAGTTAGTTCCAATTTAATTTCATAATTTTTTTAACGCAAAATGTAAAATAATAAATATTTTTATGATATTTCATACATTTGTACCTTTATTAATCAATAATATCAAATTCATTTGTCTTAGAAGCACTATTTCAGCAATTCAAGCCAGACAAAATTCATAACGCTCATATGACGAAGCTATTCGAAGCTCATATACAGCCTCTTATAGATACATATTCACAATTTGGATGTGATGTATTACTTACATTTACATACTGGGATACGTTCCTTGAAGCAGTAGACATTTAGCTGTCAAATGGTAGAGCAGAACGAGAGGGAAATTGGTCTCTTCCTTGGCATCATGATCTCAAATGTACCATTATATTTTTGTAACCAACCGTACCGCACGAAGGTGGATAATCGATATGCTTTAATTTTCTGAGAACATTCGATCACCTTTTATAGATGGCTACTTTGCTTTTTATACAGATTCCTGGACATTTTAACAGTTACTGTATTATAACATGGCAACAGAAAAGACCGTTATAAAAGCCTCAAGGGGATTAAGTGGAACTGTAGGCATAACAAATCAAAAGTCTGCGCTCGTTAGATGGACCCTTACTAGACATTTCATAGAATCCACTAGTCGTGTTATACTGAAAAGGGGTGGAATCGCTGCAAATTATAAAAATTCACAAGAAGAAACAAAGCCAATAGCAATGAAAAGAGATGAAGAACATGTTATTGCCATTGCATGTGAACCATCTAAATGATTCATGACTGATCCCTTTGGTGTGGAATCCCACCCGCAATGGTTTTTTTTCAATATCTCTTCTTAAATGCATGTTTCAAGATATATTCGAGGTTCTTTGCTCACAGTTATCGAGGAAGGCTTGAACATGTCTAAACATTTTACCACTAGTGCTCTTTCTTAATATCACAATGAGTTTTTATAGTCCAATATCAAAGTAAAACACAAACCTTAAATATAAATCGGGGGAAATACTTTCAGGTCGCATAAATCCATAATTTGTTATTAGACGTGCACCGATTTCGGCAAAATGTAGAGATGATATTATCATAGATCATGTGTTGTCGTACCTATTCCACTATCCCCTTTTCAAAATGACGGCACCATGAGAAAATCATGCAAGTCGGATTTTGTGAAGCAATTCGAATCTTGAGTCTCTTGTGCACTTTCCCTACCTTCCTTTATACCATCACTCACAACTTACATAAGAGAGGGTTGGCATTGGTTCAATTTATTAATTCTAAAAAAGGTAAAACATACGGCAACCTTGCAGCTTACTATTAAAAAAATATGTTCCAATGAATTTCTATGGCGCACATAGTAGGGACTCTGTGGGATTTTTTAAAGTGAAATGAATACATAAAAAGCATGTATTATTTGGAATATATAGATGGTAGAAATATAATAGGACCAAAATAGTAGCACATGTTTTTGACCGCTACGACACGAACAACTCTATAAAGTATGCCGAAAGGGAACGCCGCACAGAGACTACATGCATCCTCCATCAAAGTGTATCAGATTATAGAGAAGTATTACTGACTGGAAAACTGTTACAAATCCCATAAGATTCCACCTGATGTGAGCTTTACATAGTCAGAACGTTTGTTAATTCCGAAATTGTCAAAGTTATTTAAACCAACACTGTTCCTGGCTGTCGTAGCTTGTTCAGCACTCAAGAGAAGGTTTTTACCCAATGTTTTAAACTTGACACGGAGTTTAAGGAAATGTGGAAGAGTGGAATAAAATTGAGAATGGAAATGGGGAATGTGTCAAAGAGACAAAAACCCGACCAAATAAAAAAAACAGAAGAAGGTCACCAACAGGTCTTCAATGTAACGAGAAATTCCCGCACCCGGAGGCGTCCTTCAGCTGGCCCCTAAACAAACATATACTAGTTCAGTGATAATGAACGACATACTAATTTCCAAATTGTACACAAGAAACTAAAATTAAAATAATACAAGACTAACAAAGGTCAGAGGCTCCTGACTAGGGACAGGCGCAAAAATGCGGCGGGGTTAAACATTGTTGTGAGATCTCAACCCTCCCCCTATACCTCTAACCAATGTAGAAAAATAAACGCATAACAATACGCACATTAAAATTAGAACACTCACACGCCACGGACCTCTTATACAATTGTAATTGTTCTGTGTGTTCGCTACTATGAAAAATAGGTCACATACAAGCGAGTTGTGGTTTCAGATGTGGAACATTAGCAGTGTAAGTGATGGGCGGCGATTTTCACCCATTGAATAATTATATGTTTGTCTTTCCCGAACAATTTGTAAACTATTGCCTGCTGCACATGTACTTACCGGATGCAACGCAACTTCGTCTCTGTTTGGAGCAGGTAAACAAACTGTCTACAAGACTTCGAAGGACACGCACGACTATTTCAGTTGTTTTTAGAGTTTCGGTAATATTGACAGTGATGAAGCCCTTGCTTTGGCATGAAAGATAATTTCAAAGGTTTATAATCAGAACTAAATCTTTAAAACCACTACATCATAATAATTATTCAAGTTTGCCATTAGTAAAGATGTAACTTTAGTCAGGTTACCTTCCTGCGAGACGGCACTGAAACAGTATGTTTTACGTACTTCGTTTCAAACTAAAATGTTAGACCGCATAACACATTGCTAAACCCCTATCCGGTCACCTTTAGAATACGGTTGGCGATAGTAAAATTATGCATTATACCCCGTGTATTTTAAAGGGCATATTTCAGCAGAGTTTTTGAAGGATCTTGTGTCTTCATTGAAAGGAAAATCTGCATGTGAAAGAATCATGTGATTGTTCACTACTAAACCTTACATGTCCGGGGCTTTGATCCTGTTAATGTAGAAAATTTCAAGTCATGTTCCTTGACAATTAACCAGAAGCTATAACTCTGTTGTGTGAATCTCTTTATTGGAATGTTGAATTGTAACTATTTTCGAAGTATTGAGTGCTTTTTATTTTTATGAATTTCATGAAAGATCTTATGAAAAATATGCAAAATATACTTTATGACAGTAGGATGCAGGTAAAAATAATATTGATCATTTATTGATGAGTTTTAATGTCAGCCGGCAAGGTAACTATTGTAATTTTAACAGAATATGTGTTGATCTTGTGTAATAGAACAAGTATTTGAAAAACGCCAATTACCAGAAAAAATCGATTTCTTATTCATTTTTTTTTTAACATTTTCGAGTTAATTCATTGATAATTGATATAAGAAAATGTCTGTATCTAGAATTTAACCTAAATTGTTTTATATTTTTTCAAATTTTTAAAGTATGGTAGAAAAAAATAAAAACAGAATTTGATCTTTGACCTCATTTTATGCAAAACTGTTACAACATTTCTTTTTGACGACATCGATATTTCAATAGTACTCATTTTTCCGATTCCAATGATATATAATATAGCCATATAGTATGCTTAACGATTAAATCTAAAAAAATATTAGTTGGTTCCAGTCTCTAATGGTCCTTGGAAAAAATGATTGTCCGAAGGCGTCTGTTGTGGCCCTTTCTTGGAAGAAGCGGTTTTTACCTCTGGTCCGGCTATCGTTTGGTGTTAGATATTGGTGCCTTTCTATGTCTATCAGATCATGTTGGATTTTGAACAGCATGCATAGCCTATTTTGTTTCCTGTGGTCTTCAAGGCTTTTCCATTTTAAAGATGTTACCATTTTTGTTACACAGCCAGGTGTGCGGTCTGTGTAGTAGTTGTTAACAAATCTAGCTGCTCTTTTCTGTACCTGTTCGATTGCTTTTATTTTTGCCTGTTTCGTAGGGTCCCATACTGTGCAAGCATACTCAACTGAAGGTCTTACTATTGTTGAATATGCTGCTGCTTTGACCGGTTTAGTGCAATCTTTTAGGTTACGTCGTATGAAGCCTAGTGTTTTGTTTCCTTTTCCCACTATGTTGTCGATGTGTCTGTTCTAGGTTAGATTATTGCTGATAGTAACTCCCAGGTATTTACTAGCTTCAACGGAAGATCGTCGTTTTCGGAATCCATGCTGTGCATTTGTGAGAATTTTGTATTTGTCGAAATGGTCCATTACGCTGCTGTGTACAATGTGTTCTAGGACTTTGCATATAATGGAGGTAAGTGATACAGGCCTGTAATTTGATGCCAAGTGTCTTTCATCCTTTTTGAAGAGTGGGACTACATTTGCATCTTTCCAATCTTGTGGGACTTTTCCGGTGTTTAGGGATGCTTTGTACAGTTCTGTAAGAATTGGAGCAAGTTGGTCTGCTGCTGTCTTTAGTATACAGGATGGAATAGCATCTGGTCCAGTAGCCTTATGTGGTTTCAGGTTTTTCAATAATTTATGAACTCCTTTTACATTGATTTGTATGTCAGCCATGGTGGTATTTGGACTTTTCCCTTTATTTGGGAAGTTGTTCAGGTTCTCTTTTGTAAATACAGACTGAAATTGGTCGTTTAGGATATTAGCTTTGCTTTTGTTGTCACTTTGGGGGAATCCTATTTTCTTCTTCAATGGTGCTACTCCTGTCCATTCCTGACCTTTGCTTTTAATATAGGACCAGAATTTCTTGGAGTTGTCCTTGTAGTTGGAGCTGACTTCTTCCATGTATTTCTTATTGGCTTGTCGTATTTCCCATTGTACTTCTTGTCGTAGTCTCTTGTATCTGTCTTGGTCTCTTTTCTGTTTGGTTTTCCTAGCTTTCTTGTGCGCTTTTTGCTTTTGGTTGATCTTGCGTCTTATTGCTGTGTTCATCCATAGGTGTGTGTATCTACCTTGAGTCATTTTTGTTGGTACTCGCTTCTCAATGGTTTTTTGAATTTCTGATTTGAAGCTTTGCCACATGGATTCTACAGTTCTGTTGCAGGTGTTTTTAAAAGATGTCTTGAATGTTTCGAGGTCTTCCTTTATCTTATATATATCTGCTTTTTTCCACAGGTATATCTTTCTTTTAACTGGTTTGGGTTTTAAAGGTTTACATGCTATATCAAGCAAGACGATGTCATGGTCGTTGTTTCCTATTGATGGTAATGGTTTACATCTTAGTTTGAATGATGGATGAGAGGTAAGTATTAGATCCAAGGTGTTTTCTTTGCGTGTTGGGAAATCTACGATTTGTTCTAAACCATTATCAGCTACTGTGTCTAAAAAAGCTTGACTGGTTCTTGTGGGGTACTGTCTGTGTGTGATGGTCTGTTCTTGCAAATTTATATCTGGTAGGTTGAAGTCACCTCCAATCAAGAAGATGTTTTTTTGATGTTTTGATTTGATGGTACTTATTTCCTCTTTGACTGTATTAATGTAGGTGTCATCTGTTTTATCTGGAGGGCGATAAAATGCACCAATAAGCATTTTCTTTTTTCCTTCTAAGGCGATTGTACCAGTTAATAGTTCTATTTCACCGCTTTTTGTTATGTTCCCTAGTTGTAATGTTTGTTTGGCTGCTATCAACACTCCCCCATGTGGGTCTTTGGGACGATCCCTCCGTTCGATATAATATTTAAGGTAATCAGGAAAAAAATCACTTGATTTAATGTTTGGATCTAGCCATGTTTCTGTGCCTATAATTATGTCCGGGTCAGTTGACTCTATAATTGCCTCCAGAAGTTTACCCTTTTTTCTTAGACTCTGGAAGTTGATGTTCAGTAGTCTTAGTTGTTTCTTAGGGGTTGGTTTCGTTTTGGCTGGTTTAGGTGATGATGTCATGATCGGTATATCTGTACTGAATGATTTTGTGTTGAAAGATGGTGACCGTACTATATGTAAAAGAATATTTTAGTATTCGGTTAACAAGAAGTTGACGATCAACAGGTGTGAGAAAAAAAAACATAAGGTACAGATAACAATTATAACTTTGGTACAAAGTTCAGGAAACGATGGTGTGAAAATCCGGTGAAAATGCGACGAAAGTATTATACAAGGATGAACCGCGTGAACTAGACAACGAACGGACCGAGGACAAAGAGTATAGCTTCCGGTTCAATAATTACCGTATTTTAGCTGTTTTAGTCTTACTGATGAACGAAAACAAAAATATATGTTTTACCTCATGTTTTGCAAATTTAAATGCATTAAAAGTATAATTAAAGGAAAACTTGAACTTCGAAAACAATTTTATTAAAAATTAACTCTCTGAAAATGATTATACAACGACTGGAGCCCATGGTTGTCAATTATAGACTAAATGATAAAGTTGTATTTTGTTCTTCTTTCTTTTGTTAGAACGTTTGAATTTTTTACCACAAATATAAGAAAAGAATAAAAATTCCGTCTTTTGTTGTTAGGTAACCATAATATTATGTTTTGTGTAATGTTATATTATATTATTGTTTTGATTTTAAATTGGCTTGTTTAAAATCATTCTTTTAAACCTTTGTTTATACATGTTGCGTCAAGTGATTTCTTTCAATAAAGCAAATTCATTACAAAAATAGATTAATGTCCATTGAAAAGCGGGTGTTAAGCCAATTATCGTTTTAAGGTGTTTTTGAAGACTTAATATTCTTAGGTACACAAGAACTTATATTTTAAAAACAGTGTAATAAGGAAGGTAAGATAATTGATGTTTTTTATATCTGTTTTGTAAGTTTTTTTCTTATATTTTTTCTATTTTCTTATTCTATTAATGATATAATGTTATATTCTGTTTCTAAACTAATATATTTTTTCTAAAATATGTACATGTACATGCTGGTAGTTAGATTTTTAACATAGATATAGGAAGATGTGGTGTGAGTGCCAATGAGACAACTCTCCATCCAAATAACAATTTAAAAATTAAACCATTACAGGTTAAAGTACGGCCTTCAACACGGAGCCTTGGCTCACACCGAACAACAAGCTATAAAGGGCCCCAAAATTACTAGTGTAAAACCATTCAAACGGGAAAACCAACGGTCTAATCTATATAAACAAAACGAGAAACGAGAAACACGTATATATTACATAAACAAACGACAACTACTGTACATCAGATTCCTGACTTAGGACAGGTGCAAACATTTGCAGCGGGATTAAACGTTTTAATGGGCCCAAACCTTCTCCCTTTTTCTGAAACAATAGCATAACATCACAACATATAAAAACATACGATAAAATATCAATTAGCAGACTTAACTCAATCAAAAAAAGTATGATTACACAAAGAACATAGATATAATATGAAAAACATAAATATTTTACAATGTAGCAGCTAATCACGTTACATAGGTAGATCATATTTTATCCCAATCGTATGAATAATAAAGACAATATATATATATATATATACATTTCTTTTTTGATTGGACATATAATATTGTTATATAAAAAATGCGGTAATGTGGGAAAATTTTACAAAATGCATTTTATGTGTTTTGGCCCCATGTATACTTGATTATATGCACATGTACATAATACCTTGAGTTACATCAACGCTTAATCGTGTTATTAATTAACACTTGTGTATCCCTGAATTTTGAAAGCCACGCACGTGTAGCTACGCCAGGAGACTACGACAAAGACTATATTGGTTGTTGTCTCTTTGACACATTCCCCGTTTCCATTCTCAAATAAATTAAAAAAAAAAAACCAACGAATTATAATGTTATCTTTGGCAGAGGAAGTTGGTACCTTACAGCTCAAGAAATGTTCACAAGGGGGGCCCACTGACTGCCCAAGAAAAGGCCGGCTTCAGTCATGCTTCAGTGATTCCCTACTAATACAATTGAGAAAGGAAATGGTAAATCTGTCAAAGTGACAACAACCCGACCAATGAGCAGACAACAGGCGAGGGCCACCAATGGATTTTCAATGTAGCGAGAAACTCTCTCACCCGTAGGCGTCCTTCAGTTGGCCCCTTAAAATATACATATACTAGTACACTGATAATGGACGTATATGATCTACCTAGTTTTTCTCAGAAAGAGGTGGGGGCTTGAAAAACACTCTAAATCCGCCTCTGTCTCTGTCTTAGTTTCCTTAAAACTATAATGTGTGCAAACGTATACGTTATAATGCAAATCTTCTTGGGATCAGAAAACACAGATTATTCCTAATAGAAGTACATCATATAGAAACGAAGCACCTTCATTCAGGTCGTCCCCTTTGACCCACCGGCCAAAATTTAATTAAATAATTCCGTTGGATAAAGTCAAAAGATTTCCTGACGACAAAATTCAACTTTTGCAAATCAGAAATCGATCAAATGTGATTACCTATAGTCTATTTCAATTATAGAATAGGGAAACGAAGAAAAATAAACTTATTATATAATAAGATAATAAATGATCTCCTCCAAGAACCTCCTATGAAAAGTTAGTTAATTCCGATTGCATGTCGTTAAAACATTCCCTGACGACAACATTTCAATTTGGCCAATCAGAAAGCGATTAATTGCGATCAGAAATCGATTAATTGCAATTACTCAGTCTTTTTTAAATAAGAGGATAGGGAACATAGAAAAATGTCAGATATAAATTTGAATATAAATGAAGTAAATGAAGGATCCCCAGCCAGACATTCCACCAAGAGGTTAAATGATTCCGGATTCATGAAGTTAAAAAGATTTTGCTGGGACAAAATGTAACCTTTGCCAACCAGAAATTTATTAATTGCAATTATTTATTTAATCTATTTCATTATATGTCTTATACTGTCTAGTTTAGTAATAGACTTCTGTTATTAGTCATTATTAAAAAAAAATGCTATCAAACATGATATTTTTGACATTTAACATATAAAAATATAATAGCTAACAAAATGGCTTGATATGTATTCATTAAACACAGTTTAACGTCTTTAACATTTAAAATTCTACTATCACCTTTTAAAATCTCATTTTATTCACATAATTATTTACAACAATGCAGACTTCTGTCATTGCCTGTAGGGGGCACCGATTCACTTTAAAATTCATCCGGTTAAAATCAGTGCAAAATCATTAAAGTAACAATAGCGGGTTAACAAAGGCCAAGAAAATGCGCTAAAAATAGTAACAGCTAAGCTAAATCTGGTGTTACATCGTCTACCGTGATGTATTTATGTGTAGCGATTTGCTAAAAATAGCAACAGGCGGTCTAAAATAACCGATCGATTGCACATTTCCAGAACCAGTGATTAAGATAGTGTGTATTTTCCTTCTCATCATTGTCCCTGATCGGTAAGTCATTGTTTTATATTCTTGTTTTTTTTTTGTACTATTGATTCAGCTGCATTGGAATTTTGTGGTTAAGGAATTTTTATTGTATTATATTCATATGATTAGACAACACTATCCCGATGATATATTGCAAATACAATGTAAAAGCCGTGCATCATATTAACATTATATTTTATTATGAGTCACCAGCTGACCTCTTGAAAAGTGAATGTAATTGAGTGTACATCAGAAATAAATCTGTGTATCAAAATGCCATCAATACTTAAAGAAATGTTAATAAGAAAAATAATTGAAAAGTTTATGATGAATATTTTTTTTATTCTTTCTTAAAGGCGAAATATTTAAGAAGTGTTCAACGACTTAGTGTATGCTACACTGTTAGAATTTTGTATTTTTGTAACGTGTTTTCTTCAGACCTTGAAGGCATTAATTTAAAGGAAAACATGTCAAATGTCCTAAAATTTGACAACAAATGGAAGTTTTTAACGACCTTGACTGGCTATACAGCCCTTGCACGGTCGGCCCTGGCTTGCGCCTTTTTGGGCATTAAATAATTCATATTTTACCATGTGGTAATTTAAATATTTGATCTTATAGCTATAGCTATATATATCAAATCAGCGGGGCCTTGATGGGTTGACGAAATATTGAAAAATTGTCAAAAAAAAACGAATATAGGAGAAAAAAAGACAAGAATAGAAACAATTTAGATAAACAAATAAAAAGCAGAGAAAAATTAGCAAAACTAAAAAAAGAAGAGAGAAAATTGGCATGAGAAAATATAAAATACAGAAAAGAATGCTCCCCATATTGACCCTCAGTCCAGTATGGGCACGCGGTCTCGGTCAGCGAACTTGACGTTATAATATGTTTCATACGAAGATAATTGAGACTTAAAGAAGTTACACAAAAAGTGACATCATGTAAACCAGCATAAATGGGTATATATTACATCTATGATACAAGCTCTGCACTTATCAATAAGGAATAAATTATTTTGAAAAGGATATATTTTTCAATTTTCTCTTTCTTTTTTCTTTTCTTTCGTAAACATATATATTTAGGTTCTAATAAAATAGTATTTCAATGAATATTCTATCATATCACTTATACTGTACATGCTTGTGTCCTAAAAATCAATATTCGTCTTTTATCATGTTTATGCCATCTGATATATTACTTTGTTATAATTTTAAAACAATGACAGTTTCCAAAGAAATTTATCTGTAGTGAAAAATAATTTAAAAAAAAGTGGTTAAAAGATTCTTCATACATAAAACATAGAGCAGAGAGCAGAGAGAATTTGCAAGTGAGAGGAAATTACAATTGAGCAATGAATACTTTTTAATAACAATGAGTTAAAAGAATTTTAATATTATGTTATGTTTAATTCTGTCATTTGTTGTATTTGATTTGTAATTTGTCCTCATGTAACACATAGTTTGTGTCTGAGTGTAAATAAAGAATTGAATTGAATTTAATTTATTTAAGATTACACCGATCACTCGAAATAATAAAAAAAAAAAGGAAATATAATTGTCAATTAAAAAGGTAATGTAATTATCTTGACAAAATTGTAATGATTTGAAAATGAGCGAACTTGAATTTGATTTTTTTTTAAATTGACACACATTTGAGGTCAACACTGACCGGTCTAAAATTTAAATTAGGACACCGAGAGATTGTTTGTGAAGTAGACTAAGAATGTAAACGACCGTTTAATGAAATCTTAAAAGTTGTATAAGACCTACATTTTTGTAAGTGTTAGGTTTAGAACACAATGTGTTAATAATCTTCTATATGTAAAGCACAAGTATTGACCATCAAGGAGATTTAGAATTTTTAAGCTGTGAAAAGTTAGTCTTTATTTGTTACTGAATATTATTAATGAAAAAATTACAAAAACAAAAAGTTAAATTTTGTACAAATTATGAATTGTACAGTCTTTCGTACAAGTTGTAATATAATGGAATGTTATGAGATTGTCATTCAAGTGAGAGGTATGAACTTTCTAAATGCTGATATTTAAAAATAACATGGTTTAATTCAATCGATTTTGGAAATTTAGGACAATTTCTGTATACCATTGTATTGACGAAGGTTTGTCAGAATAAAGATATATATACAAAAGTGTAATCCATTAATTTTTCGCACATACGGAACTGATTATTTTAAAGTAGTTTATGCGGCATAAGTAGTTTAACTTCACAACTTCATTCTATTTTAAGATTAAAAAGTTACAGGATTTAAAGATCTACATGTTTGTTTAATGAATTATAACTATGGTGTAACCCAACTACGATTTATATACAGTTTACACCCCAGAAATGGCGATTTATTATCATTTAATTTTAATTTTTAGAAGACGGACATAGATGGAAATCGTTTATATTTGTTTTGTATCTATCTTCATATATATAAGAATACAAGTGAGGTAATCATATAAGTTTTATTTTTGGACGAATCAAGCCATTGACCTTTAGAATCTTTTCCATTTTGTGTTAAAACAACAACACAACTTTAAACCACCTTTTCTGTCCTCTAAAATAAGTTGTCTTTTTACATACTGTATAGAAGAGAGAAAAAAAGAAGACAAACAAAAGAATGCATGTATAACATGAGCTAACCAGTATTGCTATGAGGACTGGCTTGGGTTGTGGGTATAGCCAGTATGACAAAAGGCCGTCATACATAAGAGCTATCTCAGACTAAATGCAAACATCTATTGTAGATACGTTTTGCAAACATGTGTTTGTGTTACGAAGATGTACGCGTATGGTATGTGTGGTACTAAATATGAAAATGTCGACCAATTCTTATTATGATGGGCATCAAATGCCACATAGGAACCTAATAACAAGAAAGGTAACATGTACATGTTCCGGACCATATGAGTATTTGGACCATACGCGTATGGTCATGACCATATGCGTATACTCATATGGTTTGACCATACGCGTATGGTCCGACCGTGCGCGTATGGTCGGACCATATGAGTATGATACTCGTTTGGTTATTAACGGGCCGGACCATATGAGTTTTTGGACCATATAGGTATTTGTTTTTCAATAATATGCATTAGAAAACTTTATATAAAACAATGATTTCTACATGCAATTGTATTATTTACAATTCAAATAGCATTAAATAGTTATGCCAAAGCTACTTTTCATCGCTAATGGTATTCTTGCTTGTATGCGTAGGGTGACATTTACTTCCATACGGTACCATAGCTTTTCTTGGGTCCTTGGTCATTCCAATTTGTCTACGATGTTTTTTAAAAAGCTCTAGATCTCCAATATCGTAATAAGGCTGAAGTGCATCATATCACCAGACAACTTAGAAAATTAAACTCGGGTCCTTGCCGGTTGCATCATTAATTTTTAACAACCAAACACGTATTAGTATAAAAATTCGGAATATTGCACTGCTAAATACATGCTAATTATATAAAGTTTCAAAATTAAGCAAATTATTAGACTCTTCATCCTGTCGACTTTTTTGTCAGTTTATAGTAAAACAATTGATTTCTTGTGTATCAGAGTTCATTAAGATATTTTGGGAAGTCATCTTACCAGGTTGACGTTTTGCCATTCACTCGTAATAACATATCGAAAAATGAAAAAAAAAATGTTTTTACTGTAGTTTTGACTAGTGATGAAATTTACTGTGTGAAACTGCTTATTTTATTTTGTTAATCTTGTTATATATTTTTTTATAGATCTATAATAAAATTACCTTTGGTAGTGTCTTTTTAATGACGCGACAACTAGAAGTAAACCTGTTAATTACTCCGACCATACGCCTACGGTCGGACCATACGCGTATGGTCGGACCATATGAGTTTATACCCATATGGTCATGACCATACGCGTATGGTCCAAATACTCATATGGTCCGGAACATACACATGTTTGTCATCAACATTTTTGAGTCTCTGTCACAATAGTGTTTAACTTTTTTGTCATTTTCAAGACAGTAAGCTATCTTTATGAAATTTGTCTCTACTCGAACATTGAGCACACATACTATTCGTGCATTTTCTCAAAGGGCTGGTTATGATTAATACATGTAGAAACATATTGCAAAAATTATGAAGTTTCTTTTATTCTTTTTCTGCGGAAGTCATTTCGTAGACAGACCTTCAATGCATGGATTAAAAACATGAATAAGGGGTTATTTAAAAGTTTCCTTAGGGCCATTATCATGGGGAAAAGGGATTTCTCATTGCTCTCCGTCAATTTCACACGTGTCTTACTTCGAACCTGTGTAGCCATAATATCCTTTTAACATACATGTAATACTCAAATACATATTTGTTTCTATGATTGCGGTGTTAAAACTTTTATAAATGTATACTTATAACACGTTTTTGGTAAAAATATTTAAGAGCTCAAGTAATCTGCTTAAATCAATTCAGGTAACAAAACCTCGTGGTCATATTTATATATTTTCATTGTATTAGAGGACTTAGTATATATAAAATGACCTATATACATGTATGTATGGGGTAAGCTACAGAACCATGCTCAGTATGTAAAAGATAGTTTGAAAACATGGAAAATGTAATATTTTTACTCTTTTTCTGTTTTGATATTTGATATCTGGAATTAATTTAGTCTTTTAAACGATAATCCATCGGAAAGAAGTTTTAGAAAATAGTAGTTCTCTGTATGGCAGTTGATTTGTACAATCTATATACCTATGATATACATTAATTTTAAAAACATATTATTCCGGGTGCGGGAGTTTCTCGTTGCATTGAAGACCTATTGGTGACCATCTGCTGTTGACTGTTCTATGGTCGGGTTGTTGTCTCTTTGACACATACCCAATGTCTATTCTCAATACTATTCTTGGTTCTTCAATTGTTGTATGCATGATATTCATGTTTTTATAAATTTTTCATGTAAATTTTTTAAAAATCTTTTGGTTTACCCCTTGAAATGTTCCTGCGTAGCCTGTAAAAATAGATTTCCAACTATGTATAATTTTCTTTTGTTTTAGAATAAGATATAGCCTCATTGATTTATGATTAACATCTCCAGACTACATGTATTCTATCCTCTCCAGACTACATGTATTCTATCCTCTCCAGACTACAGGTATTCTATCCTCTCCAGACTACAGGTATTCTATCCTCTCCAGACTACAGGTATTCTATCATCTCCAGACTTCATGTATTCTATCATCTCCAGACTACATGTATTCTATCATCTCCAGACTACATGTATTCTATCATCTCCAGACTACAGGTATTCTATCATCTCCAGACTACATGTCTTCTATCCTCTCCAGACTACAGGTATTCTATCCTCTCCAGACTACAGGTATTCTATCATCTCCAGACTTCATGTATTCTATCCTCTCCAGACTACATGTATTCTATCCTCTCCAGACTACATGTATTCTATCCTCTCCAGACTACATGTATTCTATCCTCTCCAGACTACATGTATTCTATCATTCCGGAATTGTGAGTGTATTTGCATTTGGAAATCTATCTAAATTTAGAATACTATTGAGAATGGAAATGGGGAATGGGTCAAAGAGACAACAACCCGACCAAATAAAAAACAACAGCAGAAGGTCACCAACAGGTCTTCAATGTAGCGAGAAATTCCCACACCCGTAGGCGTCCTTCAGCTGGCCCCTAAACAAATATATACTAGTTCAGTGATAATGAACGCCATACTAATTTCCAAATTGTACACAAGAAACTAATATAAAAATAATACAAGACTAACAAAGGCCAGAGGCTCCTGACTTGGGACAGGCGCAAAAATGCGGCGGGGTTAAACATGTTTGTGAGATCTCAACCCTCCCCCTATACTATATATATAACTATTGTTGTACTATGTTTTCTTTCAATCTCACAACTTACAACATGCATACAAGATTAACTGGAGAAAATATTGCATGTTTGCAACCGGTATAATTTTTTTTTAATATATAATCTAACGTCTTGCTAACGCTATAACATGAGATTGTTAGCACTATTTTAACATACCGTTAGCCCACTGTGAGCGAGCCACCAATTTTATATCATAAGTATAACTTCATAAACAAAAAAATTTTACATGTGCATATCTGCCACATTTTTTTTTATACCTTTATCATATTTATGTTATTGTTATTTGTTAAAACAAATAGGGAGATTTGCAGTTATGAACTGTGTCAAATTTTGTTTTCCGGGGGGCTTCTAAATTGCATGTCTATAGATAAAGACATAGCAGTTCTCCGTAGATATTCCCTTTACGCCTGCCACTTTTGATATGAAGTTTCGTAAAACAAAACATCCTTGGACATTCATATTAATTTTGATCAAATCTAAAATTGAAAACTGTCAATTAAAAAATGATAACTTCGATTAAATAACAAGTAACATATCAAATAAATGTGTACATATAGTAGGCAACTAGCTTGAAAGCATGTACTAACATATAAGCAACACGTCAGGTACAACATGTAGAGCAGGATCTACATACCCACCCAGAGAACCTGAGATCAACCCCAGTGTTTGGTGCGGTTAGTGTTGCTTAATCCTCGGTTTTCTGTAGTGTGTTTTATTTATAAAACGTTTTTTTTTCTTGTTTAGCCCTGGATTTGTCAGTTTATCGTCGAGTTTATTGATTTAAATGTCATGTATGTATATCGGGTATCTTTCGCCTCTTTATTAAAAGTATATCAAGACTACATGTCAAAGGTATATAAGTTTAGTGTAAACACCTGGGGTGGTGTTCTCGAAAGTATCCTAAGATTCGTCCTAAGTCATAGATAAGACCAATTTTAGGACGGACTTAAGATCAACTTAGGACACTCTTAAGTTGTGTCTCGAAGCTATCTCAGACGAATCTTATGTTAGGACGTCCTAAACATATCCTAAGTCGAAATTCTAAATCGTTAAAGATATTTGTTGATAAAATATGTAATTAATGACGAAAATATTTAATAAAATCGTTAACGAATTTTATAATAACATGTACAGAATAAATTGCATAATTACCAATGTAATTATATAAAAAAATAGATTGTTATTTAAACTGGAAAACAATTTGTTTTGAAAAGAGAATTAAATTTTTAGTATAATCGTATCGTGAAACACGAAGTTCAAAGTTTAAAATCATGCACCTTTTCTTTATATACGAGTTAATAACCGATGGTGCGTTTCATTTCATGTTCATTTTCACGTGAAATAATGAGCAAAAAGCGAAATCCAAACTATATTACACTAGGATGAAGATAGGATGCTCTTAAGACACCTTGTTGGGTGTCCTAAAGTTAGGACGAAAAATGAGATATATCAGAAGTTAAGAGAGCTTCGAGAACACGACTTAGGACAAAGACTTGTCATTAGATAGACTTAGGACACGTCCTAATCCTAAGATAGCTTCGAGAACACCACCCCAGCTTTTGTTGGAGAACGTGTTCATTTTTTGTTCATCATATTGTTTCAGACACAGACCAGTATATATTAGACAAATGACATTAAAACAATAATGCTAGTTTCTTTCTAGGATATCATAATGTAGTAATAGTTCTATTACATTTGTCTAAAACTTGCACCTGACAACAACAAAAGAAAATGGAGAGCTTTTTCGTGATATCTTATGATGACGTAATTGCTAATTATAACTAGGCCTATATGTACTGTATATATGACAAATTAAAACTAAAATCACCTGAGTCATCTAATTTAATCCCATTAACAGATTACGCAACATGAAATAGCATATGGATTTTAAAATATTGTCATTTTAAGACAAAACAACTTATTTGACTTTTATCGTTAAATGATTCAAATATAGCTTTATAGTTACATTTATTTTTTAAGTAAAATTCTTATGGAGCAAAATTAAATTTTAAATGGGGAATCGCGTGCAGTTAATATGATGTATTCATAAAAGTACTCGTTTTTGCAATGCTTTTACAATAAACATATATGAGGTTTGTCTAACCATGCTAACACTTGCATACATGGATAGAAAACTTGTAAGTATGACTTGTATTTTAATTTTCTTGAATTCACCCGTATGACTGACTTCCTCGCTTTTGAACATCCGGGTAACCTACATTTCAATTGTTTCCCGGGCTTTTTTTACGTTGAAGGGGGATCGTGTCATTCTCTTTTGTCGTTATCAATAAACCAACCAGTGGCGGATCCAGACATTTTCATAAGTGGGGCCTACTGACTGTTGAAGAGGGGTCCCGCTCCGGTCAAGCTTTAGTGATTCCCTATATAAGCATCCAACTATTACCCTTACCCACCTCTTTCCCACCTAAATCCGCATCTGCCAATCTCTTCAGATCTATACTTCTGTCCGAATTCCATTTAAACACTTGTTTTTCAGCTGCGAGCACATAATCTATATGAATAAAATGCACGTTAGTTTGTTGTGTTCTCTATTTCTTGTATTCACAATACACAAAGAAGTCAATACCCTCGAGCTCTCTTCCACATGAGCAAGTGTCCTTAAAAAACATCAAGCTCGAGGACCGTTTAGTGTATAGATAAAAAAAATGTGAATACATAGATGTGTATTGCCGTCAACGTCCAACCGGGTATTGGTGTGTATTTCTAAATAAAAGTATGGATCTGAAAAACGTCTTTCAAAGTCCAATCAATTGTTTAAGAGGGTATGACTTTTATAATAATGATACTGATATAAAGCTTATTATTTGCTAACAACATCCAACGAGATTTTGTATACAATTATTTAAAACAAAATGTTGATTTCAATATGTTTAAAAAATTCCATGAATTGTATAAGCTGTTTTAATAATATGATATTAATATGAGAGCATGTAACTGGAATTAATGTTAAAAACATAATAACTGTCATCAGCATAGTGATAAATACCATCTTAAAGATACTGACTTTCTTAGAAGAAATTACTACGCACCCTTGTTGTTTTCTAATCGACTGATGCGTTCGTTAATGTCGAATCACAGCCTATCAGCTGATGAAGTAAAGAAAATCTATAACTACTGCCGCATAATCTAGACCTTGTCAATATAACTGAAAGTTGTAATCAGTTTTACTATAATTCATTTGTAGTGGAGATGTTGGATTCACTAGAGAAAGGATTTTAGAATTATACATATCAGGGATATGCTAGTTCATTGAATTGGAAGGTAAGAATTTAAATTAGGGTTTTCAATAGAATTATTTTTGTTATAAGTGGTAATATTTACCAATTTAAACCATTGCACAATATAAGCCTAATTTTTATAAATGATAACATTTATGCAAATGAATTAACTGTAAATTTGTTATGTACCAAATGCAAATGAACTATATTCAATTTACAATTATACAACGCAGGTAGCATTTAATTTAAAACTCTCATACATGTAGATATAGGAAGATGCGGGGTGCGTGCCATGGAGACAACTCTCCATCCAAAAAACAATTTAAAAAAAAGAAAACCTTTATAGGTCAATGTACGGCCTTCAACACGGAGCCTTGGCTTTCATGAATTGTTTCAAACCAAAAATGATTACATTCATATAAACGTGCTTGTAATGTAATGAAACGTTTCGGATCGAGACTGTCATAATCCTTACAATCTCACAAGAAATAGAAGTTTTTATTATGGTGCTGTCTGATTATTTCCATTTGCTTCTCCTGGATTATATGATCATTTAAAATCTGACTCTTAGTGGCGGTGTAGACTTTTGACCAGTTATGACTATCCATTTATATTTCATTACGGAAATACTACTGCTGATTTGATATATCATCGAGTGTGCTGCACATTGATATCGCAAAGGGCAAAATTAACCTTTTTAGACGAGTGAGCGATCGAGTGAAATATTGCAGAGGATGATAAAGGCAAAGGGGGACCATAATATGCGATGAAGTTGTAAAAAGGACACATTATTCGACGAACATTTGTAGAACAAAACTTTGATAGAATACAATTTAGATATATAGGACTATGAATTGCAATAAGGTGGAATATTTAAAATTTGAAATCGAATTATGGGTCATTGTTTATGATTGCATTAAGACATGTATTGATTGTTTTTGCTTAACCTCAAGTGGTGAATATTTCATGCATATTCAGAACGATTGATAAAGAAGGTATTTGAAAAAAATAATATTCCGAAAAATACCTGAAACCATACAGTCTTCCTTCGTTTGCCACAAAGGAAAAGCTGCAGGTGGGGATTAAGAACAATTTTACCTGTAAACACAATCTTGTTTTGATTTTGACATTGTCATTTCGATTAGAATATGCTGGAGTGTATAAGAAAACAGATTGAAGATTGGAATTTGTATTTTGTTAAACATTCATGATACATTCAAACCAATATAAAGACATATCGAATTACAGCATGTGTATATCATCACATGTAGTGCAGGATATGTACACCCCTCCGGAGCCCATGAGAGTAATCCTGACTGTTTTTGCAGTGTTTTTTTCCTGCTCAGACTTTAATTTTCGATGTTGTGTTTTATGTTCAGCTGTACATCTTTTATTTGGTGGTTTTTGTTTTATTTTACCATTGAATTGTCAGTTGTATTCGACATAAATATCCGATTGGTATCGTTCCTCTCTTTTATTGCCCTTAATATGCATGAAGTATTTGTCACTTGGCAGTTATCAAACATAAACAATTAGTCAAGGTAAACACGAAGCAACCGAATGTGAATTCTCTAGCTTCCTACAAGATTACAAAAAAATCAAATGATTTGAGGTACGCCATTGAAACGAGTAACAAGTAAAAGTTATGTGTGAATATAGAAAGATGATGCATTACTTTCATCATACTCCTTTGATGCATAAATTTGTATTCGTCATCTGTCAAAACAGTACTAAGATCTACTAAATAATAAAAAAACACATTCCGAGATTAAAAGAGAACAATAATCTGACGTCAATAGTTTGAAAACTCATGACGAATTGGGGTCATTTGTAGTTCATATATATGAAAAACATTTATTTAGCTTAGAAACAATCACTCTCACGTACATAATGCAATGTTAACATGGACTTTTTTTTCTCATAAAGTAAAAGGAAGGTGACAAAATCAATACATAATAGTTCCTAGATGATTTTAAGATTGATGGTATTCCGCGTTAATCCAACAATATTAAAAACCTATTTTATGTTTACAAATCAACGAGACGAAACACACTTCTTCAACTTATTGCTTGGCCTATTTAATACGTTTTCCAATATTGAAGATTTTTTTTCCCCAATCAAATTAAAAATAAATGTTTTATTGCATGGAATCATGGAAGCAATTACAAAACAAATGGAGTTTTAACACAGTTTTACTTTTTAAAGAACGAACTCAACTCGAAATTGAATTGAATTTAAACTTTTTCATTTAAATGCTTTCATCATCACAAACCTATAGGTAGAACAATAGAATTAAGATCGTTAACGGATGCAGGTCAATCGAACGTCTAATTTGATTAAGGTCTTTTGAGGTTATTGACATTCATAAGAGTTCCAGAAATGACAGGTGCCCCCCAGGAGATATTTGTTATTAGATTTTCAGTAACTTCTATGGTTCCAGAACATATTGACCTCTGTAATTTAATTTGAGAACAACCAGACTGAAATCTCCAATATGATGCAATTATTGTATAAAGAACGGAACGCACTGAAATAAATGTTGCTATTCATCCGAGCTACTAAGACTCAAAGTATGATACAATGTAGTACTTTATATATAATGTTATAAAAAAAATTCAAAGGTATAAACAATTTTTTTGGTTCAATGAGATAAACAATTTTACTGCTAATTCCTTTTCGTTGTTTTTTTTTTAATTTGGAATCTGTTTTGAAAGTTTCCCCTTGCTGTAATGATCTCATTTATATTTTATCTTGTAATACATTTTTTTTTAATTTGCTATCGAAAGCAGCATAATATATCATCCTTTAGTCACCCAGAAATGTAATATCTGCTTTATATATATATAATTGACACATAATATATCATTGTCACTATTATTAGAGCTTGTATGCTGTCTGTAACAGCGATATCAACATAGCACTAAATTATTCATAGGTCGCAGAAAAATAACCGTGTATTTTTTTTATATCTCTGAATTTCTGAATAGAAAACGCTATTGATCGAGCATTATAGCTGTATATAAGCGCCGTTAATGCATAATGTAAGTTATATAATAGGAGATACAGCCATTAACTTTCATGTGGTTACTTCACAGTATTTCTGCCGTTAAAATTAGTATTTAAATACTTTTGCATGATTTATACTAATAAATTGTCATGATTTTATACCTTTATATAGTTTTGCATGATTCATATATATAAAATATAAGTTGTTCTGGTTTAATATCTTTATAAAGGTATCATCTCTCGATATATAAGGCCTGTTTAAACGGACTGAAAATGTGAAAGATAGGCTATTAGCAAATAGCAATGAATTTCAAGCTCCTGGTTAATTGGAATAAACTATTCTAACACACTGTTGTTACATGTAAATTTTCTTGGCCAATATATCACAAAAGTTCTAAACAGGTCAAAAGTTTTTTTTACGCTAAGTAATATTGCAAAGGGTCCAATATTTCATCATGAAATACATGCTATAAATTAAACTAATGTACTTATTCTGAAATGCCTCCACCGATATCAGAGTGTATTAAGACATGCTTTAGTATAGATAACATTGAGTTTGCTTCCCGTACATGTATGTATGAGCATTCGTTTGAAACGTTATGTTGTATTACTGTTATGCTGTTTATAATAGAGTTATTATATGAAGAGAACAGTTCTTTTTTGTAGGTGATTGTCTTTTGTCAGTTGATTTGATTTTTGTGTTGAAGGTAGAACTCTGAAATAGTTTTGTATAATTTATTTACAACCTATTTAGAATAGAGTCGCTTTATGTCTTGATATATTGTATTAATTTCTTTGAATCTGATGAGATCTCTTGTTTGTTTTGCGTTGGATTTGGTATCATTGACTCTTAGTTCCACGTGGTATTTTATTCATAGAGAAAATAAAATGCACCGAGGCACTGATGCACCATTTGAATGAAAACACTTAAGATCTTTGTACAGTTAAGCAATGTTATAGTTGACACAGAACGTTTATCCGACAATCTATCAATGAATAGGATATTATCAAGCCATCATTTAGGTGACTCCGTCCTGACATGAATGGCTCGGTCATGGGAACCTATGTCTGATATCTATTTTATTCGATCTCATTAAATATTGATAGTTTACATTAAGTCGACGTTATCATTGATTAAAGCTAGCTATAGTTTCCATGTATTTCCCTAACAACTTTAAAACATGAATTAGTATTGATTGTTCTATACATGTATGCATATGATCAGGCCAATAAAACTGCTGGTATTTAGTATTTTACTACATAACATACTATCTTATTCCTCAATCTCCCACCCTTGATTATAGTGACTATTTGCATTTTGCTGATGTTGCTTAAATTGTGTCAAATGAACGGACGAATTAACTTTAAAAAAAAAAGAAGAATAAAACAGCGCTTTATCGTGTAGCAGCTGTTTATTGAATTATTAATATAGGAGTAATATCATACTGTTCTAATTAGAAGATGTAATGTTCTCTTTTAAATTAAAAAAAAAAGTGAGTTCGGTGAAGTTGTTTGCTAAAAAAAAGATAAGTATGCCTCCCTGTTCCTTTGTAAAGACTTGAAATAAATGTTTCAATTAACATAAAAAGGGATGTTAAAGGACAATCATGGTAGGCCCATTTTTCTTTATTCAAACGAAAAACAAAACAATATCTCTTCCCCAACAACTAAAAAAAAAAAAAAAAAATACAAAAAAAAATCAAATCCAAACCAAGCAACGTACATTAACCGGTTTGGGTCGATAATATTTTCCTTCAAGGCATTTCCATTTTGACTAAGCCAAATGGATTAAAAACTAATTGTGTTAGAATGCGGGGATCACTATTGATTGGTGAAACTAGGTTAGAGTAAAGTTATATTATTCAAAAACCGACTGTGTAAACCAGTTGTCTTGCAACTATGGCAGCAACCATTTGATTTTCGGGGGGAGGGGGGGGGGGGGAGGGCTATGGATTTTTTTCTTTCAATCAGTTTAGCATCACGTATAGTGGCAGCTGAGGGTGAAACAAGCAATTTTTTTTTCTCAGGATCAAAAACATTTTTTTCCTTCACAAACTGGAAACAAACTCCCCCCCCCCCCCCCCCCCCGAAAATCAAATGGTTGCTGCCTAAGTGCAGTCAGATCACTCGGAATATGTAGCTGTCCAAAAAACTATATATTGAAATCCGATTTGCTTATGCCTTAAAATAAGGTTCACTAAAGTTCAGATTGAAATGTTTAATTCTGATACCTGATACCTGGTAATTTTAGCATGTTGATAATTGTTAAATTGAATTGACAGATTGTTCTGTAAAAGGAGGGACATGGGGTATAAATTTCGCAACCCAGTAAAATCATAAGCAATATAACAAATATAAAAAAGAAGATTTGGTATGATTGCCAATGAGACAACTATCCACAAAAGACCAAAATGACACAGACATTTAAAACAACTATAGGTCTCCGTACGGCCTTCAACAATGAGAAAAGTCCATACCGCATAGTCAGCTATAAAAGCCTGCAATGCTGATTCATGTCTCAAAGTCAACACTTCAACAAAGGGGAAGAGCTTCCTCCTCAATGTAGATGAATTAGTCTAAAATTTCCCCTAGCACGTGGTTTATCCAATTTTTAGGCTAGATATCGATTACGTTCCTAATCTTGCTTGTATTCCTTATATACATTTTCATGCATTGTTTTGTTTCAACAGTTTTCAGTGACGACTACACCCCATCCATGCGTACTACTTTATCTGTAGAGCCCTTCTGTATTCTGTTTGAGATTGTCATATAATAATGTTCCAGTGTATGAAGAAATGAAACAAATGTTATTTTTAATCGTTCGATGAATTATTTATTTAAAAAAGAATATTAGCTATATATATATTCTGTTCTTTCAAGTAAATAGATGAATGACACCAAATTCTTCAGATTAATCAGTCTGGAAATATTTCTGGAAATGTGCTATATCATCAGACTTTACTTCGTTAATGTTTAATGTTTTCCTTACTTAAAAGCATCTACCCACGATATATCTTTCCGAAAGCAATAAACATGTTATTCTGGAAAATTCAGGCTGTAAAAAAGGTTATGGTATAATATAAAAATGGATGAAAAAAATCGACTCAAGTCCATTGAAATGTATCGACTAATAAATATTAAAGAAGTGGTTTCGAATTCGTGTTTTACTTAAACACGATTTTATGAAATAAATGTCAGTGACAGCAACGTGACTTGGTCGAGACTCCTATGACGAGAAAATGGTGGGCTGAACCAGTTGTTTTGGCGCCAAACCTTTAACATTTATAACTGTTAAATGAAATTGTTTTGCACGTCTAGTCCAAAGTCAACAATGATTCTCTTATTCAAATAACTATTCAAATACAAGTAATATTCAATGTAAATTGATGAATTACATAATAAACCCTGATGACCATAGTTTAGCAGCAACTGTATTAAGTAAGAGAGGAAAGATAAAGAAATAATTGATATAGCATGTTTACATCATCATAAGCCGGAAATTGAACAATAAACCAGTTGACATTTGGCTTGGAAAAAACGGTCGATGCTGTTTTAAGAACCTACTTCTACGATTTATGATTTCTTCTTTAACTTGGTCTCGTCCTGAATAATCATGACATTTGGCATTTTTTCACTAAACCAGTTGGTGGAACTATTTCTTATATCGTAGCTTGATATCTGTGGACTTATGATGCTTGATTGCGCCAGCGCTATTGGTATCATCTGACGTTTAGAAAATGTACTTGTATTTTAAGATGTAAAGTTCGTCTAGCACATAGGTAGAAAGCAATACAAATAACTTAAATTAAATGTCAAGTAAAGATATACATCCCGCTAGGTAGACGAAAACATGATCCATATATACAAAATAAAGTACAGCCAAATCGTCAAACAAAGATATACATCCCGCTAGGTAGACGAAAAGATGATCCATATATACAAAATAAAGTACAGCCAAATCGTCAAACAAAGATATACATCCCGCTAGGTAGACGAAAAGATGATCCATATATACAAAAATAAAGTACAGCCAAATCGTCAAAGAAAGATATACATCCCGCTAGGTAGACGAAAAGATGATCTCTATATACAAAAATAAAGTACTGACAAATCGTCAAACAAAGATATACATCCCGCTAGGTAGACGAATAGATGATCTCTATATACAAAAATAAAGTACAGCCAAATCGTCAAGGAAATAAAAGCATGCTGCTAGGTAGACGAAAAGATGATCCATATATACAAAAATAAAGTACAGCCAAATCGTCAAGGAAATAAAAGCATGCTGCTAGGTAGACGAAAAGATGATCTCTATATACAAAAATAAAGTACAGCCAAATCGTCAAAGAAATAAAAGCATGCTGCTAGGTAGACGAAAAGATGATCTCTATATACAAAAATAAAGTACAGCCAAATCGTCAAGGAAATAAAAGCATGCTGCTAGGTAGACGAATAGATGATCTCTATATACAAAAATAAAGTACAGCCAAATCGTCAAAGAAATAAAAGCATGCTGCTAGGTAGACGAAAAGATGATCTCTATATACAAAAATAAAGTACAGCCAAATCGTCAAGGAAATAAAAGCATGCTGCTAGGTAGACGAATAGATGATCTCTATATACAAAAATAAAGTACAGCCAAATCGTCAAAGAAATAAAAGCATGCTGCTAGGTAGACGAAAAGATGATCTCTATATACAAAAATAAAGTACAGCCAAATCGTCAAAGAAATAAAAGCATGCTGCTAGGTAGACGAAAAGATGATCCATATATACAAAAATAAAGTACTGACAAATATAAAGTACTGACAAAAGCATGCTGCTAGGTAGACGAATAGATGATCTCTATATACAAAAATAAAGTACTGACAAATATAAAGTACTGACAAAAGCATGCTGCTAGGTAGACGAAAAGATGATCCATATATACAAAAATAAAGTACTGACAAATATAAAGTACTGACAAAAGCATGCTGCTAGGTAGACGAAAAGATGATCCATATATACAAAAATAAAGTACTGACAAATATAAAGTACTGACAAAAGCATGCTGCTAGGTAGACGAAAAGATGATCCATATATACAAAAATAAAGTACTGACAAATATAAAGTACTGACAAAAGCATGCTGCTAGGTAGACGAATAGAAATATTTGGCATCGGAATCAAAGCAATGAGTGTTTCTATTGTTAACCTTCATCAAGCTAATTGGTTTATAGGATGTGATTAACTGGTAATAAAAGAATATAATTGTTCAGCAAATACATGGATCATCTCGTTAGTATATTGGCCAATATGAGAAATACAAGGTGATGCATACATATATATAGTATCTTACAAAAACGAATGACTTTATTACATATACAAGTATTACATAGACAAGGATACACTATTTGTCTGCATGAGCATATAATGTACAAACTTTAAGGATGAAACTTCACCAAAAAATGTAAGCAATTTTCTTCGTGTGTGTAGTCTGGTTAACATGTACCTAGTTATGAACAAAATAATTAAGTGAAAGCCCTTAAGGTGGTACCCAACACTTTCACTAAAATAATTTGGCTCGTTTAATTTTTATAAAATTTTGCCAAAGTACTTACTTTGACCCTTTTACAAAAATTTAAAAGTTTCAAAAATTTTGAACCAACCGTTTTGTCAGAAAAAATTCACTGGTAATATAGCACTTTGACGACCATCAGTTTTGATCATTGAGAAGCTTAATATTTCTTATACAACACAACGTAATTAAAACGTTTAACTGAATTTACAGAGTTATTTCCCTGTAGTGTTAGGTACCACCTTAAGAATAGGTTCTTTTGATTTTTTTTGTAAGAGAATTTGAGACATAATTAAAGTTGTTTAGATATTTATAAATTTATAAATTATATCTTTGTCAATTGTTCATTTGACAAATATATAGATGTCTAATTAACAGGCTTAATCGTATGTTGAAGATGCCGACGATGACGAAATTTGTGAAAGCTATTTCTCATTGTCCCTCCGAATAAAATAATTTTTGGTGGCTTTAGTTCTGAAGGTAGTTTTGTAAAAAAAAAAACCAGAGTCTTAAAAGATTCGTTCTAGTTTTATCAAATTATGTCAACTTGTCCTAGATCATAAGTTTTTCCAATAATGGTTACAGTACAGAACGTATATCTCACTTAAGACAATCATCGTGATAATTACTTATAATTGATTTATTCTAAAGAAACTTCTATAATTTGTTTTAACGTGGGCATATGTCTCTTAGAAAATAAAGGAGCGGCAAGGTGAAATTTATGAGGTTCGTAACGTATTTGTGTTTCGAATGAACAGCAACAAAACTCTAAACTTCAACTAAGACTATACGTCTGGTAGAAAGAAATTTTAACCTGTAGATATATGTGATTTATGAAAAATACCTGCGCGAAACATTATTATATTTATAACGAGGACTTTGTATGCACGAGCGCAATTCAATGCATTGTACGTGAAAATGAGTTAATATGCTTCTGAAAAAGGAGACTTGGGGTGAAAATATCCATAAAAACGCAGCTTTTAATTGCAATATTTTGAATATGATTATTATATTTCACATTTTGAAACTGCAAGTAAAATTTTACTACATATACAGACAAAACTTTTCCTAAAATTGTAAATTGAAATTTAAAATAAATGTCATAGTCCTTGTTTGCATATCGCTTAAATGATAGAGAAAAAAATTCAATTCTAAAATTGATACAAGAACTTGATGTGATGATATAAGGTTACGGTCAACTTAGTACATATGTTTCAGCAGTACTGTGTGACATCGCAGTTTTTATATCTAGGGCTTCATTAATTAAAGATGCTTAGTAGATATAATTATATTACAAAATTGCATTGAAGCTTCAGTAGTTACAAGTAATTTCCTTTTAACCCACAATGCGTAACTAAATTAATTATGAGTCCACTTTTATGTAACTTCATCTCCTAATTAGTAATTATTAGCATGAATTTACTAATTATTCTTTATTTGTTGTAGGTTGACATAGATGTTTGGATTATTGTCAATATTGGCTAACGTTACTTCCTGGAACCAGCTGACGGGGTATTAATAATTACTTATACTCGGTAGGGGACATTACTCTGTATGGGACGCATAATATATTATTGAATTAAATTAGTTGAATTATGCTGCATTGTTCATCAGTGTCTGAACTAGACTGCAGGAAATCATTAGGAAATATTTATTAAGAAGCTTCGCAGTGGAGGAGAAATACATGCGCTTAATCATAGTTGATGCTGATCATGAGAAGTTTACACGCTGATTATATAAATTGTATGTATCAAGAAGGAATAGATTGTGGAATTAAATAAAATGAAGATGGAAAATATAAGTAATTGTACTTTGACAACGATAAATGAACATGGAGAAACGATTTGTTATGAGAGTGAGACTGAAACTTTGAACATGGTAAAAACAGCAATCGTTGCATTATTTCTTATTTTCATATTCCTGGCAAGTGTTATCGGGAACATTTTAGTATTTTTGGTGTTTTGTAAGAAACCCGCATTGTTGACAATTTCAAACCGATTTATTTTGAATTTAACAATCTGTAATTCACTAAATACCATTGTAATCATGCCTTTCATGTTTGTGACTATGATTGCAGAAGTTTGGATGTTTGGATATATTTGGTGCAAAGCTACAGGATTTATTATGAACACTATATTTGCAGCAAGTACTTTAACATTAGTGGCAATTTCAATCGATCGGTATTGCGCTGTAGCAACGCCTTTACATTATACTATGAAAATAACTAGAAAACGAGCTTTGCTAATGACGATTTCTGTTTGGATAGTTGCTGTCGTTTTGTCATCTCCACCACTGTTCGGATGGAACGAATATGTTTTTCAATCAGACAAAGCATCGTGCACTGTGCTATGGGCAACGCCTTCGAAATGGGACAAATTTTACACTTTGTTTCTTGTTTCTGTGTCGTTTGCATTACCATTAATAGTTATCTTATGGGGTTATATTATAATATTTAGAGCTGCAAGAAACAATAGCGAAAGAACAAGACGCAACAGTGTTATACCATCCAATCTGATTGAAGATTTGTCGCAGGTGCCCTTGAAAGACGACCGCAGACGTTATTGTGGCATGTCAAGGTCATGTAATATGCCTATTTTGCTTCGACGTCGTAGTTCTAGTTCCAGAACACTTCCGTTGTTATGGAAACGTGACGAATGGAAAACTGCATTGACCAGTTTTCTTGTTGTTTTTACTTTTGTTATATGTTGGTTGCCATATTTTATCATTATCATACTTGAATCAGTGCTAAATAATCCAAAAAACATTCCAGCGGAAATCGAAACTGTGTCTATTTTACTAGCCATGTCTAGTTGTGCAATAAATCCACTTGTGTATGTGTTCAGGAACAAATCAGCAAGACAAGAACTCAAGTTTGCTTTAAAACTACAACGCCGACAAGAATTTAACGAGTCTAGGCGAGGGAGCACGTGTACCATGTTAAGAGATGGTATCATCAGACAAGGCAGTACGGAATCGGATATAATTCTTGAGAAACCATTACATTTGTCTGCTACAAACACAACTCTGACTTCTCTTATAAGCGAGAAGGAGCAAACGCAAAATCGCATGTAATTGTATAAGATACTAATTTATTTATGAAATTCTAGTCAATCGCATTTATTTTACTAATAGTCCCTTGTCCTTACTTTATTTTTCATTTGACGTTAAACAAGCACATGCAAATCAATTTATCAACCTTTATTATTAATTATTTCAATGGCCACTAGCATTATTTTGTCAAAGTCCGTTTCACAGTCAAATTCTCTGCCGTATATACTCTAGACTGTAATGAAAATTCTGTATTAAGAACGCAATTATAAATCAAAATAAGTAATCCTGATGCAAACCTATGTGTGCCTTTCCCAGTGTTGTGATTGTTCATCATTTTCATCACGAATGCATATTGTTTTTGTCACAAAGTCCTCTCGAACAGGAAGAAATGTGCCCACATAATTTTGTTTCCTTTTACGAGGGATTTGTTTAGCAACGTTGTACATGTTAACATACTTTTCATATTTTGAAATGGCACAGTTGTTTGAATTATTATAAAGTTAATGGTTGTAGAAATACAATATTACAAATTATCCTAATGCAAAATGAAAGGACATTTTCAGTCTAGGGCTGTATAATTTGATAAGCGTAATAACGCTTTGAATCTGCAAAGCCACATTGAAAAAATCACATGATAATGTATTAAACCAGTATTTGTCACTGTTTGTTTTTAATGATTATGTGGCTTCAACGCATTTACACATTTAAGCATGGCTTTTATGATTTTTTAAGTGTGGCTTCGACGATTTCTTAAATCATGTTTATTGATATCTTTTAAGACGTCTTATAAATATTGCGGTATTGATAAAAAAAACAAATTGAATGCTGAGCAATTTTTATTAGTGTTTGGCTTATCCGTTAAAAAAACTAAAATACTATATCACCTAGTTTATACGTAAATACGAAACCCACGCCCGCTCATGCGAAAATTGTCAAGTAAAAGATTCACAGTAATTTTGATATAACATGTACAAAGATGTAATTCCAGGAAGAAAAGCCAACATTATTCCATTTTTAATATCAAAGGTGTTTTTTGTGTATTTGTTTAATATCAATTATGTAAAACAATCAAATTGTTGACCAATGTATTATCTACATATCTAACATGATCTAATTTGATATTCAATTATTATTTTTATACTTTTTTACATCATCTATTTTACAAGCGATTGTTCGTCCATCATTGAATCATTGATTTTTGTTAACTTTCTATAGCATATAAATTTGTAAACACGATTTATTCAAACGGTACTGTAATAATTTAACTCTGTGACGCCCAATATCTTATTTTGACATTGAACATTTTATAGAGACAGCAGTCCATCAACATTCTGTTTTAAAATTAGACACAAAAAGATGAACGACTAAAAAGTTAACTTTGCACATGATACAGCACGATCCTCGACAAATTGTTACTGAATTATAGGATAAGCAGACAGAAAATGTGAGAACATGCACTAGTTTAAGATATATTTGTAGATTTTCAAAGACAATCACTGACTGTCCCTTAATTAGTTGGAAATTATTTTATTTTTAACACATTAAGATATTGAAAAACCGTTTGACATACACTATTTGTTATGCTGTTTGTTAATCATACCAAAGGATTTTTTTTGTGAAATATTGAACGAAACGACAAAAAATATTGCTATAGAAAGTTTAACGTGCAGGTCTTAAAAATGGCTTTAAAGTAAAACAAAACACCAAAAAACAACACCAAACAACCCACAATATTTAACAGTTTAGTATAATTCATTAAATTCGGAAAGACTGTATTAAGCTCATCATTTAAATGTCATCCTTTAATATTTTTATAACGATCTGTTTAAAATTCAAATCAGCTTGTTTTATAAATAATTCGCCGTTTCAGAAAGTAAACCCTTTCATGGGTATAATTTCATTACTTTGTAGTACCCTTAGATGTAAAGGAGTTTCTTCCATTGGAAGAATTACTTTTCTTTTGCTTTCGGGTGTTTTTAACCAATCACAACGGTTTGGTAATGCTTTTTAAAAATATTTCCCAGAATGCATCACATTCTTAACAGGCAATTTCAAGGAGCTGGACGATATAGACACTTGCTGTTCAATAAGAAATTAATTAATAAACAAGTTTTCAGTGTAAATAGAAGCCATTTTTAAGATTTGTTTGTTCATTATCATAGAATCACTCATTATTGTTTTAGAGGGTATTATTACAGAAAGAGTAATTTTACTGTATTTTGAAAAGAAAGAATTCATTGACTCATTCTCATGTTGGATCTCAGAGTGTTTTATAATCAAATATAATGGTTGATCGTAAATGTAATTTGTATTGAATTTTGTAAAATTGAATCCGTTTAGTGTAAACGATTTGGAAACGCAATACGTTTTTTTGCTTTTACAACTGTTCGAAGACTTCAAAACTTTGAATTTGAGAATAATTGATTTTTTTTAGTGGCTGATTTAAAGCATTATCAGCATTTTTTAAAATGTACTTTTAGAATGAAACATATTATGAGTGTGGCTTTAGCCTAGTTAAATATACATTTAAAACTCCTAGACTATAATTATCAAACGGGATTTATTTTGCTACCAGACTCTGTGGTATTGATATTATCACTTGATACGCAGTTAGAGGCTAAATAAACAGTCTTGATATACGACTGTTTCCGGTATTCTTGGAAGACAGTAATCATAATTTGATATGTATTAATTAGGTTACGATGATATAAGAATAATTACACGCAATTAATAATTTTATCAGATCACATCGGACATTTCCATATTGTACACACACGGCATGTCTGAAAGAAAAATGAAGTAACCTTACGTTTATGTGCTAATTGAGATTGATAGAAACTGGAGAAGGTAAATGTTTAAAGAGTGCTGTTAGTTATTCAGGATACGCACCGAAATATTTTTTCGGAGATAAAGCTTTAACATTTTTTTATGTGATTTAATCTGAATTGATCACAATTTAAATGAATTTTGATGTTAATTTCACATTTCTATTTTAATAAGTCGATAGTACTATATGATGTCTAGACATACATTTTTAATACATAGTACTACAATATTTCAAAACCAAAACATGATTTCGAGAACATATATGTGAAAGTGAACACTGATGATTTTACAAGAATCGAATTAAGAGCGTACATGTACATGTATGAAACCACTGATTAGGCTTTTTTGTATGCATGAATGGGCATTTTTTTAAAAATCCAGTGTTCATTATTGCATATGTGTTCCAGAAAGCTGGTAGCATGTTTCTTACAATATATACAGTATTGATCATTATCATATTTATCTGACAGTAATACTCATCTGGATGTACAGTGAAACCTGTTTAAACCGAACCATTAAGGGACTTGAGGTTTTGTTCGGTTTTGGCCGATATTCGGTTTTATCAGGTTCACAACGCATACAATTTGATATTACGGTGCTTTATTAATAAATTGTTCGGTTTATACAGGTTTTCGGTTTCTGCAGGATTCGGTTAAGTCAGGTTTCACTGTACCTGATATATATCAAAATTACTGAAGAAATAATATGTTGTTGTATTCCATTTAACAGATACACTATATTAAGATATTTGTTAGCTTATGATATTATATACGTTGATTTATGTTGCTTGTGATTACTGTAAAACGGGTGAAATTGATGATTGTTTTTTCTTTTTTATCAAATAATAAATTATTTATATGTTTACCTTGACTTTTCTATTGATATATTTACATAAAATATCGACTTAACTGCAAAAGCAAAAAAAAAAAAAAAAAGACACACCAAAAAAAACCCAACTCCAACCTCGCTGCCATCTGTCCTTATACGAAGCAAGCAATTATACTTCTGATTTTATATCAAAGTTATTATTATATTATTGTTCTGTATAGCCACAACCCAATCCTCGGTTGTGACGTCACCGTATTAAACCTTCAAGTTAATATTTACCATCAGCATTACAACGGCGCCATATAGTTCAAGCTAGATATTCGAACTTTTCTAGAGCAACTGAGATCACTCTCAGTTTTTGATCGGATTAGTTTTGATAAGTCCTTAGTTTGATTCTGTTGTGTAAAAAACAGTTGTTTGCCGAGTTATTTTTTGGTTTTCTTTTCGACTTATGATTGTTTACTGTTTCTTTGTTCTTTACTGTGCAACAAGGTAAAGCACTTTTGAGCGGTGTTCACATATTGAGTTAGCAGTTACTTGCTCACTCAAAAAATATTAATCCGACTTATGAGCTAGGAACAGTATATCTAGGTTGTCGATGAATGTCATAAAAAAATAGAAATAATATGCTAACAATTCAAACATTAATAGAAAAATTGCAGACAACTATCATACATGTAACACAAGGACAAAAGGAAGAAAAAAAGAAAAATAAACAGACACATGTTGACTTGAACTGCGCAGTACAAACGATAGAAAAACACTCAACTTACCAAAATCTTAGATGAACTCTTTTGCTTGGTAAAGATAAGAACCTCAAATAAAGTAACAACCATTTAGCCATGGCGTTGTCAGTTTGTTTTAGATTTATGAGTTTGACTGTCTCTTTGGTATCTTTCGTCCCCCTTGTGAAGCGTGAGTATGGAGATAAGGCACTACATGATCTGTTTTAATGTAACAGAAACCGAACGGCAAAATTAATCTATAGAACTCTTGAATATCGATAAGCTCTAAAAGGTAATTATTAGAACTTGTTAAACGCTTTTAATCTGAAAGATAGTGATTTAAGGCGCACATATATATATAAATGTAAAATAACTAAAATACCGAACTGTAAGGGATATTTAAAGTCCTATACAAAAAGGCAAATACAAAATCTCAAACACATCGAACGAATGGAAAACAATGTCGCATTCCAAGCTTGGTATACAAATGTAAGCATAACTTTATGTAGAAAATGATGGATTACACCTGGGTTTCAAGCTATCTAAACCTCTTACATGGACATGTATGACAGTCACACATAATGTCATTATACTGACGACAATCAGTTAACAAAACAAATAGACATTATACCACATCTTCATATACCTATATCATAGGTAATAGGATAAAAACTTGGGGTACAGCAATCAACATTGTAATGTAATCTTAACCACTATTTAAAACATAATTAGTCCAACAAAAAACCCAGCATAAGGCTTAAAGCCAATTATACACTATGTATAAAGACAAAGTACATGAGCAAAAATGAAAGACAAAAGTATAAAATTGACCATGGTAGCACAGTAACACAATTCTACATATATAACCAGTTATCAAAGATCAAAGTGAGGAGCCCAACAAGTTGTGTCAAATACGGCTATGGTTATCTTTACCTGGAATACGAAAATCCTTAGTATTTTCAAAAAAGAATTCTTTTGTCAACAGGAAATTTATAAAAATGACCATATAATTGATATTTATGGGTACGAAACTTCCACCAGCAGTGGCATCGACCCAGTGATGTTAACAGCTAACAAAGGGATATTTACCAGGCCTTTAATTTACTACGCCAGACGCGCGTATCGTCTATATTAGACTCATCAGTGACGCTCAGATCAAAATAGTTATAGTTATCAAAAGAACAAGTCGTTGAATAGCATTGGCTCATCAACTCTCTGCTTATCTGTTTAATTGAGACATGGAGCTGGCAAGTCAGTAACTGCTAGTAATTCGTAATTTATTTATGTATCATTGTCATTTTATTTAGTTTTTTGTTACCTATTCTGACATCGGACTCGGACTTCTCTTAAACTGAGTTTTACTGTGCGTATTGTTGTATGTTTGTTTTTTTCTACATTTGATAGAGGTAAAGGGGGATGGTTGAGGTCTTACAACATTTTTTTTACCCCGCAAATTTTTTTGGCAGTCAGGAGATTCTGGCAATTGTAAGCCTTCAAGTTGAAAGACTTTTAATTTATATATTTCGGAGTTCAGAATGACGACTATTATTCCTTTCTAGAATTTGACTATACTTTTTGGACCAATCTAATTGAAATGTTGATCTCTGATTACGTTATACTGCATGCAGTATAACGTAATCAGAGATCAACATTTCAATTAGATTGCTTTTTGGACCTTTTGGATTATAGCTCTTCATCCTTTATATAAGCTTTGGACTTCAAATATTTTGGCCACGAGCATCACTGAAGAGACATGTTTTGTCGAAATGCGCATCTGGTGCAACAAAATTGGTACCGTTGATTTTATTACTACCACTGGGTCGATGCCTCTGCTGGTGGACTATTAGTCCCAAGGGTATCACCAGCCCAGTAGCCAGTACTTCGGTACTGACATGGAAAATACGGATTTTTTGTGTTATTAAATTGGCTGTTACAAAATATTAGAAATTATTATAAATTAAGGAATGTATCTCCCTCATACAAAGCTCTGATTCCTTTCTAGAATTTGACTATACTTTTTGGACCTTTTGGATTATAGCTCTTCATCCTTTATATATATAAGCTTTGGATTTCAAATATTTTGGCCACGAGCATCACTGAAGAGACATGTTTTGCCGTAATGCGCATCTGGTGCAACAAAATTGGTACCGTTGATTTTATTATGACTGAACTATTACACATTTTTGAGATCAGCTGAAACACGCCTCCGGTTTCCGATTTTTTTCTCGCTGTTTTGAAGAATCATTGGTAATAGTCAGCTGGTTTTTGCTCTTTGGTCCGGTTGTTGTCTCTGTTTCTATTCTTAATTTTATCATACGCTTAAATATTTCATAAATCATGAACAAAACTGTACTCATTAACAGTGTTAATGTTTTCAAATATGATTATGACATGTTGAATTGCTTCGATAAATTTGCAATACAATGGACTTAAAAAAAAGGATTTTTGTTTTTTTGATTTTCCTATTGTAACAATTTTCAATATATCCAGACATCATAACATAAAATTTTAATGCACGATGTACAACCTATCATTGTGAACAAAGCGGAATGACGTCAATACTAGAATTCGAACACTCAGTACAAATTGTCAGACATGAACTGATAATTTTTTTTAACAGTTTGGTCTCAGTGCAGGTTTTTGTATTTTAGCTTGTCGATTGTAATGTTTTTAATTTTAGGAAAAACTGAATAGTCACTAAAACGTATCGGATAAATATTAAATGATTGTTAACTATATATCCTGACACCAATAACATTTTAAGTAGACATAGTGTACAATTTAGGGGCCAGCTGCAGTCCGACTCCGGCTGCAGATTTTGCTCGCTGCATAATGGAGACCCCATCGATTGCCTTCGGCTATTTTCTGCTACTTGGTGGGGTTGTTGTCTCCTCGACAAATTCCTAATATCCATTCTCATTTTCATTTTACAGATTTTCCCAACATACATGTTTATTAGGCCACACCAATTTAATTTCTTGTTCTACGGATTTTTGGATTTCCAAAATTTGGGGCGAGCGAGCGATTTGAAAATTTGAATAAAAAGATATTTAACTTTGAAGTTTTTGAGGCGAAGCTTGAAAAGTAAAGGCGAGCGATTATAATTTTTTTTGTAAACATAAAATAGTATGTTTTGACTTGATTAAAACTTGATTTATCACTTGTACTCTGACATTTCTTCAATTTCTGAAGTATTTTTTCCCTGCTCACCAAGAAATAATTAAATCTGGTCTATGCATGTGTGACTGACAATGAGACAATTCTCCAACCAAGTCATAATAAGTTTGGGGGCAACCCCTTAATGTTATAAATATCCCTTTTACATGTTTTTATGAGGGATCAATATAAGTTAAAACCTATTTGTTTGTACAAAGAGGCTCATATTTTCTCAAAGAACTATATCTCTATCTGGTATTAAACGGTCAAAATGTGTCCAAGAATTTTGTAATATTCTTGGACTTTAACCATGTTCAATTAACAAATTTACTTTAACAGTTTAAAGTATTCTTCAAAATATGTGAACCCCTCTTTTAGAAAAAGTTGTTTAAATTATGATGTAACTCTCCTCTTTTTTAGTACAAAATTCTAAGTTGTCAAAGGTTTTGTATAAAAGAACTATTCAAATCCTTGGTATTTCTATGTTCTTTCGTACATCAGTAAAATGACCCCTTGTCTGAGGGAGGGTTGTTCTCAACCTGATAATAAAAAACACAGGTCAAAGTACGGCCTTTTACACAGGGCTTTGATACAGACCGAACAGCAAGCTATAAAGGACCCCAAAATTATAAGCGTACACAATTTGAACAGGCAAACCAACGATCTAATTTATATATCCAAACGGGAAAATACCAATGAACACAATCAACAAACGATAATCATAACTGCTGAACGACAGGCCCCTAAATCAATCAGGACAGGTGCATAAACATGCAGCAGCTATGGATAATTTTGTTTCGCCAGCATACAATATAATTGCAGTTGAAGGCAAATCCTTCAAAAGTTCTTTGTACTTTATTCTAACAACGAACATTTTTTTATAGGGAATATAAGTAAGGGGGAAAGAAATCATTATTTTGTTCTTTACAGGTATCTCGCTGTTAAAAATTTATATAGGAGTACCGTCCCACTTTCGATAAATAAGTTTCATGCTGAGACAAATTTTCTCACAGATATTTACAGTGTGTTGGGGTGCTTTTATGTTTAAAATCGTTATATACAAGGTAGAATGTGATTTTTAAAAACAAATGTTGATATCTTTTTATGATATTTACAAAAAAACCGGCGTGGGAAATGAACATGATTCCATATCCGGATGCGGGAAGCGGGAATATGAAAAAAAAATAAAAAAAATCTGTTTTGAAAAAAATAGGTGCAGGCGGGTCCGTCGAACAAGGAATCAAATTGGTGTGGCCTTAGTTGAAAGATACAACGCATCTTTCCTATCAAGTATTTAACACTGCCATTAAGAAATAATTATATGTTTTGCTCGCCTAGTCTACATGATCTTTTAAGCATTTGTTTTGCGCCTATTCCAAGTCAGTAGCCTCTGGCCTTATAGTCTTGTGAGATTTTTAATTTTAGTTCAATATATTTCGGAGTTTAGAATGAAATTTTTAACACTCAACAAGTACACAATTTATTTAGGGCTAGTTGATTTTCTCGCTATGTTAATGACCCGTTTGTTGATTTCGGCTGTATTCTACTTTTTGGTCGGGCTGTTGTCTCTTTGACACATTCCCCATTTCCATTCTTAATTTCATTGTCTCAACTTTGCGTTATGACAGGGCAATATACTGTAGTAGAAACTACCAACCTTTCCGTAGTACCTAACATTATCCACAGTTTTGGTGGTGTTCGTGTAAGGTCATTTTCTAAGGTTACGAAGTGATTGTGGTCTTTTAATCATATTTGAGGTTTTGCCTATACGTTGTCAGTTTTTCTTCGATTTTTAATTTCCTTTTGTAAAATCCGCGTGTAAGTACTATGAATTCATTTTTGATACCAATTTTCGTGGATTTCGTGGCAACAGGCGAACCACGAAATTCAATGTTCAACAAACACCGGATTTTATATAGGCTTGTATGCAGATTTTGGCAAAACCACGAAATTAAATATTCACGAACATGTAAATTTTTCTCAAACCCCAAAAATTGGTACCCACGAAAATAAATGAATCCACAGTATCACGACGATTTTTCCCAGATGAGTTCTTCAGTTTTAAAGATGGTATTATATCATATAAGATCAAGAAAACAGTAACGACTGAAGTCTTACTGATTCGTACAAAATGAATTGACTCGATCAACATATAATAAAGACGCCAATTTGTTTTTATGCCGAATGACATAATGATTTCCAAATATAATTATTCGTGAACAATTTTTTATCAACTCAATAATATCTTCTGATATGATATTTAAAAAATATTTGTTAAATATACTTGCAATAAATCACATCGGTCAGCGATTTGAAAAAAAAAATTAAAAGAGGGACGAAAGATACTAGAGGGACAGTCATACTCATAAACTGTCAACACAATGGCTAAAAATGTAAAAGACAAACAGACAAACAATAGTACACATGACACAACATAGAAAACTAAAGAATAAACAACACAAACCCTACCAAAACTAGGGGTGATCGCAGGTGCTCCGAAAGGGTTAAGCAGATCCTGCACAACATGTGGCTAATGTCGTGTTGCTTATGTGATAAAAAATCCGGTAAATAGTCTTATTCGGTAGGTAAAACTTGCATACAATGAAAGGAATTTGAAAAACCTGAAAAACTTACATATAAGATGACCATTGTACATGCCTATCTGGTTTATTGAATTTATATACTGCCATAATTTTGATAACACATTATAATCATTCTTCTCTGTTTACAGCTGGTTTTCTTAGGTGATCGTTTGTCAGAAGGTACCTCTGTAAAAAGATGAATTGACCTATAATTGATACATAGAAGTACACATATTAACAATATGCCAATCATTATTCGCAAATATTTATCACAGCAATCAAAATATGTTTGATGGTTTGCTGTTGTGTTTGGTTAAAATTTCTAAAATATAATAATCTATCAATCTATAGTTAATATCTATTCCGGAAAATGTACAAAAATGTAGTTATATAATTATCAATATTTTTTAATTCATAAACTGACAAAAGTTTGAATTGAGTTATCACAGGATATTATTTTAGTTTCGATTGTGCATGTTTGAATGAATACTAAATTGCTATACGCTATTACGTATAAAAATAAAATATTTCAGTAATTCAGGAGAATTAAAACATAAGTTCAAAACTTTATTTCACTACGTCAATTTAGAATATGGTAAATTTGCGTATTCATTTTTGTATAGATGTAAGACCATATGCCACATAAGTATTAAAGCAACGATGAACGTATTTCGAACGACGTCTTACACAACTGTCAATTTTAAATAGATAATTTTATTTTTTATGACTTGTTTGTAATTTTACGCAATGAAAGTGATAAGGATTTATTTAATGTTTGAACTTTTAACCAGACATTGAACTTGTATATGCATTTGTTGTTGGTTTATTGTGTTTTATTATATATAAAGTTATAGTCGAGCTTTGTGCTTTTCCTGTGCTGGTTTTCATTAAATGTTCTTTTATTTCATTTATCGAGATTTTAGAAATTGTGATTTCAATGCCCACATACGTTTAACATATTGTGATTTTAAAACTTGGTCTAAACAATTCCTGTGATGAAGACTTGCGTGTGGTGTGCGCTTATTTTAAAAAAAACTAAGAACATAAACAGGTGCACTAATGAACAATGTTAATATTTTAAAACTATGAATATGAAATGCTGAATGGTTTGGATATTTTCGATTTACCAGAAGTTACGATGATCTGAATTGTAAATCGATAAATGTCGTCTACGGATTAGAGTGCAACCTTTGCGGCTTGGTATACGTCGGTGAAACGAAAGGAAGGCTAAACATACGTATGTGCGGTCATAGATCAGACATTAACCTCAATGCTAACGACATTCTATACCAGCATTTCAATCAGCCCGATCATTCCATCGTTTCTATGACAGTTCGAATTATTGAAAAAAATATACCATAGCTCGAACAATCCTAATCTTTCAACGACTCTCCGTAGACAAAAAGAAGACTACTGGATTAGACAATTGGGAACTGCAACACCGTATGGCTGCAATGACAAAATTGATGGTATAGGTATTCTATCTAGTCCTTCGTGTAACTCGGTGAATGTGATGAATATTTTCAACTCGACTCCTCGACGTAGACGTAGTCATGGCCATCGTCATTATACATCACCCTCTCTGCATGATGTCTCTAGTAATGACTTGTTGCCATGCATACAAAAACCGTTAGGTATTCATCACATTCGCACGAAACTTTATTCATTACCCCTTTCAAAACTTCATTCTCTGTTCAATTTATGTTTGGAATCCACTGTAACAAACCCTCATTCAAACCAATACAAACTACAAGCTATAATTTCGGATATTGCTAGTCACAGACTTGTCAAGCCAGTTCGCATTGGAAAAGATGAAATAGAGAAAAGATCTTTTCTAAATCTTTCCTTTGCCAACAAAGGTCTCGATGGCGTCAACCTAGGCAATATCCTTCATCATAAATTAGTTCAATCGAAAATACCTCCTTATTTCAAAGACCAGTCTGTACCAATAATTTCTTATACCTATACCAAACCTATTGCAACTAAAATTTTCAATTACAAACGCGTTTTGCAGGATCTCGATATTGACGACTTCAAGTCTAAACCTCCTGATTGCACTTGTGCTAGTTCCCAATTCACATATAATCCTGCTGGCCACGTTATTACCGGTGACCTTAACATTGTTAATAACACTTCTCTACGAAACGTGTTATCGAAAGGTCCGAAATATCGTGAGTCTAAATCCATCAATTGGAAACACAACTTTAAAATTTTGATGGATTCAGTCGAGGATTATGCCAGGCAATTGGCTAAGCGCGAGAAGGAAGACGTAGACACTCTATCCGAATGGATTAAGGCAGTGAGGTCGTTAATACAAATCAGAATTAAGAAACTGAATGGGTCCATCAATGCCCATGCTACGTCAATCTTCAAAGATCCAAATGTTGCTAAACACCTATCTGACCTCCATGATGAATATGTTGTTGTCCCCGCAGACAAAGCCCCAAATAACATCGTTTTTATCTGTAAAAGTCATTACATTAATTGCTTGATAAACGAATTAGGTATAGACAATTCACTTGGAAACCCAACATATACCCTCACGACACTTACCAAAGAGGAAATCCTGGATAATCATAGGTCTGTTCTTTGTTCCTTTGGTATTTCAACCAAAGATGAAGAACTGGATCTTCCTTCACTGTATTGGATACCTAAACTACATAAGTGTCCTTACAAACAACGGTATATTGCTGGGTCTTCCAAGTGCTCCACGAAACCCCTTTCTAAATTATTAACATCCATTTTATCAGCAATCAAAGACGGGCTTCAAAGTTATTGTGAAACTGCCTATTCTAGAGGTGGCGTGAATCAGATGTGGATACTTAAAAATTCCAAAGATCTTTTAGAGTACATACAATCTAACTCTCTTTCATCTTGTAACAGTATTAAAACATTTGACTTTTCTACTCTTTACACAAGTATTCCACATTCCAAACTAAAAGACAAATTAAAAGAGTTGGTATTACTTTGCTTCATAAAAAAGAATGGCCAACGTAGATACAAGTATCTTGTCTTAGGGAGGGATAAATCATACTTTGTAAAGAACCATTCTGATTCAAACAAAAAATTCTCTGAAACCGATATTATCAAGATGCTTGATTTCTTGATTGACAACATATTTGGTACGTTCGGAGGACGTGTTTTTCAACAGACTGTCGGCATCCCAATGGGAACAAACTGTGCCCCTCTATTTGCTGACTTGTTTCTTTATTATTATGAGGCTGACTTCATGCAGGAACTTCTTAGGAAGAAAGATAAGAAGTTAGCAATATCCTTTAACTCTACTTTCCGCTATATAGATGACGTTCTTTCACTAAACAATTCAAAATTTGGTGACTATGTGGATCGCATCTATCCCATCGAATTGGAGATAAAGGATACTACAGATACAGTTAAGTCGGCTTCATATCTTGACTTACATCTAGAAATTGACAATGAGGGTCGGTTGAAGACAAAACTTTACGACAAAAGAGATGATTTCAGCTTTCCAATTGTGAACTTTCCATTTCTAAGTAGCAACATTCCAGCAGCACCTGCATACGGGGTATATATCTCCCAATTGATACGATATTCCCGTGCTTGCATTTCCTATCATGATATTCTTGATAGAGGGTTACTGCTCACAAGGAAGCTATTAAACCAAGAGTTCCAAATGGTGAAGTTGAAATCATCCCTTCGTAAATTTTACGGACGCCATCACGAGTTGGTTGACCGTTATGGAATAACCGTTTCACAAATGATATCGGATATGTTCCTTACGTCGTAACTACAATCCCCTTCCCTTTCATGAATTTGACCTACCGAATTAGACTATTTACCGGATTTGTAATCACATAAGCAACACGACGGGTGCCGCATGTGGAGCAGGATCTGCTTACCCTTCCGGAGCACCTGAGATCACCCCTGGTTTTTGGTGGGGTTCGTGTTGTTTATTCTTTAGTTTTCTATGTTGTGTCATGTGTACTATTGTTTTTCTGTTTGTCTTTTTCATTTTTAGCCATGGCGTTGTCAGTTTGTTTTAGACTTACGAGTTTGACTGTCCCTTTGGTGTCTTTCGTCCCTCTTTTGCAACACAATGGATTTTACTTTTTAAGGAAAATTAATTTTTATTTTTTTTATTTTCTAATTTGTAACAATTTTCAATACATCCATGCAGACATCATAACATACAATTTTAATGCACGTGGAACAATTTATCATTTAGAACAAGATGAAATGACTTCAACAATAAAATTAGATAAATATTAAATGATATTTTTCAAATAGGCTGACACCAATTTGCATGCTTTTTCTCGTAGTGAAACAGTATGATAGTGAAATAGAAAAAGTAGTGGAATATGATATTTTATAAACATGTTTCTATACTAAGTGTGATATTTAGGGACCAGCTTTAGCCCGACTCCGGATGCGGAATTTACCCGCTGTATTAGAGACCCATCGGTTGCCTTCGTCTAATTTCTGCTATTTGGTTCGTTTGTTGGCTCTTTGGCATATTCCCTATTTCAATTCTCAATTTTATTTTACAGATTTTCGCAACCTTTATATACATGTATATTAGATGAAAGTCAAAACGCAGCTTTCCTATCAATGGTTTAAAACTGTCATATCGAGGGCTTATATTGCCTTTTTTGCTCACCTGTTTCATAGGAGTATTTTAGTAATAGATTAACTTTTCATCTCTGTGTAAATTTTGTCTATGTGTCTTTTTCGACCATTTACCAACTATGTCAAAAATATATGAAGATGTTTAATCATATAAAACTAATTGTCAGTTATATGTGTACTGAACTTGACGGGTGACATTATGGTGAATCAGCAACTTTTTACTCTGCCATATCAAATAAAATTGATCCCAGTTTTGGTGGGTTATTTTTGTGGACTTGTTTGTCTTTTGTCGGCTCTCCTTTTGTACCATGCGTTTTTTGTTTCTCTTCAACCTACGATTAAACATGACTGTCGAGATGGTACCTTTTACATGTACCTATTTTTGATAACATCTCGGATTTATCATGCAGATGTTTAATTACTATTAATGTTATTAGAGGCATGTAATATTTCCCTATAACCAATATAATCAAATGTATACAGTAAAAACATCATGTACCCTTCACACGAGATCTGGAACCAGTGTTGGTTGAGTTGATGTTGTTGTCTTTTGTCGTTTTTCTTCAATTTTTGACCATGCGTTTTCAGTTTCTTTTCGATTTAGGAGTTTTGAATGAGGAACCTTGTATAAATGTTCGCATCTTGTTTTCTTAACATAAATTGTCCAGAAAATCACTCCAGTTTAAAAGATAATATGTAATCATACAAACAATGATAAATTTGATGTAAATAGATAATATATACTAACAGAACTTAAGGAACAGAATAATGTTCCTTCCTGTTTACAGCTGTTTTTTGTAAGGTGCATGTATGTCAGAACGTCACCTTTTTGAAAAGATAAATTGACCTTTAGATGATGCAGTGAAGTTAATATTAACAATATTTTAATTATTGTTTGCAAATATTTATCACAGCAATCATAATATGATTGATTGTTTGTTATTGTGTTCGGTTTCAATTTCTAAAATGTAATTATCTATCATGATATGATAAATATCTGTTCTGGAAAATACAACGAAACAATTATAAATAATTTATATTTCAGAACATCACAGGTTTTTCTTATTATAGGACATGATTTTGGGTCGATTGTGCAAGTATGGATGTAATAAGTTGATATGCGCTGATAAGTATCAAAGATGATATCCTGAAATAAAAATATAGAATACACGCATTTACAATGTTTCGTTGACAAGTTTCCCATTTCCATTCTCAATTTAATTGTCAGAACTTAGCGTAATGACGGGTGCCACTATAGAGTAGCATAATCTACTAACCCTTCCGTAAGACCTGTGATAACCCAGTTTCAGTGGGTTTTGTTTTCGACCGGTCATTGTTTGTAAGGTTACGAAGTGATTGTTGGTCTCTTAATCACCTTTCATTGCTTGTCCATACCTTGTCAGTTTCTATTCGACTTTTGACCTTTGAATTTCCCTTTGAAAAATCCGCGTCTTAGTATTATGCAAATTTTCCCCAGATGAGTTCTTCAGTTTTAATGATGGTATTATATCATACAATATTAAGAAAACATTAACGACTGAATTGACTCAACAAACAATAAAGACGCCAATTGTTTTTATGCAGACTGACATTATGATTTCCAAGAATAATTGTTCGTGCACAATTGTTTATCAACTCAATAATATCTTCTTATATGATATTCAAATAATATTTGTCGAATATATTTGCAATTAATCAAATCGATCGGCAATTTTAAAAAACATTAAAAAAATTACAATACAATAAAAATACAATGAAAGGAATTTGAAAACTCGAAAAGCCTAAATATTAGAAAGCAATTTGTACATGCTTATCAGGTGTAAAGGAAAACATATTCCGACTTTGGTCTAAAATATAATTTTTCTTCTCTGCTAACAGCTGTTTTCTGTTCATTGCTTGTATGTCAGAAATTTTCTTCTGTAAAAAGATATATTGACCTTGAAATGATACAGAGAGGTAAATATTAACAATATTTCAATCATTATTCGCAAATATCTAGCACAGCAATCATAAATGATTGATAGTTTGTTATTGTGTTTGGTATCAAATCTAAAATATGATAATCTATCGATCTACGATTAATATCTATTCTTGAAAATAAAGTTAAATAATTATCTTTAATTTTTATTTCAGAAATTGAAAAAGTTTAAAACTTCTTATTACAGGATATGATTTTGGTTCGATTGTGCATGTATGCATGTATTAAGTTGTTATACGCTGATTACTATAAAAAAAAAATGAAACGTTTCAGTATTTCAAAAGAATTAAAACAATCATGATTTTTTACAAGTTTTACCAGTACATGCAATTTGTGTATTTGTATAAATGTTAAACCATATGCCAAATAAGTATTTAAATGATGATGAACGTACTTCAAAGGGCATATCTTACACAACTGTCAATTTTAAACAAATAATTTATTTTTATGGCTTGTTTGTTATTTGACGCAATGAAATGAATCAGCAACTTTTTACTCTGCCATATCAAATAAAATTGATCCCAGTTTTGGTGGGTTATTTTTGTGGACTTGTTTGTCTTTTGTCGGCTCTCCTTTTGTACCATGCGTTTTTTGTTTCTCTTCAACCTACGATTAAACATGACTGTCGAGATGGTACCTTTTACATGTACCTATTTTTGATAACATCTCGGATTTATCATGCAGATGTTTAATTACTATTAATGTTATTAGAGGCATGTAATATTTCCCTATAACCAATATAATCAAATGTATACAGTAAAAACATCATGTACCCTTCACACGAGATCTGGAACCAGTGTTGGTTGAGTTGATGTTGTTGTCTTTTGTCGTTTTTCTTCAATTTTTGACCATGCGTTTTCAGTTTCTTTTCGATTTAGGAGTTTTGAATGAGGAACCTTGTATAAATGTTCGCATCTTGTTTTCTTAACATAAATTGTCCAGAAAATCACTCCAGTTTAAAAGATAATATGTAATCATACAAACAATGATAAATTTGATGTAAATAGATAATATATACTAACAGAACTTAAGGAACAGAATAATGTTCCTTCCTGTTTACAGCTGTTTTTTGTAAGGTGCATGTATGTCAGAACGTCACCTTTTTGAAAAGATAAATTGACCTTTAGATGATGCAGTGAAGTTAATATTAACAATATTTTAATTATTGTTTGCAAATATTTATCACAGCAATCATAATATGATTGATTGTTTGTTATTGTGTTCGGTTTCAATTTCTAAAATGTAATTATCTATCATGATATGATAAATATCTGTTCTGGAAAATACAACGAAACAATTATAAATAATTTATATTTCAGAACATCACAGGTTTTTCTTATTATAGGACATGATTTTGGGTCGATTGTGCAAGTATGGATGTAATAAGTTGATATGCGCTGATAAGTATCAAAGATGATATCCTGAAATAAAAATATAGAATACACGCATTTACAATGTTTCGTTGACAAGTTTCCCATTTCCATTCTCAATTTAATTGTCAGAACTTAGCGTAATGACGGGTGCCACTATAGAGTAGCATAATCTACTAACCCTTCCGTAAGACCTGTGATAACCCAGTTTCAGTGGGTTTTGTTTTCGACCGGTCATTGTTTGTAAGGTTACGAAGTGATTGTTGGTCTCTTAATCACCTTTCATTGCTTGTCCATACCTTGTCAGTTTCTATTCGACTTTTGACCTTTGAATTTCCCTTTGAAAAATCCGCGTCTTAGTATTATGCAAATTTTCCCCAGATGAGTTCTTCAGTTTTAATGATGGTATTATATCATACAATATTAAGAAAACATTAACGACTGAATTGACTCAACAAACAATAAAGACGCCAATTGTTTTTATGCAGACTGACATTATGATTTCCAAGAATAATTGTTCGTGCACAATTGTTTATCAACTCAATAATATCTTCTTATATGATATTCAAATAATATTTGTCGAATATATTTGCAATTAATCAAATCGATCGGCAATTTTAAAAAACATTAAAAAAATTACAATACAATAAAAATACAATGAAAGGAATTTGAAAACTCGAAAAGCCTAAATATTAGAAAGCAATTTGTACATGCTTATCAGGTGTAAAGGAAAACATATTCCGACTTTGGTCTAAAATATAATTTTTCTTCTCTGCTAACAGCTGTTTTCTGTTCATTGCTTGTATGTCAGAAATTTTCTTCTGTAAAAAGATATATTGACCTTGAAATGATACAGAGAGGTAAATATTAACAATATTTCAATCATTATTCGCAAATATCTAGCACAGCAATCATAAATGATTGATAGTTTGTTATTGTGTTTGGTATCAAATCTAAAATATGATAATCTATCGATCTACGATTAATATCTATTCTTGAAAATAAAGTTAAATAATTATCTTTAATTTTTATTTCAGAAATTGAAAAAGCTTAAAACTTCTTATTACAGGATATGATTTTGGTTCGATTGTGCATGTATGCATGTATTAAGTTGTTATACGCTGATTACTATAAAAAAAAAAATGAAACGTTTCAGTATTTCAAAAGAATTAAAACAATCATGATTTTTTACAAGTTTTACCAGTACATGCAATTTGTGTATTTGTATAAATGTTAAACCATATGCCAAATAAGTATTTAAATGATGATGAACGTACTTCAAAGGGCATATCTTACACAACTGTCAATTTTAAACAAATAATTTATTTTTATGGCTTGTTTGTTATTTGACGCAATGAAATATTAAGAATATATTTTATGATTGAACTTTTGAACCAGACATTGCATTTAGACATTTATTATTCGTATTTGTGTTGTGCTATTTATTATATGGTTTTGTAAGAGGTCATTGCTTTTCATGCACTTATTTTTATGGTATATACGTAAACGAAGATGTGGCATGATTTCTTATGAGATAACACTTCCAGAAACCAAATGACACAAGAATTATTAGTTAGTAGGTCACCTTATAACAGCATTCAACTATCAGCTGAGTATATACCGCATAGTCAGCTTTAATAGGCCCCGAAATCTCCATTTTAAAACAATGCAAACAAGAAGATTTCCGGCCTTACTATTGTACATGAAAATGACCGATGATCAAGTATGTAATACCGCAATAAACGACAACCACTGAGTTACAGGGTCCTGACATAGATCTTGACTATGTTCTTTTATACATATTATTTAATCTACAATAGGGCTGAGATTTAAAATAAACAAATTTACTTCCCCTCAGTTTCATTTGCCTGTCTTAAGTAGACCGAATTCCTCCACACAAAAAAAAAAAACCGCCCCCCCCCCCAAATAGCCAACAATGCTGAATAAGGCGTTAAACACTTACAATCATTTTAAAATGTCTAAATGAGAAATCTCGTTGGTAGTTTTCGTGTGTCATATCTAAAAGTTAAAGAATGTTTTTAGAGTAAAGATTTGGATATTACTGATAGTTCTTTTTACTATTTCTGTTAAGTTTGTTTTTAACTCACTGCATCAGGAGTGTCCGATGAAATGTTTAATAACCAAACATAAGAACAGCTAAACGACAAAAAAAAGAACATGAAAAGAATAACTAAATTCATCTGAGGTCAACTTTGTCAGAGGGAGTTTGAACTACGTTCTTTGAAATAAAATACCATAAAATCTATATACGGTGGATTTTAGAAAAGTATTAACTATGTCAGTTTCGAAACCCTGGGAAATGAGCCGGTGATAGCCCTTGGCATGAACAGTCTACCGGGTGTGTTATCGACCAAGAGCTAGTCAATGAGATTAACACGTTATAATTTCCCTCCGCCCGAGGCAAATCAATATACTGTGCAGTACAGGATTAAAATTACGGTGTAAAATGTCATATTATCTTCAAATTCTTTTGTTTTCCTGAAACGTCTGGAGCAGTGACGTTATCATTTTTTATTTACTTGCATGTGTATGAAGGAAATTTTGTAACCCAGCAGATGCTAACATTAGATAAAATTTAACCTGGAAATACAATTGTGTTTTAAACGAGGAGGGATTTTGCATGCTTTAAAGACTGCATTAACACAACTGCATGTTATGTATGTCTGTACCTTGTCGGGTTGTCTTGACAATATGTTGTTAGTTGTTTTGTTTGGACGTCTATATTGTGCGTATGAATCGGGTGTTGGAGGTGGTTTGTCTTTTATCACATAAGCAACACGACGAGTGCCACCTGTGGAACAGGATCCGCTTACCCTTCCGGAGCACCTGAGATCAACCCTAGTTTTTGGTGGGGTTCATGTTGTTTATTCTTAAGTTTTCTATGTTGTGTCATGTGTAATATTATTTGTCATGTTTCCTTTTTAGCCATGGCGTTGTCATTTTGTTTTAGATTTATGAGTTTGACTGTCCCTTTGGTATCGTTCGTCCCTCTTTTGTATTGTCCAACATTATGGTGATTTTTATTATATTTTTGTTTATGTATTATTATATATGTATGCAGCATTAATGTACATGGATAGAATTAAACATTTGATATTTAACTAATGTAGAAGGTTCAATCTCCTCCCCTTTTTTCCAGATTATGACCTACCGAATCGACATCTTTCAGGTTTATACTAATATGAGCAACCCGATGGTATCAGATGCTTAAAATGATTTGCTTACCCTTCCGAAGCACCTGCGGTCACCTGCAGATCTTGATGGGGTTCGTGTTACTATGTTTTCATCATAGATACCAGGACTAAATTTAGTATATACGCCAGACGCGCGTTTCGTCTACAAAAGACTCATCAGTGACGCTTTAATCTAAAAAAGTTAAAAAGGCCAAAGAAAGTACGAAGTTGAAGAGCATTGAGAACTAAAATTCCAACAATTTTGCCAAATACAGCGAAGGTAATCTATGCCTGAGGTAGAAAAGCCTTAGCATTTCAAAAAATTCAAAAGTTTGCAAACAGTAAATTTATAAATATAATCATATCAATGACAATTCATGTCTGCACAAAAAGCACAACTGGGCTTGTGATACCCTCGGGAAAATAAATCTCACCCAGCAGTGGCATCGACCCAGTGGTTGTAAATAAACTCATCATAGATACCAGGACTAAATTAAGTATATACGCCAGACGCGCGTTTCGTCTACAAAAGACTCATCAGTGACGCTCGAATCTAAAACAGTTGAAGAGTATTGAGAACTAAAATTTCCAAACTTTTGGCAAATACAGCGAAAGTAATCTATGCCTGAGGTAGAAAAGCCTTAGTATTTAAAAAAAATCCCTTTTAAATGCGTTTTAATATTATTATTCTCTCTCTCTTTCATTTCTTTTTCTTATATGATCTTGAGTAATTGCACTTATGTCTTGGTATTCAACATATTATTTGATTATATATGAAAGTTTAATTTACTATTGAATCCATGTTTTGTAATCAGTAAGCAATATAGAATGGTTAAACCGAAGACGGAAAATGCATAAGCATGTACTTAATTCAACTATGACGTACTTATTGGTACAATATAGGTCAAGTAAAATTCCACCTGCGTTTTGTGGAGCAAATCTAAGAAGGATTTAATTGACAACTCGGTGTACTGCTGTTCCTTTTCATAAAATGTAGGTCTTATATTGAATTATAATTAAATCCTACAGGTTTTGTATTATAGTTGATATTTTAGAACTATCACTGTGCATCGTGAAATGTGAATTGTAAATAGGTTTGTGCACGATTTTGGTACAATCGTTCTGCTAGGAATAAAGGTTTTAAAATTAATATTCTTTTTTTATCTTCGTATATATATATAAATACATGTACTAAGACCACTAAGCACAGAATCAAAATTAATATAGATTAAAATGCGGATATATTATCAATTGCTTTTATTTTATTTTTGTATAATCTTTTATATATTGAATGAGAAATATGACAGTTGTTTTTAAATTCAAGTTTGAAGTGGTTGATTACGATTCGCTCGTGTATGTAACAATATTTTAGATTTTAACGAGAGAAATGTATGTATTACTGAAAAATTATTACACCAGGGTGTTCGATATCACAAACTAGTCAAAACATTTACTTAATTTTATCATCGGTATAAAGACATCATTCGTAAATATAGCTCAACATGCAGACTTCTTATACGTTCAGGTATTTCACATCCAATTTTTTATGGAAACATTCTTTATAAAGCACAAAGATGTCAGTATTCACCTCAGAAACTTACAAAACCTTTGAATAGACTTATTAAGAAGGGATATAGTTACGATACTGTTGTCAAGTCATTAAAGATTGCATATTTTGGCGTTAACATTGAGTCACTGATAAGGTCTTTGCATCGGAACTAAACACATTTTCTAAAAACAGTTGTTGGCATGACACGGGTTATGTTCTTCTCATATATGTTATGATGGTATGATATTAAACCCCTAACGAGAAGGATTGTGCCTGATGTTTATATGATGAAATCATAATATTTCTGTCAGTTTAATTGAAGTCTGGAGCTGGCATGTCAGTTAACTGCTAGTAGTCTGTTGTTATTTATGTATTATTGTCATTTTGTTTATTTTCTTTGGTTACATCTTCTGACATCAGACTCGGACTTCTCTTGAACTGAATTTTAATGTGCGTATTGTTATGCGCTTACTTTTCTACATTGGTTAGAGGTATAGGGGGAGAGTTGAGATCTCACAAACATGTTTAACCCCGCCGCATTTTTGCGCCTGTCCCAAGTCAGGAGCCTCTGGCCTTTGTTAGTCTTGTATTATTTTTATTTTAGTTTCTTGTGTACAATTTGGAAATTAGTTTGGCGTTCATTAACACTGAACTAGTATATATTTGTTTAAGGGCCAGCTGAAGGACGCCTCCGGGTGCGGGAATTTCTCGCTACATTGAAGACCTGTTGGTGACCTTCTGCTGTTGTTTTTTATTTGGTCGGGTTGTTGTCTCTTTGACACATTCCCCATTTCCATTCTCAATTTTATGCACTTTTGAGTTTGCCTTTAAATAAAGAACTTTCCGTTTTGAATTTTGCCTAGAGTTCGGATTTTTTTTTCCTGATTTTACTTTTTAAGATATAAAATTTATTCCCAAAAATATTGTTGAAAAAAGACAAATTTTTGTTTTTCATAATAATATATAAAACACTATCTTATAATATAAAAAAGTAGTTTGTGACAACCCCAGACTAGAAAAGAACAATATAATTTTAGCACAGTTAAATGAGGAAACAGTTATAAAATATCGGTTTAACCAAGCAGCATGTTTTACTTGGGATTTTATAAGTATAGGTCATGTACTGTATTTTTTTAGGTTATGTGGGATGAGTTTATATGATTATTTTAATCAAACTTCTGCTTATAGCTATATTTAATAATGTTATTTTAGTAATTTCATTTAAGTACGCTTAGACTCAAGTTTGTCGATATTCACATTAATCGATTCAAACAAGGTAACCAACAGATATCAAGAACTGCAAAAGATCTAGACTGGGTGCATCGAGTAAGCGCCTCTTGCCATGCTGTACGCTACCCAGCATGTAATTGCACTTCAAATTCCGTGATTGGAGAAAATTGGTAAATTAACAGATTGTACTCTTACCACTGCCAATTAAGTATTTCTCTGCTTATTGAGTTCCATATTCAAACATTAAACGACGAAGCAGATGACATGTTATACTTACTGACTCGAAATGGTAAGTTAACAATTAGATAGTTGGAATCGTCACATTTGTCATAGATTAAAGTTTGAAGTCATTCATCTGTCTCAATATCGAGAAACCCAGATGAAGATATGAGGTTGATCTAACATTTCTTGGAGTATAATTCTCAAATTTAATGGTATGTATGAGATGTAAATATTTACTTAAATGCAGTTTTTGTAATGATAGACAATCGTCAATATACATTTTGCGTGTATTTGTTTGACATCATTGATATCGTCATGCTTTCACAATTATTAACAAAGTATACCAAACGTAAATATGTAAAAAGGGAAACGGAAAACCGGCCAGATTTTACAGAAAGACAAATAATACAATGGTCCAAGGATGAAAAACAGAAATAATAGTTTACAAAACACTAAACATAAAAAAAGAGTATGCCAAACAACAGCAGAATGAATTCAGATGCTCCGGAAACTTATTGTAAAAGCAGAATACTTTGTCGGTGGGAGACTTGATTGTCATATACTATATAGAGAATGAGCCAAACTAATTCCGTAATACAGTCCTAACTAGTTATCTAATGTCGAACTAACCCAGCGGTTGATTGTACTCTGCCATTGCAGATATATAGGTCGAGTACAGGATATTCGTTTTTATGTGGGATGAATGCAACTGATCGTTTTAATAAAACACCTGCTTAAAGCTATATTTATTTATGTTGTCTCACTACGTTAAAGTACGCTGTGACTCGCCTTTCCTTCATAAAATAAAGAACAAACGCATTAAATATTTAACAACGGTTCTAATTAATACCAAGGGAAGGTAAATAAGAAACAGAAAGGCAAGCTTAACATGATTGTTATAGTAACATTTTGATATATCAGGTTAGAGCTAGAAGGTGACATCAAAATATTAAGATTATTACTCCAAAATAACTAATAATTTCTGTACTACATTCTTATATTTGTGCATATTGTCGCCATCATACAAAATTGTATTTGTTTCCTTTTTTCGGGTTCTAATTTATTTTCAATTTTTTTTTCAAATGACTATAGTTTGACATTATTGATGTTTTGTATTTTATTGGCAAAATCTCAATGTCAGAATTGAGTAACCTTTCCCTGAGAAATTAATTTTCCTCGAAGTTAAGAACCAGAACATATTTTACAGAAAATAGCATTGACCACATTTTGTCAGAGTTAAATGGTCTTTCTTTTACTGTGGAACGATAGTATCAAAAATAAGTAATCGCCAAATTCTCTTAAAAATGTATGATTGCCAATAAAACAGATATCCAGTTTAAAGTACATAAAATATATTTAAGGCAACTATATACGTGTAGGTTTACGTACGATCAGTAACAATGAGGAAAACCCATACCAATCAGTTAGTTTCAATAAGACCTGACATATGAAAATGTTAAATACTGATAAAAAAAAACAACATCAAAGGACATATTTTGACAAACCAATAAACTAAAACAAGGAACATCTCACATTATCCGTATTTTCCCCTATACACACTTTTATCGACTCCTTTATCTGTACGGTTTTTCCAAGATCTGTCTTGCAAAAGCCATTATCCTGTGCTGTTGAGCGGGTGAATTCAAACAACACGACATATCGAATGTTACGTCCATATTTCAACATGATGTGTTGACATACTCATACATCTCTCACATCCAACCTGATGACCAACTTTAAAAAGATTTAATTTCAAGGAATGACCACATTTCGAAATCTATAAAGATAAGATGACTTGAAAATGAAACTGACAGTAAATAGCACATACACTTTATATTCTTAATGTTGTATTTAGTAGCATTCAAGTTATGTAAATTGCGTTTCTATTTACTCTCCAGGTTACATTTTGGTTCTTAATGCTCTTCAAATTCGTACTTTATTTGGCCTTTTTAACTGTTTTGGATTCGAGCGTCACTGATGAGTCTTCTGTAGACGAAACGCGCGTCTGGCGTATATACAAAATTTAGTCCTGGTATCTATGAATAATGTACTTATATTTAGCAAACAGGAATCTGTTATCTCCCATCTGGCATTTGCATTATATCGATCTCTGAGTTTTATTTAGCAGTGATGTTTGAATGTGTTGTAAAACGATAATGACAGGCCCTATCTAGTTTTCTTTTACACATTGTGACTTGGATGGAGAGTTGTCTCATTGACACTCAAACCACATCTCCTTATATCTATACATTATCATGAATTAGCTCGAGGATTTCAATATCAAAAGAAAATTATTTTGTCAAATTCTTCGGGATATAAAAGGCTTAGTAACAATACTATTATACTCAAGACAAGGTCATCAGATATAAATTCTTAAGCCTTCTATATTATTTATCATTCCAGTCAAGATCAGTTTGTATAGGGGCGATCAATTTATGAAACGTTCATCCACATCTTTGATTATATATAGAAGCAAAGAGTATATTGCATGATATATTTTTTGCCATGTCACCTATGTTGGTTGGTAGTCATGGTTATCTGACAATTTTTTTTTACTAGCTATCTTAATGATGATTACGCCAAGTGTGGTTGAATTTGTCTTAGTTGTTTTATCATTACCTAACTAAACAAAGAAATAACACGACGGTTGCCGTATTCGGTATAGAAATTGTTTACTTTCCGGAGCACCTGATTTTACTCCCGGTTTTTATTGGAGTTCGTGTTGTTTCTTAATTATTATTTATAACTGTTGATGAACATGTTCTTTGGTTCTGTATATCTTTGTTTACTCCTTGGTTTTGATTGTTATTGCCTTCAGAGGAGACGATTTATGTAAAAAAATACAAAAAATTACCAAAAATTGACCATGAAAGGCAATTACTCCTTAAGGAAGATTAATGGTTTACCGCCATATTGGATTGTTCAATCACAGTACACAATCGGTCTAGTTATTTGCCCAAATCAGCAAATTTGCAATTTTATGGTTAGACTGGTTAATTTATTGTATTATTCAAAATATTTTAAGAAATATCAACCTTTTTGGTTTTTTAAAATCTTTTTTTATATGAGCCATTTAAGGGGAGATAACTCTTTTAGTACAAAATTTATACTGGGCAATAGGGAATTTTCTTATTTTTACTTGTGGCAAAAAAACGAGTTCGGTGACACCATGTTTTCTTTTTATTTTCATAAAAAAATATTATGAAACCTATCTTCTCACGATTTATTTCAAAATTCTATCTCATAGATTTTTTTTATGCACTTTTATGTGTTTTTTCATTAAAAACTAACCAAATTAAGGCTTTTTGCAACGACTCATACCTTGAAAAATAGCACGGTAACCCATACAGTTTATTGTATTTATAAAAAAGCATTGTAAAATCTTCATTTTGGCAAATTATAGGAAAATTCTGTCTCAAAAAACATTTACTTATGATCTACCTTAAGGTGGCTCGCGGGTCTACATCATTTTTTTAAATTAATATATATATAGGATTTCTCTATATTTGTCTATAAAAGAACTTTATCTTATACTTTATAGAAAAATGAAATAAAAAAAAATGGGGTCAACGTTCATTTACGCTCACAATCTGCCTTCGAAGGAAGCATACATTTTTGATAATGTCCTTTTTTTCTGTTGAACTAATAGGAGAAATAGCGGTAATATCGAAATAAAAAAAGAACTAAATTACAAAAATCGCTTAAATTTTACAATTATTTAGTATATGTACAGATTATTCGAAAACAACAATAAAAAATATAGGTCACCGATGAGTTTAAAAAGATATTTCAATTTCAATGCCAAAAAAATGGCATTCTTGCACCAAAGGGAGATAATTTGGAGCGTTTTCAATGATATCTACATTTTAAAAGTCACATGGGGCCAACACGAATTGATTTTTTGGAATGATTTTTTGTACCATATGATAAAGTAACAACTATTAAGGGTAATAAATAAAATTTGTAATGAAATAATATTGTTTAATTTTTTTTTGGAAAATCCTATACCCGCGAGCCTCCTTAAGCGGTAAATTGACCATTTTGATCATGTTGGCTTATTTGTAGATTTTACTTGGCTGAACAATTTTGCTGTGTAAAGTTTATCTCTTTCTATTAATATATTCAGATTATAACCAAACACTGTAAAACTTGTTGTTTAATGCGTATGAACTTGTCAGAGCAAATAGATCTTGACCTGATTAACATTTTACTTCAAGCCAGATTTGCTGTAAATGGTCTAGTTTCAGAGATATATACATGATACAATCAGCTCAAAACTGTATCCCCCCATGTTTGGTCATGGTCGCCGTATTAGTTGAGGGGCAGGGTCGTCGTCCAGTTAGAACTAGATACCCTAGCTCAAAGATGAGTTAGGTTACATTTGGTTCTATTTGGCCCTAAAATTTCAGAGGAGAAGATTTTGTAAAAGTTAACGGACGACGGACGACGGACGCCAAGTGATTAGAAAACCTCACTTTGTCGTATTTGGCAATGTAATCAAAAAGGAATCAAACAGACTAGATATGTTGCCTTTAAATTTATGTACTGCATTTAAGTTGAATGGTTTTGGAGTTTGGGGGGTACATGTATGACAGACCTTGTATGATTGGACTTAACTTTTCACATCTATTTCAAACACAAACCGATTAAAAGGGAAGAGAATTATATATAAATTAACTCATCATAGATACCTGGACTAAATTTAGTACATAAGCCAGACGCGCGTTTCGTCTACAAAAGACTCACCAGTGACGCTCAAATCCCAAAAAGTTTAAAAGGCCAAATAAAGTACAAATTATATTATTTTAACTCATAAGTCGAAAACGTAATGTCAATGTTATGTCAAAAAATTGAAAAACAGCAGTATACAACACACAACAATGTTTTGACATCATGAAAATGCAAAATGCAAGAGCCTTTCGTTTTTGTCTCATCTTAACAATTTATTAGAAATGATTGCCAAATGTTTGATCATTCATTTTTCAACAAAAAATAAGAAAAACAGTTCAAATATTTTGGTTTCCGAATCATTTGGTCGGTAGTGTTTATGATGAATTTAGAATAAACTTGAGAATAGAAATTAGGAATGTGTCAAAGAGACAACAACCCGACCATAGAACAGACAACAGCAGAAGGTCACAAACAGATCTTCAATGCAGCGAGAAATTCACGCACCCGTCCTTCATCTGGCCCCTTAACACATGTATACATGTATACAAGTTCAGTGATAATGAACGCCTTACTAAACTCCAAATTGTACACAAGAAACACAAATTAAAAATGATACAAGACGAAATATGTTTTAATTCACGAAACACGAATGGTAGGCAAGGAAAATTCATATGCATATATCTTCACACCACTTGTTTCTTTTACTGTTGCTAGATATGTAGATATTTATCAGCCCCATTTGCATTATCCTCCAGAAGAATATTTGTTTGTTCACACACTGCATCTAAATGCCAAATATTGCTGTTAAATCTTCCAATCATCGCATGATGTAAATGTGATAAAACGAATATTTTTTGGTGCTAAGTCTATAATTTTCTGTATTGTGTTCTGTATACTGTTGTTTGTCTTTTGGTAGTTTTTCATTGTTTGCCCACTTAAAACTTTAAACTTTGAGTTTACATGTCTTTAAGGAATCTTCCGCCTGTTTTCTACATCGGCCGCAGTCAGATTTGCATGTTCGTTTTTGTTGTGTTGTTTTATTTCTGCTCTAAAGTCTCTCAATACACATGTTCTGATACATACGAACAAAATAATTATGAGAGGTATTAACGATTTGCCAAAATGAATATTCTTTTTATCATGGGTATAAAAATAAAAAGGCATTATGATCAACGCCTTTGTTTTCAGTAATCGGATTGTGTCCATTTTTTTATACTTTCATACTATTTTATACACTGGAAAAACGCATTGTTATGTGAATAATAAGAGAGTAAAAATAAATGACCGACTTTGTAAATAAAATATGTGAGTAAACATTTTAGATAAAATATCTTTTTAATTGTGCCTGTAGCTAAACTGATATGCTTTCAAAATTGTATGCTTCATATAAATTGTATTTAGGATTTCAAAATAGAGATTAATTAGATGAAAAGTTGCTTATTTAACGATTCATTCATGCAAATGCATACTTTATTACTAGAATTACTTTGCTGTTCAAAAGCTACAAGGGAATTAAAATTTTATGTTTAGATTAAAACGTCTAAATTGATGAAAACATCGATGAACATTGTGACACAAATCTTCACAATATAACGATACAGATATTGAAAGTAAAATTTGCACATGGAACAGCTAAATCATTGACATTAATGAGGGATTTCTATTTCTAATTCATTGAATTGTCGACTGGTGTTTACGTTTATCATGTTCTTCCGTGAGGATTTGTTTGTAAGACTAGTAATTTAGAATTTTATAATGCCCTTGATTTCTGAGATTTATGTTTGTTTCTTTACTGACCTTGGTTGTTTATAGCAAGCGTAAACATCCTTAACGAGAATGGAACATCTGCCGATTTATCGTCAGAGATGACAATTATGTTATACCTGGCTGACAGGATTATTTTAAAAGATAACACTCAACATATGGGATAGTTCGTTTTTTCATTTCATGGACTGCGGGCAACGACTCACTCACGCACAAACTAATACTATTCGCGCATATGTTCCTGTCAGAATTCATACATAACAAATTGCTATTAAACACTGAACCTGACAATTATCTAAAGACTGGAAACATCTTAATGAATGTTAAGAAAAAAATATATTATAATATATAATTAATTATGAGATTGAAAACAACTAAATTTAATGATATGTGAGCAATCAATCAAGACAAATTACGATAAATGGTTGGGAATTAAAGCTTTGTAAAACAGGAAAGGACAAGAAAGAGTATGATGAACTAGCTGTCAGTATCTATATATGAGTACTCTCAGATCTGTACTTGGTGTATTTTTTTGTTGGTGATGTATACGTATCGTTATTAAGAGTTAAGTCCCTTGCCAAACTAGTTTGTAGTTTGTGATTATTTTGCACTGTAACACCACTGTCCCAGGTTAGTCAAGGATGTTGAGACCAGCCATACGAGTTCGACGTCGGGAGACTGTAGTTTATAGTGGTTGTCGTCTATTGGTGTACATGATATTTTTGTTTTTCTTTCATAGTTTTTTTTTATCATAAATTAGGCCGTGGGTTTTTCTCATTTAAATTCTGTAACATCTGTCATTTTGTGGCCGTTTAGAGCTGACTATGCGGTTTGGGTTTTGCTCATTGATAATGGCCATATGGTTTGGAACTTCTATGTCATTTCGTTTCTGGTGGGGAGTTGTCTCACTGGTAATCATGAAACATACTTGTGTTTGTATATATTGAATAGATCGTGAACTGCAACTTTTACAACAACAATAAAACATGTTAAATGGTGGAAAAAAGGTGGGGAACTGATGAAAAAAAAAAAAAAAAAAAAAATTAAGACCATTCAAGTATAGTTTTCAACCGTATACAGCTTTAATTGTAATTACATGGTAGTTCAAACTGGCAAGTCCTCGATATTATAATTGAACTAACGTATAACTAGATGAATTAAGAATCGACATTTAGTGTCGAAAAATCCTCAAAGTAACATATCGTTATTCTATAAAACTCTAAAAACAACCGTAAATAGTTATCAAAGGTACCAAGATTATAATTTTGTACGCGAAGACTCGTCACAAGCATAATGTCATGTTTTTGTTTTGATAGTTGGTTTCTATATTCAAATTAATCGGTCAATAAACCCTCCAATGATAATTAATATGGATAGCGTAACATTTTAACCGCAATTATTTCCTATATGTTAAGAACTAGCTAGCCTTTCTTTGTCAATAACGAGGGACCACATAACATTTTTTTTTCAGTTACCAAAATATAAATATTAATCCGTTTTGTTGGAACATGACCTCAAAGATTTGAATGAAAGTTGAAAACAACATTTGAAAATCTCATCTGTCCAAACTGCTTTTCTCAATATGATTTCATCATGTATCGACTGCATGTTTTAGTATGAAGTCACGTTTATTTGCAAGTTTATTGCATAATATGAATGTCATAAAATACCATGCTCAGTATAGCTAATTGTATACGGAGTAGAATATTACATGAGATCTTTTGCCTTAGATATTTACAGAAGTCTTTTCATTGTTCCAGCAAAAGAGTTTTTAATGAAGACTTGGGTATTGGGTAATGTTATAATTATATGTCGTTGCTATTTCAGATTTTTTTTCATTTATTTGAATCATGAAGTGATGTTTAAGAACACTAGACTTTTACGTTTATTATAACCAAATATCATGCTCATATTTTCCCCCCAAATGTTGAAGACCTTATCAACTTCCCCTAAGCAAGATTAATCAAAATCAAATCAGTATAAAACATAGGTAATCACTTTTCCGAAACGTGATAATCCTTTCAAGATTATAAAAATTCTAGTACAAATACCCTCATCATTCAGTAACTTATATTCATCAAGTAGATTTGTTTTTTTTATATTTGTTTTTGTATCGATTAGAAACAGACCCAGTCAATGGTTGTACGTCTTCTATTACTGAATAAAAATGTAATTTTCCAAAACAATAACATGATTTGATTACATTTTGCCAATCCTTCATACATGTGCAAAATTTTCAAGAGTGTTCTTGAAACAGATTAATCATTGATCATTGAACTTTGCAGAATAAATCCAGACCAGTAATAGTACGTTTTTATTTTCTTACACTTTATGAAACAATCCATATCTGATTAACTAAAGACAGACAGGACATACCATCATTGTTTGTTTGTTTAATCCGTAACTATGATTGATTTGGTAAATACAAGGCGACTAATAATCTGAATTGGTAAATCCATTTGAAACTCAGCTACAAAAAGAAAAAAGAACGAAAAAAAACCACACCAACTCTTAACGAAGCTAAAGATGAAACGAAATAAGGAAAAACACCACAAAAGCTAGACCAATTGTTAACGGAGCGATAGATTAAAAAGTGTTTTAGGAATCACATAAACTCTTAACGGAGTAGGAGATAAAAAAAATTCATAAAGAAAGAACACGAACCCTAAACAGACCGAGAGATTTATGACTGTCTTTAATCATGTGTACTATTGTTTGTCTGTTTGTCTTTTTCATTTTTAGCCATGGTGTTGTCAGTTTGTTTTAGATTTATGGTTTCTTTCGTCCCTCTTTTTAAAAAGAAAAAAAACTAAAGAAATCACTTAAACTCTAAACGGAGAGAGAGATAGAACAAAATATATGGTGCTTATATAAGTTGAATGTGTAATTTTCAAAACAAAGACGTTCTTTGATTATATTTTGCCAATCCTTGATACTTGTGCAAAATTTTCAAAAGTGCTCTTAAAAGAAATTAATCTTTGATAATTGAACTTTGCAGAATGTATCCTCCTGATCGTTAAAGAACGTTATTATTGTCTTACACTTTATGAAATTATCATTATCTGATTTAATACAGAGAGACAGGACAAATTTTTTTTTGTTTATTGGTTTAACACGTACATTGTATAGGAATAATCATTGGTTTGGTAAATACAATGCGACTAATGTTCTGAAATTGAATATTCATATAGAATATAGCAAAAACAACAACAACAAACAAACACCTGGAGCAAACATTCTTATAATTCACATAAAAACCAAGTTGTAGCCTTTTTATATACTTTTTATTACAGCTTACAATCAAGACCTTTTTTGCCAAAAGCGAACCTTGCGGCTTGGACATCTAAATTTTCACTGTTGTACTATTCATACCTCGTGCTTTATCCAAGGACTCGGTTCGTTTTGAAAACATTACAAATGTAATGAAATGTTTCAATGAGAACTATTAACCATTCAAATAGTTCAACTGATGGTGTTTAAAATAATTAGTGTTTAAAAATTCATGAGACACTCGAAGACAGTATATTCTCTTTTCCATAATTTAAGGATTGGAAAAAAAACCTAATGTATGTATTCGGTGTCACTTTGTAGAGATGTCCTTATGTCTCTATCTGATTTATGATCGCTGTGTCTTCAACAGAATAAATTGAACAAGTATATTATTATACTAGTTAAGAACAGACAGTAAGTGTCGAAAAAGCACCAATGTGACTTCTATTATTTAAATCACGGGAACAGTAGTATATCGCTGTTCGAAAGTCATTTATCGATTGAGAGAAAACAAATCCGGGTTTCAATCTAAAACCGAAGGAAACACATTGACTATGAGAGGAAAACAACGAAACAACAGAAACACTGTAGTGAAACAGAGACAAAATGACAATGCAACACACACACACACACACAAACGAACTATAAATTAACAACTATAAAACTATAACACTATAAAAGTATAAAAACAAATGTATCATGTCATATTTTTGTTTTGATGTTTGTTTCTATATTCAACTAAATTGGGCAACCTTCCAATGATAACTATAACATGGATATCGGAAATTATTTCATATATGTTAAGAATTAGCTAGCTTTTCTTGTTGGATAACAAGAAACGTAACACGACATACTTTTTCAATCACACATATATAGATAATAAACCGGTCTGTTAAAGGATGATTTGAAAGTATTAAATAAAACAATGTTTTATTAATTTTATCCGTCAAAACTGCTTTTCTTAATAAAAATTCATTAGGAATCAAATACATGTGTAAGTATTAAGTAACTTATTACAGTGTATATTAAATGCGAATCCAGCTCGTCCATTTTTACAGTCATATGCGGGTATGTCTATTGTAGAATAAAGGATCATGGAAAAACTGTTTACGTTTTAAAAATACCAAAATTGATTGATTAGAAGGAAAGTTTTCACATAATTTCATTGTGAAATGTCTTTATTATGTCCAAACATAGCAGTAAAGTTCAAATAAGTGTTATAAAAGCAACATACTATTGCATATCGATTATTGAAAGCGATCCATTTTAACTATAGATGCGATGAATTATCACTGTTAGTGCAGTCATTTCTGATGTGGAATTTTCGAAGATGCGAGGAATTTTTATTGTAAAATTATGTGATAAATGCACTTGAAACAAATGAAAACACTTAGTTGATGACTTTAGAATTTATGATAAATGTATTTTCAAATTGAAATACAAACTCCTCATTCATTCTTTATCAAATATATAGCTTTTCAAACTTGTAACAAAAAACGCTTCTCAAAATGTGATATTGTATTCTTCAAATTACGTTTTTCCATGATTTAAAAAAAGAGTTAAAAGATATTTCTGTATTTTTTTTAAGTCAAAGATTGATATGGCGGAGTTTAAGTGCAGTCTGTTTAAAATAGAGACGAGTACATTTGAGGACGTTATCTTTCACGCAATAAATACACTTGCGAACAGAGAAATATGCATCTTCAAACGCAATGTTGACAGAAAAGCTTATAAAAGATTAACTTTCCCAGTTGTACCCTCAACTGCTTCAATTTCCATACTCTGAAAAAGACAGTTTTGGAAGAATAAATGTTCTTGACTCGATTGTTGCTAGCATGAATTTTACTGTGTAAGGTGAAACGGTATGTCACATAAATTATCCACAGTCATTAAAACATGAAATGTAAGGTGTTGGCGAACTTTTTTGTTTCCATTGGTACGTGAAGTAGAGCACCCCTGAAACAAAAAAAATATTCGTAATGGACAGCTCGATACCAGAGGAGGATTTAGGGGACAGGGGGTTGCCCCCTTTTTGGGAAAATATTTGGGTACATGTACTTTTATATGGAATCACTTGAGCGGGACCCCTCTTAGGCAGTCATTGGACGCCTTCCAGATCCGCGAGTGGATACTACCACAGAGGTCAAACAATACACATTTGGGTCATTATACACGACATGCATGCTACAATTCATGTTTGATGATCTTAGACCCGTTGGACCTCTATGTGGGCTTTTACGGTAACTTGGTAAAAAATCCCCAAACTGGATACAAGGTTAGATTCAGCATGTCAAAGAACCCCAAATATCCATAAGGTCTTTTGTCTATAAATTTGGAGACCACAAATTTGAAAAAGGGACCAAAAATATAAAAATGCATGCCTGGGATACATTTGTTATTGAAGGCATGCCTGTAAGAATAGGATGAAGATAACAAAATATCTTATTCTGGGGTCTCATTGGGGGGTGGAGGGGGGTTTCTGATCCCTGATTCCGCTTACTGCTTTGTCAGATTCCCGTATCCCGCTTATACAATACAGTTCTCATTTCTTGAAATTTTCCGTGTCTCGCTTTTCTTTATTTCTCGTTATCACGACACAATCATTTTACTTTCACGTGTCACGCTTACAAAACAATCGGCTAACCCCAACGCGACACACTTTTCTGACTCATATTAAGCCCATTATAAATATATTAAAAAAGTTTGTTTTTATCCCTTTTTATCCCGTCTCGTTTCGATTTGAGCCACATATAGATAAGATGTCATATATTACAATGAGACAACTCTCCATCCGAGTCACAATTTATAAAAGTATACCTTTATACGTCAAAATACGGTCTTCAACATTGAGTCTTGGCTCACACCGAACAGCAAGTTATAAAGGGCCCCAGTGTAATACCTTTCAAACGGGAAAACCAACCATTCAATCTATATAAAGATGTACGTAATTAGTGGTGAAGTGTCATGGAAATGGATAAAAAAACAAGGATATGGAAATGGATAAAAAAACAAGGATAAAGATAGCTATACGATTTATGAGAAATTAAATGGAATACAGTTGAAATAAATGTTATTTCTATTGAATTTATTTAGAGTGTTTTAAAACAAACTTTCCTCCGTAAGTTAAATTTTATCAAATATGTCTCTTACTCTATCTATTGTTTATGCAAGTCGGCTAAATTAAGGCTTTACAGCTAATTTCCTCATGCATGTAAAGCAAAACTTTGATTGACTTGCTTGCTTAGTTTGTATAATTATAAATTGGATGTTATCATAATGATTGTACAAAAAACCCCAAATCAAGCACGCTAACTAAAGTCTTGCTTTACATGCTTAAAAAAATACGCTGTAATAGTTAAAAAAATAAATATATCATACAGTGAAAATGCGCCGCATATACAATTATAATGAATCGCTCTACAGTGAAAATGAAGGAATAGTATCATTATTCGATAGTAAACATGACTCGCATAAAGAAAGCATCATAGTGGAATTCAGTTCGATATGAAGAAACTGAATGACAAAACATATTCTACGTTATACAACTTTAATAATTGTGTTGAAATGAATATTTATTCTGCAACAACATCTTACCTGTTAGTTATAAAACACCTGCACGATCTGTTCGTGAAATGTCCTAAATATTCACCTATTTTGGTATGTATTTCACAGCTATTTGGATTTAGGCGCGAAACTAACCCGTTCACATCTCTTACTATGTTTTATTAGTATTATGTGTTTTTTAACATATACTTTTTAACTGATTTTCTTCATTTTCTTCAAAAATAAAAAAAAAGTCGTCTGTTTATTTATCATTCTACATCAAAAACATCTGGCATATACAGTAATAATGATATTTTAGGATCCGCACTTTACATACACTGTTATTATATGTTTCAGTCTACCGCATAATATGAACGCAACAGCATTTGTGAAACTCAGTATAGTTTATTGAATACGCAATACAAAATTACCCAAGATCCTGTAACTTTTTGATTCACATCAGGTTTTGTATTATTCTGTCAAAAGAGGTTTAAGATAAGACTGGGATATAATTTATAACTTATATTCCGTTGTTATTTCGGGATCATTTTAATTCATTTATTTATAAAATGGAGTGATGTCAAGGAAAGAGGGACGAAAGACACCAAAGGGACAGTCAAACTCGTAAATCTAAAACAAACTGACAACGCCATGGCTAAAACTGAAAAAGACAAACAGCAAAACAATAGTACACATGACACAACATAGAAAACTAAAGAATAAACAACACGAACCCCACCAAAAACTAGGGGTGATCTCAGGTGCTCCGGAAGGGTAAGCAGATCCTGCTCCACATGCGGCACCCGTCGTGTTGCTTATGTGATTACAAATCCGGTAAAAAGTCTAATTCGGTAGGTCAAATTCATGAAAGGGAAGGGGATTGTAGTTACGACGTAAGGAACATATCCGATATCATTTGTGAAACGGTTATTCCATAACGGTCAACCAACTCGTGATGGCGTCCGTAAAATTTACGAAGGGATGATTTCAACTTCACCATTTGGAACTCTTGGTTTAATAGCTTCCTTGTGAGCAGTAACCCTCTATCAAGAAAATCTTGATAGGAAATGCAAGCACGGGAATATCGTATCAATTGGGAGATATATACCCCGTATGCAGGTGCTGCTGGAATGTTGCTACTTAGAAATGGAAAGTTCACAATTGGAAAGCTGAAATCATCTCTTTTGTCGTAAAGTTTTGTCTTCAACCGACCCTCATTGTCAATTTCTAGATGTAAGTCAAGATATGAAGCCGACTTAACTGTATCTGTAGTATCCTTTATCTCCAATTCGATGGGATAGATGCGATCCACATAGTCACCAAATTTTGAATTGTTTAGTGAAAGAACGTCATCTATATAGCGGAAAGTAGAGTTAAAGGATATTGCTAACTTCTTATCTTTCTTCCTAAGAAGTTCCTGCATGAAGTCAGCCTCATAATAATAAAGAAACAAGTCAGCAAGTAGAGGGGCACAGTTTGTTCCCATTGGGATACCGACAGTCTGTTGAAAAACACGTCCTCCGAACGTAACAAATATGTTGTCAATCAAGAAATCAAGCATCTTGATAATATCGGTTTCAGAGAATTTTTTGTTTGAATCAGAATGGTTCTTTACAAAGTATGATTTATCCCTCCCTAAGACAAGATACTTGTATCTACGTTGGCCATTCTTTTTTATGAAGCAAAGTAATACCAACTCTTTTAATTTGTCTTTTAGTTTGGAATGTGGAATACTTGTGTAAAGAGTAGAAAAGTCAAACGTTTTAATACTGTTACAAGATGAAAGAGAGTTAGATTGTATGTACTCTAAAAGATCTTTGGAATTTTTAAGTATCCACATCTGATTCGCGCCACCTCTAGAATAGGCAGTTTCACAATAACTTTGAAGCCCGTCTTTGATTGCTGATAAAATGGATGTTAATAATTTAGAAAGGGGTTTCGTGGAGCACTTGGAAGACCCAGCAATATACCGTTGTTTGTAAGGACACTTATGTAGTTTAGGTATCCAATACAGTGATGGAAGATCCAGTTCTTCATCTTTGGTTGAAATACCAAAGGAACAAAGAACAGACCTATGATTATCCAGGATTTCCTCTTTGGTAAGTGTCGTGAGGGTATATGTTGGGTTTCCAAGTGAATTGTCTATACCTAATTCGTTTATCAAGCAATTTATGTAATGACTTTTACAGATAAAAACGATGTTATTTGGGGCTTTGTCTGCGGGGACAACAACATATTCATCATGGAGGTCAGATAGGTGTTTAGCAACATTTGGATCTTTGAAGATTGACGTAGCATGGGCATTGATGGACCCATTCAGTTTCTTAATTCTGATTTGTATTAACGACCTCACTGCCTTAATCCATTCGGATAGAGTGTCTACGTCTTCCTTCTCGCGCTTAGCCCATTGCCCGGCATAATCCTCGACTGAATCCATCAAAATTTTAAAGTTGTGTTTCCAATTGATGGATTTAGGCTCACGATATTTCGGACCTTTCGATAACACGTTTCGTAGAGAAGTGTTATTAACAATGTTAAGGTCACCGGTAATAACGTGGCCAGCAGGATTATATGTGAATTGGGAACTAGCACAAGTGCAATCAGGAGGTTTAGACTTGGAAACATAGACTTGACGTTTATGAAACCCAACTAATATACTCATATACAAGCTATATTTTATTACCGAATGTTGTACAACTTTCTCTAACGTCCTCAAAAGCAAATCAGTTTAAAAAGAAAGTAATCATTAACCAAAATATGAAAAACCTTCTAGATTCTTTCACATTAGTCATTTAGTAAGAAATATGTATCAAGTAGATTTATTCTCTGATAATTGCATTGATTTGAAATAGACCAAGTCAATGGTTGTACTTTTTCTCTTGCCAAGGCAAAATGTAACTTTTAAAAACATTCTTTAATTACATTTTGCCAATCCTTGGTACATGTGCAAAATTGTCCTAAGTGCTCGTGAAAAGAATTATATATTTATCATTGAATTTTACAGAATGTAACCTCCTGATCGTTAAAGTACGTTTTTATTTTCTTACACTTTATAAAAAAATCATTATCTGATTTACTAAAGACAGACAGGACAGCAAGTTATTGTTTATTTGTTTAACACGTAACCATGATTGATTTGGTAAATACAAGGCGACTAATGTTCTGAAATGGAAGATTCATTTAGAATATAGCAACAAAAAAAAACCCACCGTAACCAATCATTCTTATAATTCACATAAGAATTAAATTGTACCCTTTTTTATACTTTTTATTACAGCTTATAATCAAGACCTTTATTTGCCAAAAGCGATCCTGGCGCATTGGACATCTAAACTTTCACGGTTGTACTATTCATACCTCGTGATTTATCCAAGGACTTGGATTGTTTTGAAAACATTACAAATATTATTAATAGTTCAAATGAGAACTATTAACTAGTCAAATTGTTCAACTTTTGTTGTTTAAAATAATCAGTGTTTAAAATTTCATGAGATATTTAAATTGATTTGAAACAGACCCAGTCAATAGTTGTACTTGTTGTATTGCCATGACAAAATGTAAGTTTTAAAAACTATAACATTCTTTGATTACATTTTGCCAATCCATGTGCAAAATTGTCCAAAGTGCTCGTGAAAGAAATTATATTTGTATCATTAAACTTTACAAAATGTATCCTCCTGATCGTTACAGTACTTTTTTTTATTTTCTTACACTTTATAAAAAAATCATTATCTGATTTACTAAAGACAAGACAGGACAGCAATGTATCGCTTATTTGTTTAACACGTAACCGTGATTGATAGGGTAAATACAAGGAGACTAATGTATCAAATAGTAAATTCATTTGGAATACAACAACTACAACAAAAAAACGACATTTAGTAGCAATTCTTATAATTTATATAAGAACCATGGTGTAGCCTTTGTAATAATTTATATTACAGCTTATAATCAGGATTTTTTTTTGACAATAATAATCCTTGGGTCTCGAGATCCGGATCAAAAGGGGCTAGGGTTTCAGAGGTTGGTACCTCCTTTTTTGACCGTTCATGCATTTGAATTGGGACATATAGTTGGAACCTATGTTTGTCCTGGGTAGGGAACCCCCCTTTTTAAAAAGGCTGGATCTGCCCCTGCCATCTAGACTTTGACGAATGTCTATTTCACACCTCGTTATCTACCAAAGGACTGAGATCGCTTTAAAAACATTACAAATATTATGAAATGTTTAAAAATAGAATTGGAAACAATTGAACAGTCAAATAATTTCACTTTTGGTCTTTCGAATAGTTAATGTTAAATTTCAAGAGACACTTAGTACCATCTCTTATTTATGTTTGAAAAAAACCCTTTGGTTGTTTTAGGTGTCTTCTGTAGATCTCCAAATGATTTGTACTATTTATTAAAAAGAAGATATGGCTGATTGCCAATGAGACAACTATCCACAAACGACCAAAATGACACAAACATTAACAACCATAGGTCACCGCACGGCCTTCAACAATGAGCAATGCCAATACCGCACAGTCAGCTATGAAAGGCCCCGATAAGACAATGTAAAACAAATCGAACGACAAAACTAACGGCCTTATTTATGTAAAAAAAAGAAAAAAAGAACGAAAAACAAATATGTTACTATATATTTAAGTCTTCTACAATATAAATTGGAAAAGCGTATCATTAAATAGATTACGAATAGACATTAAGTAGCATGTTAATCTGTTGTAATAAAAATTCATAATATCTAAAGAAATTTGTAGATTTTGCTTACGAAGTCCGTATATTTGTATAAAGTAACATTCGTTTGTAGTAGAACATTGTTTTAACGTTAAATAAGCTACAATAAAAAAAAAATGCTAGACCCTCTCTGTGATAAATATTATATAACTCTTGAAATTTCCAATCAGTCTATCACGAAGGGGAGATAAATAATTCGGCTTTCATTTATATTCTTTTTCTAAAAGTGATGAACGGTTCTTTATAATGGTATGCAATCATTTTAAAACGTTTCAAATGTATGAAATTATATTCGTACATCAATGTCTTTGTTACACCAATAACACAAACTGAAATTTTTTGAATGGATACATTGTGTAATTATTCATAATTAAATCAGAAACCTATACTTAATTATAAAATAATGAACCTGTTCAAGGGAGACAATACCCGCATTGACTTTTTCGAATCGGAACATAAGAAAAAGGAATGTCACCCTTGCATACAAATAGCATATCAATATAACTAATTAACTGTGTATTTTTGTTCCACCTTCAATGAGGATTCTAAATCATTGATATAACAAAAAAGTTGTTAATCTATAGAACAGTGAAGACAAATGAAAGCTGACCAATTGTAAAACATATTTCTTTAAAAAATATTAAAACTTACTCATAAAAATGCTCGAGCCAATGGACTTGCTTAGCTCATAATTAACGTTTTTACACAATATTTTAATAATGTAGTTACAGATTATTTTCCTCTCAAAGTGTAAGACGTAATACAAATCGTATGTTTGCATCAACTTACCCAAATACAGATTTAATTAAGTCCTGAACATTTCGACATTGTTTGTTTATCTTTATAAATACCGGAATCACAGCTACATATTAAGATCCGACTAAATACCCATATCCCGATATCATCAGGTAAATACGCTACATAAAGTGTAAAAAAGCTTTAATGTCACCTCTATTTTTCTATAAAAGTCTAAAAACAAACGTTTAAGCTCGTTATATGCATTATGTCATATTTTGTTTTGATCGTTGGTTTCTAATGGAAAGCGTAACACTTTTAAAAATATCAATTAGTTCATAACTGTTACCATGGTTAAGAATACGCCATACTTCTTATTGGGTAACAAGAGGCCATATGACATTATTTTTTAATAACTGTTACATATATATATATATATTGAACTATTTTGTTTAACAACGTTTTGTTAATTTCTGCCGTCCTAACTGATTTTTCTAATAAAATTGAGAAAGGAAATGGTGAATATGTCAAAGCGACAACCACCCGACCATAAAGCAGACAACAGCCGAAGGTAACCAATTGATCTTCAATGAAGCGAGAATTCCAGCACCCGTAGGTGTTCTTCAGCTGGCCCCTAAAATATGTATACTAGTACAGTGATATGGACGTCATACTAAACTCCAAATTACACACAAGAAACTAAAAATTTAAAATCATACAAAACTAACAAAGGCCAGATGCTCCTGACTTTGGACAGGCGCCAAATTGAGGTGGAGCTAAACATGTTTATGAGATCTCAACCCTCCCCTATACCTCTAGTCAATGTACAAAAGTAAACGCATAACAATACGCACATTAAAATTCAGATCAAGGGCAGTCTGATCTAGATCTCAAAAGATGTGACAAAAGAAAATAAATAAAATAAATAATGATTTTATCAGGTATTGAATACATGTATTAGTAGTTAGTTACTTAGGATATATTTCAGTTTATCGCTTATACGAATGTCACAGCAATCCTGATACCCAGTATAGTTTATTGTAGAGGCAATAGAATATAACACAAGATCCTATAAATTTGATATTTACACTTGTTTTTACCTTGTTCTAGCATTAACGTTTTTAAGATTGTTATATTGCTAAATTTTATAACTATATGCTGTTGTTGTTTAAGGGTTATTTGCTTTCATTTTTTTTTTATACTTTAGAGATGTCAAATAACCCTAGACTTGACTTTCATTGAAATCCGTAAAACATTACAAGTGTATTCACATGGGAGCAATATTTTATTCCAAGACGTCAGAAATCTACCTCAACTTATCGTTAAGGTGGCTGGGGCGTCTTTATTAAAACTGACAGAATTTTTTGATAGCTTGTCAAAATAAAGCTTTTATCATGCTTTTTTCAAAACTGTATTAAAAAGTATGGGTCACCGGACTTTTTTTCACGCTACAGGTTGCGCAAAATTGGCAGATTTTGTATAGATTATTCATGGAAAATTAAATTTTGTGTGATAAAACGAAAACGTACTATAAGAACTTTAAGATAAAATCTGAGAATATTGCTCTTATAACATGCTTTCAAATAAGCAAAAGAAAAAATGGGGTCACCGAACTTGTTTTCTTGCTACATATCGAAATAGGTAAATTCATAACACTTTCTATTGTAAAATTTACTTTATCTGAGTTATCTCCCCTTATTTGGTAAAGTTTGAAAAAATCAAATCAAACACAAACAAGGCGTTTTTACAAAATTACAACTGAACTTATGTTAAAACACACAATTTTCTATATTTATATCAAAAGTCTTTTACATAATTTACATACAACTCTCAAAATTTGCACATTTCATCAAATATATAGACCAAAGATATCTGCTTATTTAAAATCCAAGATGGAGGAAGACACCCGAGCCACCTTAAAAACGATTCATTAAAATCAAATCATTGTAAACATGTTAGTATTTACTCATCCGAAACTAACCTTTCTAGATGGTCAAAATACTAGAAAAAATACCCCTATCAATCAGTAACTCATATCAGTCCCAAGTCAGAAGCCACTGGACTTAGTTAGTCTTGTATTAATTTTAATTTTTAGTTACTTGTGTATAATTTTGGGTTTGGGATGACGTTTATTTTCACTGAACTAGTATATACATTTGTTTAGACTCAGGTTTAGGGCGCCGCCTGGTTTGGAGGTTTCTCGCTGCATTGAAGACCTATTGTGACCTTCTGTGGTTGTCTGTTCTATGGTCGGGTTGTTATTTCTGTGACACATTCCTCATTTCTGTTCTCAATTTTATTTTCTTATTGTTGTTTTTGTATCGATCAGTCAATGGTTGTTCTACTTCTATATAACCAAATCATGTGAAATTTTCAACAAATGTGCTTTTCGTTTCTCATTTTTTTAAGATAGATTAGACCGTTAGTTTTCCCGTTTGAACAGTTTTACACTAGTATTTTTGGGGCCCTTTATAGCTTGTTGTTCGGTGTAGGCCAAGGCTCCGTGTTGAAGGCCGTACATTGACCTATAATGGTTTTGCACTTTTTTTTAAAATTGTTGTTTTGATGGAGAGTTGTCTCATTGGTACTCACACCACATCCTCCTATATCTATTTTAAAACAAATTAATCTTTGATCTTTGAACTTTACAGAATGTATCCTGACGCTTATAGTACTTTTTTGTTGTCTTATATGATATGAAATTAACATTATGTAATTTACTAAAGACAGACAGGACAAAACGTTATTGATTATATTTTTAACGCTTAACCATGTTAGATTTGGTTAATACCAGGGATGGGGTAATCGTAATCTGTAATCGTAATCGATTGTAATTGATTACATTTTTTCCCGTAATCGACAGTAATCTGTAATCGACCATATTTTCGATTACATGTAATCGTAATTTAATCGATTACAGCAAAAATTATGAGGTAATCATCGATTACATTCGATTACATTTCGATTACTTTAGTAAAATAGTTTGATAAAATAAAACCTATAATTGAAATGAAAAAATACAACTTCATGTGTTCATCAGTTTATAGTACTGATAAACTAGTGTGTATTAATATTACTTGAGAGTTTATAAGATTAACCAGATCTTCTTACAAAAATTAACTATATTTCCAGCATTTGAAATAAAAGACTTTTAATGTTTGTCAATACTTCTAGACCTATGATACAATAAACAAAAAAGTTAAAAAAGAAAAATAAATTCAAAATTGGAAAATACATGTAGTCTTAAGTTTAGTTATGCATTGAAGTAGTAAGTGTAATTGTAATAAAACTCCTAAAAGCTTAATATTCAATAAGAGTTACATAGACAATAACTGTTTAGTGTCTTTAAATACCAGCTGTATTTGCAAGAGGCTAGGAAACAAGGTGTATGCGAGCTTTTAGCGAGCTACTACATCTGTTTCGAGCCGAGTACAAATACAGCTGATATTTAAAGACACTAAACACTTATTGTCTTTATCCTGCAATTATTTCTGTATATTGTTTGTGTTTTGAAAAGACACAAAAACTAACATATTTAGCATTTATTTTCGATTTGTACTCCCTTGAGGCCCGCGTAGTAATATCAAAATCACACATTACGCTGAGGATGGGTTCGCAAAAAAGAATCTCGAGTGGTCAACAATAATACATCGCTCTAGGTGAATAATTATCTATTTTAACATAACAACTGATTTCAACAGTAAAAACAAATATCAAAACAATGTCAAATTTGAAACAGAAGTTTACGAGTTGTCCTACGCTTCAGATTTGACATTCGCTAAACATGCATGCTGAAATTGACATGGTTGATTTTGTAACACAATCATACACATTGATGTTTTGAAATCTACAATTGTCATCGTCATTGGAATGCAATTGGAATACACATTCTGAGGTCACACAGGTTCAAACAATCCTCAGTCCGGCAGTGGGCGGAGCTTTATAGCGATATCTGTATAGTATAAAGATACAGCATAGCGATATCTGTAGGGCTGTAACTGTATAGTAGAATACCCAATTGCAGGATAAAAATTATCTTATTGCCACGATATAGCCTTTGTGTGCTAATGCGGCGAAAAGTAACTAACAATTAATCAATCAGTTTATGTTAGAATAAATAACCATTGATTCGTCATACAATGTAATGGTATGGCATCAAATGAAGTTATATATATTAGTGTTTATACTTGAATTCGTATGAGCTTCGAGATATTTGTAAACTTTTAAAGTATAGACAAATTTTCATAAACGGTCGATTGTTGTACAAATCAGTGTGGGTCTTACAGAAAGAATGCAATATCATTTGGTAATAAACCAATGCATTGAAATTTTTATTCAGTAATAGATACATGTATTCAACTTTTGTCACTTAAATGAATATTGTTTATGATTTTGAAACCTCAACAATTTTCTTGTTTTTACTAATCAGATGATAAAAGACTTCTAATCAAGGAGACACAGACTTTGTTTTGATATTAATTAAGTCTAATTATTTATAAATGAGAGATTTATTCACTATAAATGTCCCTAGGTTATAAATTATTTTCCGTTGACAGTTTTATTAGGTGTAATTAGGGGGTTATCCAAACAAAGGGATGAATTCATTCATGTTATTATAAGTTATAAATTTCCATCTTTTAAATTTTTTTTAATTTGTTTTTATATATTTTTTTTTCAGAGGAAGGAAACCAAGATTGAATTTTATTCAAAATATCTGATAATAATAAGTTATTATATCAAACTGGAGTCAGTATAACAGAAACACTTTGCAAACCATTGAGAAAATTAACTGCAATATTAAGAAGCAATTGTTGCAATTGTTGCATATGCATGCACATGTATTGTATGTTCTCATGTTGATCATTACTCACTGAAGTTTTTGTTTTAATAGTTTAAACCCTCTAAAAGAGCTTCCATCTAGAAACAACTGTCAAAATAACATTTTATGAACCATGCTTTTAAAGCTGTTTTTGTAATGTTCAAAATTCCTACTCTAAATCAGTTGAGCAACATAGTTGTGTTTAAACTTTGTTCATTATTTCAAAGCGTGTAATCGACAGTAATCGAAAAGTAATGTAATACTTTTGATAAAGTAATCGATTGTAATCGATTACATACAAACATAAGTGTAATCAATTGTTTATCGATTGCACAAAAATATTTGTCAGTAATCGTGCCCATCCCTGGTTAATACATGGGAAAATATGTTTTTAACTGGTAAATTCATTTAGAATAAAGCAACAACACACAAACAAACAAACAAAACGACTAAAGTAATCATTCTGATAATTCATAAAAAATTTGTTTTATACTTTAAAATACAGCTTAAAATCAAGATCCCTATTCAACCAAAATAATCATTGAGCCTCGGACATCTTTTAAACTTTCAAGGTTGTCCGATTCGTACCTCGTAAATTATCCAAGAACTCAGATCTCTTTGAAAACATAACAAATAGTATATTTTTAAAATAAAAACTCGATACTATTAGCAAGTCAAAATGTTCCTCTTTTTGAGTTTAGAATAATTAGTGTTTAATTTCAAGAGACGGTATTATCTCTTTTCCACTAATTGGGGTTAAAAGGAAACCTTGTGTACGTTTACGGTATCATTCCTTAAAGTTTCTTGGTTATTTTCATTCATTTATTTGTATAATGGAGTGATGTCATACATTTGACGTTTTTAAAGTAGTTAATTTTAAATCTGGTACCTTTAGTTACATTTTTTCGTGTGTTTCTCTGTCCTTTATGCTCCGCCATTTAATTGTATTGTTGTCCTGTCCTGTAATGTTGTCATTTTAATGTTATACTTTTCATTGCAATAAAAGCGGTAGGTTTGGCATGCCACTAAAATAGGTTCAACCCACCGTTTTCGTCTTAAAATGTCCTGTACCAAGTCCGGAAAATACCCTTGTTATATTAGTGTATGTTACATTTTAATGTTGTGTTTCTGTTGTGTCGTATTCCTTTCTTATATACATGTATGATGCTTTATTTATGGATCCCAAATATCATACTCATATGAAAGTCATGTTTTATTCGCGAATGTTGGAGACCTTCTCAACTTCCCCAAAACACGATTAATCAAAATCGAATTAGTATAAAGATATTAGTAATCACTCATCCGAAACGTGATAAACCTTTCTAGATTGTGGAAATACTAGTAAACAAATGCCCTAATTATTCAGTGATTCATATTCATCAAGTAGATTTATTTTCTTAAAGTTGTTTTGTGTATTAATAAGAAACAGTCCAGTCAATGGTTGTACTTCTTCTGTTACTAAATCAAAATGTTATTTCAAAAAAAAAATTCATTGATTACATTTTGCCAATCCTTGAAATATTTTTAAAAAAGTACTCTTGAAAAAAAAACCTTTTATCATTGAACTTTGTAGAATGTATCCTGACCAGTTAAAGTACGTCCCTGTTGTCTTACACTTTATAAAAATAATTCTTATCAGACAGGAAAAACCGTTATTGCTTATATGTTAAACCCGTAACCATGATTGATTTGGTAAATACAAGGCGACCAATGTTCTGAACTGGTTAATCCTTTTTGAATATTGAAACAAAAAGAAATCACATGCACTCTTATAGGAGCGAGAGATGAAACAAAAAGAAAAAAACCCCAAAAATCGGATAACTCTTAGCGGAGAGAGAGATAAAACAATTTGTTGGTGCTTAGATAAATTAAAAGTGCTACAGTAATGGCATTTATTGATACTGGTCCAGCAGTTAACCGACTCACTGCCAAGTCCGGCTTCGATCTGCATACAAATCATTACTAATCATGGAAGAAGGGGATGAAGTAAACTAGTTCTGAAAACAGAGTTGGTCACTGTTCAGAGTTTCATATATATATCAACAAGTAGTTAAATAAATGCATATACATCTATGTTTTACACATGATGACTTAAGCAATCGACGGAAATAAAGATGTTTTATATAGCTTTAATATCTCGTTTTTATTTGTTCATGGTTGAAAGCCTAACATAGCCCTATGGTGGATACATACGCATCTGGAAAGTTGAGTAATTGCTACTCATTTTACTAATCTCCTTCTTTGCATATGGTAAAGTGTTTGACATCAATACCAATTGCAAAAATATGTACTTATCATGACATTTATGTTACATATACAAGATGTCGTTTTCATAACAAAGCTAAGCAAGTTAATTGTTACCAGCCAATTAATTTGATGTTTTCTTAGCGTATCAAAGGTCTGATTCCTTTGTCGGATTTGATTTTCCTTTAAGATCCCATTGTTTTTTGTTAGTTCGTCGACATTAGTTAATGTATACGTGATTTAGTTTTTTTTTATTCTCAAATAGTTTGCGTATGGGTTTGATAAAGAGACCTTAATTGTCGAAATGTGCAGTAAAATTACAATCATTTTTTTTCATTCCAACAAAAAATGTTCATCTATAACTCGGTCAGGATCGATACTTGTTTTTAGACTCCTCCTGTCGAGATAAAATGACATTCAAATGAACCTGCCTTGAAGTCAGCATTTCTGTGCTGACATAAACTAATTATTGATATTGTCTTATTCATTAGTTGACTGTTTACAAAAACGTTTAATTTTTGTGATGCTAAGGCTTTTCTACCTCAGGAATAGATTACCTAAGCTGTATTTCGCAAAAAAACTTTTATGCATTTTTGGTCCTGAATGCTCTTTAACTTCCTACTTTATTTGGCTTTTTGTACTTTTTGGGGACTCGGATAATGTTTTCGCAATACATTGATATCAAACCATCAGGACTTGATTTGTCTTTCAATTACAGACTAATGGCAAGTTATAATGGCATGGTTGTACTTTTTGAACTGTGCTTTTAATTACATTTGTTCTTCCATTTATCATTCGTCAAGCTTTTTTTTTATCTATTATAGTATCAATGCGTTCTTATTAGTATTTGTTTTTCCTCAATAAGACTATTTATATGGTATGAAATTTTATTAAATCAAATGTGTTCACGTATTAGAAATCGGATCATTCTTATACTCAGTTGATATGATTCTTTCTTAATTAAATTTTACAAGTTTTATGTGGGGGTTAACTGCTTCCTTTGCAAGACAGATAAAACAATGGTTTGGCAGATTATTATATGACAGTGCGGGTGCGTGACAATAGAATGATTTCATTCCTACTGTCTGACTTCTGTTTATATCCATCGCATAATGTTCAGCGTTTCCTCTCGACTTGAGACAATGGTGTTAAAGTACAACATAAGAACCTCTTGTGCTTGCTACGCAAAAGCAAACTATATCATTAATACCTCTAATCAATGGGAATTCAATCATTTTATGGTAAGATTCAACAGTGACGGTAACTGGTCATCAACTGGTAGATCTATATCATTGAGGAATGAAAGTCTGAGTTTTCGGTTCTTACCCTTTTCATGTTTAAAAAGTATTAACCCAAAAGTCCTTTTATGATTTATTTGTTGTTGAAAAACTGCATATTTTGAACAATAACTGGTACTCGACAGTAGTAGAGGAATATTCATACATGTAAACAGCACTTATCTGTAGGAAACTAAACTGTATGATAGGGAATATGACTTCAAATTGAAATGTAGCAATGTCCCACGATCATCAGCATCTGTATAATAGTCCAGCAGCTATGTCCAATATTTTGGGACAATTGATCACTTAATGGTAAAAGCATGAAACTTTGCACAGTGTTAGTTATGATGCTTATAAACATTTTTGGATATGGAGCCATCAAAAAAAAATCCACAATGGCTGCCAATTTCAAAATGGCTGCCAACAGTGATGAAGCTGAGTCCAAAAATATAGTATTATTTATCAATTGAAAATAAAAGCACACCACAATGCATATTGCTAGTAATGATGGTATTTAATATTTTCTGAATAAGGAAAAATTAAAAAATAATTCTTTAATGGCCGCCAATTCAAAATGGCCGCCCACAGTCATGAGACGGAGTCAAAAAATAAGGTATAATTTATCAATTGAAAATAAAAGCACACCACAATGCATATTGCTAGTAATGATGCTTATTAATCTTTAACGAATATTGAACAATCAAAACTAATCACAAAATGGCCGACAAATTCAAAATGGCGGCCAACAGTCATTAGGCAGAATAAAAAAAAAATAGTTAAATTGAACATTGAAAATAAAATCACAAAACATTGTATATTGCTAATTATGATGCTAATTTATCTTTTCTGAATATGGAAAACAATTCGATAATGGCCGACAAATTCAAAATGGCCGCCAAAAGTCTTATTTTTAAACATTATATCGTGTTTATCTGGAAAGCCATTAACAATTAACAAATAGTTGAGTTTTGCGAAAATTTCAAGATTTCAGGTCATCATCTTGAATTACATACATTTTGTTTGTCTTTTTGACTTTTGTGATTCAAGCGTCACTGATACGTCATTTGTAGACGAAACACGCGTCTGGCATACAGAAGTTATCCACAAGGAATATTTAAACAAATTTACGATCATAGTTCTTACAACATGGCTACTGAAAAGACATTCAGGGTATCAAGTGTAGAATATGACAAACCAACTAAATCAAATAATATTGATTGGGCAAATTGCATCCTATGCCAAGAAATTATAGATGAAAAACTGATATGCCCATTTGATTCTAAACGTCTCAATGTTGGGGCTGGTTATCAATATTTAGCTGACAATATTAAGAAGTTTCATGCATTGCGATTAATGCCTGAAGGCATTAATGTGTGCGTTGAAAACTTAGATGAGGGATCTGGAATAGCTCAGTCTTTTATTGATCACAAGGCATGTTGGCATAAATCTTGCAACTTAAAACTAAACAGGACAAAGTTAAATAGAGCAGAAAAACGAACATTACGTGAGAGCATAGATGAAGCCACCACATCTAAAAAAAAGACTAGACATAGCTTTTCCGTTCAGTCTATCAGTAACCCGTCTGTGTGCTTTTTCTGTAATGAAAATGGCCAAGAAGCCCTTCATGAGTCCTCAACATTTGGACAAGATACACGTGTGAGAGAATGTGCAGTGAAATTGAACGACACATTGTTGCTTGCAAAGTTAAGTGCTGGTGATCTAATTGCACAGGAGGCAAAGTACCACTCTAAATGTTTAGTTTCCCTATATAATCGTGCATCTCGAATTGAAATGAAAAATGATAATGTCGAATCTAAGAAAGAAAGGCAAATCCATGGCATTGCATTTTCAGAACTTGTCTCTTATATAAATGAGACAAGGTCATGCGATGAGACCATAAGTGTTTACAAATTGTCAGATCTATGTAAACTGTATACGGAAAGAATCACATGTCTAGGTGCAGATGTTTCATCTAGAGTTAATAGTTCACGACTAAAAGACAGAATCGTATCTAATTTCCCAGAATTAGATGCTTACAAACAAGGCCGTGAAAACATTCTTGCTTTCAAAGATGACATTGGTCCTGCACTGAAGAGAGTCTGCTTAGAAGACTTTGATAATGAGTTTGTCAACATATCTAAAGCAGCTACGTTTGTTCGTAAAGATATTTTCTCATTAAATTCAGAATTCAAAGGAACCTTCCCAAAGGGATGTCAGGAAGCTTCTGTACCCCAGTCATTGCTTTCTTTAATCAGTATGATTCAGTTTGGACCCAACATTCAGGACCGTTCCTATTCTCAGTCGACATTAACAATAGCACAGCTTCTGATGTATAGTTGTACAAAGAAACAATCAAACCGTCACATGAAACATCATGAACCTCCAGTTTGTGTTTATTTGGGAGTCATGATCCACTGTAAGACTAGAAAACGTGATCTAGTAGATACTTTCTTCAAACTTGGACTGTCTGTCTCCTACGATCGAGTGTTAGAAATTTCTACTTCAATGGCCAATGATGCTTGTCGTCGTTATGTTCAAGAAGGTATTGTTTGCCCTACCAATCTATTGCAAAATGTATTCACTTCATCTGCTGTAGACAACATTGATCACAATCCAAGCAGTATATCGTCAAAAGACTCATTCCATGGTACAGGTATATCTTTATTCCAACATATTTCAGAGGATGCTCAAGGCGTTGTTCAAGCATTGGACCAATCTGAAACTATGTTGAAATGTCAGTCAAAGAGAGTTTCTCTTTTACCAGAGAGTTATTCAAACCTTCCACCAGCTGTACTAAGATTCAACGAACCAGATATTCCATTAGTTGAAGGAGAACTTTCAATTGATATGTTCTCATTCCCAGCTGCATTAAAAGGGGAATTCAAATGGCTGAAACATGTTGCAGAAAATTCAAGTGTTAGTGCTACAGTGGGTACAAATATTTCATGGTCCGCCTATCATGCTGCAGTCCTGCCAGATGGGAATAAATTACCAGCAGTGTCTGCCCTTTTACCTCTGTTTCATGAGCAAGCAAAATCTGTTGCAATGATACGACACTCATTGAACATTATTCGTAGCGCTGTTAGAAAGCTAAATCCTGGCCAAACGCCAGTTGTTGCTTTTGACCAACCTCTTTTCACTGTAGCAAAACTAATACAGTGGAACTGGCCTCAGATATATGATGAGGATCACTTTGTTATGATGTTCGGTGGCCTACACATAGAGATGGCTGCGTTCAAAGCACTTGGTAGTTGGCTTGAAGATAGTGGATGGACTAGTGTTTTAGTAAATGCACAGGTTACATCACCAGGTACAGCTGATTCATTTCTAAAGGCTTCTCATGTTACAAAAACACGTAGAGCACACCAAGTTACAGCATGCACACTTTACCGTCTATTGTCAAATGCTTACTGTCAATACAAAGATATTTTGAGGGATGATGAGGTTACCTTAGAATTTGAAGAGTGGTGTTTGGAACGATCTAAAGAATCTCCTCATTTTAAATTTTGGTATATAACTCTCCGATTTGAATTGACAGTATTAATAGTTATAAGGTCTATACGTGAGGCTAACTTTTCATTATATATTGAAGCTCTCTCAAAGATCATTCCTTGGTTTTTTGCCTTGGATCACACCAATTATTCACGATGGCTACCAATTCATCTGCGTGATATGGTTCAGTTACCAAAAACGAACCCAGAAACTCATAGAGCATTCCTTGACGGCAACTTTGTTGTCAACAAGACAGAGAAGAAATTTTCCTGTATGGCTATTGATCAAGCCCACGAACAAAATAATGCTTGTGTTAAAGCAGATGGTGGTGCTGTTGGGTTGACGGAAAATCCAGGGGCGCTTCGTAGATGGATGGTTGCAGGGCCTGAAATGGCTAGGTTGGTAAATGAATTTGAAAATGTCACTGAATGCTTTGTGAACACTAACGCATCTAATAAACTTCATCATGAACAAACATTATCCTTTCAAGAATCTTTCAGAAATGACATTGTGTCTTTGTATGATGTAATTGATGATCTTGGAAATCCGTTTTTAGAGACAAGTAAGGATTTGCTTGTATTAGATTCGAAGAACATTGTTGACATATCAGTTGTTAAAACTGTTAACACAATAGAATCATTGGGACAAGAACAGTTTGAAAAGTATACGAAAGAACGCCTTGTTGATCGAACAACGTCTGTCTTTAATACTATCAAGAGGAATAAGTTACCACTTTTTCAAACACCACCTCCGGCAAAGAAAACGTCTACGACAGATCACAAGCTAATGGCTTTGAAAAGTAATTGTTCTTTATTTTCAAGATTGTATATTGCTTGTCAATCAAGAGATGGAAACCTTGACGATTTCTTCAGACATGAGAATCATGCTTTCCCTCCATCGCTTAGTCAAAATGGTACTATACGTCTAGGAACAAAAGCTGACCTTCTTTCAAAATGTCTGGAGAGATTAACCCCTCCAACAGATGTTCAACCTGTAGTGTCTTCTGTTATTCTTGATGGATCTGCAGTTGTTAATATGCTCAAGCCTGTCAATGTCAAATCATTTAATGAATACGCTTTAAAAGTGTTTGTACCGTATATTCAGAATATTGGAAAAAATGTACAAAGAATTGACATTGTATTTGACACATACATTGACAATAGCTTAAAGGCGTCTACTCGAGGAAAACGTGGGAAAGGTATTCGAAGACGAGTTCAAGATGAAACGAATGTACCAGGAAATTGGCAGGAATTCTTGCGTCTAGATGAAAATAAAATTGAGTTGTTTCATTTTCTCGCTGATAAAATAACCAGTGCTGGTATCGACAATGAGATCGTAGTAACTGACAAGATCAACGCCCTTGGAAATACTGCAGGACACAGCTATGAATTGTTAAGCCCATGTTCACACGAGGAAGCTGATACTAGAATGTTGTTGCATGCCTTAGATGCTTCCCTGAAAGGCCATAACAGAATACTGATCAGAACAGTTGACACAGATGTTGTTGTCTTGTCTGTCTCTTGTTTCAACAGACTGCAAATTGAACAGCTGTGGATAGGTTTTGGCACTGGAAAGAACTTCCGATATATTTCAGTTCATGAATTGTGCCTTGCTCTAGGACCATTGAAATCGAAAGTCTTTCCACTGTTCCATGCCTTTACCGGTTGTGACACAGTCTCAGCTTTTTCTGGGAAAGGTAAGAAATCAGCTTGGGACACATGGTCCGTATATGAGGAGTTGTCAGATGCATTTCTGCAGATTATTGAGAATCCAAATGAAGTTGAAATTTTAAAAGTGTTGAAAGTAATAGAACGGTATGTTGTTCTTTTGTATGATCGGTCTAGTACAGCTAATACGGTGAATGAGTTAAGAAAACAGTTATTCACACAAAAGACAAGAACAATAGACAATATTCCTCCAACAAGAGATGCACTTCTTCAACATACGAAACGTGCAGTTTACCAAGGAAGTGTTATTTGGGGAAATTGTTTAGTTTCAAATCCAGGTATGCCATCACCAGATTTATTTGGTTGGCAAAAACTTGATGGTACTTGGGTACCATTCTGGTCTGTGCTTGCTGAAGCTTCAATGTCATGCCAAGAGCTCATCCACTGTGGCTGTAAGAAAGGATGTCGAGGTGCATGTAAATGCTTAAAGGCAGCATTAAAATGCACAGCATTATGCAAATGCTCACCGGACTGTGAAAGAGAAACCGATTGAGACTGTGCTTTATTTTGATTACCCTGCATTTGGATCCATTATTTTTTAATCATTTTATATCATATTCAAAAACAAACGTCAAATTTTTACATGTTAAACGACGCCATTTTGAATATTGCCGCCATTTTGAAAATATTATCTTCGTACCCAGGTAAAAGTGATACATTGTAACCCTTTGTCGATATCAAAAAGATCAGTTTTACTGCTTTGATAACTTTCTATCACATAATAATGGTGTATACATTCGAATATGGTAAAACTTAGACATTTTGACGCGCCATTTTGAATTTGGACGCCATTTTCTATGATTTCTGTACCATAAGGTTTAACAACATAATAAATGTCATATCTGAATTGTATTTCCTTAAGTTTCTGACATCTTTGGAACTCATTAGAATTGAAAGACTTCATCAAGTGAAAAATGTTATACTTATGGCGGCCATCTTGAATTTGGCGGCCATATTGGATTTTTTTTACGTGGCTCCATATCTGAATTTTGTTTATACCCTTTAATCTTTCATTTTGCCAAGTTTCATGCTTTTACCATAAAGTGATCAATTATTCTGATATCCGCTGGACTATAAGTATATAAATCCAGTTAGTAAGATGGTTTTTTCCTACAAGAATTTCGATTACAGATGATTAATATTGGTGCTGTCAATGATGATCTTGAATACATAGCAGAAGACAATTATCAACACACCAATCACGTAGGGTTTGAACATCGATTAACCACTGTTTCTTTAAATCCGAACTAATGATCCTTAATTGAAAAAAAATCCTTTGAAAATATAACGGATTTCTTGTTTATTTAGTTGACCACTTCCTCTTTTATCACTCCGTTAATGAGAGTTTACTTGTAAAAAGTTATTAAAGGTACCAGAAGATTATAATTTAATATGCCAGACGCGCGTTTCGTCTACATTAGACTCGTCAGTGACGCTCAGATCAAAATAAATGTAAAGCCAAACAAGTACAAAGATGAAGAGTATTGAGGAACCAAAATTCCCCAAAAGTTGTGCCAAATACGGCTAATGTAATCTATACCCTGGATTAACGAACATATAGTATATTAAACGGGAGGCGAAAGATGCCAAAGGGACGTTTAAATTCATAAGTCGATATCAGACTGATAACGCCATAGTAAAGGACCATAGAAAAATAAATATATACAAACACACCATAGAGAAGTAAAGACTTAGCAACACAACCCCTCATAAAAACGGGTCTATCTTTGGTGCGTCAGAAAGTTAAAGAACGCACTACACATTTGTCACCCGTCGTGTTGTCAATGTAAGTAAAATCCGTTGATGAGCATGACTAAGTCCTTAAAATATGTTTTGTCTTAAGGCCATTTTGTGCTTCTTTGTTGCAGATTTGTTTGTTCTTTCATATCAATGATAAAGATCATAACACAATATTGACATTTTTACCTACTATGTTTGTTTGCGTTGTTTACGCATTGCTGTCAATATAATGGAATTTGATGCGACTATACTACTAGTAAGAGGTTGAGCTACCTATAAAACCAGGTTCGTAACACTGTATTCTACAAAAGAAAATGCCTGTACCAAGTCACACATATGGCAGTTGTTATCCATTTGTATGATGCGTTTGAGCTCTTTGATTTGCCGTTTGATTACGAACTTTCCGTTTTTTTTCCTCCGTAGTTTTGTGCTTTAAAGTTATAGTCGGTCATATTTCATGAAGAAGAACGGATTGTGATAACGACGACTGGAACATTTTCGTTGTCACTTGTGAAACAGAAATTCATCAACAAATTTTGATGGCGTCCGAACAATGTTTGTAAATATGACTTGAATTCAACCACATGGAACTCTTAGCTTAATAGCTTCCTTGTAGGTAGCATTTCACGTTGAAGGATAACAAGATAATTTGAGCTGTAAGCTATATAACCTCGGTATTGGAGTATGTTTATGATGCTTGTTTGTCGTACAACCTTAAAAGCGAATCAGTTGTCTTTTGACTTCCACATTCTGATTTTAATACATGTTAGGGTTGACATTGGCCATTCAGATTAAGGTTATTAAACCAAGCCGACAAATTACTAATTATACCTCAAAAATGATTTAATTACTAATAATACAAAATAGCAATTTTTGTGGCACATCACATTGTACATTACGAAGATATGACCTCATTACCATGCTTTATGTTAGATTGGCTGATTTGGTAAAATATTTCCTGAATTGATAACAGTTTACAGCATAACCTAATCATGCTACGACCCCTCATTTAGAAATGTTTTAGTGTTTGTTTCTAGATAATCAATTTACACATAAGTACATTTCAGTTGCTGAAGTTTTAGATCATTGATTATTGACATAACTTTAAAAAAAAGCATTTAGATTCAAAGTCACAAAATCATCATATATTTAGAAATCTTTTAAAGGTATCAATTGTGGAATATAATGTGTCCTCTCGTGAAGACATTTGGTTTATCTTGCGTCATTAGGACTTTTGAACTATTCCACATAGGAACAAGTTTTTTTATATCTTATAAATAAAGCTGATCATCAAGTCCAAAAAATATCTTTGTAGTTTAGTTATGTGTTTTTGGATAAACTGTACGATTGTCCTATTCATACCTCATTGTTTATCCAAGGACACATTTTATTTAACAATACAAAAATCATCTGGTTATACAGGTAATCTTATACGCTTTCGGTGTTTAGAATAGTCAGTGTTATACTTTAAGATGACTATATATATACTCTTGTGCAACTGGGTTGGCTGAGAGAAAAAAACAACCAAAGCATATAGAAATTTTTACGATCGTTCAAGATATATATCGTTAAATTTCTCTCTCTGATGTCTGTTGAAATATGGTAATATTAAACGTTGGAATATTACATACAATATATATTTGAGCAATTAAAAAAGATTGAACTATTTGTGGCAATTTATTGAATTAGTCTTAATGATAAAATCTGAAAAGAACCTTGCGTGTATCAACTGAATAGTACGATTCAAATAAGAACTGCGCATATTTTTTTTTTGTTTTGGCAGAAATTACATACCTTTCATATTGTCGTCTTTATTGTTTATATCTCCATGATGACTTCACTATAATGTTGAGGATAAAGTATTTGTCATGTGCAATTCTCTTCTTTGCAAAAAGTGTGGGAATGAAAACCAATGTTCTCAAAAACGTTTTCTTTATCTTAATTAATAGAATTATGTAAACGTCTGCAGATATCCTTATCTATATGTACAATATTTTCAAGCATGATAGAAATATTTGCATTTAATATTTGTTGTAAGATTAGAAATGTGGGAAGAAATAAATTGTTCATAATTAAAAAATAACAATAGTTGTATTCCTATTAAAGTGCAAAGCAAACAAAAAAAACATCGATATTTAAATAGTCTTTAACGCAATAAAATGTAATTCAATTTATGCTATGAATGAATTTAGTAGATTAACGTCGTTGCACAATGTATGTAAACCTTTATAATTATTATTTTGTAAATTTGACGAATCAGAAGCCGAATGCATCAAACTTATTAATTTAGGAAATCCAATCTTAGTTCTAATTCATTGCTGGACATTATGAAATATCCGTCCGTTCGGAACACATCTTAAATTAACTAGTCATATGAATACGGGCCCTGGTATTGTTTTTATCATATTAACACGTTAGTATTACGATTGGTGGTGCCTCTTTTTCTGTAATTGTCATAATCAAACAAGGTGATATTGTAACAGTTTATTTCTTCCTCTGTGATATTTTATCCTAAGGATAATTTGTCCCGGTAATTTTTTCCAGTCATGGTATTTCACAGGTTGATTTTTTCCAGAGAAGTGAAAAACTATCTGTGTTATGCGGAAAGTATGTACCGGTATATGTTTGTCGTACAAAACCGTGTGAAATAGAGTCCCATCAACTACTATGCAAGCTTCTCACAATCAATATATACCTGACTATAATTATAAAATGTTTCACAAAGGTAGAACAAATTTGCATAATTTATCAAAGGGAGGTAATTATGATGAATTTTTATTTTAAAGATATTAATATAATATATTTCTGGATCTATTTCATAGTGAAATTTGTCCTTGAATCTTATTTTTTATATATTCATTTAAATAAAAAGATGACTTACAACTTGATTTAATAAGACAGATAACATTTCACAGGATAAAACTATCCAGCTGTTTAAACATGCTTTTTTATGCCCAACCTACGATAGTAGAGGGGCATTATATTTTCTGGTCTGTGGCTCCGTTCGTTCGTCCGTTCGTCCGTCTGTGCGTCCGTTTGTGCGTCCGTTCGTCCCATTTCAGGTTAAAGTTTTTGGTCAAGGTAGTTTTTGATGAAGCTGAAGTCCAATCAACTTGAAACTTAATACACTTGATGCTTATGATATGATCTTTCTATTTTTATAGGCAAATTAGACTTTTCACTCCAATTTCACGGTCCACTGAACATAGAAAATGAAAGTGGGAATTTCAAGTTAAAGTTTTTGGTCAAGGTAGTTTTTGATAAAATTGAAGTCCAATCAACTTGAAACTTAGTACACATGTTCCCTATAATATAATCTTTCTTATTTTAATGCCAAATTAGATTATTACCCAATTTCACGGTCCACTGAACATAGAAAATGAAAGTGGGAATTTCAGGTTAAAGTTTTTGGTCAAGGTAGTTTTTGATAAAATTGAATTCCAATCAACTTGAAACTTAGTACACATGTTCCCTATAATATAATCTTTCTTATTTTAATGCCAAATTACATTATTACCCAATTTTACGGTCCATGGAACATCAAAAAGAATAGTGCAAGTGGGGCATCCGTGTACTTTGGACACATTCTTGTTTTCAATATATTGTTATGCTATGATTTATCTGATTTTCATTTAATTAACAACTACATCTCTGTCCACCAAAACAAAACTATTTATATAGTTAACAATATCATCATAATCAAAGTCTTCCATTACTTTTATCAGTAGTACTGCAACTACAAATGTATATTTCTACCTTACTTATAAATTCATATTTGTACTGAGATCTGAAAACAACTCACTTTTACATGTATTTCACTAACCATATTTAATCATGATATTATTTTCACAATTACGATCTTTGAAATTACTTCTGGTTTTCTTCCCTATGTTTCATGACAATTTTCTTTTTAAAAGGATGATCTTGACTTGAATATTTCATGACTTTTTTTAATGATAATTTGTGAAATTATTTCGCATTGTTATACATTTTTTAACTATTTTGTTTTAATTCAAATACACTATTGTTATTTGTCTGGTTTGTTATTTCATAGTTTTTTTTAAGGATAAGTTTTTTTCTAATAACTATTCAATAAGTTAACTACCCAGATAGAATTTCACGGCAAAGGAAAAAGTATCCCAGGGAAATATTTTCCTCCGGATAAAAAAAAAAAAACAACTGCTGTGACATTTTTACCTCCGGATCAAATTTCACCCGGATATAATTTTGCTTTACACCAGCAGGAATTAGGAATAACGATGTGTTCCGTAGTTTGGAGATAGTAGTAGCAAAACAAAATAAAATGCTTTAAAATATAAATTTAAATTTCTTTTTGCATTAATGACACGAATGTGAATACGATATATGTTGCTTTTTATGTGAAAATAAATATCTTATCACCACGACAATGTGTGCTTTTCAGAACTAGCTTAAGATGGATCAGAAAGGGATAAATTCTTAAATATTTGCCCTATTTACGCTAATCATAAAAGCGATCAGACATTGAACCTATTTCCTGAAATCTTATTTACAAAGTTTTCAGTATATTAGTTCCTGACGTAATACCAAATTAGTCTGTTCTACTTGAGCAAATATATGTTCAATGCCAACTATCGACTTATGTTTTTTACGAGCAAATAATCTTCCCAAAACGTTGTAAGATATCGAAATGTTTTTTGTTTTAAATTCGGGTTTATACTCATGACTATATGGTAGCATGCATGTGTGTGTTGGATTTGGAGAGGGTTGTGTGTAAATAAACACAAATGCGCGATTGAGAAGTATATTATATTTGATATGTGAATCATAAAATCAGGAAGTCATAATCCGGACTAGGTACAGGCGTTTTCCAAAGAAAATGGTTGATCTAACTTGGTTGTATAGTGAACTGAACCTCTAACTTGTATCATAGTGGTATGAAGTTTGGTTTTATTTGACACAATTGTGTGCGCGAGCAATCAAAACAGACAAATGGGCAAAAGACAGTCGCCTTTCAAAATAATTTTATAATGAGTACTCATAGTTTTTGAAAGAACATGTGGGTATAAACTTTTGTTTGCCAAAAAAAAAATCTGCAATTCGCAAATGCCAAACAACTTTGGTAAATTTGTATTTTCATTCACATAAGACACATCTGACGTCGTATATAGATCAATACATCATGTTGTCTAGTTGTCATGGTTGACGAGACAATCTGTGAACAAAAAGTAAAAACACAAAAATACTGAACTCCGAGGAAAATTCACAAAGGAAAATCCAAAATCAAAAGGCAAAATCAAATGTCCAAACACATCAAACGAAAGGATAACAACTGTCATATTCCTGACTTGGTACAGGCATTTTCTAATGTAGAAAAAAGTGGGGGATAGAACACAGTATTACACAGTTGAACACATGTAGATTGATGAAACAATATGTGTACACAGTTTTACATGTAGGTTGATGAGACAACCTGAGTACACAGTTTTACATGAAGGTTGATGAGATAACCTGAGTACACAGTTTTACATGAAGTTGATGAAACAACCTGAGTACACAGTTTTACATGAAGGTTGATGAGACATTCTGAGTACACAGTTTTACATGAAGTTGATGAGACAATCTGTGTTCACTGTTTTACATGAAGGTTGATGAGACAATATGTGTACACAGTTTTACATGTAGGTTGATGAGACAACCTGAGTTCACAATTTTACATGCAGGTTGATGACACAACCTGAGTTCACAGTTTTACATGTAGGTTGATGAGACAATCTGAGAACACAGTCACATTTTATAATTACGTTGACGCCTGAACTGATTCGGATGTGTGTCTATTTTGTGATAAACTTGGGTTTAGTTTTCTGTAATAAGTTAATATTTCAGTTTCATTATGTATATCGCTTTCATATTCATTTGTTAAAATTTACTGGTTGCAATAGCATTAAGTGTTCTATATTATAAGGATGTTCTTATCCCGTGCATAAAAACAATGCCGTGTTTGTCAAAACCTTTTCAACTTTTGATCTTCAGTGCTGTACAACTTTGTACCTTTTTCACGTTCGATCTTTTATATCTAGGCGTTATGTATTCAGGTTTAGTTTTCTGTAATTTTTTATACTTCTGTTTCTTTATGTATATCTCTTTCATATTCATTTGATAAAATTTACTGTTTGCAATAGCATGAATTGTTCTATACAATAAGAATGTTCTTATCCCGGGCTTAAAAACAATGCCGTATTTGGCGAAACAATTTCAACTTTTGATCTTCAGTGCTGTACAACTTTGTACTTTTTTCACTTTCGATCTTTTATATCTAGGCGTCACTGGTGAGTCTTGTGTGGACAAGGCGCGTTTTTGGCGTATTGAAATTTAAACCTGATGCTTTTTGTTATTTATTAATCATGTTTTTCTTTGTCTAATATGTTCTCCTACTTATTTGTATTGTAGTCCTGTAATATTATGTTGTCATTTCAATATTATATTTAACTTTGCCCTTAAAGTGCGAGGTTGGGCATGCCATAATACCAGGTTTAACCCACCACTTTTATTCCCCTTTAAAAGTGTCCTGTACCAAGTCAGGAAGATGTTCATTGTTATATTATTGTTCGTTTCTCTGAGTGTTGCATTTTAACATTGAGTCGTTTGTGTTTTCTCTTATTTTTGAGATATTGAGATAAGACGTGGCACGGTACTTGTCTATCCAAAATTCATGTATTTGGTTTTCATGTTATATTTGTTATTCTCGTTTTGTCTGATGATTGGTCAGTTTCTGTGTGTGTTGCGTTTCGGTGTTGTGTCGTTGTTCTCCTCTTATATTTAATGCGTTTCGCTCGGTTTTGGTTTGTTACCCCGATTTTGTTTTTTGTCCATGGATTTATGAGTTTTGAACAGCGGTATACTACTGTTGCCTTTATTTAAATGTAAGTTGATGACACTATATGTGTACACAGTTTTTCATGAAGAATGATTAGACAATATGTGTACACAGTTTTACATGTAGGTCGGCGAGACAATATATGTACACAGTTTTACATGTAGGTTAATGAGACAACCTATGTACACTGTTTCACATACGTCAAAGAGCAATCATTGATAAGCAAGAAGTGCATGTTCATTTTATTAAAATGAAAGAAATAGTAATATCGGTTCTAGTGGACAACATTATCACAAACACGGAAATATATTAAAACATAACTGTGAAACAAATAGACTTAATTTAAACTTGATAAAATAGGAAAGCCTAGGATTAACTAAACAATTATTACACATGTTTTACAAGTATAGATGTTAATTTTTCTTTGTATAGTTTTAATTTGTTCTAAAACAACCAACATAAAGGTAAAGATAACCACCAAAAAAGTAGAACATATTTCAAATAAAAGAGTTCCTACGCATAGCTGTATCTTTATCAAAAAGGGTCAAATATTTAGTTAGTTTTGATACCAAACCGACTGTAGAAATCTTGTTGAAAGACTCTTTTGAATAATGAAAATTATAATAGGGGGACATTTTCCCTGTTTTTCAGATCAGAAGTACCTGTTTTTATGTTCCGGGAACGAGTTCGCTCTAATGTGCAATTAAATGTATGATGAATTGTCAACAGCAGTCAGGATACAGTATAGTTTTGACATAAAAAAAACTGCATCTTTATTTGAACTTACAGAAAATTCTAATGCAATTTGGATGTTACAACTTTTTTCATTGGCTAAAAGTTGCAGTTAAATCCACAGTTGACCTGGCGTAACTATGGAGGGACCCGCCATTTTGAATTGATGAATCAGCAACGGGGCTATGAATTAGTATTTTTATTCCTTTAAACACATATGTGTACTGGATTATTTTTGCAGTTTCTCTTGCAATGAGAGACACAGGAAGATGTAAATACTTTGACAATTATTTGTTGGAAGCAGCATAAAATCGAACATAAAAAAATCGCTTCCTGTAAATTAATATCTTTAAACTATTTATAGAGTAGATAAAGAAATTTTCTTATTTTTATGCCTTTTTTTATTTTCTCAAATTGAATACATATTCTATAAAAGCATTTGGGTTATTTCTGTCCTTCTATATAACATTCTAGTCTTACCAATTTCCTGAGATTCGATAACCAATTATGAAAAAGATAGTTATATATTACAACCTATTCTTAACTAAGCCTATAGGGAACGCATTACTCGTTCGCAATTAATCAAATAGAAAGTACTGCAACTACATGTATTTCAGGTTTTTATGAGCAACAAACGCTTCACTCAATATTTCCTATTGTGTTTTTTTCAAATCTAAATTTCGAGGTAATTTTTCTAAACTTATTTGTAATCTATGCCTAAACATGTTCCCAATTCAATAAACAAGTTCATCAAATGACATATATAAAAAAAAGTAAAAGACAAAAATACTGAACTTCGAGGAAAATTAAAAAAGGAAAGTCCCAAATCGATATGACATATAACAATGTTAGTGTAGCCAAAAGGTTTCAAAGCAAACTCCTTTATGTATTTCAATTCGTATCTAGATAAACAGTTTTTTTTTTAAATACTACTGCAGCTCTGCTATTGACAACATGTATCCATTTGTTATAAAAAATCAAGAGGATATCGCCTTGGATGTGTTGACGAGGTCTCGGTGACCGAGTGGTCTCAGTAGTTACCACTATAATTACTAGCCAGTCAACACTGAGGTTGTGAGTTTCTGGACTTTCAGTTTTCCTATCGGAGGTCGGTGGTTTTATCCGGGTGCTCCGACTTCCTCCACATTAAACAATGTTCGCCACGAAAAAGTCCCAAAGCAGTGCATAAAAGTGCCATTTAAGGGCATACGATACAGTTACAGGGGAGGTAATGACGTTGCTATCGTAAAATGTTATTTTCGCGACGTCAAACTGTGACATATCGGGAAAAGATGCAATTTTCGACTGATTTTTATCATTCAAACTGATTTAATTTGAAAACGAGTTCATGGACCCCTATTTTTCAAAACAGGAATTTGTTTCATTTTGCAGGGAGATTATGTGACCCAAATTTTATAAAACTGTAAATAGAAGATTTTTTTTTAATTTTGATAAACATGCTGCAAAAAATGACGTATTTTCCTCAATTCATGAACATTTGATAAATATAAGGTATTTCTGAATAAAAAATGCATAATTTTTTAGGATACTTATAAAACACAGAAATTACCGATTATTTAACAAAAAACAATTTGTGTTTATCTTTTATAAGAAAAAAGTTATGTCTTTCCTTCGAAGAAGAAATTACGGCCACAAATCTGAATTTTGAGCAAATATACAAAATTTCGACCTCATTTTACTCAAAAAGTAGCACATGAAGGTATATTTTTTATTACATATTTGATTTTATCAGGTAAAAAATAGCCTATATGCAAATTTTCACGAACTTGTAAATAGAGGATCAAAACTGTATCGTATGCCCTTAAGACACAAAGAAATCAAAATCTAATGTTTGTGTAGACAATGGTCTTTTCGTAAACAAAAAATAATCAAAACTTAAGTTGGACTGAAAGATGCATGTTATAATACATTTTAGATATTTTTGAGTGTGAATTCACATTACTATAAGACGTGTCACGGTACTTATCTATCCCAAATTCATGTATTTGGTTTTGATGTTATGTTTGTTATTCTCATAAATGTTTGTCTAATGCTAAGTCTTTTTCTGTGCGTGTTACATTTTAATGTTGTATCGTTGTTGTCCTCTTATAATTAATGAGTTTCCCTTAGTTTTAGTTTGTTACCCCAATTTTGTTTTTTGTCCATGGATTTATGAGTTTTGATCAGCGGTATACTACTGTAGCCTTTACTAGACAATCAATGTGAAAAACGTTTACCTACATTCATAAATGCTGAATTAGGCGACGTATACAGCTATAGATAATTACATAATGTTGATAAATGGTTTGATGAGTCAATCTGAGTACAGTTTTATATGTTGACAATTTGGTAAATGAAACAATCTGATTACAAAACTGTATATGCATTAAAAAGCAACTTGTAAAGTGCAAAGGGTGTATCTATATTTTATTTGATTCATAAAACTAGTTTAGTTGATATTGATTCTAGTGAAAATCATACTAAAGTAATCACTTACACGGAAGTCTATTGAAATTTAACTGTGAAACAAATTGACTTAATTGATTCCAGTGATTTTCAAAGTTCAATGACCAAAGACAATTTTTGTTTCAAGTTTCAAAAGGTACAAGTTCAGCAATGACAGCATATTTGTACTTGATTTGGTATATGATTTACTATAGTGACATAATATGTACGTTATGTAATAAATAATACAGACACAAAAATAGTTTAAACAGTCGAAGAAACATCACGTAATGTACCTTTCGTTATTAAATTTAACCTTTTATTCATATTTACTGACGCTGGCGGCTTGTATAGATCATAACATTATGTTGAAAACTATGAACAAATATAGGGCAACGTTTGGGAGAGCATATTTATTTTCGTGAGATTCAGAAAACTCTTTAATAAATATCGCAAAATTGTCCACCGTTTCACAGATGGTATCGGATATGGTCTTACGTCGTAACTACAATGAATTTGACCCCTTGAATTATACTATTTACCAGGTTTGTAATAACATGAGTAACACAACGGGTGAAACATGCGGAGCTGGATCTACTCAACCTTTAAAATCACTTGAAATTGTGTTCATGTTGCTAAGTCTTTAGTTTTCTATGTTGTGTCGTGCGTACTTTTATTTGTCAGTTTGTGCTTATTTTGTTTTGCCACGGCTGTGTCAGTTTATTTTGAATCTATGAGTTTGACTGTCCCTCTGATATCTGTGAAACACACTCTCCTAACAGATTTCCGTATTTTTGAAAGATAAATGAATAAAGTCTGTTTCCAGATTTTATACATTTCTTATGCAACCTATTCCTCAACGAATAAAAAGAAGTGTTCTGTGCTCTCCGTAACATGATTGCACCAATTCAGTAATATGACATATATTTGCAAGTCATTCCGTTGAATTTGTTGACACTGTCGTGCGTTTTCCTTTCTGAACATACATTTGAAGGTCTGTTTTGTTTGTTTTGTGTGTCACTTTTATCATATTCATTCTAAATATTATGGGCGTAAAGTGCTTTTCAATAAAGTTTATTATCACTTCCTGTAATAGATTCTAGTAAATCAAGAGGAACACTTTGTGAATTTAAATTATGTATGTTTTCTTTATTTAAAAAGCTCTAGACGCCTCTATAAATTGAATGCAACACATGTCATACGAAACAGAAGAAAAACCCAAATCATGTTGGCATTAATTATAAAATGGATGTGTGGACAAATATTTGATGCGGCAATCAGTGTTGCAAATCAAGACAAGCTCTGTTATAATATGGAGTAATACGCACATATCATTCATCGTTTTAGATTAACATTCCCATAACACAGATAGATTGTTTCGTGGGATTAGTATGCTGTTTGAATGATTCAAGAAAATAAAAAAAAGCTACCAAAATCTTACCAAGAATTTGACACATGAAGAATAATTTCTTGACGCTCACAGTAGAAACAGGTCTGCATAAAGCGTGTTACGTTATAATTCAACTATCAGCATGCATGCGCAGCAATCAGATATTAAAATGCACAATTTTAAATATGCAGGTATCATGGTTTATTTTTACGGTCAAAATGTTTTCATTAAATGATATTCATTTCAATTGTCCATGTTTCGAATGTGAAAATATAACATGTTGAAAATCCCCGACTGTCAGAGATGTGGAACAATTTGTTTTAATCAAAAGTGATCGTTTTGTCTCTATATATGTTTTTGATCAGATCAATATAAAATATATGGCTTCCATAATCATTTTTGCTCATTCTCAACTAGTAGGAGAAAAAGAGTGATTTAATAAAAAACAAAATATGTGATTTATCCAGCCTTGACACAAAAGTGGTACATGTCAGGTTAGGGGGATGGTTGGAATCCCACAAACAAGTTTAACACCGCCGCATCATTTATGGATGTGCCTGTCCCAAGTCAGGAGCCTGTAATTCAGTGGTTGTTGTCGTTTATGTGTTAAATATTTGTTTTTCATTCATTTTTGTAAAATAAATAAGGTCATTAGGTTTCACGATTGAATTGTTTTACATTGTCTTATCGGGGCCTTTTATAGCTGACTATATGCGGAATGGGCTTTGCTTATTGTTGAAGGCCGTACGATGACCTATAGATGTTAATGTCTGTGTCATGTTTGGTCCTTTGTGGATAGTTGTCTTATTCGCAATCATACCACATCTTCTTTTATACAACTATTTTTGAAAATAAATTTCATCCAAAAACGAATTTTGACTCTGATTATTAGTTACATTTTTGTTAATTAACAATCGTCGAGGAAGAAATACAATACATCTTTAAGCGCCAATTAAAATAAATATCCAATAACACTACATGGGTAGTTTATGTCTCGTACTAGTACTCGTTTCAGTGTCCTGATAATTGAAAGGTCAAGGTTACTATGAAAACATATGTATATATAAACTAATCTCAGCTAAGCCTTACGGAAACATATATTTACTAGTTTAGAAAAAGTAATTAAAAAACATACTGTAAATACATTGATGTAAGGTATCGTTTGACCAACAGTAGCTTCAGTGGAAAGTGCATGATGTTTTTGACTACACAATCTTGCCTCTAGTCTGATTTCATAAACTTATATGAAATATATATGTCAAAGGTCTCAGATTAAAGTATCGATTTTATACAATATTTATTATATAGCCAAGGGGGTTCCATGCGAATCTCAGACACGTGATAGTGTGTTATCGAGTTATATGTTACACACCTATAAAGCCTTACCAATCATTGCATTAAACGGCCCACTGCCTGTTTTGCTTAAATTTTCTGTCTTGTTTTACCATTGCGACATAGAGCAAAGCAACTGTTACTAGTATCAAATACAACTGTGAATTTATGAATAGATTGATTTTTTGATAGTATAAATTTTAAGTAAGTAGTTTAGAAATGTAATAAAATAAAGTTGTCTTATGAATATGTATTGTAGATAAAATTATTTTTAATACATTTTGTGACTTGAATCCTCACAAATTTAGTTCGTATCATAAAATAAGTAAAGAAAATCCGTTATATGTGTATGAAAACAGTTAGAATGAACAAGTTTATATTTTGTTGATTTTTAAACAGAAAAAGCAATACTTTTTTCGTATTTAGTAAGATTTTTTAAAGTTAACAGATGAATAAACAACTCATCAACACTAACCATCTTTTGACACCACTGGGTCGATGCCACTGCTGGTGGACGTTAATATTTATCAAAGGTACCAGGATTATAATTTAATACGCCAGACGCGCGTTTCGCCTACATAAGACTCATCAGTGACGCTTAGATCAAAACAGTTAAAAAGCCAAACAAATACAAAGTTGAAGAGCATTTAGGACCCAAAAATTCAAAAAAGTTCTGCCAAATACGGCTAAGGTAATTTACTCCTGGGCGTAAGAAAATCCTTAGTTTTTCGAAAAATTCAAAGTTTTGTAATCAGAAAACTTATAAAAATGATCATTTAATTGATATTCATGTCAACACCGAAGTGCTGACTACTGGGCTGGTGATACCCTCGGGGACGAAACGTCCACCAGCAGATCAAAACAGTTAAAAAGCCAAACAAATACAAAGTTGAAGAGTATTGAGGACCCAAAAATTCAAAAAAGTTGTGCCAAATACGGCTAAGGTAATCTACTCCTTAAAACATTAGTCCTTTTTAATCGAATTCATTTTTTTTGCATTTATTTAATTTCTGCAGTTGGTTTTGATATCGTTATGCCATAGCAAAGCAATCCTCATTTTCAACAATTTTGTAAAAAGATTACTTTTAATGACGTCTAACTTTGTGACATATATCTATCAGACGAAATTTTATAAACGAAACGTTTCTCAATCAAATCTGCGCCATCAGCTATTATGGTAATTAAAACAATTTAAATGCAGATTTAAATAAACCAAGAAACTGTTTGCAATTTATCATGACTTTTCTGACTAGAATGCTGTAGTTGACATCGAAGTTGTGAGCACATCGGAAAACAATTATATTATCACCTCTATGGTAGAACAGTAACTTTTTGATACTGAAGCTGTCGATGAATTATGTGACGTAAATATATCAGACAAACTTTTACAAGTAATTAAATCGTGTCTTTGCACGTGACAGGTTACAGTTATTCCTTTAAAGTTGAACCCAGATTTTTCTCCATAGATCAATGAATTTCGAACAGTGATTCTGTTGCCTTTATTGATAAAAATAGGTTGTGGAATCTTCAAAAACAAAATTTGCAATAAACTACTTTAACGTTAATTAAAAAAAAGTAGAGCTCTCTTGAAGGACTCATTTTAACATAACTATATTAATGATTTTTCAATTCGTTAAGGTTATTAATATTATAGAGAGTAGTTGAACTCTCTAATTGAACCAAAAGGGTCGCCCACTGTCCAGCTGTCAGCATTTTTGAGTTTGTCATTTTTGGAGTGATTAGCAAAAGAAATGACAAAAAATAAATGAATAGAGACTTTTTTTTTATTAACTTAAGCAAGTAATATGCTTTGCAGATAGCCAATAGTTTTATGGAGTAATAAATGAAGTTGACTTCCATTTTTGTCCAACAAAAAACCATAATATGAAGAAAGTGCTTATTGATAATCTCACTACACATGTTGGTTTTTACTATCTGGGGTTGTTTGTGTTTTGTCTCCTGGCAACCACATGTTCACGCTAGATTCCAAGTGAGTACCCTCGCTTCAAGTGAATTTGTATGGTGTCAGCAATTTATAGAGATAAAGCGATGTGTAATTAAAGAAAACGCTGCCTGCAAAAAAAAAAATAATTGGAATATCACATATTAACTAAATTAACTTGAACGAATATCGCCACCATGTTTTCGATTGTTTTTTATGATCATGGTTAAAAGATATTAATCGACAATTTGAATACTTCACCTGATTCGGGAGCGTATAATTTAGTTTAGTATTTTCAAGGTTCTGATACTAAAGAATATTCAGTTTAAGATCTACTTGTTTTGCGCATGACAAGTTATATTAGGATGAACTGTAGCTTTTGCCTTCACTCGATGATATAAGTTAGTGTACATCGGTGAACCAATGTTTTCATAACTCTCATTAAAACAATTATGGCGTTTGATAATCTTTCAATAGTTAGTTTGTAACATGTAGATTTTGCATGTTTGTTTAATTTTTCAGCAAAACTGCCACGTCACATCTTATATTTCTACGCTTGTTACTTAAGTATATAAGATTATAACACATTGTTGACTGCTGTGTATAGATATAGGAAGATGTGGTGTGAGTGCCAATGAGACAACTCTCCATCCAAATAACAATTTAAAAATTAAACCATTATAGGTTAAAGTACGGCCTTCAACACGGAGCCTTGGCTCACACCGAACAACAAGCTATAAAGGGCCCCAAAATTACTAGTGTAAAACCATTCAAACGGGAAAACAAACGGTCTAATCTATATAAACAAAACGAGAAACGAGAAATACGTATATATTACATAAACAAACGACAACTACTGTACATCAGATTCCTATTTTTTCCTATGTGTCCCTATTTTTTTTTAAACATTTGTATCTATTATATCTGTTTGTTTTGTTCGCACATCGTTGTGAATATAATGAAATTTTAAGGGTTGTCATACAAGTGAGAGGTTATGACAGCTATACAACAAAGTTAAATCGACCATTTTCTAAAGAAGAAAACTCCTCTTGAAATCAGTAATATGACAGTTTGATTTATTCTTGTTTTAAGGTTTAGCCATTTAGTTAGGAACTTACCGTTTTGATTTTTTGTCAGAGTTTGGTATTTTTGTTAGTTGACTTTTTGTCGTAAATTATATCTCCTAATGCACATTATACAGATTTTTTGCAATTGGCGTTGATTTTGATTATATAGAAAAACAATTTCATTTTGACTTCTCTGGTAGGACACCAACACTTTTACACTGACGCTGACGATAAACTTTGTGACGTAAATCTATCAGACGAACCCTTACAAGTTATCAAGCTGTGTCCATGCCACAAAAACATTTATATCTTCAAAGTGTTATGGCCAATCAGATAAAGAACTTATTAGGAATTGTACAAAGGAAATTCAATGTATTAAAAACATGTACAGACAAAATAGTACGTGGAACCTGACTTTATATAGTAAATAAAAAATAAGGAAACAATATAGTTCTCTTCGAAACATGGTTGAATCACCTCAGTTTTATGAGAAATGGTTGCCAATCATTTTGTTTGTTGCTAATGTCGAGCGGTTTGTTTTGTCGGTTTACATTGAATTTACCATGGATTTCCGTATGTTTGTTCATATATTCTTATTAAAAAATCCTTTGTCACTTTCATTTTATTTCATTTTTTTTTTGCGAATTTGAAATATGCATGCTTTCTCTCTGCAAAATAAAGATTTGGATGTCACTATTAAATGTTTACAAAAAACGACATAGGATACAGAAAAATAAACCATTCTCGTTGCATCGGCTTCAATATGAATGCAAAATAAAAAAAAACCCACAAAACACAAAAAGTGGATATTCCCATGACACAGAGATTGTTTCGTGAGAGTGCAAAGTATTAAGTATTGAAATTAATGCAACAAAATAAAGTTCAATTAACGAAAACGAACTAGAAATTTGTCGTCGCAGTTACGATGATTTTACTGACGCTCACAATTCGAACTGGTCTGCATTAAACGTGTTACGCAATCATTCAACTAGATGCCCTTATTTATAGCACAGCAATCTGATATTAAAATGCATTTTAAATCAGCAAATATACAGGTATCATGATTTATTTTGTAAGGTCAAAATGTTTTCATGAACAGTTGTGATATTCATTTCAATTTGCCATGTTCCGAATTTAAAATTATTAAATTTTGAAAAAAATTGAACTTGCAGAGATGTAGAACAAAGGATTATCCAAAAGTGATTGATATGTTTTGGATAGTTGTATTTTTGATCAGATCAATATAAAAAAATATGGCTTTCATAAATATTTCCACACATTCCCACAGTACGAGAAAGAGGCTGATGTCATAAAAAACCAAAAATAGGGGCTGTCCAGCCTTGACACAATTTTAATGCATGCAAATCGTGTTTTTAAAAGGTTGTCATACAAATCAAACTCGTATCCTATATATTTAAGTTACGTTTTTGTTTTTTTATAAATAGTCAAGGACGAAACAGCAACGGAATATAAGCTGCTTATTTTGTAAGCGTCAATTAAACATATATTTAATTACACTACATGGGAAGTTAAGTCTCTTATATTAACTAGTAGTCGTTTCAGTTTCCTAAAATTTGAAAGGTAATTATGAAAAATATTTATATGAAACAACTAATCTAGATAACCATTACGGAAACATAACTTAGTTTAGAAATTAATCAAATAAAATGTTCTGCAAATACATGTATCAAAAGCTTAACTGGAAAGTGCATAATGTTTCTGTCAATACCTAGTTTCTGGTCTGATTCCATAAACTTATATGAAATATTCATGTATATGTCATACGGTCTCAGACTAAGGATCAATTTGATACTGATTATTAAGTCAAAGGGGTTTAATACGAGACTCAGACCAGTTGTAATCTTAAATCAAGTTGAAAGTTATAAACCTCCACACCCTGACCAATCACTTGACAAAACTACCTACTGCTCGTTTTGTTTTTATCTCGTTATCACTATCAAGGCGATATCGACCTCAGTAATAGTAACCATTTGATATAAACTGTAAATGTATGATTAGATTAATTTATGAGAATGGAATAGAATTCAAATAAGTTGTTTAAAAATGTGACAAAATAAAGTCGTCTTATGAATATTTGCTGTAGATGGAAATATATAGATATTTATTTTAATTTGTATCTCCACGAATTCAGTTCGAAACAGAATGAGTAAAACGAAATTATGTACATAAGTTAGATGTATATGTTGCATAAGGCTGAATTTTTCCGATTATCAGATAGAAAGCACACATGTTTACATTTTGGTGAAATTTATACAAAAGAGGAACGAAAGACACCAAAGGGATAGTCAAACTCATAAATCTAAAACAAACTGACAACGCCATACAAAAACAGCTATATTTTATTGTTTTCGTTTGGAAAGAAATATTTAAAACTGACCGGTGGAGAAACAACTCATCAACACAAACCATATAAGAACACCAGTCATTTAATTCGAGACCTATCTGCTTTGAAAATGACCTTCATCTATTCAAATTAGGCAAACCATAAATCGGGACTTTTTTATTGACTAAATATCTTCTGTTGGCTTCGATATTTTTATGATAAAGTAAAAATATTTTCAACCATTTCGTAAATAAATAACCTTTTATGACGTGTAACTTCGTGACCTTAATCTTTTAGACAAACTTTTATAAACGAAACGTTTCTCAATTATTATGTTGATTAAAGCAATGTTAAAGTTAAATAAATCAACAAAACATTTGTCATACAACAGTTCTTTTTATCAGAAAGGAATGCTGCAGTTTACGTCGTAGTCATTAGAACAGTGGAAAACAATTTAATTTTCACCTCTATGGTAGGACAGCAACTTGTTGATACTGAACCTGTCAAAACATTATGTGACGTAAATAAATCAGACGAACTTTTACAAGTAATTAAATCGTGTCTGTGCACTTGACAGGGGAACATTTATTCCTTTAAAAGTGAACAGTTGTTGATAAAAAGAGTGACGAAATTGCATTACAAATATGCAATGAATTACTTTAACGTAAATCAAAAAAATTTAAGTAGAACTTTTTTGAAGGGCATATATAGATATGATTTATTTGATTAGATGTCAATACGTTCAGATTATTAATCTTTAAGATAACATTTAAACCAAAGAGGTGCCCACTTTCCAACTGACATCATAATGAGCGTACAACCCTCACCTGTATGAATTAAGACACGTGTTATGACCATAAGTAGGTAATATTTAATGGTAGATAGCCAATGGTTGCGAAATGTAAAAATGAAATTGCACTTGTTTGTCCAAAAAAATCATAATATGAAGAAAGTACTTATTGATCATCTCCCGACAGATGTTTTTTTGTCTCCTGGCAACCACATTTTAATGCTAGGTTCATAGGCAGTACCTGCTGCTTCAATTGAATGTATATGGTTTCATCCATTCATAAAGATAAAGCGATGTATAATTGAAGAACACGCTTTATGCCAAAAAAATGGAATATCACATACTTAATAAAGTTGGATGAACATCGTAAACATGTTGTGGATTGTTTTTTTTATGGCCGTTGTAACCGACATAAATTGACAATTTAAATATTTCACCTGATTCGGGAGCGTATAAAGTATTAATTTAAGATTTGGATACTTGATGATAAGCAATTATAACAAATTTGTGTCGTTTGTAAACCGTTCAAGGGATTACTTTCAAAGCATCGTTGTAAATCCATGGTTTAAAAACTTCCTTCCTTGCAACAGTATGAGAAAGGCTGATTTCATAAAAAAAAACAAAGAATGTGGGCTATCCAGCCCTGATTCAAAATCACTTAAGCAAATGTTTTTTTTGAAATCATTGTCATACACAAACAAGCATTTATTAATTTTGGATCTCAGTAATGAATTTAAATATTTTGGCTCTCAATAATGACGACTTCAGTAAGTATACAAAAGAAATTTATCCTGTTGAACTTACTTTAAATAAAGCTAATACTAACCATGACCACTTCCCTTTCCCCGATCTAAATATCTATATCACTAACGGAAAGCTTAATACTAAAATTTATGACAAAAGAGATGATTTTTCATTTCCTATCGTTAATTATCCATTTTTAGATGGTGACGTTCCATTGTCACCATCTTACGGTGTTTATAAATCTAACTTGTACGATTCGGTCGTGTATGTAACACTATTTTAGATTTTAACGAGTGAAATGTATGTATTACTGAAAAAATATTTCACCAGGGTTTTCGATATCACAAACTAGTCAAAACATTCACTAAAGTTTACAATCGAAATAATGACATCATTCGTAAATATAGCTCAACATGCAAACTTCTTATACGTTCAGGTATTTCATATCCAATTTTGTATGGAAATATTCTTTATAAAGCACAACAATGTCAATATTCACCTCAGAAACTAACAAAACCTTTAAATAGACTTACCAAGAAGGGATATAGTTACAATACTGTTGTCAGGTCATTAAGGATTGCTTTTTTTGGAGTTAGTATTGATTAATTTATAGGGTCTTTCCATCGAAACATTTATTCAAAAACCAGTTGTTGGCATGACACATGTTATGTTCTTCTCACATATGTTATGATGGTATGATACTAAACTCCTAACGGGAAGGATTGTGCCTGCTCCTGCTATTCATATGATGAAATCATAGTCTTTCAATCAGTTCAATTAAACTGGCATGTCAGTTAACTGCTATTAGTTTGTTGTTATTTATGTATTATTGTCATTTTGTTTATTTCCTTTGGTTACATCTTCTGACATCAGACTCGGACTTCTCTTGAATTGAATTTTAAATGTGAGTATTGTTGTGCATTTACTTTTCTACATTGGTTAGAGGTACATGTATAGGGGGCGGGTTGAGATCTCACAAACATGTTTAACCCCGCCGCATTGTTGCGCCTGTAACAAGTCAGGAGCCTCTGGCCTTTGTTAGTCTTGTATTTTTTTAATTTTAGTTTCTTGTGTACAATTTGGAAATAAGTATGGCGTTCATTATCACTGAACTAGTATATATTTGTTTAGGGGCCAGCTGAAGGACGCCTTCGGGTGCGGGAATTTCTCGCTACATTGAAGACCAGTTAAGGACCTTCTGCTGTTGATTTTTTTTTCTATTGTCGGTTGTTGTCTCTTTTACACATTCCTCATTTCCATTCTTAATTCTATTTATCCTATAATTTCATAATTTATTTCGGTCTATTTCTGTAATTTATTCTTACATACTTTTGATTTTTTAACCCTGTATGCGTACATTTCCTATGTAAATTTTAAAATTGTATGTATGCACATTGAACGACAAATTTGTGTGACGTAAATAATTTTTCTGACGTCAGACACTCAAATCAATCCATGTGTTCGTAGATAGTAGATGTTTTTGTGTCCTGTTAAATTGTTCCTTTTAAAATTGTTATACGATGATGACTGATGTACCCATATTTTGACTATTTTATTAATTATGACTGTTTATTTAACGCATCATGTAAATGTAGCGGAATTTGATGAGACTGTTATTAAAGTGAGAGGGTTAGCGCTATAGAACCAGGTTTAATCCAACATTTTCCACATTTGAAAATGCCTGTACCAAGTCAGGAATATGACAGTTCTTGTCCATTCGTTTTTGATGCGTTTGTTTTTTGATTTTGCCATGTGATTATGGACTTTCCAAATTGATTTTCCTCTGAGTTCAGTATTTTTGTGATTTTACTTTTTGTTACGTTTTGGTTAATTATAAATCACCAAGGACGAAACAGGAACAAAATATAAGATGTTTGTTTTGTAAGCATCAATTACAATAGGTATCCAATAACACCACATGGGTAGTTTATGTCTCTTATATTAATTAGTAGTCGTTTCAGTTTCCTCAGATTTGAAAGGTAATTATGATAAAAAATATTTATATGTAACAAACTAATCGAAACTAAGCCTTACGGAAGCATATCTTAGTTTAGAAATTATTCCGATAGAATGCACTGCAAATACATTTATGTAAGCTACCGTTTAATCAACAAAAGCTTCACTGGAAAGTGCATGATGTTTTTGACAACAAAACCTTGCCTCTAGCGTGATTCCATAAACTTATATGACATATATATCATACGGTCTCATATTAAGGTATCAATGTTATACAATACTGGTTATATAACCAAGTGGGTTCCATGCAAAAATTGAACAATTGGTAATGTTTAATCGAGTTATAAGATACAATTCTGAAAAGCCTGATCAATAGTTGGACAAAAAGACTTCCTGCTACTTTTGTTTTAATTTTCTTTTATCACTATTATGGCGTTATAGAGCAGGGAAACGGTTTTAACCTTAAATACAAACCGTAAATTTAGCATCAGATGAACTTTTTTAACTTTCAAATAATATGTTTACACATGTTATAAAATAAAGTTGTCTTATCAATATGTTCTGTAGATATCAATATGTAGATATTTCTAACTTAAATCGTCACGAACTCAGTTCGTAGCAGGATAATCAGTACAGAAAATTCCGTTACATAGTGTAAATGTGAATGTTGCATAAAGCAAACATTTCCATAGTTACAGTTAGACTATTTACCGGATTTGTTATCACATAAGCAACACGACGAGTGCCAAATGTGGAGCAGGATCTGCTTACCCTTCAGGAGCACCTGAAAACATCCATAGTTTTTGGTAGGGTTCGTGTTCTTTTTTCATGTTGTGTCATTTGTACTATTGTTTTTTCGTTTTGTCTTTTTCCTTTTTAGCCATGTCGTTGTCAGTTTGTTTTAGATTTATTTGTTTGACTGTCCCTTTGGTATCTTTCGTCCCTCTTTTAGAACGCACATTCATTTATCTGTTATTAACATTAAAACAAAAAAAATCGATTGTTTCATTTTTTTTGGGGTAGAAAGAAATATTTTGAAACTGACCGATGGAGAAACCACTCATCAACACTTACCATCTTTAAACACCAGTCCTTTTAAATTGAGAATCTTTCTGCTTTGTATATGAACTTTACCATATTCAGATTAACCAAACTATAAGTCAAATCTTTTAGCTTGTATTGAATTGGTTTCTGCAGTTGACTTCTAAATTGTTATGATAGAGCAAACAGATTTCATTTTCAACCCTTTCGTATTACTAAATGATAAACTTTCAATGTCGTGTAACTTCGTGACGTAAATGTATCAACCGAACTTTGATAAACAAAACGCTTCCCATTAAAACTGCGTCATCAGCTATTATGTTGATCAAAGTAATGTTAAAGTTAAATAAATCAACAAAACCTTTGCAATACATCAGGGCTTTTAATCAGACTGAAATTCTGCAGTTGACGTCGAAGTAAAAGCACAGAGGATAACAATTTCAGTTTCAACTCTATGGTAGGACAGCAACATTTTGATATTGAACCTGTTTATAATTTGTGTGACGTAAATCAATCAGACGAATTTTTAGAAGTTATAAAATCGTGTCCGTGCACATGACAGGGGAACCTTTATTCCTTGATAGTTTAAAAACAACTAATGATGAAAAAGGATTGTGGAATTTCAAAAACAAATATGCACTAAATTACTTAAACGTAAATTAAAAAATGCAAAACATAACTTGCCTATAGAGCATACATATGAACATGATTGTTTTAAATGATTTTGAATTAGTTAAGGTTATTAAACTTATAAAGAATAATTAAACTACCTAATTGAAATAAACAGTACATTTAACATTGTTTTTGACTATGTCATCTTCGAAGAAAATGACAAAACTGGTATGAGAGGGAAATTTTCAGTTACGTTAAGCAAGTACTATTTTTGCAGACAGCTTTACTTGTTTAATAAAATTATAAACGATGTTGACTTTCGTGTTTGACCCAAAAATTCGTCATATGAAGCCAGTGCTTATCATGGTTATTGATAATCTCCCGCCCAATGTTGTTTTTAAATAGAATGAAGATTCCTTGATTTGTGTCTCCTGGCAACCACATTTTCATGCGAAATTCCAAATAGTAACTCTTGCTTCAAGCGAATGTGTATGGTTTCATCAATTTATTAAGATAAAGTGATGTGTAATTAAAGAACACGATGCCTACAAAAAAATAAATAGAAAATCACATACTAACTAACTAGAACGAATATCGCCACCCTGTTGTTGATTGTTTTTTGTGTCTGCAAAAAAAGAAATATAGCAACCTAAAAAAGGTTGAACGAACATCGCAAACATGTTGATTGTTTTTCATGGGCATTGTAAAAAGACATAAATCGACAATTTAAATATGTCACCTGATTCGGGAGCGATAAGTTTTTTTTCAAGGTTCGGATACTGTTGAATAACCAGTTTAGGATCTACTTGTTTTGCGCATGTCTTCACCCGACGAAACAAGTTAATGTACATCGGTAAACCAATTTTCATAAATTTTATTGAACTTTTTGTGGCGTTTATTAATCTTTCAATAAATTACTTTAAAATCATCGTCGTAAATCAGTTAATTTAAAGCTTCCTGTACGCACGAATTTGTATTGGATGATGCTTTAAATTTGGTACATCAATAAAGACAGATTACCGTTTTTGAAATTTTTTGTAGTATTTTTTGTACATTAATAGGCCGTTGGTGTTTACATGTCACTAGCAGTTGATTTGAAGCGATATTTGTTTTAATTAAAACTATCGCTCCACTCAGCTTATAGTTAAAGTTTTAAAAAAAATACAAACCCTTTTGCCGACATTGGGAAACTCTCTGTGGACTAAATATCTTTTATGTCGTTACCAATAAGAACAATTATTTTAAACCTATATTGTAGAACGTCAACTTTTTACACTGAGCCTTACAAAATACGTAATGTATAACACTATCAACCAATTTCTGATAAATTATCAAGCTGAGTCTGTGTCAGGAACATTTATTACTCGAAAGTTCAATTACTATTTAGATAAGGAAATAGAAGAAATTTGATAAAGGGAATGATTAAAAAAAAGTATAAACCAAAAAACAAAAAACTTTCTTTGAGGTCATATGCACATTTGAGCTATCTAATTATAAGTTATACATATTTATTTTTTATCTCGTTGTGAATATTGCTTTTGTGTGATCGAAGCAATATTTCGCTGACTGCCGATCCTTGCTATTTCTGGGTTTGTCATATTCGAATTAATTGCCAACAAACCTGACAAAACGGGTTGAAGTTTTGTTGAATTATTGTACATACAATGTACAAATAATTAAATATATAGGTGCTGCATGTTGACACTTGCATTCTTTCTGTTCAGTGATCATTTACTTTCAAATGTTTGTGCTTTACCAAGTTGTTATTTTAGTTTCCGATGTTTTGGTTTGTAACATGTAGATTTTGCTTGAATGTTTCATTTTCCATCCACACTGACACGTGATATTTCATACCTTCTACGTTACCCTAGTTTTCATGGCCTAATCAATTTATTTAGTTTGAATGTCAACAACAGTTTAGTAAATCGTTAAAAGTATTTATACCTTCTATCCACGCTTGAACATCAATTCTCCTTCAAGTCTATTATGTTAAAAAAAAACCGCCAGCGCTTGAATACCACATGATTTGCAAAATATATTGGTTGCATATGGTGATCTGAAAAGTTGCTTAATTAATCCAAATAGTGATTTTTCGAAAATCTTAAATTCTAATGTAGTAAATAATAGTAAGACATTGGCCATCAATAACAGTCGTTTTATGCGGTATGTGCTTTGCTCATTGTTGAAGGCCCTACGTTGACCTAAAGTTGTTAATGTTTATGTCATTTTGGTCTCTTGTGGACAGTTGTCTCGTTGACAATCATACCACATCTTTGTTTTTATGTTTAAAGCTAACTGTTTTCGAGTTTCAACTGCATCACATGCCAACATGCTGATTTAAGTAATATTTAAGTTGAAAATAAATCATCGAACTCTTTGCCTTTTTTATGTCTTATTGGCATATTTGCTTGTTTTTTTTAATGATTAAGATTATAATCCAATGTTGACTGCTATACTCCTATTTTTTTGCATTTAACCAATTATGTCTTTTTGTCTTGTCACACATCGTTGTCAATATATTGAAATTTAATGTGACTGTCATACAAGTGGGAGGTTAAGCAAGTTTTAAAAACCAAGTTTAATCCATCATTTTCTAAATAAGAATATTGATCTACCAAGTCAGGAATATGACAGATTGATGTAATTGGACTTTTAGATTTTGCAATTTATTTTGAGACTTGTAGTATACAATTTTCCTCGGAGTTCATTTTTTTCGTTATTTTACTTTTTGCCGAATATTATGTCTGTTCACATCATATTTTTACATTTGACGTCGATGTTGTTTGTATAGAGCAAAACAATTTATTTGACTTATCTGGTAGGACACAAACACATCGTCACACTGAGAATGACGATCAACAGTGTGACGTAAATCTATCAGACAAACCCCTACAAGGTATCAAGCTGTGTCCGTGATAATAAAAATCAGACCACATCTTCTGTTTTTATATGATATAGTAAAGAACAGATTGTGCATAAACAAAACAAAGACGTACATCTTGTACGTCTATGTACATCTGTGATTCACATTTTTCGTGAAGGTCAACACTGATTTAATAATGTCTGTAAACATTCGAAGATATTACTTCAAGAATATCGGCTTCATCAACATCATCAAGTCCCTACTGTTTTAAGAGACAGGCGCATGAAAAATCCCTCAAGCTTTAATTTTTTGGCTCTATATAATTGTGATGCTTGTATGTGGCTGCATCAAAGTAGCTACCCAAGTTTTTAATATTTCAGTATTTTCTTTTGTCGTTAATTTTAGTGCAACACCGACGTTACTAAGAGAGGGACGAAAGATACCAAAGGGACAGTCAAACTCATAAATCTAAAAAAAACTGAAAAATTACTGAAAAATTACTAACAGTCAATTTGAAACACGCTATTTGTTTTAAATCTAAAACGATGTCACGGGCAACCATGTTTTATTAAAGTTAATGAAATCAATTTAAAATGACGTGGAAAAAAATGACTTTATATCATACTGAATCAGTTGACGTCGATGTCGTTTGCAAAAAGCAAACCATCTCGTTTTTATTGAAGGACAGTAACATTTTCACACTGATTTTGCCGATTAACTTTGTGACGTAAATCCATCAGACGAACTCTTATAAGTAATGCAATCATGTCCTTGACAAGAGAATCTATTTCATAAAAAATCAATATCTATTCAAATTAAACAATTGTGTCAATTTGATAAAGGATATAAGAAGATTTAAGTAAATAAACAGAAAAAAATACGTCTCATCTTCCTTCAGGGCATATACAAATTTTGGTTATCTATTGATAATTCAAATGATTTTTTTTTTTACAAATTTTGATGATCTCATGTTGAATATTTATTATATCACGATTTTGCTGCCTGACCATCAATATTGGTACTGTGTTTGTCATATTGGAATTGATTAAAAAAGTTACTAACAAAACCAATTTGAGCCTTTGATGAAGATCGTGCACAATCAAAATTTAAATTTTGATTTCGAAACCTTATTACAGTTAGTTTGCATTGTACTTGGTCTCTTTTTTGTTTGGAGTTCAGTGATAATTGAATGTTTATAACTGCAAGCTAATTATATGAACAGTACTTAATTTACCGCAGTGGTAACAAGAAGTCATTGGATAATAATGCTACTTATTTTCCATATATATTGATACTGGATTTGTCATATTCAAATTGATTAAACAAGTGATGACAAAACCAGTTTGAACTTTTGATTGAAATCGTGCACGAATAACTGAATTTAATTTCGAAACCTTATAACAGCAAGTTGACGCGTATTGTCTGTCGCTTCTTTCCTTTCGGAGTTATATGATGTCTGATTAATGAATGTCTGTGATTGCAAGCCAACTATGTTAACCTACTGGCTAAGTGGCTAACTCAGTTCAAATGGAAATGACAATGTGTCTAATAAAAAAAGTAACAAAAGATACAAGGCTTTACATTGTGTATATCAAACTTGCGTTGCGTCTACAAAAGACTCATAAGTGATTATCGAATAAAAAATAAATAAAAAGTTACAAAATAAAGAGCAAATACTTTAGGTATATAGAAATTAGTCTGCGTTAACATGATTTAAGGAGCTGAAACATTTGGAGAGATCATCATGCTGTATTTTTGTTATCATGTGATTTGGTTGCTGGCTCATTTATGTATAATCATCTCCTCGTATTCTTACAAATATTTGAAGCTCGATTTTGATGAATTTCGTAGCTGCTTGTACATCATGTGCTTTGTTAATGAATAGATTTATTTCTTAGCTTCTTTAATGAGTTATTAATAAAATTAACGGTACCAATTTTCTTGCACCAGATGCACATTTCGACAATACATGTCTCTTCAGTGATGCTCTTGGCCAAAATATTTGAAATCCAAAGCTTATATTAAAGTTCGTGTTGGGCTATTTCTATGACAAAAATTTCTTTTATTTAATTAACAGAAATAAAATCTCCCCTTTAGAAAGATGATCTTTTGTTTTCAATTTAGTATTTATCAATAAAACAATTTCCTAATGATCTGATATAACGCAGGAAATGTCAACACTGTTGTTGACTCGATATTATGATCTTAAAAACAATTTTGTTATGACGTACTGTCTTAAGAATTATACTGTGACGTAAAGCTTAAAGGTTAACCTCTGTTATTAACGTTTCTGTGGCCTTGATTGGAATATTCTATAGAACGTTCAATGATAGTGCTAACTGAAAAGTAATATAATAACAGTTCAAATATCGGACGTTATTTATTGAAGTTTTATAAAGATGCCATAAAGTCATATGAATATTTGAAATACAAAGTACATGCAATAAACATACTAAACAGCAGGTGATTCAGAAAAAGGCATGGTCATACATATTCCTATAAGAATAAATATGATGGCTTCTCAATAATTTGTCATTTGCAGTTGTAATGGTTTAGTTTAAAACTCACTTGTTTTTATAATAATTCAAAGAATCGATAATACATTTTGTTTTGCCTTTACCGAGTGACCTTTGAATGTAACTTCCTTTTATTCAAGGACACTTGTTTCCACTGTGCCAGACAAATTAAGTTTAACGGAACAAACAAAAAAGGGAGATAATTATTCTGTTTTTTTTCAGTTACGATTGTCTGTCTGAGACATATTCCGGAAATTGATAGTTTTGTATTATTCTTAGATAATCATTGTATTGTTTGCAAGATTTGATTCACAGTTCGATTTACATGAAAAAAAAAATAAAAAAAAAAGATTTCCACAAAAATATTAAAGAATATCGTTAGGCAGGAATTTTTGGCTGAAACACATTCATTTTTATCGTTAAGCTTAACAAAAGCTTAAAAAAACAATCTTAACATAAGGTTAACAAAACAATCATTAAAAGTGCTATAGAAATTACAATTGTATGTACATTGGAAAAGCTCGTAAATATACAAACAGATTTTATTGTTTATTATAAATAATAAAACAAAACAAAACATCCCAACACAAGTATTATAATATATTTTTTCATTGAACTAATTTCAAGAATATAATTTCATGTTAATTAGAAGTTGTTTTTTTTTTATTGAAATCAATAACGATTTTGAATTCCTACAACTATTTGCTTTTTTATACTTACGTCTATCTCATCTACTGCGTAACTACATGTCTTCATGATTGTGAATATTTTTAACACAAAGGTTAGTGCTATGTGTGTAACTTTTCCTTTGATTTTATCGTATATTAGTTTAAAATTGTATGCTACAATGAAAAAAGAAAACAATTGATAAATTTCATGCGTCCAAAGATTTCCTGGATTTACTCTCACTAGGAACACAAACAACTAATTATTATAGTAAACAATGTACAGAAACAAAAACAGATGTTGAAAAGGTTAATTACCAAAACCCAAACAAAACTATACTAGGCAAAAGTAATTAACTTTCTCTGAGTAGAAAGCCTTACAAAATATGAAGTTCGTTATGTAATACTTCTCGTGTAAAGCTACAGTACAAAAGTTCAATGACCCAAACTCGTCGATTTTATCAGTTAGGTCATTTGCTAAGTAACATTACATAGCATTCGGTGACGTTGATATTTTCATTAGACATAAAAGTACATTTGAATACAATGTTTCTGTATCGATGTAAACAATAGCAATATCACTTGTAAATAACATGTATTCACCTCAACTCATTCACACTTTAATAGTGATTTATGTGGTATTGGATTGTTTAATTGCATGGCACAATTTATGAAATGGGTCAATATATCCTTTTGTTTCTTTTCTTTTGTTGATATTTTCTTTTCTTTCCTTTTAGTCCGGCGGCTTTGTGAAAAATTGTGCACATCCTGTTACAAGCATGAAATTTGGCATAGACCTTCCTCAACTATTACTCTTTTATTTCAGATAGGGAGGCATTTGAAAAAAATGTCTCACTTCCGGTAAAATCCAAAATGGCGGACGTCATACTTAAATCAGCCCAATACCGAAGGCTAGCGTGTAAAAATGTCCTATCATCATGCTACTATCATAATATTTGGTACATACCTTTGTGTTTTACTACTTTTGGATAAATTAAATAGATTAGATGTCTTCAGAAACCCCACTTCCGGTTAAAATCCAATATGGAGAACATTGTACTTAAATAAGCTTATTTTTTAGGGAGGGTAATTGAAATGTGTGTTAACGTATTGCTACTATAATTACATTGTGTATGAACTTTTCTTTGGTGCCTCTGATGGAGACAATGTATAAGACATATGTCTTAAAAACTCTTACTTCCGGAAGTATCCAAAATGGCGGACAGAGAAATATCAATTTTTTATTCAAATTTTCAACTTTTTTCAAAATGTAAAGAAAATGATTTTATTTTGTGCTGGTCATTAAACTTTTGGCTTTAAGTTATCCCCAAAACCAGTTATTCTAGCATGGTGTAAATGCTAAGATATAAAGTTGACACTTCCGGTAAAAATATGACGTAAAATTCAAAGATGAGTCCTCAATGTAGAGTTTTGGATAGATTGATTTAAACAAAATAAAATCACTATAGTACTAAGAAATATTTAAAATTACTACTATTTGGCCAAGAATACATGTTTATTCACAGTTACCACCACATGCACACAAGGTAGTGCACGGGAGACCTGATTTTACACATTAAAAATAACCGTGGCATCCTTTCTTACATCCATAATGTACAAGCTTCTGAAAAAAGATGAGGTCTCAGAAAGAGTTTTTTTTAAAAGGGACCCTCTTTGTCCCTTCGCAATCCATTAGTGACAAGACTAGGTAGCATAAGAGTCAATCCAAAGCTCGTCTCACTACACACCTGCATTAGTATATTACACGTTTTACATGCTTGAAAAGACTAGAACAAGTCGTGGGAATAGCCTCACCTAAAATGAGTTTTCCCTTTTGTGCAAAAATTGACTTTCTTGCTTCGTTATTCATGTTAGATCTGATAAGTTTGTGCGATCTTACAGTAAAACCCCGGTGATTTAGGCTGATCAATCATCATTCTTTATGTTAAAGTCACATCTTCAAATACCATCAATGTCTCCCACGCAGTCTTTTTTTCCTTTTCAAGCAAAGAGAGAACAGTATCACAACCCGTCATAAGGTATGGGTCAGAAATAAAAGTGTGTGATCACTCATTGCCTAGTGCATTTGAAAGGCCATTGATAGATATTAATCAAAAGATTTTTGCCTCCCCAAATACAATCTATAGTTCGTCTGCCCCTATGTCACGGAATAGCGAAACAGTATTGACAGCATCATCAGTGACTGTTAATCATGACTCGTTTAAGTGCGTGTGTCACTGCATCAGACACATGCACCATGATTTAAGTGTCAGTCTCTTTATGTGAACATGGTGCTACGCTTAAAATACATCACGTGGTGAATAAGATAGAATATCCTGAGCATTTGTTGCTACAACTACCATACTAATCAAAGACTTCATCCACTCTTGTTACAGTCTCAAGGTATTTTATTAAGGTAAGGACATAACACCCAATCATCATACTCGTTAGGAAACACCTTGAAACTATAACAACAGTGGATGTAGTGTTGAATGTGAACATAGACAAAACTGGTAGTTTGAAAGCTGCTAAAAGAAGCAAGGGCAACATTTAAGGAAAAGGGAATACACAGACAAACCCAGGATTAAAAACATCCTCAAAATTGGGAAAGTTTTCTGAGAGATGACGACAGTAAGAAAGAACTTTTAAGTTTTCATTCACAGGAGCTTGCTCAATACAATTTTGAGTACAAGGTAGTTGAAGCAACAAATGCTCAGGATGTTCAGTGTTATCCACCACTTTCAAGTTTAGCACCATGTTTACACGAAGAGACTGATACAAGAATCAAGATAGATGTGTCTGATGCAGTGAAACCTAGACTTAACTGAGTCATGACTCAAACAGTCGATACTGATGTCATTGCTGTTTCGCTATTCCGTGACATAGGGCAGACAAACTTTGGTTTGCATTTGGTAGGGGAAAAGTATAAGATATATATCAATCAATGACCTTTCAAATGCACTAGGCATTAAAAGATAACACGTTTGCTGGAAAATGAACTGCGTGACATTAATGGAGTTTGAAGATGTGACTATAGCATTTAGAATGATGATTGACCAGCAAACATCACCATATGAATTTGATGTTTAATGTCATTGAAAACGATACGTGGTTGTGTTGGAAGATCGAAAAAAATAAGAAACAGATTAGGTTAACAAGGCAAGAAAATGTGTGTTTTTGCAGAATTTATGGATGTGAGAAACAATACCACAGTCTTTGTAAATGTTAGATATCAGCTCTCCGATTGTGAATTGCAGCCTACTGAGTATGCTGATTGGGTATTATGTCCTTACCTAAATAAAATACCTTGAAACTAAAATACGAGTGGATAAAGTCTTGGATGCATATGGTAGTTATAGCAACAAATGGTCAGGATATTCTATCTTATCCACCACGTAATGTATTTCAAGTTCAGCACCAAGTTCACATTTAGAGGCAAACACTAAAATCATGGTGCATGTGTCTGATGCAGTGAAACACGCACTTAAAAGAGTCATGAGTCGTTAATGATGATGCTGTCACTACTGTTTCGCTATTATGTGACATAGAGGTAGACGAACTATGGATTATGTTTGGGAGGGCAAAAGGCTTTGGATTAATATCTATCAATGGCCTTTCAAATGCACTAGGCAATGAGTGATCTGAGTGATCTGAAACACGTATTGTTATCCATGTCTTTACCTGTTGTGATATGGTTCTCTCTTTGCTTGAAAGGGTGAAAAAGACTATGTGGGAGACATTGATTGCATTTGAAGATGTGACTTTAACAAAAAGAATGATGATTAATCAGACTAAATCACCGGGGATTTACTGTAAGATCGCACAAACTTAACAGAAGGGTATAACATGGTTAATGAAGCAAGAAAATAACTATTTGCGCAACAGGGACGGCTTTTTTAGGCTATTCCCTCAATTTGGTCTAGTCTTTTCCAGCATGTAAATCATGCAATATACTTAGGTAGGTGTTTAGGGATTGGCTCTTATGCTACCCACTCCAGGCGGGGGCAAAGAGGATAACTTTTGAAAAACTCTTTTTGAGGCCTCATCATTTTGTCAAAAGCTTATACATTGTGGATGTAAGAAAGGATACCGCGGTCATTTTTAATGTGGAAAATCGGGTATCCCGTGCACTGCGATGTGTGCATGACATGGTGACTGTGAATAAACATGGATAAATAGTAATAATTTTAAATGATTTTTAGTACTATAGTGATTTTCATTTTGTTTTAATCAATCTATCCAAAACTCTACATCGAAGAAATAGATTGAGGACTCATCTTGGAAATTTACGTAATATTTTTAACCGGAAGTGTCAACTTTATATCTAAAGATTAACTACATGATAGAATGAGTGGTTTTGAGGATAACATAAAGCCAAAAGTTTACCAGCACATAATAAAACCATTTTCTTTACATTTTGAAAAAAAATAAAATTTGAATAAAAAATTGATATTTCTATGTCCGCCATTTTGGGTAGGGTTTTTAAGACATATGTCTTATGCATTGTATCCATCAGAAACACCAAAGAAAGGTTCATACACAATGTAATGATAGTAGCAATACGTTAAAACACATTTCAGTTACCCTCCCTAAAAAAATAAGCTTATTTAAGTACAATGTCAGCCATATTGGATTTAAACCGGAAGTGGGGTTTCTGAAGACATCAAATCTATTTAATTTATCAAAGAGTAGTAAAAAACAAAGGTCTGTACCAAATATTATGATAGTAGTATGATAATAACACATTTTTACACGCTAGCCTTCGCTATTGGGCTGATTTAAGTATGACGTCCGCCATTTTGGATTTTACCGGAAGTGAGACATTTTTTTCAAATGCCTCCCTATCTGAAATAAAAGAGTAATAGTTGAGGAAGGTCTATGCCAAATTTCATGCTTGTAACAGGATGTGCACAATTCGTCTGAAATATGCTCGTAGCCGCCGGACTATTTGGTTTATGTTTCCTTTTCTTTGAGCATACGTGTCACTGGCTCTGTCCTAAGAAGTGCACATTTCATAGTTAGTCATAAGGATTTGATTACAGAAATGTCTTGTATAATGTAACTTATTCTAATTTAAATTTGGAAGATTAAAAGTGGAAATTGTATTTAATTCAGAATTCAGAAGGTTTTGTGAATCTAGACTGTCATCGCAATATTAACAAAAATTTCAACAAATGAGGAAACACATCTCTTAAACTTAACATATTTAACTTGGTACTACTGAAACAAATAGGAGTAATAAGCGCTTTGCCATAGGCTAAGCATTTATATTATTATTGGCATGATACCAAAAATCATCGCTAATCTGATTGGAAGAAGGACGCATATTACTGTATAACATAAAAGCCAAAAACGTGTATGACAAAAAATAGACATGCTAGTGTTTCTAAAAACCCATTTGAAACAAGCGTCCATTATGATGAGGATATCTTATTTTAAGTTTCAATTTTTCTTATACTTTGTTCATTTTCTCAAGAATCAATAGACCTGGTACGTGCGCACACATTTTAATTTAAATATGAATCTCACTTTTAGCAAGTTTGACAAATACAATCACAGCAATGAAGCATTCCAATAATTCAATTTCCGATGCAAAGTTTCAAACACTTCACCAGACGACTTCATCTCCAATCAAAAACATCTATAGTAATGACTTCCTTGTTAAAGGATAATTGACTGCATCAAGAAAACTGTTCCAGTTAAGGACTCTTGTATTTATTCATTTAAATCACACACAAGTTTTATGTCATTCAGTTATGCCATAATTGTGTTTACCAATTACAATTTTATATTTTGATTGTACTGTTGTAAGTTTTATCAATTTTTTAGTAAATTTTATCTGACGGGTGTTGGAAAAAAATTCGACAAACAGTATTCTGTTTATAGAAATATAAATGTTATCACTTCATACTTTAACATGTAAAAATATGATTTGTTTTTTTCAAATAATGCAGATGAATATAAAAAAGAAAATGTGGTATGATTGCCAATGAGACAACTCTCCGCAAGAGACCAAAATGACATAGAAATTAATAAAATATTTCGCCGTACGGCCGTGAAATAAGCAAAGCTCATACCGCGTAGTCGGCTATAAAAGTCCCCGAAATAACAATGAAAAAAAAACATCAAACGAAAAAGCTAATGGCCTATGTTTTTAAACGAGACAGATTCATTGAAAAAAAACGATTGTTTAAGGGTGTTTTATCCGGAAACAAAACGCGGCTCCATTATATTGACTGAATTCAGTGACGCAACATAATTTTATTTAATGTCAATTCAGTAATTATATGTCTATTAGTAAATATAGATTTTGCTTTGTCATTTACGCACATCGTAAACTAAGCGGTGAAAAAAAATCAAGCATAGTCGTTTTTGAGTCAGCCAGGTAAATTCATGACACGTGATTGTTAATGGCCGAATTTTTTTAATCGGTTCTCTGGTCTTCTACTTCTACTATGTAATGACCGCCTTCAACGCGTTCAAGTTTACGTCACTTGTACTGCGCATTGCTTTATTTAAACATTTATACAGTGAAAACGATCAAATCTGTGATTATAAATAAAAATTGATATTAACATTTTTACATAATGGCAGTGCATATTTTTTATTGAGCTTTAACTTGTATTAAACAAGTGTTTAAATGCATGGCTTTTAATGAATAAAACTATTTAAATGTTGTTATACCGCAATTCAGTTATAGTTATCGCTATCAATCAATTTGTTTGTTACAGACAGGAATGTCAGTCAAGTGCTTTCGCAACCCATATGACAACATACTATCCATCAATAAGACGTATATAATAGACTGGAACTGTAAACTATCTTACAAGAAACGACAGACAAGAAAATTGCATCCGACTTTTTATTATTGTTTAGTAATAGTTTGAAGGACATTGGAGAAAATACCGGCTCACAGCAACTTAAATATAACTTTGCATTTGAACAAGAAATGTTCGTTGAAGGAAGTATATTGTTGGATGGTGTTATGTACATAGTTATGGAGTATGGTTGGTGTTTTCAAGTTAACAGCTGATGCCATTTCTCGTAAGTTGTCGAACCGAAGCTTTAATATCATGTACAATTAAGTCAATTGTCAATCCCGCATGAAATATTATGAGCGAGTGCAAAATGCTAGAATGACTTACATATTGAATCTTGATGGTTACGTCATGAGACATGCTTGAATGTTAAGTTCTACCTCCAGACCTTAATTCAAAGTGTAATGAGCTGGAAAGATCTGTCCCTTCTTGCCATAACCTGACGGACACACAAATAAATCAGGTGTTGCATTGCAGATTGAAATGCATTGATAATTACCCCGCAGAACAGTCAGAAATCTGTGTAAAACAATATCTTCAAAATGAGAAGCTGGCATAATATAAGGAACAACTCCGGTCATACTTATTATATTACTTCAGTATAAAAAAAATAGATATTAGTTTCTTTATTAACACCAGAAATTTATAACCCTAATCCAATTAGTTTTGAGAGATTGTATTTGCAGTGTTATCACTTTCTATATTCCATGCGACATTATATTACTTACAAATGAATATTGATTGATTGATTGACTGATTGATTGTTGGTTGAGTTATCAATTAATTAATCTTCAGGAAAATGTCAACAAATTTGGAGTTTCTAAGAGAGGGGCTTAGGGACATTTAAATCTTATTAACATAAACCGTAACTTTGATTGAAAAATTACAGAGATTACAGGAATCCATGGACAAGAATCGTGCAAAACAAGATGATAAATCCGCCTCATGTTTGGGCCTGTTGGTAGTCGGTAGCCTCTGGGCTTTATTAGTCCATGTGGATTTTTTTTATTTTAGTTCATTCGTCTGTTTTTGAGTTTAATGGGACGTACCTATTTTGTTTCAGAGCGGACAGCTGAAACCTGCCTCCGGTTGCAAATGTTCTTACTGTGGTGGACATCCATTTTTATTTCTATTCTAAGTTAAATTCGTGTTAAACATCTGACTTTATGTTATCAAAGATACAAGTTTCTTATAAAAAGTCATTGTCACATTAAAATCAATTGTGACACGTGCACCAAATAATTTGTAGAAATAATGAATTTTAATTGAGAACGATACAAAGTACAAAAGTTCTGACACTACAATCACATTGATATATACGTGGCAAACTTAACAAATAAGCAACGAAGAAAAATAAATAAAGAAGCTATATTCCCAAATGTCAATTTCATATTTAGATATATGTAGTCTCATTACATGATTCAAAGTTTGGTGAATATGTTTGATGTTTCTTTTCTCTTCATATCTTGAAATAAAAGAAACCACTGTAGCGATTTTTGGACTGATACAAGAAAATGCATAGCCTTATTTTAATCCAATTAATGTTTAGGGATTGGATGTGCAGTGTGATAATCATTTTTATATTAAATGTGACATTATATTACTAACAAATATAAATATTTCCGCTATTTGGTAAGATCTGTAAATAAAAGATACCACTTTGTAGACTGGCCGTCTTCATGTCGGTTTTTATTTTTGAAATTCTGTTGCTCAAGCAGCGACTACCTGTGAAGTATATATCTTCTAGTTGATACGATATTCTATAACTTCGAATACTTTTGATGATGGTTTTGATGAGGGGTAGATCCTTGAATGGTAAAAAAGTGTTTTTTTCTTCTTCTAAACATGAAGAATTATACAATTATAGGATATTGGATATTTCTTCATAACGCCAAATCAGTATATAAAAAAAAACACCAATAAAATCAAAAATTAAAAACTACACAGTCACACAAAAAAAATATTAACCAAACCAATTCTGTTAAGGTCAAAATCACGCGCTTTTCATTAACATCAGTAACGTTCGAAAACAAAAGAGTAAAAAGGCTAAATAAGGTTTACAAAGATGAATAGCATTGAGAATAAACTATTCCCGGGAACAATATTACTTCGTAGTTCGAATTATGTTTTCTAACAGTTAATTTATTTAACACTAATCAGTTCTGGACTAGGACTAAAAAACAGAATGAAAGAGTCTCAAAACAAGAAGACGCCAAGTACATGAACAGATTTGAGAGCTAGCTGGTGAGTTCAAATCCAATATCAACGAATGAAGAATCATGCATTGAAGTCTAAAATATCAATCAGTAAAATAATATTTATTTTGCGCAACAATTGAAGATGTAAAGAGTCTATTTGGTTTGTTTTATTGTTGACTTTTGTACATACAGCGATATAAAAATTGTTAATATTTCCAACTGTTATTGCCGAAACGCAATTCCGACGACAAGTCAAATATATGAAATGAATGTCAAAAAATCTAAAATGAAAAACAAGAATGAAAGCTGACACGGGCAGGCGTACATGCCAAACATATGGATTTGCTTACGATGACAAAGTTTTAAACTGAGGCAAAATTAACTCTTTGAGTTTTAAGTTTTTAATGTTTTGTTTTCTGTTCTTTTGTATGTCGTTTCGTCGTGGTTTTTTCAAAGGCATTGGCAGTTCATTTTTGACGTATCAGTATTAAAAAAGAGGAATGAAAGATACCAAAGGAACAAATAAAATAATTAGTCGAAAATAAACTGACAACGCCAAGGCTAAAAACGAAAAAGACAAACAGACAAACAATAGTACACATTACACAACATAGAAAACCAAATAATAATCATCACGAACCCCACATAAAACAAGGGTTGATATAGGTGGCGTTACGGAAGGATGAGTAGATCCTGCGCCACATGTGGAACCCGTTGTGTTTGGTATCTGTCCTACCTCTTGTTTAAAGTCACAGTTGAATCTTCATGATTTTCAGTACCTGTAATTGTATGAGTAGCCTTCATTGTCAAATGAAATTCTAAAATTCATGCTGTTATACGGTTCTTTGTTTTAAGTAAAGTTATTTGTCATTTAATTAAAGTATCAATTGTATAATTTAATTTCTTTATAATTAGTTTTCCGTACAGGCTCCTAATTTTACTTAAATTGTTTAACTTAGCTGAATTGAATATTTGTTTTGACCTGTTAAGTCATTAAGCTCAACCTGTATTTTTCTTAAATCTCTAGCGTTTTTGTTGGTTAGAGCGTACAAAATCTTGAAATCTTTCTAAATATTGGATTTTGAGGCACAATACATGTACTCATTTAATTCATTATATATTACAAAAGTAGAGTACACTTACATATTACGGTACCCAATTGATTATATTTTATAAGGAAAACGCATAATTTTATTTTTGATATAACAATGCAATTAAATTAATAGAAAACTATTGACTTGCTTGATTTTCAGTCTGACAAATTGCACTTGTGTGATGCCATCATTGAATTATAGAAAATATCCTATTGCTAAAAAAAAAAACTTTGTCTATTTTAAATGCTGAGGTAGCAAGTTGACTTTAATCAGAGATTTTTCGAAATAAATGTGTATTAAATGTTAAAATATAGGGACCAGTCTTTCGAAAATAGTTTTAAATAATAAAATTAACGGTACCAATTTTCTTGCACCGGATGCGCATTTCGACAAAACATGTCTCTTCAGTGATGCTCGTGGCCAAAATATTTGAAATTCAAATTTTATCTAAATTATGAAGAGCTATAATCCAAAAGATCCAAAAAGTATAGCCAAATCCGTGAAAGGAATCAGAGCTTTGCATGAGGGAGATACATTCCTAGATTTATAATAATTTCTAATATTTTGTAACATCAAATTTCAATTACACAAACAATCCGTATTTTCATGCCAGTACCGAAGTACTGGCTACTGGGCTGGTGATACCCTCGGGGACTAATAGTCCACCAGCAGAGGCATCGACCCAGTGGTAGTAATACAATTAACGGTATCAATTGTCTTGCACCAGATGCGCATTTCGACAATACATGTCTCTTCATATCTCTTCAGTTTAAATAAGTTAGGTCACGCAAATGTTAGAATGTGCAATATGCATAATGATTTCCATGTTGGCTGCATTGAGCGACGATTTGAGTATAAAGATGACTTTGTTGGCTCCTTTACTTTGTCAGTTATAATGATCAATTCTTAAAAGCGACAAAAAAGTAATTGGATTGTCAGTTTGGCTGATGTTATACGAATCAGGAAATGCATGATCAAATAAAATAATAAGATTCTGAAGTTAAATGTAATTCTTTTTCGTATTCAATTTAAATATGAATATATGAGTAAAAAAAAAATGGTTTTATTTCCAGTTAAACAACTCTCTACCAGAGATCAAATTTGGTAGAGGTAAACAACTGCAGGTTAAATTCTATTTAGTCTTAATAGATGTTCTAAACATCTTATAAGCTATGTAGTTGGGTGCCTTGATTGGCTTAGACAATGATTTATTGGAATAATCGTTCTTCAAGAATTGGCAAGACCCATAAAACATGTAAGGTATAAATTGCAAAATAATTTAAAAGACCTTTTTTTATCTTTTATAACAACAAACGTGAAACAAATATGATATACAGCAACAAATCAATTGAGATAAGGGAGACTGGCACATAGAGAATGTGGCAGATTTACAAATGTTTACGAGTGCCAAGCTTGTAACAGTAACAGTATTTGTTGATAGCAAACTGTATTCGACATGTATAGGTTATTTCGACATCCTATATGTAAGTTGGGTCCGACTAAAATATAATATTTTTCGAATGCAAAAAAAAATCATCGTAATCATACAGATAGTTCACCTCTTGTGAACGAATATCAAGTGTTTCACTTGACTTTTTGCAACTTATCTTTTGGAAAACATAAAAAAAGGAACAAAAATTATATATAAAGCCCAAAAACATCAAAGATTTAAGTTAAATATCTGTTCAACTTCTGTCTGTGACAAAACTAAAATTTAAGTCAACTGAGAACACTCCTGCACCAGAGCTATATTTTCAAGTATAACCTTTTGCACCGATTTGTCTTTATGATATGTATTCTTAAAATGGTTTCTTTGAATCTTTCAACGTCTATTGTAATATAATAGACATTCTAGTTAAATTGAATGATTGAAGTGTTTTTCTTGACTTTATTTTCATTGTCAATTGTAATGAATAGTTTTGTCATCGGTGTAAAAGATTCGATTTAAATGTCAATCATGATACTGTGGCTACGTGATGCGAGACAGATGAACGAAGTAGCGCAACGAAGTACATTTGCACTACAATTGAAGATGATAAAAAATATTTGCTGCGTAAATTGCCATATAATATGCAATTATCTCATCATTCAAGAAGGAACAAATAGAACAGTTAATACAATAAGTCTTACAAACAAAAACGTTAACAAAACTACAGTATATAATACATTACACAGTAACATAAGAATTGCGCAACACAAACCACAACATCATCCAGAGATGAAATAAAATATTCCATAAAATTAGCCGTCCATATTCAGCTAGCGACAACGTTGATTATGTACCATATAATAGCTGCTATATTAGTATATATTTAGGAGTTTTAAGACATAATCAGAAGCAGCGTTACAAGACAATAACATTTATATTGTTATTCTAGTGGGATTTTGTCTGATGCTCGGTCCGTTTCTGTGTGTGTTACATTTTAGTATTTTGTCGTTGTTTCCCTCTTGTATTTAATGCGTTTCCCTCGGTTTTGGTTTGTTACCCAGATTTTGTTTTTTTGTCCATGGATTTATGAGTTTTGAACAGCGGTATACTACTGTTGCCTTTATATATAACTTCATTTACATCAGCATCAACATAAACACCTTCAACTTGCTAAAACTATTTCTCAAACCAAGCTTCAGGTAATAACTTAAGGATAAATCGGACGCATTTCCCTTTTTGTCACCAACTTGCTTAGAGCAGGTTATGCTTATCCTCTCGGAATGAATGTGTTCATTCCATTCCTTTATGGATGTTGCGCAATCATCACTTCTTGAAAACTGGTGTTTGTATTTTGCCAATGGTATCGCCAGTAAATTTATGTTAAAACTTATCATAGATACCATGATGTGAATACGTTTTACTCCTGTCTTGCATTTTGTCTGCAAAAGAGTCATAAGATACGCTCAAACGAAAATGTAAAAAAAGCCTAACAAAGTACGAAATTAGATAAAACTGCGGACACAAAAGACCGAATAGTTGTGCCCAAATACAGCTAAGGTTATATATTCTAGAGGTCCGCAATCCTAAGTATGTCAAAACAACAGAGTTTTGTTAACAGCTAGTTTATAGTTTATATAACCATATAAATTATAATTCATGTCAATAAGGAAGTGCTGACTACCCCAATGGTCATTTCTTCGAGTGGTACATATGGTTCCAATAGTTCTCTTGATATGGAACTATTTTTTTGCTCATAAAAGCTGTTATGTAATTGAATTTTAAGTTATACCAATATTATTATGATATAAAGTATATTTGTCCAATTTTATTATCTGTTTGATCTACCAGTCACCCCACTTACAATGCAAGATTTGAAAACGAAATCTGAAGGAAAATACACCCTGCAAAGAAAACATATTTAATTTTAAAAGACATTATTTCACGAAGGAATCGTTGAACTCATTACACTGAATAATAGAAAATAGAAATATGTTTCGTTGAAAACTTATACGACAATCACAATGAATAAATGATGAAAGAGATAGACGTTTCTGTTTACAACAACAACATTATATTGTCTTTATTATTTATTGCAATTATAATTGGATGCTACAAACAAGAGAATCTCATTTTGCCTATTTTTGAAATATGATAATTATTAATACAAGATCTAGAGAATAGAATATCTTAGTCATTTATATACATGCAAAAAGAGATATGATATATTGAAAGTTATAACAAAAAATATGAAATACAAGTATTCATAACAGACCATTTACTGATATTTGAGCGACAACGATCTAAACTCAATTTGAAGCATGAAGGTCTAAACAAAAAGAGATTATTTGAAAGTTAGACAATAATAATTATAACAATACTACTCTTTTTTAAACGATTTTTACTGTGGAGAGATGAAAGTCGCCTGTAGACAATTGCCTGACTTTCACCGTTGATGGATTAAACGTATAAAAGATATTTGTAATATTTGTCATGTAGCTTTGCAGGATGTATTCATTTATTTAACGATAAATTGATATAAAGCTTCTTACATAAGTGCAAGTGAGCCACCTACTTCATTAATTGTTTTTAATTTTTCTAAGTAAGATTCAATTGTTTAAAAACACTTTCATAGAAATGTTTGTTTTGTAGCTTTAAAACTGAAGCTTAGTTTGTTTGTTGTTTCAGGCGAAACAATAATGATTACTTTAAGAGGAAATGTTTTCTTTAACGAAAGTAGTTCCTATTTATCACCTTGAGACATTACAAGATTGAAAGTACAAAATGCAAACGTTATTTTGACATAAAATGAAATCAATTTGCTTAACCTATTGTACACGCAAACACGATATTGACAAACCAATATAAGGTTTATTTTTAGTATACAAGATTACGGCACCATTTTACAGTGAAAAAAATGATACATGTACCTGGCTTGAGTTTTTATAATTGTTTTAGTCAATAAAGTGACCTATGGTCATGATGGTGGTTAATGCCTAAGTAATTGGATCTCAATTTGCTAATTGGCCAGCATACTACATATCTCATGTCCATACAACATAGTAAACCAAAGAAAGAATAATACGTACCACGACAAGACTGTTGTGATCTGAAGGAAATATAAGCAGATCCTTCTCCGCGGAAGCACACATCAATGACCTCAACTATAAACAATTGTCACAAACATTTGTTCGCCTTACAAAATTTCCCCTGGAAACTTTGTAATACATAACGCCATAATATATGTTTTTTCGGAAACACATATTATATAATCTGTATCATATCATGAATAAGAATGGCATATATCATAAGGAACTTCTATTTCATGACAAGACAAATAAGATATTTATCTCTCTATGAAAAACTAGATTCAACCTACCATTTCTTCGAAAAATGCACGTACGTATACATGTATACACGTATTAGTCCGGAATATGGCAGGTTTTTTGTCATTCGATACTTTTGATTTATTATGATTGGTGATCAGTTTCATTAAAATTAAAAATTGAGAATGGAAACGGGAAAAATGTCTAAGAGAAAATAATTTGACCAAAGAGTGAAAAACAGCCTAAGTCTACCAATGGGCCTTCAATACATCGATAACATCCGACACGCTGAAGCTTTCTTTTGCCTTGGAGTTCGAAGCCGGAATCTTAATTATACTTTCCATTAATTATCTTATTGTATATTTGCATTTAATTCCGTAGTATTCGGGAATTTCAATCTTTTCTTTGAAGAAATTCTTATATATATTAAATAACTGTTACAAAATTATGACATGCTGTTTTTGAGGTCAGTGAACATTTTTAAATTACTTATGGCATTTAAAGTGTTGATACAACATGAATGTCGTAGTCATTTTGAACCTTAGAGTGAACTCATAGGCAGGATCTGCTCCAACCGAGCACACACCAATGTGCTCGACTATAAACAATTGTCACAGACATTTAATCGCCTAACAAAGCTCCCCTGGAGACTTTGTACTACACATCAACTTGGAGATATGTTATCTATATGTAGACACTGCAGGAATATCTTAACAAATAGTGAGTTTTTCCCGTTTTTTCTCGACCGACTCTCATTCTAGTGTTGATATATAAGAAAACCTAAACTGTATCTACTGAATCCTTTACTCCAAGTTCGATTGGATACACGTTTCCAAAATAGACACCAACATTTTAATAATTCAGCGAAAGGACATAATCTTAATAGTGAAACAAGAAGTTCAAGAAAAGTTCTAGCCTTTCATTATTCCATCTTAGAGGCTGACAAACTTTGTCTCATATGAATAATGGAACAATTCGGCAAAAAGAGATGCATGGTTTGTAAAGATCGAGATGCAGCCTGGTTGTTGAAAACAATATTGTAAACAAACTTGGAGATCTCATTGTTGTTATTACAAGCAGCTTTGATTTTTTTTATATCGCTGCAAAAGATGCTGTATGAACGATACTTTGTACAAGAGAATTTCATTTTGTTACGCTGTTAATATTGAAGAAAAGGTTTATAAAAGTCACCAGAAATGCTTGAACCAATCACCCTTGAAAAATAAAAATATTAACATGTAATAGTGAAAATTAGGATAAAAAAACATTTTTACTTGTTCTGTTCATACATTTCCCTGTTTAGATAATTTTCAAAAATGCATAAGAATTGGTGTTTCAAATCCCTAAAATAATATACGTTAGACACAGATTATGAAACACGAAATTGACACTATGTATGTAATACTTTCCTGTATACATACCTACTAAATTGTCGTTATTTGCCCGTATGATATAAAATCTCGTTGTTTATTGTCCTAAAATGCGAACAAAAATTATGTAAACATTACGTTCTTCTTCATTAACAAAATTATCAGCTTTTTACGGTAATAAGCTACCAGATATAAACATCAATAGATGTTACGTATATAATTGTTATCTCTAGGATGATATATTGGCTTTGTCTCGTTCTCTTAAACGTCCTTAACAGTGAAGTATTCGGTCATCATATTATTCTTATTCGATTTTGTTATCTGCTGTCTGTTTTCATTTTTCTAATGAGAAAATGAAAAACAGTATTTTTATATAAAAGAGGGTCAAAAGATACCAAAGGGACAGTCAAACTCATAAATTTTAAAACAAACTGACAATGCCATGGCTAAAAATGAAAAAGACAAACAGACAAAAATTAGTACACATGACACAACATAGGAAACTAAAGAATAAACAATATGAACCCAACTAAAAACTAAGGGTAATCTCAGGTGCTCCCGAAGGGTGGTAAGCAGATCCTGCTCCACATGTGGCACCCGTCGTGTTGCTTATGTGATTACAAATCAGGTAAATATTCTGATTCGGTAGGTCACATTCATGAAAGGGAAGATGATTGTAGTTACGACGTTAGGAATATATCCGAAATCAGTTGTGAAAGGGTTTTTCCATAACGATCAACCAACTCGTGATGGCATATAGCATTCGGTAGAATGCAATTGTCAACAGCTGTTTGCCCGTTTATTAGATACCATTTGGCATATAGATGAACAGAATTATAAACAAAAGAGAGTGATTTACACACCCAGCTACTTTTGCATAGGTATTATTTCTGTACCAAACATCTATAGTACTGGGAATGTACTTTTAATATTCAGTACTATTTTGTTAATTTTAAATTTTCTAATATTTAGGTATCTGTATTTTACAGGACTTGATTTGTAATTTTAATTCAAGTGCTACAGATTTTTGGTCACACCGTTACATTGTCAGCATTTTGAAGGTTGATCTATTTCATATCTCTTAACTTTATGATTTTCAAACATGGAATATTAGGATCACTGTTGGTATTATTTCTGTTGAAAATTTGGGAGTATAAATCAAGCACTGTAAAATACAGGTACCTAAATATTACAATAATTGTAAGATAAAAAATAGTAAAAAATAATTAAAGTAAATTTTCAGTACTACAGATTTTAAGTACAGAAATAGTACCTATGCAAAAGTAGCAGTGTAGATAAGCTAACTGTTTATTTCATACAGTCGTAAAAAAATTTCACTTTTTTACTAAGAATATTAATCCGTCATCTGGTTTGTGTTTGATGACATAACCTTAAGAAAATATTTACTGATAAGGTCACTAACAGTGAGATTTGAAGAAGAATCTGACATTCAAGTTTGAATGCATATAAACATTTGCCATGCATTAGATTAAAGATGGTGACATAAGACAATAAAAGACGATCACAATTTGATTTTACAAGTAAAAAATATATAACTGATACAATTTATAAATTATTTCCTTCTGTCACACGATCAAATGAAATATTGATAAATGTATTAAATTTATAAAAGCAATGACAATATAGGTTTGACAACAACGCCTTCTGAGGAAGATGCAATGTTGTTTTTGTAATTGTAGGAAATACAAAATAAACATATCAGACATGGTTCTTATAGCATGTCTAGTTTCTTTTATTACAAAAGTAAAATACAATTATCCGTTTCATGTTATACTTGTTATTCTCATCGGATTTTGTCTAAAATAAATGCTTATAAAAAAGAAGATGTGGTATGATTGCCAATGAGACAGCTATCCACAAAAGACCAAATGACACAGAAATTAACAACTATAGGTCATCGTACGGCCTTCAACAATGAGCAAAGCCCATACCGCATAGCTTAGTTCGATTCTGTGTGTGTTACATTTTAATGTTGTGTTGTCGTTCTTCTCTCACATTTAATGCGTTTCCCTCGGTTTTGGTTTGTGACCCGGATTTTTATGTATCGATTTATAAGTTTTGAACATCGGTATACTACTATTTTATTCATAATCGGATGCATCATGGGAAATATTTTCAAAAGCGTACATCAAAACGTTGTGATTGGCTTATTACAACCTGTACAATTGAAACTTACCCAATGATGTGAGGTTATTTTCATTCAAGGACACAGCCAATGACATAACCCATGGTTATTTAGACTCTCTATCACCATACTATAACTGCATAGACGTTGTGCGAACGATGGCATGATGAAAAAGCTTTGAAAACCAGGATTTATGATCAAAATGTGTTTTCCTTGTTTGAACGAAAGTATTACTTTCGATGAATTACTTATAATATAAAAAAAAGAAGATGTAATATGTTAAGCAACGAGACAAATCTTGGAAACGATACATGTCTGACTTCAAAAAGTTTTACTTGTATTCGTATATGGCAGAAGAATGCATTTTTTATCGGATATATTTGATAAATATAGAAATTTTTCTAAATGTATTTGAGCTGAAATTTGTTTCCCACGTTATATGAAGGGTCGTAGAACTTTGACATTTCACAGATGAAGATCCAATTTGTAGAAGCATTAAACTGGCTGCCTTGATGGACACGATGTATCGGTACCTCTTTTGACGGGTTTGTGTTAATGTGTTTAATTCACGCGGATGTCTAACATTCCTAAATAAATTATAAAACAAGTTAATATTCAATATAATTATATACATGATATATAATTCTTTCGACACCTACAAAATTGTAATTTTTTAAATGTCCCCCCCCACTCCTTATAGAACCAATATATGGTGTCGCTCACATACGGGCAAATTTTTAGTTCACTTATATGTCGTACGTCTTATCGTGATCCTTCACAAAAACGTTTCTTAAAACAAATATTATAGCTTCCATCACATACAAAACCATAATGAAAGTTTGAACACAGGCATAGGGTGCATGGTTTGCAGACGCTTCCAGAGCAAATGTGATCATCAATGGTGGAGTTTAGTTTGCTCAGCCTTTTGTTTTCTGTGTTGTCATTTAGTCGCTAAGTTCGTGTTTTGACATGTCGTTGTCAAAATTTCATAAACTTATCAATTTGTTTGTGTGAGTGTGATTTATCTTTTAAGGGATCTTAATGACAATCTTGTAAAGGCAGCAGTTTTTGGTATAATTACTAATGTTTTTTTTTACAAATCAAAAAACATTTAGCGCATATTTCGTTTACATTAAAATTCAACATTAAAATGTGTGTGGCCAATCATAATGACAGTTTAAATGACATTATTACAACAACAAGAGAGATATTCCATTTTAAAAATAAGGTTTAATAGAGTTTACAAAGAACCTTTCGAGATACTGCCTGTCAATGTTGTCTTGTAAAATGCATATGTTATGTACATGTATGACATTAAGTCTATACAATATTTTTGCATAATTATGTAATAATATCCTTTTAAAGTTAAATCACAAAAATATCGAACTCCGGGGAAAATTCAAAACCAAAAGTCACTTATCAAATTGTAAAATATAGAGCTCAAACAAGTCAAACAAATGGATACCAGCTTTTGTTTCCCCGACTAGCATGTGGTTCATGCATTTTTGTAGGGACTTATCCATCTGTCGTCATGTGATAGAATTTAACCAGATGCCTTTTGTTCGTATTATTTTCCTAGGGGTGTATAATTTATATACAATGCGGGGTCATTAATTTTCTCGTAAAGTACTTTGCATTGTCTACATTTAAGGTTACACTTCATTCTTATTCATATTTCGCCTTCGGTCTCAAGTAATGAATTAGCTTAACTTCTCTATGAGGGGTGAAGCTTACATATAATATCTCTGTTTAAAGAAACAAACTATAGCCACCTATAGCCAGGCCAGTGACCTTGACCCTAGTATATAAGCACCTGTTCCATAATAACTTGTCATTATTTTTCTAGAGGGTTGAAGTGAACACTTCACATAAGTTTTTTAGTTATTTTATTTTTATCTTAAATTTGGCAGAAAGTTATTTAAGTTACATTAACTTGTCTACGATGTACGACAAGTTCTAATGTTATTTTGTTATTTTCAAATAATAATTCCTGAATTGTCTACGATGTATGACAATTGTTGATGGAAATAAATTTAAAAATTTCTTGTCTACGATGTATGACAAGTGTTCATGGAAATTAATTAAATGTTTTATTGTCTACGATGTATGACAATTTTATATATTCATTAAGTTTTTGCCTAATAGCACATGTGTTACTTAATTCATACTCCTGTTTGTTAAACAGGTAGATATTTAAAAGTATTTCTATTCACCTGAAGGTCGTGAGTACTTTTCACAATTAACACGTGTTTTACCTGCACAGGTACACATTTTTGTATTACAATGGCTGAATTTGTTTATGCAAATGTATTGTTTTTGCAAGATGTTTAGAATGATGTTTACACTTACAAGGGTGATGGTTATGATTTTCATCACCTCTGGAATGTTTTAGAAATTAAAGATGATAAATTTAATAGGAATACAAGAGGTATTTTGAATAAATCCTCTTCTTAAACAGTTATAAAACCTAGTAGTTTTATAATAGATCATTATGGCATGGCAATTGGAAATAATTGACAAAGCAACAGAACCTGTAAAAAGTAAGTTTTAAAATCTAGTGTTACTTGTATAACTTTAAAATCTACTTGATTTTTGATTGTTTCTAACGAAAGTGCTGTTGAGATTTAGATAGGCATGTATATTGATACATTTACTATTTATTATTAATGTAGTAAAGAACCTGTATGAATCATGAGGTTTGAGACAGTTTCACTGCCTTCAACTCTAGCAGAGTTTGTAGAGAAACCTGCTGCTATATTTGAATTTTGCCATTAGAGGCTTAGTTTAATGAAGATTTAGTTCTAAATTTTGATCTTATCTACTGAAATGATACGGTATATGTACCTCCTTTTGGAGTATGTGCCATGGCTGATGATAGTCCAGCCGGAGTTGAATTTGATACGTCTTTTGATCCTGCATTAAGGTTTTCAGAAGCCTTTAAGGCTTCTTTTAGTGAGATTAATGGTCCATTATCTCATCCTGTTTGTTGAACAGTTTAATCATGATTTTGATAAAATCAGGTATATATAAAGTTCATAGAGGAAATACTATCACTCTGAGAACGGTGACAATCCTAGTGTGTCTAGGATAATTAAAAAATCGAAATGGCAATGCCTAGACAGGCCCACTCTGTGGTTTCAAAGATGCAGGAAACCCAGAGATACTTTATTAAGGGGTTGATCATCACCCCTATTGTTGAGTTGGCTATTTCTTGTTGTAAGAATGAGCCATTGGATCTTGATAATACAAGGATTTTATTATAAAATTATATTTGTTTGTTTTACCATGGTTTTCTGGTTAAACCATAGGAGATGCTCAGAAATATTTAGATGATAAAACTTATTTGTAATTCTGTTGTGATAGTTGCTTTATCACATTTCTAGTTATGATTGCAAAAAGCAAACTTAGTGTTTATACAAAGATTCTAAAGCAAATTATAGATTCCTTGGAAGAGGTTCCAGGTCTAGCAATTAATTTACTCCCAGCTGTTATGGGAAAGGCAATATCAGTTTTTTAACTGCAGAGGCTCTGTTGGTCAACAGGGCGACTATACTAGTAGGCAATTCCCTTCATTGAGAGGGAGAGGTTTCCAAAAGGGAACAGAGAATCTTGAAGAGGTCACATTTCTCAACCAGTTGCTATATATACAGTAGACATGGTAGATAACTTAAATATTTTGATTTGGAAAATGTTACTAATGATCTATTGATATTAGATTTATTAAGAAATGGTTATAAAATTATTTTTAATGATGTACCACAAGGTTTATCCTTTTTGAATTAATTACATTTCACCTTTCATAAGGATGAATTAATTTCAGAAGTCCAAAAATTTGATAGCTAAGAGAGCTATTTAAAAGGTTGATCGATCAATGGAAAATCAGTTTATTTCCTTTATTTTCTTGGTTCCTAAGAAAGATTGGTCTTCAAGGCCTGTATCTATTTGAAAAATTAAAACAAACTTAGTTTGTGGCTTATCAGCATTTGGAGCAGGACCATTTATCTTTTAGATGTAATTCTTTAGGATAATTATCTATATATATATATATATAGATAGAGCTAACATCTATAGATCTCACAGATGCATATTTAAGTATCATTTATGTTTATATCACAATTTCCTGATTTATGTGGAAAAGACATTGATATGATATTTATGTTTTTTGTTTTGGATTGGCTTCTGCATCAAGAGTTTTTACTAAGGTTTTAAAACCTGTCTATGTATTTATGAAATAATGTCACTTGAAGTATATACATGCTATAGTTTATACATTGATGATTCTTTTATTATGGATCAGAGTTTAGATGATTGTATTGTGAATACAGAAGTAGTGGTGCAAATGCTTGATAAGCTGTGCTTCAGAAAAATTTTGAGAAGTTGGTACTCATTCCTTGGAAGCACATTGTTTTCCTTTGTCTCATTATTGATACTGAGCTTATATAATTTAAGTTTTTTCTCACAGATGAGAAATGGTAAAATTATCTCCCTTGGGAAATTCTTTTTAAATAGAATTGTGTAACTGTATTATAGATGATTTACATCATATATTGGTCTTGTGATGAATGCTTTTAATGCAGTATCTGTGGGAATGTTACATTGCAGAAACATGGCGAGAAATAATGTTGAAACACTGTATAGTTGTTACAGTGTTTATTATCATCAATAGGTGAAATTTTTTAACAATTTAAAATCAGAAATTAAAAATTTGATTTATAGACCCATCCAAATAAGTTTTTGGGTTGTACCAGATGCCTCTGACATAAGGATTTGGGATCCAAATTTGAAGAAAATGTTTCTGTTGGTAGACGGAGCTTCTTTAAGGGTATGCACTCATTTCATATAGATTTCATAGTATTGTTGGCTATAATATTCTTCTGGAGAAAAAGTTTTAGTCACAGAGAGTTATACAATCAGAAAATACAATTTCAGTAGCTTTTATTATGCAATAGTAGGTGTGACCTCTTTGTCACTTAACATGCTTACTACAAATATTTCATTATTTGGGCTTGGTGTTCAAGAAAGAACATTTTTATCACAGCTCTTTATATTCCTGGTAAGAAAATTTTTGATGCTTATCATATGTCTAAAAAATTTACAGATTCAAAAGGATGTCAATTGAAAGATGATGTATTTGTTTTGTTGTTATTACATTTTCATTTTCAATCTGTAGATAATTACTTCGTTGTCTTTTGACCAACAAGCTCCTTTCAGAGATGTTTTTATTTTCATGATCAGAATTAAGACCTTATATTTTCCCATCTTTTTCATTGTTGGGGATATTTATAAAGAAAATTATTAGTGATAAAGTTCAGAAGGCTCTTTTGATTATCCTTTTTGGCTTGCTCAGAGTTGGTTTTCTTTGCTAAGACCAATTTTAATTTCTTTGCCAGTTAAACTGTTAAGCATAAAAATTAGTAACATTATGTTACATACTGAAGATAATGTCTTTCCGTCAGGAAGAGACTTAATTTAACTGTATATTGTAAAAAATTTAAGTGAACCAACACCTGAAGGGTTGATTGTGCAGTAGGGTAAAAACCTGTGTATTATACTCAGAAATCACTTTAATATAAACAGGAGATTTCAGAATCGTTTGTAAAATATATTTACACTTCATCTTGGAGACCATGCATCTATTATCTAGCATTATCAATATTTTTTTGAGAAATTTCATTATTTGGTGTGTTCAATTAGAGAACCAATTCCTTATCACCATCTAAAAAAGGATGTTATTGATTATTGAAATTTTTGTAAAACACAAGCTTTTCATATTCAGCATGTTTAATGTGAATTTTTCATGGTCTATGTTGAAACAGACTTTATCCTTTAAGAAATAGATTTTACTGAATTTGTTTGTTTACTACATGTATTTGTGGAAGGTTGCTTAAACCTGAATCTGCAATTGAAGAGTTAGATTCTCTTTCACTTGGGAGATGAATTTAGTGCTATCTTTTTTAAGTTCTTAATATTCATTGGAGTATTAAACATTGAAGACTGTCTTTTATACTTGTGTCTTTATTTGCCTTGACTACATCTGCCTTGAAGTACTATCTTTATCAGCTGTAGATTTACATTCTATGTCTTTCATTCAGAGACATGGCACTTTATTTTTTCATATACATGAGTTTTTGAAAAATACTAGATCTGTTAGTTAGTTTACCTAATGAGGTGATCAAAGGTTTTGATAAACCAAAACTTTGTGTTGATTGAGACAATGATTTATCATGTTTTGTATACAAAATAGGTGAGAGAATTCATCTAAGTCTTTTCGTAAAGTTTAGATAGTTAGAGAGAGTTCTAATTTTATCCGAGGTTTTAAGGTTAACTCATTTAGAGGAACCTCTTCATAAGTGCATTTAGCTTCAGGATGTTTTATTAAGGACATTATGGCAACAGTTTTGTGTGGACATATGGTAAAACTTTTTACAAGTTCTATAACAGGAAAGTAAATAATATCAGTACTAAAACACTTTTCTTCAGTTGTAGTTACTAGATGATCTTGTGATTTTTATCTTTTATTAAATGTTGGCATTTATATAAAAATTGTTTTTAGTTTGTGTCTACACTTTAAACAAGCTAATTCATTACTTGAGACCGAAGGCGAAATATGAATAAGAATGTTCCTTCATCCAAGCATATCTTGGATGTGCAGGATGAAGGTCATTCTTAGAATATGAGCCTGAGGCTCGAAAGTAATTAATTCCCACCCTAGGGATTATCAGTCAGACCCACCCTTTTCCACTGGGTTTTATATTTGGTCGACACAAACTTGCTTTAAATTATGACAAGTTATTATGGAACAGGTGCTTATATACTAGGGTCAAGGTCACTGGCCTGGCTATAGGTGGCTATAGTTTGTTTCTTTAAACAGAGATATTATATGTAAGCTTCACCCCTCATAGAGAAGTTAAGCTAATTCATTACTTTCGAGCCTCAGGCTCATATTCTAAGAATGACCTTCATCCTGCACATCCAAGATATGCTTGGATGAAGGAACATTATTTTTTGCCCACACATGTTATGAGTCTAGATCTTGCTATAAGGATTCAGCTGCCGATTTCCCACCCCATACATAACTTTCTAAACAATATTGAATATTTTGATATGAGCGTTACTGATGAGTATTATATAGACGAAACGCGCGTCTGGTGTACTATATTATAATACTGGTTCCTTTGATAACTCTTACACCACTGGGGTGATGCCACTGCTGGTGGACGTTTCGTCCCCGAGGGTATCACCAGCTAAGTAGTCAACACAAGGTGTTGACATGAATATCAATAATGAAGTCATTTTTAAAAATTGTCTGTTTACAAAACTTTGATTTTTTGGACAAACTAAGGACTTTCTTATCCCAGGCATAGATTTCCGTAGCCGTATTTGGTACTACATTTGAGAATTTTGGATACTCAATGCTTTTCAACTTTGTAATTGTTGGGCTTTTTAAATATTTTGATATGAGCGTCAATGATGAGTCTTATGTAGACGAAACGCGCGTCTGGCGTACTGTATGCTGTTGTTGAAGGATAGCCTTATATATACACACAGGTACGGAGGAAGTACAGTAGGTTTACCTCAACCACATGATGTCTCATCAATCAAATTAATTAAAACGTAATAAAATAAATTGAAACTAAAAATGTATAATCGTTAAGTTATTATATGAGAAAGATTCAACCCTAAATAGTATCATCACATTCTACTTATGATAGTCTTTAAATGCGAAAGTAGCGTGACAGAAAATTCCAAGTCTCATTCACGATAAAAACAACGTGCAATGATTTTTTTTATCCATTTTAAAATATGTCTGATTCGTCATCACTTCGAATCAAGTATCAAATCAACAATAATATCAACAAAACATAATAAGAGAAGGAATTGAATGCGACTGTTAGAGATTTAGCTAGCTATCAAACCAGGTTTAATTCACGATTTTCTACATGTAAAAATGCATGCACCTTTTTAGGAATATGACAGTCGGTAAAATCTTCCGTTCGTTCAATGTCTTTGAGCTTTTGACTTTGACTTTTGATGAGGGACTGTTTGTTTTTGAGCTGATTGTGTTTTGTTTTATTTTAGGTGTAGAAAATTCATAACGCATTGTTTTTTTTTTATGCAACGGGTTAATATCTCTGCAAGTGAACATTCCACCCCTTGATATCACCAGCTCAGTAGTCACAATTGCAGTACTGACATGATTTATATCAAACCCTCCCAAAATTGTCCGTTGATAAATACTGAAATACTATAAAAAATGTTCGCAACCTCACCAAGCAAAGTTGACCATAGATAAATTTGAGGATTTTCTAATTTTTTAATTATTTTTTTGTCATATTGTTCCTTATCTGTTTCCGTTTTGTAGATTATTGGCTTTCAGATAGTCGGCTTTCAGCGTTCTTGTTCGAGATTAATATAGAACAGTTAATCGATTGCATGAAAGCTATAACAGATTTACTTAATTTTGTTACAAATAACACTACATGCTGTTTAAAATCTGTGTGGTGGATGCATTTTTTGGATTTCCATGTGATTAGTTATTCTCCAAACGAAATATTTGAACGCCTTGGATGCTAAAGTAAAACAAAGAAAATATTTAATCTAAATATGATTATTTGACATGACGGGGTCTAATTATTTTTCCCTGACCTTTTCTAAGAAGTCATTAGGAATCATGATAGAGGATAAGAAATGTGGTCCATCAAGTCATTTATTATATAGTAAACAGATGTGAAATATGTCATATGTGGCACAAAATCAATTGCTAGATAATCAGCTTTGGAGAAAACCTTGAGCTTGTCTTATCTTTATTGAATTCATCACAATGAAATATCCAATGTCATTGCCCTTTGCACTTAATAGATTAAACACCATTTTTACGTTTCACAGTTTATTCTCAAAATCCCATTTGTCAATAAACGATTTTACACTCTTGGTATTTTTCTCAGAATGACATTAGATCTAACCCCCAAAAAAACCTTTTAACTAGGAGCAACACAACTCTTTAAGTATGACGTCATTTAGTTCAAAATTGAGATGTCAAATTTTATTTGAATTATTGAGTGGCAGTTAAATTTGCATTCAAGTGTAAATACATCTATCAAAATGCAAATCAAGTAAAATGATTCACTGATGGATCGCATTTGATGAAAAGAATGCGTCTTTCGTTTTGAGTTCGGTATCTTTGTTAATTAACTTTTTTCTGTCTCCTGCTAAGCAAACATTGAATTGATACACAGTTAAAGTGTAACGTCGGGAATAGAACACAACCGGTGTCTGTCTCCTGCTTAGCAAACATTGAATTGATACACAGTTAAAGTGTAACGTGGGGAATAGAACACAACCGGTGTCTGTCTCCTGCTAAGCAAACATTGAATTGATACACAGTTAAAGTGTAACGTGGGGAATAGAACACAACCGGTGTCTGTCTCCTGCTAAGCAAACATTGAATTGATACACAGTTAAAGTGTAACGTGGGGAATAGAACACAACCGGTGTCTGTCTCCTGCTAAGCAAACATTGAATTGATACACAGTTAAAGTGTAACGTCGGGAATAGAACACAACCGGTGTCTGTCTCCTGCTTAGCAAACATTGAATTGATACACAGTTAACGTGTAACGTCGGGAATAGAACACAACCGGTGTCTGTCTCCTGCTAAGCAAACATTGAATTGATACACAGTTAAAGTGTAACGTCGGGAATAGAACACAACCGGTGTCTGTCTCCTGCTAAGCAAACATTGAATTGATACACAGTTAAAGTGTAACGTGGGGAATAGAACACAACCGGTGTCTGTCTCCTGCTAAGCAAACATTGAATTGATACACAGTTAACGTGTAACGTCGGGAATAGAACACAACCGGTGTCTGTCTCCTGCTAAGCAAACATTGAATTGATACACAGTTAAAGTGTAACGTGGGGAATAGAACACAACCGGTGTCTGTCTCCTGCTAAGCAAACATTGAATTGATACACAGTTAAAGTGTAACGTCGGGAATAGAACACAACCGGTGTCTGTCTCCTGCTTAGCAAACATTGAATTGATACACAGTTAAAGTGTAACGTCGGGAATAGAACACAACCGGTGTCTGTCTCCTGCTAAGCAAACATTGAATTGATACACAGTTAAAGTGTAACGTCGGGAATAGAACACAACCGGTGTCTGTCTCCTGCTAAGCAAACATTGAATTGATACACAGTTAAAGTGTAACGTGGGGAATAGAACACAACCGGTGTCTGTCTCCTGCTAAGCAAACATTGAATTGATACACAGTTAAAGTGTAACGTCGGGAATAGAACACAACCGGTGTCTGTCTCCTGCTAAGCAAACATTGAATTGATACACAGTTAAAGTGTAATGTCGGGAATAGAACAACACCGGTGTCTGTCTCCTGCTAAGCAAACATTGAATTGATACACAGTTAACGTGTAACGTCGGGAATAGAACACAACTGGTGTCTGTCTCCTGCTAAGCAAACATTGAATTGATACACAGTTAACGTGTAACGTCGGGAATAGAACACAACCGGTGTCTGTCTCCTGCTTAGCAAACATTGAATTGATACACAGTTAAAGTGTAACGTCGGGAATAGAACACAACCGGTGTCTGTCTCCTGCTAAGCAAACATTGAATTGATACACAGTTAAAGTGTAACGTGGGGAATAGAACACAACCGGTGTCTGTCTCCTGCTTAGCAAACATTGAATTGATACACAGTTAACGTGTAACGTCGGGAATAGAACACAACCGGTGTCTGTCTCCTGCTAAGCAAACATTGAATTGATACACAGTTAAAGTGTAACGTCGGGAATAGAACACAACCGGTGTCTGTCTCCTGCTTAGCAAACATTGAATTGATACACAGTTAACGTGTAACGTCGGGAATAGAACACAACCGGTGTCTGTCTCCTGCTAAGCAAACATTGAATTGATACACAGTTAACGTGTAACGTCGGGAATAGAACACAACCGGTGTCTGTCTCCTGCTTAGCAAACATTGAATTGATACACAGTTAAAGTGTAACGTGGGGAATAGAACACAACCGGTGTCTGTCTCCTGCTAAGCAAACATTGAATTGATACACAGTTAAAGTGTAACGTGGGGAATAGAACACAACCGGTGTCTGTCTCCTGCTTAGCAAACATTGAATTGATACACAGTTAACGTGTAACGTCGGGAATAGAACACAACCGGTGTCTGTCTCCTGCTAAGCAAACATTGAATTGATACACAGTTAACGTGTAACGTCGGGAATAGAACACAACCGGTGTCTGTCTCCTGCTTAGCAAACATTGAATTGATACACAGTTAACGTGTAACGTCGGGAATAGAACACAACCGGTGTCTGTCTCCTGCTTAGCAAACATTGAATTGATACACAGTTAAAGTGTAACGTCGGGAATAGAACACAACCGGTGTCTGTCTCCTGCTTAGCAAACATTGAATTGATACACAGTTAAAGTGTAACGTCGGGAATAGAACACAACCGGTTAAGGGTGAGATCTAAATTTTGTTTTCTTTTGTGAAGTCTGTGATTCAAGCCATACAAAGTCCTTCACAACGCATTTACACTTGATTAGGCTAAATAATGTGTGACTGTCTTTGAAAAGCGGCTTTCATAATGTTAAAAATAAACTCATCATAGATACCAGGATTGAAACTTTGTATTCGCGTCAGACGCTCAGTTCATATTCTGGATGTTTTATTGTTCGTTGAGAAAGGCGGAAAGCCCTGTATTTAATTCTGTACTGACACAGACATAACATCTACTAATAAAAGATTGATAAGATCACTTGACATATGTAGACATCCTTTTATATATAGCTTTAAGTAAAAATGATTCATAATTCAGATACTTGAAGATCATTATATTGCTGTATTTACAATCCAATAAGCCATATTGCGAATGAACAGGTCTTCAGTTCGGAAAGTTCATATCTGCTATCAAATACAATGTACTCACAAGATTGAAAAATGTAGAAGTGGTTTTCTTTGGCTCGTGTTTTTTTTTTTTTTTTTTTTTTTAAATTGTATTGTTAGTAATATGGCTGGTTTGAATTGGTTCATATTTATAATGTAATGACCGAACTATAAGGTGTGTGTTTTCTTATGGTTGAAGACAGTTAGATGGCCTATATCCATGTCATTTTACCTCTTGGGGATTTTATATTGACCGTGAGGAACATATCTTATGATGGTGATGTGTAGATAGTGTTGGTTTTTTTTTTTACAAATTTACAGCTACAAGGATACATGTTTTTGTCAATTTTAATTGTAAGTGCTCACTTAAGCTGTATATAGTTTATGTATTAAAACATACTACTGTATAAGCCTTTATTCTGAATTTTCGAATGTTGTTCTTTTGTTATTCTTTTGAGTACTAGTTTTCAGTACATCTCATGGCGTTGATGTTAAAATATATCTGATTTCTACTCAGATGTGGTTTATTTAAAGACTGACATATGGTATTTTATTTTTTTTTTAATTTTTGAAATCGCTTGTTGAAGTATTGCATCTTTTTCCATTAAATGTAAACATGTAGGATGAAATCAGAAAAGTTGTATGGTTTTAACTTTGTATCAGTGAATAGCTTCGATGTTAAAACCTGATATAATGACAAAAAAAAACCGCATTATAGACTAATAATAATAAGTTAAAACACTAATGAGATTGAAAGCAAAATTATGACGGCAATTGATAACAAATAGATTCAAATACACGTGGATTCTTTTCGAAATATGTTGTTATATTTTTTTTAGAAATCATCAGTTTTATTCCTCTTGATATACATTTAGAGGACCGACTTTTAAAAAAAAAATTAAGGCCACTGTTTGATAAAAAAAAATTATATTTTTCTGGAAAATAACTTGCACAAAAGAAATTTCTTATATTAAGTAAAATGTTGGTAAAGGTTATCGTAGAAAAACAAAGATCAAACAGATAAAAAAAAAAAAAGAGATTCCACATTCGAGGAAGATTTCAATATTGCGCCTTGAGATATTTGGAATCTTGACATTATGCATGTAAATTTCACTAAAAAGAATGTACACAAATTTTCTGATAAGAAGCGTCTAACCCATCTATTATACAGGAATTCGATAAAGGAAGTTAGACAACTCCAACGCTTCTCAAGCTGCATAAAACAGGAATAGATTACCTTGATTGTAATTCCTCTTCGTAATTTATTTGGCCTTTTTAACTTTTTTGGGATTCGATCGTCACTGATGAGTCTTTTGTAGACAAAAGGCGCGTCTGGCGTAAATACAAAATTTAATCCTGATATATATGATGAGTTTTCTTATCAAGTTCAGTCCTTAGCGATAACAATTGACGATGTCATTTAAAAAAAGGGATGATACAAAAGTACGATCATTCTCGTAGCATTTGTAGTTTTTCAAATAAAAAATTGATGAAAAGTTACTTCTCTTATGGTTGGGGCCTGTTATCTATTTCTCGCATGAATAGATAATTCTCGTATCACACTGTCCGGAGTGTGATACGAAAAAGTGATACGAAAAATGCGTTAATTTGAATGGCCAACGAAACCTCCTGAAACGATATTGCGGCATTTTCATTGGCTATTCTTTAGGTCAGTTAAAGGTCACAATGATGTACATTTCCTCCATTAATTGTAACGGAGATAAGCGATTTCTTCAATAATATAAATACGCACACTTTTCACCTTATTATATATTCTTATTCAAATATTATTACATTCTGAAGCGTACAAAATGTTTAAAATAGTCTTATGTTGAAGATTGACGACGAACGGGACATATGACGTCACAATGCAGTTATGTTCAAGCGACTGGGTCGACGTTTCGCGGATTTTTTTTATTAAGCACAAAAAACATGTTTACCATAAGAGAAATAGGTTTCACAACTCGGGAGAATTAGATATCGTTTGATATCAACTCTCTTTATTTAATTTAAATAGTAATAACAAACTCGCCACAGGCTCGTTTATTATTATATTGAAATTAAATAACTCGAGTTGATATCAAGCGATATCTAATTCTCACTCGTTATGAAACCTATAAATATCTGTAAAACATAATTCGATTAATTGAATATCAAACTGTCTTGTACATGGTTTCATTAGCCCGAATACCTATGTGTTGCACAGAAACTATTTACCATACTAAATAAAACAAATGTATACTTTGTGATTTGATGCCTTTGATTTTTTACAAATAAATAACTAACATAAATAGTATTTATGTTGAATATATGTATTATGTCAAAACATTTGGTAAATATGGTGTTATATATGATACTTGTTAGCCTAACATAGTAAATGAGAAAATGTACTTTTTCAATAAATGTAAAAACATGGCAACCTTTTTCATGAACAGAAATTTAAAGCGTTCAATAAAGAAAATAACTTGTGTTGTTTTTGTATGAGCGTTCCTGGTGAGAGTAAATCAAGAGCAGGGCTTTGAAGACACGAACTTGATGAAACGTTATTTCATATTCTTTATTGTCTTTCTTTCAATTTATCGATAGAGAAGAAAACTTCATTAGATATCACCATGCTAAGCTCTAAAAAAAAATACAATTACGCTTCTTTTTTGGAGGTATATATAGATTCTACCACTGCATCGAGTGTAATACGATATTTATCCACTCGAGACAGTTATTTTTTTTAATTTAAATATATAAAATAAACTGTCGAGAGTGGTTAAATATCGTATTACACGAGATGTGGTAGTGAAATCTGTTTCTCTAATGATTTTCTAAGATTATGAAGGCAAACTTATTCCTATTTTTCGAATGATCTGCAAAAAGATGTGTTCTTTCTATGTGACGTCATTAGGCATGGTCGCCTTTTTTCATGCCGTCAGAATATGAATTTCAGAGGAAAGCAAGAAAATTCGACGGCATAGTCGGATTTTAGCCAATGAAGTACTAAGATCAAACGAACCACACATTGATTAAAATTTGTTTATACGATGGGTGCAAAACTGGATCAAATTGAAGAAGAATGAGATGGATTATATTCTGAGATAATTAATTTTGTTAACCTAAGAGTTCGCAGTTATGATCTCCATTTTTTTTTTTTTTATCTCGGAGAGACATAGCCTCGACAGTTACTAGCAAATACACATATGAACATTGGTCATATTGAATTCTGTTGAAATCCTAAAAGTATAGTAGGGGTAGTTCAGAACGTTAGGGTAGGTTTAAAATTCTAGAAATTCGTGGAACATATAGTTAAAAAATGTCGAACTGCCCTATATTTTATTGGACAAAAAAGTAGTGCATACGAATTTTCCATCCTAAAATATGATTTTTGTTAAAACTTCATATGGTTTATTTCCATGCGGAAGATTTTGTGTTTGAAGGAGCAATTTTTGATAGATATAGAAAGATGTTAACTTTATTGCAGATTAATATGAACACGTGCATGCTTGTTTAAAGTTTCAATCATGAAATTGTTCGTTGTGAATTGCTTTCCGTATGTCATGTTCTTGGCGTTCCATAGAATTACATCTTCGTATTCTTTTCACAGCGAGGCTGTATGAAGTAATGTAATCAATATCGGGTGTAGCGCATGATTGCTCTTAGGCAACTTCAGTATTTTGTACTTAGTTTCAGTAAGTGCGATATGTTTCGATACGGTATGTTCTGGTATTTTTGTTAGTTTTGTTTTATCTTTCACTGATTTAACTATACCAAATACAGGAATCACAAATAAATATTAACCTCATCTTATTCCTATATATGTTTTGATTATCTTCTGAGACAGTTAAACGCGCCTAGCTGAGTCAAGATACCTCTTAAATTTGCCTTCAGTGATTTCGTATGTTATATGTTTTTTATTTTAATTTTGTAAATAATGGGACTTCCCATAACGTTTCTGTATACTTATTTTACATTCTGGTAGGCGCAATATGATTTTTTTACTGAAGCTATACAACCAGGTATATGCTATCATGTTCTGCAACAGCAAATTCGTGTGTAATATAAAAAAGAAGTTGTATGATTGCCAATGAGACAACTATCCACAAAAGACAGTCAGGATTACACAATCTAAGTTGAGCTTTTGATTTTTCCATTTGCGTGAGGAATTTCCGTTTTTTTTCTTTCTCGGAGTTCGGTATATGTTATTTTACCTTAAGAGGTTTTGATATTTTGTACATATAAGACAAACATTCTTTCCTAAAAGACTGCGTTTTGCCGTCTATATATATTGTAGTTGATTTTTTTTGGTTTTTTTTAATAAAATTGCTGCCTTACTTAGGCATACCCTTTATCTATGATTTCTGAATTTGTATTATGTATTAGTACTGTTTATAAGAAAAACTTGTTAGGAAGTCAATAGAATTAAGCTACCTATTATGCTGTCCATAAATATTCGGCATTTTTTCAAGTTCGAATAGTGCATTCCATGATAAGAACTATAAAAATAAATTGCATTCTATATATAGAATAAATCCTATCTAAATCAATAGCTATGAAGACAATTTATAGTACGATGTACTTTTATATCTGGCGAACTGTCACCTCTTGTGACATAAACAGCAGATAAATCCCCATTTTCATATAACAATAGAAAGTTATCTTCTACTAAACGAAATGAAATGATCATTATTTTCCACTTAGATGCAGTTATCAAAGAAACTTGGTGCAACGTAAAGTTCGTTACAAAAAGAAGATAAGAAAGTCCATATATTTCTTTATAGTGCAAATATTTATATTCTGGGTTTTTTTCTTCTAGCGAACATCAGATCAAATCGTATGTATGGTCTTTAACATGTAAACGTGGTTTAGCGTTCGCATTTCCACACAAAATCTCTTTTTTTTTTATTCGTGCATCACTGATGAGTCGTTTGTATACGAACGTGCGTCTCGAGTAAATACAAAATGTCAATCATTGTATTTATGAGTTTATCTAACAATTGCATCAAAACGAGACATCCGAATCATATAGGGAAAACGTGAAAATATATATGCATGATTCACAGACATAAATGTACATATACTTGCCTTCAGAACTGATTATAAAAAAATATGACACGAATAAAGGAAAAAATCATTTGTGAAAAAAATAAATAATATTATTATGAATAATTATGGTAATACAAGAATAATGTTACATCTGATGTTATTCTTGGTTTTTCTTATTCTTATATGAGCCAATTCTTTTGCTTCGTTAAACGTATAATTACGATACCAAATTCCAAGGTAAATTGTGAAATTAGAAGTACAGGTATATAAACTGACAAACAAAACTAAACGTTATTAATCTATGTATCGACTGAAAAACAGCTTTGATATTTTTGAGTAGATAAAAGCAACTATCGAGGAAAATGGTTGTTGTTAAAGCTCGCTTAGTATGTACATGTTAAACCTTCTACTTGTATATCGAATTTGGGCAATTCAAACAGATTTAATTGGGAAATATGTCATTAACTTGGATCCAGCAACAAAACATATGTTGTTGATCATTTGTTCTTCGGTGTAGCACGTTTTATTTTTAGTAACTTATATCATTAAATGCACAACAGAAAGAGTTGAATATAATAGTAATAACGTAACAACAATGTCTTTGCATCCAAATTTGGGTAATATCGTATTAAAATTTAGTTTCAGAAATCGTTTGTTTTCATTTTCTTTTCTATTGCATTATTTTTACTTTTTTTTATATTACCAGGTCAGCATTGCCACTCAATTGTTCCTGTAGAAAACTATGACCAAATGTCAAATTAACTGTCAGTTATTATAATATTTCAGACGTCAGCTAAGAATAACGTGTAATTAGAATATGATTGTCTATCAAAACCCGTAAGGAGGACAAAAAGGCAGTAAACATTATAAATCTGAAGTTCAGCTGTAAGAGTTGGCATTTGCTGCGCTCAAAATTCATTTTTATGCAAAATAAATATTTTTTTATTTTCTACATTTGGTCGCTGAGTATCAAATAAGATAAAACTGGATACTACAGATTTAAAACAAAATTATCAGTTCAACCATGAAACAAACAAAAATATATCGTATTACGAGTAACGGCATCTGTACACAATGAATTAATAATATATACGCCTTAAAGTGTACATTATTAAAACAATATATAATTGATATACGGATTAGTGACGCATCAGTCCTTATTTGACGTTAGCAGAGTATAGCGTGGTCCTGTTATGTATGCTAACTGTATTTTTTCTCAATTATCAGGATTTCAAACTTTAATAAGTTGCAAAATTGATGAACGAGTTTAGAAGGCAAGGGTTTGGGAACAGCACATATTTTTTAATAACAAAATTATTACAATCGAAATACATTTAAAGGTGAAATACAAAGGATTTTGTATTTTTCAATTTTACTGCGAAAGCACTAATGAATAAAATTGAATAATATTGAGCCAGTTAAATGAAGAAATACACGCTCTATGTATTGTTGAAATACCAAAAAAGGAGGAATAATAGCATAGTCCAAATGGGATTAAAAAAAAAAATGAATTACATGTCCTACCTTAAACTTGGTTTTTATCATTCTCGACAAACGTATATCTCCAACAGATATCAGATATACTTAAGCTAAAAATAATCCCAGTCAATGTTCTATCATAACACTAGTATAAGAAAGGTTTTTTTTATCGAAACTTACATTGTCCTTGGATTGCAACTAATTTTATAGAAAAAATATTAATGCTTAAATAGTAAATATTCAAATAAAGTAAAAGGATGATCCAAAGTAGGTGTATGTAAAACTTACTGATATTGTACTAAACGAAAGAGTCAAAATGTCAAAATCTACCAGGTGAACTTGTCTGAGGTTCAATTCACCTTATAAAATATGAACTTCAATTTCAAAATTTCATAAATGTAAAAACTAAATATTTAACAATTTGATATATTATGCTTGGTGAATGCATTAATGCAACACACATGGATATTACATCTTTGGTGAAGTGTACTATGTATGTTGAAAGTACGTACGAATTGAAAAACAACAACAAAAATGTACATTAAAGAAGTAAAATACAAAAACTTCAAACACTTGTTTTTTTTGCGAGGAACACGTTGTTCATAAACAATAATAAACTATGTTGATGTATTACGAAGATTGTTTAATCAGTTTTAAAACTAAATTGATTAAAAACCAATTTCAGAAAAAAAACTTAATGATTTTTTTTCCAATTTTGCCGGTAAAATTACAATAAGTCTTAAAAGTCAACAAACACATTTTGATCATAGTATATAGTAATTACTTCCTTGTGTTTGGTTATCCGAGCTTTCTTAGGATTGAAATTGAAATTAGTAAAAAGTCATTACTTTATCATTTTCCTTTTAAGTGCTATAAACACGGAAAACTCTAGAACAGAAAACGGTAGAGTGTTCAAAAAACTTAATTGACACCAAAAGATTTTCTAAAGAGATTTTGACTTAAAGAGGGACGAAAGATACCAAAGGGACAGTCAAACTCATAAATCTAAAACAAACTGACAACGCCATGGCTAAAAATGAAAAAGACAAACAGAAAAACAATAGTACACATGACACAACATAGAAAACTAAAGAATAAACAACACGAACCCCACCAAAAACTAGGGGTGATCGCAGGTGCTCCGGAAGGGTAAGCATATCCTGCTCCACATGCGGCACCCGTCGTGTTGCTTATGTGATTCCAAATCCGATAAATAGTCTAATTCGGTAGGTCAAATTCATGAAAGGGAAGGGGATTGTAGTTACGACGTAAGGAACATATCCGATATCATTTGTGAAATGGTTATTCCATAACGGTCAACCAACTCGTGATGGCGTCCGTAAAATTTACGAAGGGATGATTTCAACTTCACCATTTGGAACTCTTGATTTAATAGCTTTCTTGTGAGCATTAACCCTCTATCAAGAAAATCATGATAGGAAATGCAAGCACGGGAATATCGTATCAATTGAGAGATATATACGCCGTATGCAGGTGCTGCTGGAATGTTGCTACTTAGAAATGGAAAGTTCACAATTGGAAAGCTGAAATCATCTCTTTTGTCGTAAAGTTTTGTCTTAAACCGACCCTCATTGTCAATTTCTAGATGTAAGTCAAGATATGAAGCTGACTTAACTGTATCTGTAGTATCCTTTATCTCCAATTCGACTAAACTTAGACTTGAACAAATTATTGCAAATTTGATGAAAATAGTTTCCTTTCCCAAAATCGTATAAATATGCAAATCAAAACGGTTATGAAATAATAATATATCTCGAACAAGTGAAAAGGGCAGAGCAGAGAGTTAAACAATGTGAAATAGTGGCCTGTCAACTTGTAGTGCATGACGTGGTTGAGGATCGCCTTACTAAGCACCTAAGATCACCCCTATGTTTTTTATAGGGTTCGTGTTGATTATCCCTTAGTTTTCTATGTTGTGTGTGCTATTGTTGTGTGTTTATCTTTTTTTTTCATTTTATGGACATGGCGTTGTCAATTTTTTTTATCGATTTATGAGATTAACTGTCCCTTTGATATCTGTCGTCCCTCTTTTTAAATAACTGAAAAGGAATACAATTCTCGGTGAACACAAACCTACCTACTCGTCCGCTGAGCATCTATTGCGTCTTATTGTGTCCCTGCGAAGAGGCCACACGTAGTATAACTGTATTGAACTAGAAGTGAAAGGCCCAATTGAGCCATTAAAAAGAATAGATGTTTAAAAATAAATGTGTGTCTTAAATTTTCTCTTATACACTCCATAAAGGTAGAATCGTTTTGTAAACTGTTGAAGGCCACGGAAAGGACCGTTGATAAGGGGTACTAATGGGCATCAGATATGAGACATGCACACATACAATTAAAGATATAAAGCAATTAAGAGTTCAGATCAATATATAAACATGGAACACAAAGGTTTCTGTTTAAAGACTTGTTTCCTCGTTACCTAACGGACTTTCTAACTTGTTTTTTTCATTTTTAGCCATGGCGTTGTCAGTTTGTTTTAGATTTACGAGTTTGACTGTCCCTTTGGTGTCTTTCGTCCCTCTTTTTTTGAACATTGTCATTTTTTTTAAAACTTAAGTCTGTTACGTCTTGATCTTAAAAAAAAACCGTGGGCAAATCAAGGAACGCAAAAGGTTTTTCACTGGTTAATAATAGGACAGCAAGATTGTACATTATAATGCATAACTGGGATGGTGATGGAAGTTTTTGACGACCTTGAATGGTTATAAAGGCTTTGCACGGTCGTTCATAACAGGGTCCTTTCAGTATAACTGCTGATTCAGCCTAATGTAGATACTGAATGAAGCCTGCATCTTAAGAAAAAGGCTGAAAAAACGTCTTTTTTAAAAATGCATATGGATTATCATTTAAGACAAAACGATTTAAAGTGCATGTGTCTGAAAACCAGTTCGGTTGTAAACCTAATGAATTTGTCGCCATGTTATTCCAAACAATAATTGTCTAACTAATTAAACATTATGTAATGCACATGAAAAAAAAAACAATTATTGCGCTTGTATAATGATTGAGAACGAATTCTTAAATAAAGTAAGTAAGATTTAAATTTCTCTTTGTGGTTGACATAAAAAACATATGTTGTATTTGTAGTGACCCATGCAAAGATAAATACAAGGTCTATGTAAATCATAGACGGTCCAAAAAGAGAGGGAATTGATACAAGGTATATATCAAGATAAACTAATAAACGATACCAGGATTGAAACTTTGTAATTGCGTTTCGTCTACAAAAGATTCAACATTGACATTCGAATAAACAAAATTTTAAACAGGTCAAACGAAGTTGATGAGCAATGAGGACCAAAAACTCCTAAAAGTTTTGTCAAATACAGCTAAGGTATAGTTAGTATACTCACCTAGAATATACCAGAAAGTACAATAATATGATTTGGACAAAGGTGAAAGTAAGTTTGTTTCAACCAAAATGATCATAAAATATGTTATTTGATCAACTGTTTCACCTTTTATTTATCGGTTATGCTAATATGCGTTAAAATGATACTTGAGGTCTTTTAGTATTCTAAGAATCTAAGATTCGCTTGATTCGCGTCACATGCAAGTCTTATGAAATAACATTTTTACGAAGGTCAACATGATTTGGTAATTAAAACGTTTTTCATTGTCTAAGATACACATGCGATTTTGAAATTGTTGCTGGATAATTTATAAAACCCAAAATAATGTGGTTCGGTGTTAAAGAAATACATGTTCACACGGTATTGCCCTGCTGATCATAGAACTAGAGTTTTTATTGGCAATAATCAATAAACATGATAATTCACAAAAAAGTGTAGACCTTTTTTTAAAAATAGTCTTTCTTTTTGATTATTTCATGTATTTATGATAATTATTTCATCAGTCTTTTTTTTGTTCGCTTGTTTTCTTGCCCCTCACAGTCAACTCGTCCGTTTTCAAAACAACTAAAATGTGATCAATCACAACAAGGGTAAAACAGTACATCTTAAAATACTATGTTCACAAACACTTAAGGTTTTCGTACTAATTTTCACTTTCCGACACCAGTTATAGAATTCTTTATCTTGATTTTTTCAATGGCAAGCCTTGCAAAAATAAATGAGATCCCCTACAAAAGCATACAATCTTCAAGCGAGAAATGCTTCTTAGATATAAATATACTCATTCCGTTTTAGAAAGCTAACATCACAGGAAACTGGATCAATTATTGACTTAATTTTTAGGAAGACAGACATTTTTTTATCCCATTAATTTTCTCTTACAGATAAAAATAACATACTGCAGACAATATTGACATTTACCACTGAAATAGGATCCTTCATCATTACGGTAAATCAGACATTCGCAGCAATCAGCATGTCTACAATACCTTATTATGTTTGATAGTATATAACTGTTTTTTGGCATGATTATCTGGTGATTATCTGATAAAAGAAAACCGTCTGCATAATATATACAGTGCTTTCGTACCTGTTTGCATCTGCATGTCTAAGGGCATATCCCACAGTTTACTAATGACTGTAAGAATGTTTCCCTTAAAGATATAAAGGCTATTTTTACCTGCTTAAATCAAATATGCAATTGAAAAAATACCTTTTATATGCTACTTTTTATAAAATGAGGTCGAAATGTTAGATATTTAATCAAAATTCGGATTTGTGGACATATTTTTCCTCCCAATAGAAATGCATAATTTTTTTGTTTAAAAAAAACAAACACAAGCTCTGTTTTGTGATTTTTCTTAGTTCTCTTTTACATAAGTAACCTATAAGTTTACGAATATTTTGTTTAGAAATAACTTAAATTGTATCGAATGTTTATGATTTTAGAAATAAAACCGTCTTTTTTTGCTGTGTATTTATCAAATTTAAAACTTCATCTAATTTATATGTTAAACTCAGTTTCAATACTGAATGCTGATTAATGTTTGGATTAATATCCTTAGACTTTTTAACAACTAATAATTTGAGTTTTGGATTAAACAAATATTCATATTTTCTAAATCTTGGAATTTTAAAAAATGACTGAAATTTTTATGCATTTTCTAAAATGTCTGCATGATTTAGGCATTTTACAAATTGACTTTTTTTTTAGGGCATTTTTTAAATGCCTGAAAAAGTTATAAGGCATTTTACAAAATGCTTAAAAGACTAAACTGAATGAAATGTACTGAAAATTTAACGACTGGAAATATCAAAACGATAATTTTATTCTATCATTAAATATAGCATGCAATTTAAACAGTTACAGTTTCATAGTTGTAAGTAAATCTTTTGCACTAACACTGAAGATGACAATTATTTGTTGCTACACGTAGTGTTTTGGATGACAGCGACTGTTACACATTTGTCCTAACTTTTTGCAAATACAACGTTTAGTGTTGCATCTAGTCTAACCCCTAGCTAGCACTGTAGCCACATTTTGTGTAACCCTGACCATCACACAAAGAAACTTTACTGACAGCTTTTCTAAAGGATATTTCATTATCATAATTTACAGATTTAATAGCAATATAGTTACTGTCAGACGGATTAAACTGATTCCTTGTGTAAAGTCCACGTAGTATTCCATCTTTAATTCCCAGTTGGTAACCAAGCTCGTCCTTTCCAGTAACAACAGTCATAAGGTTACGTGGATCTCCTTTTCTTTAATCCACATGGGGAATTGCAACTAATACATTCGCTCCAACATCAACCTTTGTAAAAACTCTTATAGTATCAGCATTTACTCATTCGACACTTCTTTCTGATTTAAAATGTCGAGGTTTTCAATGAACTATTGTACAATCTGTCTACATAAATTCACGGCCGTTAACCGACTGTAGGATAAATGGGGCACCAAAAAGTAAAAATATATCCAGTAGGTGATAGGCGACTTCTAAGGCATACTTTGATGTAAGTGATTGCAATATAGCAAACTTGGTCAAATGATCTTGATAATGCATGATAAATCTGAAATCACCATCTCGCATAGATTACTAGATCAACCTGAGCTCTACTGTTAAAGACCTTACTTATCAACGGCTTAACAACTAAACCTTTACTGGTAATTTTCCTTTCTTTGAGTTGACATTCTTCGCACATTTCTTTAAACAAATTTAGAGCATGACTTGTCACATTTGCGTACTTCTTGTTGGCCTCTTTTAACATTTTATCTCTTCCATCATGTCCAGTGTTCAAATGTGCTCTCATTACATGGAGTTTCTAATTATAGACATTAAAACTAGTGAAACATAAAAACTTAACCTGCAGGCTATATTTTTAAAGGATAATCTTAAATTTATTTTACCCAACCTTTGTTTGTGGCTTAACAATATATTTTTATCGTCTATTTCATATTTACACAATTTGCCTGAAACAGACCGTCAATTTGTGAAATTTTCATTAAAAATTTCAGGAATTTTACAAAATGACCAGGTTTTTTTTAGGCATTTTATAAAATGCCTGTCAACTTTAGGCATTTTAGAAAATGCCTAAAAATTCAGTCATTTTAGAAAATGCCCAAATTTAGAAAATGGCTGTAACATATAAAATTAAATCAAAACCCTATTTTTTTCAAATAGTGAATTAAAAGAAGAAGTTTGTTGTAAAATATTCAAAATTACAAGAAGAAAGTTTGGTCTTTTCCTAAATTTTCATTTTTTTTTCAATGTCGTTGTTAGATTGTTTCCGATTCATGAGTTTGCGTATCTCTTTGCTATCCGTCGCCTCTCTGATAATATACTTCGCGTGAAAACATGACGTAAAATATCTCTCCGAGTAAGGTTTAAGGACATGGGCTCGTTCATGTAAATCATACTTGATAAAAGGCATCGATATTTGAACACTCTTGCTTCATCTTTTATCAAGGACCAACCTTGTTGCTTATGACTTTTTTTACGCCAAATTTAAAAATACAATGTTTTCTTCCTAGGTAGATCCCAACAAATTCGTTTTTTTTGTTTGGTTTTTAGATATACACTGCTTGAAGAGTGAAGTAAGCATAGTTATAATGATATTAGTAACACTGGCCTTGGGTATCAATCTGTGATCATTAAAATGTGATCCTTAATAACCAAAAACATATTGGTGTTTAAGAGAAAGGTACAGTTCTTTGTGGATACTAGCATGCACCAATGAGACATCAACAAAAAATAGGCAAATAGATATAAGACAATGTGGTATGAGTGCCACTGAAACAACTCTCCATCCAAGTCACATTTTATAAAAGTAAAACGTGAACAGATTAAGAATGATAAATTATATAAAAAAGAGAAACAGTTTTGACAATGAGATAGGTGTCCAAATATATTCTACAATAATACGTCACCTTTAGGCATCCAACATTCAAAACCACCAATACCTTTAATTGAGCATAAAAATCAAGGATAGCAAAATTACATACAAAAGAAATGTAACAAACTAACGATTTGATATAACCTTTAACCAATTGTCGAAAGACATGTTCGATAAATGACAAGCAGTGACAACAATCGGACTCCGGAGTGATGAATTTGGACAGCCTTATCACATGGATATGCATATTTTCAAATATCCAATCAAGTGAATCAATAAATCAGTTGCAATAGGCTTCACTCTTCGAATTAAAGAATTTAAAACTATCGAAAAATAAGTGCCGTTAAGTGTATTCATGGTATGTTTGAAATCAAGGGCAGATAATAATATCGAATTCTTTCCTACTAAATAAGTAAAAAAAAAATAACTATGATTACATTTATTTCAATGGAATTGTGATTGTTTTATTTGTGATATTTGCCCCCTTCCCCACCCCAGTTTTTATTGTGAATCTTTATATATTGACCCACAAGTCTTTCGCAGAAGGTTTAGAACATGTATCGTCGAACATTAAGCAACCCCTGGCTAACTTGACAACATGCAAGTTTGTTTTGGAAATGTTAAACAAAGGCAACAGTAGTATAACGCTGTTCGAAATTCATAAATCGATTGAGAAAAAGACACATCCGGGTTACAAACTAAAACTGAGGGAAACGCATCAAATATAGGAGGAGAACTACGACAAAACAGTAACATAACATTAAAATGTAACACACACAGAAACGAACGATAATATAACAATGGTAATTTTCTGACTTGGTACAGGACATTTTAGAATGTGGGAAAGAAAAGTACCGTGACATGTCTTATAGCCATGCGAATTCACACTCAACAAAACAGTCACAATCGGGAATAAGTCACGTTCGGTAATTAAAAAATCAGACGACGTAATGACAAACCACAATCTAACACGTTGTAAAAATGTCTTTAATTAGTTTGGACACAGACACATCGTAAAGATCAAGTAATTCGTGATGGTGTCCGTAAAATTTACGGAGTGTCATTTGTTATCTGTCCTCCTCGTAACTTTGTTGGAGCAGTGTCTGCGTTAGGAGCACACTCCTGTATATGAAGTTTGTATAGTGTGAACATGCACGAGAATAACGTATCAACTGAGATATTGAAACACCAAACGAAGGAGCAGAGGGTATGTTACTGCTGAGAAATGGGAAATTGATAATTGGGGAGTTGAAATCGGCCAATTTATCATAGGTTTTCGTACATCTGTGTCAATATTGAGGAAAATATCAAGGTATGAAGCAGTCCTTCTAGTATCAGTAGTATCATTAATTTCAAGTTCACTGGGACAAATGAGATGTAAGTAATGACTGAAGTATGGGTTATTCAATGATAGGACATCATCAATATATCGGAGAGTAAAATTAAAGAATTTCGCAAGGTTCTTTTGTTTTTGTCTTTTAGAAGGTTCTGAATGAATTCTGCTTCATGAATTCTGAACCATTTAGTTAAAGGCAGATAGTTTTACCGAAATTGTTTGCAATAGGATATATGCAGGGACAGATTGTTATTTTGTTTAATAAGGCTCATTCGAAATGAAGACTGGAACTTAGTCTGCAATTAGTCCAAGCAAAATTTGACAAAAAACACTGTTTATTGCGAAAATATTGAAATAAAGTACTTTAACAACAGTATTACTAGCAAAACAACAAAAACAAAACGAACAAGAAATAAAATGTAAGACCAAAAGGACCAATTTCACTTCGCGACACCCTTGAACATGTTCTTTAAATAATTATTCCAAATAGGTAGCATTGGTACAATTTACTTCCATTACTATTTTTAATGTAGTTATTTCCGATGGCTTATGACGGCGTTTAAACATTTTGAAATATGTGAATGGATTTTCAGGAAATGAATCGACATCATAATTTTCGTAATTTTTCAAAACCCGAAACACATAACAATGTGAAACATCCGTATTTTAACATAAATAAGTTGTTTTAAATTTAGCTATTTGAAAGCATTTAATCTATAATCCTTTACCCTGCATATCAGCACAGAAAGTGAAGTCCAGGCACTTGTTTTAAAAGAAACATGTCGAATACGACTGCAAATACACCTCTTGTTTACATATTTATATTCAAATATTTAATATGTCATCAAGTTAATTATTACAGCATGGTTAAAAGTTAGAAAAGTAGAATGTCTTGCAATAAAATGTGCCATTCATTTTATGGATAGTCGGGGAGATTAAGATGAGCGAATTCCAAATAAATCTTTATTATCAGAAACGTTTATTTAGATATATCCTATATCGTCATGACTCTCTTTCTAAAAGTTTATACTGTAACGACGGTCTCCGTTCAAGGTTGAAAATTGTAGTAAGTTGACATGTATAGTATTAATATTTTATTAAATGGCACAGCACAGGGGGTTGTTTATCCTTTCTATAAATTTAAAGTAAATTCACGAAAATACCGCACTTCAAGGAATATTCAAGATGGAAAGTCCCCGATCAAATGTCAAAATCTAAGTCTCAAACACATCAAACGAATGGATAATACATGTAACTGTCATTATTTCATTTGTTATTTTTTAATATTACATTAACCGTTTAGTATGCTTTTTGTTATGTTATAGATAATGCATATTTTAAGTTTTTTCTTGTCATAGAACACACCGAGGGGTGTCAGGATTGTTCAAATGAAATTCTTTCTTTTGATAATCCTGTCAGACACCACGAAGTGTGTTCTACGACTAGAGAAACCTTAAAATATGCATTATCTTACTTACATATATATACGGTAAAATAATAAATATTTGCAAAATTTGCATCCTATTTTACCGACCACACTAAAGTGGGATATTCCTTTCTAATGCGTTCAGATTTTGATACGCCCTACGGCTCATTTAGAATGTGAAATAAAACTCACTAATTAATCTAAATATGAACTTTAGAAATAATTATCCATACACAATACAAATATCACTGCATGAAGGATGACACAAATGAATTGCTACCATCCGATAACGATGTATAAAAAATACAAAAAGACGCTTTGTAAGTAGTTTATTGTACCAACTTAGTTGATGGAAAGGGGTTGCTATGTTGTTGTTTCTTTTTTTCTATTTGTAATGACAAATGTATCGCGGAAAAATGGTTATTTTTTCAACAATTTTAATTGAATCGAATGAAATATTCAGAATAATTTTCTTTTGAATAGCAATATATTTTAACAAATAATCAGGATATACCCCCCCCCCCCCCCCCCCCCCCCCCCCCCCATTATGAGTTATATGGATGTTTTTCAATAGAATTAAAGATTATGTCATTAGTTTTTCATTTGATAGAGTAAAAGAGTAAAAGATATACATCAATGTTAAAAAGTTAAGAACTGACACGAAGGGAGTACGAAATTTTGGTACATGTGCATGTAACACGAAAAAGAATATCAATACATGTAGGTCACAATATGATTTTTTAGTCAGTCTTAATCAATAAGATTTTCAAAATCTTACACACGAACATGTTAAATCTGGCTTCATTTAAAAAGTGTTATGGAGAGTTTCACATTTAAAATTCATCTCACATATATGATAATGTCTCTGTATAATATTGAAGTGATACATTACCATAACTTCACATTATTTGTTTATAAAATTGAAAAGCGGGCAATGACGATTTTTTTTTACACCTATCAAAGATTGAACTTTAAAAAATATGTTCCCCAATCGATCATATGGCATTTCACTTTTGGAGTGATACTGATAACTAAATATTATTCAAATGTTAAAAGTATCAAATAATGTTTTAACTAGTGTATCACGTTTTATGTTAGAATCCCGAATAACACGAAAGTGGTTGATTTTTTTTTTCTAATATCAATAAATTTACAGAGTAAAAGGTATGTTAGCTATTACAATTCTTAGTTAAACAAATGAATGAAAGTAAAAATAAATAAACTGTGATTGCTTAAACAATCTTTTTTTCTCAAGTGTAAAACGAAAAGAAAAAGAGAAAAAACAATACACCAATGTTGTTGCGTTCAAATCACTTTTTCTGAATTTACCTTTCATTTTGTAATTAAGAAAGCTCAATTCAAAAAATTGAAAGCCAATAATGAGTTACTATAGAAACACTAAATGAGCTATACGATCAAAACTCACAAAAAGACCAGAGTCAATCTAGAACAACATATGGTTAAGTTATTAGTGAATAAAAGTTAATCAGCTGCAGATAATCAAATTGTTGGAAGTTTCAAGGGCCAAGTGAAATTTTCTCATCACTGGCGTCCGTTGTCTGTCGTCGTCCGTCGTCGTCCGTCGTCTGTCATCCGTCGTCAACTTTTACAAAAATCTTCTCCTCTGAAACTACTGGGCCATATTCAACCAAACTTGGCCACAATCATCATTTGGGAATCTAGTTTAAAATATGTGTCCGGTGACCCAGCCAACCAATTAGGATGGCTGCCATTGCTATTAATAGAACATAGGGGGAAACTGTAGATTTTGGCTTATATCTCTGAAACCGAAGCATTGAGAGCAAATCTGACATGGAGTAAAATTGTTATTCAGGTCAAGATCTATCTGCCCTGAAACTTTTTTGTGAATCAGACAACCCGTTGTTACGTTGGTTGCTGCCCCTGTAGGAGGGAAATTTTAAGAAAGTTTTTGGTAATCATCTTGAATATTAAAAAATATAGAGATAAACTGTAAACAGCAATAATGTTCAGCAAAGTAAGATCTACAAATAAGTCAAATGACCAAAATGGTCCTTTATAGTAAATTTTTAACAATTTTTCATAAATATTTGTAATCTTTTACAAAAATCTTCTCATCTAAAACTACTAAGACAAATTTAACAAAACTTGTCCACAATCATTAAATAGGGTATCTAGTTATAAAAATGTGTCCGATGACCCGCCTGCAAACTAAGATGTCTGACATGACTAAAAAGAAGTACATATGGTAAAATGCAGTTTATGACCAATATCTCTGAGCAAATCTGATAGGATAAAATTGTTCCTTAGGTGAAGATCTATCTACCCTGAAATTTTCAGACCATTCAGATAACCTGTTGTTGCGTTGCTGCCCCTGAATTGGTAATTTTAAGAAACTTTGCAGCTTTATGAAATTAATCTTGAATATTATTTTAGATAAAGATAAACTGTAAACATCAATAATGTACAGCAAAGTAATTCCTAAAAATAAGTCAACGTAACAAAGGAGTTATTGCCCTTTAAAGTAAATTTTTAACGATTTTCATAAATTTTGTAAATTTTTACAAAATATTTTCCACTGTAACTACTGGGTCAAGTTCATTATAAATAGAGATAATTATACGCAGCAAGAATGTTCAGTATAAAAAGGATCATCACCATCACCAAAACACAATTTTGTCATGAATCCAAGGTTAGCGACACAGGCTCTTTAGAGCCTCTAGTTTTGTCCTGCGAACACTTTGTGGAAGGCGTTATCAATGAACAATACCGTAAAATATATCATTTGTAATGTACATATATTTTGAACCAATTGTTTCACATCAGAAGATGTTTTACATTCATTCATTCATTTCTTTATTTCCTTTATTAAAAGATTCAATGAGAAACTATTTGCAAACATATTATTTGTTTTTATACAAACGTTTGCTAAAAATGATAACACAATGTTATATATAACAATATGTACAATATCTATAATTATGTAATTATATCTTACTAAAGCACATTTCAACATGTTCAAGAAAACTGCTCTCACTAACCATGGTTCATGCAATGATACGTTAACGCATTGTCGTTTTCGTTCATCTGCTATAAGCAGAGACACAGTGTGCAACGTGAACATTTTTGTATGTTGCACACCTTTAAAAATATAGAATAGCAATTTAGTAATAAAAATAAATGTTTAAGATTTCTTTGGATGATTCAGAACATTTCCAGCATTCTGGAACCCTAACCGATAGTTGAATATTTAAAAATCGGAAAAATGTATTGTCATTCAGTTTGTACTGTGTTTACGGTATTTTTCACTTACAATTTATTTGGAAAAGCCCCCTCTCGCAAAAAAGTCTAGCACATATACATGAATGCGATATCTATACAAAATATCCTTGATTTCTAGAAAGATATTTGCGTTCATTGTCAATAACATATATAAGAATATACAGGACACAAGAATTTTTTTTTATTGGTTATCAAGGCTACAAATATCTGCAAAAACGACAACTTTTAAATCTCAATTTAACTTTCTGGTAAGAGATCAAAAGAGAGACTTTTTTGTTACAACGGTAAACAATTTTCAAACAGACTTATTAAATATCCTATACCATGTAAACGAACAACATACCTCATTTCAATATATCATTATCAAAGATTAGAAATAATTTAGTTGTACTGTATCTGAGGTTGATTAATGTGTGATATATATATCGGTATACATGATACATTTGTAAAATTAAGGTTTCTTAACCATACCTTGAATTCTATATCAATTTTTTGGTTCTATGGTCACTGATTAGTCTGAGACCTGGTAACTTTGGTGAGGTTTCATATTTCTCTAGGTATACTTGATTAATTGAGAAATTGTAATCAATTACAGCTGATTAAAGAATACAATTGCAAAAACCCAAAACCTGTTTATCTATCGAATTATAGTAAAAGATCGTTGGGCAATGTTTGTTATTGTGCAGTAAACTTGAATTTGGCGTTTATGTAAATTTTGTTTGTTTATACCAGCCAGACATGTCAGATTCGCATTATCAATAAAAATCATATTTACTTGTATTATTTTCTTTGTAGATTATGGCTCAATGCATCATATCTTTGATTTTACTAAGCTTTGTTGCATGCAATGTCTTTGTTGGAGCCTACCAATGTTACCATCATGGGCATGCAAATGGGTGTAGCATTGAAGTGAGGGGTAAAAGCTTGCCTTATTTCTACAAGAGAAAATTTACACCATCATGTAACAAGCATGATATTTGCTACTCATGTGTTAGTATATTTGTAGTTCGTTGATGAAAAGAAGATGATGTGGTATGATTACAAATGAGCCTACTTGGTACCGGAAACCTAATGACATGGATGTAAACATTTATACGTCACTATACAGCACTCGATAATTAGAAGAACTTGTATTGTATAGTCAGATAAAAAGAGCTTCGATATAAAAAAAATATTATAATGTAATTTAAGTAAAAAGGTGACATGAATTAACAACTACCACTGAATTTCATGCTTCTGATTTATGACAGGCACATTAAATAATGATGCATGGTAATACATGTCTGTGAACGCAAAATCTTTTCATAACGTAGGATAGGTGTAGCAATTAGAAACAGCCTATTAAAATCAGTTGCAACATCCTTCACTAAATAGATTGGTACAAATCACAACTACAACGTACATAAAAAAAAAACAGGCACAACACGCTTATACTTGAGTACGTTATGTTACAGTCAGATAAGTAAGAGTCCGTTAATACATAAACCATGGTCTTCAAGATTAAAGTATAAATCTTTGGCAATACAACACATTATATCCATGGTGGAAATCTGATATTTTGTAATAAGTGTGTGTATACTAAAACGAATATCTTGTTCATTATTGTGCATCAGCATTTCCTAAAGTTCAATTGTATTTGTGTTTAAGATTAGTTCATGAAAAAACAAAATGCTATGTCCGAACGTAAGTCGTAATTGATTTTGTCTTTTTGTCTTTTTTTTGTAATTGTATATCGTTGTACTTTTTCTCGTACGATTTTGGGAAGGAGTCTGTTTAGTAACAAGTTATATAAAAGACATTAAAAGGATAATAGAAAGGTTACTTGTTTGTATAGGTACTTATATTTTGGAATGATATCAATTCTTATGTATGGATATAAAATCATTAATTGTCTTCTTTTCTAGGCGAACACCTACCACCTCAATCGGTTATATTGTGATAGAAAGTTTTACTATAACATGATGAAGGCCTGCAAAAACAATTACGTTTGCAAACTGTTTCCTCTCGACTATTACACAGCAGTAAGAGCATTCGGAAAAAGCCATTTTCCTGCCAAATCACCTAGTTGGTGTCGTAATTCCTGGGTAAAATACTGTATGTATTAGAAAATGTTGAGGAATTAAGTTAGTATTTGAGTAAATTAACGAATAAACATTACATTAGAAATATCGTTTTGTTTTTAACCTTAACGGCCTCCCTTATATCAACATCATAAGACAATATGATGTTCTTTTCAGACTGAAAAATCATCTAATCAAAATACTGGAAGTGTTTTTTCGAGCAAACTTTTCACACACAGTACTGATTAGAGATTCATGACCGAGAAGCCTGGGCTATAGAAACCGTTTGTCTCTATTCATATATCTTCGTGAGCTTATTTTATTATTAAAAAAAAAGAAAATGTACACCGAGGAATAAAATTTAGAATGGAAATGGGGAATGTGTCAAAGAGACAACAACCCGACCAAATAAAAAAACAACAGCAGAAGGTCACCAACAGGTCTTCAATGTAGCGAGAAATTCCCGCACCCGGAGGCGTCCTTCAGCTGGACCCTAAACAAATATATACTAGTTCAGTGATAATGAACGCCATACTAATTTCCAAATTGTACACAAGAAACTAATATAAAAATAATACAAGACTAACAAAGGCCAGAGGCTCCTGACTTGGGACAGGCGCAAAAATGCGGCGGGGTTAAACATGTTTGTGAGATCTGTTTGAGACACTGTTTGACAATCTAATTAAAGTATTGATCTCTGATTACGTTACACTACATATGTAATCAGAGATCAATATTTTAATTAGATAGACTGTTTGATTAATTTATTTCATAAAAAATGCATTCTATATCTTATTCTAACACTCAATCAGTGTTTCCATCTATCAATTGTCTGTCTATCCCATAAGTTTTTTTTAATTTTTTTAGTACTTCAATCTTTTTTTTGTAAGTTGGTATAGGGTCAAGAATACAATTCAGTAGATGTCGTTCAGAAATTTATATGGTAGTTTGGTCGACGGAAATTGATAAAAGATGCCAGTGTTGGAATTTTGGGTCCTCGTTGCTCTTCAACTTTTTTTATTTTGCTTTCTTAAATATTTTTATCTGAGCGTAACTGACAAGAATAATCAAAGGTACCAGGTTTGTGATTTAATAAGTCAGACGCGCATTTCGTCTAAATGAGACTCACCAGTGACGTTCACATCAAAATATGTTTTAAGGCAAAAACAAGTACAAAGTTCAAGAGCATTGAAGACCAAAAATCCAAAAAGTTGTGCCATATACGAATAAGGTAATCTATCCCTGGGATGAGACATGTGAGACGAATTGCGAGTCTGGCGTATCAAATTATGAGCCTATTGTCTTTGATAACTATTCGTTTATGGTCTATATTGCTTCAATTGAAAGGCTAGATATTTAACTGACGGTATTATCTAAAGAAAATACCGATCAGAGTTGAGTGTTATGATGTTGGACGTTGTGGCTCTAAGATATACCAGAGACAACATTTATTTAATTAATAGTTATTTCATAGAACTTTCAGACCCAATTTGAATATCTTTGCAATCGAGATTTCTGTAAAGTTTTGACCCTAGAAATTTTAAATTGCTCGAAAACATCGATTTTCCGTGCTTCGTTATGTGACATTTGATTCAATTTATTGTTTGAGAAGAAAGTGGATGAACCTTTTTTATAAAAATACAAAAGTTCATGGGAAGGTACCACGACTTTGTTGTTGATAAATATTCCATATTCATTACACAAATTATATACGATGGTCTTGACGTATATATTCCTGGTACTGGCGTTGAATATCATCTTAATAACGTGTTATAGTATTCTTGTATTTGTCTATATAGATATTACTGATTAGTCTATTTCGGTGATATTCATTTGACGTGTATTTGTACATATTCATCCCGTCATTTGTTTAATTGTTTTATGATAACTTGTGTATTCACGTCTTTCATTTTTGCTAATGTGCTTTGGCGATATGCCTTTTTGTGTTTCCTTGTTTCATATGAAATAACTCTGTACTGTATACAGCTTAGATTTAATAAAAAACCTTGATTTTACTGTTGCAAATATCCAAATACCTAGCTCCGCGTCGCTATGTAAACTCATTTTGCGACAGTAAAATAAAAGTTTTTTGAAGGCCAAGCTTAAAATACAACACCGTTATCTCCTTAGTTGGAAAATGAAACAAACAACATTAACATGTCCAATACAAACAGATGCTTCTAATCCCTTTACCGAAAAATAATTTCGAAAACATACAGAAATATTAAAATTGTTCACGTTGTCAATTATAGTACAAATTCATTGTTGTAATCGGTAGTTTTGAATAAAACTTACATTGTAATTAATGCAGCTACACAATACGTAGCACATATACACATAGATTCAAATACCAAGTATGATGGAAAAGGACATGAAAAACAAAACTTCCATTCGATAGAAAGATGAGGTGCCTTTCTGTTCATGTCCAGATATTTTCAGCTCTGTTTAAAAAGTACCTTAAATTTCAAATTATGAAAAATATGAAAAAAGTATTTTGTGTAGTGTAAAACAGCAGTCTCTAGGACACAAAAAAATGAAACTGTCATAAGATATATAGTCATATCGTTTAAAATGTTTGTATAACAAGACGAACAAAAACCCAAGCTATATAGACAGATGTTAATTGCATTTAAGACCTATAAGAATTTTATTAGAAATTCAAAAATCTAAAAACATCAAAGTTGTCTTGATAGATGTATCTTTTCCAGAGTTTAAACACTAACTCACTTATTTGCGATCAATCAAGATATAAAAAAAGAAGATTAAATTGTATGATTATCAATGAGACAACGCTCCACCAGAGACCACATTAAATGGAAATTGACAGCAGCTATATGTTATCGTACAGCCTTCAACAAATTAGCAAAAATACCTCATCATCATCAAGGTATATTTTGTGGGCATCTGACATTTACAAAGTCTTTAGATACTGTTTGCTAATCAACACCACACACTCTGTATAGTAACACATTTACAAACGAGTATGTGTTGATTCGTTTATTGTCAAAAAGACGTAAGAAAACTCACAGCTTCACGAAAGTTGTAAATAACCTGTTAAAATAAACCATTATATGTCTGCGACAAAGTAGGTTACAAAAACATATTAAACTATTTTGTCTATAATTTATTTACTTTCCATAGTGCAAATTATTGTTTTCAATGTTGTACAACGAATACGTTAAATAAGGACATTACATGTACAAAGTTTGCAGCTGAATTACACAATACATAAATGTACTTTTCATTCTATATTGTAAAAGTCGATAAATGTTTCAATAGGAAAAACGATTAATATTAATCATGAGTAAAACATCTTAAAAGTTCATTTTACCTTAAACTTCTATTGAGCTCAATGAAATATATCGTTTCGTCCGCTATAAATAAACTTTTCAGTACTAAAACGTGACAAAATGTCAATATAAATCATAGGACATCCATTCATTTTACAACGTTATATAATTTTTCAAATAAATAAAGAGTTCACATTTGTTTGGAGCGCCATTCTTTATTTTCTTTTATCAGGGACTTGAATAGTCGGTACGTAAAGCTGATATAATAGTACATTTTCCAAAGATTAGTATCAATGAAACTAAAATTGAAAAAGATGTCATGGGATTGGTTCTGATGATCTTGTATAATAATTTAGCAAACTTGAAGTGAATTTGTGCTCTTTATATTACGGATGACCAGATAGACTCATTGTCAAAATACGGCGTCCATTTCAGTGCACGTGATGAATAAATTTGAAGCAAGTTAGAGAGTGCTTCGAAATACTTAGGATTTTCTTATCCCAGGAATAGATTACCTTAGCCGTATTTGGCACAACTATTCGGAATTTTAGGTCTTCAATACTTTTCATTTTTGTACTTGTTTGGCTTTATAACTATTTTGATCTGAGCGTCACAGATAAGTCTCGCGTCTGGCATATTAAATATAATCATGGTACCTATGATAACAATTTACAAAAAGCATCTATCAAATTAAAAACACATGCATTGCTTCGCGTGTCTGACGTCAGAAAATGTATACGTCGCATAGGAAGAAATTTTGTCATTCAATGATTTTAACAAAACAATTTTCACATTGGGAATATAGGCATACAGGGTTAAAAAATCAAAAGTATGTTAGAATTAATTTTAGAAATAGACCGAGATAAAAAATTGTCCTAAGTTCTTTAGAATTTCTAAGAATCCACAAATGGTTAATACCACTACGCGATTAAAATAATTTTGTCGTTTGTCGTTCAAAGTATTTTCTAATTTATAATTGAAATATAAAATAATGATATATATTAGAACCATAACATAATTACGGGATCTTTTAAAGTACAGAGTCACGTTATAAGAACCAAAGAAACACAAAAAGTCGCATATACAAAACACACCAGCAAAAATGAAAGATAATACAAACACATTGACGGGGGTGTATAAGTACCGAGCCACGTAAAATGGATATCACAGAAAACAATCCAAACAGTAAAATTAATATTAATAATAGAACAAAGACAAATTAAAGAACAATATAAAAAGTTGTTAAGATGATATACAACGTCAGTACGCATAATCTATACATCAAGACCATTATGTATTATTTGTGAAGTAGATACGGAGTATTTATCAGCAAGATATTGGTACTTTCCGATGAACTTTTTTAGAAAAAAGGACGATTCTTTTTTTGACATACCCCTGGTTCATCAACTTTCTGCACAGATACTGGTGACGTTTTACAAAGTCTGAGTAGGAGCTGCAATCTCTTGAATACCGAATAACATGAATAAGTTGGGAAATGTATATCCCATATGCAGGTGAAGATGGTATATTGCTACTAAGGTGGGGGGAATTTATAATTTCACAATTAAAGTCGTCTCGTTTGTCGTAGAGTCTGGTACTAAGATGACTGTGTATGTCAAATTCGAGATATAAGTGATAAAAATGAGGCAGAGGATGCCGTGTCTTTTATTTCTAGTTCTGGGGGATATATTAATGGAACCCAATCAGAAATGTCCGGATAGTTTATGGAAAGAACATCATCAATATATCTGAAAGTGAAATTAAATAATCTTGCTTCTTTGATCTTCTTGTATTTGACAAGTGTCTGAAGGAACTCCGATTCATCTAAAAATAAAAAGAGGTCGGCAAAAAGAGGCGCACAAATCGTTCTCATAGGAATGCTGACAATTTGTTGAAAAAGTCTACCTCCAAATTCAACAAACATGTTGTCGATAAGAAACTCCAACATACTGATCACTTGTTCTTCTGTGTAGCATGTTTTACCCTTTTGTTTTTCACTATTAACAAAACATGCCTTATGATATCCCAAATTAATAAATTTATAGCGTATGCGCATATACCATTTTGATGTTGAAAGGCATTGTGTATTATTTCTTTCAGAAACACTTATTTTCAACACCGTGTTTTAGTTTCGTCAGTTATAAAGTTAGTAAACAAATTTCATAGGGTAAAATTGTCTCAAAACAACTTGTTTTGTAACGCATGATTTCGATATAGGATATCTTATATAAGGTAAAATTCATCGAAAAAATTCAGACTTTAATATAATTGTTCTTTCTCATCTACACAATTTATCATTTGTTGTCATAGGGAAAATAATAAAACGAAAAACAAATCAAAGCAACATAATGCCGAATAATAAAGTTTTATGGCAATGATGTAGACAACTAGTTAAAAGCAATTTCCTCTTTAGAATCAATAAACTTATTTAACAATGCGTTTCGAAAATAGTATTTTTAACCAGCCTAACAATAACATTGTACGACATTTGAAACACATGCTAATAGGAACTCAGTTATTTATGTCGTATTTTGATAATAATTAAACATCTTGTTCTTTATTAGTCTGTCCTTTAATATTATACACCAAATTTGGAAATAGGATGAACGTTTTTGAATTGAAGAGACAACAATTTCTTTTTTATTACCCCGGTAACTCTCATAAGGATGTTCCATGTGCTGCTATCAGGAAGTTTAATTAAAGATATGGAATGATATATGCTAGTTCTGCCAACTGAAGAGTCACTTATCTTTAATTAGTATTCATTTACTAAATATAGAGAAATTAGGGGAGTAATGTCTTTACTGAACTTCCCTGGAGTACCTTCAAATCAAACGATTAAATTGCAAATAGGAAACATCAAATATCATGAATGGGTTTTGCAGTGTACAATTATATTTGAAGACCATAAAAGTTCATATTAATACTATTGAGAAGCATATGATATAATTTGCAATTATAACTAAATATAGATAAGCCATAGAAGTAATAGTCTTAGTTAATAGAATACTTTCAAAACATAAGATTGAAGTTCATGATTTTTTTTTACTTTACCTTAGAATTGATTATTTTTGTTAAATTATACACACAATATGTTTTTTTTTCTAAATGGCTGTAATGTCCCTTGCTGAACTTGCCTAAAATACTTTAAAATCAAATTATTTATTTTATTTTTAATTTTACTTCGGAATTCGTTGTTTTTGGTAAGCTGCACGCACAAAAAAGCAATAACCAAAAAGCAAACAGTGTGCATTGTCAGGCAAATATATTATTCGTATAAGCTTTGGAAGCAGAAACAGTAAAGTTTATGTTGTTACTCCAGGATCTATGATTGACATAATTTTTTTAATGATTAAATATGCATGGATCAGCCAATGTAGTAACTTGCAATAAGACTTTGAAAAAAACCCGAATATATTTAAATCATATTCCAGTCAATAGTCCATAGTTTCAAGGACTATTACCTCGGTCAATAGTTCAATAAATAGATTTACCGTACTTTGGCATACTGATTTGTTATTGAATGTTCTGCTTGGATGTGTTCCCTTGGCAACGTTAAACTCTGAAATAGCGTAAGTGGTTTAATCTGTTTTCTGTTATTTATCAATTACTTACCAAAAGCAATTAAAAATAAAATCTACATAACATACAATTAATTTTAAATATATAATAAATATATGGTAGTGGTTTATTGTCGTCTTCATTATCTGGTATAACTTTGGTGTACGGATGGTAACATTTTTAACTTATGTGTATTATATGCAAAGGAATTTCTACACCAGGATTCTTGATCTTGATAAATAGTAAATAAAATATTGAAAAATACCACACCGGCAAAAAAATATTAAGATAGTTCATCTGTGCATGTTTATGTGACTATTTGTTATTTTTTCTTAAGTGCTGTATGTAGTCTTGTGAAAGAGGTTGTGTTCGGTTTTATAAAAAAAAATACTCAATAACATGTAATGAATATAATGACAGGTTTTTGTCCTTTGATACCAACTATTGCCATCGACTTCGCCTTAAACCATAGTTGGTACTTCAGAGACAACAGACGTGCTATCATACTCATAACAAGTCAATAAGTGTATACTAATGCCTGCTCCATGCTGTATGTTGCTCACTGTAAGTAGAAATCCGGCGAAACAATAATTACATGTTTACACAATCGAGTTAAAGAGCGGGATTGAGGTTACGACAATTTAAACATTTTCGTATTATGATAATATAGTAAACACCTTTTTTCCATAGTACTACAATCAATAGTGTACTATCTTGCAGGCCGTACGGTGACCTCTAGTTGTTAATTTCTGTGTCATTTAGTCTCTTGTGGAAAATTGTCTCATTGGCAATCATATCGCATCTTCTTGTTTTATTTTTTTTTTATAGATATTGGCATTCATTGCTTATATTCAACCAATACATGTATTATTTGAACAACATGGTACTAATTCATAGATCTAGCACTTACTTATAAACGTATTTCTCTTCATTTGCCTGTTTGGAGTTGGGGTTTTCGAACTTGTTCAAATGAAGATTTAAATATATATATCTTATCAGAGACATGTATAATATATATAATTCTGATCTTATATAGTTTAATACATACATATATATCATAGGATCATTTAAGATGAATCAAAACCATATGACGAAATTAAATATGATCTTGTTAACTGGTGTTATTCTTCCTTTGATAACATACCTGATGATTAGCGTATACCCAATCAGATGAAACATGTTATTTTCTTAAAAGAACTCATAACTTGTTCTTTAAGATATATGTTCTCTCCGAAAAATGTTTGAACACAGGTTTTCTTAGAAGCTTCGTATCTTTGGATTGGAATTGAATCATTGTTTGCATTATTATTTTTAGGGTTGTATAACATGTGTTTGCAGGCTGAGCAAATTATTTTGGCGGACACTAATATAGATATTTTGGGGGAGCTCTAATTTCAAAAGCATTTTTATTTGGTTGCTTTATTGAAAGCTTTGACTTTTGCTCATGCATACGTTCAAATATGCTTGAAGTTGTCTATATCATGCGTTGTCCCTTATACTTTTTTTGCAACTCTGTCATTTTACATAATGTAATTATAAACACTTTTGAATATTTCACATACGTGTCTACTGATCTCTCGCATTGAACTTTTTATCGAAACATAAATGCTGTTTATATTGTTTTTCTTCAAAACAAAGTTGTTCTGTATTTTTGTTGCTATTATAAATCCAATAAGACATGTCAGATGGATCAATATTTCCACGCAGCCCAAAATTTGTACTACTTCTGACTTTTACGAAAATATGTATCTCATGAAAACAGTTAATAGCAATATGGCAATATTTCATTTAAAAAGCATTTGTTTGTGTCATTTTCGTTTAAGCAGAGTCATAATTATATTCGCATAGAATTGTCCATTACTATGTCTCACTCTTAAATTGTTACGATCTAGAAGTTTTAAATTGATTTAAGTAATTACACAAAAATAATTGAAACATTTTCATGTAAAATTCTATTGTTGCCGTATGTCCTTCTGTACGATAGTTTTCATTCGTAATGCGTCAATTTAGTTTACTAGAAGGTACTTTTTCCTTTAATTGCTTTTCTAAAAAGTACGGTATCACGGGACAATATGCACTTGGAGGTGGATAAATAATGTAAGATACTATGGAATTTTGAGTCAATCTAAAACTGTTCAAAATGACTAGAAATTACATTTATTATACATTAGAATTCTGCCTTTTTTCTAATGCCACATATGTAAAAAGAACTAAGTTTAATTAGTGATTACGTTATAGTTGAGTTATTAATATGACCTTTTAACCACTGAGTTAAAAGAAAACTTAGTGGAAGTGTCTAATTTATGCACTTTATTTTGTAACGAATATTCAATCAATATATTCAAAATTAGATATGTAATACCATATTGGGTAAAAAAATTAGCTCCAGTTTTGAAATGTTTAAAAGAAATTGCTCTTTGACATACAAAATAACATATCATTTATTCCGGTAAAACATTGCGTTGTGTTGTTATTTAGTGAAACGATCAGTCTTTCAAAATAGTATTAATAATCTGATTAGATAAATAAATAGATGAAGTTTGCACCTTGTCATCAGGAAAATCTGTTTTCTAATATTGTATAGAAATTCATCACTGTAAAGATTGTTGCCAATCTTTAATTTGAAAACAATATCTTTGGTTTCTGGATATTAAATAATGACTAAACAACTTTTTAAAGTATCAGAGATTATTATTATCAATAATAATAAATACAGGTGAATAAAATACAATATGTTAAAACGTTTGATTGTGTTTTTCGTGTATGCGTTATTACCTCTTGGAATCTTTAAAGATCAGTTCAAATTCGTTTCGTTATTAGAAAAGTCCGGTTTTTATAGTTCTTAGCACGCCTTATCCTTGCGTGCACGAATATAGTTCGTTGCCGGTCAATGTCTATCATGTAAATAACTGTCAGTGCGTAAATAAATATGAATTATAAAGAAAGCAAGCACGATGTCATAAGTCTCGACACCGATTCATTAATATAAAGCATGCAAATACAAGTAACTAAGAAGGTATGTAGGATTCATAACAATCTAGAAAACAAAGATGTTATTCGAACGCCACATGTTGGCGGCCTTTCATAACGTTAAATTGGTAACTGTCAAATTTGCCGGGAACGACGTTACGTTTACAAAAAGGTACTGCCGCGATATTTAACGTTCACAACACTGCCCTCCGTCAAAATAGAATTTCGTCTCGAAATTTAAATAACAACGAAAGATTTAATCATTGTATACCATCAAACAAAATAAACAGCACCTGCTGTCTCAATAGAATATTCAAATTAAGAAAATGTGTTTTTGTCTTAATCACGAATAACCTAATATCACGATTCGTGACACGTATAATGGTAAAATTGTACCAACGGCATACAAAACAATATACATATAAATAATGTCAACAAATTTCTATAATTATGTGTCTTTTCAATATAATAAAATGTTTTTAAAATTTTCAAAGTCTTCTCTTTCCAACAGCTCCACTGTATTATTGGTTCGTCTCTTTTGGTATGTCTTTCTGTGTATCTTGTCTTCTTTCTTTCTGTGTTGTTTTTCTGTGTTCTCTACGGCTCCTTTCTTCCTTTTTCTCCAATCTTTTTGTGTGTCTTGAGTTACATATTTTTCATTTTCAAGTTCTTTCTTAGTTTGGTCTAAGTCTGTTTTACGAAAATGTTCTTTCAGTTGACTCATTTTTTCCTCCTGACAGAACAGGTAACGGTCTTCTTCTGTAACTGAAACATTTTCATTTTCTTCTATTCCTAGAACATTCACAATTTCATCTGCAACATTTACGGTTTCTTCTGCAACATATACATCTTCTTCTGCAACATATACGGTTTCTTTTGCAACATTTACGGTTTCTTCTATAACATAATGTAACAGTTCAGGCAACATTTGGACGTCGACCTTGTCCGTCTGTGTACCCTTATAACTTATAACATTTTCTATATATTCGTGCATGTCTTGCGTATTTGCTACCATGGGTTTTCTGTCATCTGCCATAACCGACTCTACCATTGAATACCTGGTTGACAGGAACTCACTTCTTTCCACTTCTTTGTAAATGATAAGCCCAGAATTGGTGTCCTTTTCTCCGACTCTGGCTACTTTCATTTAATCAATTAGGTCACAGCCTAATAACATGTTCTTTTCAATGGGCGCTACATAAACTTGCCATTTGAAGATTTCACTCCCCAGGTTAACTTTCACCTCTGTAATCCCTCCTGTTGTCAAGTTCTTTCCGGCCTCAGCAACTTTAAAATTTCTTGCTGCTCTCTTAAGTTTTGGCCGTTTACTTTCAGGAATCTGATCATACAACTTTTCACTTAGAACAGTCACCTCTGCTCCAGTGTCAGTACAACATTCGTCACAATCTTGTTAATGACCACTGGAACTGCAATGTTAGCTGCTGTCACCCGATCAATGATATAATCTCTTCTATCCTGCTGATAGTTTCTGCACTACCCATCACCTCCTTTGGTGTGTTCTCTGGTGTGTTCTGTTGCATCTCCTTAGACTCCTCAAACAACATCTCTATGCTTAAATCTAGGTCCTGTATATCTAGGCTATCTTCTTCTAATGATCTATTCATAGAAACTATACCTACTGATGTTTTCGGATCAACCAAATGCTCTTTCATTTGGCAAGGTTTCTCTTCATATTTCAAATTATTCTCTTTAATTTTTTCTTCACCATGTTTAGGGCCTGACACTTGGTCGATAGTCTCAACCCTTAGCAGTTTAAAGAGTCTTCAGCTTGGTTTTGACTCCTTTCATCATTCCTTATGATACCACTTCTGTTTTCTTTATGATAGGGGCTTCTCTTTTCTTTTGGACAATCTCTTATGTAATGGCCATCCGCATTATAGTTAAAACATCTGAGATTCTTCATCTTGGTCGTACGGTCTCAATACACGTGCTTATTTTCCCATGAAGTACTGTCATAATCCTGTTGTGTGTAGTACTTTGTCATTTCTTTCTGAATTATCTCCCCTCCTGACTGAGTGATCCCTCTTTCAAATTATGTAGCCTCTCCTCAGTAACATATATTTTCCCACCAACTTTTCTTATTTCAATGTCATCTTCTCTTTCCTCTACATCAACAGTTTCTTGCGTATTAAGTTGACGGATGTTTCTGTCTCTATTCCCTCTTTTATACGTTTCATATAAAGTGACCTGGTGCATAGCTTTAGTCATACTGGTAATCCTCTATGTCAGTAATTCTATGGCAATGCTCTGGTCAGGTAAAATATAATCCTCTTAACATGTACTCTACACTCAATGTACTGTGAGTAGCTGCGTCAATAGTAGGAAATGACCTTCTGGCTAGCATTTCTACTCTAATTGCATATTCATGAATGTTTTTTTTGCCCTGTTTTCTTAATGTGTGCAACTCTTGTCTATACGTTTCTGGATATCCATGGTCACCAAATCTATTCGACATAGCTGCACATAGCCCAATGAAAGATCTTTTGGTCTCTTGTGAGAGGTAGGAAGCATAAACCATTGCCTCATCTTTAAGTGCTGTTACTAATTTAATGGCTTTAGTATCAGTATCCCATCTTTTGATCTCTGCAATAAGCTCGAATTGCATAAAATAGGCATTCCAAGGATCTCTGCCGTTATAAAATGGCACTCTGTTTCTTCTCCTATTATCTATCTCGGAGTTTTCATAATTACGATGCTGTTGCTGTGGTCTGCCATACTGTTGCCTAGGTAACCAGTTTTGTACTGAGGAATTGTTTGGATACTGCTGGTAGTCTGGACGTTGCTGGATTTCAGGCATGATTGTACTCGTACAAGAATAGTTTGGACGATGCTGGATCTCAGGTATTGTCGTATTAGCATAGGCATATGATGGTTGTTGCTGGGTCTCTGACAATGTTGTATCCATGTATGTATGTGTAGAACGTTGCTGGGTGTCTGGAAATGTTGTGTTATTATAGGAGTAGGTTAGACGTTGCTGGGTCTCTGGCAATGTTTTACTATTGCAGGAGTTTGTGGAACGTTGCTGGGTCTCTTGTAATGTTATATTGTTGCAGGAATTTGTTGATCGTTGCTGGGTCTCTGCATAACTATTTTGACTACTGATAAATGGGTCATATTTAATTTGAGTGAAATGTTGAGCATTATTCTTCATCTGAAGGTTTTTCTTAAAATTTCTTAATGCCTCTAACTCTTGTCTCCTCTTTATCATTTCTTCACTCTCATATGGTTTCTAAAGGTTTTCTTTTCTTAAAATGCCTCTAATTCTTGTCTCATCTTTATTACTTCATCACTCTCACATGATTTTCCTCTTGTTATAGTCGCTTTAGCACAATCACTCTTACTTTGAGTTGGGAAAAGAAATGGGTTTGTGCTTACTTCCCTTTGATTATTATTCACAGTACTACTAAATGGCCTGGGGCTTGTATTTATTTCCCTCTGCTTTAAACTAATAGCCTGGTTTGAGGCTCAATAATTATGGGACGTGACATCCCAAAATGAGCAGGTATCAATATTTGTAGATGCAATATACCAACTGGGAATGATTGTACTATCTAAGTGAATTTGAGCCATGTGGTATACGAGATCTGTCTCTTAAATTATACATTTTACTTTTAATTGCTAAATGGAATCAAGAGTTTCAATTTGCTAATCAACTTGGATTATACTTTATCCTTGTTAATCTTGTAAAACAATTTCCTATGTCTTACTTTTAAAACACCTTTTAAAGTTATGAATCTATCCTTACTTTGTGAAATAGACTATATAAATAACAAATTTGAAATAGACTATAAATTTTCCAACTTTGAAATAGACTAAAATTTTTACAACTGGACCCTTTTGAAAAATTATAGCCTTAATACTTAACTTGGATTTAGATTTCTCCTTGTTAATAATAGACTCCTAAATTTAAACTCAACTTGGATTAAAATTTATCCTTGTTGAATATGGTATTTACTTTTATTATATTGAAACTTTCAACTAAGATTAAAATTTATCTTAGTTGAATTGTTCCGTTTACTTTTTTCAACTTGGATTTATATTTATCTTTGTTGATACATGTATATATTCTATTTTTAAAATTATAACCTTTTCAACTTGGATTAGAAGTTATCCTTGTTGATATAGATTTTAACTAACTATTTTATTACTTTTCAACTTGGATTAGAATTTATCCTTGTTGATTTTTAAATTATAACCTTTTCAACTTGGATTATAATTTATCCTTGTTGATATAGATTCTGACTTACTAATATATTTTTCCTTTTCAACTTGGATTAGAATTTATCCTTGTTGAATTTAAAATTACTTAAACATATACGATAATCTAATTTATATTCACCAACTGTACTATTTAATTCTTCCAGCTTTCGTTGAAGTGTCTTTTTTTATGTAAATTTTTTTTTTTTGTAACCAAATATCATAAAATATGGATAGAAACAAGGTATGTACTTTACAATTGCGTGCCTAATAAAATATTCACGTAGATTCTTAAAATTTTCTTAAAAAAGAAAACTAAATTCGCTGCCACCAGTGTAAAGATTGTTGCCAATCTTTAATTTTAAAACAATATCTTTGGTTTCTGGATTTTAAATAATGACTGAACAATTTTTAAAAGTATCAGAGATTGTTATTATCAATAATATTAAATACAGGTAAATGAAATACAATATGTTAAAACGTTTGAATGTGTTTTCCGTGTATGCGTTATTACCTCTTGGAATCTTTAAAGATCAGTTCAAATTCGTTTCGTTATTAGAAAAGTCCGGTTTTTATAGTTCTTAGCACGCCTTATCCTTGCGTGTACTAATATAGTTCGTTGCCGGTCAAGGTCTATCATGTAAATAACTGTCAGTGCGTAAATAAATATGAATTAAAAAGAAAGCAAGCACGATGTCATAAGTCTCGACACCGATTCAACAATATAAAGCATGCAAATACAAGTAACTAAGAAGGTATGTAGGATTCATAACAATCTAGAAAACAAAGATGTTATTCGAATGCCACATGTTGGCGGAATTTCATAACGTTAAATCGGCAACTGTCAAATTTGCCGGGAACGACGTTACGTTTACAAAAATGTACTGCCGCGATATTTAACGTTCACAACAATCACAAATCCTAGTCATATAATGTGATTCTGAACACTTTTTATATTCGTTCCAATATATATTTTAGGGACAATAATAGTTATCATGTTTCAGGTACCAGGATTATAATTTGATACGACAGAGGCGCGTTCGTCTACAGAAGACTCATCAGTGATGCTAAGATCATAATAGTTGTAAAGCCAAACTAGTACAAATTTGAAGAGGATTGAGGACCCAAAATTCCAAAACAAAACGTGCCAAATACGGTTAGGGTAATCAAGCCTGGGATAAGGAAATTCTTATTTTTTCGAAAAATTTAAAGTTTTTTAAACAGGAAATTTATATAAATGACCATATAATTGATATTCATGTCAACACCGAAGTGCTTAGCTAATAATTCTATTTTTGTCGGTGGTTTCTAGCTTAATTTCGTGTCCGAATATTTTAAAGCTTGTGACGCTTAACCTTAAACATATCATTACTTTTCAAATGGGTATAAGTTTTACAAATTTTATAAGTTTAAGAAAAGGACAAAAACCATAGCGAAAAAGATAGATAAAAGCATTAAGACTGTATATCAAACTATCGAAAAAGCTGTAATTGATAGATATTATTTGTGTATGGTTTGAATTGAACGTCTAATTAAATTCTCCCTTGCCCTGCTCGTCCTAATTTAAATTATTTCTACTCTAAATTCAAACAAAACAAACACAGAATAGAGTTAGTTGCTCGCAGTAACAGTATTAACCTCTCTTGCGATACAAATTTTATTTCACTTTATAAAACAGGTTTCTTCGATACAAACAACATAATATAAATACATGTAATAAACATAGCAGCCATTAATGTGACTAACTTCGTACGATTCGACGTATCTGCGAGCACCTGCGATACTAATACATTTTAATGCCAAACTTTATATAGTACCATAAAACTCCACCCGTAGAAACCGTCAAAACTTTTCTCGTGCCTTGTGCACGTAAAATCAAACTTTATAAATAGTACATACTCTTGCAGAACTAGTTCCAGAATTAGTTACACTAGTTCCCATCTATATATAATTACTACAAATACCAAACGGGAAAAACCCAATTTCAAACGAAATGAAATATATCTAAAATCATATCAACATTCATTTACTTAATTGCGATCATCAAAGTATATGGTGTGTGCGTTTCACTTCAAAAATGTCTTTTAATAATGCTTCCTCATTAACACTAGAAACAATGTATGTTTATAAATAAACAAATCAGTCGAGTTTTTTGTCGAAAGAATGTAATAAACTAATATACACCAACTTCCCTGGACAAAGTTGACCTAAGATGAATTAAACTTTTTGTTAAGGTTCGTTTCGCAATGGTTGTGAAGTTCCTCAGATGATCAGGTTCTCAATCAATCTTGGCTTTTGAATATTTAAATTTAAGCGTTCCTGTTGAACGTAACTTAGGATGAATGGAATTAAAACGTTTTGTTTTCTTTTTTAAAGCTTTACGGCAACGGTTAATATCATATTATATTAGTTTAGTGCATTCACTCGATATTTTTTTATTATTTTGTTTATTATATAATTTCTACGTCTGAACTTAATTCTAAATTTTGGACAACTTATGCATTAAATTATACAAATTGTACTAAATAAATGGTTTGTAGTTGGATTCCACAATAACTAAATGTACTTTTCTTTCTGTAAATGCTTCAATTAAAATAAAAACATTAAGACTTGAAGTAAAACATATTAAAAGTTCATGTAACTTCACAATTCTATAGAGCAAAATGAAGATATACATTGTGTCATATTCAATACATGAAATTTTAAGTCTTGAAACGTGACACATTGTCAATAGAAATCACAGGACTTTTGCGCCTTTAACACCGTTATATGATTTTTCAAAAGAATGACGAGTTAACATTTGTATGGAGTGCGTTCGTTGTTCGTTTATCAGGTATAAAACTATCCTATCAGGTATTAAACTATCCAGTGCATAAGCTGATATAATGGTAGAGTTAAGAAAAACAACTTCCATCAACAATTAAATCTAAATAGTAAAAACTTACAGATTATTAATTTAATCATTGTGTGTTAGAATTCAGCAGCTTAGTCTCGAATTTTGGCTCATTATATTAATGATGATCAGATAGATTTGTTTGGAGAGAAAACCAAACTTAATCGAAACTTGTTTGTCATATTTTTTCTTCAAGTATGACCTTGATGTTATGTTTGATAAATAAAAATATACAATTTGTGCCAAGTTATCAGAAAAATCGGTGTCCAATATTGTATGAAAATTTATCACAAATCCTACGTTATATAATACGTGTCGGAACACTTTCAATATCTGTTCCAATATATCTTTATGGGATGATGAAACATGTTTAAATAAAAAAACTGAAAAATGGAAGTTTTATTTCAGTCAGTAATTTCTAGCTTGACCTGTCCGAGTATTCTAAAGCTTGAGAGGCTTAACTTAAAACATTTCATGACTTTTCAAATGGATTTCAGTTTTACAAATATAAATTTTTGCGAAAAGTAAAACAAAAACCTATCGATACAGATAGGTTTTGGCATTTTGACTGCATATCAAACTATCGAAAACAAGTGTTATTGTTCTTACGTTCGAATTGAAAGTCAAATTAAAATCATTCAAATTTCAGTTACGTATTTGCGATAATCAAAGTATTTGTGTGCATCTAACTCCTAAAATGTTAACACAAGAAACAAAGTGTATATACTTGTATGTAGAAATATGTCATAATAAAACAAATAATTGTTAAATGCTTCTTTCTCTTATCAGTCTCAAGAGAAAATGCCATTTTAAGAAATTCAAAAAAATTTATTTAAAACGATGATATTGTTCGACACAGGAAGTTGTCTTTATGATTATTTTCGTATTCAGATTCAGATTGAATGTTAAGGTCTTTATGGTCTGTCATTTTAATATGATATATCATAGAAACCAGGATGGACATCTTCACATTGAAGAGACAATCATTTCTTTTTATTACATGAGTAAGGATGTTCCTTGTGTTGTTATCAGGAAATTTAATTAAAGAAATGGAGTGTTTTATATTCTGATTCTGACAACTGAAGAGTCACTAATCTAAAATTAGTAAACAGTTACTAAATATAGAGTGACTATGAAAGTAATATATTTACTGAACTTCCCTGGAGTACTTCATACCAAAAGGTTTAAATGGAAAAACATGACATCTTTTGCAATGTACAATTATATTGTTAAGACAGCACGTCAATATCAATGACATTGAGTAGCATATTCTATAATTAGTGAAGAATAACTTAACTTAAATCAGCTGTCAAATAAATCATCCTTAGTGAGCTTCCCTTTCAATTGAGTATTCAATTCTACTTCAATTTACCTTTTTTTTTTTTATTCATATTTCTGTTTGACGACAAAAAGGCAATATAGTACCATTGCTAGAATAAGACCTCTTTCTATACATGCATGCAATACCTAATGTATCAGCTTTATGTTTGTTATCATATCAATATAAAGTGTAGACTACATTTGTGAATGTTTCGAAAGTAACATGTTGTAAATTGTCTTGTGAAATTAATTTAAGAAAGCTCTTCAAAATGAATATACTTTATAACTTTATATTTCCTTAACATGAACGTATACACTGTTTTGGTCTCTTCTTTAATCTATGCAATAGTTTATATAACAATTAAAAAAAACAATAATACTTCTTACAACATTATTGTTAGTGTATCAATCCCATGCTTGTCTAGTATCTAACAAAATTAACATATGTTTTCTAATCTCTACACTAGATAACGAGGTTATGTTTCAATAAGTAAAAACTGCACCATTTAACCTGCAGCAAATATGTGAGAATACATTAGCTTTTTGGTTTCCCGCATGGCATTTTTTTATAGCCTTAAGCCTTCTGGAGTCGAGGCGATATTGCCGTCAACACAGCATGCAAATTCCAGCGAATAACTCCATGTCATTTTGAACATGGTCTAAAACAATTTTGTTTGAGATGTAGATTTGAAAAAATAACAGAAAAATGCTTCTTATAAGGTAAGAGGATGCCAATAAAGTAATACAGAGGGAACACAATTACAATGACATTGTTTATAAATATTTTCGGTCCACAGGGACATTGTCATCAATACGATGATTTATTAGAATAAATTTACATGTATTGTAATAGTATTTTTATGAATAAATATTGATGATACTGAAAATAAAACATTTTATTATTTCTGCACATATCATCCTCAATGTGAGGGTTATTACCGCAGTTGTAAGACATAAGCAACACGACGGATGCCACATATGGAGCAGGATGTGCTTACCCTTTAGAAGCACCTGAGATTTCCCCCAGTTTTTTGGTAGGATTCGTGTTGCTTAGTCTTTAGTCTTTTATGTTTTGTCTTCTGTACTATTATTTGTCTGTTTGTTTTTTTTATTTTTAGCCATGGCGTTGTCAGTTTATTTTCAATCTATGAGTTTGACTGATTAAATGTCTGAATTTAAACAATGATAGCGTGTAAAAAGGAGAAACAGAAGGAATTAAATGAGAATCGTACAATATACTTACAGCTTTGGACTATAAAAGTATCTATTGAATCAGCATTAAAAATTAAATTTTATCCCGGCCGTTGTCTTTATTTACATTCCATTGATATTGAAAGGAGACAGCAGTGAAGAAAAAACAAAGAAAATGATCAATAATTCTCACTCTGTTATCGACTGTTCTGCTCTTTTGTAATTAGGTTTGTTCTTTTAAAAACTACAATAATTATTACAATTTATGAAACAGCATAAAAAATAATATAGATATATGAAAATATATAACATATAACACATAATCACTCTATAAATTGGTGGGTAGTTCAATATCAAGAACAAGAAAAAAAAATGTTAGATATAAAACTGGTATTTGATTAACCATTTACAATTCAATTCATCCCAAAGATTGATAGAATAATAAACACCAACTATATCACTCATGATAGATTGGTGATGAGTCTCATTCGATGATAATTAGTTAAGATAAAAGGCTATACCAAACTTAATCTGATCAATACGTATTCTTCAGCAGTCAACACAAAGATCGGTTAACGTTAACAGAAACAAGACCTTTGACAACATACCAACAGTTGTAATGTTGCATTCTAATATGTTGTATCTTTCAATGTTGTGATGTGACGCTATTGTTTTAGGCAAGGGTGAAAGTTTGTATCTATTTAATCTTTGAAACCTGCTGCATTTGTCGCACCAGTGCTAAGTCGGGAACTTGATGATCAGTACAGTCCTTTGATGGTGTAAACTTCCCACTTACACCATACACCATTACACCATACACCATACACCATTACACCATACACCTTGTACCATTATACCATACACGTTACACCTTTGCACCATACACCTTACACATTACACCATGCACCATTCCCCATTCTATCTGCACGATCCGAAATAACCCAAAATGAAATTAAATTTCAATATTAAGATTATTATTATTGTTTATGTTTACAATTCGAAAAAATAAAAGAAAAAGAACTTCGTTTTCAACCAATGAAATGTCGTACACCATCATTCACACCATTCCACGTTACACAATCAAACCATTCCTCAAACACCATTACACCATCCCCCTTACACCATACACCATAGCACCATTCACCTTACACCATTACACCATATGCCAAACACCATTACAGGATACACGTTTTTTTGGAAGTTTACACCATACAAAGGGTGTAATTATCGTTTGTTGATGTAGTTCATAATTATTTCTGATTTTTCGTTTTTTATATAGATAAGACCGTTGGCTTCCCTGTTTGAACGGTTTTACTCTACTTATTTTGGGGCCCTTTATAAATTGCTGTTCGAAGTGAGCCAAGGCTCCGGGTTGAAGACCATTTGACCTTAAATGTTAACTTTTACAAGTTGTGACTCGGATTGAGAGTTGTTTTATTGGTACTCATACTACATCTCCTTACATCTATGTGTTAAAATCACACATATACTAAACTCTGTGGTAAAATCAAAGCGGAAAGTTCTGATTCCAATGGCAAAATCATAGGTTCAAATACATCAAACGAATGGACAACAACTGTCACATTCTTGACTTGGTACAGTAATTTTGTTATGTAGGAAATGTTGGATTAAATCTGGTTTGATAGCTAGATTAAACTATCATTTTATAACAGTAGCATAACAACGTGTGAAAAAAACAAACACACATAACAGGTAAAAATGTCAACAAAAAGGGGCACATCAGTCAACATTGTGTTATTTTAATCACAAGTAAAAAATATCAATATATCAACAGAGAAAAACAAAATACACATCTACTTCAGAGGGAGATTGGTTTGTGAGTTTATACCACTGCTGAATGGAGCCGGAGAACATCGGCTAAAGGTAGTATTACCTAATAGAAACCTAAGTTACAGGACAATAACCAAATCAACAAATTCCGTTACTGTAATCAAGCAAAATATGAGTTTCCTTTCCAATAAAAACTGCGTAAACTATTTACATTGAATTCTTAGATCGAGATTGAAAACAACATATATGATGCAAAATCATGTCTTGGATACATTCATTGGTTGTTTTGTGTGATAAGAGATGTTATTTTTAAAAATACATGTTACTTTGTGCTAATGTACGTTAAAAGTACATTTAGCTTACTGTAAAATTAAAATAATGGATAATTCTATATTTTAAATCTATTTTGAGCCTTAAAACAATTTGTTGGATCGTTTCTAGTTGTCATTGATAAACGATAGGAAATATTGAATTAAGCTGTATAATATATCGTTTCTTGTTGTGCTTAATCAAGAGTCTTCTAACAAAAAGGTACTTCTGTAGATATGAACTTTATACCATTAGAACATCAGTTTATAGAGGTTCCAATGCTTTGGAAATGATCTTTTTGCAGAACGACGATTATTTGAAATATTTTGTTTTAATAGAGTGTACAGAAGTATGACTGAGAATTTGTTTTCGATTTTTGTAGACTATTATATAGATTAGTTTATGATAATTTGTATATAAGATGTATTATTAACCCTACATCAGGGCATTAGTTTAAAATATCTATTCATCATATACACGTCGACTTTGGAAAATATCCTTTAAAAACTAACGTTTTTTATCAAAGAATATATCAATCTTAACTCAATTTGTAACTTAAAATAACAACATAAGTTCAAAAGTTATTGCGTGTATTTATCATTTTTATTTCAGGAATAGCCTCAAACAGATATATATGTCAGATATCAAAATGTGAGTTTTTATTGTTGCGATACCCACCCAGTCGCATTTTTTGCATTAATAATAACATCGCAATAAATTTTGAATTTAATTATAAATTACAAATATCTAACAGTGAAATGCTCCAATGTACTGAAACTTTCTAAAGGTTTAACACATGTTTTTTCAACAGGCACTACATCACAATGTTGTAGACCGACATTACTTATCAAATAGTTCATAATTTAGCAGTACTTTCATAATGAACACCAAGGTTTTAACACTTCGACAAATTTGGCTTAGCATTTTTCATTATGTATTGTCCTTTTTTCCAATACCTGTCTATCGACCAGTTAATGCTCAGTTGCACTGACATGGAAACCAGAGGGAAGAAGAAAAGTTGGACGTCCAAAATTCACCTGGAGACGAACTGTCGATAAAGAACGAAAATCACTCGGATGGAACAGCTGGACTACATCAAGGACAGCAACTAAATTCCGTGTGGAAAAGAAAAGGGCCTTAAACGCCGACCGGCATAAAGAGGATAGCCGAGGCGAGGTTTCTCGACCAATTTTGTTACTTTTTGCAATGAAAGCGTACCACTGTTGAAGGCCGTGCAGTGACCTATAGTTGTTCATTTTGTCTCTTGTAAATAGTTGTCTTATTGGCAATCATATAAAATCTTCTTTTATATAAATCAGGTTTTTGCCGATTACCGACGAAATAACTTGCGATAACATTAGGGATTGGCATGTGATATTAACCGGAATAAATAAACTGAGAATGAACGCACAATGAAATTCTATAATCATACTATAAAAATATGCGGCTTTTCTCTTTTTCCCCCCTAAAATATTACTAATTGAATCCTTTCAAAATAGGTGCCTTAGGGGACTGAGACTAACGGAAGGGTACTGATACTTGTCAATATTTGAACAAATTAATAGATAAATAAGTAATATTACCTGTATTTTACCTGAATTTACCTGAGTTTACCTGTCAAAAAAATGCGCGCAAATATAGAACAAAAGCTGCGCGCAAACGTAATGCACCGATACAAATACAAGTCTATGTGTATTATAACTTCTATTATTGTTACGAATTACATCATGTTGCATGTAATATGTCAGGGTTTTTTTAAAGCTCTCACTGTGTTTTACATACAATCGTGGTCCCCTTCCAGAAAATTAGTCGTTTGACTTTCTCTGCTATTCACATAATATTGTTATTGACTCGATTTTAAGTCACAATTGATCATTTTTGTTGTTTTAAGTTCAGGTAAAGTTAATACAAAAGGGGTGTTTTCCTTGCTCATTTATCATAATGATCATTATATTGTTTTCAACGTTTATGAAATTCTTGATTCTAATGCTTTCACACTTGTAGTAATAGTAAAAAATCGACATACCTGCGGTGACAGAATTACGATACTTTGTTGCAGAAAACATATTTACTTTTAGATAATATGACAAAAATGTAACACAATCATCAACTACTAAAAACAAACAAACGAATATAAAAAAAATAAAAATAAACAAAATATATGTAAAAAATAAGTGAAGCAAAAATGCAAACACTAACAAAAAACAACCAGCAACACAATAAAAAATATTTAACTACTGTAGATTCATTATTATTCGTTGAATGCCAATTTTCGTGGATTTCGTGGGTAAAGGTAGGTCTTTCTAAATTCACAAAAATTGATACCCACGAAAAATTGAATCCACAGTTAAGTAAAGAACATAAATACATACTAACATCAAAAGTGTTCCTAGGTATCCAATACGAACCATTTTTTATTTTGTGGTTGAATTTAAATTGCACAGTATCAGTTTCAAAAGTTGAAAAGTTTCTATTAATATTGATGTTTGAATTTTTTTTTACATTATGTATCAATAGCCATTATATATGAGCATAGTTATGTGAAAAATGTTAACCAGAATATAAAACAAGGAGAAATGATAAATAGGAAATTCAGGTCAATAGAACTGATCTATTTGTCCAAGCTTGATATGTAAATGATGTTGAATGAACTGAAGTTCATGTGTTAAACTGTAGTGTTTTATATCCGTTGCCTTGAGTCGGTGAACAAAGTCAAAAAGGTGGGAAATGATCTGATTTGGCGGTTTAGGACACAATGTTTCCTCATCAATCAAAACATCATTTTTTTTTTTGGTAGATGAACTTCGGTAAAAAAAACAATCAATGGCTCCTGAATAGAAACGATTGACAATGTCAATAAAACACTCCTGTGTAATCTTTCCAAAGCATTTGTGATCATGTTCTAGAACTATGTTTTTAATTATATTGGAACTGAGTGACTTAAGTGTAGTGTGATTCTGTATTGCAAAATCAGATTGGCATATATATTTCAGTACCCGATAGCCAGTGATTTTTTTTGTATTGATTTATTTCCTATTTGACATTCAATATCTGAGAACTGGAAAATCCAATAAGGACAAACCCTCTTTGAACATAACCTACAACGCTTATTACTACCGCGTGATGGAGTAACTAAGCGGACTCCTTCTGATTCTGTCCAAATAAACTCCCAACCATCTTTGCGGATATTATCCCGAATGTCAAGAAGTATTTCTTTATCGCACCTAAAAGCAAATACTATATCAATAGATATCTGTGTGACTTTTTTAGATTTAGCTGACATCCACTGCATGTAGACTATTTCATAAGGTCCAGATCCGTCAATTTGGTTTGACGCCAAACTTAGTTCCCCAGAGTCGCGGATTATCTTTTGTTTATCTGAATTTGAATTAATTTCTCCCATAGCTTTTACCAATAGACTCCTAAGAACAGATAACACTTTGAAAGGAATCAGCAAGTTATCGCTCAAATAACCGGAAAAGTCACACATATCTTTCCATTGTTCTTTTGAACCTTCACTGATTGAAATGTGAGCTAGGCATGGATCGTCACCAGCGACTAGTATTATACTATCACTTGGAACGTTTACATGTAAAACAAAGTCAATTTCGTTCAGCTCTTTTATTTTCGTTCCATCGAACGCACTTCCAACACCTATGATTTTATTGTGTTGAAACCTGTTATCGAACTGAGCTACATTTGTCGCTAATAGATACAACATGCTATATGCTGATCGAACGATGTCATTGAATTCCTCTAATTCTAAATCTGGTGTTATCCAGACGTGTATATCGTTGATGAATCTTTGTAAGGGAAGAATGTTTTTCCTTGACCGACGTTTTACGTTATTACTTCCCTTTAAAATAATAAGACTTATAAACAAAGGCTATTCATAAATATCTTGTTCGTCAGTTGATAAAAGGGTAATTACTGCAATGCAAATAACCATATGTCAGTTCAGGCCTTCAAGTCATAAAACCTAAGTGAGTTTTTTATTTTCACACTCCAAAATCAATTAATCAAAATGTTGGATTTCATATTTCAAGAATGATTCCTGTGCTCCAAGCACTGAGCAAAGTTTTATGACTTCAAGTTCAGATGTGGCAATAAGGGGAAATTTGTCCCATCAAAAATTATAGCAAAGCAAGGAAGTCAGCTCTTCTATGTTTTATTCATTGTAGAACTTAAACTTCCATTTTTGTTAGCTTTCTAACGTTTTATATTGTAGCGTATTTGATGAATAACCGTTGACGAAACTTGCATCTGGCGTTCCAATTTTTTATCCTGCTTTCTAATTTGGACCTTTAATCGGAAGTAATTAATTGCTTATTGAAATGTACACATGTATTGTAATAATGTCAACATGAAAGACAAATAGCACGTGTATGTCTCATGGAAAACATATTGTCACTTTTAAATTGTTTGATACAGAATTGCCCAGGTAAAATTAGGTAAATAAAGGTGAAACATTCAGGACTTGTAAGCTTAGATTCTATTTCTACATGTTTGTTAATGCCTGCATTGGTAATTATAGTTATCAAAGGTACCAGGCTAATAATTTAGTTCGCCAGACGCCCGTTTCGTCTTCCTTAGACTCATCAGTGACACTCAGATCAAATAAATACAAAGTTGAAGAGAATTAAGGACCAAAAATTCCCAAAAGTTTGCCAAAACGGCTAAGATAATCTATTTCTGGGGTAAGAAAATCCTTTGTTTTTTGCAAAATTCATCGTTTTGTAAACTGGAAAATTTAAAAAAAATGACCATATGATTGATATTCTTGTCAACACCGAAGTGCCGACTACGGCGCTGGTGATACCATCAACAATAGGGAAATTTAAATTATTTGCATTATCGTAAACCTTATCATAGACAACAGAATTAATATTTCCACAATTGTATTTGAATTTTTACATGACTATCGAATATATTTTGCCATCATTGACTGTAAAATGTGTTGAGATGAGATTGTGTAATACCATTTTAATTTATATATAAATTGGTAATTTTGTATATTTAAATAAATGAACATGTATTATAAAATAACGGAATTCTCCCCAAATTTATACTTGTGTATGGTTTTTTTTCTGTACTTCGAGTAATGTAATTGAGGAAAACAAAATAAAGGTTAGATACAGGCTTCTTTCTGGCGTATGTTCATGTACGTCTTACTTGTCAGGACTCTTATCAGCTGATGTCGCTGTTTGAAATTTGAAGTGTTTTATACTATTCAATATGTAGTGCTGATCAGAAATTGTTTGTTTGCTATGCAACATACATGTCTTTCATATGGATTTTCATGGTTGATGAAGAAGATGATTTTGTTGAACTTTACAGATTGTAAAATATCAATCGTTCTCATATTAAAACTAATTGTTTGTACTAAAAAATCTTTTTATTTTATTTGTTTGTGATTTCAAACACAAACATAGACTCTAATGAATACGAAACTTGCATCTAAGAAATAATTATATCAGAACTATATGCTGCATATATAGATGTATATGATTATCATATTATACCACAAAGTTGTTCGTAGAAATGCATCCTCCCATATTATCTTTTATATTTTGCAGAACTGCAAAACAAAAAATATTTACATTCATAAAAATCACAAATTGTTATATATCCAGTTTACATCGTTTATCCATTTATAACAATTTGAGTATATAATAATGTTTTCATGTCGATACGAACAGTTTTCGACCTGTAAGAAGTACTAGTAGATCAACCGAGGACGAGGTTTATTTGGTTAAAATAATTATTATATGAGACGTTTACAAAGGCTACAATTGCTTTATTATTAATTTTCAATATCATTTGTAGCAATACCGGCAATGCATTAGATTAACTATAATGAATAATCTACATTAATATTATATTCGTTCTTCTGTGAAATAAATCTATGATTTTTCTTGTTTACATTAACATGATTTAGATATACAAATATGACGTTGCGGTGGGACAACTCACCACAAGAGACCAAAACAACATAGAAGTTAGCAAATGTGGTAACCGTTAAGCCTTCAACAAGGAGCAAAATCAATATACAAAGCTCTAAAATGACAATTTATATACAACAAACACTGTATTTAAATGTTTAATATATAAATAACTTTATGATTGATTTTGTATCTATACTATTAAACGAGAAGACCTCATTTTGTGTGTCGCTTCTCTTCCTACCACGATAAATTAATCATCATGCCTCTGTGTTCTATAAGTAACATGCATAGTCGCATTTGTCATTTATTCTTATGATTATTCAGATTTAGTTATTTTTGGAGAAAAACTACAAAAAAGGAGTCCGGATATTGATTCCGTCATTAGACTGACTTTTAGTCAGAGATAAGACTTCCGGTTTAAAGCATTCACAGGTAAAACCAATCGTATGATAGATAACAAAAGTGAAAAATAAATAAGCGAATCATAGCGTTCTCCATAGCATGGTGTTTAGATCGCAAGAACCATTACTTTTATACCTCCTCAGAGAGGACAATTAATTTTCGCGTTTATCTACATGTAAACTACGATTATACTACTTTAATATATAGCTATAGAGACTCTCTGTATTCTGTCTACTGTTTTCTTTGAATTGTTTACTATTTAAGGGTTCATACCAGTTGCATACATATTAAAGTAAGTAAAACATGTGGAAACAAGAATGTGTCCATAGTACACGGATTCCACATCGGCGCTATATTTACTAAGTTTCGAGTTAATTGGACTTCAACTTCATCAAAAACTACCTCGACCAAAAACTTTAACCTAAAGCGGGACAGACGGACAGACGATCGAACGAACGAACGAACGGATGCATAGACTAGAAAATATAATTCCCAAAAATTGGGCATAAAAACTTAATGTTGAAACTGAAAGTAGTGATTTGGCAAAAATGAAAGAAGGGTAGAGATTAGAGGGAGGCAGTACCTTTTTCAGGACGTCGGGATCGGGTGTTTTTAAGCTCGGGATTTGGGGATTGGTACTTACGGGATCCGGGAATATATTTTTCGATTTCTGGATTTCTGGATATGAATTTCTTTAAATTCTGCATCTCGGGATTTCATATTTTTAAGCCCGGGATTTCGGGATCAGGACCCCTCCGACCACCTCTCGAATTAGCCTTAATCGGTCTAAGTCATTAATACAAGATTCATATCCTATCATTGGCATGTTAACAAGGCTCTTAAAAGAAAAAGCACTTATGGATTGTCCTAGAAGAATATTTTAGTAGACTATTAATGGTCTATATATAAGCAGTTACATTTATTTCATGTTTGAAGCGGTGCAAATTTTTAATTTAATTTGACTTTTACCAAAAGATGCATTGTAGCTAAGGAGAAGACAAATTATGGTCTGAGGCCAGAAACACGACAATAATTGAATTTAACAGAAGGTAATCAAAGATCGGACTTTGGAAAAAGGTAGAGGGCTTTTCATACCTTTTATGAAATTCTCCATATATAATATCTTTAAAAAAATCATCCTACAACAGTTCACAAGCTGTATATGCCCGCGATTTCGCGGGTGTGTTCTAGTTGGTTAATAAATTGATGATGTAAAAGGAAGACTAAAACATTACATACATATTTAAAAAAAATCAACCGTTGATATTTTCATTATTTTCTTTCCGATAATAAAATCAAGAGGAATGAAATTTTATGTCACCCATGCTGTTTTTGACTGATTATTATATCTTATTTTACACCTCTTAAAACTGTATATGAAATACAACAATATTTTTCATTTCATGTACATGTATGTTCCTCCTTACAGTGTCATAAGGAGAGATCGTTCTTTTTAATTTTTCTGGAAAAACTCGACTTTTTATTAAAAAAGCTTTAAAACTTGAGATGCCTCTTAAAAACACATAGACTTCTTCATTAACATCTGATCATACAAATCATTGATAATAAGGTTTAAGTAATCCTTAGCATGACGACATTACCATCAACGCACTTCAGTGAAGTTAACAAATAAACTCATTATATTTACGCCAGACGCTCGTTTCGTCTACAAAGACTCATCAGTAACGCTCGAATAAAAAAATGTTAAAAAGGCCAAATAAAGTACGAAGTTGGAGAGCATTGAGGACCAAGAAAATAGCGTCATAATGCCACTATTGCACTTCGGCGTGATCAATCCATTTTTAACGTCCAATCATTGCACCTCAGCTTTACCATAATTTTGCAGTTCGGAGTAGCATCGTGATTGAGAGTCGCACATATATATATTTTCTCATTATAAACCGTCGTTCTCTCAAAAGAAAAATCCATTTTTATATTTGCTACATTGGGTTTGTTTTGCACTCCTTTTTCTTTATGTTAAAATGATATCAATCTAATCAAACCATCATGTTTCCTTTTGTATTTGTAATTCAAAAATCGAAATTCACAAATTGTATTTTGTGACAACAAATTGAATAGAATAACGTTAATAGTTATCAAAGGTACCAGGATTATAATTAAGTACGCCAGACGCGCGTTTCGTCTACATAAGACTCATCAGTGACGCTCAAATCAAAAACATTTATAAACCCAAACAAGTACAAAGTTGAAGAGCATTCAGGATCCAAAATTTCAAAAAGTTGTGTTAAATGTTAAACTGATCAGATATATCCTGCACATATAAATTACTTACAGTTTACTCGATCTTGTTGATAAACATATTAAAGACTGATACATAGTATATCTAGTCAGTATCGTCAATGTGGGTTGAATCATTATATCTAAAGGAAATCACAAAAACTAAATATGTCCAAATTTCATAACGCGATAACAATCTATTTTTAATTTTGAAAAATTTTGAAAAATATTTGCGTTGTAAACGGCAATAGATTCACATAAATTACCACAGTTTATGCAAAAGACCTTTGACATACACAAATGAATTTGTTTGCCAATCGACCCATACCATATATGCCTAAATATCAGTACAACAGTTTGAAATCTTCAACTTTGTGGAAGAACATTTTACCATTTCATCAAGTGTGATATGAAATGCCTACATTCGAGATAGTCATATTTTCAGCGCTAAGATTGCTAAGCTTTTCGAATATTTGAACAAAAAGAATTATATTGCAAGAAAACTGGCATATATCGTCATCAATTATGACGTCACAGTAAGATTTTCTGTATACTGAAGGAATAAACAATCATAAATAAACCAATAAACATGAAAAAGAACTGAGATCACGTCGTTGAAAAAATAATTAACTGGTCGGGAAAATATGAGACAGGAAAGAATTAGAAAAATTGTATACAAATTTGAAGAATGGATCGACCAGGCCTCCTTAAATATAACACTTCAGTTTTTAAAGGGTTTTATAGGTATTTGAATCTTTACTATAACGTAATCATCGTTAGATGGTGTAAGATGAAACCAAACTTTTATAAACTTCCTGCGTCCGATGAATTTCTCTATAGTTAGTAGTTCATAAATATCAAACAAAGAGGACATAATGCTACGCAGTCAATTGAAATGTTAAAATAAACAATTTATTATGTCTCAGAATAAGTTTAATCACAACAAGTTCTAACAATTTTGAAACTCATATTTTAAAAAAAGTGATAATGGCTTTAGGAACATACTTTATCTCAAATATTCTGTACCTTTTGCTTATTGTTGAAGACCGAGTAGTGACATATATAAAAAAGAAGATGTGGTATGATTGCCAATGAGAGAACTTTCCTCAAGTTGTAAACTTCTATGTCATTTGTTATTGGCGGAGATGTGTCTCATTGGAAATCATACCACATCGTCTTATCTGTACATCAGTACATGACAAGAATCTTTACTATTCACCATTAATGGAATTGCCAAGTAAGTAATCAATTTCAAAAAAAGAGTCAAAATATATGAAAAATTTCAATGAAATCATGAAATAACCGCAAAAAGGATACAAAATTAGGAAATATTTACTGCAGTTATTCCTTTTTGTTCATACGTTTGTAACATTTGTACATGTTAAGGAATGAAGTACATGTTTCATTCATGTACATTTGTTTGCATTACATTTTTGTTTCGATTGCCCTTAATAACATGTTGCAAAATTGTTTACTCCTGCAACATAAGAAAAAACTAACACTACAAAGTCTTAGAAGCTTTTGTAAGCAAGACGAATACCGAATAAATTGCATATTCAGGACGTAAGCATGTTTTTCAATATAAAATCAATAGCAATACTGCATTGAAGCATACAGACATACTGACCAGTTAAAAGTTTAAAGTAAACAGGAAGACATGTCACTTTACCTTGGACCTTATTCTGACTCTAAACGCACCAATCTTTGTTCTTACTACTACATGCCTTCTGCTAATCGGACATGCAGCAAGCACCAGTTATATTTCTTTTGGGCAATTTTTCAAAATGATAAGATATGCGGCCTCAAAGCCTCACCAATTTACAGTTGTAAGATCAAATAACTATTCACCACATAAAGTATGATTATTTTTTCGAATCTAACACCTGCCCTGATTATCGAAAACCAAAAAAAATGGGCATGTTCTCTTATGTTGATGTCACATTGGTGAAGAACAAGACCAAGATACACACGGATAGACCATCATTAAACTTAAGATTGAATCTATTCTCATCAGAGAAGAAAACATGTACTCTTTGATGTGCATTTCAGGGAAAATTGTCTGCACCACTCCAAGCTCAACCTTTTATGACGTCTAGTTAAGAGGAAACGTGGAGCCTTTTTGTTGTGGCTCGGGGCCTTCTTGGAATGGTGATTGGAATATCCAACAGCATGTCGTGCTGACAGAACTGCCTGAAGCATGCCACAAGCCGTTGTCGGTTGTCAAAGAACGCCTTCTAGTCAAAACTTCATATCATCTTAAATGTTATGAACTGTGGACAAAATAATAATGTGGCACAATTATGACGTCACCTTATGCAAGTCCATTGAAAATATGAAGTTAAATTTTTATATATATATATAAGAGACACTATTGTTAATGAATCAAACCATTTACAAATAATTGTGTCCCATATACAACTTAAACATTCAGTTAGAAAGTAGTAGGCGTTTGAAAATTGTACTTGGATGTATATGTAGCCTTATAGTATGTTTTTAAAACAAAAGCAGAAAAAACGCACAAGTAGAAAAAGCCAACACACAACAAAAAAGCAAACACAAAAAAGGAGATCATGAACACACAAGTGTTATTAATATTAAACAAGTCCATAGGTGTACAACTAGTTTCTTATAGTGCGTTTCCTCCTGGTTTTTTTTTCGATGTTTTTGTTAACATGCGGTATATTAAGTCTTGATAGATGCATAATATTTTTATTAGTTGTTACTGGCTTTGAACTAACTGTCAGTAACTGAGAGTGTATTTTTGTTTTTGGAATGTACAAGTACCTGTCAAAGTCTACGTTTTGCTTTTGTTAGATGTATTTCTATTTGCATTCGTCTGATGAGTTTAGCATTTTCAACTTAATTTTATAGTTTGTTCGTATCTTGTACTATTACAACACTATCCCAGAATTTTGGTGAGAGTTGTGCACCCGCAAACATGTTTAATTCAGCCACATTCTTTATGTGTCTTTCCTACGACATGAACCTGTAATTTAGTTGTTGCTGTTTGTCGCTGTGTTACATATTTGTTTCTTGTTCATCATTTTATACATAAATTAGGCCGGTAGGTTTCTCGTTTGAATTGTTTTACATTTGTCATATCGGGGCCTTTCAAACTGACTATACGGAATGAACTGTGCTCTGTTGAAGGCCATACGATGAGCTGTAATTGTTAATTTTTGTGTCATTTGGTCTCTTGTGGAGAGTTGTCTCATTGGCATTAATGATACCACATATTCTTGTTTATATAATATTCATTAAGAAGTGTTTATCTGATTATAAATTATCTGTAGGACTCTTTTTTCGAATCCTTTATTCCTACCGGTTTGTTTGATAATTTTTATAATCTGGAATGTTACAGATGTCATATTTGATCCAATTGAAATTACATTAAAAAAAAAAAAAAATTTGTATAAAAGAGTGTTTTAAATTGATAGTATACATTAATGGAACCAACAGATCAGAGAAGAAACAAGGTTCAAATATTTGTGTTTTGGAAATAAGCCAAATTAATTTTTGCGGAAAAAAATCCTCTCTGAATTTTCATAAATTTTACATTCGCACCTTTTCTTCAAATATGAAAAAATAAATAAGGATATTGTACGTTTTTCAATTATGTTTTTAAAGCTTTATTTGATAAGATTACATGAATGAAAATAAAATGCATGGTAAGCAACTATTCAATTAATTCATTTAAAAAAAATATATATACAAATTCTAATTAAAAGAGTTCTAAGCATTTGAAATATATAAACATTACACGATTAATTTCGAGCTTTTTTCTTCAAACATCGTTTCGCAATAATGAAGGAAAAGATGCATGCAATAATGTATTAAAATATAAAAAGTACCTTAAATGAGTTGGCATAAGAACGCTTCGTTGAAATGAATTAAGAACCGGAAAGGGTTCTACGGATCAAAACATCTCGCCTGCAATTCCTGCAGTGAGTGTAAAAATGTAATGGTGACTGCAAAAAACTGTCAATTTATAATTTAATACGGAAGAAAATTAAACAATAAAAACATTTTACATAGGGTATTCATTGATCATGTAGAAGCCGATGTCTAGATTTCTTAAAATTCAACAAAGGTTGAAGAAAGGCATTTTCGTCTATCTAAACAACCAAAACTATATGTATTTCTTAACTACAAAAAAATAAAATAATCTATTAGTAAATTATTGAAATGAGAAATTTTGCTTTAGATTTTATCCCTTAATCATAAAAAGGCTTTCTTAAAATTTAGAGTTTATGATCATGATGATGGTTTCACTTATTTTCTATATTTGAAAAAGTCTCTTCCTCAGACAAATGTAGAAATATTCACCAAAAAAAAACCAAACAATAAGTACCACCTTGAGCTGTGTTATTATGTTTTTTTATCATTCAAGAAAGTAAACTTAACTACAGTTTCAATATTAAATGGATATTAGAAGATGTGGTATGAGTGCCAATGAGACACCTCTCCATTCCAGTCACAATTTATAAAAGTAAACCATTATAGGCCAAGGTTCGGTCTTCAACAAGGATCCTAGGCTCACACCAAACAGCAAGTTATAAAGGGCCCCAAAAATTACTAGTGTAAAACCATTCAAACGGGAAAACCAACGGTCTAAGCTATATACAAAACGAGAAACACTTATGAACCACATAAACAGACGACCATTCTGCACATCAGATTCCTGAACGCGTGACAATGTTATTTAAGAAACTTAAATGAACCTGTGTGCTATCGACATTGATGACTTTGTTGCATGCTCGATAAAAACATAACAAGTTATGATAAATTTTTAAAAAGCCATCTGGAGAAATTTTTCGGGGACATGCATTTTATTTTCCTTTAATTTTGAAAAAAAGTCATTCATACATTTTAAAACAATGAATTGCATGAATATTGTTTTTTATGTGTGGCTTTAGTTTTGTGTGTTTGAAAAAATTAAATCATATAAAATGCGTATTTTCAGTTCTAGCAACTAAAATCAATTTGATACTTGTTCTATGTCAACTATACATCTCGGTTAAAAAAATATAGGGATTGGTTAGTACCTTTGATTTTGAACAGACAAATTTTTGTAAAAAAGTAGGAAAAACAAATACATGATCATACAATATACATAAACAGCAATGAAGCCAAACATTATAAATTTGTTTACAAATCAAGCACATTTATATGCAAACTTAAAATAAGGGTAAACATTTGAATAAAAATTATGTCCAAGATATCATGCCATATTCAAGTGTTATTTTTCAAATAATCACGAGATTTACCAACTATCTAGTTTTAAAAATCAAGTCTCGTACAAAAACATAATGATCATAATCATAACAACAATAAAAAATACACAAAATCTTGATTTGTTGTTTAATCCTTTTTCAGTTCTACATTTGAAAATGCCTGTAGTTAGTCAGGAATATGACAGTTGTTGTCCATTCGTTTGATGTTTTTTTTCATCTGATTTTTCCATTTTATTAGGTACTTTTCGTTTAGAATTGTACTCGGAGTTTAGTATTTTTGTAATTTTACTTAAATAGATTAAATAAATTTAAAACAGTCTAAATCAACTGAACATTTATTTTATACTAAGTTGCATGGACAAACATGCAGTCGCTTTATAATTCTCAATATGAACTCCTACTGATTCTATCGAAGCATGTGATATATTGCAATTTTAGTGATAACATAAAATACCAAAAATTTTGCAAACTAAACATTGCGATTACAAGCAGAATAAAAAAAATATATCTACATGATATGCAAAAATTGTGACAATCACAAAAATCATAAAAAATAAAGTAGTATATATGTTTTACTTCGTGAAGTGTATCTATTTCATTAAGAAAAAAATAAAGAAACAACCACAGTATTGCTACAAAATCAAAAATAGAGGGTAATGCAGCACGGTTTTACTTCCTATTATTCGCACTAAAATATTTATCTACTGTGGACATTCTGACTCTTTACAGTGACTACTATCCTATTGCTAAAAAGACTAGGATTTATTAACAAAATAACTAATGTTTCTAAAAGCATCTTTTGGCAGAGTGTGCATGATATAATTGGACTTGTAGTAAAGAAAACCGTTTTTTTTTAATTTACTTACACATTTTTTAAGTTCCATTGTGGTTTAAATGTTATTAGATTGCTTTGACTCAAAATATAAATTCATTGATTGATTTAATGCTTTTTCATACTTTGCCTCTTGTATTTATTGTGCATAATATTTTTTAAAATTGATAACAAAAAACGTCTCATATGATATGTTTTAAAAAGCTTGAATATATTAGATATTTCTACGAGGGATCTATAAGACTACAAGAAATATAAGGCTTGTTTCCTATACTACCTTTGTATTTGAACAGACATATCTATATACAATTGACAAAAATATATGGTAATAAAAATATATGCAATACCAGCAAATAGGCCGAACAAAATAATTTGTTCAAAAACAAAGCAAACTTTAAAAAAAGATTACAAAATTAAATGAAAATTATATACTAGAAAATATATGATATCCATTAGTTTGTTTTAAAACAATTACGAGATAAACTAATTGTCCAGTTTTTAACAAACAATTCGTCGTACAAAAACAAGTAAAGTTAAGTTAACATTTTGCTTTAAGAAATAATTTGATTGTTTGGTATCCTTGTACATGTATTTGATCAGGTACATTCTTATAGAATAAAGAAAAAAAATTAAGATTAATAAATATGCATGAACAGCAAAAAAGCCAAACAATATAATTTGTTTAAAAACAAAGGAAACTTTAAAAAAAAAATTAATTTAAATTTAAATTATGTACAATAATTGATACTATATCCATTTCTTAATTTCAAAATTATTACGAGATCAACTAACTATCCAGTTTTTAACATACAATTATCGTACAAAAACACTGATATTGTACAATTCTCATTATAAAATAGTTTTGGTTCTATCAAATCATATGATATTTGACATTATTATACTTCATGTTTAAATCCCATATTTTGATTGGCAAATACGAGGGTGTTAATTTACTCTATCACATGATTTAGCGCGTGACAATTTTTTGGAATGTTACCCTCTTGTCCAGACCCATCAAAAATCGATAAATTAAAGGACAATGAATTGAATTTACATCAAGTAATTTAAAAAAAAACAATGCTTATGTTCTACGTTTTGGCTGAGATTTTATTAATTGACTGTCAAAATAAAAAAAATAAACCATCTTGCTTAACTTAAGTTTTTTTTCTCTAATACTCGTATTAACGTTGTTATGTACGTGACGTCATAGAAAATACTTTTAAAATAAAATTAATCTGTAAAAGACCATAATGATAGGACATTCAGTATAATAAATTGAATAACACATAGCTGAGAGGGTGATAGAGTAGATTGGTACCACTCGAAAAAGCATTGTCAACTTTGGTTGTACCGAGTTGACATTGTTTTCTCTGGGTAACAATGTGAACACTTATTATCAAAACTTATGCAAACCAGGATTTCTACATTTTGTGCATTAATGGTGACAGTCAATGTAATTTGCAAAGAATGAAATATTAAAATTACACATTTACCCTATTGCATACAGAAAAAGTCTTTGTTACAGCCTTCATATTATTTCAATCTAAATTAAAAGTCAAATGTTTTCAAATATAAAATTGTTTATATCATGTATATATATATATATATATAAATAACGTCATAAATTGATTTGAAGCAATGGGACCGAATGCCTCCGATTTGATTTTAGTGGCCGAATTTTAATCCGATTTTTCAATATTCTGGAATTTAAAACTCATAAAGTTTCTTAATGATAGATATTGAAAGGATTTAACATTAATGTTACTTAAATGTATAAAGTGTTTTTGTTTTCATTTATACATAAATATATATGCAGCGCTTGTTGTTGAAGACCGCATTGTTATATTTAACACGTTTTCGATATATTGTTCGTATATCCTCAACCAACATGAATTGATGTGTACCTCAAAGACAAACGATACATTTCCGAAAAAATTTCAGTGTTGGTAAAAAATATCTTTCTCATACATTAGTACGATAACAAAATAAATCTTTTAGATATTTGCATCATACCGATATTTAGGCATTTAAATATTTATATTATTATCGTCTGTTTATTATGTTGCCCAAAAGTTACAAATATAAGGGAGTTATGATGTGAATTTTAGAACAGACTTTAAGACTCTTTTTAAAAATAACACTGGTGTGAATTAAAATCAAGGGAATTGAGTCAAACGGCTTTAAGATTTTCCGAGAATTTTTTTTTGAAAAAACATATCAATTGATTTTACAAAAAAGTTAACTCGAACAATGTTCAATTTGAAATAATGTATGTTACATTAGTATAAAAAAGAAGATGTGGTATGATAGTCTACTGATATTACTTCATCCAGAGTTGGTGTGTGTATTTGTTTTATTCTATTGTCTCATACATCAGACCTTCATCTTTATAATCATCATCATGGCCATCATTGTGGTAAACGACGCAATCGTCTGATCGACCTGGTATCTCTGCTGTTCTGGCTGTACTCCTTCAAACAAAAATGATATGTTTTTAACTTTAATTGGAGATATTTGCGTTTGGAATGATATGTAATTGATACGGAACTTGAAACAAAATAAAAGGGGAAGTGTTTCTATAACAGCTATAGTTTAAACATATTTCAATGTTCAAAAATGACAAATGAATAAGACACATATTTTTCAACTTAGTAATTATAAAGTCATCTCCATTTTGCTCATTATTGATAGGCGAACATTGACTTCTAGCTGTAGTCATCCTTGTAATTTGTTAGACTGATGTCTCATTGGCAATGATTCTCCATCTCCTTTTTTCATATAACAACATGTACAATAAAAAAAGCCTTTGATTACTATTAGGAGAAGCACTTCATTTTTTGTAACAAGTATAGTTTTACACAAAAATGGTCATGACTCCACAACGAAGCAAATGGTGTGTACATGTATAAAAACAAGTACAGATTGCCAAATGTGTAGTAGTTGCCAACAATAATCTGTTAGTTTAATGAAAAAACTTATATTAGGTTTAGGAATGTATATGTCAGATGTTTGGAATCTACAATACTTGTCCCAGAACACCAATGTTTCTTTTCATGTAAGACTTCAATAGCTCATAAAAGGTAATTTAACAAAATTTAAGCAGATTCTAGATTTCTTTTCTTTCAAATCTTTTCTTACATTTTGAAACCTAAGTAATATTAATGCAAACATACATGTAAGGTAAAAGTCCTAGCTTTTCCCGCCATTTGGAAATTTCTCGAAAAGGAGCTTCATAACTTTTCAATAGTTTTAGTGTATTTTGTTTCTGAACTTATGATCTTCTGTCTTATGTTATCAATTTTGAATTCTAGATATTTCACCCTAAAAAAAAATGATTGAAACAAGTATGTATTTCGACTTCCTTCTCGTAATCCTCCTTAAAGTTTGAGTCACGTGGATTTATTATAAAATCTTTTTCCTTATCAGTCAGTCAGTACAATTGTTTGCTAAAATCGATACAAGCAAATGCTTAGCGGGATAAGTTTCTTAAGTATTATCTTTAATATTCAATTTGATTATAGAATAAAGTAAAATCACAAAAATACTGAACTCCGACAAAAATACAAAACAGAAAGTGCTTAATTAAATTGCTAACTCAAAAGCTCAAACACATCAAACGAATGGATAACAACTGTCATATTCCTGACTTGGTACAGGCATTTTCTAATGTAAAAAAAATGTGGATTTAACCTGGTCTTGTAGCTAGCTAAAACCTCTCACTTGTAGGATAGTTGCATCAAATTTTAACTAGAAGCATATGCATGAAACGATGACAAACAATGAAAGATTGTTTATTTTATTATTCATGTTTACATGTTTTAATCAGTAAAGATAAAACTAGTGAAAGTAATACATTTAACATTAGCATACTGAACATTGTATATTCAGACTAAAATACAAGAAAGTAAACTAAAGCAGTATTGTACATGTATGTGTGCGATTTAATATGACTTGACAACAATATAGTAACTATATTTCTTCTGCATAAGTCTGTTTAATGGTAAACGGTATTTAACATATGTGAAATAAAAATTAAACTTACAATGTAGTTGTGTAAGAGTTATCTGTAAAAAAAGACAGGAGATTACAGAAATTATACACAAATTGAAAAAAACCAACGAAATACAAGTGTTTCTTACATTCATAACATGCCTATTCGTTTCAACTGCAAAACCATCTATACATTATGTGTGTTGGGTCAACCATGCTGCTGCTATGTAATACTGAATATATACTTATAGATAAATGCAAAACAAATATATATTTGATTGTTAAATCATTTATTGAAACTTTCGCTGCAGCCTTTCAAACTTCATCGATAGTCACTTTAAAAGTTTCTAATAACATAATTTCACCTACTGTCAAATAAAAAATAAAAGGAAATTTGGGGAAAAAGACTTTCGAGTGATCTTGATATCAAAGTTATGATGTTGAAAGTTGTTTTGATAGATTGGTGTAAGGTAACAGATAATTGTTTTATTTTCGATTTTCCTTTAAACAACACAACATATACATAATTCGTTCATAGATACAAATATTTGGTAAATAAGTTTGTGCTGTACATGCAACACTACTAGACATAAGTATATATTTTATCATTTCAACAAAACTTAAGAAACAGATTCAGTTACCGAATTAGCTTGCAATACGATATTTCTCAAAATTTTAACAATTGATTTTTAATAATAAAACCTCTCAGCAAAAAAAATAGTACAGATATTCCATATTAAATATTCCAGTGAAATGCAAACGTAACGATATTTTGTACTTTATATTTTGGACATATTGTATAGTACTCGTGTGTTTATCGTAAGATATCAAGGTGTTTAAAACATGCTATTGATATAAAAAAAAATAGAGAATACCGCGAACACACTCGCTGACCTATTTTGTTGAAACCCATTTGGTTGTAATGCTTTTAAGGTGGTACCCAACACTTTCACTAAAATAAATTTGGCTCGTTAACTTTTCATGAAATTTTGACAAAGTATTTACTTTGACCCTTTGACAAAAATATAAAAATTTCAAAAATTTTGAACCAACCGTTTTGTCCGAAAAATTACACTGGTTATATAGCTGTTTGACAAATACCAATTTTGATCATTGGGAAGCTTTAAACAGTCCTTTTACAACACAACGTAATTAAAACGTTTAGCTGACTTTACAGAGTTATCTCCCTGTAGTGTTAGGTACCACCTTAAGGATTTTTTGTCAAAGATTTGCAAACCACAACGATGGTTTCTGGTATAGATCATGTTTAGAATTGATTATTAGTTAAACACGACTATGTATAGGTAAAAGCGCTTCTATACAAATGTGACAATTAAAAATCAACATTGAAAGTAGTTTCAACTTCAATTGGTATACATTGATATCTTTTCAACGCTTAAATATAAATAAAAATATATGTGCATTAAACATGTTAAACTACCTTTATTTTGTGTCCTTCTGCGCGAAGCAACATATTTGCACACTAGCACACACACGACAGTTACCACAATGCATCCAGCACCCACACCTACATGACTAAAATACTGGCCACTCCGTTCTGCGCTGGATTCCAATCCTGTAGTTTTTAATTTAAAAAAATAGCGCACGATAAATAAACAATCATAATACGATTAATAAATTCAAAGACATAAAATGTTTGAAAAGAATAAAATAGGATGAGAAAATATTACAAATTCTTTTTCTATTGTTTAGATGATTGTAGTTGGAGTGGGAGTGTCCATTTTCATAAACCTCTGCAACATTGTACGCAGTGTTCTAAAATGAAAGTAAATTAACACTTCTGATGAAGTTGAATACTCAATATATTTGTTTTAGGTCTACTGAATGATGCATAGAAGGAATCCTGGAGACGCATACAATGGAGACATTGTTTCATCCTATCTATGTTTCGTAATATTCATTAACTCCGTTATATTTAACATCATGTAAATGTATCCAATTCACCGAAATAGTTCACGAACAATAGAGATCGAAAACAGACAAAAAATATGTGCTTGCTCACAGCAGATGTGTACTTTTAAAGACACTTTTATTATGTCCGTTTAACAGATTATATTGACGAACTAAGATGCTTTTCAACTATTTTTAAAATCAACTTTCCAAGAAGCAAATATTACGCCGAAAAACAGTTCATATAACGGTCACAAGGCGTTGCATGCAAGGTAAATAAGAAATGAAATACGCGAAAATAAAATAAGTTGCAATCAACCGTTGATTTAAATTATTTCTGAATGACACATGTTGCTTTACCTGATCATAGGGCATACAGAAGTGAAATAGCTGAGTCAATAACAATGACTTGTTTGGAGTTGTTAAGAATTTTAGGCGTGTAATGATTACGCCGGGAAATATGAAAAGTGAAAGTAGTTGATGTTGAGTGTGTTTCAAATCAACAAGTAACTTTTGTTTCATGATGCATTGTCGCTCCATCAAGCTAGAGATCAGTTATTTTAAGTGCAAACAGTCTTGTTTTTAGATTTGATACATTTCTTTTACTCTCATATAGCTATGAAAACTTACCATTCCAATGTTTAAAGAAATGAAGTGCGAATGAGTTATTGATATAGATACTGTTCATGAAAATAAATAGTGCACTCCTCCCTTGTTGACATATATCGGGGTAAATCACCCTGATAAAAGTCGTAAAACGACAAAAATATGTTCATAATACGTATGGGTAGCTCCCTGTATGTGTTCGCCAAATTGTGAAGCATCCAAAAGTAAGTAAATGTTTATATATATAGCGGGACGGCTGCAGTGCAGGCGATTTGGTGTCACGATATCACAGTAGCATGGGTTCGAATCCCGGCGAGGGAAGAACCAAAAATTTGCGAAAGCAAATTTACAGATCTAACATTGTTGGGTTGATGTTTAGACGAGTTGTATATACATTATGTACACAGCCATGTATCACCATCATTGATGGCGATCCTATGGATACATCTGTTGTAGGGTTGTCACTGACTCAGACGTACTTATGTATATAATTATTTTCTGTGACTGTATCTTACATTAATTTGTAGGATCCTTTACTATAGATAATTTAGCTGATCTGTAACAATAACATATTCATGCCTTATATATCATGTACTGTAGTACACCGCTAGATTAAAACTGACGTTGAAAGGTAACACATGCCCACCGAAAGCTCTTTTTTTGAGAGCCCCGGTGGTCTTCTGGTCTAGCGGGACGGCTGCAGTGCAGGCGATTTGGTGTCACGATATCACAGTAGCATGGGTTCGAATCCCGGCGAGGGAAGAACCAAAAATTTGCGAAAGCAAATTTACAGATCTAACATTGTTGGGTTGATGTTTAGACGAGTTGTATATACATTATGTACACAGCCATGTATCACCATCATTGATGGCGATCCTATGGATACATCTGTTGTAGGGTTGTCACTGACTCAGACGTACTTATGAATATAATTATTTTCTGTGACTGTATCTTACATTAATTTGTAGGATCCTTTACTATAGATAATTTAGCTGATCTGTAACAATAACATCTTCATGCCTTATATATCATGTACTGTAGTACGCCGCTAGATTAAAACTGACGTGGAAAGGTAACACATGCCCACCGTAGGCTCTTTTTTTGAGAGCCAAGGTGGTCGTGTGGTCTAGCGGGACGGCTGCAGTGCAGGCGATTTGGTGTCACGATATCACAGTAGCATGGGTTCGAATCTCGGCGAGGGAAGAACCAAAAATTTGCGAAAGCAAATTTACAGATCTAACATTGTTGGGTTGATATTTAGACGAGTTGTATATACATTATGTTCACAGCCATGAATCACCATCATTGATGGCGATCCGATGGATACATCTGTTGTAGAGTTGTCACTGAATCAGACGTACTTTTGTATATATATATATATATATATATAAAGCTAGAAGTCATATGAACAGTGTATCGATTCATTGGTATTTTTTAAGCCAACTTCTTTTTCTAACTTAGGTTGAATAGTGTCGTGTTGGTTAGTAATTTGTTTTGCTTTAAGACATAATAAAAAGGGTATGAAAGAAATTTCTGATACCTATATCTGCAAACAAAATCCTCAATCTCGTTATAAACTGTTAACTTCTAAAGTCACAAAGATGAAATATCTAAGAGCATGAAAAAAGTTAAACCTATCAAATGTTATATAAAGGTCAACTTTGCATTAGTGTAATTAAAGTAGATTGAATAAAATATGTAAATATTCATTACCAAACCAACAAACCAGCGGATATGTTCTAAATCTCTTAACTACAAACATGACAAACCGGCCCTTTTTCTCCTAAAGTGACCTACTGACATAACCAGTTTTGTACTAACATGAGCAACATGACGGGTCCCACATATGGAGCAGGATCTTCTCACACTTGCGGAGTACCTGAGATCCATGGTTTGTGCTGCTCAGTCTTTAGTTTTCTATAATATGTTTTGTGTAATTTATTTGACCTTTTGTCCTTTTTTCTTTTTTAGCCATGGGATTGTAAGTTTATTTTAGATTAATAAGTTTGAATGACCCTTTGATATTTTTCTCCTTTTTTAAAATGATAATAATAATAAATCACTTAACACAAAGCAGTACAAAACCACTTGCTATTCAATGGTGGATGATACCGTTGGACTGCAATTCCAACAGCCGGCGCCTCGACACATAGTAGTAATATCAAAATATTATATATGTGATGTAGCGCACAATTTAACTAGTCGTAGATCGTGTCCGTTTAAAAATATCCCAGTTTGATGAATAAATGCATTTGGTATTTGGGTGAAATTATATTACAGCACAATACTTTTTTTCTTATATGATGATGATTATTTATTTAGGTTTTAGCATTTTCCAATCAGAAAAAAAAAAGAAGGACGAAAGATACCAAAGGGACAGTCAAACTTATAAATCGAAAATAAACCGTCAACCCCATGACTAAAAATGAAAAATGATAAACAGACAAACAATAATACATATGACACAACATAGAAAACTAAAGAATAAGCAACGCGAACCCCACAAAAAACCTAGGGGTGGTCTCAAATGCTCTGGAAGGGTCAGCAGATCCTGCTCCACCCTAATAAATATAAGACGATTTAAACACGAATGCGTTTAAAATACAAGGATGCCACAGTTGCATCATTTTCTATGTTCAGTGGTCCGTAAAATTGTGGTCAAACTAAGTTTCAAGTTGATTTATTTTCTAGTTCATAAAAAAACACTTTGATTAAAACTTTAACACAAGTGGGATGGAGGGATGGAAGAACGGATCGACGGACAAACTGATGCACGGACCGAACATCGTAATGTCCCTAGGTGAGACATTACAACTGTTTTTTGATACAAACCAGGACAGTTTTCAGTATTACAGTAGTTGAAATCATAGTTGTCTATTCCACAATGAGAGCCACCATACAATGGGGAAGGATTATCACAGTGACGAGATCTCCATTGTGTTCCTCCACCACATGTTACGTTGCAAGTATTCCAAATTGACCAGATTCCCCAGCGTCCGTCAACTTGTTGAAAAAAGAGAAATCTTAGCATATTTCAATTGTTGCATGCATCACAACGATTATGTCTTGATATTAATAAAAGCATGTCTTACTGTTATAATATATAGGCTATATACCTGTGTGTTCGTTCAGGTACTGGTCATACAGTTATGAATATGTATTCTAACATTCAAATTAATTCCACTTAACTCTGCAATTAATTTATTTCGCCAAATTGACAAACGTACTACATGTACCAATAAGTGCATAAAAGTTTATTTTAGATTAATAAGTTTGAATGACCCTTTGATATTTTTCTCCTTTTTTAAAATGATAATTATAATAAATCACTTAACACAAAGCAGTACAAAACCACTTGCTATTCAATGGTGGATGATACCGTTGGACTGCAATTCCAACAGCCGGCGCCTCGACACATAGTAGTAATATCAAAATATTATATATGTGATGTAGCGCACAATTTAACTAGTCGTAGATTGTGTCCATTTGAAAATATCCCAGTTTGATGAATAAATGCATTTGGTATTTGGGTGAAATTATATTACAGCACAATACTTTTTTTTCTTATATGATGATGATTATTTATTTAGGTTTTAGCATTTTCTAATCAGAAAAAAAAGAAGGACGAAAGATACCAAAGGGACAGTCAAACTCATAAATCGAAAATAAAATGACAACCCCATGACTAAAAATGAAAAATGATAAACAGACAAACAATAATACGTATGACACAACATAGAAAACTAAAGAATAAGCAACGCGAACCCCACAAAAAACCTAGGGGTGGTCTCAAATGCTCTGGAAGGGTCAGCAGATCCTGCTCCATCCTAATAAATATAAGACGATTTAAACACGAATGCGTTTAAAATACAAGGATGCCACAGTTGCATCATTTTCTATGTTCAGTGGTCCGTAAAATTGTGGTCAAACTAAGTTTCAAGTTGATTTATTTTCTAGTTCATAAAAAAAACACTTTGATTAAAACTTTAACACAAGTGGGATGGAGGGATGGAAGAACGGATCGACGGACAAACTGATGCACGGACCGAACATCGTAATGTCCCTAGGTGAGACATTACAACTGTTTTTTGATACAAACCAGGACAGTTTTCAGTATTACAGTAGTTGAAATCATAGTTGTCTATTCCACAATGAGAGCCACCATACAATGGGGAAGGATTATCACAGTGACGAGATCTCCATTGTGTTCCTCCACCACATGTTACGTTGCAAGTATTCCAAATTGACCAGAGTCCCCAGCGTCCGTCAACTAGTTGAAAAAAAGAGAAATCTTAGCATATTTCAATTGTTGCATGCATCACAACGATTATGTCTTGATATTAATAAAAGCATGTCTTACTGTTATAATATATAGGCTATATACCTGTGTGTTCGTTCAGGTACCGGTCATACAGTTATGAATATGTATTCTAACATTCAAATTAATTCCACTTAACTCTGCAATTAATTTATTTCGCCAAATTGACAAACGTACTACATGTACCAATAAGTGCATAAAAGTTTATTTTAGATTAATAAGTTTGAATGGCCCTTTGATATTTTTCTCCTTTTTTAAAATGATAATTATAATAAATCACTTAACACAAAGCAGTACAAAACCACTTGCTATTCAATGGTGGATGATACCGTTGAACTGCAATTCCAACAGCCGGCGCCTCGACACATAGTAGTAATATCAAAATATTATATATGTGATGTAGCGCACAATTTAACTAGTCGTAGATCGTGTCCATTTGAAAATATCCCAGTTTGATGAATAAATGCATTTGGTATTTGGGTGAAATTATATTACAGCACAATACTTTTTTTTCTTATATGATGATGATTATTTATTTAGGTTTTAGCATTTTCTAATCAGACAAAAAAGAAGGACGAAAGATACCAATTGGACAGTCAAACTCATAAATCGAAAATAAACTGACAACCCCATGACTAAAAATGAAAAATGATAAACAGACAAACAATAATACATATGACACAACATAGAAAACTAAAGAATAAGCAACGCGAACCCCACAAAAAACCTAGGGGTGGTCTCAAATGCTCTGGAAGGGTCAGCAGATCCTGCTCCACCCTAAGAAATATAAGACGATTTAAACACGAATGCGTTTAAAATACAAGGATGCCACAGTTGCATCATTTTCTATGTTCAGTGGTCCGTAAAATTGTGGTCAAACTAAGTTTCAAGTTGATTTATTTTCTAGTTCATAAAAAAACACTTTGATTAAAACTTTAACACAAGTGGGATGGAGGGATGGAAGAACGGATCGACGGACAAACTGATGCACGGACCGAACATCGCAATGTCCCTAGGTGAGACATTACAACTGTTTTTTGATACAAACCAGGACAGTTTTCAGTATTACAGTAGTTGAAATCATAGTTGTCTATTCCACAATGAGAGCCACCATACAATGGGGAAGGATTATCACAGTGACGAGATCTCCATTGTGTTCCTCCACCACATGTTACGTTGCAAGTATTCCAAATTGACCAGAGTCCCCAGCGTCCGTCAACTAGTTGAAAAAAAGAGAAATCTTAGCATATTTCAATTGTTGCATGCATCACAACGATTATGTCTTGATATTAATAAAAGCATGTCTTACTGTTTGACTCAAACTCTAAACTTAAAACTATTCTAGATCCCAATAAAGATATTTTGTCTAGTGTTGTAGACTATATAAAGCAATCTATGGAATTGCGAAAATAAGGTCCACATTGGTCAATTATTATATACATCTATATATAGATATATGTTATTAATATCAACTTCACTTTTTAAAAACATTTATCATGTATAGTTATGTTTCTTGTCACTTGTGTATACATTGTACTATGTTTGCATTTTAACCCGTCAGGGTTTCATGTTTTTTGCAATAAAGATAATATAGTATCTAATGATAGAGAGGTTATAATATATAGGCTATATACCTGTGTGTTCGTTCAGGTCATATAGTTATGAATATGTATTCTAACATTCAAATTAATTCCACGTTATTTCGGCCAGGATGCATTATTCTTTCCAGGACAGTTTGAATGATTATAACAGAAATAAAATGATTGCAAAATAGTGGTCATTGCAACAGAATTACTTAATAGCAAACTCAACCAAAATTGTACACAGTGATCAAAGTTTCTATTACGATTTAAACAAAGTTACTTTTATAAATTCAAAAACTTATAATTAAGTTTGAGAGCTGCATCAGTGGCTTTGATAAGTGACCTATTCGATAGTTGTTGTTGATACCTAGATATTACATGCATTTCGACTGAATAATTAATTATCATGGAAGTACTGAATTCCAATAAAAACCTTTCCGGTTTACTAGTAGATAACAGTCTCAAAAGGTATATGTAACACACAAGAAAAGAAAAAGAAATGAAGGAACATACATACAGGAAAAATATTTGCAATTAATTCGGGTTTTAAAAAAAATAAATAACAAAACTCGTTCAAGATACATACCAGGACAATTGTCAGTATTACAGTCGTTGAAATCATAGTTGTCAGTTCCACAATTAGAGCCACCATACAATGGGGAAGGATTATCACAGTGACGAGATCTCCATTGTGTTCCTCCACCACATGTTACGTTGCAAGTTTTCCAAATTGACCAGTGTCCCCAGCTTCCGTCAACTACGTAAAAAAAGAGTTCTCTCTTATTTTGTCTAATTTGCAATTGTATCATGCACCAAAATGATCATTCCTTGATATTCACAATAGTCTGTCTGACTCTTCAAATGTTAAGCCTATAAACCTATTGTTTCAACCCCAACATACAGTATATAATTCCTTATGAGCATTGGATCTGTATGTTAGAATTAAAAATATGTTCACTTTAACCTGCTCTTAATCTCTATTTCATCAAATGCACCAAACTACTACCAAATAATGCATAAAATATAAAAAAAAAAAAAAGAAGATGTGGTATGATTGCCAATGAGACAACTATCCACAAAAGACCAAAATGACATAAACATTAACAACTATAGGTCACCGTCCGGCCTTCAACAATGAGAAAAGCCCATACCGAATAGTCAGCTATAAAAAGCCCCGATAAGACAATGTGAAACAATTCAAACGAGAAAACTAACGGCCTTCTTTACGTAAAAATGAACGAAAAACAAATATAACAACATAACACATAAACAAGCGATAACCACTACAGGCTCCTGACTTGGGCCAGGCTAATACATAAATAATGTGGCGGGGTTAAACATGTTAGCGGGATCGCAACCCTCCCCCTAACCTGGGACAGTGGTCTAACAGTATAAGAGCATGTCAGCAAATAAATAAAGGCAACAGTAGTATACCACTGTTCAAAACTCATAAATCCATGGACAAAAAACAAAATCAGGGTAACAAACTTAAACTGTGGGAAACGCATTAAATATAAGAGGAGAACAACGACATAATACTAAAATGTAACATACACAGAAACGGACCGAGCATCAGACAAAATCCTACGAGAATAACAAATATAACATGAAAACCAAATACATGAATTTGGGATAGATGAGTACCGTGACACGTCTTATCACAACGTGAATTTACACTCAAAAATAAGAGAAAACAAACGACGCAACGTTAAAGTGTAACACACAGACACACAGAAACAAACTATAATATAACAATGGCCATATTTCTGACTTGGTACAGGTCATTTTTTAAGAACAAAATGGTGGGTTGAACCTGGTTTTGTAACATGCCAAACCTCGCACTTTTATAGCCAAATGACAACACAACACCACAGGACTACAATATAAATAAATTGGAGAACACAATTGACAAAGAATCACACGAACAACAGCCAACAATAGGCAATAAGTTAAAATTTTAATACGCCAGAAGTGCATTTTGTCCACACAAGACCCACTAGTGACGCCCAGATACAAAAGTTTGAAAGCCGAAACAAGTACAAAGTTGAACAGCATCGAGGACCAAATGATAAAAAAATAAAACAATGTAAAAGTTAGAACAATGCATAGTTTGTAACTTCGCCAAGGAGTCGTTTTTTTTTCGAGGAATATTTTGAGTAAATATTATTGAAACTGCGTTTGTAAAATCCCTCTCATTATCATAGAATTACTTAATAGACATTTCCAAATTCAATTACAACACAATGAGGTCTATCAAGCAGAAGATATGCGACCAAAACATAACTCTAACAACAAAGTTCCTGTTTAGGAAATCCGAATACTTATGATGAAGTACAAAACTACCACTGTGTCCACGATTTATGTTCCGTCTAACAGTTATTTATGATTGTTGCTTAAATAGCAGAAGCATATTTCACAAGTATCACAAATACCTGCTCCTTTGTCAAATTTAAAGAACTTAAGGTGGTATGGGAGTCTAAAATAAAAATGATAGAATTTATTCATACTTTGTCAAAATGTAGTATCCATCGATACATGATCAAAAATATTATAAAAATGATAGGTCACCGTGCATTTTCTAAAGCTACAGGTTGTGACAAAATGACAAATTTTGTATGGATTATACAGGAAAAAGCACCATTTTGTGAATAGAAACTAAACAAAATGATAGAATCGTAAAATAAATTAGGAAAAGATTGCTTTCAGACAATGCTTTGAGAATATCAAAAGAAAAGATAGGGTCACCGTACGTTTTTCCCGGCTAAAAGACAAAAAAGGATAATTTCATGTAGAGTCCTTCAGAAAATGCACTGTTATAGAGTTACCTCCCCTTAAAATGTCAATTTGAAAATATTCAAAAACAACCAAAATTAATCTAAACTTGTAAAAATATTAATATTTTCAATTTATATTTTTATAAATTGGTTCTTTTAAATGAAAATTCACATTAAATTTCTGCATTCCTGCACCAAATTTTGCTAACTTGATAGAAAATATGGACCTTAGATTCTCTGTCTTTTACAATCCAAGTTGGCGAAAGACACCCATACCACCATATATTTGCAGATAAGAATCATATATCAAGATTCATAAAAGCAAGTATTAGCTTGCGAAGATATCAATAACTATTAGATTGGAACCAAAACATATATGGGAAAAGATCTGTCAGACTTTTTATCTTTTTTAAAAATACATTTTGTTAAAATCAACATAGCTGTCAAATCCATTTTTGTGCAAGATATCTTTAAACGTATTATAAAATGTTCTGAAAACTGCATAAGCGTCTATGCCTGTTTGTTTTATAATTTAATATATGAGTACTTTTAAAGATAGAATATATCAAGATAATTAAGAAGAGATTTATATCGTGATACATAGGATCATGTATTTTATAGCCCAATACTAAAGTTCTTAAATTAAATATATTTGACCCAATTTTGATTTTACTTACCAGTACATACCCTTTCTTCCAAAATTCATGGAAGAATTGACATTTAAGAAAAAAAGTGTTCGTAATCTTCAGTCAGATTACACAAGTCACACATACTTGTGTTTTGTATGTTCGATTGTAATAGTAATTAGTAATAGTTTACATGGGAGGATATAATGGAGTAATTTCCATCTTAACATTTAATATATGTTATTTATAAATAATTAAATGTAAATTGTAACATATTATTAATTGGATTGATCGATTCTAGTTTGAAGTTTTTTTTCCATTTGGAGAATCCTATAGGTCTCTCCACATTTATGTAATTTAAATGGTTGTATATGTCTTTGGATGGTATGTTTTCAATTAACCCTGTTATTTGTTAACAGTCAGTGACAAGTTTAAATTTGTTTTTACAAAAGTCTTCACTGATTTGTCAAATTTTAATGTATTAACCCATGGTTTTGGAATAGAGTTTTTCAATTTCAACAGTTCAGAGATCCAATTTGGTTTTGATGCTAATTTCTCCAATATCAGTTTTTTTGTGAAATATTCCTTTTTTGATCTATAATGTCATTAATAAGATAATACCGTTTTTTATCCAATTGAGGTAAACTAAACTTTTTCCTTTAAATTTATATTTTTATTACCCCACAACATTTGTTGGTGTATTGTTTGCTATATAACAGCTCTTTGATATGTTGAAGTAAAAAGAGGGTAGTGTATTACTTAAGTTAGGTATTGAGTTTATTTATCTGGCGTCATATGCAATATAAGGTTGTTTTTACCAATTTTGTTGAAATGATATGTTGGAATGACTTTCAAATTGACAAATTCCTTTGCCGTTAATGGTTTAACCCATGAAATTTGTAATGAATTTAAGAAATTATCAATTGTCTGTCATCTTCAGACCTCCATTTGTATAATCTTTGGTAAGTGTTGAACGTTTCACCTTTTCTTGTTTGTTATTTCATATAAAATTGTATACATTTTTTTTAATCTTTTATGTAGATTTGGGGTATCGAAACCACCGAAGCTAAAAAAGTTATATTGGGTAAAATAAGTGACTTAACAACTGTTATTTGACCTTTCATTGTTAAATTTCTTTTTTCCCAATCAAGTATTATTTTTTTTTACTGTTTCATTGATTTTTTCAATATTGAATTTATCACATTTATTTTTATTTAATCCAAAGTAGACACCTACACTTTTGATTGGTTCTTTACTCCAGTGTATATTTTCAATGTTTTCTTTGCAATGTTTAAGTCTACCTAACCATATACCTTCTGTTTTAGATTTATTCAGTTTTAAACCAGAAAGCGTTCCAAATATTTCTATTAGGTTCAATTCTTGGTGAATTTAATTTTTTGAATTGGGAAAGAGGGTTGTATCATCAGCCAATTGGGAAATTTTAAGACTATGTGTTTTTTCATCAAGTTTAATTTGAAATCCTTTAATGTTAGAATCTTGTCTTACTCTACAGGCCAATATTTCCACTGCTATTAAAAAAACTAGAGGCTCTAAAGAGCCTGTGTCGCTCACCTTGGTATATGTGAATTAAACAAAGGAAGCAGACAGTTCATGACAAAATTGTGTTTAGGTGATTGTGATGTGTTTGTACATCTTACTTTACTGAACATTCTTGCTGCTTACAATTATCTCTATCTATAATGAACTTGTCCGTGTAGTTTCAGTGGAAAATGTTAGTAAAAATTTACAAATTTTATGAAAATTGTTAAAAGTTGATTATAAAGGACAAGAACTTCTAAAGGGGTCAATTGACCATTTTGGTCATTTTGACTTATTTTTTAGTCTTACATTGCTGTACATTATTGCTGTTAACAGTTTATCTCTATCTATAATAATATTCAAGATAATAACAGAAAACAGCAAAATTTCCTTAAAATTACCAATTTAGGGGCAGCCACCTAACAAGTTGTCCGATTCATCTAAAGTTGACAAAGATTTACGAAAAATGGTTAAAAATTGATGATAGAGGGCAATAACTCCTAAAGGGGTCAACTGACCATTTTGGTCTAGTTGACTTATTTGTAAATCTTACTTTGCTGAACATTTTTGTTGTTAACAGTTTATCTCTATCCATAATAATATTGAAGATAATATCCAAAAACAGCAAACTTTCCTTAAAATTACAAATTCAGGGGCAGCAACCCAACAACGGGTTGTCCCATTCATCTTAAAATTACAGGGCAAATAGATCTTGACCAGATAAACAATTTTACCCATTGTCAGATTTGCTCTAAATGCTTTGGTTTTTCAGTAATAACCAAAAACTGCATTTAACCTCCATGTTCTATTTTTAGCCGTGGCGGCCATCTTGGTTGGTTGGCCAGGTCAAAAAACACAATTTATAAACTACATACATCAATGATGATTGTGGCCAAGTTTGAATTAATTTGGCCCGGTAGTTTCAGATGAGAACATTTTTGTAAAAGATCATGGAGATTAACGAAAAAAGGTTAAAAATTGACTATAAAGGGCAATAACTCTAAAGGGGTCAACTGACCATTTTGGTCCTGTTGACTTATTTGTAAATCTTACTTTGCTGAACATTATTGCTGTTTACAGTTTATCTCCATCTATAATAATATTCAAGATAATAACCAAAAAGAGTAAAATTTCCTTAAAATTACCAATTTAGGGGCAGCAACCCAACAATGGGTTGTCTGATTCATCTAAAAATTTCAAGGCAGATAGATCTTGACCTGATAAACAAATTTACCCTTGTCAGATTTGTTCTAAATTCTTTGGTTTTTGAGTTATAAGCCAAATACAGCATTTTACCCCTATGTTCTAATTTTAGCCATGGCGGCCATCTTGCTTGGTTGGCCGGGTAAACAAACACAAATTATAAACTAGATACATCAATGATGATTGTGGCCAAGTTTGGTTTTAATTTTGCCCAGTAGTTTCAGAGGAGAAGATTTTTTTTAAAGTATACGACGCCGGACGACGGACGACGACAGACGACGGACGACAGACGACGGACGACGGACGCCAAGTGATGAGAAAAGCTCACTTGGCCTTTTAGGCCAGGTGAGCTAATAAGAGAACTTAACGGACATCCTTGTTTCATACCACGGTGAAGACTATAAGTTTCTGAGACCCAGCCGTTATTAGATAGACATCCTTTAGTATCATTATATAAAGTTTTTACCCATTTTAAGAAGGAACGTGGTACTCCAAATTTTAATAGGGATTCATACATGAAGGGCCATTCTGAAGAATCAAAGGCTTTGGAAAAGTCTATGAACAATAAGATTCCTTCTATATTAATTTTTTCAGAGTAGTCTATTATATTTTGAATCTGATGAATATTAAAACCTATGTACCGATTTTTAATATATCAATTCTGATCACTATGAATAATTTTGGAAAACACTAGCTTTAATCGATGCGCTAAGGCATAGGCCATAAGCTTTGTATCTACATTTAATAAAGTGATTGGCCTATAGTTATCTAATGATAATGGATCATTTTTTTTTAAATAATAAGGATGTATGACCAAAAGGTACGATAAAATTCCACACTTAAACCATATAGTCCTAGGGATTTATTCAGTTTCATATTAAGAATAGCATTTGTACATTCTTCCACTGTTAGGTTGCCACGTGCACCCAATAGTTCACTCTCAGTATTGGATAGTGAGTGATCTATTTTTGTTTCACTTATATAATTTTTTATTTCGGAAGGGTTTGGTTCAGTACTTTTATATAAATTTTGGTAAAAGTTTTTCCCCAAAATAAGAATGTCGGATGCATCTGTAACTATGTTACCTTGATTAATTTTGAGGGCAGAGGATAGTTTTCTTAGTTTGTCTTGATTGTTCAAGACCCAAAAAATATTTTGTGTTTTTTTCCTTTCTTCTGCCCATCTGACTCGGGATCTGATTTGTGCACCTCTAGTTTCTTTTATATATAAATTTTGTAAATCAATTCTGCTTGCAACACTTTCATTGTTTTTCTTCTCCATGTAAACTGGCTGTTGCTTTGATTTAGTTCTCTCCAAATATCAATAAGTTTAGTTTTTTTTATTACTTGCTTTAAACTATTGACAGGTTTATTTTTATTATTAGGGATAACACTTTTTCTCTCATATGAAGTTAAACTTTCATTCATGTCACCACCCATTATTAATATTCCTAAGCGGTTATTATTAATGATATTGTTTACTTTTTTGAATAATAAGTTTCTAATTCGACGAATGTTAGGAGCATACACGTTCAGTAGTGTAAAGATATTACCATCAAGTTCTATATTAATGAGTATTATTCTTCCATCATTATCTGTAGTTTCATTTATAGTTTTAAGCTTTATGTTCTCTTTGATAAGAATTGATACACCTCTCGATTGTGAATTTCCGAAACTATGGTATAATTTGCCTTTTATCTCATTGTTTATAACATTTTTTTTTAATAAAATGTGATTCTTGTATGAATAAAATATTTCACTTTTGAGTTTGGCACCATAGGTTTAATCTTTCTCTTTTTTCTGTTTAGGGAATATATATTTAGTTTTTCACTCATAATAGACGTAAATCATTTCTTTATTACACATATGTTCAGAATTTTACAGTAGAGACAATAGGCTGAGCTTAAATAATAGATAAGCTGATAAGTTGATGTGATATTGTTAATACACAAATTTATAATTTTTTCATACACATATAAATTATACACTTGATTGGCAGTTGTCTCATTATTCAATGAAATGAATGAACAGCATTAAAATCTTTAAACTGTGTAAAAAGCACTTAAAAGTGGCCTTTTACCCCTTCTTATTTAAAAAAAAATATGACACAATAGCAATGTGTTAAGATGGTATTAAATACATTAATTTGGCTCGTTTAATTTTCATTATTTTTTTAACAAATGTTTACTTTTGACCATATCTTTAAAAAAATTTTTAAATTAACCACATATTTGACTTACACCAATTTTGATCATTCAGAATCTCAATGTTTCATGAACAGTAGAACTTAATCAAAACGTTCTGCTGAGTTTACAGATTTATCTACCTGTAGTGTTATGTACCACGTTTAAACGCAAAAGTAAATATACATACCTGGACATTCTATCTTATTACAACGCTGTGTCTCAAATGTATCACCATGGCATGAAAAACGAATATTAGACATCGATGAATCATTACATCTACGGGATCGTGTTTGAAAGCCGTTACCACAACTCATGCTACAGTCCGTCCATTGTGTCCACACAGACCAGTTACCATTTACAACTATATGTATAAACACATAGAAAAGATAGGATAATTTTCCTGTTTGCAAAAGTATAAATATTTCGAAATACTAAAGACTTTCTTGTCCCAGGCATAGATAACCTTAGCCGTATTTGGCACAACTGTTTTTGAAATGTTTGGTCATCAATGCTCTTCAACTTTGTACTTGTTTGAGTTTCCACCTATTTTGATTTGAGCGTCACTGATGATATGCAGACAAAAAGCGCGTCTGGCGTATTAGATTATAAGCCTAGTACCTATGATAACTATTATTATCGCTATTTTTGTTTTTTTGCTTTGATCTTTTTTTGTGATAATTTTCATATCATGCTTTTCGCTTGAGATGAAAACATTATCGCTAAAACTAAGGAGGCCATGTGGCGTTGCTAACGAAATTGACATTGAAATTGACAACGTCGTCATAGGTAAAATAGCGATAAACAGATTATCATTGGTCATCTCAACTCGATTGCTTTTCTCACTTTCGCTGTACCAGACCAAGCGCGAAAGCCAATCTATTTGAGACAATCAACGATAATCTATAATTATTATGCCTTCTAGTGAGATACGCAAGTTAATACTGGTATTGTTTTTTTTTCAAATATTAAAACAAAATACCATGGCAAAATCCAAACCAATGGGTCTCGACGAAGCACTGACAACTTAACGAATTGAGGAAAAGATGAACTTATGATCATTTAGACAGGAAAATTAATCTTGCAATATTATAACCACACAGAAGCGGGAAAACTATGATACTACGGGTGGAAACATATATAAATTTTGACCTTTTTATTTATCAATAATATTTCTTCGCGAATATTTAATTCCACCGACAATACAGATAATTATTTAGCATTTGTATCTGTTAACTATGATATCATATAAGGAGGTTAGGGGATAAGTAATCAATGGCCGATATCATCAAATGATGTAGTTGCTGTGATAGCTTATTTGTCGCTAATGTTTTACAAATGCTTGTTTACGTGAAAACGTCATTCAATTAATGCGTAGCTCTATTTGAAGACGTGAAGAAATAAATCATGTGCATATTTTTTGTTGCATCTTGAACCTTCACCGTCAATATGACAACGTCATCATTTTAAGAAGTGAAGTGTTTAACTAGACTTCACCTTGATAAAAAAAGGGTTTTGCTATAGATTAAAATAAAATACAACTAATAGTATCACAGAATAAATAAAATTTGTTATAAACAAAACTTACTGAAAAGTTGTACACTACATCATGCGGAAGCATGCATTTTAGGTAAATGTAAATGTACATAAAATTGAAAATGGAAATGGGGATTGTGTCAAAGAGACAACAACCCTACCATAGAAAAACCAACAGCAGAAGATCAACAACAGGTCTTCAATGTAGCGAAGAATTCCCGCACCAGGAGGCGTCCTTTAGCTAAACAAATATATACTAGTTCAGTGATAATGAAGGCCATACTAATTTCCAAATTGTAAAACGAAAGAAACTTAAATCAAAATAATACAAGACTAACAAAGGCCAGAGCCTCCTGATTTGTGACAGGCGCAAAAATGCGGCGGGGTTAAACATGTTTATGAGATCTTTACCCTCCCCTATTCCTCTAGCCAAAGTAGAAAAGTAAACGTGTGCATGTCAAATCAGGTTATTATGCAATAAAAATGTATCGTATTTCAAAAATAAAGTTTGATTTACTTATGTTTCACAAACAGAATGAGGGAAAACATAATACAAGAATTCGTATTGATTCTCAAAGAGATTTTCCAAATGATTTAAAAATTAAAAGACATGTTTCAATTTGAACTCTGGAAAAAATATATTTACATACATGTAATGTTTGATAGATATTTTCAAATGTGTTGAATAAGCTTCATTGATATTTTAAATAATAACCGTAAAAAAAGGATAAATAATGGTTTCCATTGTTAATTACAAAGTAGTATTGTGATACAAATACACATACCTGGACATGCCATCTTATTACAAAGTTGTGCTTCCAATGTATCACCTTTGCATGTCAAACCACCATTAGACGGAGATGGATTATTACATGTTCTAGATCTTGTCTGAATCCCATTGCCACAACTCCTGCTACAGTCTCTCCAACTTGCCCATGACAACCATCTACCAGCAACTACTACAATATTATCACTTTATTATAAGACTAGTTAAAGGAGAGGAATACTCATGTAAATACTTGTGCTCATTGTACAATGTTGTATATATGTAACAGAAAATTTGTAAAATCAGGGACTTTGTAAAATCACTGGACTAATCAGTGATTTTGTAAAATCACTAAGTTTCAGTGGTTTTGTAAAATCCCTGAAATTGTTAAGGATTTTACAAAATCACTGAAAATAGAGCTAGGGATTTTTATAAAATCTCTGAATACTATTAAGTATAATAACTTGCTATGAGAAATGTGTTTTTCTTAATAAAAAAAAAGACTATTGACCACTAATGATTTTGAAATATATTCGTTAATAAACACTATGAGCTAGAACTAGTATATAATGATAATGACTAAAAAGGCATAAAAACGGATATTTAGACCACTTTGCATTAACTTATTTTTCCATGACAAGTTAGGGTAACATCTACTGTTACATAATTGCTCTGCTTTTCGATGCATGTCTGTATCAAATCAACTTGGCTTTGGAAAATTTAAATCTTTGCTTATTATAGACTTAACGATAATACCTTTAGTTTGCTGTAGCAGCTCTGCGTTTAGTTTTTTAGTTAGTATTCCTATCAAAGTTTATTAAAGCTTTGTATGAAACATTTGCACACTTTCTATTTTCGTACTTTTAATACCATTGTGTCCCTACCACCATGACCTTTTGATATGTGAATTTTTTTAACTACGCTGTACATGTCTGATAGTACGGTGACCAGACCCACTATTTTTTTATATTTAATCGTCAAACATACTATATGGCTATATTATATATCATTGGATTCGGAAAAATGAGTACTTTTATATTATCGATGTCGTCAAAAATAAATGTGGTAACAGTTTTGCATGAAATAAGGTCAAAGATAAAATTTTGTGTTTTCCTTTTTTTCTTCCATACTTTTAAAATTTGAAGATATATATGTTACAGTGAATTTGTATAATCAGGGATTATGTAGAAGCCCTGACTTTTCAGGGAATATGTCGAATCACTAAAATCATTAGTAATTATATATAATCCCTGAAAATGACCAGTGATTTTACATCATCACTGAACATTTTAATAATTATTCCCTAAATTCCCTAATATGATTTCGGTGATTATGAATAATTTAATGGTCCTTTGTTTAATAAACAAAATTAATAAAAACAAATTATAATTTTAAGTTTCTTTCATTTTCCTTGCCAGATGAAATAATTTAGCTTTTAAACACAGAGGATGATCGAAAAGATATAACCAACACCATGTTTCGAGATATAGTTGAAGACTTCAAAATTAACAAGCATGTTATTTGTGATACATGTAAAGCAAATGGTAAGGTTGATTATGGAACAACTGTTGTGTGTATTTTTTTTTTGTTCAAAGAACAATTTGCAAGAAATTCAAACTGTAAGAACTTAGGCATCTAAATGTAAAGAAAAACAGGCAGAACTTGGGATTGACAAATAAAACAAACTTTAAGAGGAAGCTTGCATATTCTCATAGCAATTCGACAGGACAAAAAAGAAAAGGGAAACCCAAAGAACATTATGGCAATTCTTAAATAAAGGTCTAAAAAGTCTAAAACCAGTTCAAGGTTGTAAATTCCCATTTTTTTTATTTTATTTTTTTTTGGGGGGGGGGGGGGGGTACCTTCGTATGTTTTTACTGAACTTTTTATTTCTCTTCGGCGTGTTGTTAAAATCTGATTCGATATGTGCAGGAAAAGTTTTTTTTAAATGTGGACATTGTGTTAAAAACAGATGTGAAGCATATTATTTTAATATATTGTGTTTAACATTTTAATATAGTGTGCCTAAAAAAAATGTTACAATTTTTGTTACTTTATTATGATGTTTTTAATTGATTTTTTTAGAATAAGTTATTTTATTTTTATTAACATTCCTTATATATACACATATTTCTTCATTTCAGTTATTATGTAGAATCCCTGACGTTTTTTCTAGTGATTATACATAATCTCTGAAAATTTCAGGGATTCTACATAATCACTAAACTAGCCAGTGATTCTGCATAATCCCTGAAAATTTAACGGATTCTATATAATCACTGATTATACAAAGTCACTGTAACATATACACCAATTTAGGTTAAATTTCAGAAACAGACATGTTTTCAAATTAATTAACAATGAATTATCTCGAAAATGTAAAAAAAAAATGAATTGGGAAATCGAATTATTCTTGTAATTGGCGTTTTTCAAACACTTGATCTATTCTACACAATTTCTGTTAAAGCAACAGTTGTTACCTTGCAGACTGACATTAAACCTCAACCATAAAAGATAAATATTATTATTTTATTGGAAGAAGCCTTTTATAATGAAGGCATATTTTGCCTTAGCTCATTCATATAATTCATTAAAACCAAAAAGCACTCAATACCTCGAAAACAGTTACAATTCAAAAATATAATCAAAGAGATCCACACAACAGAATTATCCGAGGAGTATCTTCTGGTTCATCTGTCAAGGAACATGATTTAAAATTTCTACATAATGCTGACCCTTTACAGTAGCAAAGCTGCGGACTTGTAGGGTTTGTTGTGAACAAACACCTGACTTTTTTACATAGAGATTTTCCCTTTAATGAAAAAACAAGATCCTGCAGGAATTCTGCTGACATATGTTCTTTAAAATACACGGGGTGTAATGAATCATATAACTGTCACCAACCGTATTGTAAAACTGACGGAATGGAGGTTTAGCAATGTGTAATGCGGTCCAAATTTTTAGTTTGAAACGTAGTATGTGAAACATGCTGTTTCACTACCGCCTAACAGGGAGGTGATCCGAATAAACTTACATCTTTACTATTGGCAAGTTTTAAAGACAGTTTTCTGATCATAAAGTTTTGAAATGAACGTTCATGCCCAAGCAGGGGGTTTATCTGTGTCAATATTACTGAAACTCTAAAAACCGCTGAAATAGTCGTGCGTGTCCATCAAAATCTTGTAAACAGTGTGTTTACCTACTCCAAACAGATACCAAGTTTTGTCTCATCCGGTAACTGCGTGTACAGCAGCTCATAGTTAACAAATTGTTGGGAAAAAACAGACATAGTTAGTGAATAGGTGAAAATCTCCGTCCATCCTTTACACAGCTAATGTTCCCCATCTGCAATCACAACGCAATCACAACTCGCTTGAATGTGTCATATACTTAAAGTTGTGAACATACAGACCAATCACATTTGTATTAGAGTTATTATGATTGTTCTTCCGCTCTTTTACATTTCTATAAACGTCGTGTCAAAGTTAAAGGCAGTGAGTATCGACCTAGATCTCCTATTGAGTGTTAAGCAAGTTACGCCAGCCATTAACAGTGTTTATATATATGCCTTCGACAATTTCACATCAGGATGACTTATAGGGGATATTTCAAAGTTTTGCAGTCAGGAATACTTCTCCCCCTCAATAGTCTGATACACTTTGGTGGATTCTTAATATCAATACATTGAACCAATGTCATACCATATATAATTTAAGTTGAGAGAGATGGTACAAAGGAAGGTTACATGGTAAGGACCGTGCACAAGAGACTTCAGATTCATATTGCTTCACCAAATAAGACTTGCATGAATTTGAATGGGACCTAAAGGGTGCGACAGAACATGTTCTATGGTAACATCATCTCAACATTTTTCCAAAATCAGCGCATGTCCAAATACAAGTTATGGATTTATGTGACCTAAATGTATTTCCCTCGATTTACATTAAAGGTTATTTTGGTGGTCATGTGTTCAAACGTTTTTAGTTTTGACTTTGATATCGGACTATAAAAACTCCATGACTGGATTTAAAGAAAAAGCACTAGTGATACAATGTTTAGACATATTCCAGCCTTTACAGAAATTCTTAAAAAAATAAATACATTTATTTTACAAATTCCCCGAATTTAATCAGTGAATCTGTAAAAATTATCTTATTACTTCAAGTATTTTGTAAAATCACTAGTAAACATCAGGGAATTTATAAAATCACTAATTAGTTCAGTGATGTTACAAATTACCTGAAATTTCAGTGATTTTACAAAATCCCTCATTTCACAAATTTCCTGTAACATATATAAAAAATAGCAACGGAGTAATTCAAAATAATGACTCGAAAGGTTAATATATTTATGACCTAGATTTGTCTTATATTGATATACATGTACAATCATTATGGATCTTGACCTGATCGGCTAATAAGGCAATAAATTTTCAAGAAAACCTAATGAAAAAGACAGAGGACCAACAAATAATTTACATAAAAATCATCCCTATCAAAGAGCCGACAAATTAAGGTGTTCGAGTTTGGCACGAAGTTCCAGGTCAAATTCGTTTTTTGAATCGCAGTTGACTTTTGAATTAAAAAATCGTTACTTGCAATCTGCAGTCAAATACATCTCATTCTGTTTTGTTTATATCTATAGTTATGAAACCAGATAATCGAGATTTTCAAATAAAATAACGATTGATGATTCATATAAACATCGAAAAGACTGGAATTTGTCACTGATATGTTGTAAGTGCATGCAGCTTGTAGTGTTGAATATCATTTCTAAAATACTATCACAACTTTATACTATTTGAAAGATATTGTTTCAGACTTAATCGTAATGAAAATCTTTGGAACCATTCAAACACCTAGTAAACTATTGAAACATAAAACATACTTGTACTGTCGTTACTGCATCTAATCCCTACGTCATCTCCATGAGAACGAGATGTAGTTCCCCATTTTTCTATAGCGCAATCAGTTAGTTTACTCTCTACGCCTGTGCATTTTATATCATCCAGCCAAATCGTTCCACTGCCATTACGTACTATATTTCCTAAGGATATTCCAGAGCTAAAATGAAAAATTATTTTACATATTTGACGATCAAAACCTATATCCTTTAAATGCCGTATTTTGTGAAATTTGTTGCTAGGTTGCTGTCTTATTGGCGTTGACAACATACACTTTTAGTACACTGGATCATATACCTTAAATCTTGATTTAAAAAAATGTCTACAATATGATTGTGGTAAATCTATTTATCACGAAATATATCACATTCATGAGCATGATGGGTATAACTTTCAAAATATTTGTTCGGTATTGTTCTATTTTGTTATGTACATGTGCGTTGGCTCTATGTTTGTAATGTTTATATGATATTATGTGGGACTAGATGCAAGCGCAAGCAATATCGGATGCTCCGATTTTACATGTATTAGGGAAAAAAATAAAACCTAACACATGAAATTATTCAGACACAAACACATGTAAACTCATTTTTTTTTAAAAGCCTAGATAAAATTAATGTATTACAACTAATGTATGTACCTGTGCCCAAGTTGTCTACAAGCTACCGTGGCAGCATAATCATCAAAGTTACCAGAATAGACTGTACCCCATTGATAGTCGTGAAAAATCTCAAGTCTGCCAGATGTTAATCTAATATCTCCTAAATCTAAACCAAAAAATATACGTTTTTAAAATAAAAGACCATCTTACTAAACACTTGTTTAATACATTTCTAATTTATTCGTTATTCTTGGGTCGTCGTGTTTTTTTTAAGAATTCAAACAATACACAGCACAACTCGTACTACTAACTGGAAGCCGTCAATACTTTTTCAACAATGCTTTTGTACACTTTGCTTTATTGTATGTTTTATCCCTACTCTACTTTTCATATTCATACTAAACAGTACTGTGTGTTCTAGATTATACTTTCAAAAAACCGTTGCAAAAATCTTTCACAGAAACGAGTTGTACTTAACTATTATCATGCAATCAGTCAACTATTGTACAAATAGTTGGTACACATATAAATATTTGCTTTATTTCTTTATTTTATTTGTACAAATAAAGTCTCCTGTTATCCCGCTTCCATGTTGAGAAAGCGGTAATGTGGATATTTCTTTTTTGCGTACCAGTTTATTTTGTTGAGTTCTTTATTGTATGCAATTTATTTGAAGAAGAAAAAATTCTACTCGGCGAGCTTTGCTTTCCGTCCTATTTCTAAAGTTCATACGAACAATGTTTTGTTTTAATTTTCTGGCAATATTCATTTATTTTATATGTATCTCCTATGAAATTCCTATTGTGAAGAGAAAGATAAAACATGGTAACATTTATAAGTTATTAGATTTTCCTCCCCATGCGGTTGACATGGTTGAGTTGAGTGTTAAGAAATTCTTCATGATATTTTGTCAAATATTAGTCAGAGTTTAGATCCAAATTAATAAAGATTCGTTTCACCGTAAAACGGACAGTTTGTTTAAAAACGCCAGTGAAAAAAAGTAGTTACACATATTTTTTGATTGAGTAAGAAGGGGAAAAGACCTTCTTTACCAAATTTGGTGGGCGTAACTAGCAATCCGTACATTATATATTTCTACTTTTGTATGTCTCCAAAGATTTAATTCATACAACCACTGTTTTATTTACCTAAAGTTGCAAAACGTAGCAACTTGTAAAACCAAAATATTTTCCATATTTTTTTACAGGAAAATATATATCTCTTGTTTTATTTCGAACCAGATTTTGTATATGATAAATAAAAAGTTTTGTACGCCCATGATACAGTAACCCAGCTACAAAACTAACAAAACGATATCGAGAGGGCACCGTCGTCAACCCTCCATAGCACAAATTGTTAACATGGACAACAGTAAATTTTATCTTTTTTATAACTATAAATGAAATTACTATTAAAACTACTTACACATATAAAAGTATTGTAAAGTATCATTTAACCCGTTAAAGCCTTTGGTTGTTTTGATGTAAAAAGGTTTCCATTATACTAGAGAAAGTTCTGACAATTTAGTATTCAGTATAATAAATCTTACAATTATTTATTAAATAATTACATTGCATGTATGCTTTACTACAATGGGATATTTTAATAGGCCAACAGATATCACGCGTTTCTCTGAAACTAACCGTCATTACACAATGAAATGCAAAATTCATGATGATACGAGTTCCCAAAATAAAGTTCCATAGTAAAATAAAGAAAAAACTTGTAGGAAATCGTGTTTTGATGATACTATCTATAAAAGGTAGTTACTGAATGTTTCTTTTTGTAATTTCATAGGGGTATAAAACCGTTGACGGTGTGCATATTTTTTAAGAATGAAATGATTCCTTTGTTTCATACAAAATGTACTTCGATCAAAGCTTGTATAGCTATTTCTATTGAATGGTTCAAATCATATTTATCAAACAGGTCTCAAAAAGTAAAAATAAATACTAATATATCTTCAGAAAAAAAATAACATTTGTTGTAACGCAGTGCAGTATTCTAGGCCCTTTATTATTTCTTTTATATATCAATGATCTCCCACTTCAACTAAATCATACAAAGTCTGATTTGTAAGCAGATGACACAACTCTAAAAAACACTTCATATTCCGTTGATGATATATGGGATAAACTTAATGATGAAATAGCAACTTGTAAAATATGTTGTGAAAATAATGATATGATTCTCAATATTAAAAACTCCAAATCAATGTTAGTTGGTTCACATAAAAAGCTTTAGTTTTTTGAGTAAACAACATATTTTAAAGATAAATTATAGAGGAATTCTTTAACAAAATGTAAACAGTGAAAAATTACTTGGCATTATAATCGATGATTGTCTTTCGTGGAATCAACTAATAATCAAGGTATGTACTGTAATAAGTACTAGACTAGGTTTACTTAATCGATTGAAGCATTATATTTCACAAAAAGGTTTATGTTTATTCTATAATGGATATGTACTTTCTCTTTTTGGTAATGGTTGTACAAACATGTAATCAAAATATGGAAAAAATGTTAAAATTGCAATAAAGGGCAGCCAGAATAATTCTTAACAAATCATATGACACACCATCAAACACTTTATTTTTATTCAATTATGATGGTTGACTTTTCAATCAAGAATCATATATCACAAAAGGAGTATTAATTCTATGTTGTGATGTTATGCTATTGTTTCAGAAAAAATGGGGAAAGGTTTGGATCCATTAAAACGTTTAATCCCGCTGCAAATGTTTGCACCTGTCCTAAGTCAGGAATCGATGTACAGTAGTTGTCGTTTGTCTATGTAATATATACTTGTTTCTCGTTTCTCGTTTTGTTTATATAGATTAGAACGTTGGTTTTCCCGTTTGAATGGTTTTACACTAGTAATTTTGGGGCCCTTTATATCTTGTTGTTCGGTGTGAGCCAAGGCTCCGTGTTGAAGGCCGTACTTTAACCTATAATGGTTTACTTTTTAAATTGTTACTTGGATGGAGAGTTGTCTCATTGCCACTCACACCACATCTTCCTGTATCTAATCAATGTATAAGTTTGTAAATAGTCTTGCACCTGATTATCTTTTGTCAATTATTTAATAAAAACCAAAATGTAAATGCAAGATATTATTTGCGTTCATTGGACAATAACTGTCTTTTCATACCACGTCCGGAAACAAATTTTATGAAACATTTCAATATTCCGGTACAGTACTTTGGAACAATATTCCTGTTCGAATAAAAAAGATAGAAACGATAGAACAGTTCAAACAAAGTTTTTATAATTTCTTGTTTCTAAACTAAAAATGTAATTATCAGATGAAATTAACCTATTTTAAAAATAAAAGTCCATATATTTATCTTGTACATCTGACATTAACAAAATATGTTCATGAACCTATTCTGTATGTTTTTCGCCTTTTGTTTTGCATAAAAAGTTTGTATGTAAATGTATATGTTATATTATTGTATATTTTGAATTATTCAGAGGGCATCAGGGGGGATTAATATTGTACTAACTGATTTTACCCACTTTAAATAAAGTATTTATTATTATTATTATAATGTGGATGGGTTAAACTTGTTATCAGGCGCCTCACCTTCACCCTTATCCTGGGGCAGTGGTGCAACATACCGAAACAAGAGATGAACAAATCAAACACCAATCAAAACATATGACCAACAACAACAAAGAGCAACAGAGAGCAACCACTAAATCATAGGCTCCTGACTTAGGCAGGCATATACGGAATGTGGCGGGGTTAAACACGTATAATGTCTGGTTTTGTTTTATTGTGATTTTTCCATCATAGAATACAGGAATCACAAAACTGAACCATGCTGAACATGAACGAAACGATGAAACTTCTGATCCAAATCATGAAACCGTATTTTCAATTATCTAAATGTGTGTGCAATTGTAGTTATTTTTCGGAAAACTTCAGTTTTGGTGATACCATAAAGAAATAAGAATCTTTGAGTTTAAGTGTAAGTTTAAAGAGTACAAAATTAATATATATCCTTAAAGATTATAGTTTAGATGACCAATGATAATTTGTTTATCGCAATTTTACCTATGACGACGTAATTAATTTCTTTGACAACAGCACGTGCACCCTTAATGTCTAGGGATAATTATTCATATCACTCTACTGTGCTGCAAAATGAGATAATCATTCAGTAAGATCAAGGAAAGAAAATTGGTAATATAGCGATAATTAAGATTATCTAGAGCATTACTTTCTGTTCATGACGGCCGATTATACGTATCATCCGTTAACCATCACAATACTATTATTTTGCTTATAGACTTGAATTCAAACTATGATTTGCTCTCCAACTGAAATTTCATGGTCAAATCTATAATTCAATTGATTTGCAACGTCCACATTATTTCAGAATTGAATGCTTCATTTTGTAAATTCATTGGGGTGTAAAAGCGTTTACCGAAGTAAATTTTGTATGAAGCATTCTATAAATGTATTCACGGTCAGTTCTTTTACAACCCTATGAAATTACTAATAGAAGCATTCAATACTCAAAATTACATTTTTTTGCTATGATCATGAAACACGATTAATATCAAGTATTTCTTTTATTTACATGTGCAATTTATTGTAGAAGTTCGTGTCATCATGAATGTTACAATTCAATTTGAAATGAAGATTGATTTCAGAATGACGCGAAATTGCTGTTAGCCAAATTAAAATAACGTAGTATAATGAAACATACATCTAATGTAATTATGTAGGATCAAGAGCAATAAATGGTCTACTAAAAGTCGTATGTATTGCGTCTTGGATGGATTTACATGGTATAGAAGTTTCATTATAATATTAATTGAGAAAACGGAGTTTCTTGATTTGTAGTAGAAAATACCTCGAGACCCAAAAATGTGAGGTTATATGCATAGTCTATGGAATTCCGACCTTTTGAATATTCAGCAAAAACTTTTAAGGAAAAGTAGGTTTTCAAAAATATTGACAAATAAAGGGATTGCCTGCCAAATATTGGAATATATATCCCACAGCAGGCAAGAAGCGTTAAAAGAAACCTGGCTTATGATTGATTTGGTACACCAAAAGCGCGTTTTGTTCAAAATAAGACTATTTGGTGATGACTGAATGAAAAGACTGAAGGTAAAATCTTTACAGTTTTAAAATTTAGGGGAAGATACTACTGCTTCGAACACACTGCTGCTAGTAATCTGTAATTCTGCCAGTGGATTCATTACATTCAAGCAATTAAGCTAAAGGATATTGGATTAAGACAAAAAGTAAACTTATATCGAAGTACATACCAAAAGTTTTGTTACTGCAAGTTATTACAACTCCATAAGTGCAATCATTTTTGCCCCACGTTGCATGTTGACACGAAGCTAAATGTCTTTCTCCTCCCGTGCAGTTTACTTTGCTCAACCATGTTTTTCCATAATAATAAAGTCCTCCTCCATGCTGATCCCCAAGCCTGAAAACACAATAATAACATAAGTTTTTATATTTCACATTGATTATTTAGTTGCTTCAAAGTGGTAATTCATGTAAAGACTAGTGCATTTTTATTAGAGATCTGAAAAAAACATATGTTTTATTTTTTTCAGTATTAAAGTGGTTCATTAACTTAGTGTTTTAATTTGCAGTTTAAAAGTAATGTCTGGAATTAAATATTTAAGACACAATAACTTTTATTAAACCTTCATGTAATATTATGAAAATTTGATAGTAGCGTCTCCATGAACAGGAAAAATCATCTGAAGAAAACACGACACCTACTACATTTTTTGTGAATTATTATCATTTTTATTCAGATTCCACATTTACCCTTAAATACCTTAAGCTTAAATCAGGTAGTTTGAAAAAATTCTTATTGTCGAGAATGGTTTACAAAGTTTTTTTTTACTCCTTAAAGGATAAAGATGGTCTATATTGCCTGGCGTGTAAGCTCTTTCCCGACACCTCTAGACACCGACCACAAAAGATAGTTGCCAAGCAATACCAAAACTGGAAAGACACAATAACTGATTTAAAGCGATATGCACCATCCGAAACACATTAGAACTATATACTCTATAATAAGACGATATAGGCTTCGAGAAACGTATATGACTCCAGAATTGATATAAACACAAATGCAAGGACTGACACTTCAATTGCAAAAAAAAATACATATTTTGAAATCGCTCATCAAATGTCTCGAGTTTTGTGGGAGGCGCGGATCGGCTATTCGGGGCCAACGAGATGACGATCAAACTGGCAATCGAACACAAAGATATTATCGAGGTAAATATAAGGAATCATTCAAATTTCGTGCAGAGGCAGATGACTCCGTCTTGGATGACCATTTTAAACAATGTGCTAAAAATGCATCATATACATCAAACAAAATCTCAAAATGAATTGTTATCATACATCAAGATCTCCCTCAAGGTTCATTTATAAGACAATTTGCCAATGAATAGAGATACAACCGCTGGGTCCACATTTCCAATGTCAATGCGATGAGATGTCAGAGACTAGTAATAGGACCCATTCGTGCTTGTTATCTGATATTATAAGGCCGGTATTCCGGTGGCAGTTTGAATGTCAAATATTTGACTAGTGTTGGATTAGATATCCTGTTTTGTCGCGCGTCGGTAATATGTCTGGTAGGATTCTTGGTTACGCGGTACACTTCACCCGACTGCCACCAAGGATAATTTACCAATAAGCTAGCCCTAACCTTTATCTTGTATTATGATTATTTTACCATGTGCCTTAAATACACTTGATGTAAAATAGCTTAAAACTCCTCGGGATATTTTTAAAGTATTCTTCTAAACAGAGTCGATGTCTCCAAAAAGTCTGTCGACGAAATTAATTCGTCATCAGAACAAGGATCGATTCGCAAAACGAAATAACAAAACTGAAATTTAAGATCTTCTGTGAAACAGGATGGAGTGAAACAATAACGACCCTCAGCAGCTTTTCTGCCATGTACGAGCCAATCCTATCTTGTTTTGAGGAAATCAGCTTTAAAGTCGGACCGACTTTGGACAAGAAAGATGTTATTGACGCTAAAGGGAAACTCACAAAAATTACATATTCTTCTTTTATAGTTAGATTTCAAACCGTCCCTATTTTTCGGGGGATATGTAAGTAGATAGAGTAGAGAACTCGAAGGATCCAGGCATGGGGTAATGCAAATTTGTAATTGTAACGCAGGGTATCCCTTTTTTCCAAGAAATTACATGTTATGTGTAATGCAGCAATTCTTGGATTACATATAATTGTAATTTAATGCATTACTTGAGAAAAAAAGTTGTATAATTTCATGCATTACATTGCTTTACATGGCATAACTTTTTTCACGTTCTATATGTCTTTCACAGATTGTTGGAGATTCAGCTAAAGCAGAATTTGAGTTGTCTGGATTAATTAAGAACATAATCATTTGGATATTTCTTTTTTTCATCTGAAAAATATTACTTTAAAAGTGTTTTATTGTTGTTAAAACTTCAATGAATACCCTGTCATGATTAAATATCCGAAAATTGACCATTGTCATAAACACTAATTAGTTAGTTTGACAATCAATCTTTTCACCATTTTGACACTTGGTTATAAATTTGGCTCTTTGTTTATTCTGTAATTAGAAAAGAAATTCTCAGTTAACATTTTTGATAGGAATTAATAAAACAAATGTATATTTATAAAAGTGAAGTTTACATTAGTTAAGATCAATATTAAACTTCATCTCTGTAATTTCTGTTTAGAGAAAACATAGAGATGTATACCTTGAAACCCTTATGATGTTAAAATGTAATTGTTGAATTGAACAGACTTTGTACTTGATACTTAACTTTAATACTAAGTAGATATACGGAACAGTTATTGTCTATGCTAGAATATTTTGTGACTTTATGCTATTTTTCAAAATGTTTGATTTTTTTTCACTTTATAATAACATTTCCAAATTTAATGTGTAATTCAATGCATAACTTTGCAAAATTAATTGTAATATAATGCATTACTTTGATAAATGCATGTAATTGTAATATTGTAATTTAATGCATGCTTTTGTCAAAGTAATTGTAATATAATGCCTTACATTGAAATGAAATTCACCGCATGCCTGCAAGGGTTTGCACTCGATATTGTTGAAGGGTATACAATGATTGATACAGTCAAATATAAGGGAAATCAACACGAGATGACGAAAAGAAATTTGACAAGTAGTTTGAAAAAGCTACGACAATTGGTAAATTTGCGAACATTGGTGGTATCAAGGCACCAAGACGATGTGGGCGCCAGACCCAGCAAAGTAATGTCCCGTGACCATGATGACGACAATGAGACAAAGTATTTTCGACGTGACGAGTTTCTACCATTCTTAGACTCCATGATTCAGCACTTCAATATTCTGTTTTCTGAACGAAAAGGTCGATGTTAGGGCATTGGCTTTGATTCCAAGTAATATTTATCAAACATCAGATGATACTATCGAAGACATTTTTGGTTACAACGAGGTTATCTTGCCATTTCCTGACTATATCAGACAGGACTTTTGACCATGGAACGAGTTATGGCGGGACCAGACCGACAAACCGTCTACAATAATGTATACCGTAACAGACACGAGAGTGTGTAGCATGATTTTTTTTACAAAAATCGTTAAGGTTCTGAGCTTACTTTCATTTACCAGCGTAGCATCCAATTCCACAGAAAGGGCAAACTCGACGTTAGAGTATATCGACAACTTCTCGCGCAGTATATTGGAGAAGAACGCTTACATGTCATGGTACTTTTGTATGTCAATAAAACATTGAACTTTACTATTAAAAAATCATTGACAATTTTCTCCACGAAATACGAGGAAGATGCTTCTGGTGAACACTATTGTTTAGATGGCAGATTTGCACAATAGTCATCCCTAGAAAATCTCAATACACATGATAAATGTTTTTGTGAATTTATTTTTCATTGATTAGTGATTAAAGTAAAACATCAATTACAATATTATGGATATGGAAAATGTGGTATGAGTGCCAATGTATGACAACAAATTCGCAATGCATTCTTCAGATGCTAGTAGTGATCTCTATTTCAGTAGCTAACTTGGCTAGGGAGAATTTTTCCATGTCCATTTGTTCTGACATATCTCTCATCAAATATATGTACTTAGGTTTATATCCATCCAATCATTTTATAATAGACAATTAATGGGAGGGGGGATTATACGGCATCTAAAATGTCAAACCCTTTCACTTTAACTATAAAATTAATAAACCCCACGTAAGAAACCGTTAAATTAGTGCATTTTACAGTTATTTTTTGTTTTGTAGCAAAAAAAAAGGTCATAAACAAAATTTCTAACGCTCCGCTCGGCGAACTAATCTATGTTACGCCCCTTCTCATAAACCCTGGATCTGCTGCTGCTATGAATAGACTGACCAATAAATAAAAGAATAATGCATAGATATTAAAATGTGATATGATCTGTTATGATCTTTCTTTTTCAAAATGAACATTCTTTGATGGTTTATTGTTGTAATGATTCTTGTAGGACAATGTAGGTGTGCTAAAAACACATGTATGCATGTAACTATGTATTTTATTAGAAAAATCACTTTGAGTTAATCGGCAATAATTAATATATGTGAAACCAATATTCTTGGGTAGGAAAACAAAAATACACAACAAAAAACAATTTCAACATGACCAAAAAATATGAATGGAATGGCATCATCTCATAAATTCTATGTATAACTTTTGAACTAGTTTGAATCTCGGTCTATTTCTGTAATTTATTCTTACATACTTTTGATTTTTTAACTCTGTATGCGTACATTGCCTATGAAAATTTTTTTTTAAATTGTTTGTATGCACATTGAACAACAAATTTATGTGACGTATATAATTTTTCTAACGTCAGACACTCAAATCAATCCATGTGTTCTTAGACAGTAGATGTTATTGTGTCCTGTTAAATTGTTCCCTTTAAAAAGTTTTGGATTCTCATATATTCTATGTATAATTTTTGGACTAGTTTGAATCTCGGTCTATTTCTGTAATTTATTCTTACATACTTTTGATTTTTTAACCCTGTATGCGTACATTGCCTATGTAAATTTTAAAATTGTTTGTATGCACATTGAACGACTAATTTATGTGACGTATATAATTTTTCTGACGTCGGACACTCAAGTAGATCCATGTGTTCGTGGATAGGTTTTTGTGTCCTGTTAAATTGTTCCTTTTAAAAGTTTTGGATTCTCATAAATTCTATGTATAACTTTTGGACTAGTTCGATTTCTGTAATTTATTCTTACATACTTTTGATTTTTTAACCCTGTCTGCGCTCATTGCCTATGTAAAATTTAAAATTGTTTATAATCCAGGTACTTTGGATAACTATTGTATGCACATTGAACGACAAATTTATGTGACGTATATAATTTTTCTGACGTCAGACACTCAAATCAATCCATGTGTTCGTACATAGTAGATGTTGTTGTGTCCTGTTAAATTGTTATACGATGATGACTGATGTTCCCATATTTTGACTATTTTATTGATTGTGACTGTTTATTTAACGCATCATGTAAATGTAACGGAATTTGATGAGACTGTTATTAAAGTGAGAGGGTTAGCGCTATAGAACCAGGTTTAATCCACCATTTTTTACATTTGAAAATGCCTGTACCAAGTCAGGAATATGACAGTTCTTGTCCATTCGTTTTTGATGCGTTTTGTTTTTTGATTTTGCCATGTGATTATGGACTTTCCAAATTGATTTTCCTCTGAGTTCAGTATTTTTGTGATTTTACTTTTTATCATACAGAAGTGAATAAAAATGGTCTAACGGAATGGAAAACTGTTCGTTCATCTGATACCCATAATGTTGGACCCATATTTGCCCAACATAGTATTCATTCACAATATGATTGGCAGTACGTTTTAAATGTTAGATAAAAGTTGTTTGGCCAACATGTAACCAACTGTTGGATGTGTTGTTGGCCCGATGAGCAAATAATTTGTGGTCCAACAATAGCTGTCATCATTGGGCCAACAAAATAGTCCAAACTTGACCAACAAGCATTTAATAACTTGTATTTGATAACTTAACATTTTTTAGCATGCATCTTATCAATTGTAGGTTCATGTCAATATATATTGTGTTCAGTGTTTGCAAAACATTATTCCAAAAAAATAACATATAGTTTTTTATTATTTGAATACCTGTATCCAAGCTGTCGACAGGCCACCGTAGCATCAATATTGTTAAAGTCATAATAACAAACTTTTCCCCATTCGTTGTTGTGAAGTACTTCAAGTTCACTATGTGGACCTAGTATACGTAAATCACCTAGAAAAAGAAAGAAACACCTGTCTATTACACTTGTTTATTTATGAGTAAGAACAGACATAGTCTTTGAGTCGTAAGACTAGCGTCAGGGATGAATAAAATATCAACCTTAATGGGCATTGTACAATGCAAGTTTATCCAATTTAAAACATGGTATCGACCTGAATATATACAAAATATATTTGCCACTGAATTTAATCAATCAATCAATACATACATCTACAAAAAAAGCCAAAAGGTATCCTTTGATTTTCAAAATCTTTGGTAAGATAAATGACAATCCATATGCCAAATTCAATATGTTAGTTTGAATTTCTATATTCAAATAATCAAGTGGTAGTAAAACTCTTGCATAAGTAGGGCAATCTCTATTACAGGATCTATCTATTCTTTATTGTTAAATTGTTCTCGTCCTCAAAATGCATATAACATTCGTCACAGGACGTTAAGTAAACAAAAATAAGTCAATAGCGATCGATCAAGAATTAATGGGAAACCCTAGAGTTTAAGAAAATATTAACACCAGTACAATTTCCTGTAAATAGAACTGATAACAATTGTATTTTGAATAAACATGAATATTATATAATATGTAATAAAAATGCTCGATTGAATTTAGCAATTTGTCACTTTCAATGATCGAATGGTATTCCCAGTTATGTTTATAAATATGTATGTGTATAGCTTTGAAATTATAAGTCTAACGACTATTTTGTCATTAACTTTATTTCTACTACTCCTTTTTTATTTACCTTGGCATTTTGGTCATACTTTTTGATAGAGAGTTAACTGACGGCATAGATCTTTTCACATATTCACATCTTTCTTTGATTTGTAAGGCTTCTACTTTTATTTCAACAACAAATAAACAAAACGGATGATACTCGTCATTGAATTTTAATAAATGCGCACGATTAGGGAGTCGAATTGTCATTTCTGTCATAGTCAGATATATTAAATTTTTGTATGGACAGTTTCTTTCAACCGAAATACTATTAGTGTTTCCATTATGAAAAGGATGATAGCTCCTATGAGAAGTTGACGGTTTCGACCATGATACAATATTTTTAGATATAATTTTGCTACTATTTTTGCTTTACAGTTTCCCTGTTTGAACAAGAGACTCCGCTAAACTACACTCAGAATGGATTTTTTCATTAAATGACAATAATTCCTATAAGCAGTCGACTAATGATTTCAGTAATAGTATTCATAATTTGTATAAATAAGATAATTATGTACCTATCAGTATAACATGGTCCATTTTGTGTTTATATTTTTGTAATGTAACTTGGTCTGCTTATTGAGCTTTTCCTTCAACTCTTAACAGAAAAACTACTTTTGTGAGATCTGGGTTTAGGCATGTTCAGGCAGACTAGCCATGAACAATGCCTATGATGGTTTGAGTTATTGCTGTAGTTGTATAGACAGGCCGGGTTCGATTGGCATCTACTAAGGAGAGGTTTGCATTTTGGCGAGTCAGCTCTCATACAAGCTGGTATAGCAATACGCGCTGATAATATGACAACGTAACTTTCTTACTTAATTATATTCCTGGTACCTTTGATAACTATTTATTAGTTATCATAGCTAAATATTGAAAACATTCGAGCTAATTGTTCAGTTGTTTAAGAACAGAAGCTTATATTATGTCCCAAATTATATATAATGAAGGTTGATCTGCTTATGATGTTAATTTGATTATTATCTGATTAAAGATTTGTTCTTTTAATAGTTAGTTATTCGTTTGTATTTATCTTGTGCTGATAAATATAGTGTACCAAACTATAATTTGTATTAATACAAAGTCTCAAGAGTGTTATATCCCATGAAAAAATATTTTAAAGGTAAATAACAACTTGGCATGAACACCATCAACTTCGACAAACCTAATACTCAAACAAAAGGTTATAAGGTCGTACCGTATATAATCATTAAAATTATTATATATACATGTAATTAAACACAACATCCAAAGCAAATAAATGTTGTTGAATGAAAAGACAGGGAAAATAGGATTACAGGTTGATGAATGTGAGTATTGTTTACCCCCTTTCCATAATTACCCTATGAGTTGCTAATTTGACTAAGTGTAAGCAAGGATGTAATTGTATAGTATGCAAATCATTGGTGCAAGTTATGAAACTAATTACTGAATTATTAAACCCAATTGGATAATGACCTTTGATAATGACTTTACTAATTAAATGCAACTATGGACTAGGTTATGTTGATTTTGTTTGAAAAATGTTACATATAAGATATTAAGAAGGCATTTTGGTTCAATTACATAGGATATTCAATATGTAATTTTATAAGTACAAATTATTAATAGAACTATCTTATGTTTGAATAACTGCTTAAATGTATATTATTTAATAAAGTTAGGTTCAATTCTGTTACGCAATTATATCCTAGTTTTATGCGCAATACCCATTTTTAGCTCACCTGGCCCGAAGGGCCAAGTGAGCTTTTCCCATCACTTTGCGTCCGGCGTCCGTCGTCCGTCGTCTGTCGTCCGTCGTCCGTCGTCCGTCGTCGTTAACTTTTACAAAAATCTTCTCCTCTGAAACTACTGGGCCAAATTGAACCAAACTTGGCCACAATCATCATTGGGGTATCTAGTTTAAAAAATGTGTGGCGTGACCCGGTCATCCAACCAAGATGGCCGCCACGGCAAAAAATAGAACATAGGGGTAAAATGCAGTTTTTGGCTTATAACTCAAAAACCAAAGCATTTAGAGGAAATCTGACATGGAGGTAAAATTGTTTATCAGGTCAAGATCTATCTGCCCTGAAATTTTCAGATGAATCGGTCAACCCGTTGTTGGGTTGCTGCCCCTGAATTGGTAATTTTGTGGAAATTTTGCAGTTTTTGGTTATTATCTTGAATATTATTATAGATAGAGATAAACTGTAAACAGCAATAATGTTTAGTAAAGTAGGATTTACAAATAAGTCAACATGACCGAAATGGTCAGTTGACCCGTTTAGGAGTTATTGCCCTTTATAGTCAATTTTTAACCATTTTTCGTAAATCTTAGTTATCTTTTACAAAAATCTTCTCCTCTGAAACTACTGGGCCAAATTAATCCAGACTTGGCAATCATCATCTTTGGGGTATCTTGTTTTAAAAATGTGTCCGATGACCCGACTTTCAAATCAAGATGGCCGCCACAGCTAAAAATAGAACATAGGGGTAAAATGCAGTTTTTGGCTTATAACTCAAAAACCAAAGCATTTAGAGCAAATCCAACACGGGGTAAAATTATTAATCAGATCAAGATCTATCTGCCCTATAATTTTCAGATGAATCTGACAACCCATTGTTGGGTTGCTGCCCCTGAATCGGTAATTTTAAGGAAATTTTGCTGTTTTTGGTTATTATCTTAAATTTTATTATAGATAGAGATAAACTGTAAACAGCAATTATGTTCAGCAAAGTAAGATTTACAAATAAGTCAACATGACCGAAATTGTCAATTGACCCCCTAAGGAGTTATTATCCTTTATAGTCAATTTTTAACAATTTTCATAAAATTTGTAAATTTTTATTAACATTTTCCACTGAAACTACTGGGCCAAGTTCATTATAGATAGAGATAAATGTAAGCAGCAAGACTAGTAAAGTAAGATTTACAAACACATCACCATCACCAAAACACAATTTTGTCATGAATCCATCTGCTTCCTTTGTTTAATATTCACATAGACCAAGGTGAGCGACACAGGCTCTTTAGAGCCTCTAGTTCTTAAAACCAGTATTTGATATCATTTTAGAATGACCTCTACCCCCTTTTTTCACAAATTCAATGCATGATTGTATGTTTTTCCTTAAATCTTATAAGTTTGCTTATATTGATTTAAATAACTGTTTGTTTACAGAAGGGAAGTTTTTTTTTTTAAATTTTGATGTGTAATTTGTAAGAGATAAATTGGATGTGTTCACATATAACATTGGTATATGTGCAGTTCCTACAAGTATGCTGCAAGTTTTATCAGACAATTGCGGCAAATCCAATTTGCATAATTATGTTGGCATTATAACTAATTTGATATGAGCGTCACTGATGAGTCTTATGTAGACGAAACGCGCGTCTGGCGTACTAAATTATAATCCTGGTACTTTTGATAACTATTGCTGCAAGTTTGTCGCAACCTTCATCATGTTCATTTGCATGGTAAAATGGTTGCGGCAAGTTTTCTGCAAATGTTTTTCAAAAGGTTTATTTTTTGGTAAGGGAAATCCTTATAACTGAACGAAATAAATCACTTCAGTGGAAATTGTTTAAACGTTAATTAAGCTCAAATCAAAAATTGTCTGCTAGCTTCTATAAGTGTAAGATAACTCTGGTTAATTTCCCCAACATTTTATCATAATGTTGGAATATTATAATTTGTTTTTCATATATAGTAGTTTGAAGTTTATGAAAAAAAGTGGTGGTAATCGTGTTCGTTTTTGTGTTAGTGCTTAATTGTATATTGTGTGTGTTTGTATCACAGAATAAATGTACTTGTCTTTACAGAATCAAGTAATGCAATTATTAAGGCAATGCGTCGGCTTCATTTGAAATTCTGACATAATTACATTTATATATACCATATTAAAACAATAAATCCTTTAAAAAGTAGCGTTCAATGCTGTTGTATGTAGGTTAGATGGTGCGGACAAGAATTTGAAATAGTGTATTCTTGACAGCCGACCGACTATAGGTGTCAAATTAAACGTGTGTTTTATATACCTGAATAATTTAACACTCACATTATACATAGACAGAATACTTTTTATATGATATGTTACCATAATTCAAAGTTTAAAGGAAACGCACTATTTGCTCATAATAAGTTGCCTTTTTAAACCACTTTAACCTGATAAAGCGTGAGGTATTTAACAACTTTGACATCCCAAGAGGGTCTTGCACGGTCGGGGAATCTTGTAACTGGAAACTTGAAATGTGATTATATAACTAAATAATATTTAGAAAAAGTAAGAAAGGTTTTATATATTTATTATATAAATAAATGATAAATGTCTTTCATAATCCAATAATAATTCAAAACCAATTGTTCAGTGAACAATTAAAGGTCTTGAAAGTAGGAAAATTCGGTTTCAAAATGTAATTTCCAGTGTCAAATGACAGCTCAGTGGACGCTGATTCCCAACATATATGGTTTCTATACAATATTGTTTTTAAAAGGGGAGATAATTTGGTACTTCCGGTTCAAAAAATGTTACTTCTGGTATTATTTTAATGTTTACTCGACACTGATTCCAAAGATATAACGTTTTATATACTTTAATATTAATAAAGTACAAAAAAAATCCCTACTTCCGGTTTACACAAGTCTCTTCCGGTTGGATTTTTCAATGTTAAATGGCTTGAAATCGAATGCAAAAAGACCCATGGCTTTATCATGTATACATATGAGGTAAGCGTAAAGGTCAAAATCTAGAACGTCAAATTAACCTATCACCTTGAGCTTAATTTCAAGGTATTCAATAAAGGACCTCAAATCAAAAGTCCCTATGCTTTAATTATATTTGGTTAATGATTTTTATATCCATACACATATTTTGAAATACAATGGCGTAGAAAACTCTATTTTAATGTAAGCGTCCCTTGAAATATATGCTTTGGATTTCAAATATTTTGGCCACGAGCATCACTGAAGAGACATGTATTGTCGAAATGCACATCTGGTGCAACAAAATTGGTACCGTTGATTTTATTGAAACCATTTTCCTGTTTACAAAACTGTTTACGAAAAACTAAGGATTTTCTTATCCCAGGCATAGATTACTTTAGCCGTATTTGGCACCACTTTTTGGAATTTTTGATCCTCAATGCTCTTCAACTTTGTTCTTGTTTGGCTTTATAAATGAGCGTCACTGATGAGTCTGATGTAGACGAAACGCGCGTCTGGCGTATTAAATTATAATCCTGGTACATTTGATAACTATTTGTATGTGTTACGACATGTCGCAACTAAAAATTAATTAGAAATATGTTGTCAATATCTTATAACGTGTTTGAAAAGAGGTGAACATAAGTTAAAACCCAAATTTAGAAATGACCTTGACCTTTAACCTCTATCCTGTTTTCTTTTTTTTAACAAGGACCTCAAATCAGAAGACCCTAGGGCTCTATCACTTATGGTTTGCCAATTACAATTACATTTTACTTATTTAAAATATATAAAAGGGGAAATAACTCACATATGGAGTCTCTTGACCGCTTCGGTCCAAAAAAATTTTAAGATCCTAAGGATATAACGAGCAAATTGGTGACATACATTTGTCATAATCTTTTACGGTGGCGAAGGAAATGCGTACACAAGAAAAATAGTGTTGGGGAGATAACTCTTACAATAAAAAGTGTTCGACTTAATAGGGTCAGTTTCAAAAGCGCAATAACTGTTCGATATCATATGATTAAAATCTAAGCAACATCTTGCGAAACCACAGAGCACCGCTGTGGTGGAAGAAGAAAAATTAATAATCAGAAGAAGAAAACCAGTAGGTTTTTCAACAGAAAAGTGGAAAGACCTAATAATAAATCAAATAACCATACGTGGAGATAAAGTTATGAAGCTGTTCAAAGACAATTAACGCATTGATTCAATAGACTTTTGTAAATTGAAACATAGTACAAAGGGAAGTCACTCTTGCAAACAAATGGCACATCAAAATAATGAATTAACACAACATGTGTGCTGCACCTTCAATGAAGATTCTAAGTTACCAATATCACCGTCAGTTGTTAATCTAAATGATAGTTACAGCTAACGAAACAGTTAAATGAAATGTTTGAAATGTTTTTAAACCTTCTCAGAAAATGTTCGAACTTCTAATACATCATGTTTAACATGTTTATAGATTGATATGCTATAGTCGTTAAAGATTATTTGCATTTAATAGTAAACGACACAATACAGATCATTTGCTTGAATCTTCTTACCCAAATAAAGAATTAATTAAAGCCTGACCTATTTTGTTATTGTTAACTATTTCTAACCGTGTCTTTTTTTTAATATTATCAAACTTTTTGTTAAGATTCGACTAAAAACCCATATTCCTAAATATCGTCAGGTAAATACCCTAGGTAATGTAGAACAAATTGACACTGATTGCTGTTAATTAAAAAAATCACTTAATAAAAATTGATGTTGGTTAAAGGCAATACAAATCATATTCACATGGAATACAGAGTAAAGGAGGAGAGTAAACAAATGCTGCTAAAATATAGAAATATGCACTATATCTGTCATACATGCTATTCCTGACTAAGTATATGCAATGTCAATCTTCTCCATCTAAACCTTGACAACTACAAGTCAAATTCAATCAAAACCTACATGGCATTCCAAACTTTATGATGGGTTTTATTATAGAGGGCACATATTACCTTAAAAAATATAACTTAGACTTTGAACATTATATATCGTGGTTCCATTTGGTAATATCTCCCTGTTCAGTTGCTCCGTTATTTTTGTATCAAGACTTTGAGGCGAAGACATAACCAGTGAATTCACATAGTCTGAGGAGATGTTATGTGTAACGTCACCATGTGTGTGAGGAGACATTATCAAGCTTACTCTTGTAAAGCGTTAAATTATTCACTTGTGAGAAAAAGATATAGAACGATAAACAGATTATCGATTTTTTTGGGGTTAAGTTAGAGTGAAATATTAATAAAAAGAGAACCACTTGATTTTATTGATGATCGCAACTAGCAGTTATCAACCATATGGTCATAATTATAAATTAATTGTTTACAAAAAAAAATCTTGAAATATAGGACTCCGAGATATTTTTAATTCAAAACGGTACGAATAAAGATTCAGTTGGTTGCTAATATCTCCCTGTTCAGTTGCTCCGTTATTTTTGTATCAAGATATGGAGGCGAAGACATAACTTACTAGTGACTTCACATAGTCTGAGGAGATGTTATGTGTAACCATATGTGTGAGAAAACATTATCAAGCTTGCTCTTGTAAAGCTTTAAATTGTTCAATTGTGAGAAAAATACATAGAACGATAAACAGATTATCGATTATTGTTGGCGTTAAGTTGGAGTGAAATATTAATGAAAAGAGAACCAAATAATCTTTCATATACATCGGAAGCTCTGAAATTGGTACGAAAAGGATCAAAGTTTTTACGACTTGATTTTATTGATGTTCGAAACAATCTGTTATCATCAATATGGTCATAATTATAAATTAAATGTTTAAAAACTTAATTTTGTTTGAATACTTAGGATTTTTAACCTCGGGAGTCGATAATCTAAGTTGTATTTGGCAAAGTTTTTAGGTATTTATGGTCACCAATGTTCCGCAAATTTGTTCTTTAATTGGCTTTTTTTAGAAAGCTCGTTTTGATTCAATCGTCACTTATAAGTCTTTTGTAGATGAAACGCGCATCTGGCGTAAATATTAAATATTATAATTTGCAGCCCATATGTGCAGTTATCTTCTATATTTTTGGTTCAGTAGTTATGCTGACAAAAATGTAAGCATTGGGGGAGTTTTCTAAGACTTTATATTTGAATGAATAGAACAATATAGACTAAAATAAAGACATTGACTCTAAAAAAGATTACTTACAATGTTTATATATAAAAGCGTGAGGAGTTATAACTTTAAAGTGCTTTTTTTTATTGCATTATATTTTGGAACCAAGTTTAGTTCTTTATTCTATAATCATTGATCAAGGGATAAAAAAAGTCTATACTATTTTATCATGTTTTAAAATGGCAATTAAAGAATTATAGTTATATTAAATTAATATTGGCATTTGCAAACTTTGCTGTGTTGCGTGTCTGCATTCAACGAATAATGCCTGCTAAATTTCGAATAGTTAATAATAGTAAAATTGCTTTGATTTTTAAACAAAATAAATTAAAAAGCCATTACTAACCCTCATTGCCGTTGAAACATTCTATTCCTACGTCGAGGTTGTGAGAACAGTAATAATGTGAGTTACCCCAACCACGATGTGAACAATCAGTCAATGTGCGTTCATTCCCGTTGCAATTCATATGAAAAAGCCAGATTTTGCCAGTTCCAGCATTCTCTCTGTTATCCAAGGACTTCCCATAACTGTAAAAATGCAAACGTCATAAAGTATATTTGAATCGAAAATAATGTTTTGAATTCATCAGGACTTGAATTATAATTCTAATAAACAAAGCCTTATACATTTACTATCCAAAAACAAATTTCCGCTGAAAATTTCCAATGTCACGAACTTTTCAACATTGTTTGTTCTAAGGAAGTTTTTTTCATAATACACTTAATATCATTTCTTCAAACGTTCTATTGAAAAATGCTTCGGCATGTATATATTATGTTACAATTTTAACAACACTCCTCATTTATTTTGGTCATTGTTTATAATGACCCACATGTAAAAAAAACACTCTAAAATTGTCATATTGATAGCTTTTTAACAAATCATGCTCGGCTATTGTGGTCGGTAAAGTATAATTACTATATAAGGAGAATGAATGTGTGAAACGGACACGTTTTGCCTTATGAATTGCAAATATCAAACAGCATTGTGATTTTCTCTTATTAGAGGTTTCTTACAAATTGACGAAAGGTACCTATGCTTGACGAATCATACGTAAGACTCGTTTTAGGGGTCCTTTATTTTTACATATTTGAATAATAGTCGTGGAAATTCGGACAATTATCCTACATGCAACGACACTTATTAAATTTGAGTTTTCTTGAAATATCTTTAGAATTTTGGGATGTACGATAGGTTAAAATATGAAACCACCAGATCGGAGGATATAACACTACAAAATATCCTAAATACATCTAGTAGCAAGACGAATAAAATGTCCCTAAAAGACTTAAAACCGACCCCTTCACTACTCTTTAATATTCCAATGTTGCACTGTTTACCCTCAGAAAATGTCAAAGCAAATGCATTGTCTTCTTCCCTTACAGAAAAATAAGAAAAAGTTAAAACACAAATACTTCCTTGATTCAAAATTTGCAATACTTTGCCATACGCTGGTGCTCGTTTAATAACTTTTGAATCATCGCCTCTCCTCTTGTAATATTCATTGCCCCCGAAATGTGTCTACATGATACACCACAGCAATGGAACGAATATTTTAGCGTATAATTGCGTTTTCTCTATAGTCCTGAACATTCATGAAATATTCATATGCAACTATTACAGTCATAATAACGTTCGATAACTCTGCATGTGACTGGTTCAATTAGGATTTTTTACTGGTTACCTGGTGAATTATTAAAAGAAAATTGAAAAATATATTTAGTTCACCTAGGTTTATATCCATTCGATGTCTTCTTTTATGAAAATAAAATAATATTGCAAAGAATGTCATTGATAATCGGACAACACTAACCGGCATAGGTATTGTCAAAACATGTATCTACATGGGTATTGTCAAAACTTAAATCGTGATTAGGTGCCATATTTCTTTTCTTTGATCACGTTGATGTTATGACTTAATTAATATCTCTTTAATCTAGCTATTTGTCCAAGGCTATTCTTATAGTTACAATAACGTGTCATATTTAATTGCAATATAAACAGTGAAAATAAATTGAATTATGTGCATTAACAGAATAAGTGTCGAACATCCTCTACGTTTGAAAATTATTTGTTCGCCATTTTTCAAAATTTTATAAAAATAACAACAGCATGTTTAAGCTTGATAAAAAGGAACCAATGTTCGATTACATGCTGCTTTAAGGTAAGACAATGACTGAAAATGCGAGCATCCAACAGTTATTTAATTTTCATTGTAAAAATCATACAAATTATATTTTTACCATGTCGCCCTACGCTGTCAATCTGGTCGCCATCTTGAAAAATAATAGCAGATTTTCTGAAAATAGCTTATTTTCAATTCAATTTGGAAGGGACATTAAAGAAAATTAAACTGTTCAATATACGATATTTCAAATATTTATGAATATAATAATAAGCACAAAGACCCACAATTATTCCATCTGTTTTGTTTAAATCGCAATTTAAGGTTAAAGACGACAGAAAATCCAATATTTATCGTAATTGTATAATTTAAGTGTGAACTATCGAGACAACAAGACAAGTTTTCAAAAGCATTTGGAAGGGAGAAGATCAAAATTTAAACTATTCCAAAAGGAATATTTATATTTCTAAATATATGAGGAATTACTATATAGACCCAAACTTTTAGTATCATGAACTTAAAGTAATGTATTTCATCGATTACAGAAAGCCCCTATGCATTTCTATACATTTTACTTGGGCTTGATACGGGTGATGTGTGACGTCACCAAAGTCACGTGATGACTGCTATAGTTGGATATGTAGCCACTGGACGATAAGTGACAACTTCGCGTCTATCTTTCAAACATGTGTACTGTTAAATAGTCATTATACAATCAACAATGTATATGGTGCAACATTGTAGATTTATTTTCTTTATATACAAAATCTATTTTTCTAGATTTATTCAACATTACTTTTTAGACATTGTAGCATCTTTTTTTTCTATCAAATCTCGATATTCCACTTTGACAATTTGCTGAAAGTGTACAATGAAATATAAAAATAAATGTGAATCTCGTCGTTAAATTTAGACTAACCTTCTTCAATAATGCCATTAAAAAGTTAATAGTGAAACTCGTGCCGAAATATTCCCGCGGGAATGTGTTTACTCGTGGTTTACGTAAGTAACGTATCGGACGTAAGTGTATTTGATACTATTTTTCTTTGTTTGAATGTATTGAAATCGTGTAATAATTGCGATATTATCATTTTTGAAAAAAAAACTTGATTTAAAAAAGAATGCTCTTTTACTTGATAAAACAAAGGATAAAAACAAACTCTTTTAACTGTTATTCTGGAAATAAAATACGTGCTCCCTTTACGTTCGTTCGTACCTTTCGTCAATTTGTAAGAAAGCTCTAATATACGTTCACCGGATATTTGTATAACAGATATCAGTATTTAATTAGTTTAATTTTATTTAGCCGTACACATTTGCCTTAAGACTTAAAACTTATTACGTTTAATAAAAACCGGAGAAAAATAACAAATAGCCACAGTCTGTCATAAACATGTTTTGCTATTGTATGTCATTAACAGATATGCTGTTATGTTAATGTCATCTGAATCTCATTCATAACAATTTATGTTAACACTAGTTTGAAAAAGCGAAGGGTAGACTCAAACGTTTGTCGGGAAAGGTAATGATATGGCCGAAGATTATGAGGATACTTATACAGCAATACCATATCTGGTAGAAGAAGCATAAATGGAACACCCTATCAAGAAAATGGCTATATTCAGCCAGGGGTATATGATCAAATGAGATAACACCCTTCAGGGTTTTTGTAAATGTTCCAACAAGATATCGCAGATCAACAGAGCTCGAGAATACGTTTATTATACTACACATATAGATGCTTATACATTGTAGAGCGAGGACACTTTGTATAAATGTACATTAACCGCGAGAACTCTCAGATCTGTACGTAATGTTCTTTTGTTGTTGGGATATACAAGTACCCGACAACGTCTACTGTGTGTAGTATTTCTATTTGTATCCATCTGATGAGTTAAGCCTTTTCAACTGATTTGTATAGTTCGTTCTTATGTCGTAATGTTACACCACTGTCCCAGGTTAGGGGAGTGTTTTGATCCCGATAACATGTTAAACCCCGCCACTTTCTATATGAAGTGCCTGTCTCAAGTCAGAAGCCAGTTATTTAGTAGTTGTCGTTTGTTGATGTGTTACATAGTTGTTTTCGTTCATTTTTGTACATAGATTAGGCCGGTGGGTTTCTCGTTTGAATTGTTTTACATTTATCATTTCGTGGCCTTTTATAGCTGACTATGAGGTATAGGCTTTACTCATTGTTGAAGGCTGTAAGGTGACCTATAGTTATTAATTTCTATGTCATTTGGTGTCTTGTGGAGAGTTGTATCAATGGCAATTATACCACATCTCCTTTTTTTTATATATGTTGAACTAATATAAGCAGAATTTACAGAGCAGACTTTCCCATCCTCACCAGCGGCAAAGGCTGAAAGTAACAGCCTGTAACATATAGAGGGCTAACCGTCAGGTTGTATATAATTTTTGTACATATACAGTAACGTATTCCGCGATTAACCAACTGAATCTTTATTCGTGCCGTTTTGAATTAAAAATATCTCGGAGTCCTTTGCTTGGTTATTAAATATACTTATAACAGCCTTATAACTTGAACGCCATAAGAAGCAACTGTAACAGAAGATAAGAGAGGACTGCAGTAGGAACATGGAGGAAAGTATTACGAAACCGGCACACGTAGAGCTATGAATGTTCATATGTTTTAAAAATATTTCAATATTAATACCAATTAAAACAATATTCAAAGATCTAATTACAGTGTTGAATTGGTAACTTTTAGAATAAGTTTATTTGAAGAATCTATCAGCTTACCCGGATCGTTTCTACATTTCCGACCTCGGGAATAATGTCGACTTTAAAATGATGATTTGCTATCCCGTTTCAAGTAAGTATGGTACAAACAAACTCCAAAACCCAATAATGACATTCAGGGAAGGATTTAGTAAGGTTTAAAAAATATGTGGTAACGAAATACCTGACTGAATACTTCCCAGCAACATTTGGATTTCGATCATTGACTTAGGCATAGCAAAAGCTGTTATGATACATAAACACCGTAAGATAGTGCCAAAGGAATATCATAGGCCAAAAAAAGAAAAGTTAACAATAGACAACTAACAATTATTCCTTTGTGTAGATGTTCTCGTGTAAAGTAAAATAGCTAAATCTAGGAAAGGACAGCTATTACTGTTTATATTTGATTTATTTTAAATTAAGTTCCTTTTGGTCAATTTCGTAAGTATATTTAAGGAAATTAGCAGCTTCAATCATCCCATCACACCTCCAGTAAGTATATCTAGCATATTTACCTTTCTCATTAGAAAAAAGTCTTTAAGTGAGTTGCAGCAATTCCCTGCATTCCGATTAACCAAACGGCTAATTCATTAACAGTGTGTGGAAGTTAAGTGTAAAGAGTTGAAAAGTCAAAATGTTCAACAAAATCAAAAGGACCATCAAAAGCACGTAATTTATCTGAAACATTCAAAGATTTTTTTACAAAAAATATAATTTTAATTGAACATGTTCCTATAGTCTATTACAAAAGTTTATGACAAATTATTTGTAGTAACAAATGAACTAGTTTGAATCACGGAAGAATTATTTGTACAACACTTACCAGAGACCGAGATGAAAGAAATTGTACTGTTTTTGTGAGTTTAGGTAACCAATACATAGTAGTGATTTTCACATCTTCAAAAGAGGCCTTACAATGTGCTTAGGTTATGATATGTTTGTTTACTATATGACTCTCGGTGGAGCGCACATACTTGAATGTAGAAAAAATACAAATTTGTTTTTACGACCGTCCGTGTAATAATTAAGTCTTACCACCATTAAAAAGGTTTTTTAAAGTAAAGGATAAAAACTATTTAAAAGCAGAAGGAAAACATTGTTGTTGCGAACATATATTTTAGCGAGCGTAAACAGGTAACAGAAAAGGCGCTTGGTTTTGTTCTATCACCACGCAAAGATTGGACACGGTAAATGATTTAGCTTACAAATCATATTGAGATGACCCTTAAAGCTTATCTGTATGATTTTAAGTCTTATTCGTACTCGGACTACGAATCCGACCTTTGTTATAGAAGTCCGTTAAACACATACATCAGCACAACACACATGTCCACCATATAATCACTCATATTCTTTAACTACTAGCAAGTACCATAAGCTCCATTACTGTGCTTATCCAGTAACCTCTGTGGTATCACAATAGCAATGGCTAAAATAGTTTACCAAATTGCATAGAATTCTTCTCCCTCCAACTGATCAGCTGGTAAAATATTTTAGCAATTTGCTCAAGTGAAAGGTCGATAGCATGAAGAGAGTGCTGTGAAATAAAAAGGTATACTTATCATCCAGCTCCTGATTGTTGATGTCTCTGACAAACAAATTAATAGATTACAATGTAGTATACTATGAGTCACTGATTTAGATATTTATTTATAGAATATTTTTATAATAGAAGTTTTCATGTCAAAGTTAGACCTTCTTGATCAGTGGCTCATTTTATAGTAAGTCATTGTTTTGTTCTATAGTTATGACAAAGACATCAACAATCAGGAGCTCGATGGTAAGTATAACTTTTTTATTGCACAGCACTCACTTCATACTATAACCTTTCACTTAAGAAATGTAATGAAATATTTTACCAGTTGATCAGTTTTTGAAGAAGAATTCAAACTGTAATTTTGTAAGCTGTTTTAGTTATTGTTATTGGGATACAACAAAGGTTACTTGATAAGCACGGGAACTCAATCTACTAATTCCGATGTTGACATTCTGCAATGGCAGTTATTTTTGGATTTGTAGGAAGTAACCGTATCTACAAACTCGTCACTGATTATCGTTAAGATATTGATTTACTTAAACTCATTGAAACATATGAAGATTTCCAAATCGTAAATGGCTTTGCGCTTACAAATTAAAATTACGAATTCTATGAATTTTTAATGAACTGAATCTGTTCACGAAATAGATGATCAATCCCATCATTTTGGTCATGTGTCTTTCCATTAAGAAAGCAATTGGCAGTTCATTCAGATTTCCCTTAATCCCTGTCTCCTTGGATATGAGTATTGGTATTAAGATAACCGTCAAGGTTGTAAACATTAATTACTTAGTGTCAGACCAAACATTGAAATTAATTTTAATAGCGAAAGAGATACGCATATTGATACAATGCCTCACCTGGTACCTTTGATAACTATTTACACCACTGGGTCGATGCCACTGCTGGTGGACGTTTCGTCCCCGATGGTATCACCAGCCCAGTAGTCAGCACTTCGGTGTTGTCATGAATATCAATTGTATGGTCATTTCTATAAATTTTCTGTTTACAAAACTTTTATTTTTTTCGAAAAACTAAGGATTTTCTTACGCCCAGGAGTAGATTACCTTAGCCGTATTTGGCACAACTTTTAGGAATGTTTGGTTCCTAAATGCTCTTCAACTTTGTATTTGTTTGGCATTTTAACTGTTTTGATCTGAGCGTCACTGATGAGTCTTATGTAGACGAAACGCGCGTCTGGCGTATTAAATTATAATCCTGGTACCTTTGATAACTACTTGGCCCTATCATGCTTCAATATTCTCTGCCAGATAATCCTACTTGCTTACATGTTGCAGTGTTAACTGCAGCACAATGAAATTTAACTAAACTGACTTCTACTTACGTGTATCCAAGTTGCCGACAAGCAACAATGGCATCTCTGTCGTCAAATGCATAATTACAAACTGTTCCCCATGTTCCGTTGTAAAATATTTCAAGTCTGCTAGAGTTAAGACGTACATCACCTATGAATATATATATAAAACGTATCAAAATATGTATCAAGGTATAACATACAAATAATCAATAACTAAAATCTTGTATAAAAAGACATAACCCCGACGCAATTTTGCGCCTGTCCCAAGTCAGGAGCCTCTGGCCTTTGTTAGTCTTGTATGATTTTAAATTTTAGTTTCTTGTGTATAATTCGGAGTTTAGTATGACGTCCATTATCACTGTACTATTATGCATATTTTAGGGGCCAGCTGAAGGACACCTACGGGTGCGGGAATTCTCGCTACATTTAAGACCCATTGGTTGCCTTCGGCTGTTGTTTACTCTATGGTCGGGTGGTTGTCGCTTTGACATATTCACCATGCATTTTCTTTCTCAATTTTATCTCATAATGAAGCAGATTACAATTAAACACCTTAAGAATTATGAAAGAGATTGCTGTAAACTACATTTTCAATATATAAACAGAACTTGCACGTTAAATAACATATAATGAAGTATTCAATACACACTATTACGTCCAAATATAAATATATGACAATGTATAATTCTGGCTGCTGGTGTACATTTTGTATGATATATTAACAAAAGCACCTTGCAATGAATTAATAAACCTTCGGTTTTAAAATTTGATCTGTTCCATTTATAGAAACTTGACTTAATAATTTAAGCTTTTAAATGCAGTCAAAGGCATATTATCTGTGTCAGACGGGCAATATTTATATAAATTATGGTGATACGCAGATATACTGTCTTATCTGTGATTTGATTTTTGACTTCCGAATAGCAGTAAACTACTGATGCTCTTATTTAACCTTCATAACAGACTGAGAGGAATTTGTATGTAACTGATGTTAAACAGATGAACTGGACTGGGATAAACCCTACATATATCGAATGTTGTTACAACTCAACTTGTAGATGCATTTAATATCATGAATCGAATACTAATTACATATTGGGTTAATGTTGTAAATGTTATCTGTTATGAATCGAAGAATCCTCGGTCGCTCACCTGATACTTTTATTTACAATTGATGCATGAAATAATGCAACCGTTAAATTTTTGCTTTAGTTTCAGAGAATATAAATCAACAACAACATTTTTACCTTATTGATTTTATGATCATTATGGATACATCGTATCCTGATGAATATATGTAACTATTGTTAAATTTGCTTTAAATGGTTCGGTGTCAGAGATACAAGTCAAAATCTGCATTTTACCCTATTTATTCTATTTTTAGCAAGGTCGGCCACGTTGGTGCAGGCCGTTATAGGACACGTTGTTTAATCCATATACCCTAATCATGATTATGACCAAGTTTGGTTATATATGTCCCAGTGGTTAAATAATAGAAGATTTTTATAAGTTTTCAAAAGCTAATAAATATTTGTTAAAACTTTTCAAGGACAATAACTCCTTAAGGTGTCAATTGAACATTTTTGTCTTGTTGACTTATTTGTAGATCTTACTTTGCTGAACATTATTGTTGTTAACAGTATATCTATAATAATATTGAGGATAATAAACAGAAACTGCAAAATTTACTTAAAATTACCAAATCCAGGTGCAACAACCCAACAACGGATTGTCCGCTTTTTCTGAATATTTCAGGGCAGATAGATCATGACCTGATAAATAATTTTACCCTATGTCAGATTTTTTTCTCTGAATGCTTTAGTATCAGAGATATTAGCCAAACTCTACATTTTACCCATTATTTTTTTAACTTTATACCCTAGCGATGATTGTATCTAAGTTTGTCTAGATTTTGCCAGTTAGTTTCAGAGAAGAAGATTTTTGTAAAAGTTAACGGACGACGACGAACGCAAAATGAGGAGAAGAGTTCACTTAGCCCTTTTGACTAGGTGAGCTTTAAAAGGGCACTGTTTAATACTCATTAGGTAAAGCGTAATTAACAATGTCTAGGCTCTAGCACATGCCGGTGCACATTGCAACATACCTCAAATACTAACATAAATTTTTACACCAACTACACGTTTGTATATGTCTGTTAGAGATAATATTACAACTATTATGAAGCCACTCGTTGTTTTCGTTCAAAATTGTTCATTGATGAATCTTATACTAAGAAGAAGTACTTATTAATATGCAATTTATTCAAATGTGTAATCAAACATTCTATGAATTTAAAGATTTATATTGTATTAAGTTATCATTCTAACCAAAATTGCCCAAAGTGGCATGATGTTCTAGGACTATTGATGATTTATAATCACGTAAACAAATTATTACAAAACTATACACTCTCATAAAACAATCAATTTCCTTCCGAACAATACTGTAAGTTTATGAAATGAATTATTTGAAATAAAAGATGAACAAAATCAACCATTTAGATGATTCTGTTAGCAGAAGAAGAAGCAGAACATTTGCTAGTTAAGGAACACATAATGTGTCATTAGCAAATCGACATTACCATTTCTGGCTTATTATCTACAAACATTGTAAAACCTTCTTTGAAGAATTGTTTCTTATAATTGTTGTTATGATGCAATATAAGTGCAATGTATATCCATACAAGAAGTTGCAATTCAATAGGTGTGCACCTAATACAGAATATGACATATCAACGCGAATATGAGCTGGTGCATTCCTATTGCATTTTACTGTCACAAACAATTGTTGGCATATACTTTGAGTTTTGAAACTTTTATGCAACGCATTGACTGTATACGTAGAGGGTATTGTGTTTTCTGGTCAGTGTGTCCGTTCGTTTTATCAATGAAACGTCCTTCTTTTATGCTACAGTAGTTTATCAAACAGGTGGTGTTTTTTTTTTACATCAACATGAAACGTAGTATTCAAAATCATTATACCATCCACATACATTCCATTTTGAGGTATCCACCGTGTACATTTCTAAGTAACAACATTCCAGCTGCACCTGCATACGGGGTATATATCTCCCAATCGATACGATATTCCCGTGCTTGCATTTCCTATCATGATTTCCTTGATAGAGGGTTACTGCTCACAAGAAAGCTATCAAACCAAGAGTTCCAAATGGTGAAGTTGAAATCATCCCTTCGTAAATTTTACGGACGCCATCACGAGTTGGTTGATCGTTATGGAATAACCGTTTCACAAATGATATCGGATATGTTCCTTACGTCGTAACTACAATCCCCTTCCCATTCATGATATGACCTACCGAATTATACTATTTACCGGATTTGTAATCACATAAGCAACACGACGGGTGCCACATGTGGAGCAGGATCTGCTTACTCTTCCGCAGCACCTGAGATCACCCCTAGTTTTTGGTGGGGTTCGTGTTGTTTATTCTTTGGTTTTCTATGTTGTGTCATGTGTACTATTGTTTTTCTGTTTGTCTTTTTAATTTTTAGCCATGGTGTAGTCAGTTTGTATTAGATTTTTGAGTTCGACTATCTCTTTGTTATCTTTCGTCCCCCCTTTCACGAAAAAGAAATGAAGGTTTTTAATTTAAACCTCTAAGGTAACATTGTTTTGTTTTTTTTAACAGTAGTTTACAATGAAGTTGTGGTCAACAAAATCTGACCTTAGTCCACTTTCAGCCCATAAATTAAATTCTTTAAATTGTATGTCAATTTATTATTCCATTTTGAATTTCTATATTTATTCAATATTGACAAATAACAATGAGACAGGCCATGGTTTTTAATCGGCCGATATGGTTATTAGTCTATAAAGTATAATTCCTTGGCTTTGAGTGGGGAAATCAAAGGTACCAGGGTTATAATTTAGTACGCCAGACGCGCGTTTCGTCTACATAAAACTCATCAGTGACGCTAATATCAAGATATTTATAACGCCAAACATGTACAAAGTTGAAGACCATTGAGGATCCAAAATTCCAAAAAGTTGTGCCAAATACGGCTACGGTAATCTATGTCTGGCATAAGGAAGATTCACGAAAATACATTACAATACATAGACTAGAAATCTTAACTATTTCTGAACATATGATGACAATTGATGGGTTCGTGATAACTAAAATGTCTGTTGGCTCCAAGTTATAGATTGACTTTACAAGTAAACGTTTACGTAATAAAATTATCTACCCAAGTTGAGATTTTCTTTTTTTTAACATTATTATTATTTATTTTATATGTTTATTGAAATATTCAAAATATATACTTTATGTACTTGTCACGATTTTTCTGATGTACTATGCACTAATTTACTATGATTATTTATATATGTAAAACCTAACAAAATCGAAATTTGGCATATATTTAGAAAATATGATGATTGCCAATGATATAAGTTAACTTTACACAAGAGAACAAATTGAACAGCAATTAACAACTATACAGGTCAACGTGAGGATTCTACAGTTAGCAAAGCCAACACCGCATAGTATGTATAGTTAATAAATAAGTCTCATAACGAATATTTTCACTAAGTATCATATCGGATTAATAAAGAATTTATAGACGTTTAAGCTGTGTTAAGTAATATTTGCAAAGCAGTCACTGCTTATGTATCCAAGCAAATTAATCACCCACTTCAACAAGACATCTAGAGTGAAACCTGTTCAAACCGAACACCCATGGAACTTTCCGTTTTGTTTGGTTTTCTCAGGTGTTCGGATTGTAGAGGTAAACGGATGTCGACACCAAAATAATTTTGGCACTTACTGACAAGGGATAATAGGTGACCCAACAGATGACTACTTATTTTCGAGTTGATATAGATGTAAACGTAAAAATATAAGTAGATAAAGATAATCTTTTGTTACATTTTTGTTTATAAATCAAACGCCACTCTGTCAATCACGCTCGTCGTTCTGAAACTACAATGTATAAATCGTTCAATGATGTCCAACGTGGAGCAATTTTGCTTTTTATAATTATTTTCTCATCCATTAATTCACTGACCAATTCATATTCCAAGTCACTGTCAAATGACGATTCCGTATTTGAATCGAGATCGTCATTGTACACACGAGTTCTCGGACTAAACTTGCCACCCGCTGACTGAAACTTCGCAACACGATAAGAGTGAAAAAACAGCAGGGGTTCAGTTGTGTCCAGTTTATTCTCGGACTGTATCGTTTTTAATAAATAGCTTACGGAAGTCTTCAGGAGCATCCGAATCAAATATATAGGGCCTCTAAAGGGAATCTGGCATTCGAAAGCCATTGACCTTGTCGTGTTGCAAGACTTCCTAATCCAGTGAAAGGGTTTAAAACTTTAAAACTTTTATTTAATTAAACAGTTTAGCTACATAATGACAGTTACGATAATTGTTTGAGTAACGTGCATTTGATTGATCTAAGGTACATGGACACAAACATGCTAATTAGTTTGTCATAACAACTCACCAGTTAATCTAATCTCAAATACCCTCGGGGAACCTCTGTCGTGCTGTGTTTGTTTATTAAATCATGCAAATAATTAAAAATACTTTTTTGTTGTGATTGTTATTGATCGATTTTGACAGGTTATTCTTAAATACATATTTACATTCGAGCCTTCAAAACTTCGGAATTCGGTGTTGAAAGGGTTCATTTTTCAGGTTAGATTTACGTTAATTGATAGAGAAATTTTGTGGGACTTTAAACTGAAATTCGGTTTTATGAGGGTTCGGTTTACCCAGGTTTCACTGTATCTGTTAATGTTTCCTATATACTGCGAATTCATTTATTTACATGGGTACCAATTTTCGTGGATGAATAAAAAAAAATGCATGTAAGTGGATATTTGATTTCGCTAAAGTATGCTCATGAAATAAAGGAAATGTATTATTTGTTGCTTTCCTGATTTACCTGTACCCACGACATTCATGAAACATTGGTATGCAACGAAATATAATAAGTCCATAGTTACTTTTTTTGCATTTGAAACAAAAGGTTCCTTATATGTATATGATATTAACCATCTATGAATTCCCCTACAACACTTCGCTTTGTCAATTATCTGTGACGCGAGAAATGTTATTGTCCTGAATTTGAGCAGGTCTTTTGTCTTCATTTATTTTCCACTAGCGGTAGTTGACGTCTCTATAGCGTATATTATTTAATTAGCTAGTTACATATAGAATTTTATTACAGATAAAACTTACAATAATTTGACGCTATTTGTTATTAACATTTATTCTATTACATTTATTGTTTTTTTTTTAATTACATTTAGAGTTGCAAAACGCCAAAATTGCAACGTTTATAGCCGCAGAGTGCAATACTGATTCAAATGCAAATTCCACTTCAATATTTTCCTTACTTTGTCAATCGTTTTAATATATAAGAAAGACATAACAAACCTTGTCCTTCAGAACAGCGAATTCCAACAACATTTCCATGGCTGCAAGTGTCTGTATTCCAATCAGAATGGGAACAATCCATTAATTTACTTTCGTTTCCATCACATGCCAATATATTCAGCCATATTTTTGATGTGCCAGTCGCAATTGTATTTTCTAGAACGCTTCCATTTCTAACAAAACGGAATCAGTATTTATGTGCCTCTAAGTTACTAAATCATAGCATGTATATATTAAATTGTTAGATCAAATTATTAAAAAAACTCATCATTCAGCCACTATTTATATGAAATATAGTATCATCAATTTGATAATAAAACAATGCTTGAAACAATTTCATTTGAACGTAGTTTTTACAACAGGGAAATAGAACAGATTCGGCAAAATCGCATTAATACATTAAAATATCTATATAACAACATTTGAAACATTATAAAGATTAAGAACGACTGTGAAATCACCTGTAACCAAGCTGCTTGCAAGCAACCTTAGCCTCCATTTGGTTAAAGTTGCTGCTACAAACTGTGCCCCATTCATTGTTGTGCAATATCTCTAGTTTATCAGAAGAATTTCGTAAGTCACCTTAAAAAATATTTATCTTCATATAAAAGTTATTAAGATAATGGTCGTATTAAGCGATTGATTCAATGGAGCAGGCAAAACATTAATGAGCTTTCCAAAAGCACAAACACTCCGCAGATATCCTCTTTTAAGTATTCCTAAAATAATATGCATAACTAAATATCAAATGTTATAGTATTCGTCGCAACAAGTCAAGATAAATTGTAATATATTTTTCAGAGACTACCAAAGGACCAATACATTACAGTTTGTCATGTACCGTCGATTTTCGTAGAGCATATATAGGCCTATGATTTCTCGAAAACTTGAGTCGAATCTGCAATCAAAATGGGAACGATACAATACGAGATAAGAAATAATTACGTACCAATTTCATTTAATTGTTTACCTCACTACAGTAGAGAAAGGAGTAGATCCGGTAAGGGCCAAATTTGGCCTCAGATTTCAGGTACATCTAATAAAAATTAAACACTTTTGAATTGTCTTCTTCAGTCGATCAATTAGTTGATATGAAAAATTTGAGCTGATTGATGTAGTCATTAAATACGCCCGAATTTAAGCGTTAATATGACAAATACATGTGCCATAAAATGTCACTTTTCAGATGTTTTTTTGTTGAAAAATAAATCATAGTGAAAGAGGTCGTATCCGTGTTCAGTCTCAATCTTTTTATATATTATGTATTATCATCCACTACACCATACATTCAAATGAATATATAATTTACCCTGGAGTTCGGAATAATTGTTAACCTTGTTTTAAACTGTCATGTCTGAGGAATTAATTAATAAACAATAGATTATGGAGTGGAAATAAAGAGGCACTGAAAACAAATAATTCTCGTTAGAGCGGTTTTTGGTGTGTTTGACTGCTGCGTCAAGTTGCTTTTCTTTACTCCCAAAAGTTGAAGTAAGGGTGCAAAAAGTATGATACTTAACAAAATAAATGTTGTTGTCTTCTAAAAATAAGATCCAAAATATAATTAAATATATTCCCCATAGTTATTGATTTAATAAGCATACCTCTTTGAAAATGGTAATTTTGTGTGTCTCGGTTTATATCCTCCACTCCCCAAAGTTCGTCCACCTAACGAATATCGCGGTGCATTTTCAGCTACGTTTCCCATATATTCCCGATAATTTGCAGTAATAAAGATTCAATAAAAGTATAATCTTTGACATGAAAAAGAATCAACAGAAGACCGTAGTATAACGGAAATGCAAAAGTGAACACTTACTTGAAATCAATGCCTGTTCTACTTTCGCCCCTCAAGTTCGTCCACCGGATGTACAACCTTGTTACGTCACACAGGTTAGGCCAAACACATTGCATTTTCGCAGTTTTTGTTCAAATTTAATTTAAAAGGGTAAGTATTGACAAAAATCAACAAAAATAAATAAGTAACAATAAAATTTTTAACAAGTAACAATAACAAGAAAATTTGGCAAAATTGTCTATTCCATGTCCTTGCAATGCATGCAGTAAAACTTGGTATTTCTTCTCACAGCCCTCAATTCTGTACAATATTTCAGATGTGTCCAGTGCTTGCACCTATAATTGTCACACTGTACCCATTTGGTAAGTTCAACACCAACCCCAAGTCTAATTTGATTGGGGGTAAACTGTTTACACACACAGCATAATTCGATTTCTGGAATGTCTTCATCGTCTGTATCGCTGAAGTCCATGGAATCATCAATGTATATGAGACTAGGTCCTGGTTTTGGAGACTTGTGACTAGGTCCTGGTTTATCAGATATGTTGCTAGGTCCAAGTTTAGTGTGGCTAGGTCCTGATGTAAGAGATGAAGCAGAAGTGGACGTATTCTTTTTATTTTGTTTTCCAGTTTTCTTACAACTCTGGTTGCTTGGTTTATTTTTTCCTTGGTTTTCAACGTGCTGTTTAACCTTTTCTGCTACCTCACTTTCAGTTATTGGCATACCAGAGACAATCTTTCCAAGTGTTTTTCTTTCTTTCTTGTCATTTTCGGACTTCATTTTTTTTAGTTTGTTTATTCGTTCCGCAAAGAAGTGTGGTACAGCAGTATCATGGTCTTGCATATCTTCAACAACATCAGTCACAGTCACAGCACTTTCAACACCTTCTGTTACTTCTCTATTCATATCAACTTCGACTAATTCGACTTCTTGCATTTGGATCTCATCTGTTTTTGGTTCATCTGTAGTCTCTGTAGTTTCTTTACATTCCTCATTTCTTGTAAATACCTCTGATGGTTTTAGTTGATCTTGGTTGATGACAGTCTTATCCAAGGGGTATATTCCAGTCTTTCTAAATGCTGACTGAAGGTTTTCTGGGCACAGTGCTTTCTGGTATGCTTTGCAGGCTAGTTCACATATATTATATCTGGTTATTACTGAGGGGTTTTTACGTATGGTTTTGTGACATTCATTATCGTAAATACGCTGCAACGGCCTATAACATCCAACATCCAAAGGTTGTAAAATATGTGAGGTATGAGCTGGTAAGACGTGAATGATGATGTGATATCGATGTTCCTGTGCCCATTCAATTATGTCAACTGCTACATGTGATGTATGTCCGTCGAGGAGAAGAAGTACTTTGTCATTATTTCTACCAGGGATGTATTTAAGAAAATGATCTGTTAAATATTGTCTGAATATGTTGGTATTGGACCATCCTGAGTCTGATACTGCACCAACAGCACCAGGTGTTGAACCTTTCATCAATTCATTATTCATTCTTTTCCCTTCAAATACAAAAAATGGAGGAACAGCAAATCCTGAGGCACTGTCACATCCAAGTATGGTGGTAGTACTAGACCTTCAAGATGTTACTGATGATGTGTTACATTCAATTCCAGATACAACATTAGGTGGTTTGTGATTCAGTGTTATACCCTTCTCATCAACATTAAATATGAGATGTGTTTTATCTTGAAGATTGTATTTTAGGACGACTTCCTTTAAGATTGCAAAGTATTTTTCAACATTAGCAACAGAACCACATTTTGCACGAAGAATCTCCAAACTTCTAGGTTTCACCACTCTAAGTTCTGGCCATCTTTTTATGAAACCCTCAAACCATCTCAAGGTAAATTCTTCACTCCTTGGTTTTATTTTGGTTGTGTGGGCAAAATCAGTAGCTAGATCTGTAACTTCTTGTCTAGTGTACCCATATCCATATGAAGCAACGGACTTGACATGTTCCACAATGCGTGCCTCCTCTTCAAGCGAAAAGACAGGTGCCCTTCCAGTGGTGACACAATCTGGACTTATTTTGCCAGTGATTCTATCACGTAGAGTTTGCCTTGGAACATTAAATTGAAGAGCTGCTTTTCTTTGTGACATTTCATTATTCTTTACTGATATATATGCATTTGTCAAAGCCGTGGGACTGTACAATCTGTACTTTTTATCATGTCTGATGAAGGTAGGTTTTGCCTGAAATGTAATGAGATGTCTTTTTTGTTTATTGCTGTATTTTTTGTTTTAACATTGTGTATGTGTGTATATCTATTCTAATTCTTTGTATGTAAAGTGTAAATTCTCAGCTAGATTTTGAGCCCTCTATTGAAAATATTGGTCTGGAATTAACAAAGCCTTACCTTTTTTAGCAGCCATGATGCTGTGGGAAAAATAACATTCGGCAGTAGAAGCCATTTTATAGCGATAATTCATCATTTTTCCCGAATTTTTCATAATCTGTGCAAAAAATTCATTAAAATTTCCATATTTGTAAGGTACGATTTTTACGTATGCTTGGCCTGACATACTTTTAAAGGTCATCAGTCTTGATCACTGGAATGTAAACAAACCGGCAACTCAGTTTAGAAGGGATTTCCCTTGTGTTTTACTATTTAAAAATCCATTTAAAGATAGATAGAAAAGGGAATTAGTAAAAATGGCGGTTTTGACAAAGATTTTTTTATTTTAATGATTATTTACCTGTTTCAATCTCATGTTTTGGTTTCACTTTTCCACGTTGTTCTTTACTATATATAGAACGCTGATCAGCTGGTAATTGACGTCACGGGTCTTCCGCATGCGCAATAAATGAAAACAATGATGGTGGACGAACTTGCGGGTGGGACGAAGTATGGGGGTTGAAGGACATATATTTAGAAAATCGAATTATTTAATAAGTATTTGCATACACATTACAAAATGATAAAACTGGATTATTTGCAGAGACTTTATAAAATAAAAAACATTGTTCTTGTCATATTTGAGATTTGGACTTGTCAAATGTAAAAATAATATTGAGATATGACTAAAATCTCTCATCAGTGAGAATCCAAGCTACTCTGAAGTGTAATATATCAGGATTTGTTTTTAATTTGATAGATCAATGATGATAGTGGACGACCTTAAAACAGCAAAAATGCGATAACAATGAAAGCAAAATATACAGATACATATTAGTACTGTGATTAAAAAGGAATATCTTCGGAATTACCAAACAGTTAAGGTAAACGTTTAGTTAATAGAGTAAACCAAGAATGATCATGTTGTATTTTTGATTCCTGGACAGTACGATATTAAGGATCAGGTAATCACTGGCACGATTGATTTAGCAAAAAATAAACCCTGTTTGTAGCGATAGCACACTTGCTACATTTCTATTTATATTAGTAACAAGACAATCCTTAATATTTAAAATACCCTATATCATCTCATATATTAAGCATAGAAACTAGCAGATATTATAATGTTGATAAGAACAATAGACTATGCACAAATTGTAATACTAGCTCTATTGAGGATGAATACCATTTTATACGTTAATGTAAACATATACTTAAATTCGAGAAAGAAATATATAATAAAGTATTATTGGAGAAATCCTTCCACATACAAACTTATCCAGTTGTTATCTGTTAGATATATTAAAGAATTGAATAACTTAGGTTTTTTTTTTAATCAGCAGAAAAAAAAATTAATTACAGTATATAGTATATTTGTTATCACTTTATTTAAGTATTATGTCATTCTCCGCTCGTTTTTCGTATTTTTTATTATGTATTATATTTTCTTTCATGCACAACTTTATATTGATATCTATTATATATCTCTTGTAAAATTCTTATACTGGTGAAAAGTTGTGTATATGTATCCTATAAGCTGTATTGCTCTCGGAATAAAGTATTATTATAAATGAACTATGTTTCGAACATTTAATTTGTCAAATATAAATCTAAAATTCAGCTCTGATCCACAACACAAATTCTTGAGCAGAGTTGATTACTGTAATTCAAGCTTTCTTTGGTTAGTTTTGTACTTCTAAAAAACGGCAGCCTTAATTTGAACTGAACATTAAAACATTAAGTAAAAATTTGAATTAAGAAAATCTTATTTAAAAGAGGGGAAAAAAATGGAGAATTGAAATGGGGAATGTGTCAAGAGACAACAACCCCACCATAGAAAAAATCAACAACAGAAGGTCACCAACAGGTCTTCAATGTAACTTGGAATTCCCGCACCCGGAGGCGTCCTACAGCTGGCCCCTAAACAAATATATACTAGTTCAGTGGTGATGAACACCATACTAATTTCCAAATTGTACACAAGAAACTAAAATTAAAATAATACAAGACTAACAACAAACAGAGGCTCCTGACTTGGGACAGGCGCAAAAAAGCGGCGGGGTAAAACATGTTTGTGAGATCTCAACCCTCCCCCTATCCCTTTAGCCAATGTAGAAAAGTAAACGCATAACAATACGCACATTTAAAATTCAGTTCAAGAGAAGTCCGAGTCTGATGTCAGAACATGTAACCAAAAAAAAATAAACAAAATGACAATAATGCATAAATAACAACAGACCACTAGCAGTTAACTGACATGCCAGCTTCAGACTTCAATTAAACTGACTGAAAGATTATGATTTCATCATATGAACATTAGACACAATCCTTCCCGTCAGGTGTTTAGTATCATACCATCATAAGATATATGAGAAGAACATAACCCGTGTCATGCCAGCAACTATTTTTTTAATCAATGTGTTTAGTTCCGATGCAAAGACCCTATAAGTGAATCAATATTAACGCCACAATATGCAATCTTATATGACCTGTCAACAGTATCGTAGCTAAATCACTTCTTAATAAGTCTATTCAAAGGTTTTGCTAGTTTCTGAAGTGAATACTGACACATTTGTGCTTAATAAAGAATATTTCCATAAGAAATTGGATGTGAAATACCCGAACGTATAGGAAGTCTGCATGTTGAGCTATATTTACGAATGAGGTCCTTATACCGATGATAAAATTTAGTAAATGTTTTGACTAGTTTGTGATATCGAAAACCCTGGTGTTATAATTTTTCAGTAATACATAAATTTCTCTCGTTTAAATCTAAACCTTTGTTACATACACGAGCGAACCGTACAAGTTGAGATATATAAACACCGTTATATGGTGACAAGGGAACGTCACCATCTAAAAATTGATAATTAACGATAGGAAATGAAAAATCATCTTATCGTCACTGATGAGTCTTATGTAGACGAAACGCGCGTCTGGCGTATAAATTATAATCCTGGTACTTTTGATAACTATTTACACCACTGGGTCGATGCCACTGCTGGTGGACGTTTCGTCCCCGAGGGTATCTACAGCCCGGTAGTCGGCACTTCGGTGTTGACATGAATATCAATTATATGGTAATTTTTATAAATTTTCTGTTCACAAAACTTTGCATTTTTCGAAAAAACAAATGATTTTCTTACCCCAGGAGTAGATTACCATAGCCGTATTTTTGGAATTTTGGGTCCTCAATGCTCTTCAACTTTGTATTTGTTTGGCTTTTTAACTATTTTGATCTGAGCGTCACTGATGAGTCTTATGTAGACGAAACGCGCGTCTGGCGTATAAAATTATAATCCTGGTACTTTTGATAACTATTTACACCACTGGGTCGATGCCACTGCTGGTGGACGTTTCGTCCCCGAGGGTATCACCAGCCCAGTATTCAGCACTTTGGTGTTTACATGAATATCAATTATATGGTCATTTTTATAAATTTTCTCTGTTTACAAAACTTTGAATTTTTCGAAAAAAACTAAGGATTTTCTTACCCCAGGAGTAAATTACCATTGCCGTATTTGGCACATCTTTTTGGAATGTTGGTTCCTCAATGCTCTTCAATTTTGTGTTTTTTTGCTTTTTTACTATTTTGATCTGAGCATCTCTGATGAGTCTTATGTAGACGAAACGCGCGTCTGGCGTATAAAATTATAATCCTGGTACTTTTGATAACTATTTACGCCACTGGTCGATGCCACTGCTGGTGGACGTTTCGTCCCCGAGGGTATCACCAGCCCAGTATTCAGCACTTTGGTGTTTACATGAATATCAATTATATGGTCATTTTTATAAATTTTCTCTGTTTACAAAACTTTGAATTTTTCGAAAAAAACTAAGGATTTTCTTAACCCAGTAGTAAATTTTCATTGCCGTATTTGGCACATCTTTTTGAATTGTTGGTTCCTCAATGCTCTTCAACTTTGTATTTGTTTTGCTTTTTTACTATTTTGATCTGAGCATCTCTGATGAGTCTTATGTAGACGAAACGCGCGTCTGGCGTATAAAATTATAATCCTGGTACTTTTGATAACTATTTACGCCACTGGGTCGATGCCACTGCTGTTGGACGATTCGTCCCCGGGGGTATTACCAGCCCAGTAGTCAGCACTTCGGTGTTGACATGAATATCAATGATATGGTCATTTTTATAAATTTTCTGTTTACAAAACTTTGAATATTTGGAAAAAAAACTAAGGATTTTCTTACCCCAGGAGTAGTTTACCATAGACGTATTTGGCACAACTTTTTGGAATTTTGGGTACGTCCTCAATGCTCTTCAACTTTGTATTTGTTTGGCGTTTTAACTATTTTGATCTGAGCGTCACTGATGAGTCTTATGTAGACGAAACGCGCGTCTGGCATATACAATTATAATCCTGGTACTTTTGATAACTATTTACACCACTGGGTCGATACAACTGCTAGTGGATGTTTCGTCCCCGAGGGTATCACCAGCCCAGTAGCCAGCACTTCGGTGTTCACATGAATTTCAATTTTATGGTCATTTTTATAAATTTTCTGTTTACAAAACTGATTTTTTCGAAAAAAAACTAAGGATTTTCTTACCCCAGGAGAAGATTACCATAGCCGTATTTGACACAACTTTTTGGAATTTTGTGTCCTCAATGCTCTTCAACTTTGTATATGTTTGGCTTTTTAAATATTTTGATCTGAGCGTCACTGATAAGTCTTATGTAGACAAAACGCGCGTCTGGCGTATAAAATTATAATCCTGGTACTTTTGATAACTATTCACACCACTGGGTCGATGCCACTGCTGATGGACGTTTCGTCCCCGATGGTATCACCAGCCCAATAGTTAGCACTTCAGTGTTGACATGAATATCATTTATATGGTCATTTTTATAAATTTTCTGTTTACAAAACTTTAAATTTTTTGAAAAAAACTAAGGATTTTCTTACCCCAATAGTAGATCACCATAGCCGCATTTGGCACAACTTTTTGGAATTTTGGGTCCTCAATGCTCTTCAACTTTTTATTTGTTTGGCTTTTTAACTATTTGATCTGAGCGTCACTGATGAGTTTTATGTAGACGAAACGCGCGTCTGGCGTATAAAATTATAATCCTGGTACTTTTGATAACTATTTACACCACTGGGTCGATGCCACTGCTGGTGGACGTTTCGTCCCCGAGGGTATCACCAGCCCAGTAGTCAGCACTTCGGTGTTGACATGAATATCAATTATATGGTCATTTTTATAAATTTTCTGTTTACAAAACTTTAAATTTTTTTTAAAAAATCTAAGGATTTTCTTACCCGTGGAGAAAATTACTATTGTCGTATTTGGCACAACTTTTTGGAATTTTGTGTCCTCAATGCTCTTCAACTTTGTATTTGTCTGCCTTTTTCACTACATGTATTTGATCTGAGAGTCACTGATGAGTCTTATGTAGACGAAACGCGCGTCTGGCGTATAAAATTATAATCCTGGTACTTTTGATAACTATTTACACCACTGGGTCGATGCCACTGCTGGTGGACGTTTCATCCCCGAGGGTATCACCAGCCTAGTAATCAGCACTTCGGTGTTGACATGTATATCAATTATATGCCATTGGTAATTTTTATAAATTTTCTCTTTACAAAACTTTGAATTTTTCGAAAAAAACTAAGGATTTTCTTACCCCAGGAGTACATTACCATAGCCGTATTTGGCACAACTTTTTGGAATTTTGGGTCCTCAATGCTCTTCAACTTTGTATTTGTTTGTCTTTTTAACTATTTTGATCTGAGCGTCACTGATGAGTCTTATGTAGACGAAACGCGCGTCTCGCGTATAAAATTATAATCCTGGTTAATTTGATAACTATTTACACAACTGGGTCGATGCCACTGCTGGTGGACGTTTCGTCCCCGAGGGTATCACCACCCCAGTAATCAGCACTTCCGTGTTGCCAAGAATATAAATTATATGGTCATTTTTATAAATTTTCTGTTACAAAACTTTAAATTTTTCGAAAAAACTAAGGATTTTCTTACCCCAGGAGTACAATACCATAGCCGTATTTGGCACAACTTTTTGGAATTTTGGGTCCTCAATGCTCTTTAACTTTTTATTTGTTTGGCTTTTTAACTATTTTGATCTGTGCGTCACTGATGAGTCTTATGTAGACGAATCGCGCGTCTGGCGTATAAAATTATAATTCTGGTACTTTTGTAACTATTTACACCACTGGGTCGATGCCACTGCTGGTGGAGGTTTCGTCTCCGAGGGTTTCACCAGCCCAGTAATCAGCACTTCGGTGTTGACATGAATATCAATTATATGGTCATTTTTATAAATTTTCCGTTTACAAAACTTTGAATTTTTCGACAAAAACTAAGGATTTTCTTACCCCAGGAGTAGATTACCATAGTCGTATTTGGCACAACTTTTTGGAATTTTGGGTCCTCAATGCTCTTCAACTTTGTATTTGTTTGGCTTTTTAACTATTTTGATCTGAGCGTAACTGATGAGTCTTATGTAGACGAAACGCGCGTCTGAGGTATAAAATTATAATCCTGGTACTTTTGATAACTATTTACACCACTTGGTCGATGCCACTGCTGTTGGACGTTTCGTCCCCGAGGGTATCACCACCCCAGTAATCAGCACTTCCGTGTTGACAAGAATATAAATTATATGGTCATTTTTATAAATTTTCTGTTACAAAACTTTAAATTTTTCGAAAAAAATAAGGATTTTCTTACCCCAGGAGTACAATACCGTAGCCGTATTTGGCACAACTTTTTGGAAATTTGGGTCCTCAATGCTCTTCAACTTTTTATTTGTTTGGCTTTTTAACTATTTGATCTGAGCGTCACTGATGAGTTTTATGTAGACGAAACGCGCGTTTGGCGTATAAAATTATAAGCCTGGTACTTTTGATTACTATTTACACCACTGGGTGGATTCCACTGCTGGTGGACGTTTCGTCCCCGAGGGTATCACCAGCCTAGTAGTCAGCACTTCGGTGTTGACATGAATATCAATTATATGGTCATTTTTATAAATTTTCTGTTTACAAAACTTTGAATTTTTCGAAAAAACTAAGGGTTTTCTTTCCCCAGGAGTAGATTACCATAGCCGTATTTGGCACAACTTTTTGCAATTTTGGGTCCTCAATGATCTTCAACTTTGCATTTGTTTGGCTTTTTAACTATTTTGATCTGTGCGTCACTGATGAGTCTTATGTAGACGAAACGCGCGTCTGGCGTATAAAATTATAATTCTGGTACTTTTGTAACTATTTACACCACTGGGTCGATGCCACTGCTGGTGGACGTTTCGTCCCCGAGGGTTTCACCAGCCCAGTAATCAGCACTTCGGTGTTGACATGAATATCAATTATATGGTCATTTTTATAAATTTTCCGTTTACAAAACTTTGAATTTTTCGAAAAAACTAAGGATTTTCTTACCCCAGGAGTAAATAACAATAGATAAAAGAAGATGTGGTGTGAGTACCAATGAGACAACTCTCCATCCAAATAACAATTTCAAAAGTAAACCATTATAGGTTAAAGTACGGCCTTCAACACGGAGCCTTGGCTCACACCGAACAACAAGCTATAAAGGGCCCCAAAATTACTAGTGTAAAACCATTCAAACGGGAAAACCAACGGTCTAATCTATATAAACAAAACGAGAAATAGCCTTATTTGGAACAACTTTAGAATTTTGGGTCCTCAATGCTCTTCAACTTTGTATTTATTTGGCTTTTTAACTATTTTGATCTGAGCGTCACTGGTGAGTCTTATGTAGACGAAACGCGCGTCTGGCGTATAAAATTACAATCCTGGTACTTTTGATAACTAATATCATAAATTGTAGTATTCAGCTTTCCGTTAGTGATATAGATATCAAGATCGAGGGAAGGGCAGTTGTCATTGTTTGTATTAGCATTATTTAAAGTAAGTTCAACAGGATAAATTTCTTAAGTATACATACTGAAGTCCTCATTATTGAAAGCCAAAATATCATCCATATATCTTAAAGTATATTCAAATTTGTTTATCAGATATAGTTTCGATAGGTCTTTGCTTATTTTTGTTATCAATTGTAACTTATAGCAATACAAAAACAGGTCCGAATTAAGTGGAGCATGTAACTTGATTGCACATTGGTTTATGTTCGATGCAGTGCAATGTATTTCATTTTTTCCTGACCCGTTAAGGGCATACGATACAATATCGATTCCACATAATTTGTTTACGAAAGTTTGCAGAAAAGCTATTTTTTCACCTGAGCAATTCAGATATGTAATGAAAAATATATATTAAGACATAAAGGGGTAGAAATGTTTTATATTTACTCGAAAAAAAAATATAATTCTATCCTATTGAATGACACACCTAACTTTTTTTTTATTTCAACAGATTAACACTTGCGGATTTTTTTAGAAGCATTATGAAAATATCTTTACAAAAGTATGCTTTTTATATGTACAACATTTTTTGGAAATAATCAATTCTAAAAAAAGATTCAAACTTTGAGGGGAAAACCTGCATTTTTTGCGATTTATTTATCAAATTTACGTATCTTATGTAATTTTGAGAAAGAGGAGTATATGTACTAGTTTTCAAGTGAAATCAGTTTAAATCATTAAAAAAACAGTCGAACAATGCATTTTTTCCTTATATGTCACAGTTTTACGTTGCAAAAATAATTCATTACGTTAGCAACGTCATAACCTCCCCTGTTATTTATCGTATACACTTCAGGCTAATTTTTTGTGGGTAAATGTTTTTGTATTAATGTTTTATTGATATATAAGAAAAAGAAATATTTATGACAATTAGACTCAGTTTAAATGTATGATCTTACAAATATTGGAACATTTCCGAAGGTGACTGAATCATTTGATACATATATGACGTGGATCTGTACTTAAACATCCAGTCATATGCATTGTGTTATGGTAAATTTACGTATTCTTGTCTTTACTTTTTTGGTAGGTTGCTTGGTTTATATGCCTTCCTGTGCTCCTTTGTTAAATATTTGTTTGGTTTTTTTTTGGGTTTTTTTGTGTTTTTGTTTTATTTTATTTTTTGTGATTAAGATTATAACACAATCTTGAATTCTGTACCCTATTTTTTATATTGTTAAATTTTTTATTCTCGTGGGATTCTGTCTGATAATTGGTCCGTTTCTGTGTGTGTTACATTGTAGTGTTGTGTCATTGTTCTCCGTTTATATTTAATGCGTTTCCCTCAGTTTTAGTTTGTTACCCCGATTTTGTTTTCTGTCCATAGATTGATAAAATTTGAACAGCAGTTACTACTGTTGCCTTTAAATGACATCTTTAACCTAAAACGTCCGTTTGTTTTGTTTCCTCATAGTTGTCAATATAAAGTAATTTCATGCTACTGCCATAGAAGTGAAAGATTAAGCTACCTATAAAGCCAGGTTCAAATTACCATTTTCAACATAAGAAAATGCCTGTACCAAGTCAGGAATACAATAGTTGTTATCCATTCGTTTGCAGTGATGAAGCTTTTGATTTTGCCATTTGATTTGGGATTCTGTTTTGAATTTTCCTCAGAGTTCAGTATTTATGAGATTTTAATCTTTGCTAAAAAGGGGAGAACTATTTTTAATATAAAAGATGGGTATAAAAATTTCTACAATTAAACATTAGCTAATTACTAAATGTGTACCTTCACTAGCGTTATTGCATTTAATCTTTACATTTTCTCCCTGGAAACAATTTTCAACACCCCATCCTGCATGAGTGCAATGGGACAGTTTTTTTTCCGCTCCACTGCAATCAACATCGTCAAGCCATATTTTTCCTTTGGAAGATATATATTTGACTCCTATGAATATACCATTGCTACAATAATAACAGATAGGTTGTTATAGATACAACAACGTAGAATTGTGGATTCATCCTTCAATATATAGTTGCAAATGACAAATACTGAACGACATAACTTGAATATATAGAAAAATCAGTTGAAGAAACAAAGTATCATTTTTTTTATTATAAAATAATCACATAATAAAATGCCATACTCTTTTTACTTTTTGAAATTATGTATAACCGTGCTATATGGCTCAACTTCACAGTGAAATGAAATTCAAAAATCTTAATATCAACATTAATGGCCCTCTTCTGTTATATATGAAATGTTACTGTAAATACATGAGGCAAGAAAAAAATCAAGTGTTTCGGTGTAGAAAAAATAGAATTAACTTGGTCAGTTATTATTGTAGTAACATAATTATAGGGAGTGCTATGGGATATTTATATCTTGTTCAGTGATATTTTTACTGAGAATTTTGTTCATTATGTTAATTGAATTATTCCGAATACTTGTGTAATTGTATCTTGCAACACTATTGTTTTCTTTTAAAACAAAATATGGATGAAATGTAAACACTCTTCCCGTAATTCTCCAAGTTAAATTACGCTGTTTTTCACCTTTAAAAAGGAGATAAAAAAGATACCATATACTTTCATAAGTCAAAAATCAACTGACAACATCATGGCAGAAAAACAACAAAAAGACAAATACTCAGAACCAAGATGAGAAACTTACAAGTGTTATTCAATTTTTATATTGAAAAACGAAACAGAACTTGATATCAAATTTACCTGACCTGATCAATATGATCTTTTTATTTATATGCAATGTACGTTATTGTCTTACAAAAAGTCGTACTGGTACATTTTTCAAGAAGATCTTAAATTACTAATAATATTCAAATCAACATTTCACGCAGATTGTTAGTTGTCATACAAAGGAAAAAAAACCAATGTTATCAATCAATACATAGCGGCCCTGAAAACAAGTATATGAAATTTTGAGCAGACAAAATCTAAAATTATCTTTAGAACATTTCTGGTTAAATCGGAGTTTTACGATTTGGAACAGAGCTAAATTCTAGTTTTGCTTTCAGGAGCAGACATATAAAGTTAACTTTTACATCAGTCAATAAAGGTTAACAGTATTTGTACTAATTATGATATCTATGTCAACTTGGCTTTAGTCCTATAATCGATCGGAGCAGTCAATATTTCAGTCACAAATTAATATCGACTACTCAGAGGGAGGGGGCGACAAACATCAGAGGGGCAGTCAAACTCATAGATCGAAAACAAACTGACAATGCCATGGCTAACAAAGTAAAAGACAAACAGACAAATAATTGTACACAAGACACAACATAGAAAACTAACGTATAAGCAAGACGAACCCATCAAAAAATTACAGGGAAAAAAGCAGATCCTGCATCACATAAAGCAACTGCCGTGTTGCTCATGTTATTACAGACCCGGTAATAGGTCTGATTCAGTTTGTGCTGGCATGCATTATAATTGACATTGTCATATTTATAAATTAACTGTTTACAAAACTTCGAACTTTTGAAATACTTTGCCTGTTTTACATCAGGAATAGATAATGTTAGCTGTATTTGGCAAAACGTTTAGGAATTGTGGTCCTCATTGCTTTTAAGTTCGTTCTTCTTCTTTTTCTTCTTCTGAAGTCCACCCTATGTGCAGGGTCACCGCATTAAAAATATCCTAGTTTTATTTATTTTGAAATGCGTAGTTATTATAAAATATTAAAGAAAAATGTAGGTTTAAATATGTACAGAGCAAACTGTCATAAGATTAAAACACTGATTAGATTTAAAATTCAAAAAATGGATAAAACCTAAAATTAATAAGTTTATAAGAGTCCACTTGTAAAGAGATAAAAAATATGTTTAAGGTTTATTTATGGCAGTGAAGATAAAGAGTTAACATCAATCGATATTCCTCATTAGATGTTTATATAAAATCTAAAAAAAACTATTAATTCATGTTGTAAATTTATATTAACATGTATTATAATTTTGTTAAGATAAGAACATTAAGGCTCATTTAAGATTGAAACTTTTTATCTAGCAACAGGTTTAATTCTCGATGATTTCAATGGAGTATGTAGGGTTGGAATGGAACAAAAATATCATTAATAACCATGATGATAAGTTAATATTTATACCCATTCTAATGGGCGTTCTTTATTTGCTCTTTTTATCTTTTTGGATACGATCGTTACTGTTGAGTCTCTTGTGAACGAAACGCGCGTCTTATGTAAATACAAAACTTAAATAAATCTTGGTATATATGATAAGTTTATTCAGATTCCTAAAAAGGGAAGGGGATTGAAGTTAAGACACACGGAACATATCCGATATCATCTGTTGAACGGTTATTCCATGACGGTCGACCAACTCGTGATGACATCAGTTAAACTTACGAAGGAATGACCTCCACTTCACCATTTGCAAATCTTAGTTTAATAGCTTCCATGAGAGCAGCAACCCTCTATCAAGGAAATTCTGATAGGCAATACAGGCCCGGAAATATCATTTAATTTGGGAGATACATACTCTGTATGCAGGTGCTGCAGATATGTTGCTCTATAGAAATGGAAAGCTCACAATTGGGAATCTGAAATCATCTCTTTTGGGGTAAACTTTTGTTTCAACCGACCCTCATTTTCAATTTCTAGATGTATTCGAGACATGAGGCAGACTTAACTTTATATGTTGCATTCGTTATCTCTAGTTCGATGGGATATATGCATTAAACATAGTCACAAAATTTTGAATTATTAATTTAAAGAATATCATCTATATAGCGGGAAGTAAAGTTAAAGGATGTATTTTGCTTTTTATTTTTCGTAAAATTTTTTGTGTTATTAAAATTTGCTGTTACAAAATTATAGAAATTAGTTTAGATTAAGGAATGTATCTCCCTCATGCAAAGCTCTGATTCCTTTCTTGGATTTGGCTATACTTTTTGGGAACTTTTGGATTATAGCTCTTCATCTTTTATATAAGCTTTGGATTTCAAATATTTTGGCCACGAACATCACTGAAGAGACATGTATTGTCGAAATGCGCATCTGGTGCAAGAAAATTGGTACCGTAAATGTTATTACTACCACTGGGTCAATGCCTCTGCTGGTGGACTATAAGTCCCCGAGGGTATCACTAGCCAAGTAGCCAGTACTTCGGTACTGGCATGAAAATACTGATTTTTTGTGTTATTAAAATTTGCTGTTACAAAATATAAGAAATCATTATAAATTAAGGAACGTATCTCACTCATGCAAAGCTCTGTTTCCTTTCACGGTTTGGCTATACTTTTTGCACCTTTTGGATTATAGCTCTTCATCTTTTATATAAGCTTTGGATTTAAAATATTTTGACCACGAGCATCACTGAAGAGACATGTACTATCGAAATGCGCATCTAGTGCAAGAAAATTGGTACCGTGTATTTTATGTTTTCCTTCTTAAAAAAGGGAGGAAATCGTTTGTTCGGTTTTTGGTGTGGTTTTTTTTTTTGTATTCACATTAAGTGGTTTATAAATCAATTAAAAATTACCAACCTCAGGTTTTTCATTTTTATGTTGACGTTGTTTGTGAGAAATCAGTAGGCTCGAGAACATAGTTATTTCGAAGTGCCATTCTTTCAGACAATAAATTCAAATTTAAAAAATCACACCTGTTCTATTTGAAGAAAAATACAAAGTAGTGTACGACTATTGGGAAATATAATATCAAAATTAAAGAAACCTCTACCAGCTCTAACTCAAAATATTGACAATTCTGTGTTGAGGTGGTCAAATTCAGTCTGACAGCTTCAGACGTACTACTTTTTTTTTTATCTTTTTTATATAGACCTAATCACAATCTAATTTTAATTCAATATCCGCACTTGCTTCTCGTTGTGTAAATGAAGAATCTCCCACGTGCGACATAAAAACAACGAGGAGCAAGTGCGAATTTTATTCTAATTAGATTGACCAAATCACTACTTAACATAAAGATTCAGCCCCCAACATGTAATTTTATCCCCTAACTTAATTATTCATGCATTAAATATCGAGAAATATACTGAGAAAGTGTATAAGTTAAATACTGTTCACACCAGGGACTATATTCGTACAAACCAAAGGACGATAACTGTGTTTTTTTTTTACCAAGAATGTTCTTAAACCGATTTATAAATTGCTTTATACAAGTTACAACAAGGCAGTTGTTGTCATAGGGTCTTATTTTGAAATATCTTTTGAGTTAATATGTATAAGATATGATAGAAAGAGAGAGCAGAGCTATGCTATTAAATATATATACAAATACTATGGAGTCATCATTATTCGTTGGATACTAATTTCGTTGGTTTTCTTTGGTACAGGTGAACCACGAATTTTTCATGTTCAACGAACAACAAATAACATAGGATAGGTATTCAACTATCATATACACGGAATTAAATATCCACGAACATGCAAGTTTTTCTCTATCCTCGAAAATTGATACTCACGAAAATAAATGAATCAACACTTTGTATCATTGGATGGTAAACGTAAGGTCTTGTTACAATCTATTAAATATTTACAATACATATTGACTGACGATCTAATGATAACACTTACTTGTATCCTAGTTGTCTACAAGCTACTTGCGCATCAATATCGTCAAAGCTGTCATCGCAAACTGTGCCCCATGTTCCGTTATAAAATATCTTAAGCATTCCATCATATAGTTGTATATCACCTGAAGAAATTAAATTTGATGAACTAGATCTAAGCAATGAAATAAGACCGATATTGCAGATATATAACTGAAACAAAATATAATTAGTTAAGATAAAAAGAAAACGCTGATAAGTCTTTAGATACATTAATAATAATAATAATAGAATTTTATATTACAGAAGCTTTCGAGTGCAACATATGTTCTGCGAGGGACAATTTTACCCAATGTTTTATGCAATAACCCTTGTATTTTATAGCAATATAATATTTGAAAGTGAAAATTTGTTCAAACTAGGATTTTTTCGTTGGTGACGTCATAACTTTGAAGATTGATTAGCAATACTGGAATCATTGCACTTTAACCTTTGGTTTTTTCGGTAGAAAATATTATATTGCTATGCATTTTACTACTTGCTACTGCTCACAAGGAAGCTATTAAACCAAGAGTTCCAAATGGTGAAGTTGAAATCATCCCTTCGTAAATTTTACGGACGCCATCACGAGCTGGTTGACCGTTATGGAATAACCGTTTCACAAATGATATCGAATATGTTCCTTACGTCGTAACTACAATCCCCTTCCCTTTCATGAATTTGACCTACCGAATTAGACTATTTACCGGATTTGTAATCACATAAGCAACACGACGGGTGCCGCATGTGGAGCAGGATCTGCTTACCCTTCCGGAGCACCTGAGATCACCCCTAGTTTTTGGTGGGGTTCGTGTTGTTTATTCTTTAGTTTTCTATGTTGTGTCATGTGTACTATTGTTTTTCTGTTTGTCTTTTTCATTTTTAGCCATGGCGTTGTCAGTTTTGTTTTAGATTTACGAGTTTGACTGTCCCTTTGGTATCCTTCGTCCCTCTTTTAATAGTCATTATAATAATAATAATTAACAATTTCTGTTTTAAGGGAAATGTCTCAATCATATTCGAAAAGATCGATAATTTAACAAGGGAAAGAGTTCCAGTTAAAAATACAGACCAAAGCAAAAACATGTAACTTTAACCACTGAACCCTGAATGGGTCAAGGTCATATCACAGCTGCCAGTTGAACATGCACACCTTACAATCGTTCCATACACCAAATAAAGTAGACATATTGCTTATAGTATCTGAGATATGGACTTAACCACCAAAACTTATATTTGTTGATTTATCCATGAAATGAGGTCGAGATCTAGTGACACTGTCTGACGGACATGAGCTCCTTGCACAATATCTCGCACAAATAAAATGTTGTTAACTAATTACTCATTATTAGAGAGAAATTAACATTACATTTTTTTTTAGTTGTAACTGAACAATGAAAATGAGGTCAAATACATTAGACACGTAACAGTCGTAGACCACATAACATAAGGGATCTATACTAGTATACAAAGAATGCAGCATCCAGGTCTTCCACGTTGTAAAAAGTAAAAATCAGGAAAATACAGAGCTCGAGGAAAGTCTTTTTAATCATTTGGCAAAATCAAAAGCTTAGATCGTCAAACCAACGGACAACTGTCATTTTCCTGAGTTGGTACAGGTATGTTCTAATGTAGAAAATGGTGGATTAAAACTCGTTTTATAGATAGCTAAACCTCTCACTTGTATGAAAGTCGCATAAAATCCATGTATTGATAATGATGTGTGGACAAAACCAAAACAGACATTATAGGTAAAAATGTCAAAAATAGGTTTACAGCAGTCAACATTGTCCTAATCAGAATAGAAACAAACACTTACCATGCACAATAACACAATTATTGGATGTATAAGTACAGAGCCACAACATATGTAAGAAAAAAACACAAGAACGAATGTAGACAACGCACATTTGTAGAAATGAAAGACAAATTTACACCAAATACAGCCTTAACAGTTAAAGTAATATTCATGAAGATAAATAAAAGATGATAAATAACGTCTGTTCCAAGAATATATAATTCAAGACCATCGTGTATAATTTGAGAATTTTATACGGAATATTTTCAAAAAGGTCTTTGTACCTTCCGATTAACTCACGCCGCAACCGTAGCAACCGCTGCAACCGTCGCAACCGCCTCCGCCTGATCACTCTACCTATATCGGGCAGTTTCGACAAAAATGAGTATAAATCACGGGAAAAATAAACAGCAAATTTTGTTAACGATATGGACCTGATTACTTTTACGGAGCAAACGATATCACCTCTGGTTTTTTTTTATAGCGGTTCGTGTTGCAGTTGCTATAGTTTTAAGTGTTAGTTTTCCTGCCTTTAAATCTTTTAATTAATGTATCGTTCATACCGGTAACATTCTTTTATTTCCTTTGTCATTAAAAATGTGCTTCTATTTCAAATTTTCACATTGGCTCAAGTTTCAGGGTTTCAACAATTTTATGATCGATCGTTTTACTAAATTAGTGATATCGTATGTTTAAAAAAAAGTAAGTTTTGTTCCGACTTATGACTTTGAATATTCCTTTGGTATCTTTCGCCTCCCTTGTAGTGGTATTTTTCATATAATCTTCCACTGGGGAAAAGTAAAATTACAAAAACTCCTCCGAGGCAATTCAAAACGGATAGTCCCTTATCAAATGACAAAATCAAAAAATCAAACACACCAAAGGAATTGATAACAACTGTCATATTCCTGACTTGGTACAGACAAATTTTGATGTACAAAGTGGTGGAATAAACCAGATTTAATAGCTAGTTAATTTACATTCTTATTGTAAACGTGTCAGATTCCATTACGATAACAGCGATGTGTGAACAAAGCAGACAGAACATGATAGGTACAAATGTAAGAAAAAAAACTACAGCAGTCAACATACATTGTGTTATAATCTTAGTTCCTATAAAACCTAACAAAATATAACAAAGAAGCACAAAACTAGAACGTATAGACATAACAGAATGATACCTAAAGAACATACATATTCAGAGGATAGCTGTTATCAATAATTTCAATTAATTCATTATTTGAGATAATAGTTTAAAGATAATATGTTGAATGCATTAGAAAGGCAACTTAAACGAAAAGAAAACAAAAACTAAGAAGCTGTTGATCCTTCAATGTTAAATCCATTTGACTCATGATTTGAATGAAGGTTTATGAAACAAAATCCAAAAACCATTTTGTAAGTTGTTAAATACTCAACCGCCAAATTCTATGCTTTTCTGGTACACGCGGAAGTTTTTGTTCCTCAAATTCCCTTTGTTATTGCTAAAAAGTAACGTTTTAAAAATGTTGCACTAGTAGTACATGTATGTATCTAAATTTTATATGTTCTATTGTCATAATAAAGTGCAAATATGGGTAATGAAAGCAGCCAATACACCAAGCGTTTATTTTTAGTTAAATCATTAAAAGGTTTGATTTGAGACTCAAAACAACTTTACAAAACCAAAATATGGACAGAAACAAGAAATTACAGAAGGACTTGTAATTGAAATTTGTAAATGAAAATCACCAGAGAACTGGTTACCAGTGAAATGAGATATGAAAATAAAACAACGAAAAATAACAAGGATGTCAGAATAAGTTTACATTTAAATGATCACGCAGTTGTAAACACACCAATATGTTTCTTACATTTGAGTTTCCATTACAGAACTCAAAACGAATCAAAATAATGCAAAAAATAGAGAGAAATGACTGTGTGATTACATAAAATATATAACAATTAGTGAGTTCCATATTTTTGCAGGAAATGAATGTCTACAATTATTTTTTATATTTAACTTTGAAATGTAAAATGTTCATGACAATTTTGTTTATTTCGCGCTAATTTCATCAAATTAAACTTTAAAATAGGATTATATCATATATGAGGACTATAAAATTCAATAAGAATGATTGAAAAACAGGTATAATCGTATTGAATTTTCAACATTTTATGAGTTTTTTCAGACATGACGCCTTCTTCATCCATATAGAAATATAGGCGTTAAATTTGACGATATACGTTAATCATGTGACCCGATATAGATATAAACAACGAGTTAATATAAAAACCGTTCTGATTATTAAGTATTTGTTGTTGTTCTAATTGTATCCATCACTGGTTATCTGGCTATCAATAACAATGATTTTACTCAATTACAGCATTTCATTGTTATGTTGATATACATAAACATAATGTAGATATAAGAAGATGTGGTATGAGTGCCAATGAGACAAACCTATATCTAAGTCACAATTTATAAAGTAAACCATTATAGGTCAAAGTATGGTCTTCAACGTGTACTTTGTCTAACACCGCACAGCAAGCTATAAAGGGCTAATTAGTTTATGCACATTTTTGAAGAGGGTGATAACTGTTTAGATATGTGTTTTACATATTGTGTTTTTTTTTATTCTTCACGGTGCATTCTACAGAACAATAATTATTTACAGGTCGTATCATCAATACATCTTCATAAAATGGCTCTGATCCGGTCTCAAAATAGGTATATGAAAATACCGTTAGGAAAAGACACTATGAAAGCTGACCAAGACAATCAAATAATATTTTTTTTGTATCAATATTCGTATCTAACTTTATGCAGTGTGGAACAGAATTAAATATATCTTTCTCCGAAAATAGATAACATATCCTGTTAACATAAAATGAAGGATGATTTAATCTTACGAATCGGTTCGTATCCGTGCAAAATGTATAATGATAGGATGTGAGAGTGTGGAACTCACTCGAGGCTCAAAACTGTAATTGAGTTTGATTAGAATAATTACTTAATATTTTATGAAAATTAATGTAACTAACATCTTTTATTAGTCAAAGCGAAACACAAACTCGGAATCAACGATGGAAAATAATATGAGGCTTAACATTGTGTATAACTACAAAAATAACGAAACAGGTAACATGTTACATACATACCATCATTTTGTGCAAATGTTTCAAAACTTGATACTATCATGCACAGAACAACTAGCATGTACATGGTTCTGGAATTAAATAAGAAAATGTCAACAATCAAACAAATACCTTAAGATTTTAGATATAAAACTTCAAAATAAAAGCAGTAATTAAAAGTAATATTTTATTATAAAGTTTACTTAAAACTGAATTCTGAAACTTTCAAAAGTGTGTTTTGTATATCGGAATATAATTTATTTTGATTTGCAGAACACGCTTTTGTGTCAGATAGAAATTCACCTTATATAGAGGGATATCAAAATATCTGTTTACAAATTTTGGATTAATTATAAAAGACCCTATAAAACAGACCAAAAATCACCCTTTATTTCGTATTTTAAAATTAAGGTGGTACCTAACACTACAGGGAGATAACTCTGTAAAGTCAGCTTAACGTTTTAATTGCGTTGTGTTGTAAAAGGAATATTAAACTTCTCAATGATCAAAATTGGTGTTTGTCAAATTGCTATATAACCAGTGTAATTTTTCTGACAAAACGGTTGGTTCTAATCTTTAGATATATATATATATATCAATACTTTGACAAATTTTATGAAAATTAAACGAGCCAAGTTTATTTTAGTGAAAGTGTTGGGTACCACCTTAATCAAAGACTTATATATGTACATGAATACGTGCACTTTCATAAAGTTGATTTCTATTCGTCGAAGCTCATATATAATGCAGCAGTTGCATTAAAAATTTACATTTGATACATTGATTTTCGGGTTTTTTTTTAGAAAGAGAAATGATTTGTAATTGTTGGCTTTTGAACCATTAATTTTGGTAAAGCATGTAACTCCATTGTAAATTGGTGTATTTGATATGGAAAAACTATGTCACAGATGGTAACCGATAGCAATCCCACGTGGAAGTGTTTAATCTAAGGAAATTAACTAACATGAATTCAAAAAGAAAACTCTGTAAAAAAACATTTTCTCACAACAATACCTATTTTTCAGAATTATAGCTTTAAAGAAATCACTGCATATAAGTTTTCTTTTCCAGTACATTTTATACCGCCACCTTTGTTTCAATTATTAAAGAATTTGAAAACAAGACTTTACTAATTGCCAGCTTTTCCTATGTGCATGTTTTCTAACATGAAATATCTAGGAACTGTTTAAAACTATTTTGATAACATATCAAAAGCATTTCAGAATACCATAAATGTAATGTTTAGAAATTGATCATTCCAGCATTAAAGATTGTATAAAGTATTTAATCCTGTCTCTGTTTCCAGTCCACATCTTACTGTATGCCTATTTGTCAATGAAAGTTCAAAATTTCTTCCTCGTATGGTCAGTTCAGAAATATTGTCACAACAGTATCATACATAACCATATATCTAACAGAATTTAGTTAAAGATGAACTAAAAATGTTTAAACAAAGTCATATTTGTAAAAGTCTGATGCCTAAATTCCCTAAAATAAATTTATAGTAATGACTCTTAACATCTGATTTTTGCATAATTGCACACGCACACTTATTACCTACATTATTCTGCTGTTTCTTGCAATATGAAACATTTAGAACCTTTTTATGATATAACACACTGTTATAGATTTATTAGGTATTTTGGACGCAGTCACACAAAAACACATTAAGGTGTTACGGCTTACTTTTGGGTAACGGACAGGACCAAAACACCCCACCAAAAAAACCAGGAAGGACGAAGGATTTTCAATGACTGAAAAGAGTAAATATAAGCCCTTCTTAACAATAAAAAATTACAAATATGCATATCATGAATTTATTTAGCATTCGGGGCTTTAGGTAAACTTTGCATACTGTAAACTGTGAATTTATGCTGAGTCATCAAACTTAAGGTCCAGGTTTTTCTCAATCATTGAAATATTCATAAAACTTCATATTTGAGTTAGTTTCATTACAATTTCTGAGACAAACCAGATTTTGTGAAATTCTGTATGTTCTTTTATTTCACCTAATATAGATTGCAGTTCTGTAAAAATCTATAATGCAATTTCACATAGGAAAAATGTACCACTTTTATTAAGAAAGTTTTAAATAAAATATATATCCTAGAATGCAAATTCCATATGCAGTACTATTTTTTCAAAGATCAAAATATAGGGCTGTGCGGCATATTTTGAAATTTTATTTGCTTTTACGAGTTTAACTTACACTAACGTTCTGTAATCCCCCATGCTAGATTTAAAGGTTCCAACAGATTTCAATGTGACAAAAATATATATGCAGTTACTTTTTTGTATTTTATGATTATTTTTATTCATTTGTTTTAATAGAAAATGTATTATGTTTATAATAAGATACACTTACGTAGAAGCAATTATCCTTAAAATACAGACATAACTATATCAAATATTTGTGTTATGTATTCAACTTTTGTCAAATTATACTTGTATAATGTATATAATACACATATGTCGTCATAATGATTTATGGAAATGAAATCAATGATCTTTCCGCGAACTACCGGGTACTCAATAACAAGTGTGTGTATCCTTTTTCAAAAAGGCATACCAGGTTTATTAATTGTTGAACGACGTACGGTAATTTAAAGTCGCTAATGTTACGTCATGTTGGTCTTTGCTGAAGTGCTGTTTTTCTTCTATTATGAATGTCACCAGATGCGCGAATCGCTAAGACAAAACTTGTCTTTGGTGTCATCACAACAACACTGAAACTATCTGAAAATTAAAGGAACCCCCGTTTCAAATTATTATTTTAAAATGTATCTGTATAATAAAATGTACATATTAATGCTACTGTTGTATCACATTTTTGTTTTCAATAATTTATGGCGTTCGCAATATAATACATTGACTTCATCATTTGTTATGATAGGATGGGTTATCATAGATATAAGTACCTAGATGTGCGTCCATATAGATATAAGTATATATTCCTGTTTAACATAAATTGATTAGATCAGCTATCGTGCATGGTTATAACAAATAAAATTACAATAACAAAAACGTCCTTATTCCTGTTTTGACATATACTAATTAGGTGAGTTATGCGGGAAATAAGTACTTAAACGGCAGTCATTCTTATTTATTTTATTTAGAATCAGTTTATTTCAATATTCGGCAGGTCCTGGTGTTATTAAATAAACAATGGATCGTCCATTATCAGGTCATGAGAAGCATTTTTTTTCAGGACCCAAACTGTATCATTATCAATATACGATACCGAATATGAGAGGGACATTGCATGAAAATCGACAGACTGTGCGTGCATATATACCAGCAGACGGTTTTCTATTGTACGTAACCACCTTAAATTATTTCAGTTTTCCCTTAGTTATAACAAAATTCAAAATCTTAAGATGTGATGTCTTACATTATCACTTATCTCTCAATAGACAAATAGTGCAAAGAATATGCTTCAAGCACAGCGGCAGGTCCTGAAAAAGCGCAGGGATATGTACAATTATCTTGGGAACATTAAGGCAACTATTGATGATAATATATCATTAATCAATTAAAAGGATAAAGCATGGTTATAAAACAAAATTGGAGGAACTACACGAACTCAAAGAAGAGTGGGTATGGGTGTTTCGACAAAGATGACGTCTCCTGGTATTCATGCAAATCAGCACTCAAGTCATAATGTAATAACAGGGAATAGGAAATAAAGGATAAACGTACATATGCGACAACTATTCAACTATTTCAAAATATAAGACTACCATTCGAAAATATTTATCTTAGTTGTATTTGGCAACATATTTAGGAATATTTGGTCCTTGATGCTCTTCAACTTCGTACGTTAGTTTGTCGTTTTAACTTCGAGCGTCACTGATGAGTCTTTTGTATAAGAAAAGCATGTATGGCGCAAATAACAAAATTTTAATCCTGATATCTATGAGTGTATTTACCTAGATAACCAAATAAACTCATCATAGATAACCAGGATTAAAATTTCATATTAACGTCAGACGCGTTTCGTCTACAATAGACGCATCAGAGACGTTTGAATCCAAAAATGTAGAAAAAGCCAAATTAAGTATAAAGTTAAGGAGCATTGAGGACCAAAAAATCCTAAAAGTTTTGCCAAATAATCGACATTTTGTATCAGCAAAATATTCGTTAAACTGCTGTGTGACAGTCGATCTTCCTCATAACTTTGTTGGAGCAGTTTTTGTGAAGGAGCAGGCCGCTCACGCTTTACGATGTCTACATGGTGAGACGGACTCGAGCGTTACTTTAAACTTATTTATGAAAACGCCGTTGGATGTGACTGAGGGAATTTATTGTTGCCAAAATATGAATTTGTTTGTCAAAGATTGTAATTTTAAGGCGCCCATCAATGTCAATATCAAGAGAAAGATCAAGATTGTTTTGATAGTTTTCGTCGTCACAATCGACTGATAAGATTTGAACACCAGTAAAGTACATGTTTCATAACTAGATATGAATCACTACTATATATATATATATAACTAAACAACTGTTAATTTTGGATAGGGTAACTCTAGGTAATGACACTGGATGCATAATAGATAGATATTAGTTTTTTCTCTACTTCTACGGAAATCTAACACTTCCCGAACCAAATGAATAACAATATTTATCAATGTTAGGTTACCGGTGATCTCAAAAGATGATTGGTTAATTTTAAGGGTCGTAACCTCTATCAGCTCATTGATATGGTAACAGTTGGTATTACTGACAACTTTGTGGAAAGTGGAAGGCACTTCGAGGGGATTTTCGTTGAACAAAAAATCATTAGATAAGCAGCTTCTTTCATAGTTACTCATGGATTATCGGATTTATACAATATCGGACTTTTAAAATTGATTTTTTTAACTTTCTCGATTGTATGCATCCGATAATCCACTGATATCAATGCAAGAATATATATACATCCGTTCTAAAAATATCAAATTGATAGGTGATAAGTTACCCATACCATTGTAAGTTAATAAGTTACGAACGAAGAACGACAAAGAAAAAACTGAAGGGGAATACACTTAATATAAAATTCCAGTTCTCAATAGAATAGTGGGTTGCATATTTAGAATGGATGTTAATACAGTTTTGTACTTATTGCTTTTGAACATGTTTATTCTTTCATCAAGTTTCTTTCATATTGTAGAACTATTCTCAAAGGTTGTCTTAATTTCATTGCAGAAATATTCTTTGATTAAATGAAATCTAGTTTTCAGATACAGTTAACTTAATTATCTCATTGGTTGCAATGAGTTACATTGATTTCCCAGCAAAAACCTATAATTTTAAATCCTCTGATATCATAAAAGAATAGACGTTGTCAAGAAGTTGATAACGTCGGATAAAAAAAATTGTGATTGTATAGAAGAAGATATAGTTCCTTACATGTTCTACTTTAATTTCATTTAAAAGACCATTTGCCTTTGTAATAAAAAGAATACCTATTCAAAGAATTTAATTAGAGAAAAATATCCAACGAGTGACCGAGCAACACATTAATTCACGCATGTGTGTAGCGCATGAGTTAATTACTAGTATAAGTGTTGTTTGGTCACCAATTGAATATTTTTCGATAAGTTATGCATTAAGTATTTTGGGAAAAGCCTACAACTACCCAATTGTCAATACAGATATCGATGTTGATAATAGCAGAAGTCTGTCTAGTAATGGACTTCTGATAATAGTCAATAGTAATTAAAGCAGTTGTTTATGAATATTAGCATGTTCATGTGAGAAACTAGATCAAAAAGTAAAATCTCAAAAAATACTGAACTCCGATTAAAGTGCTTACAATAAGGATAATTTAACAAGGTTGACCTTAGATGAATTTGGTTATTTGTTTTATGTATTTTTTTGTCATATAGTTCTTCATCTTCAACAGTTTGTACTTATACATCCTCGGATTTCAAATGTTTGGATTTGAGAGTTCCTGATGAAGGTAAATCCAGAAAGCACTACGGACTCATGAAGTTATTGAACTTGTTGTTTTCAATTTTTTACATAACTGGGTTGATACAATGTACCTCTGACTGCCGGTGGACTATTAGTCCCCAAGGGTATCATCATATCAGTTTGCAGTACTTCGGTAGTGACATAATTTAAAAAAGCTTTCTAGAAATGAAGAGTTTATTTATTTTTAAATCATTAAGAAACTAAGGTTTAAACTCCCTCAGGCAAAATTGACCTAGGTATTTTTGTCATATACATTGTAGCTCATCAACTGTTTTGGTACTTATACATCTTGGGATTTCAAATGTTTTAATTTGAGCGTTCTTGATAAAGGTAAATCCAGAAAGTCACTTCGGACTCACGAAATTATTGAACCTGTTGTTTTCAATGTTTTACATCACTGGGTAGATACCTCTGCTGCTGGACTATTAATCCTCAAAGGTATCATCAGCTAAGCTGTCAGTACTTCGGTACTGACATGATTTAACAAACCTTATAAAATTGACCGTTTATAAATTTTTAAATTATTAAGAAACTAAGGTTTCAACTCCCTCAGGCAAAGTTGATCTTAAAATGAATTTGGCTATTTGTTTTAGGTATTTTTATCATATAGCTCTTCAACAGTTTCGGTACTTTACTAATTACTGATATTATGTTGATATTCCTGAATGTAAAGCTTAATTTCACTTTAACATAAACCAAAAAACCTAAACATTGACCAATGAACCATGAAAATAAGGCAAGGTCAGACGAACCATGCCAGGCAGATATGTACAGCTAACAAATCTTCCATACGACAAATATAGTTGACCTTTTGCTTATAGATTGAGAAAAACAGACCAAAACAAAAAAACTTAACACTGAGCAATTAACCATGAAAATGAAGTCAAGGTCAAATAAAACCAGCATGAATGTCATATAGATCATAAAACATTTACATACACCAAATATAGTTGAACTATTGCATATAGTATTAGAAAAAAAAGCTAAAACTGACAAACTGAATTTTGACCACTGAACCATGCAAATTGGGTCAAATTCAGATGACACCTGCAGCTAGACATGTTAACCTTACCATCATGCCATGCACCAAATATAGTGGACTTATTGCATACAGTATATGAAAACAAAGACCAAACACAAAATCTTTACACTAATCAATGAACCATGAAAATGAGGTCAAGGTCAAATAAAACCGGCACAGACACCAAATATAGTTGACCTGTAGCATATAGTATAAGTAAAAAGACAAAAACTCAAAACTTAAATAAAACCACTGAACAATAAAAATGAGGTCAAGGCCAGATGACACCTGCTAGTAGGACATGTACATCTTACAGTCCTTCCTTATACAAAATATACTAGACCTGTTGCTTATAGTATCTGAGATATGAACTTGACCACCAAATCTTAACTTTGTTCACTTATCCATGAAATGAGGTTGAGGTCAAGTGAAAACTGTTGACCTTGCAATGTATGCACATACCAAATATTACTTATAATGAAAGAGAATTTAACTTTACAAAAAATCTTCACTTTTTTTCAATTAGTCACTGGACACTGAAAATGAGGTCAATGACATTGGACATGTGACTGGCAGAAACTTCCTTACATGAGGCATTTATATACAAAGTATGAAGCATCCAGGTCTTCAACCTTCTAAAATATAAAGCTTTTAAGAAGTTGGCTAAAGCCACTGCCACCAGATCACCACCCCTATGTCCAGCTTTCTGCAACAAAAGTTGCAGGCTTGGCAAAAGTACTCTTATAAACAAATGTAAGAAATGAAAATTGTAATGAACTAAGAGTATTTATTTATCAACTAGATTTGATTTGTATGTGGTAAAGATTTAAGTCATTGTTAGGTAAACTAGCTGGAGATTTGCTCATCAAGTCCTGTCCTTCTCCTGCCTTAGGGAAAGCTATCACATCTCTAATTGATGGTGTTCTACATACCACTGCTAACAATCTGTCTAAACCTACAAAAAAGTGAGGGATTAAGAATTAGTATTTAGTTTAAAATCAATGTGTGTGTGCTATTTTTTATTTAATGTAATTTTACCTTTTTAATTTTTCGTTATTTAGGCAATATTGATGGGGCTTTGATCATCATAACTTAATAGATATCAAGCATCGTCTGCGCTATGAAGCAGCTAATCTGACTTCAAGGATCATATATGTAAATTATTACTTATATTCTAAGTCATTTCTTTGTACATGTTTTAACCAAAGCTCGATTACATTTGTGACAAGGAATGGAAGGGGTTGATATACATGTAACTTGGTTAAATTGTCTATTTTAACTTTATCGTTATTTTGTAAATGTCAACAGTTCTTTTGGATAACTAAAATAAAAAAATTAACACAGAGTCCTGATTCCTAAATATTTCTAAGCTAGTCAGGCATTTCTTCAGATTCATTTTAAAACTTTTTTTAACTCACTGTAATGCACAAACTGTTGAAGGCAATAAGCTCAAGTCAATTAAGTAGCTAAGTTCCGAATTGAATATTTGCATTTGGACACAGATTCTTTAACTGACAACACAAGAATTGAAATGAAAACATTATTTGTAAGAAGATGGTGACATTTTCATTATAATTCCAATAAAACAGAGTTCCTACATACTTTCAGTTCTCAAAATTCTGAGTTGAAAAGGTTAACTTTGTTTCTGAAACTGAAATTTGATATTGAAGAGAGAAACAAAACATTCCTTTCAGCTTTATCATATATGTGCAGAAATACTCACAACATTGACAATGTGCAGCAGTAAAAATGAATATAGAGGAAGGATATTATTGAATACTTCTAGACTTCTTCAAATATCATTTCAAAATATAAAGAATAATATTTTCAAATTATAATTTAAATAAGAGCTAAATAGGCTGTTCTGCTTCACTTTTTTTCATAAAACATGGTATGATATTAAAATTTATGTTTTATAATTGCTGCAATTACTTTTTCCTTTGTGACTCATCACTCACCTAAAGCAATGCCACCATGAGGAGGGCAACCATAGCTAAGTGCTTCAAGCAGATGTTCTAAATCATCAGTTTTTTCCTGCAGCAAAAATAAAAATAAGAAATTACATTCAATAACACTTTGTAACCATGGTAACATCTTATCTTTCATCAGATTTCAATAATTTGCAGATTTTTAATTACATGTTTGAGGACACTTTATTTGCAATACTTATCCTATATCAATTTCTTATTTTGCAAATGATATTGCCTGGTTGATTATGTTGCAAAGTCGTGTGTTAGTAAATACTCCTCTTATATACTAATAACTAATGTAATCACAGAAACTATGGTCTATTAATTTATTATTTGTGTAAAAACACCTCTTGTGAAGTAGGTCAGAGAACAGAGGGCGAACCATGATCTTCCCCAGGAAAACTGGCCATTCATGTCAATAAAGATGGAAGTCAAAACACTTTTTCACATAAGCAGGGTTCGAAACTCACAACCACTGTGTTGATAGTCAAGTAATCACCTTAGACAAACTCAGATTACATGTCATTGAGTCCCAAAAACTTAATGTTGAATATTTCAATTTGACAATAACATGTTTCCCTTAAATCAGTTGAAACAGCATTATAGTATCTTCCTTAACATAATGTTTTGAACAAAGAGTTATGCTGGCTGCTTTCTCTGCTACCAAATTATCCCTATGTTTCACATCATGTGACATTTACTTCAGGTGAGTAAAAAACATCACATGATAATGTACTTATGGGACCATATGACCTGTGAATTTAAATATGTTAATTTATTAAAATTAAAACTCTATCTGGGATCTCTTAAAATTGTAAATATCATTTGACATCAAATATGATATGAGGTAAGTATAACAAGAGACTGTCAAAATGAAAACAGCCGAAATCAAAAGTTTTTAACTGCATATATGTAACACTCCCAAACGTGTCCTTTCCCCCGAACGTGTCTGATTCCCCCAAACGTGTCTATTTCCCCCAAACATGTCCGTAAAATTCAATATCCCCAAACGTGTCTGATTTCAGAACCCCCAAACATGTCCAATAATTGATATTCGCCAAAACACGTCCACTATTACACGCCAGAACGTCTCACGTCTTTTAGCGCTAATACATGTATCTCCTAAATGAAATCGCTGATAACATTTACAGCAATCCTATTGTGGGGGACACAGGTGATGAAGTTGTCATTTATTAGCATTAGTTAGTGCAATGCCGGTTTATAATGATTACTATATAGTATCAAAATTCCAAATTTAATCTGTAATTGTAAATTAACTTTAAGACTGAAATTGCTTATTGTTCAGTTGCAAGTATTTCATACTCATTTAGAGCGAACATACAAATAATTCTAGAGTTGAATTAATTGTTAACCTTGTAAATTATTTTGTACTTATAAACTCTGATGATGCTTTTTATATTGATCCAAATATTGCACGGCTGGCTTTCTGCAGCATTTTTTTTCACTTTTATCAACAGTTATCAATTTGAATTATGTATATTTTAAAAGCTCACCAAACCATATACAAATGTACGGTTTTTAATAAATTTTAATAAATTTTAGGTTTCCACCATCACTAAAGACACGATCAAGAGGCAAAACGTCCAGTGCCATATATTTCATGCATTGGTTTTATAAATTCTTTTTATTAATATGATTGTTATGTGATCAACGTCGATTGTTGATGATTACCGTAATTGCAAATTTAATTTGTACTGCTTAAATTAATTTTAGACTGTTGATTGTGTATTGTCCAGTTGCAAGTACTTTATGTATATTTAGAGCGAACATATAGTTTTACAAGTTTTAATGTTTTTACATTTGCTGTATAGATTAACTTTAGACTGTTGATGGCGTATTTCCAGTTGCAAGTATTTCAAAAAATTGAGAATGGAAATGGGGAATGTGTCAAAGAGACAACAACCCGACCATAGAAAAAAACAATGAGGGGCCTTTAATACTGATATAATTTTGTAGGATTATCTATTTTCCTGGGCCTGCCTTAAGGTCAATTAGTTTAAACATATTTATTTATTCATTCATACTCTCTGGACATTTCTGCTTCCTTCATAATTTAAGCTGGCCGACATGACAAACTGTAAATTCAGAATTTATGTGTGAGGTTTTTATTAATGCAAATAATGCAGCTCTGATATCAGATACCTATATATTTCTGTATGGATATATTCCTAAAATTGCAGTAATTAATCTCACAATTTTGTACAGTAATTCTGTAAATGTAATCATGGTGAAAATTATAAATAACAGTTAAACTTTATTTTTATTTTGTCATCAGATACAACATACCAATCGGAAGGAGATCTGTCATTGAGGAAGTAAAGAGGGGTATCTGCACGGAACGTAAAATAAAATTGCCATTTCACAATGAACAAACATTTAAAAATTTCTTGCACGTTAATCTTTTTACTTATTTCACGAAACACAGTGAATAACGAACCTATTTCACAACTGAATGTAAAATAAAAATGGCAAACATGTGCACAAATATAACCCTTTACCACCCTAATTATTACGGACATGGTTGATTAATCACATAAACATTTTGGTGTATACTTTTGAAAATATTACCACGAATGCATTTGATTCTGAAACTCTGAATTTTGTTTTTCTATTATTTAGACCAAATTCAGTTTCTATTACATAAAATTCAACCATAACTTGAAATCCTCTGTCAGAACATATCTCTGTTAGTGTTGTCACCATGACATTCAATTGAAGCATACCTTAAGAACCTCTGTCAGAACATATCTCTGTAAGTGCTCTTGATGTATACGTATAGATCCTCCTCCTATCTCAAATCCATTTAACACTAAATCATAATGCTGACTTCGTACCTGCAATTTATTAAGCATATTCGTTAGTTTTCTCGTTTGAATTGTTTCACATTGTCTTATAGGGGCCTTTTATAGCTGACTATGCGGTATGTGCTTTGCTCATTGTTGAAGGCTGTACGGTGACCTATAATTGTTAATGTCTGTGTCATTTTGGTCTCTTGTGAACAGTTGTCTCATTGGCAATCATACCACATCTTCTTTATTTTATCATTATAAATTTGCATAATAATATATTTAGATATTTTTACGGCAGGGAAGATTTCTTAGTTTAATGTGTGCCAACACAGCCAGAATCTCATGCCTAAATCTTATCAAGAATCAAAACTACCTACACCTTGAACAATGGCCATTTACTAGCTATATATATATATATATAGTGAACATCATCATTAAAGGTAAAAACTCTTTTAAGGCGAAGTGTACGTAATTAAACTTCACAATGGATTTTTTTTAAATTTCACATACGAATTCTGCTTGTAAAATTACACCAGAAAGTGAAATAAAAAAAGGGGGTAACCGTTTTCGTTTTTGAGATACGAGCCGTTGAAATAAACTACACGATACACCAAAATTACAAAGGATATATAGGAAAAATCATCAAAATTAGCAGATATTTTTACATTGGCAAGCTTTTCTATTTTGTTGGACAATGGATTTTTTTCTAAAATTGATATACGATTTAAAAATGAAAGACGAATCCATCGGTGCAAAGAAAGTCCTTAGCAACCGTATTAGTTTTTACGCTACTCTCTGTTGAAGTTTAGTTTTTGGCCGGAACATTAATTATCTGGCGATGTCATTGTCTGCAGTAACGTCGCCACAACTTCTACGTCGAAACTCTATTATACCGTATAATGCGGTAGCAATGTCGTTCGTGTGTATTACCCATCTTCCTATGTATTACAAATGATCTTACGCTATATAAACTAACGAATTATAAAGAATATTTCTGTCGCAAAAGAAAATGCAACTTTGTAAATTAACTTACTGCAAATGAAAGAAATTTGCCATAGACTCTAATTTCATCTTTTCTATATTAGAGTGATTTCCGAACCTTTTTCAATGCTGGCATGGATTGTTTAGATTCTGTTATGAATCAAATATCGAGTTTGAATTTGTCACGGTTCACACAGTGTTGTCAGAATGAATTGATCGGCTTTAATACTTAGATCGGGTATACACCTCGTTTTCAATCCCTTACTTCTGTATGTTTGTATTTAAAAAAGTAGACCTATTTTCTGCATATTTTCCTGTTCGTCATTTCTGCATGTTGTTAATCTGAGGATTTGCACACAATATAGTCTACATAATAAACCTATTTCATTAGTCATGTTTACACACATGCTAAAGACGAATCTCTGCCAAAACATATTTTATTTTACAAAATTTCCAATCTCAATCACTTTCCCTTTTCTTTAATTAAATGACAAAGAATGATGTAATGTTTGCTGGATGAAGTTTCAGTAACATAAGAAAATATTTGTTTGTTCCATGCATTATTTGTTAAAATCCACATTTAAGGATTTAAATTGATTGATTGATTGTTGATTGCTTAACGTCCAGTGGAAAATATGTCATGCATGTTCAGGACGAGAACAAGTTTATAATAAATACAATAGGAAGTTTTGTTCATAACAGAGGCCATCCGGGATGATGGTCTGGGAAATTTGGAGTGCATCTAGAAAATAAGAGTACATGTATATTGGATAGGGACAGAAATTCTGCCGTGTGCAACAGTCCACATATTCAACCTTAAATTATAGTTGTTGCTATGGTTTTTAACGGGCATAGAGTGTGGCACTCTCTTTACACGAGGCATTGGATTTAGCGTTCCCAATCTGACCGGACGTGACTGCGAGCTTAATAAATCCTGCACAGCCAAACGGACGCTCCTCTTTGGCAAATATTTTACTGCCGGTCGGGAGAAGACCAAGCGACCATATTTCGTTTCCCCAGTCACCCTTGGGGAAACACAGATTTAAACAATAAGCATAACGCATACTATGGTTCTTCAATTATTTTAGTTCTTATACATCCGTGGCTTTAAAATGTTCTGCCTTTATTGTCCCTTATCTAGTGTAATCCAGAAAAGCGCTTCATTTCATTTTATCTTCAGAATTTTTTAGACCCCAATGAGGTTAAAAAGAAGGACTCGCTTATATATATACATTTTTAAAAAAATAGAAAAGATCGGAGTATTTGGTATAACTACCAGTCGCAGATATTTCATACATGTATATTCAAATTGAAAACCTTACACCTTATGTGATTCTTTTGAGATCGACGTATCTAGTCAGTGCAATAACGACCGTAACATACCCATCGGTGTTATGAAATACAATTTGTGTAGGGGAATGATTTGAATAGCGATGAATATAGAGTAACGCTTTAATTTAACTGGTGTAAAATTAATTATATAAGAATGCGACCTTATGAGAATTATCATGTTCGATGCTTTAAAAATTTACCTAATAAAATGTTACAAGAATGTACTCAGTGTAATGCACGGAGATTATTCATACTGTATTGCTACACGGGGTTACCTAGCAAAGTGCCGTACGAATATAGCCTCTGCATAATGAAAATGCATACCTTTCCTATTTATATCATATAAAACAATAAGGAGATGTGGTATGACATCCAATGAGTCAACTACCCGCCACTGGTTAAATGAAGTCGATGTAAGCAATAACTATTAACAACCAAACTCTTTTCAACAATTAAAAAGAGACAAAAACATAATGTGTATACTACAAAAACCCTGATATGAAAAATGCCAAAAATTTCCAACGAGAAAATCAACAGCCTTATTCATGAAAAAAATAGTTACGAAAAACAAATACCATGTTGTGAAGTAAAAGACTTGAACCAAAGTGAATAACAACCAGTAAACTATTAGTTCAATAATACAAATCTTTGGAGTTTGAAATGATTTATATTCAACGATTTTTATCGGATACATTTTTTTTGGGGGGGGGGGGGGGGTCAATGTTGATATTAAGAAAAGTAATATCCTATAAAAAAAATGTTGAATGTAAATGATATGAAACTCCAAATTCTTACATTATTGGACAAGTAATTGGCAGATCCTTACGGGAGTTGGACCCCCCCCCCCCTTTTTTGGGCCGATCAATGCATTTGAATGGGGTCATATAGTTGAAACCCCCCCCCTTTGTCCTGGGTTGGGGCCCCCTTTTTTAATGGCTGGATCCTGCTAGTACACCACGGGCCTCTCAGTTCTTGTATTATGATCTATTATCATGAACTAAGTGAAAGCATAGAGCTGACTGAGTGCGAGATCTTCCTGGGTAATCATTGAGGTCGTTTATATGCATTCCTTGCAGTAGACTTCCGTTAAATTAATAAAAAAATCTTTAAAATGCTATCGAAATGTATAAAATGTCTGAACTTATTTCACCTCTCATTCCACTAAACACTAAATTACAGTTACAAGTGCCACAAAACTTTCCTGGCCTCTTTTCTTTAACCGTAATGATATTTTCTACTCATTTATAATCTTGAATTGAGACCTATTAGGAATAACACGTTACTCAGTCAAAATTACATTTTTTTCTCTATTTTGAAATGATGCACACAGGCACAATATAAGAAAACAAATTTTGCTATCTCTTCGAAATTGGAATTTGAAAAAGAAGAAATGACGTGTTATATTTTTATCATACATGAATCATGTGTATTTGTACTTTCAATTTCAATTTGGTTCTTAATTTAGATTCAGTTTTCCAATAAATTTCGGACGGAATAGAAGACACCTGTTTATTTTCTGCATATTTTTTACTTATTCTAAGATAAATGTTTAGAGTGATCACTTTTTTAGTTTACTATGAGTATCTTTTTGGGGCCTAATTTGTTAACTTTCGGTCTTTGTTCTTCCGACTTGTAAGTAGTCGTCAAATTATATTCTCTTGGTATCGTCTTATTTTCTAAATTGATATAAAACATGTCCTAAAATTTTCATTAGCACAAAATACGAACATGTCAACGTTTTTTTAATCTTATAATTAATTTCACATGTAATTCATTAGTTGTTCGGTAACCTAAAACTGTATGTTGAGTACTGTGTGTTTTTGTTCAAAACTACGGCTTTTAAAAAGATATTGTTGGCAGAGGTGGATTTAGGGGGAGGGCCCAGGGGGCACGGGCCCCCCTTTTTGGAAAAAAAATTGGTTGCTTATATATAGGGAATCACTGTTCAAGCGTGACTAGAGCGGGCCCCCTCTTAGGTCAGTCAGTGGGCCCCCACATATAAAAAATTTCTGGATCTGCCACTGGTTGGGTCAATTCAGGTTTAATTTTTATAATTAAATAATTAATAATAGAAGTAGAATCGTCACATGTTTATTTATTTATAATTCTGTTGTGAGGCATTTTTATAATCTGTTGATATCATAAGTTTTTACACAAAATGCCTTTCATGTCCCATGCGCCTGAAACAAAAAAAATCAACTAGTATTAAAGTCAGGCTGCACGAAACAATAGAATGCTTTGATTTCTAAATGGAGAAATTCAGATAATTTCTCATGATTAGGTTTTTTAAGACAGCAAGGGCGTGCTTGTTGGATTGACCGCACGAAGTATTTTCTCTTTCGTGTGTCCTTTCTTGGAGTAAGGGAGATAACTTGCGTAACTAACGTCGAACGTTATTAATCCCGCATTCCGCTAGGGGCGTGCAATTACGTACACTTTGCCTTAAAGAGCTCATTGACAATATCAGTCATGTTGACCTATTTATAGTTTTTTTCTTGCTAATCATGTTTAAGTTTGTTCAAGTTTCTATTTATCTATTATAGCTTTCAAGATAATATTTGAAGATGCAAAAATTTGGAAAAATCCTCATTAAGGGCAATCTTCAATAAGAAATTGAATTACAGTTTTGGTCATGCTGACTTACTGTACTTACAGATGTTGTCTTGCTTATCTATTCAAAGTTTCTATCTATGACTTATAATAGTTTTAGCCAACCGTGCAAGGGCTGTATAGTCAGCCAAGGTGGTTAAGAACTTCCATATATATCATAGTTTTCAAGATAAGATAAAAATGGGAAAAATCATCATTTAAGGGCAATAACTTTAATAGGGTGAAGACAGATATTCTCGATCATGTTGACTTACTTAAAGAACTTGTCTTGCTGATCACTTTTGTTGTTTAGTGTTCTTGTCCCTCTATTATAATTTTTGAGACAAAAGGCAATAATGAAAAAGACATTAAAAACACTTGTTGTTTGAGGGAGCATTTTTTTTTATTATCATTGATGACTGTGGTCAGGTTTTATTAAATTCGACCCACAATTTCAGAGGAGATGATCTTTGTAAAACAGACACCAAGTGATGTGAAAAGCTCACACGTCCCTTCCATGTGCTTACGCTTATTTTTTCGTTATCCTTTAATAACCCTTGATGAAGATTATTCCAGAACAGAAACACATGTTTAGTCACAAGAATCAATCATACATTTGTTTGTAAATCATGTTGAAGGAGGCATTTGAGAAAACTGAAACAGCACAAACACATAATTGGTGAAACATTTAAAGCTTGGTATCTTATCATTTGTTATTACTACAAATGAATGGATCATTTCTTATTACTACAAATAAATGGATCATTTGTTATTACTACAAATAAATGGATCATTTGTTATTACTACAAATAAATGGATCATTTGTTATTACTACAAATGAATGGATGTGCCTTATGATGAACTGTAAGTGCTAGTGGGTATTACTATTTAGGTAGCTAGTACTTTGTACTGATAGATCAAAAGGACATGCATTATTGTGTTTAGAAAGGATAGGTAGTGATTTTGCTAGCGCTCGTCACTTTTATTATTTACGAAACAATTTTCGGATTGCAAAGTATTTCAAATCAATTTCATCACTTAAATTTTCAAAGTGTAAAAATATTTTCGTATTAAAATACTATTAAACTACCTGTCTTTATGTTTTTGACAAGTTTATGACCCCCAGATAATTAACAGTTGCAACAGGTGTTACAAGTTGTGATTACAACTAATCCGCTTATCTCCATCGGATGGGTCACTAATTCATAAAATTAAACCTCATAATTGACCATTATAATTATTTTTCCTAGGAAGATCAGGCAGTCGGCATTTCATAAACCAGGAGTAGTTTCAAGATTTGCATGCACAAAATTGTTTCCCCCCTGACAATTCACATTTGAATTTCAATATTTCTCAAACGATCACAATTTGAAGTTCATTTGTCGTAGATTCAAAAGCATTTTCGTCATAATTGATATAAATTTTCATCAAAAACTTTCAATAATTTCGTTCGACGGTTCCAAAAAGAATTTTATTCATTTTTAACTTAAAAGAAATGATTTCCAATTATCTCTTTAGACGTTTTATAAGGATAATGATTATGCAGTGAGATAATGATTATGCAGTGAGATAATGATTATGCAGTGAGATAATGATTATGCAGTGAGATATTCATTGCAAGTTAATTTCTGCTGTGATTCCTTGTTTATATAAAATGGAATCTAACTTTTGTTGATCAGGAATGTCCTCTGGAACAAACTGAAGAGAAATTGTGAACTAAATTTCAGGATCCCATGTCACAATCTTTCATAATAAGGGCCAATACAGTCATATCATACAATAACTGCCAATCATGCCTTAGTCCTTTAAAATCTGACAAAGTCAAAGATGTTGCTAGTAATTATACACATCCTTGGTCCCTTTCTGTTTCACAAAAAAGGTTGATTTCAATAGCGTGCAAAAGTGACTAAAGCCCTCAAAATCTTACCTTAAACCCTGCGATAGGGGTATCATAATTTGACTGCAGAAATACATACCAATTCTGGATGTGTTTTTACAAGTTCAACATCATCTGGATGTGGCGCTGTGAAAGGATGATGGGCAGATTCTAATCCTTCTATAAATAGAAAAGACATGTATAGGAATTATATCTGTTCTAGTTTCTAGTGAGCATGCAATATATGTAATTTAAAACTTGATCCAGTGTAAAACAACTACAATAACAAATGCCAGAAAATAAGGTTATTCTAAATAACAGTTTTCTAACATTGAGCCAATCATTCTAATCTTTCTTTAAATATGTAATTTATATGCAAGAGATGAAGTCAATAACAATTTTAAAATTAAATTCCCCCAAATGGCTTCATTTGAATTTTAGTTAATTCATTTGTTGGAATACAAAACTATTTGCGAGTACATTGGAATGTCACCACTTAGGAGCTCGAGTTGTTGTCATTTTAAAACAAATTCAAGGTGTTTTTTTCATTGATAGTAAATTTTAGTGTGGTCTACATAAATATATGCCACCTAATGTGTGTGTGTTTTTTATTCGTACTAAAAATAAACTTTCATTAACAACACATTACCTCCTTCTTCTTTTGGAAGAAATAATGGGAAATCTGTTACCCACAGAAAATCAAATTTATTTTCATCAATTATTTGTACACCTGAAATGGAATAAAATATATAATACATCATTAAAACAACTGACAATTTATTTAATGAATGGCTGTTATTTATTTTGAATTTATTATTAAACCATAAAATTAATTTTTGACTCTTCACATTGAATAATCCGCGAAGCGGATTATGTTAAATGTGAAGAGTCAAAAATTAATTTTATGGTTTAATAAATTCAAAAAAAATTATTGCCATTCATTATAAATAAATTTCTATCAAAAATAAGGCTCAAAGATATATATTAATATGAATAACAACGTACACAGATGTTTGCGTATGAATACACAACGTTAGAATGGGCGTGTCTTCATAAAAATTGATAACATTGAAAATAAAGCTAATTATTTTAACCAATCAGAAGACAGTAAATACACCAAATTTATTTATATTCTGTTAATTCTTCCTTAGGGGTACCAAGCCTTTAGATTTTCTGTGGAGTTTGGTATATGTTAGTCATGTTAACCTAAACTCTCAAATCTCATTAATTCATATATGTTCATATATTTATGAATATTTTAGAAATTCATCACCTGTTTTTAAGCACTTTTTGAAAATAACATACTTTTCTATTCTACAGACACCAGTTAAACAACAAGAAATCAAGAAGTTTGCTACATTTAATGGCAGCTTTCATCTAAAATAAAGCTAAGAATCCAAAAATAAGTTAATCAACATCCAAAAAGGCATTTTCTAGTATTCAATCCATCAAATCTCTATATTTACATACAACTACAGCAAGGACAAAATGTTAATGTATTGTGGATTCATTTTTATTTGTGAGATTTCAAATTTATTGGATTTATTGGGTGAAGGAAACCATAGATTTAAATTTTAAATGAAGTACAAATTTTTTGAAAGGTCAGTATGGAGATCTTCGCTAAAACAAGAAAACAAATATAAACGAAAATAATTTTTTTCCAGGATCAATGAAAACTCTTATACACAAAAAATAAATGAATTAACAGTATTTTTTCAACAACTCACCTTTAGATTGTAAAGCATTGGCTACAGTTGTTCTTACTTTTCCAAGTGCTATATGCTAAAATATAAAGTTTGACCCTCTTAGCTAAAACCAGGAGTACAAATTTGCATTAAATTATGAAAGGTCCAGGACCATTGGAATTTAAGGAGAAAGGCACTCTGTATGAAAATAAATAGTATTCTTCTTGTAAATAATGATTATTGTTTACTATGCTTATCAGGTAAAAACATTGCAAATATGAGCTGTGTCTGATATAAATTGTCCTTATGCAAATAAATACCAAATCATATTTCAAATTGAAACAAGAATGTGTCCATAGTAAAGGGATGCCCCATCCTCACTATAGATTTTTATGTTAATTGCATAAGGTCAAATTCTATCCGACGCAGCTCATGAGTAAAACTATGAGAGCTAGTTTAAACTCATTTAAATATTTCCCTGCTCAAGTGAGACCGTTATACAGGGATCTCTTAGTATGGGTTATTTAGGTATTCATATATCAGGAATTGCTTAAATAAACACGTTAGTTTTTCATTAATAAAACTAACAATTTACTTACTGGATAGTGCCCAGTGCCATGTGCTAAAACAACTATATCATTGGCTTCTATATTCAGCCGAGACGTAACTTTATCTTTGGTTTCCTCTTTCAGGTATTTTTGGAAGGAACATTTCCATGCATTTCCTTCATTTACTTTTATACTAGTAACTTCCTGAAGTTATAAAAAAAATATCTGTTAATAATTTTGGAAATATTTATCTGCTATATAAATATAGATTAACTACTGTGAGTTCCTTTATTTTCTTGGATACTAATGTTCCTTGATTCAATGAAAATTGTATTTCACGGATAAGATTTGCAAACAATAAAAAAGATAACTTTAACAGAACAATTAAAATATCAAAGGACAGGTAATTTTCCACTGTATCCAATGCATATAGATGTGGAAGAAGAATTGACTGTGGCAAACTTTTGGCTTGAATATAAATTCTAGGTAATTCTAAGCATAGACATATTTCTAAGGATCTGGAAGCCTTAAATGAAGATATAGTTAAGGATACAAACACACAACTACAGTTTATAAACACCAGCTGCTACAAATGCCAGAAAACATATTGTTAATCCAGTATTAATGTCTCTTTTCATCAAATATTTTTTTCTACACATGAATGAAATCTGGCCTCCTCTCCCTCCACCCCACCCCCAAAAAAGAATCAAGCATCACTTCATAATAAAGCTTAAACAAGTATGCTACCTTTTCTGTGAAAGTAAATATCATATCTGCAGCATCGTTATAATGCCAATGTATAGAAAAGACATTTTTTGAACATTTTAAAATTCAAATGACAGATACAGTACTACACTATATATATAGCTACATATTGCAAACACTGTATAATATATTAGAACAAAGATGTAACTCATCATGTACCTTGAAATGCATGTGTTACAGGTGTATCACATGCAAGACATGCATGTTTACTGCCACTAATGTTTTTTGACACACATGCATTCACATGTGTGGCCATGCATGTGAACTGCAATGTCTCAAAATATGTATGTGCCATGCATGTAACAGGCATGTGAAATGCATAATTACATGCAAGAATGTGTATCATATATGACTTTTCAACACACATGTCACATGCAGGAAATTTTTCAAACATACACACATATGGTAACTCATGTGAAATGAATGTGTAAAGCATGTGCACATGTGTGGCATTTTTGTTGGTGATATAAACCTTCAAATATTAATATTTCCCAACATTCATAAACCTTTATCAAATGTACCATTCCCATTATATCTAACCCTTAAACAAAATGGTGTTCTTGTTGTGAATAACGTACAATCTGATAAATCACCTACGCTATTCCAATACATTTATGATAAATCCTGTACTCACACATTGGTCATTCATTGATGGACTATTGATGATTTCAATCAATTCTCTATTTGAAAAGTTTTTCTGAAAATAAAAATATTCCCATAAAAATTTTATTAAAAATTAAAACACATCTCTCTTCATCTTTTAATTCTTTATTTCTGTTTTTTGCTCTCTCTCTCTCTCTAAAAATAATTCTATGTAAATAAAACACTTGCGGTAAAATAAAATGTCAAATGACTTTTTGTTATCTTTCAAAAATATTTAAATGAAAGCAGCAATCTTTGTTGATAGATTCTGTTATTTACATTGGAGAAAACATTCACCTGGAATATTTGGGGGCTTTTTCTCGAATGTTTCATTTATTTATTTTAATTAACTACAATTATTTGTTTTGGGTGTATCAGTATTTTTTATCTTTACTTAAATCATCTATCATTATTATTATTATTATAGTTTATGAAAGATTGTAAAGATTTATAAACTTAAGATATAAGGAAATTCAATTAATCATCCTTAAAACAAAAAGAAGGAAAACATAACAATCAGAAATTTTAATGTTCACCCCCTTATGTCATTGATGATGATTATTTAAAGTTATAACCTAAAACAAATATCAGTAAATACCTACTGTTCCTTTTGGTATTCTAAGTCCAATTATCTCCCCTTTATCCTGCTTCAATGTGTTTTCAAAAGAATGTATACCACTAGATGAAAAACTTTCTGATAAATTTACAAGCTGAAAAACAATATAATTCATTTAGGTACTTTGAAAATTTTAAAACCCTACGGGGCAAATTACAGTTAAACAAAAGTACAGATGGAGATCATGACTGGAAGTCTGCAATGATTAACATAATATATTCACAATGTTTTGTAATTTAGCATAAGTAATAAAATAATATTCAAGATACATGTTCATTTTTACAATTAAGACTGTGTAATTTCATCAAAATGCATATTGCTGACTATTAATCTCACCTTCATGTCATATCTTGTATCAGGTTTGTCTGTTCCATAGTTTTCCATAGCCTCAGAATAAGTCATCTGTGGAAATGGAAGAGTTAGCTCACCTTCTGGCCAGCTATGCTGTAGTAAATCTTCTATTAAGTCCTGTACTTCTCTTTTTGTTGTAAATGACATCTCTATATCAACCTTAAACAATTAATAAATCTAAAAATGTCTACAATTTTCCTATTGAACATTTTAAAATAAACATTACATTTTCCCAATAATTAAGGTCTTGTTTTATATATTTGCATTTATAAGTGTTCCAGATAAGTTATAAACTGCACTTTAAAATCCTAAATCTAGGTCTATGTTTAATATACATGCCATATGTGACAAACTGTAAATCTATGATCTGTTTTCAAGTTTTTCTTTTTTCTTTGTTTTTCATTATCATGTTTTAAGAGCACTTTCATTCCATTTTTTTTTTAATTTCAATATAACCATATTCCCTTATATTATCTAGCCATTACATGTTCTTTTGTTCAAAAAAAAATTATGTATTTTGAATGCATTTTACTCAAAATACGAAACGTCACAATATGTGGTTATTATTATTCTATTCTCTTTGATTTTCTAAATAATCATAACTTATTTACATAATTGCTTCCATCCATGTTATTTGAATTCTGGTGGATAGTTGCCTCATTTGTAATCATATGATATCTCCTGGTTTCTATAACATATAGTTTTGCATGCATGTATGAAATATGTTTCACTTTGTTTTTAAGTAACAAATAATTGATAAGCAAGCAGATTGAATTTTTAATTCAAGATAAGAATCTTATTTTTGGTAAAATCAATTTATTCATTAAACCTGCGTTGTCAGTTAATTTTCAATCAATGAGTTTGACTATATATCCCTCTGGTATCTTTCATCCCTCTTTTATACCTGTGTGAATTCTGGTTGCCTGTCAGGTTTACTACTCTCATCCCTATAGCACTTAGCTATCTGGAAGTACCTGTCTATACCACCAACCATTAATAACTGTTTGAACTGAAATAAAAAAAAAACAAAAAAAAACATCATACATTCTATAACCAAAACTGTGTTCAATGAAATAAATACATTCACTTCAGTAACTATTGAATTGAATGCGTCTTTTTATCATTTTATTCAGATGTAAAAGTTGCTTGAAGTACTTACAGTTAATATACCATAAATGGGTGAAATTATGACTGAGTGAACATTGCAATTGCATCAAATAATGTTTAACTTTTGTCAGTTGTCATGTTTTTACAATAATGAATGAAGTTCAATGAACACAATTAGTTCTAAATTAAAAGTCCTTAAACTAAAGTTGTATATTTATTTAAATATTATTTTCACCTTGCTCAAGTCAGGAATAAGACAGATATTATCCCCTTGTGTATGGCTAGTGTTGTCTTGACATTTTGACTTACAACATTTCATTTAGATCTGTCAACTCACTCAAACAAACAAAAATGAAATTTCTAAACTGTATCTGTACCTGTTGTGGACTTTGTGGTAAGGTATAGAACTTTCCCTTCTGTCTGGTTGGCACGACAAACTCTTTTGCTCCCTGGAAATTTAAGGAGTTTCTGTATCAGTATTCAATTACTCACTACTGTGAATTCATTAATATTTGTGAGATACCAATTATTCAAGGATTTCATGGGTATAAGATTAAACCATGAATTTAAATCTTCAACAAGTTACACATTTCCCAAAGGCTTCTTCACAGACTTTGCCAAATCAATGAAATCAAGTATCCACAAAAATACACGTACAAGTTTTCTTCAATCCCCTAAAAATGATATCCACAAAATTAAATGAATACACATACCAGTAATTCTTATTAGTTTATACATGCCATATACTGAATCAGCATATGGCACTTCCTGATATCGCAATAACCAGTTATATTTAAATGCATATATCATCTAGTCATTTTTGTGTAACTCTTGAATGGTTTTAACATTGTATTCCCTTATTTTCATGTTTTGATCTATACGTAAACCAATCTGTTGACCTTCAGTTTTCTTTGTTTTACTATCAAAATGTGACATCAGTTTTTGTTTTGTCAGCTCCAATTTTCCACTCTACTGAAAAATGTGTCTAGAAAAATGACAATGCAGATGACCAAATGCAAGACAGGCTCTTATTATAGCAGGTTTTTTTTTAATTCAAGTATATCAAACTCTAAAATTATAAAAAAAAAAAAAAACATAGACATTGCAGAAATTAATGTCATGAATGTTTTTTTGTTTCTCAAATTCATTTTTAGTCATCCAAATTTAAAAACTTGAGAACTGATAAGAAATTAACGGCATTGTCACCACTGAAACACCCAATACTTTGACAATACTATGAATTAGCTACCAATCAAAGCACTTGAAATAATCAGGGTTTTTTGTGCAAGACAAATTAACCAACATGTGATTTCAAATGTTTTTAACCACCTGGATGTCTGTTGTATAAAAGGCTGTTAGTTATCTCTTTGAATTGTTTAACATTTGTCATGTTAGGATCTTTCATAGCTTCTTATGCAGTATGGGTTTTGCCAAATTCGTTGTTGATGGCTGTACGTTGACCTATAGTTGCCCAATTCTATGTTATTTAGTCTCTGGTGGTAAGTTGTGTAATATGCATTCATACCATATCTTCTTATATTGTAAGTTATCTGACATGAATATATAAACAATACTTACACCTGGTGTTCTTCTAAATAAAGTGGGGGTCTCTACGTCAACAAAACCTGTAATACATATAATAGCTTCTATCAGAGTTTTAAATAAGTGTTAAAAGGAAAGGAATATACAGTCGATTCCGGTTATTTGCATAGCCTTTTGTCAGACAAACTATGCAATAAAGCGGAGTATGCTTATATTCAAAATGCAAAATTATGGAGTCATATAACATTGATACTGACGATAGAAAAGATCAGTCATCAAGTGTCATATATAAATGTTATTTATTTTGTATTCTTTCAAAAAAGTATTAAAAACACATTTTGTTTTAGTTTATTTGCGTACCAACGTTTCCTTTACCTAGGATACGAACCCCTTTTTTTTTGGGACGATCAATGCATTTGAATGGGAACATGTAGTTGGAACCCCCCCCCCCTCTTTGTCCTGGGTTAGGAACCCCCTTTTTTAAATGGCTGGATCTGCCCCTGTGTGTAATGAACTGCCTTTGATATGCAGTATTTACAGCTTGCACAGTGTAAAGATATAAAGGAACTATTATGAATAAGGATTCAAATAAAATTTTCCATTATTGATCCATGTTTTTGTAATAAATTGACTAAGCTCATCATGCTCATAGAATCTTAACGGTGGGACTGCCTCATTTTATGATTCCAAATTACTGAAATTCTGGCTTCAACTGGCCAAGATGTAGGTATGATGTGTTTGATATTGTCAGGACTTTGATGGCCAAGAGTATAAGTGTTGCATTTTAGTATCACAGCTGAATCAGTATCAAAAACCATTTGGGTCTAATATTTAGTAATCAAAACTATCTACATGATCATTACTTTTTTTTGTACTTTGAAAAATGTTTTTCAGTTAAGTGATTACCTAACATCTCATGCATCTTAAAAACGTAAATCAAGTACTCGGTTGCTTGTTTTCTCGTTTAAGGTGGTACCTAACACCTGAACTAAAATTAATTTGGCTCGTTTAATTTTCTTAAAATTTTGACAAAGTATTTACTTTGAACTTTTGACAAAAATATAAAAGTTTCAAAAAAATTGAACCAACCGTTTAATCAGAAAAATTACACTGGTTATATAACAGTTTTACAAAAACTTATTATGATCATTGAGAAGCTTAATATTCCCTTAACAACACTACATCATTTTATACATTTAAATTTCTCAAAGGTACAAAGGTGTTATTGCCATAATTCCTTCAAATAATCAACAGCATTTATACAAGAGTTGCTTCAAAAACTGTTACATTTTGATAACCGTCTAGCTTTTTTAATATAAGGAAAGTAACTTTGATGATTTAACTTAAAGATAACATGATGAATCAAAGAACTAATCATAAAGGACAACAGGTGTCAAAACAAATGTTAAAAGATTCTTAAAAAAAAAGGGCAGGCCAGCATGAAAATTTATTTGGCACTACACCCTTTCATATCCTCCAGTAGGAAACACTATGTCAACCTCACAATCACTATACACCTAAGAGTGTTAAACAATTTCTTAAAGTGTCAGAGGAGATGAAGTAATTCTGAAATTTCAATACAGATGGATATGGTCACCTTGCAATTATTCTATATACCAAATAAGGTTGGCCCAATATATATACCAAAAAATATTATTTACATTTGTAAGCTATAAATTTAAATCTAGAAAATGAGGTCAAGGACAACAGACATATGCCTGACAATAACTGAGCAACAAACCATCTGTTAACCAAACATGTATTATTCCAGTTCTTTTACCTACTGTAAAATAAAGCTTCAATAATGACTGCCACATGTTTGACATCTCAATGTCTGGCAAAATATGACATTGGGTTTTAGAAAGATAAAAATCATGCATTAAGTGGAAACATGAATTCTTCTTTTATTGGACACTGTGAAGATAATTACCATGGTCATTGCACAGAAATTCTCTTATCTTCATCACCATTGTAGATCTGGTTCTCAGATTTTTCTGCATAAATTTATTTCTTAAGTCTAAATATCTGTATTCCATTCTAGTTGATTCCTTGGACTAAAATAGTAATATAAAACATAAAATATTCCTTCATAATGTATTTTTAATTTACAGAAATCTTATGGCCTTTTTCTTTGACAAAAAAAAACAAAAAAGTTTGATCCATGATCCTACAGATTTTGTGTGCATACATATCATGCATATTTACTGTTTTTCTTACTTTTTACATAAAGTCACAGTGCATTTGCTCTTCAATTAGTTAGGGTCATAAAGAGGCCAGGTAGGTCAGTATGAAAAAGGAAAAGTATGATCTGAAAACTATTCTCCAGCATTTAATTTCAGAAGAAAGTGAGATTGCTGTTAGCCACTCAAATTAATGTATCATAATGAAAAATACATGCAATGTAATTATTAATTAGTGAATATGTGTATGAAGTTTCAAGTTAATGTGACCAAAAACTACCTTAATTAAATCAAAACTATGGAATATTTAAAACCAAAACTTCAACCTGAATTAAGCAGAACTATAACAGATGGAAGAATGTTAGGACAAACATACCATCATAACACAATGCCCTGCTTCTACTGTATATGCAGGCAAGGCATACAAACTTGTAGTGACTTTTTAAAGTGACAGCTCATGGTTGTCAGTGATGAACACTATCTTTCATAGCATTAAATAACATAAATTGACAATGCAATAAATCACTGTGCAGTCATCAAACAATAAACAGTAACACCTGTTGTCTTGAGTGTGAAGTTTTATGCATTAATCATAAATAGTTCCTGAGATACGGCGCAACATGTGAGCCCTTTTTTTACAAAAAACTCAGATACTCTAAAATAAATTATGAATCATCACCAAAAAGTAAACAGATCTTCAGACTAATATAACTAAGAAGTTTTTAGAAAAGTTTAAAGCAATAATCATAAATAGTTTTTGAGTTAGAGCACAACATGTGAAAACCTCCATTTTTTTTTACAAATAAGAATGTGTCCAAAGTACACAGATGCCCCACTCACACTATCCTTTTCCATGGTGCATGGACCATGAAATTGGAAAATAATCTAATTTGGCATTAAAATTAGAAAGATTAAACTACAGGGAACATATGTACTAAGTTTCAGGTTGATTGGACTTCAATTTTATCAAAAACTACCTTGACCAAAAACTTTAACCTGAAACTCCCACTTTCATTTGCTATGTTTAGTGGACCGTGAAATTTGGGGTCAAAAGTCTAATTTGGCTTTAAAATTAAAAAGATCATATCATAAGCAACAAGTTTACTAAGTTTCAAGTTGATTGGACTTCAGCTTCATCAAAAACTACCTTGACCAAAAACTTTAACCTGAAACTCCAACTTTCATTTTCTATGTTCAGTGGACCGCGAAATTGGGGTCAAAAGTCTAATTTGGCTTTAAAAATAGAAAGATCATATCATAAGCAACAAGTTTACTAAGTTTCAAGTTGATTGGACTTCAGCTTCATCAAAAACTAACTTGACCAAAAACTTTAACCTGAAACTTCCACTTTCATTTTCTATGTTTAGTGGACCGTGAAATTGGGGTCAAAAGTCTAATTTGGCTTTAAAATTAAAAAGATCATATCATAAGCAACAAGTTTACTAAGTTTCAAGTTGATTGGACTTCAGCTTCATCAAAAACTACCTTGACCAAAAACTTTAACCTGAAACTCCAACTTTCATTTTCTATGTTCAGTGGACCGCGAAATTGGGGTCAAAAGTCTAATTTGGCTTTAAAATTAAAAAGATCATATCATAAGCAACAAGTTTACTAAGTTTCAAGTTGATTGGACTTCAGCTTCATCAAAAACTACCTTGACCAAAAACTTTAACCTGAAACTCCCACTTTCATTTTCTATGTTCAGTGGACCGTGAAATTGGGGTCAAAAGTCTAATTTGGCTTTAAAATTAGAAAGATCATATCATAAGCAACAAGTGCACTAAGTTTCAAGTTGATCGGACTTCAGCTTCATCAAAAACTACCTTGACCAAAAACTTTAACCTGAACGGACGCACAGACGGACGAACGGAGCCACAGACCAGAAAACATAATGCCCTTCTACTATCGTAGGGGGGCATAAGTGGGGCATAAAAAAGTCAATAACTCTAAAATATAATTTGGAATCATCAACAAAAAGTATACAGATTTTTAGATTGATATAACTAAGAAATGTGTACAGTTATAAGCAATAATCATAAATTGTTTTTGAGATATGGCCCGACATGTGAAAAAAAACACCCCCCTATTTTAGTTACAAAATACTGCAACTCAAAAATTTTAAATCTTATTTTCACCAAAAAGTATACAGATTGTTTGACCAACATAAGAAACAACTATGTTAAGTTTCATGAAATTTGGATAAGTTACGGTGCAACATGTTTACGCTGGAAAGAACCTAAGTGATAATATAATAGAACGGCGTTGGAGATGGATTGGCCATGTACTAAGGAAAGATACCAACAGTATATGCTCAGTTGCACTAACATGGAAACCAGAGGGAAAAGGGAAAGTTGTACGTCCCAAAACCACCTGGAGACGGACTGTAGGGACTGAAAGAACATCACTTGGATGGAACAGCTGGGCTACAGCAAGAACAGCAGCTAAAGACCTAGTGGAATGGAAAAAATGTATCAGGGCCTTAAATGCCGCCCAGCATGAAGAGGATAGGTGAGGTGAGGTAATGTTTATGCTGGACAGACAGACAGACAGATGCCAGACATTTGTATACCATAATACGTCCATTCAAAATTTTGACAGGCGTATAAAAATGATTCATTGACGTATACTTCCAGTGAAAGAGATTTTTAATTGAATTATTTTGTTCATACTGTAGTGCACCTCTATCTATATAGTTCAACGAGTTTCTACATTTATATTCTATATTAATACTAGTACTTACTGGTTGGAGATGATCTCCCAAACTGATAGGTAGTCTTTCCTTACACTGGTTCAATATATTAATCTCCCTTGCCTCAACTTCTATCTGTCCTGTTTTCATGTTCTGTAATAAAATTTAACTTGTATAATTCCTCAACTTGAAATATCTATTTGAATACAGATTGATACAGCCCTTTAAACCAATTATTCCCCTCTTACATACATGGCTTCAAAAATGGAATAAAAAGATAAAAAGATGTAACATAGAAATAAGAAGATGTGGTATGAGTGCCAATGAGACAACTCTCCGTTCAAGTTGCAATGTGTAAAAGTAAATAATTATAGGTCAAAGTATGGTTTTCAACATGGTGCCTTTGTTCACATCAAGCATAACACCATAAAGGGTCCCAAAATGACTAGTGTGAACAATTAAATTAAATTGCAGCAGTTCTGAACAAATGTCAGATTAGCAAGATATTCTCCTCAACTGCTTATCATGAACATGATGGAACAACAACCTATTAAATATGAAAATTATATGACATAGTGAGACACTAAAATAATATAGTAGATTTAAAATATGTTTACCATAATTCAACAGTAATCAGCTGGTAATGCTATGACAAATATATTTTTTTCTAATACAGTGCTCCATTGTTTAAAAATACTATCATTTCAACCTGGCAGGTTTGTACGGCTATATATCCAAGTGAAGTGTGGCACAGTGGCAGTATATTGTTTTAAAAACAAATAAAAATTGGCAAAGGAGCTGTGAATGGCTGGCAGGGCTAAAATAAATCAACAAACCAGACACCTGGGTCTGGAACATTTCAGTCCCGGGCAATCAAAACTAGTTATCCAATATGTAATACGGACTAGTAAACAAAATGTATTACATTGTTGACATAGCATAAGAGCTGAGCATTTATCTCTTTTATTGAAATTGCAATTTTGAGAACGAGCTGATATACACAAATAGTATATACTATTGGAAAGTGCAAATGGTGTGTTTCTATTGACAACTAAAGGTTGACAATGGAAAAACTACAATCATTGTGTTTGTCATAGATATTATTTTTTAAATTCAGTACATGATGTTATACGTTCACTTTAGGAAACATGTCTACATTCATTCTGAGTCCTTGCATGCAGGGAACACTCTAAAATCAACAAATCCACCTCAGCAATTGATATCAGGAGTCGGTCTCTCAAAAAACTCAAGATTAAGATTGATCTTAAGTCATGAACAGTTCAGGATACTGAAGATAAATCTTAGTAGTAGGTATTTTTTGTGAAACTGACTCCTGATCATTTATATGAATGGGTTTGTGCACTGAATGGAATTGTCCAATCAACTCCTATGCAAACTTAATAAGTAGATTTAAATCATTTACAGAACTTAAAGTCTTTTTGACGTATACATGATATATATGCATACTTCTATACAACAATGACACAGATATTGATTGTTTTTATTCAGCAAATTACTGAATTAGTTCTTATCATTAACAGCCAATTTTTTACCATGAAAATATGAGTACACTTGCCTGTTTCTCTTAAGGTGTTTAAACATATAATGATTATATTTATTTACTGTACATATTACATAATAAATGGTTACTGGTTAGAAAATCTATCATGTATATTAATTAGAAATAATCCTAGATTCATATGCATACTACATATACATGTAAATGTTTTGATTAAGTCAATTAACCTTATTTTCCTGTCCCTCTGGTCTTGGAATAACAAATCCATTTACTTCAACAACACTCTCTAATGCCAGGCCATTTAAGTCAAGATCTGATGATGTCTGAAATATAATTTTATATTTATATAATCCATATTTCTGTCGATCCATTCTTTTAATTGAGTGGGTACCAATTTTTGTAGATAATTGATTTCATGGTTTCGACAAGTCTGCATATGTCAATAGAAAATCAGAAATAGGTTGAGCTTTTAACATTTGTAGTTCCCTGTAACCAAAAAATCAATGAAAATTGATATTCAAAAAAAAATAATGAATTCACAGTATATCTGATACTATACATGATTGATGTAACAAATATCAATATCAACAATTGGCCCTTGAAAAGGACATTTTTTGGGTGTACTGATCATGAAATGTTGCTGAGCATTATATCTTATATATAATGTACATTTCACTTCGGATGTTTAACTTTCTTGTTTTTCATTGTGTTTTTTTTATAGAATTATTACCGAAGAGTCCATAACTTAAACACTGTAAAGGAGTATGTTCGATAAGGTCCTAAAATGGCCCCCTGTTTTAGCGTTAATTTCAAATTCGGATTTATTGACCAATATCACAATAAATTATAACTAATACAGTGACTAGATAGGAAATAAGCCATTTTGTTGAAAATTTTACAATTCTGCGTTCCATTATGACGTCACAAGTTGTACTCATATTGATTTTTCACCAAAAAATCAATAAAAATGGGTAAATTTGCATAGATTATTGGACAGGAAACATAGAGCGCATACTTCGACAACAAAGATCTTTTGAAATGATTCGTTTGTGAAGACAATTCACATATCTTGTTTGAATATTAAGTTTGTTGACGCCTGCGCTCTATGTTTCCTGGTCCTTAATTTGGTTGAAATGCAGCTGATTTTGTCAAATTTCACCAAAATCCCTCATCTTGACCTGTTTGGGATGTAAAAATCAACGTGTTAGAATTAAACTTTGACAAAAACAGTTCTGTTTAACTTTCTCACGTGTCTTAATGGCAACTTAAAACATTTATTGTCTTACAACTATGAACTTTATAATTTGGGCCAAATATGGCCCTTACCGAACTTACTCCTTTGTGCTCATGCATGAACATTTGCAACTATATATTTATAACAATAAATCCTTCAACCTTTTTGTCATTTTGTTTATTCTTTTACCGCAAGTTTAGTAATATGAGTCTATACAGTGGCACATACAATAATATCATATGCTTCAGATATATTTGAATTTAGTTGAAAAAGAAAAGAACCTTTTCTGCAAGGACAACTTGAACAATCCCTGACCAATCCCTAAGAATTAAGAAGAGTCCATGGAATCGATGATACTGTATCCAACCACATAATGTCACCTCCTGGCCTACATTGCCTATAGTCAAATGTCCACAAAGGTGGCTTCTTTTAGTATAACTTGTAGGGTTTCCAATGTCTGCAAAAGAATAACATTGCTATTAGCAACGATTAGTATAACATGAACATGATATGATTGCTTATATATATTTGAAATCATAGGTCATCCACACTGCTCTGCTCTTAATAAAATTCCATATCATGGCTTTGTGATGTCAAATACATTAGCCCAGCCTTAATATTAATAACTTAATGTTTGATCCGATGTTGATTATAGTTTGACTCAAATTTATCAAGTCATTTTCCAGTTTGTTGATGAAACAAAGAAAACACTTCCAAAAGACACAAATACAGCCCGATAAATCAATATCAGGTAATCTGATGCTTGCCACAAAATGAACGCTTTTTTATCTCGATTGCTGAGCTCACTCGACAAATAGTTCATATTGTGACTTGCAGCTGATATTTTAAAAAATCAATATGCAGACAACCTGATAATCCAAACTTATAACACTAAGTTTTAAGAGTTCATGGATCAAATTTCTTAAAATGTAATGATTGATCTATGATATATACACCACTTATCATATACGTTTGTGTATTTACAATGTTACTAGGCATTTCACTTGCACATGCATAAATGTACAATAAACATGGTTTTTTTTAATAGTTTTGAGTCTATATCATAATTGTAGATTATTGATAAATTGATAAATCAAAATACAATTCTATGAATTATATCACTATACAGTACTGCAATGCAATTACATATGTAGGGTTCTAGTTATCATGGTTATGAGACTCATAACACTTTTTAGAGTGGGTCTTGTATTATATCTGAAGCTGTAATAATGTGTAAATGATTATTAAGAGATGAAACCGAAATAAAATGATTGTCTGGTCTTGTCCACAGTCTTTGAAATTCTATGTAATTGGGGTCTCACTAACTAGCTACAAGAAGCATCAAGAAGTAACAAGACGCGACTTAAGAAGCGTCAAGAAAACTATTAAGCAACAAGAAATTTAAAAAATCTTATTAAAATACTTATTGAAGAATTCAACATTGGTTTTAGAAGATAAATGTAGCAAATGACTAGTTGTATTTAATATAAAGAATATGATAAAGTTAGTTTATGTACTGTTTTCAGCAAAGTCAGAGACTGAGTATAAATAATTACTGATTGATAAATCATAGGTAAACCAAGACGCGTTTTGGATTCTAGCAATTGCACAGAGCACCTACTTTTGCAAGACTAAGACCCAAATGCTGACAACTTTATTCAAAACAAAAATTTTGAATAGCTTCAGTCAGCTCATTCAGTGGAGTAAGCTTGAGGGAAATGCACACGCTATTTAATGTTAATCAAAAAAAAGTTTTTTCAACTTTTCTTTGAAGAATTTATTGAAACAAAAACATGCAATATCATTTCCTTCCTAACAGTAAAAATTTATCGTTCTTGATAGGAATATCATTTGATATTGCTTCACACCAAGGATTTGTATAGTAAGAGACTTGCTACATGTATACATCTTTATTCACACTAAGGTAATAACAGTACACACAATGAGAAACATCAAATGAGAATAGTGATAAGTGTGTCCCTTGTTTTATTGCTACTTAATAACATCCAAATAACACCTTTAACTTTGTACATGCATGCATCAGACTTTACAATTACACGTGGCAGAATATACAATCATTGTATACATCAGTCAGAGCTCAGACATAAATAAGTCTGGATCTGCTTTTGACTCATAGAGGTCTAAATTTGTAAGTTTTAGGATTTGTCTCCCTTAAATGCAAGACAAAATATGACTTTAATAACTCAAATATTGTTAAGCAAGAAATAATTGACCAGAATCAAAAATTTGCAAATATCGACTCCTACCAGTCGATAAGTTATCAAAATTGGTTAACTTCAAGACCCACGCATATATATATATATCTATAAAAAGGTCAGGCATCTAAATCAAATAATGACAACATTGAAAGACAAAGAAAAATATGAATGAGAGTCTAAAATTTCGGAGATAATGTTAATTAACCTTACAATGCAACCACCTGGAACCACACTTAATTAGGTAAAACATCTGTATTTAGTACGGATGTTCAATTAGATAATTAAATTTATGGATAGCTCAAGTCCTTGTTAACTCTCAGACAGGTTTTTGCTGTCATAGGTGGTGTGCTTTGGCCACCAAGTAAAATTAAGTTTTTTCATCAACATTCATGTAAATAGACCTAAACAAGTCTTTTATTTTCTGACTTAGATAAGTCTAAAATTGAAAACACATTTTTATAATACATACATGGTTTGACTTCTTTAAGCATGTTAAGTCAAAAACAAATTTGACTTGTCTGAGCTCTGACTGTACATGCAGCGAAAACCTGTTGAAAACTCAACATTATCTTTGATTATAATTATGGTTTACTGTAACCTTACCTACCCTAATGTTTTTTTGACCATTTTTTATCAAGCACTGTCATTACTGTTAAAGACAAAATGTTGCTCCCATATACATGTAGACTTAATGTAAAAAAAATATTAAAACTAAAAATAAATCCCTACATGTATCTACTGTAACCCTATTTATACACCTTATCGCTATTTGTCTGCCATTACTGGACATTACATAGGTTCCCGTAAAATTTTGACGCCACAATTGAAAATTGAGATTGAAAAGTGATTGTTGTATTACCAGTCAGGGGTGCTACTTAAACAAGTGATTTCATTATCACCTATTTCAGTGATTTTTTATATTCAGTTATCACCTATTTAAGTGATTTTGGTGTTTTCTTTGATCTTCAAATGCTAATTTCATTGATTTTCCATATTTTCACAAACTTTTCTATAATTTTCCTACCTAAATCAATAATCCCTTTTTTTTAATATCAATTTCCCCAGTGCGCTTGGGCAGTAAGTTAGTGCACAAAAGCTTTTAAAAGTACCCTTGGGAATTGTTCTGTAATCAAATATTCATTAACTACTCTTATTTTTTTACTATCAGACAAAGGTCAACAATATTAGGTGACCTGATTGGTTTCCTTTTAAATAAGAATGATTTATTTTATGGTTATGTCCTGATCTACAAATTATTCAAGATTTTGCATATTCAAATACATTGTAAAAACTGACAGGCTTTTCAAGAAAATGACAATTTCTGCATGTACAATGTACATATTTGTTTTTTTCAATGGAATTTTGGTCTTTTTACCAATAAAAAAATCAAGCTTGTGGGAAAAATATCAAAAAAATGTTTTAAACACTAATGGAAGTGATTAAATTTGAACTTCTCAAATTACTTGTTTCAGTGATTTTGAAAAGTCTGTGCAAAAATTTTACATAATCACTTGTTTAAGTACCACTCCTGACTGATTAAGTCAATAGTTCAAACGGGACAGATTCTCGGGTCAGGCGGGAATAGCGATAAAGTGTATTGTAGCATGTACATAGTAACAGTATTTAGGGAACATACATGTGTACTTTTTTGTTTTGCCTAAGCAATTAAATTTTTGCATCTCATTGTTTTATCATGTTTATTAACTAGGTAGTCCTATAACATATGACCTCGGGGGCATTATTTACTTTTTCTATTTACTGTTCTGATATAAAAAAAAATTACTATCAACTGATCAATGTGCCACCCATTTGTCTAATGCTTGTTTTTAATCATCATCTAAATGATTAGTACCAAAATCATTTAGTATCTGTTGTTTATGAAGTTCAAAAGCGTATAATAAGTAACTCTAACCTGTGGCTGTTATGCTCTCATCTGATGTACATGTATGCTCAGGTGTCAAATTTGATTTACACGTGATAGAACGGACGAAGTCTAATTGATTTCGTTCCCTCGATAATTTAAGACAGCATAACTTCGTCTGAAATTGTTTTACAGCTCTTTTTAATGTTTTTAGTTCTGACGAAACACGCCTGGATGTACATCTTAAAAACATTTTTTTTTGTATTTACAGGGACGGTTTAAAGAGAGGGAGTGAAACGACATTTTAGTTGTTGGGTAAAGAATTTGTTGTTTAGTTTCTCCTAATCAGGAGCACCTTATACATATAAATGTGTATGCATGCTTTAAACAATCGTCTTTTCTTATGCATCATACCATTAAAAGATATGATGTTATTGTGAATATGTAAGGTTTTTTTTATTAACTTGACATCACTGTGATAGCGATTATTCCTTAATACAAAAAAAGGACGGACGAACGGTTACCCTTATGTCATACATTACTAAAGTCCTGACATGTAGGACACAGTGCTGCTGGGTTGTTTAAAAATGAATAAATATTGTTCATTGACAAATGTAATACATTTTTATGTATGACGTTGGTCAAGTTAATAATTGTGATATACAGTACAGAGGCGGATCAAGGATTTTTGAAAGGGGGTGTAATTCCATATTATACGGATTACACAGGGGCAGATCAAGGATTTTGAAAGGGGGGTGTAATTCCATATTACATGGATTAAATATCGCCGAGCGTAGAGAGGGGAAATACATTTTGGGTTCGTTGATGCTAATTCAAAGTACTGAAGTACTGAACATCGGAAGACTGCAAGTTCGGGTGGGTGGTGACAGGTCAAAAGCACTTGTCTCAGAAATAATATCATCTCTATACCTATAAGTTATGTTAAGGGACCATCTTTTAAGGATACTAGATACATTTTTGCTGAGACAAATTCGTGTGTGGATGATGAACACATGACAGGGAATTCAACCTCACCATAATAACTGTTATATTTTAGAGATATAATCATTTGTTATCAGTATACTCCAGTTTGTTGTTTTATATTATATTGATATTTATATAACATTTATATATAATGTTCATCTATTTGTATATCATTGTTCTAATGATAGTGCAGTGCAAGTGCACGCTGGACAATTTTCTGTAATAATTCGTTTTTACAATAGATTGGATTTGAGTAAGCATTCATATTTCCCCCTGTTCATTTTGTTGTTTGTTACAAAACGTTCTTGAGATATTCTTCCGTATGCGGTAACACAAACTTTCGGTATTCCTGATTTGTTATTAATATATATATCACGACAAAACATTTTCATATCATTTATCTATGGTCATAAAATTTATTTTCATGAATATTTATTAAGTGAAATCAATATATAATTAGCGTTTTTGTTACAAAACGTTCTTGAGATATTCTTCCGTATGCGTTAACACAAACTTTTCGGTATTCCTGATTTGTTATTGATATTTATCATATGTTTAGTAGTAAATACAGTAGAATTGCATATTTGATAAATAGCCTGCTGTTTAATCCATATCGCGCAACTTTGATGCGCACCCTTTATCGCATATCGTTATCGCATACCCTTTATCACACCCCTACCCTTTATCACACCCTACTTTTTTTTATTTTTATTTTTTACATAAAGTCAGTTTTTATTTATGTAAAATTAAGTATTTTTTTTCTCAAAATAGGTCTAATAGAACGGTCATTCGGGCGTGACGCAATTTATTGAATGACGTCAATGTTTGGTTTGTGACGTCACCAACGTCAAATTTTCATAATTTTTGGCACACTAATTGCAACTATAAAAAATACAAAACACACAAAAAAATACAACAATAAACAAAATATTTTTAAAACAACAGAATGCAAATTGTAAGGTGACCCAGGTGCTTCGGATAAGTAATTGAGCAGTTCTTTTAAGGCTTTTCAAGCAAGACAAAAGAAGAACTGAAGGTAACCCAGTGCTATGGATCAGAAAACAGTTCATATAATAGGTCATTTCTGGAATCATGTCTTTCACCGGAAAAGATCGTCAATTTCGCACGACTTTATGACGTCATTTACCATATAGAAGGCGCGCCTGTATCCCTGCTCTATTGAAAGTTTCCAGCACTTTCATAAACGTCATCATGTAGGGTAGTATAGAAATAATTAATGTTCCGCAAGTACATAATCGTGATTGTTGTATAACTGAGGGATGGTGACCATCCTTTTAGATTTTAATTTACCAAATATTTAGTGCAGTATAAGATAAAACTTTTTCACCCGTTTGCTCAACATGTGTAGGAATTTTCTATGCATACATTTTTGTCACGTGGACTGGTGATGGAAGTACTAGTCACATGACAGATTCGTCTGAAAACCGTATCCCGGAACTGGCCTATATAATACTCTCCTTTTGAAATATATGATAAAGCGTATAAAACATGGCAAAATCCGTATCACATGCCGTATCACCCTCGACCAATATCATCCCTCGGGCCTAAAGGCCCTTGGGCTGATATTGGTGTCTCGGGATGATACGACATATGATACGGATTTGGCCGTGTATTTTTTTCTATAGATATATTAAGGAATGCTATCTGCACTCGATAATATCCACGTAGTAATTATACGAAATACGTTCGGTTATCAGTCATAAACACAAGTCAGGTGGACAGAAAGGTCCGTGGCAACATAGCACCGAAATTTCCTCACATTATATATAATATCTACTATCATATATAAATCTGGGGAAAATATGATAATTTTTCTAGCTACTAAAAAAAGAAGAGGGATACTCCCTCTGCAACCTGTATTCGTCTTTGATGTAATATCACTGTATCGTTTACCATAATAAAATTCTACTGTGTGAGCTCATAGCGCATTTACTATAAGACTATATAATGGAATGAGTTAAGCCTTTTGTAACGGGGTTTTATCGTTTGTTGTGATGTGCTGTTATCACTTTTTTTCATTTTTTAGGGGGCTCACATGTTCACCCCACCCCCTCCTTCCCCTTTCCCCATCCATATAACATTTTTTTTTCGTTTTTTTTTGTTGGGTACATAAATCAGATCGTTGATTTTCTCGTTTGCTTTATGTACATTTCTTTTTTCATTGTTGGATAGCATACAGTGATCTATTGTTTTGTTAACTTTTACGCCATTTGATCTTGTGTGGAAAGCTGGCTCGTTGGGCATACGATACAGTTTTGATCCCGTATTGAAAATTTGCATGTAGGATATTGTTTACCTGATTAAATCAAATATGTAACAAAAATATATCTTCATGTGCTACTTTTTGAGTAAATTGAGGTTCAAATTTCAGATATTTCCTCAAAATACGGATTTGTGGACGTATTTTTCCTTTCGATAGAAATACATGATAACTTTTTTTGTTAAAAAAAATAAACAAGATCTGTTTTTTGTTAAATTGTTTGTAATTTATGTGTTGTATAAATATTGCATAAATTTGTACATTTTATTTTTACAAATAACTCAAATTTATCAAATGATCATGAATGTCGGTAAAAACCATCATTTTTTGCTGTATATAAATCCAATTTAAAAAGATTGCACTACTTACGTTTTCATGAAAATTGGTACACATAAACTTCTTACGTAATCAAACCAAATGTCATTTTAAAAAAGAGGGTTCCATGAATTCGTTTTCAAGATAAATCAGTTGAATGATCAAAATCAGCCGAAAACTGCATCTTTTCCCGATAAGTCATCGTTTACGTCGCGTCATTACCTTCCCTGTAACTGTACCGTATCGTAAATTCAAGACGTAGAATAGTCAAAAGTATGTTTGTTTATTTGGTAATAGTTTTGCCTCCAGGTGTTTTTGTCTTCTCTTGATGTAAACACATACAATAAATTTTTATAATTTAATTTGGTTGAATATATAGCAAATTTCTGAACAGAAAAACATTATTTGTGTTTATCTTGTGAAAAAATGAAAATGATCCACAAAAAAATATATAACCAAATAAACAAATACACCTGTTACAATTCTGCTTTTATTGGTACCAAGTTGCTTAAAATCAAACCAAAAATGAACCCAAAATTTTTTTTTTTTAAATGTAGTTTTATATACAATATATAGCGAAAAATCTCAAGTGACAAATACTTAGGGCCACACTCTGTCTGTCTAGAAGATACCCAAGAATGGTTGTCTAAAATGTCAAAATCATTTCTTCCATCAATTTTTTAAAGTCTTTTATCACTCACTCCCACAGACTAAACGTTTTTCTTTTTTTCAAATCTGCATGCAGTGTTAATTGTTTACCCGAAGACATTGAAAAGTTAAGTTCCCGGAAAAAAAAGTAAAACTTAAAAATAGTTTTTAAAAATTCCCTCTGTTGTATAAGTTATAACAGTATACATATAAATATGCATAGGTAACATTGTCAGGTAAAATTGACACCATGTTTCTGGTCGAAATTGTTTAAACTGCCAACCGAAATTCATTCGAAATAACGTGTTTCAATTAGCGGAATTAAAATCTTTCCAAAATGCCAGTACTGTCCTACCTTTTGTTGTTATTGCACTGTATAATCCTGACCTTCACATTGCCCAAGACTATTTTCCATTGTGAATCCGCCATCGTGGTTTCTATGAGGATCCTTTATTTTCATAACATTCGTTGCTTTCAAAAGGGTTTCATTCGTTTGCATGATTATTATTCCCTTTGAACGTGTCCCCATTTTAAGGCAAATAATGCGTAATTGGACAATATTTCGTTTATTTATTTTTGAAATTAAACGCAACATTCAACACTTCTTTTTTGTGATGAGTTCCATCAGGCGAAAAATAAACACAGACTCGGCAAAAAAGAAAAACTTGCCTGACTATCCAAGTAAAATAAGTTCGGAGTCGAAATCACCTTCAAGCAAGATATTTCAGATTTCGTTGAAAATTAGTACGCATTTATATAATTCGTTGGAATCATCAGAATATCAAAAAAAATGTAAATACGAAGTTTTTATACTTCCAACTTTATATCCATTACGTGCTAAACGCGTCAGAGAATATGCATTTCCCACTTTAAATTGATTTTTTTCCAAAAATCTGTCCACAGAATTCTATTAAAAAATACATAATCTGATGTACAGTAGTTGTCGTTTGTTTATGTAATATATACGTGTTTCTTGTTTCTCGTTTTGTTTATATAGATTAAACCGTTGGTTTTCCCGTTTGCATGGTTTTACACTAGTAATTTTGGGGCCCTTTATAGCTTGTTGTTAGGTGTGAGCCAAGGCTCCGTGTTGAAGGCCGTACTTTAACCTATAATGGTTTAATTTTTAAATTGTTATTTGGATGGAGAGTTGTCTCATTGGCACTCACACCACATCTTCCTATATCTATATAAGATATATATTAAAACATGCCTACATGTTAACTGGAAACCTGTATAAAATTATTGAACAGTTCCCGAAAGAAATTGAAGAAAAGAGAAAAGTACTTTATCATGTGATAATGAAGCAAAAAACAAGGCAAAGCGACCGACTCTTGTCGTCGTACGCCTTTTCAATAAACGGGACCAAATATGATACTAATACAGCCAACATAAACATACAAAGTAACCATTGAAGAAATAAAAAGACGCTCTACTGACATCAGCTGACAGAGATAACTAGTCGAGTCAGTTAAGCAATACTACCGATCGATATCTACATCTACGAGTACCTTGAACTGTCAAACTTGACCAATACTCAACGCTTCCGATGGGCGCAAGCAATAGAGTAATTTTGTAAGATAACAATTCAAATTTTTCAACTTAATTGTCCTTTTTACCTTCTCTAAAAGAGAGTTGAATTTATTTTTGTTTTAGTTCAACTGGGTTTCCGCCTGTTTAGTGAAAATTTGTCTACAATTCAAAACTTTACAAATATCTCGAAGCTCGAAAAAATGTGTTCGATGACCCGGCCAATAAACCAAGAAGGCTGCCATGGCTAAACATAGAACATAGGGGGTAAAATGTAGACTTTTGGCTTATATCTCTTAAACCAAAGCGTTTAGAGCAAATCTGACATGATAAAAATTGTTAATCAGGTCTGCCTTGAAATTTTCAGACAAATCTGACAACCTGTTGTTGGATTGCTGCCCCTGAATTGGTAATTTTACTGAGGAAATGTTTCAGTTGTTGGTTATAATTATCTTAAATATCATTATAGATAGAGATAATCAGTAAACAACAATGATATTCAGTAAAATAGGATCTACAAAAAAGTCAATATGACCAAAATGATCAATTGACCCCATAAGGAGTTATTGCCCTTTTTAGTCAAATATAACCATTTTTCATAAATTTTTGTAATCTATTACAAAAGTTTTCTCCTTAAACAACTGAGACAAATTTAACCAAGCTTGGCCAAAATCAGCAGTAGGGTATCTTATACCTCTGAAACCAAAGCAAAAGAATAGGTGTTGCATTTAATATTTTATGCATCAATTGTAAATAAAGATATCATGTGAGCAACACAGGTTCCTTGGAGCCTCTAGTTACATTCTCTAACAAAGAGTTGAGTTTATTTTGTTTAAAAGATCAGCTGGGTTTCCGCCAGTTTAGTATCACAAGTCGGTGATTTTTGAGATTATTGTTGTGCTGCACTGTATTTTTTTTATATCTTTAGTATTACTGATAACAGTTATCCTGTATTGATTTTTATTTCAAGCAACCGATGTGAAAAAAAAATACAGAGGACAAATTGAAGGTATCACATACACATTGAGAAGGGTAGGAACTCCAAATGGAGCGATAAAGAGTGCGTCGACAGCGTAAATATAAAAATATGAAAATGTGGTATGATTGCCAATGAGACAACTCTCCAACAGAGTCCAAATAATACTGAAATTAAAAAAAACAACTATAGGTCGCCGTACGGCCTTCAACTATGAGTGAAATCCATAAGTTCTATCAAATGTCATTTGTCCAGATAAAAGGGGGAAACTATTTTAAACCTTTCAGAACTTTCATATTCCATCTAGCGCAAATACGTGAAGTCAGTGTTGTCTTTAGTTATATCAAAATTCAATTTCGAAATTCTTTGATAGTATCTTTTGTTAAATCTAGCGATTTAAGCGATTTACAGAATGGCATTTTTCTTTATAGACACATGTCTGATGTTGACTTATAAGACTAAATATGCATGTAAAAAAAATCTTTTTTTTAATCAATATTTCAAAAGTACATGGCAATATCTACATGATCTACAAACTTATAAATACACTTTTGAAATTAAGATCTTATAAAGAATTTGTGTGGTGTACATTTTATATACTTCAGAAATTCACACGCATTATAGGGACACTGCTTAATTGTTAAGTTTTCAATTTTAGAATAATGGTACAACGAAAGAAAACATACATTTTTTTCAATATAAACATATTTAAACATAAGATAAAGGTACATTTTTTTTATTCTCAAGCTGCACACAAAAAAGTCTCTAAAAGCTTAATGTAGAATACTAGTATAATACATATTTAGAAACATTTGTATCATTCAACAATAACATTTAAATAAAAAATATTTACACTTGTTTTTTATAAATAATATCACGGTTTTTGGCAAATGTTTATATATTGTTTTATGCTAAAATTCTATTATATAAATTATATAAATATTGAGAGTATCAATATACATATAAAACTTAAATTTCTTGAAAGTATTTACATTCTAATATATAATGCATTTCATCGCCAATATCATTTTTATTACATAGAAGACAAAGTATATTATTTCTAACTATATTATTACATCTACCCTGTTCAATAAAGAGCTTGTGATTTGTGCTCCTATATATAAACTTTATGATAGTTTTGTCTCTTTAACAGAGTTTAATATCCCCAAAATGAAATCAATCTAGTTTTTATGTCCACGTATATGGGATATTTCCCAAGCTCCCCATAAATCATGTAAGAGGGTGTTGATGTTTTCAAACTTAAATATTAATTTACCTAAATGCAGGAGAAAAGAATATCCTTTATAAATGTGAACGGTAGAGATATAATTTCCAGCTTTTGTTTACAGAAAAATATTTTTGACGGCATATATAAGTCCAATAATGCAAAGTCGAATTCAAAGACGTAATGAAATGACAAGCTTTTGGTGTCTCGAATAAGTATTTAAAAGTTCTTTTCTGTTAGATACAAATTAAGTTTTACAGATCGGAGCCAACATAGCTCTAATTTTTTTAACTCTTTAATCTATACTTCTCGTTTCAACTGAGCACATTACAACTTTAGATAGCTTCGTATGTAAAATTGTATAACCGTGAATTAGAATATAACAATGTGCTATCGACCAATGAAATCATAGAATTTGGTCTTTTTTTATCTTGAAGAATTGATAAAATCATTTCTAGGCAAGGGAATATCTGGCTATTGTTGAAACCTACAAGTGTAATTTACAGTTGAAAACAAAGAATGTCCATAAAGGAGTTAAAACTGACTCGAAGCAAATTTACCACCTTGAAAGAATTTGTGATTGAAAGTAACTTACAGTTGGTAATTTTAAAAAACAAAAAAATCAAAATTGCAGAAACATTGGAGAAGTTTACTAGAGCAGAACCATCGGAACCGTTCACGCTGCTAAAATATTACATGAGTTACATTCATACTCACAATCATATAAGGCAATATCATACTCTTGCATATACATAAAACTCATTTGTATATGATTCATGTAACGATTAACAGTCTTAAAATATTTTTTTTAATTCGTTAAAGACCATACCATAAAATGCAGCGATTTAGCAACATTTTTTTGCACCTAAATGACACTAACATGTCACATGAAGAATTCTGTCTAAATCTGTTTTGTTCATATTAGTTGTTAAATTTCAATTCATACAGATACACAAATGTGATGTAAAAGGCTATTACATGTATTAAACACCGGTATCATACTATGGAAAATTCACAGGGTTCTTCATACACGTCGGTTCATACCATTGTGACTATTTGTGATCAGTTAGTTCCATATATCTCAACTTTTGTTTTCTGTGTTAAAGTTATCCTCAAGGTTTTTTAAGATAATCGGGCAAAAACATTGATCCAGTATCGCCTTGGCCTTTGTTCTGTGAAAAATAGGAAGTGTTTTGAGATCGCTGCATTTCTGATGCTGATTTTGATTGATGTCTTGGATTTGGACTGGTAAAAGCCACGGGAGGTGTACTCGGTTGCTGCCATGTAAAACCTCTACCTTGAGATGAATACTGACTTGCACTATTTGGACCGCTGTATCTGTTTCTAATTATTTGTGAGAATGCCATTCGTGTATCAGTTGGTTGCCGATAACGTGTTGGTTGTCTAACAGGTATATCAGTGGGTGGTGGAAATTGCATTTGTTGTCTCCATTCTGCTGTTGGCAGTAATGGCGGTCCAGGTGCTTAAAACGTCAAAAGAGAATGTTTTAAATTTCCCAAAATTACCCATAGAACAAAGTCCAAATCATATGTTTACATATGTTTACAAATATGCACATAGACCACACAACCACTTAACTACCAGTACATACATTTATTTTTAAAGTGTTAACTCAAAAGACTAACACAAAATTAACTGATTGACAATTAAAGTGTCAACAAATATGTACATATGGTTCCAATCAAATACTTGATGCGCTTTTCGAATAATCTTCCATATATGAAGCCACGATCTAAAGTCTTGCGAGGAAAATGAAAGCGTCAAAACTAGAATCGGTCATGAAGAACTGACATTTGAAACCTAATTTATTTTGTCTTTATTTCAATTAACTTGATGGGCAATACTGAAACTAAAAAGAGGTGGTATGCATTTCAATGAGACCACTATCAACAGTAGACAAAAGGACATGGACAAAAGCATTCATAGGTTACAGCACGACCTTAACAATAACCCATACCTTGTATAAATATTAACATTATTATTTTTGTAACAATTCATTGTTGAAAGAGTGAAAAGTGAATAAATCGCAAACATTATTTGACGATAACAAAGTATAAAAACACAAATTTGAATAATGTAATCCGAACTTAAAATCTTCATAAAAGTTCAGTTTGGCAAAAAACCAAGAAATAATGATTGTGCTTTATATTCTAACAGTTACGTACCATGGAAAAGGGGTCTTAAGTTGAGCGTTGTAAGTTATAACGTCATTATTCAGACCTATAGTTAAGGTATCGTGTTAGCTGGACCTACATTTTACACTTCAGAGAATTTAATAACCAGAAATGATCATGTCTTGCTAAATAAAAACATGATTGCGATAACTTATGTATATTCAATAAAACAAATAAGACAAATACGGTTTAAATTTGTTATGTTTTCAATTTCATTAGTTGAAAGAAAGAGTGAATATCAAGAGAAAATCATAAATTGTAGTTCCCAGACCCCCCCCCCCCTTCCCCATCCCCCCCAAAAAAGAATTGTTTAACATCAAACCAAAGTTTCCTGATTGGTACAATTAAAAGTGTAGATTAGCAAATCAAAAAACTCGGTATATTCGACATAATTGTCATTCGATAATATGATGCTTCAACAGTTGTTGTAGTTAGTGTCATCTATTCAATGACAAAACGATTTTGGTCGTTGTTAATGCTCTTTGATTATTTAGCCGAAATGTTCATAAATCAGCCTATTTTTTACGCTCTTTGATAATTTAGCCGAAATGTTCATACATCAGACTATTTTTTAACGTCATTTTAGTTACAAAACTCAAACTGTATCATAACGGTATAGCTAATATTTGAAAGTTTTTATATTTTCTACTTTCCAAATTCTGTAGCGAAAGGAACGTTCCAGCAAATCAGAATTTAGATATGTTAAAACAAACCATAAATTTACCCATATGAACTGTAATCGTGATCCTTTAAGACCATCTCCTTGATAGAAGAATTTATTACGGAAACCATTAACACGAACAGATGTTCTCTTTTTGTATTGGCATAAACCCTCTCTTCGAATCCGCTATTTCATTTGTCGATTCTTATGGAATTAACATTTGTCTGTCGAGTAGTGTTCAGAAAAAACAAATTAAGGTAACAAAAATTTAGAGTATCAAGTGAAATCAGTAAGGAGCGAGTTTAGGCTTTCCTCCTCACAACTCTGCTTAATGTTTAGTGACAGAAGCACATCGCTGTTAATGAAATCCTAATGCTGAGAAAAGCCAACCGATTGGACAAAGGATAAGATACTCTCTCAAGCAAAAATTGGCTTTTGTGTTCCTTTGTTCATATATATAGCTTTTCAATTGTGTCGGTACTTGCCTTTCAAACAAGTGAGCTGAACGATCCTGATGAAATTTGTTTCCACAGAGCACTTCGGACGCATTAAAGTTTTTCAAATCTATTTTAATTGATTACTGTTGAAAAATGGGAAGTAATATAAACTAGACTAATACTGTACATACGTATAACTTCTCTTGAAGACGGTGTCTTGAGATGTTTGCACGTTATAGTTTTAATCTGTTGTGTTTATGATATTCGTGAATGATCGCGACTACCGTAGCACTGTTTTAACTTCAAAACATGCTAATGTTGAATGCAAGAAATCTTGTCATTTGTCTTTCAAATTTTTTTTCTATTGACCCTTTTTTTTGATTTTTTTTTTTGTAATATCTTGTCATGCCTTGTAAGAACTCGACTTAGATCTTGTTATATTACTTAGGAGTATATAAAGCGTATGGTAGTCTGTAAATGTAAATGATGTAAAAGTGTTTATCTACTTTACACTCTACCAAGTCAGGAATATGACAGTTGTTTCCTATTCTTTATATGATTTTGAACTTTTGATTTTGCCATTTTACAAGCGAATTTCCATTTTGGATATCCCTTGGAATTCGGTATTTTTGTAATTTTACTATTTATCAATATTTTGGTTTAGTGGTATGATAAAATATTGTGCATTTGAATGATATCGGGGTTTTTTTTCTAGATTATTAAACTTACCTATTTGTTTGGCTGGTGCTACGTTAAATCGGTTTCCAACGGCCTTGTTGAAATGTTGACCCGATCCTCCAGCATGTTTGCTTTCTCCTTGCTGTTTCTGCATAGCCATATTAGTAGGAGTTGATGAAAACCTTTCCCATTGGCTATGTTTTATTTGCTCTGGTAGTAAATCGCCTGATTTTGGTTGTTTTCCTTGTGATAAATAAGACGACTCTCCTGTTGTCCAGTGTTGTAATCTTTGACCAGATAACATCGGTTCTGTGTTCTTCTGTCCATGTGATTTATAAGGATGTGCTTCTGTTGTCAAATTATCATATTGTGATTCTTGATAAGATGGTATCGGCTGTGTGTTCCTTAATTCTTGTGATTGATTCGGATATTCGCCTGGTGCGGAGTGTTGTAATCTTTGACAAGATGACTTCGATTGTGTGTTCCTCGGCCATTCTTTAAAATTATTTATTCCTTGATTTCTTTGGGAACTATCTCTTCCGTGAGAATACCGCTCGGGTGCGTTTCCCATACTGTGATGTTGCCTTTGTGAATACTTTTTCGAAGAGGATTTATAAAACGTTCGAAACGAACTTGGTTTTTCGAGCCAATCTGCCCTTGGCCCCTGTAGTCCAATACCTATAACAACTTCAGTTCTTCTGTTGTAAAGTACATTTCTTCCCAATCTCTTAAAGAATGGTATCTTTAAAGAGTGGCCCTGTTTTGATTGAAAAGAATGTATAGTTAGGTTTATTTCTGTACCATTGTCGTTGACTATCCCTTGAAATCTGGCAAGATTTGAAATAGAAGATGAACCTTCAATTCTAATTAGACCAGGATATTGTTCCTTATTTCCAAGATAAAAGAAAATCTTATCACTCCGTCGTTGTTTAAATGATCGTTTGCTATCCATTTGCAACCATTCAGAAACTGCTTTTGACCATACTGAATATGGACTTATTCTACTATCCCAGTTTTGTCTTGAATGTAGTGGCCAGTGAAATACTGTGAAATACAAATAACTTTCTAATTTTGCTAGTTCGCTTTTTGAAGAACCTAAGGTCTCGTAATATTTTCTGCTTAATAAAAGCAGATCGTTGGGGTCAATGGGTATCATAGACGGATTCCACAAAGAAACTGAAAAGCACATAGCTAAATATATTCTCAATTGATAATGTCGTAACTCGTTCATCTGTCGAGACATTATTTGAATGGTTTTCAACAATCCTTTCATATCTGCGTACCGTATTGCACTTAGGAAGGACCAAACATTCGCAGGTACAAACTTTTCATTTTTGTTTAATGTTAATGTGTTGTCAACATCAAAGTGTTTAGCTAATTCTCTCTTATGTCTGTCCAGTTGTTTTTTCTCTAACGTATACAAAGATCTTGAATGACTGTGAAAAATGTGTCTATTTGTACCGTGAAGAATCCGCTCTAGTTTTTCAACAGTAATGTTGACAATTGCTGGAAGGGCTTTTAAAAATGAATAATTTTGCTGAGAAATTATTTCTGGTCTAATTGACCTTCTCATGACAGCACTAAGAGGTTTCAGAGATGTGCATTGATTTAAAAGTCTAAGAAGTTCTATTGCCATCAAAATTTCACTTTCATATCCTGCGGGGTTCTGCTGTGACATATCTTGGCTTTCGCTTAGACTTTGAGATTTCCTGTAGCATGCCATAGCTTTATCAGTAAGTCTGATAGCTTCATCGACATTTGATTCGGGGAATGTTCCTTCTTTATTGAAGGATGAAAAGGATGTCTGCATCTGATCTTTATAAAGTTGTCCTTTTGTATGAATTAGGTATGAATTATTAGGTTTCTTATTTATTGCATCATCAATTGCCTGATGAGCTTTTTCCCAGTTCCCTACTTCTGCATTTAGTCTAGCTAGTTGTTGCGCTACTAATGGATCATCTGTAATTTCATATGTAGTTGAAACTATTTTAATGGCTTGATCTGTATCTTTTTGATCAAGTAGTTCAGTTATTAGTGGTGAAAACTTTTCTAGTTTACCTTTGTTTGCCTCAATTCGATCTCGCTTTTTCATAATGTCACCAAGAATATTCATCAAGATTTTATGTTCATGTTTATAAAAAGAAATCCTAAAGCAATCTGAATCCATGACTTCCAACGCCAACTCACCTACTGTAGTCTGACCTTCACCTAAAGCTCGTTCCCTTTCAATATCTAAAATGGTATTAAGAACAGGTTTTGATAGTCGATAATTTGACATTCTTATGGCAGAGTTGTGTCCTCCATATCCTTGCTTTCGACAGAGGCTAGTCAAGACTCGAATTGATGGATTGAGATGTTTAATCCATTGAACAGGTGGGGCCATTAATGGATCAAAACAACTAATCGGAACAGACTGAAAATGTAGATCATATGCATTTAAAAATGAAAGGTGTTTCAACATGTTCCTCTGTTTTTCTGTCAGATCACAAATAAAATCCCTAACAGACTTTTTTATAGATTCCTCGTTGAAATTTTCTTTCATTATGTTAAACGCAAGCAGCGTTTTGGGGTTGCATCCTCTATTTTGATTATACTTTGTAAGCAGATTATCATAACTTTTCTGAAACCAGCAGTGTTCGTCTTTAGAGAGAACTTGCCGTAGCATGACATACTTTGCTGGTCTATCTAGTGGTAACGCTGACACTCTAAAACATATCAGTAAGACACAAAAGGAATCACAATTATAATTGTAACTTTCGTTTTCTAGATCATCTACGAACTGGGCAATGGCATCTTCGTTATTATCATCTAATAGCACAAGAACTGGTTTTATGTCATTTTCTTCATCATTTTCCTCTCCCATTACTCGAAATCGTCCAATCTGATCACACGTCTGGTTTGTTATTTTGTTGACAACACAGCATCTGTAATCTTGTCTGAGGTTCCAAAGAATTTGCCTGCTAGTTGTACTACCGCCAGATCCAGGTTGATGATAAACAGCTACCTTTTGGACTGCTAGATACTCTTGGTCATAAAGTTCCACCGCATGTCGGATATGAGTTTCAAGTTCTTTGTATACATCTCTTTCTAACACCTGATCTTTAAAGAAAAAATTGGACCACTGAATGCAACCGCCTTGGTAATATTCTTCCCTTGCTTGTTGTTCTTTTAGATGCTTCTCCTCGTCGTCTAGATGTTCTATGTCAAAAGACTCATTCATGCTAACGATATCCAAATCGGAAAGTTCGTTTACGGTTTTCTTTTCGACAGTGAATGGTGGGCCATTCGATCTTGGTATTTGAATTCCATGTAATTGTTTTGGTAATTTTATCATTGCATCTATACATTCATTTATTTGGTTCCAAGGTAATCCAATTAGGAAAAAATCATCTATGGTGCTCTTTGGTGGGAACGTATTTGGTCTGCAACTAAGCTCATGCCAACAAATACTAACAATTGATTTACTAGGGGATACAACCAAACACTGCTTCTTAAAGGTTAAGATGAGTTGTGTAATTGCTTCCGTAAATACAGAATTACCTTTTTCAAAAATTGGAATGCATATCCTCCCTCTCCTATCTGGAATGATATCGTTATAGAACTCAAGAACCTTCTCAAAAACTTTGGATTTTTCATGAATCCATGTCCGCGCATCTTCATTGCTTTCTTTCTTACCCGAACCATTGCAATATATCCAAGCAGGTACAGATGATTCGGTTATTTCATCCTTTGTCTTTTTTAGAGTTTTATCATCTCTTTTGTGGTGACTGAAATCTTCGATGGTATGTGTTATGAAAACTTTACCATGTACATTTTCAATAATTTCTTGAAATCCATTTTCATCGTCTTTTTCATTAAAGTCCAGAACAGCTCTCCAAGGGACACTTTTAAATAAATCCCCATTAGCGAACTTTGGCCTGTCAATCGCTTTCATGTGACTTAAAACTAAGACTGGATAAAGACTTTCTTCAAATTCATTTTCTCCACAGCAAAAGAAATCTTTGAATGTTTTAGTCAGATTTTCTTTCCTCGCTCTGGTTTTTCTTTTCTCTGCTTCAACACGTTGTTCTAATAGCACATTTCTTTCTCTGTCAATATACTCACCTATTTCAGCGGGATCAAGTTCTTTAACCTCACAATCTAGATATCTATAGAACAAATACATTCCTTTCTTTTTTCCTTTAACAGAAAATGTCTGGTTACAAACAACTGCTGATTGGGGGACAACATCAATCTCTACTACATGTTTATTATCAATTTTGGAGGAAGCACTGATGACTTCAATACATTGAGGAGATCTTATACATTTCAGAACGGTTTCTACTTGATATTCTTTAAAGTTTTCCCTTATTGCTTTTGTAACTGCTTCGTCAACTTTATCTATGTCAATGATGCTTCCAACAATTTCACCTGATTCTGAAATACCGGCATGAAAAGTCCCATTCGTTTTATCATTTAAACATGCAGCAGCAAATTTAATGACTTCATCAAGAAATATATTAATATTCATCTCTTTCCTTTTGGCAGCAACCTCAAACATGAAATATTTGTGAACAGGAAAAATCAAGTTTCCAGGTCTTCGTACTCTTTTTGTAACAATACAACCCTGTTTATATTTAATTCTTTCTGAAGCTGGACGATCAAACTTTCTCAGGCGTTCAACTTGGTTTCGTGTTCCACCAGTCCGACCAATTTCGCTTTTCCCACTTTTGATGTTTTCCCATTCCATATTTACCCTTAAACGTTCGCCCAGTCTGGGTATCAAATCTTCTTTATCTTTTTCTGTCATCATATCGTATATTTGACTATCAATCTTTTGTTCTCTAATGGTTTTCGGAATTCTAACGTCCCAGTCCTTTACGTTTTCACTTAATATTTTTTCTATTAAATTTGCAAAATTGTCATCATCTAAAAAAGGGATTGCTGGTTTATTCGTTCCTTTATCATCGGCACAAACATCTAAAAGGTAATAGGTACATTATGCTTTACTACTTTTAATATTTAGACTTATCATTGGGAAAACCCTTGCAATTATATATGTCTGTACAGGAGTACTCTTGTCATGTTTGTGAGAAATAAAATATAAATATGTATGTGATTAAAATGTAATCAGTTCGATGCACCGAGGTTCCTAATGTGATTTGTCGTTCTTCTTGTTCACACCAGGTTTGCTAAGGATTTAAGTATGGGTAATGGTTGTGTTCCATATGTGAATTAGGTGTGTAGTGTGAACTATTATTTAATAATCTTTGTATTTCTGTTTTTGATTTTGATTTTGTATTTCAATCATGAATTATAAATCTGTATGATGCATTGCATATCTTTTACAATTATCACAGGAACCATTTAGAAACTTCACGAAAAAAAGTCATTTAACAAAACAAAACAAAAACGGCACACAGGAAGTTGATCATGATGTTCGATAGATCAAAATTGTTATCAACCGATACAGCTTATCACTAACAAGCTAACTGAGGAATAGGTGAGTGGAATGCAATATAAAATTCGCCCTAAAGTAGAATTATACACAAATAGTTATGAATACATCGCGTGAAATCGTTTTCAATGTAATTTTATTTTAACTTCTTTTTCTAATAAGCAAGATTCGGTAAAAACTGTTTGGCACATATTGAAAATACAAAAAAGAAGATGTGGTTTGATTGCCAACGGAACAACTCTCCACAAGAGACCAAAATGACACAGATATTAACAACTATAGGTAACTATACGGCCTTTAACAATGAGCAAAGCCCATACCGCATAGGCAGCTATAAAAGGCCCCGAAATGACAATGTAAAACAATTCATACGAGAAAACTTATGGCCATATCTAAATAAAAGATAGAATGAACGAAAAACAAATATGTAGCACATAAACAAACGACAACAACTGAACTACAGGCTCTTGACTAGGGACAGGCGCATACATACATAATGTGACGGGGTTAAACATGTTAACGGGATCCCAACCCTTCCCTAACATGATATAAACCTTTCGATATGAATTAAACATACCTCTGACATGAGTTTAGCCTGAGAGATCTTACAATGAAATTGTCATCAGAATTTATATTTCATAATGACATAATAGCTGTAAAGAGTTCATGTCGTAGTAATTGTCATACTTGTCAAAAACTATTATACTATGATTTTTTTATATAAATTTGTAAATATATGAAAGCGTAAGAGTGCATACAGTGCAATCGTCTATTGAATTTCCATTTCCATCTCGATAAAATGGCACCGATTTTAGAACTTGTATATAAACATTTGATAAAAATGGACAAATTATTCTAACAAGAAATACAGGACACAAAGAGCATGTAGAGCTTACAATGAAGTACTCCATGTTTTGTAGATTCATTTATTTTCGTGGATTAAGGACAACTTGCATCTTCATGGATATTTGATTTCGAGGTTTTGAAAATATCTGTATACAAAGCCTTCAGAAATTTGAAGTTCGTTGAACATTTAAATTCGTAGTTGATTGCTTTTTTTTCTCTGGGATATAAACCCTTGAACATATTCATAAAATTCAACAGGAAATGTAGGCTTGAGAAGAAATAAAGTGTAATTTCCCTTGACAACAGTTGATCATTTTGAGACATTGCTGATTCAACCTTTTAATCAAATCAGATTCCCTAAAACTTGGGAGCAATGGAAGGACCCCCGGTTTTTAAATATCCCCTTCAATGTGTCCCGGTGATGAGTATTTTTAAAGATCGCCAACGTCTGTAGATTTTAATTTTTAAATATTTTGACAACAGACATCAACTATTGAGATACATTTATTGTCGAATTGTGCAGCTGTTGAAGTAAAAATTTTATCGTGTGGTGATATGATATAAATTGATACATTTAATCTTCACTACGTTCATAACAGCCTCTTAAAAATGTTATAGATTTATTGATACCTGAGTCGTCTGAAGAATCGCTGGCTGTACCACTATCGACATTCTGATTTGGTGGCAAAATAGTTTTTGCAATTCCAAATATGACAACATTCGTGAATTCGTTTCTCGGAGATTTGCTTTTCTTTCCATGTTTACTCTTTGCGGGAAGTTGCTCACTGAAAGTTGTTAATTGTATATAGTATTGTTCATTAGCCGAAAGATATTATTTTGGTGTTTATAAGCAAACCATCTTCTATATGTAGTCATTCATTTGTAAAAATTACACGTTTTAATTTTTTAAAAGTTGCATAAACTACTTTAAAAAGATATAAACTAAAAACAAATCAGATAAATTTTTAAAAAGTTGCATAAACTACTTTAAAAAGATATAAACTAAAAAAAATTCAGATACACGCATTTCGTTAATGCAATAAAGGATAAAAAAAAAAGATATACTACAGCATTTGCTGGATGTAAAATGAAATAGAAACTGAATCAAACTGAAAACATTACCTGGATTCCATATACTAATCATCTATTTCTGCCGATATGCTTGTCTTTATGCCATTTTATGCTTCTTTGTTACATATTTGTTAATAATTTATTCGTTAAAATGGAGATTACATTTTCAATAAAAAACAGTTTTAAAAGTATTCATTGAGTTTCTTGTAACATTACTAATATTGGCATTGATTTTAGTTGGAGCTGCTACTACTACTATTATAAGATAGAGGGGACAAGAATTATTACTGTCGCTTGAAATGAAAATACGTTGAATAGGCAGGAATAAATTGCCTTGAATTGTTGCAACCTCGTTCGTCCTCTATATATAGCATGTGTTTAGCAATACAATAACTTGTATAGTTGCTATGCAAAGAGCATCTTCATCTTAACTGCCTCCTTAAAAATTAATGTAAATGTTGTTTGCCGTGGTAAAAATCTCAAATATCGACCAAAATGACACAAATAAGCATGATGAAGTATATCGAAAAGGTAAACATCTCCTAGCACAGATGCATCAACAGGCATATGTCTGCTTCAGCCAAAGAAAAATCATACAATCTACTACTGTGAGTTTCAATAGGATGAGACACACGAAAAAAAAGAAAAAATATGTAACTGCATTTTAGGAAGATAATTAATGGTCGAACGTTTAGGTTGCACTTCTGTAAATATAGACAATGCAATTTTAAATAAGAACTTCGTTTACGAATAAAAGTGTGCCACTACTACTATGAAGTTTCGTTGAAAATTGTATCCTTAAATCGAAAGTGGATATGCAGTACTATTTTATTCAAAACATAGGGCTATTTTTCATATGTTCAACATGTATATGCCCCAACTTGTTTTGTACTATCCCCACCCCTTTTCTTCAGAATTCAATTTTCGCCAATACCATGTGTATTTATTATATATCATTCCCAAGTAATGTCTCGTTGAGATAAAACAAAAAGATCATATCTAGGAACCAGTCCCAAACAAAATGTTTATTTAAAGTCATATGAAACGAGTGACTGGTGAATAATAATGTTAACTCAATTCTGGAACCAATGCATGCATATATCATAAACTTAGTCTTCTATGCATTTTGTTCCAATTTTTACGCATCCATATCGTATATTCGTCAAAAATATTTCGCTCAGGTCTGTTTTGATGTTAAATTATGGCAGCTAATTAAAGTCGTGTTTTTTTAGCTGAAGTTACGAATTATCACATTTGTAAACAATACAAAAAAAATCATGTATATTGATGTAAGCACGTGTATAACTTGTACAACGACAAATAGTATTTTTCGATGACAGACAATGAATATTGCGATCAACGGATTTTTCGAAAAAGGACGTGCTGAGCCTACTGCATACGGAAAACATGTCGGCTAGTTATTGGCTGGAAAGCCAATAATTGAAAAAAAGTAAATTTCTTCTTAATTAGAAGTTAAAGAATTGTCTTGAGAAAAGAGTATATGTACATAACTTTTATAATACAAAGTAGCAATTTAGTTATTAAAAACATATGCATCCTTTTTTTTAAATTTGAAGTTTTTAATATAACATATTTTCCGAAAAAAGGTGTAAAACAGCTGTATGTGCGAATTTCAACATATGTATAGTGCTTTATCAGAAAAAAATATATATTTTCAAGCTTAGTTGTGGAGGTCCGGGTTTCACCAAATGTGGCTGTCATAATTTACTACAAATTATATAATGAATTTGCATAAACAAATGTAGAATAAATGTGTAACAGATCCTGCCGTTTAAACGTTGTATGAAATATCAAATTATTGCGAGTTATTTGCTTGAAAGAATCTTAAAATAATTCAGAAGAATTTATTTTTGATTCAAAACTCTTTCAAATGCAAGCTTCAAAATTCAGTTATTATCAAAGACAAAACTTGTCTACTGTTCAATAATGTCAATGGCTTACTTTTTTCTAATATTTCGTTCCATAAACGAATTTCAGACATGCTTTGAAATATGCATTATGAATTATATAAAATGTCGGGATTTTATTTAAGATTTTGGGGCTATTATAAAATGCCTTAATTCAGAAAATGTATGCGTTTATTTATAAAACATTTCCTCTGTGGTCAGTATTCTGGCATTTGCTTGTACTGTATTCCTGTCATGTAGTGTTGTAATTTTAGCAGTAATTTAACATTGTCATGTAAGCGGGAGGTATCTACCACTATTTATACCTATCCCATAAATACTAAAAGTTCAGGAATGTATATAAACTCATCAATTATACCAGGAATAAATTTTGGTACGCTAGCCTAGACGTGCGTTTCGCCGATAACTGACTCAAGAGCGTTACATTAAGCTTAATTTTTCCAGTTTTGTTTATCAATATGAAATTATTTTTTTCAAAATCAACCGTCATGATGTCTTTTCCTTAATATGAAGAAAAAAATCCCAGAACAAATGTACGTTCATGTTTAATAACACAGTTTAGCAGATCATGCTTTTAAAATGTACTACTTTGGCTTCGCTTTTATTTTCAAGCAGTCTGTTTTCCGAGGTAACACCTTGTTTAATATATGAAGCATAACTTATTTTATATTTACCGCTTCTACAGCTAACATAATTTAATTGTGTATTACTTTCATTTTAGCGGTAATATTGAATCGAATTGATTAACTTAAAATTGACCTGAAATTTTGTGAAGGCTATTCAATTAAGAGCATTCTGAGTTTCACAAAATTGAAAGACAATCTGTCGATTATGGAATATTGTCCAATTTCAAGAAAGAATCATAAACAGCTATACCCCATATCGGCAATCTAAACTTAAACTATCTGTAATATCAAACAGCGTCACATCGACATCATGTGATTTTAACATCATTAGCAGATATCCAGTCTCGTGTATCAACAACTGAACAAGTATTCAATTCGTACAAGTTTGTCAGACAATGAACAAAGAAATGATTACTTACACAACAGATTTCTTTTCAGCGGTAGGAAAAGTTCCAATAATACATTCGGTCATGAAACCTTCATCTAGAACGCCTATGAGTGTATCATGGTGTTCAGCAGATGCCCTTACATGCTTCAGTATAGTGTTCTGGATGTCATCAAAGGCCACAGACGATTCTGAATGTTCATTAAACCTGGTACTCAAAACTTGTCGAAGATAGTCGCTACATTCACGGCAAGCTGAAATATATTAGTGATAATATCAAATCCGAGCACATTAACCCTCATTTTAAAAAAATGTTTTCGTTTAAATTTATGTTTTATACATTTGAATAGTTGAAATGCAAATTATCCTAAGAGGTTAGAAATGAAAGTAATGATGATCGAAACCAACGTTTGAATTTTAAGGATTAATTTGATTTCGTTTACAAATCTTTTAATTTTGATATTTATGTGTATTTGTGTTTGAAATTTGTAATTGGATTTGCTTTTTGTTGCATCATATTTGTAGCCAAAAAAATTAAGCAAGTTATAACTATTCATTGTGTTTCCATATTCTTATATTTTTATTATTTTATTATGTACATTTGTGTACTTTTGAAAAAGAATACCGTCAAAACTTATGGTAACTTTTCTGTGTTTAGTGACTACATTGTAGCGTGCAATGGTATAAACTCTACATGAGGGAGTTACATTTATTAGTTTCATAGAATTCCATCCTTTTATGAACTGGAGATCACATTTTTCATTTTCAGTATGCGTGTGCAGATGTAATGTCCACATGGTGAATGGTACATTGGCATTATTTCAACAAAAAAGGGCATGAACCCAAATGTAGTAAAATACTAAAACATCATTTCTGTAAACTCGAAAGATTGTATATACTTGAAAGTGTTTCGAACCACTATTACTCTTACATTATGACTTACTCAATTTTGAGCGTAAATAGTTTTTGATAGAAAAAAGTATATATGTAGATTTTGCTAAATGTATTCTCACTTGTATGACAGTCGCATAAAATATCAAAAAAGGGGTATAGCAGTCAACATTGTGTTATAATCTTAATCACTGTAAAAACAAAAAAATATGTAACAAAAAAAACCCAAAAGGCATATGGACAAAGCATATAAGTAAAAATGAAAGACAAGAATACAAAGGGCATGTGATTCGAAGTAATCAGGCTTATAATTAAGATCGTCAGACGAACGTTTTATTTATACAAGACTCACCAGTGACGCTCTAATCAAACAAGTTTGATCAAAGACGAAATTGAAAATCTAAAACCAACAGAACTAATAATTTCCTAACACCAGTTTTAACTATTTGTACTATACTAACGATTTTCTAGTTCGATTTCCAGTCTTCTCATTTTTTCGACAACAAAACGGTACGATTTTTCCAAGCACTTCTTGAATGATTCATATTTGGCATCATCCTTGACGATCAATATACGAATCATACATTCAATCTTCTGTCTCGGCGTCTGTTGTATCTCGATATCCTCACTCTCAGCAGGGTCAAACGTTTTATTGGAATGAAGTTCATCTAGAATCTTTCCATCATCCAAATAAACATTATCATTTAAATATGAGGTCTTCAATAACTCAATGAGAACCTTTTTGTGTAGCAGTTTCATTCTACAAAATATAATTCTAAAGATTAAATAAACAAATTTCAGAAACATTAATATTCTACTACAGTGTTTCCGATTTATCAAAGGTAAAGTGTTGTTTTGAGCGTTTTGATAAATCCGGCCTCACGACCATAAGTATAATTGCAGCAAAAAGCAATAGCTTTCTCAAAAAGAGGGACGAAAGATACCAGAGTCAAACTCATAAATCGAAAATAAACTGACAACGCCAAGCTAAAAATGAAAAAAGAAAAACAGACAAACAATAGAACACATGACACAGCATAGAAAACTAAAGAATAAGCACACGAACTCCACCAAAAACTAGCGGTGATCTCAGGTTCTCCGGAAGGTTAAGCAGATCCTGCTCAACATGTGGCACCCGTCGTGTTGTTTATGTTATAAAACATCCGGTAAATAGTCTCATTCGGTAGGTCACATTCATGAAAGGGAAGGGGATTGTTGTTACGACGTAAGGAACATATCCGATAGCATTTGTGAAACGGTTATTCCATAGCGGTCAACCAACTTGTGATGGCGTCCTTAATATTTACGAAGCGATTCGTCTCATAGCTGATTAAATTAGAAAACGTCCTTGAACTGTAGCTTCCTTCATTCCGAAAAGCTGTGCATATAATTTTGATGGTTGCCAAATATAACTTCACGAGTTTCAGATCTCGATTTAGATAAATTAATGGCAAGGTTTAAAGTAAAATAACAAAAATACAGAACTCCAAGAAAAATCAAAAATGAAAAGTCTCTCATCAAATGGCATAATCAAAAGCTCAAACGAATGGAAAATAATTGTCAAATTCATGATTTGATACAGGCATTTCTTTATGTAGAAAATGGTGTATTAAACCATATTGTACATGTTGTAAAGCTGTCTTAACCTGTCACTTTGATATGTTGTATAACAGTCGAATAATATTCCATTATATTGACAAGAATCTTGCATATAGACAGAGAACATAAGCATAAAGGAAAACAAGAATATAAGGAATGACAATAGCATAATAACACATTGGCAGAATGTATAAATACCGAGCCACGCCAAACGGATCGTATCACAAATAGACTAAGCAATATATATATATATATATATATAAAACACGTTAGTAAAATGATAGACAATGTCACTACCTAGAATCTATATTTCAAGACAATCATGTATAATTTGTGAAGTTGACAAGGAATATATATCTAAAACGTCTTAATGATTTCCGATGAATTTACTTTAGAAAATGATTAATCATAATGCCAACATTTTTTTTTTGTCTCTGAAATATATTTATTTCTCTAAAAAAAAACAATCAATTAAAAGATTAAAAAATTAGAGGCTGTCTATTTTCATTGTAAATTGATATATCTTAATTCATTATTTCCACACACAAAATTAAGTGTTGATATGATCTCACCTACAGTATTCACAACAATTCTAACCGTTTGGGGTTACGAACTATAAATTCATTGTATGTGTTCATTTTAGAAGAACATACGTTAAACTTAAGCAATAAATACTTTTTTGTGTGTCGTTTAAATTGGTTTATTGTTTTATTTGTGTTTATTGTTTCATTATTTTCTATTCTGTACATTTTAATATATGTTTTTAAATTTATTTTTGATTTGGATAATTGATCATTTTGAATAACAATAAGTCGATTTTAAATATTCTCAACCAACTCACATACTTAATTATTTTAGAGTCATTCATTTTGAGGTCTATGCGTCATTTAACTCTAATTACATCCCAGCTCCTTTGTTCTAACAGGGGTGATCTGAGCCAGATCACCCCTACCAGATCACCCCAGTTTGAGTTTCTTTGTTATGCATGCTTTCCTTTGTTCTGTTACATTTTGGCGGGAATGTCAAATCCATTATAAAACTAATAATTTGGAAAAGACTATCTCTCAAAATTCACGTAGAAAAAATCCAGTGTATATGCTGGTTTTCGAACTCAAGACCTTTAGCATATCAAGCCACGACACATACCACTACACCAGGACGACTGGATACGAACTGATAGTAATTTGACATACCTAAAGGAAGCAAGATCTTTTTATAAATGGAGCGAGTTGTCAGGCGATTACTCAGTGGGGTTTAAACCGTTTTCGTTAATAAGTGAGTTTTCAGACTGATTGTTCAATTTGATTTTACACTTTTTCAAAAATGGGCCGAGTCGGTAAACAAGAGTCCATGGGGTGATTTTTTTTTTATAAAGTGGCGATATAGTGTAGGCCGATTGGCAAGTGGGGCGAGTTGACATTGTTTGATATCTACTCATCGTGTTTGGGGGTCATAAAGGGTATACATCATATAGTAATACAGAAAGTATATTGTAATGGTTGTTTGGCGTTCTAAACTAAATTTTTTTTAATTGTAAATGGTTTTTCGTCTAATCTAAAACAGCTGGGATGCAAAATAGTTATCCCACTCAGACTTGGTGTGTCAGTGTTAGATCACCCTCTGGCCTCCGGCCATCGGGGTGATCTTACACTGACACACCGCGTCCTTGTGGGATAACTATTAAATACCACATCTTGAGACAATGGATTCGAAAATGTAAAATATGACACTATTTAAAAGATGGCAAACTCTTCTAAATTAATACATCAATATGTTTTATAACAGCTATCAGACAGTGATCAATATTATTATGATCGTGCAGATATTAATTGTATCGTAACGACCCGATTTGAAAGGAGGGAATAACTTTATTATTAAAGTCAAACCACTGCAAAATGTAATGAAAATAACACAGGTATGTTTACAACTTACCTTTTGTAGTCAAATTGAAGTTTTAAAATTAAAATTTAAATGGGGAAAATGGTCAAACATTTTCTCTATCTTCTGGCACAATTCCATATTTTTTAAGTTTAACTGCAACAGAAAATTAAAAAAGTTACCTATTGTGAGAATTTATGATAACAAAGTCTACCATTAAGACAACATTTGAAACTTGATGGAAAATGTAAGTGTCTGCTTACATCAATATATTTTATATTATATCATTTTTGGGACATGTAAATCAATGCCAAAGCCAAGATCAAATTTCTATGAGGAACAGATAACACTGCGGCTTACATAGACAAGTATAGGCAACAACAGTTATTTGTAATTCAAGGTAATATACAAACTAGAGGCTCTAAAGAGCCTGTGTCGCTCACCTTGGTCTATGTTAATATTAAACATTGTACACAGATGGATTCATGACAAAATTGTGTTTTGGTGATGGTGATGTGTTTGTAGATCTTACTTTACTAAACATTTTTGCTGCTTACAATTATCTCTATCTATAACAGTAGTTTCTGTGGAAAATGTTAGTGAAAATCTACAAATTTTGTGAAAATTATTAAAAATTTACTATGAAGGGCAATGACTCCTTAGGGGGTCAATTGACTATTTTGGTCATGTTGACTTATTTTTAGTTCTTACTTTGCTGTACATTATTGCTGTTTACAGTTTATCACTATTTATAATAATATTCAAGATAATAACAAAAAAAACAGCAAAATTTCCTCAAAATTACCAATTCATGGGCAGCAACCTAACAACCGATAATCCAATTCATCTGAAAATTCCAGGGCAGATAGATCTTGACCTGATCAACAATTTTACTTCAGGTCAGATTTACTCTTAATGTTTTGGTTTTTGAGTTATAAGCCAAAAACTGCATTTTACCCCTATGTTCTATTTTTAGACGTGGTGGCCATCTTGGTTGGTTGGCCGGGTCATCGGACACAATTTTCAAACTAGATACCCCAATGATGATTGTGGCCAAGTTTCAATTAATTTGGCCCAATAGTTCCAGAGGAGAAGATTTTTCTAAAAGATTACTAAGATTTACGAAAAATGGTTAAAAATTGGCTATAAAGGGCAATAACTCCTAACTTGCTGAACATTATTGCTGTTTACAGTTTATCTCTATCTAAAATAATATTCAAGATAATAACCAAAAACAACAAAATTTCCTTAAAATTACCAATTCAGGGGCAGCAACCTAACAAAGGAATGTCAGATTCATCTTAAAATTTCAGGGCAGATAGATCTTAACCTGATAAACAATTTTATCCCATATCAGATTTCCTCTAAATGCTTTGGTTTTTGAGTTATAAGCCAAAAACTGCATTTTACCCCTATGTTCTATTTTTAGCCATGGCGGCCATCTTGGTTGGTTGGCGGGGTCACCGGACACAATTTTTGATCTAGATACCCCAATGATGATTGTGGTCAAGTTTGGTTAAATTTGGCCCAGTAGTTTCAGAGGAGAAGATTTTTGTAAAAGTTAACGCCGGACGCAGGACGACGACGACGACGACGGACGACGGACGACGGACGCAGGACGCCAAGTGATGAGAAAAGCTCACTTGGCCCTTTGGGCCAGGTGAGCTAAAAATGAGGACATCCCATGACCACAATCAAAAGGACACCGGATGTCGACAAGAAATTGCCTGTACTAAGTCAGGAACATATATCACTTGATCAATGGTAAGAATCAAGGCTAGCCTTCCTTTTTCTTTCGCCTTATTATAATTGTTAGTTTTCGTTTGATGAACAAAAGTCATTTTTTCTTTGTGTACTAATGAAACTTGTAGGTACTGGGTTTTTTTTCTGCTTCGGAAATAATTTTGACAACACAAAAATATAGCGTTAAGACAACAAATATTCCTTCATTCTTTATAAATAATAATGACTATTGTGATAACATTTTTATTTTATTTTACGAAATAGTTGAATCATAAAATGATGATTTTCAGAAAACCTAAACGGGAAGACTTTTAAAAAATCAATATATTATCAAGACGAATTGTGGACGTATCAATGTAAAGTATAAATATATATGTTATAGATTTTCTATAGACGAATTAGAAGCAAATATTTAGAAGGGACTTTTCATTGTACTTTCATTTTCTGTTAAAGGAAATGCCTGCACCAAGTCAGAAATATGGCAGTTGTTTTTTGTTTGTTTTATGTGTTTTAGGAGTTGGATTTTGTCATTTGATAAGAGAATTTTCGATTTGAATATTTCTTGGAATTCAGTATATTTGTTATTTTACTTTTCGGTATTAATTGTTGTCCAATTATGTTTCCTACAATATAATTAGATCGAACAAAGACGTTTACAAAACAGAAACTAAAACAGGTTATTGATTCACTTATAGGGTCTTTGTATCGGAACTAAACACATTTATTCAAAAACCAGTTGTTGGCATGACACGGGTTATGTTCTTCTCATATATGTTATGATGGTATGATACTAAACCCCTAACGTGAAGGATTGTGCCTGATATTCATATGATGAAATCATAATCTTCCAATCAGTTTAATTGAAGTCTGGAGCTGGCATGTCAGTTAACTGCTAGTAGTCTGTTGTTATTTATGTATTATTGTCATTTTGTTTATTTTCTTTGGTTACATCTTCTGACATCAGACTCGGACTTCTCTTGAATTGTATTTAAAATGTGCGTATTGTTATGCATTTACTTTTCTACATTGGCTAGAGGTATAGGGGGAGGGTTGAGAGGGTTGCAAATTTACCTTTCAAAGTATTCGTTGTCTACAAGTTTATTTGAAAATTACAAATTTATGTAATGTGCTATATAAATATAATGTATATTCATGTATATTATGGAGAAGACGGAACTAAGTTGAAAAACTTGTGTCTAATCCATTTGTTTTGAACAATAAAATATGTTTAAACTACAAGTTCATTAGGTTTCAAATCTGAATGTCATGCAGCTTCAAAGAAGAACCTTTGTTTTTAATTTTCACTGAATTTCACATACTCGCCAAGTAAGCTTAAAATGATAGACTACTTCGACTGTCTACACTTTTTATTAGTATGGAAAATGACAAAATTTATCTTTTCTAAGATTTTTATTTTCTTTCAAAAAAGGTAACATATTTTCAACACAAATGATGAGGTATCTTTAAAACCAAAAACATAGAAGTTTATTTACAAATCCATACAGACAAAACGTATTGATACTGAATTGTTATAGATCATAATTAGGAAATGAACAGTCTCCACTATATCGTAAAATTTGAACATTGCCATAAAAGCGAGAGGTGGCTATAATACCAGTTTCAACCCACTTTTTGTTTTTAAAATGTCCTGTACCAAGTCAGGAATATTGCCGTTGTTATATTTTTTTGTATGTTGTTATCCTCTTATAGTTGATGTGTTTCCCTCGGTATTAGTTCGAAACCCGGATTTTCTCATTCTCTCAATCGATTAATGACTTTTGACCACTGGTACACAACTGTTGCCTTTATTCAGCTAAATAGGTTTAATTCGTTTGTATACATTTCGAGCATTGAATCAGCTGATAAATATTAGACCATCTCTGGGTAAAAACTTGTCAAGTATATGGAACTATGATGCAGCTTCCTTGAATATAAAAAAGAAGATGTGGTATCAATGCCAATGAGACAACTAACCACAAGAGACCAACTGACAGAAATTAATAACTATAGGTCACCGTACAGCCTTCAATAATGCGCAAAGCCCATACCGCATAGTCAGCTATAAAAGGCCCCGAAATGAAAAATGTAAAACATTTCAAACATGAAAAATAACGGCCTAATTTATGTACACAAAAAAATGAACGAAAAACAAATGTGTAACACATCAACAAACGACAACCCCTGAATAACAGACTCCTGACTTGGGACTGGCACATACATACAGAATATGGTTGGGTTAAACATGTTAGTGGGATCCCAACCCTTCCCTAACCTGGAACAGTGATGTAACAGTACAACATAAGAACGAACTATAAAAAATCAGTTGAAAACGCTTTAACTCATCAGATGGATTCAAATGGAAATACATCTTACAAAAAACACAGAGTGCGCGTGGCAAGGAAATCCCTGGTTTAAAATTTTTCCAGTAATCAAAAATTAAAAACGTCACAACAGACACGGGTATTGAGAACGAGTTGTGAAATATAAACACCGTAAGATGGTGACAAAGGAACATCATTATTCAAAAAGGGAAAAATAACAATATAGAACAAAAAATCGTCCCTTTAGTCATGAATATTAATGTGGAGTTGCTCATGTAAATCCGAAATATATATATATATTTAGGAAAGGAAGCATGATAAGAGAAAAGGAGATTTAGTTTTTCGACAAACCGTAGTGTTTCATTCTTCTTTGGATTTCAAAAAATTGGTCGAACCCGGTTACAAAACCCTATTTTTTCCTTGTTCGTGACAAAACCTAATGCTTTAATGTCTGGGTTTCAACTTCCCAATACCAACAAGTAAAGCAGAAACCGCTGATCCATTTTGTATATATGTGTTGGCGATGTTAGTGTCTGTCATTCATACAATCGATCAATATACATTGAATTGAACAATTGATCAATATACGTTGAAAATATTGAAAGTATTCATATATTGTGTAGGCATTTTTATTAAGTGCTTTGCGATTTTTTCTTTTTACCTAATTTTAATAAACAAACAATTAATTAAATAACTAAACAGACAGAATGAATAAATACATACCATTATAGACGACATTTTGACAGGCATATCATACATGTTATTGTAATCAATCTGCGTTTCAAAAAACCACCTGTATTTTTTGAAAATCACCTGTGCATTTAAATACCCGACCTATATTTCGAGATAATATAGGTATTTTCCGAATAATCAAATCAATGTTTCCTATTCATTACATAATATTTAATGTCATGCAATGGATATGAAAATGTTCACTCATGAAGCATATCTATATTTGTACTAAGTAGCATACAATAAATATGCAATGGATAACGTATTGGTATTTTCTTTTGTTGTTTCGTTCGTTTTAAATAACATGAAAACTTATGTGCTGTGGTACTGTGTTTATGCAGAATTTATTCGAAACTAACTTCTTGACAATTTGCGTAAGGTCATTGAACAGATTGTTGGTTGCTAAACGTCCAGTGGCAAATATTTCATTCATATTCAGTACGAGAACAAATTAACAATCAATACAATAGGCAGGTTTTGTAGTAGAGGTGTGCTGGATTGAGATCGGACCTACGGATCTCACAAAGAGTTGTTGCAAGGGTTCTTAACGTGCAAAGAGTGTAGCACTCCAACGCTGTAATGAAAATATACTAGGATCCACGACTTCGTTTTATGTGTATTAGTGTATTAATCAATCATTTACCTATTCGGTTGTGGAAAATGTGAAAATAAATTTACGTTTGCTGCCAACAGCACGACAACGTTACGATTTTTGCGCCGTTTTTTTTTTTTTTTTTTATATATCTAGAACACTACTTTGCATTTTGCCTTAAAACGAAGTCAATGATAAAATTGAGAATGGAAATGGGGAATGTGTCAAAGAGACAACAACTCGACCAAATAAAAAACAACAACAGAAGGTCACCAACAGGTCTTCAATGTAGCGAGAAATTCCCGCACCCGGAGGCGTCCTTCAGCTGGACCCTTAACAAATATATACTAGTTCAGTGATAATGAACGCCATACTAATTTCCAAATTGTACACAAGAAACTAATATAAAAATAATACAAGACTAACAAAGGCCAGAGGCTCCTGACTTGGGACAGGCGCAAAAATGCGGCGGGGTTAAACATGTTTGTGAGATCTCAACCCTCCCCCTATACCTCTAACCAATGTAGAAAAATAAACGCATAACGATACGCACATTAAAATTCAGTTCAAGAGAAGTCCGAGTCTGATGTCAGAAGATGTAACCAAAGAAAATAAACAAAATGACAATAATACATAAATAACAACAGACTACTAGCAGTTAACTGACATGCCAGCTCCAGACTTCAATTAAACTGACTGAAAGATTATGATTTCATCATATGAACATCAATGAGTCTTATTATTTTACATGAAAGCGACAAAATGTATGTTCCATATGGTTTTTTAAGAAAATTCCATGTTTTTTACTTGAAATTGGAGATTTGATGATTTTGTATTCATTACTGTTTCATTAAATGGGCACTAGCATCGATGATGAATTATTCACTTGCAAGTAAATAATGCGACCTCATCGAATACGCATTCTTTTGACCGTTAATTTAACCCCTAGAGATTATGCATGGATCATGCGTGCTAAGTTATTAAAAGGAAACGAAAATCAACATTTAAAGTGAAAAATCTATGTTTTATATCGGATTATATTGTCGGGAATACGTGAATTTAGTAAGAAAACGTTGCATGTTCTAATATGTGTAATCGATCTATAGAAGCCAAAGTATACAAGTGACACGTCACAAAGTCTTGACGTTACAAGACCTAAGTGACGTTCCCGCGTTGTGTTCGCGTCGTATTTACAACATTCTGGGGGCCGCAAAAAGTTAAAATTCTATATACAAACAATCTCAAATGTGAATAAGAAATTTCAAATTAAAAATATTTACGCTTAAAATTAAAGTCTCTGTATAGAAAATAATTACTGTCTCTGTATAGTGGTATTAAAATTTGACACTTGAACATTTTTAAATAACGATTCACAGTTCATATAAAAAGGGTAATTAACAGTTCACATTCGTTCTTTATCATCTCGATTTGAAGGCAGATTCAACCAATTACGGATTCTTTCACCAGCCTTTACACTTGCTTGTCGTCTTGGACGAATGTCTTGTTTGGCACTTTGTTCACATGTATCATCTTTTTTCGTATTACATGTAATTTCGAGCGGATATAGTTTCACTATCGGCCATGTAGTTTCGGTATTCTTCATCCTTATTTTAGCGGCACGCACAAATCCATCGTTTCCTCGAAAAAGTTCAGTTACAAGGGCCATTTTCCAATTGATTCTCGTTGACTCATCGTGCACAAGAACAACGTCGCCAACTTTAATTTGTTCATTGTTATTTCCATATGCTTTGTGGTATTCCCTCAATGATGTTACATAGTAATTTTTCCATCTTGTCCAACGTGTCTGAATAATTCACTTTGTCGTTCATTTTGTTTATTTAGTGACGAACAGTCCATAAACACGGGTTCACTGTTGTCCTGTTCTGAATGTGGATAGGATAACGATCTAATTTTTCTACCACATAATAGGTGCGATAAGTAAGTGGTTCACTGTCGTTGATATTTGTGGAGGTGTATGCTAGTAGTCTGTCGTTCATTACACTTTCTACTTCCGTAACAATAGTGCACAAGGTTTGAAAATCGACCAATGATTTTCGAGAACATTTTTTAACGTAGTTTTTGTTACTGCTATTAGTCTCTCCCAAAATCCACCATACCAGGGAGCACGATGCGGTATAAATCTCCACTGTACACCTAAATCTGCGATTTTATCTTGTACATTTTGCGATTCAAATATTCGTTTGATTTCTTTTGAAGCTGCAACAAAGGTCAGCGCATTGTCCGTTATAACAACTTTCGGTGTAGACCTGCGACTTGTGAAACGAGGAAAAGCTTGCATAAAACATTCTGCTGATAAATTCGATAAAACCTCTAAATGTTCTCCTCTTGTTGACGCACATGTAAATAAGCACACGTATGCCTTAGTTATTTTATTGTGTTCATCCCTTACATGTAGTGCTCCTGTAAAGTCAATACCGGTCACAGTAAATGGCGGTGCATCTTGACGTCGTGCTTTGGGTAAAGGCGGCGGATCCGGAGCCTTATACGAAGTTTCATTAACTTTAAGACATGCAGTACATTTACGTAAAATCTTATTAACAAATTGACGAATACACGATATCCAAAAGTTTTGACGTAGATGCGATATGGTACTATAGTCGCCGTCAGCTGAAATTCGTAGCGGTTATCGGTAAAAATAATCTAAACTATCAACCACGTTCACTCGAGATATAGTTTTTCACATTCCATTCATAAATCGCAAAAAGAAAAACCACTACTGACCTACCTTTTAAGTGATTGCACTGTGATAATCCTGACCTTCACATTTTCCAAGACTATTTTGAATGGTGGAATCCGCCATTGTTTTTTTTCCGGAAGTGTTCCCCTGGAGTTAAATTTCATAACATTTGCATAAAGCGCGGGAAACCGTATCACATCAATGAAAAGAACATTTCAGGAAACTGCGTAAATGACGAATTTCATATGTAAACAAATGATCCTCATAGAAACGAAGATGGCGGAATTACAATGGAAAACATTCTGGAAAATGTGAAGGTCAGGATTATTACAGTGCGATCACTTAAAAGGTAGGTCAGTAGTGGTTTTTCTTTTCGCGATTTATGAATGAAATGAGAAAAACTATATCTCGAGAGAACGCGGTTGATAGTTAAGATTATTTCTACCGATAACCGCTCCGAATTTCAGCTGACGGCGACTATACTAGTTCCTGAGTGTAGTACATGCTCGTGTGCATCTCGTACTATCAACATTGTTAGCTGTGTGTTTGTTGGTAACAAAATAGGAAATTTGGCGGACTCGGGAATCGGTGCATTTCTCTACATCGGATAATGTTGTTATGATCCAGAAATAAATTCAACTGACGAATTCTTGATACATTCTTTGTACGATCTCCTTTCACTAGCGTGTCGTATTCCTCGGGGTAGTTTAATATTTGGAATGACCTACTCCAATTTTGTGCTGACTTATGTATTTCTTTCACATTACATGAACCAACTATTCTCTCTTCCTTTGATAATCTACAGTTTTGAATAAAACGTCATGCATATGCCGTCGTTCGTAATAGTTTCTTGTATGAAGAAAATCTGTCAATTTCCACTAAATCGTGAATTCCTGTCGTTCTATTCTCAAGTGTTGGTTGCTGGACATCAATGTTATCAGTCAATGTAGATAGTACCGAGTTAACTTCAATCGTATGAACCGGGCGTTTCTATTATCCATGACGGACCATGCCTCCATAGCATGCTTTCGGTATATTGAGTGGCCGTTATTCCGCGTGTAAGTATGTCTGCTGGATTTTGATCTGTTGGACAGTATCGTCATCTATAGGGTCTTGTTAACTCGTTAATTTCAGCTACACTGTTGCAATAAATCGTTTTAGAGGTTTTTTCGACATCAGCCAATTCAATACTATTTGACTGTCAGACCATAATTCTACGTTGCTAATGTTTATAAACATGGATAAAATGTGTTGTGTAAGTCTCGCGCCATTTACAGCTGCAATTAAGTCTAACTGCGGTAGTGTTAAACTTTTAACCGGAGCTACTCTTGTTTTCGCCATAATCAATTTGGATTCATTCCCTTTGCAAAGATAGGCTATGTAAGCTTTCAAGCTGACATCAGAAAATACTTGTAGTGTTAACGATATGGTTTCGTTTTGTGTACCGGTAAAATAACGTCTCGGAAAAGCAGTATTGATTCTCTTTTGAATGTGTGTTGCGATGTCAATCCATGTTTCGCATAACTTTGTAGGTAAGATCTGATCCCATTCATAGTTTTCGCGCCAAAGTTCTTGGAGAAATAATTTTGCTCTGATTGTGATTGGACTCAAGAGGCCTAATGGGTCATATATTTTCGACGATTGATTCAATATCACTCGTTTAGTGATATCTGTTTCCGCTGTTAAGTGAATTTCAGTTTGTGCAAAACAAAGTTCGTCTTTTTGTACATCCCAACGCATTCCTAGTACTTTCGGTTTGGTGTCCTTGTCAAGTATGTTATCAGCGCATGCTATTGTCCGTAAAAGCTGACTGTTCGATGTCCACGATCGGAGATTAAATCCACCTTTTGTAATAAATTCTCTGGCTTCTTTGTAAAACTGTACGGCTTTGTTCTCGTTAGTTACACTCGATATAATATTATCAACATATATGTCCTGTTCAATCATGTTAGCTCTGTCACTATTCTTTCCTTGAGTCTGCACATGTTTGAGTAGTGTTGCGCTCGGAATAAAGGGGGAGCATGTAGCGCCAAAAAGAACAGACTTAAAACGATATGTTACCAATTTACTGTTTATGTTTTCTGCATCAGACATTCAAAAAAATCTTGTCGCATCTCTGTCATGTTCGTGTAAACCTACGTGTTAGAATGCCTTTACGATATCAGTTGAAATTGCGATGGCGTTTAATCGGAAACGCAATAATAGTTTTGTCAAGTCATTAAGAACGGGTGTTGTATTCATCAGACGGTCGTTTAAGCTCGGGTACTGATTAGATTGTCTACAACTACAATTGTAAACAATACGAATTGGTGTGGTTATCGAATCTTTCCTAACTGGGTGGTGCGGTATATAATGTACTGTCGTTACATTCCTCATCATCGATTTTTTCAATGAAACCTTTAAGCTCTTGGTTCTTTATAATATCGTCATACGTTTTCAACATACCTGGTTCCCTGTCTAGCCTTCTTATTACAGATTTGGTTCTTCGTTTTGCAATACTAAAATTTGTCGGAAGTTGATCATGTTCTCGTTTCCATGGTAATTTTGCGATATATTGTCCGCCTTGAAATTCAATGCAAGTGTTCTGATATGTTTTTAAGTAATCTTCATTTTCTTGATCTAATTCTTTAGAGTTTATTCCCATTGATTCTAAGTTCCAGAATGATGCGATGTCGAACTCCTCGGTCTTATGCGAAATAAGCATTTGTAGTACTGACAGTGAGTATGTAGCCGACTCTTTGAACGGACCGGATAAAAGGTAACCTAGCTTCGATTTAACAGCAGAAGGTCCATCTCCGCGAATGATTTTGTCTTCAATAAACTGCCAATAGTAATCTGCTCCTATCAATACTGTAATTTCAAACATACTTTCGTCGGTAATCGGATGCGCCAAATTCAAGCCTTGTAAATAAATGTAGTTGTTTTTCGAGTCTAGTTTTCGGACATGATTATGTAACGGAACGGCTATTTTCGGTACAACAAGAACCTCAATACGTATTTTCTGTCTCGTTTCTGTTTCTACCAATAAAGTACACTTACCTAAGTGTTGAATGTTATTATCTGTGTCTCCGAAACAGGCCAGCTGTATTGTTTCTGTGCTGTAGATTTCAAGTTTTAGTTTTATAGCAAGATCTTCTGGTATGAACGAACGTTGTGCACCTTCATCAAAAAATATATTTGCGTCTAAAACTGTACTGTCGGACAAAACGGGTGCAACTGCTCTTTTCAGTAATACGCTTGAATGAGTCTTATGAGAAGTGTGAAGAACTTTTGTGTCGTCTTCTGATTTTCCCTATTTATCATTAACAATGCTGACATTAACAGATTGTGATGATTTGGTAGAATGTGTTTTCGTGTTTTCCGTTTTCGTGACAAAAAGCGTATTGATGCATGGGAGCTTTACTTTGGACATGTGTACTTCTTTTATCGACCATTGACTCATTACATAAGCTAGTATGATGTTTTTTTCTTGCAATGACGGCATACATGTTTAGAGTTACATTCACTGGTACGGTGCGTACCGAGACAATTAAAGCACAGATTGCTGCGTTTTACAATATTCTTTCGTTTTTGTGTTTCTGTAATTCGTGTACAGTTCGTTGGTGCGTGAATTTCTTCACAGAATATACATGGCCTCGCGGTCAGAAAACGTTGGTTACTTTTTACATTAACGACTCTTCTTTGCGTATATTATTCCTTTCCGTAACTGGAAGATTTCGTTTCAGTGAGAAACGTACATGTAGGCGTTGCATAACTTTGTGGGATACCGTAATCCTGACCTGCTTCGATAATATTAATCTCGTTCTGAATAGCTTTACGTAAATCGGATAAAATCCATGTGTTTGATCCATAATCTCGTGCTTGATGTTGCCTTACTTCTCCGGGAAGCTTGCTCAAAATTATTGGGACTAGTAATGTGCCGTTAGTGTATTGCGATTGGCCTAATGCTTCCAATCCGCGTACGGATTCCTCTATGTGATCATAAAATAGGTGTACACTGGGTAAATTTGGTAGTGTAATGTCTAGCAAAGCTTTCATGTGTGCATGCGGGATCTTACTAGATTGTCCGTATCGTTCTTTTAATACGTTAATTGCCTCCTTATAATTAGCATTTGTCAATGCGATTCCATCAACTGTATGCGAAGCTTCACCTCCGAGTTGTGATTTAAATATAATTGAATTTCTGAATATCTGGTAGACTCGAGTTCATATGTACTGCTGATTCGAAAGAATCCCAGATGGTGCGATATAACTCTGTTGCTGATTTTCAATACATGAAGTTGAAAACAAAAGCTGGTGCTTCATAATTTAATGTTTGATATGATGAAGTAGACTGCTGATTTTTATGATTTATCGAACTGTATTAACCCTGTATGAATATACGCAAGTGTTTTACTTTAGTTTCTAAACCTAAAGTATACTCATCTGTGTTGAGAATTTCTTCTTCAATATCCTCTGCATCGATTGCACTTATAATTTGTTGATTCAAATCTTCTAAAAGGTTCTTCTTCTGTTCCACACTTTCTAATGTTACTTAAAGATCTACCCTGGCTAACTCCGCTTCGTTTTTCAAATCGTCGATTTTCCGTAAATGTCTTGTAACTACACTTTTTTTTCGCTTTCCTAATCGATTTCAGCTTATTCAAATCCATTGGGCACGGCACCAAATGTCGGGAATACGTAAATTAAGTAAGAAAACGTTCCATGTTCTTATGTGTAATCGATCTATAAAAGCCAAAGTATACAAGTGACACGCCACAAAGTCTTGACGTTACACTATAAGACCTAAGTGACGTTCCCGCGTTGTGTTCGCGCCGTATTTACAACATATATGGTCATTGGCAGTCTTTGGATGTCTACTAGATAGTTGTTAAATGGCGTCTTAACTAAAATACACACGAAACAATAATACATATCGTTGAGTCCATGCCTTGTAAATTGTATATTTTTATACTTTTATAATTGAACATACATTTTAAAATGTTATAATAGGAGAATTTGAGTCATATCAGTGAACATTAACATTGACAGCCAATGCACTTTAAAGTTCATCTTAACTTTGTATTTCTATAAATCACAGATATTTGAATAAAGTAAAAATCTCAACTCAAACTAGTTGACGATTCCTTCCAAGCAGCTATTTATTTGAGAATGATCCTTGATCCTCACTCGGTATATAGAGTAAAAATTAAAATAACTAAAACACCGAATCCCTATAAAAAAATTCAAAACTGTTACGGAAAATTCCTTATCATATGGCAAAATCAAAATCTCAATTAGAGTCTGGCGCAAATACAAAATTTCAATCCCGGTAAATCTAATGAATTTATTTGCAACCACGGTATCGATGCAACTGCTGATAAAGGTTGTAATCCCCCAGGGTAATTTAAAAAAAAAAAATGTCCTTGACATAATTTTTTTCTGCATTTGTCTAAGAATGAATCACAAAATCAAATATGTTGGATGTCAATAATCATTCCAAGTATATCTTTTCTATGTAAAGAGTCAAGTCCAACTACTACATCAATTGATTTTCATTTGTTCGGTTGGTTGATTTAGTAAATTTTTATGGACTACCCGCTTTTTGAATTTTCCACGGAGCTCGGTATTTTTGCTACACTTTTTAGTTGCTTCCTTTTGAGCAGCAACCCTTAATTCTAGGAATGTCGTTTCATCTGAAGATATATACTCGATATGCAGGCGCTGCTGGAACTTTGATGTATAGGAATTAATAGATCACAATCAGGAAGCTGAAATCATATCGTTTGTCGTGAAGTTTACTTCTTATAAAACACTCATTATCAATTTCTATGGATGAAAATCCAGATAACAGGCACATATGTGGATTAATGGGATGGGCCAAGGCTCGAATGATTAAAAGAACAAGTCGGCAAGAAGAGGAGCACAGTTGGTTTAAATGGGAATTTCAATCGTTTGTTAAAAACAAATCTCCAAACGTTTCAAATATGAAGTCATTCAAGACAAGTATCATTTTGATAATGTCCTTATAAGAGTTTTTTTAATCAAAGTATTTTCTATTTATCCCTCTGTATGAGTAATGATTTTGGCTACCTTTTTTCATCTTGTGTTTGCTAGTTTCCTCCTTTGTAGTTCATTGTCATTTAGTATGAATAAAACTTAATAAACTATTACAATAACGTGGTTTTTGTCTTGAGTACAAATTTAATGATGAGTTTATTAAATGACGGTCCCTGTAAGTCAGTTTTCAATTTTCTATTTTTTTGGGGTAAAATACGGCGGCTGGTTTTTTTTTTTTACATTGTTCTCTGTTTTTTTCTCTGTTTGGTCATGCTGCTATCTGTCTTTCTTGAATTATTTATTTTTTGTTGTCTTCTTTGTGTCCTACTGTTTTCCAAACTCCATCATTGAAAATAAATTGATCGTTTCAACTGAATCATTTTCAATATTTTAACATGATATCAAGGCAAAAACGTGCTCATAGCGTACACTTCCTTTTATAATGTGATATTCTTTCCTGTAGGGATGCTAGCGCTTTAGAAAAACAAACAATCAAAGAAAGACTTAACATAATGTACGAAATTAAATAATGTTTTCGGACGACGGTTCAAACAGTTGAGTTACTAGAAAAAAAACGCGATGCTTAACAATATTACACTTTTAAGACAACATGATTAGAATCCACTTTTATGAATAGAATTTCCATGTGGAGCCCGAAAGTGAAAGTGTCATATTAACATAAAGTAAAAAGACATGTGTCAACTCAATTTGTCAGGTTGATTAACGTAGGTACTTGTGGGTTGTTATTCTAAATAAACTCATCATATATACCTTGATTAAAATTCTATACGCCTGACTCTCATTTCGTCTACAAGAGACTCATTAGTGAAACTCGAAGAAAAGGCAATATTAATGGTCAAATAAAAGGCCCAATAAAGTTAGAAGTTGACGAGCATTAAGGACCTAACATTTCATAAAGGTTTTGTCAAATATGGCAAAGGTAATGTATTCCTTTGGTATATTTTAAAGGACATTTATACATTATGATAGTCTTAACGAAGTATCTTTTTACAAATTCCGCAAAACAAAATATTCAAAATTAGCTCCATAATGTATATACATTCGTTCTAGATAGTTTTAGTAAACTTAGTTAAAAACTATAGGAGAAGAATATTCCAAAACATGTTTTTGTTGATAATATTGCAAATAAAGGCAACAGTAGTATACCGGTGTTCAAAAGTCCTATAAGATCCTATATCGATAGAGAGAAAACAAATGGGGGTTTCAAATTAAAACCAAAAGAAACACATGAACTACAAAAGTTTAAAACGAAAGGAACAACAAGAACCATGAAGTGCAACAAAAAACAAACGTCAACATACATAAAAGCGAACTATTTTACAACTGTCATATTCCTGACAAAAATAGACTAAGTTCCGTATCAGGAAAAAACGTACTGTACAATTTTACAATCCTTCAAACCAACTAGCAAGAAATAGTTATCAAAGGTACCAGAATTATAATTTAATACACCAGACGCGCGTTCCGTCTACATAAGACTAATCAGTGACGCTCAGATCAAAATAGTTATAAAGCCAAACAAGTACAAGGTTGAAGAGTACTGAGGACCCGAAATTCCAAAAATTTGTGCCAAATACGGCTAAGGTATTCTATTCCTGGGATACGAAAATCCATAATTTTTCGAAAATTAATCTTTTTGTCAACTGGAAATTTATTAAAAGGACCATACAATTGTTTTCATATCAACAACGAAGTGCTGACTACTGGGCTGGTGATACCCTCGGTGACGAAACGTCCACCAGTAGTGGCATCGACCCAGTAATTGAATAGTTATAAAAGGAACCAGGATTATAATTTAATATACAATACGCGCGTTTCGTCTACATAAGACTCATCAGTGACGCTCAGTTCAAAATAGTTATAAAGCCAAATAAGTACAAAAATGAAGAGCATTGAGGACCCGAAATTATAAAAAGTTGTGCCAAATACGGCTGAGGTAATCTATTCTTTGGTTTTTTCGAAAGTTTTGTCAGCAGATTAATTAAAATGACCTATAATTGATATTCATGTCAATATCGACGTGCCGACTACTGGGCTGGTGATACCCTAGGGGACGAAGCACCCAACAGCAGTGGCATCGACCCAGTGGTGTTAATTGTTATCAAAGGTACCAGGATTATAAAGTCAGATTTTATGCCGAAAAGAATAAGCACAACGACCCAGACTTTAAATTTAGGTATTGTGCATAAATTGATGCACTTAGACGCATGTCAAAAATTAGGTTCTACTAAAGATTTCCAAAAGAATGACATACGTACGTAATTCGACGTAAGGATCTAATAGGATTGATTATTGCCAACCATCGAATTGATAAAATACCGCGCTTGAGTTTAAACAAAATATTTCAAGACTTTTAAAATCACAGCCTGAAATTTTCGTCCATATAATATTTTCTTATCATGAACCAAATGATAGAAATTTTTATTTATCACGTAGTTTTCCAGATTGACGCCTTTATTTTACTGACAGATTACGTATTAATACACGTAATCCATACCTATCATGCGTACTGTTCGAGTTATCTTTCGTGGTTTGATTATCTTCTTTGGAGATGAAAGCCCCATTATACTGTTATTTTGTCTTTCTTTATAGTGTATTAATCTTTTAATTATATGAGTTGCGGCGAAAATATTGAGAATGATATGTTTCTGACAATTTCAAAAATGTCGAAAGCAGAATTTGCCAGAATCTGTCTCTTCATAAAGTTATACAATTCAGATAAAATATATCGCTTCCTTTTAAGGTTTATTACCCCTGTTGTAGCCATGTAATTACGAAATTTTAAAACTCTAATAGTATCAAAACAGAAACGATAATGAATATTAGAGATGGACCATTGTGTCCATCTACTAAGGTGAAACAAATTGCAAAGCATCATTATTCATTGTGTCATTGCATTTCATGGAAAAACAGGACTTTGTGGCAAATAAAACCAAATTTTTGTAGAAAATCAACAGACTTTAATAAAGATAATTTTGTTATGAAAATCAGAACATAGATTACTTACTTGTTTTTCTATGATGTGCTAGCGTTTATTGTTAACAGAAAGTCTTTAACAAACTTTAAAAACCCAAAATACTTTGTGCTGAGTCACGAAAGTCGAGCGCACCCCAAAAGGTGTACTTGAATTGATTCATATTTATATTTGATTTCACTAATATCTAAATTTATAAACTTGTTTAATGGAAATAAGTGCTAGCATTGCATGCAATAATCCCCCATCTATCAGGCACCGAATTGCCAAATGTGAGAGTACAAGGGGAAAGGCTGTTAATTTTTTATAAAGTTTCCATATGTTTAGCATTGAGTTAACACAAGAGAACATAATACATAATTTATAAACAACAGTATTTTTCATTTATTATAAAATGTACTCATAAAGAAATTCCTATATATGTTTTTTTTTATAATTTAGGTGTGTTCGATTAGGGATTGTTCTGTAATAATTTGTTTAACGGTAATGATATCGGAGTCCAAATACAAAAGATATTTCCAGGGAATATATGTGATATCACTTGAGAAAAACTAACTAACTATAAGGGTGTGTTATACATTATATTGATAAACAACTAAAACGGGGTCATCGAATTAATTTTAATGAGTAAATCATTAACGAAAATGTGTACAGTAAGTAACAACATAATATAGTAATATTTCGTTGACAGATGCGGATAGAGGATGCATCTTATAATGACCTAGGTAGATATAAAGTAACAGACAAAGTATAACTAGCAAAATACTGGTCCATATAAGAGATAGAAACTGTGAAACTGATCAATCACGCCACATCTTTTTTTATATGATGACAAAAGTTACACGTATAAAATTAAGAGACTTAATGGATCTTAAACTTTGTATCCCCAAATCTGTACAAAAGCATTTTAGAAGAAGTCATACATTTAATTCTGCCATTCTACTTTCAGAAACCTTTCTGAATTCTATTACCTAACTGAGTACAGAGAATTACGCCTTTAACCAGAAGTTTCATTGAAAAATATTGACTAAATGAGCACCAGAAATATTATTTCGTGATATAATTCCACAAATCTGTACTTTTCATAGACAGTATCATTGTGTGACTTATCAAAAGTATGATCACCTACATTTTATTTTGCGAATCATATTTTCAATAAACCGTACATTTTCTACTGGCATTGGCGTCTTGAAAGCAAGGCGAGGCTTTAACTGCCGAGATTCAAATCATTTGTGTTACCAGAAATATAACTAAAGTTACGCTACTGTCGATTGATTGACAGTTTTTTGCTAAAAGTCCAGTGGTAAATATTTCATGCTTAATTCACTTGTAGAGAGCGTGACATTATACATAAAACAGGCATCGGATTTAACGTCCCTATTCTGAACAGACGGGACTGCGTACGTTTACATCTGCCACATCTAAACGGAACCCCAACTTTGGCAATGGTCTAACTGCCGATCGTAACAAGACCAATAGTGACCATATAATATTTATATTCCCTTGATAACCGTTGAGAGTTTACTGTTGGGACGAGCGCGCGACCAAAGAGACAATTATGAATCTGGAAGATACATATACATGAACGTTTATTAATCAGAACATTTGCAACAAGAATGTGTGGCCTTAAGACACCGTGCCCTTTCACATTATAATATTTCTATGTTCAGTGCACCACTTAATATGGGTCAAACTCATAGTTAGTATATGATTTTAAAGGTTTTATCTTTTTTGACATGAAAGAACGAACGGAAGGATGCACAGACCAGTAATTATAATTTTCACATGTTAATATAAGTTGGTCATAAAACTAAAAAGATCATCTTACTTAACAAAATTTCAATTAAATAATTCGTACATGTCAATTTTACATACGTATTTGTATAATTAAACGCCAAATATTTTAGGAGAAAAAAACTCAAAGAACATTGAAGTTAATTTACGCCTACGTTCGAACGTTCTCTTCCTATGAACTTTTAAGAATTCATTGTTTGGTAGATAAATATATGAATCAAGTGAAATGCCGAAGTAATGAAAGGTGTATTATCCCCTTTAATGTTATTGTCAATGAAATCACCCCAATTTTAACAACAAAATGCATAAAGAATTGAAATATTAATTTGTGTTTATTTTTAGATAACAATTATTCCAAAAAATTGTGTTTTTTCAACGAGACAAAAAAACATGCAGTCTTTGCTCCCCTCCGTCGTCGGAAGGTTATGTCGACTAATGTCATTTTATTACAAATTTCTAAAACGTAAAATATCAACTAACTATATTTTTTTTTAATATGTCAAAATGGTATTTATTACTAGTATTCATTCGTTGATTATTTCCCACACTTTCTTACTGTCAATGTTGATAAATCTTACGTTGGTTTCATCCTTGGTCAACTATCAATTTATTTCAAATAACAAGAAAGCATTATTTTGAAATAGAAAGTCAATTTGATCTACAATTTGATTGTTGTGGTGTTCTATAATAGGTTTAAATGGTATTTAAATAGTCATAGCGTTTCATTTAACAAAAAAACGTCAATGTTTAAAAATTTTCACCTGGTTATAATAGATCAAGAAATAGAAAGAGTCACGAATTACGAGCCTATTTGTTTTTTTATGAAAGTTTTATTCTTTCAGTTTGGTGAACAATATGAAAAAAACAATGAGTGTTTTTGATTGTTTATAAATGAACACTAGGAAATATTAGTATGTGAATTCTATGTCATTTGGGTTAAGAAAATTAACCCTTTGATTACAATAGCGGGTGTTACTGAACCGCAGTATTAAACTCATTTCGGTTTTCATTGCTTATGATCGTTTCATACACGATGCACAGATCATTTAATTTGAAATGAAATGATTTAAATTCAAATATACATACAGGATTATTTGTTTTTGTTGATTGTGACTTCCAATGAATTCTTATGACGTGCAGTGAATAGTGTCAAATTAATTTGATATTTTATAACGGTACCTTTTCACGGTATTAACACATTAGCTGACAGTCAACTTTAATGAGAAAAATCCTATTCAATTAACATAATATTAATATTTGATATATGTGTACAGGACGTGAAATACATATTTGACGAGCTAAAATAATCAATCCAGCATCAATTGTCGGATTTGTATTTTTTACCTGACATCTGAAGAATAAAATTCCAGGATCAATGTTATTCTAGTTATGCATGTCACGCGGCGTGATGTACAATTCATAAAACTGATAGCAGCCGACTGCAATATGGATTTACGATGCAACAATTACCTGAACAGAAAATTGTTTTATTAAGAGGATTACTTTCTACAAATCGTTGGGACATCATTGTACTTCAATAAATAACCTTACAATAGTCGTGTTTGGTGTCGCCAATATTTTCATCAACGGGTGGAGAAAGGGGAAATTGCAACATCAAGCTTCGTCGAATTGGGATGTACTTTTTATTTATTAAGGACGTTTGAATCGGTAGGAGTCAAATATTTGCAATATATCCTAATGTATGGTGCAGTGTAATGAATTAATATCCTGGACTATTTATATTTTCACCTGACACGATGACAGTCCTACAATACCTAACGATATGTTTTTCAGACCGAACAAAAGATTAGTTAACATCGTTTTAAATTTACATGATTTTTAAACACATGATACGATAATTATTTCATACAGCGTTTATTAAACATTGAAACAAGGTGAAAAGCCAGAATAAAAATGAAAAGTAGGAAAATAAAAGAAATGAAAAAAATCAAATCAAAACATACTGGCAATGACAAAAATAGAAAATGTGAGTGCGGATTAGAGAGTATATTGCCTGAACTGTTACCATGGTATTTGTTCGTCATAGTACTGTGCATCAGAATTCATTATGTTCTTCAACCGAAAAACTGGTGGCTGCTTCATCCAGATGAAATATTCCAATCAGTTGAAGGTATGATATACATTTATTACTTCATAATTCATATACCGCACACGAGCAGTGCATTTGAAGTTTGCAAGACTCCGTAGTTGTTTATGGCATTAATTTGTTTAAGCTATCAGTCTAAGATACTAGAATGCATTAAAGGGGTATAGGTAAGTTAGGGGTATATGTAAGTTACAGGGCAAATCGAAACGTGCAAGAAAATACTTATATGCAAATGACTTTCGTAGATTTACTAAACTATGGTACGTCAATTGAAAAATGATTGCTCTATTTCTCTATTTTATAATTTTGAAATTATCACAGGTACAAATTCTTCCAATTTTTACTATCATTTGATAGTTTATAATCTATCGCAGTTACTGGTAATATATATATACAGAGAAGAAAGAAAAAAATATTGTCGTAACTGTTAAGATTTGAGTATAATCATTTTGGAAGTAATTTAAGCATATATTACATTTTTCAGCTTACAAACATAAGCCTTTGTTATTTACGATACACAAGAGACACCAAAAACTTAATGTAAAATTCAAAACAAGTTCTTTAACATGAATCCAAAAATCAATGCTTACAATGGATATATAAGAACATAATTTAATGTAACTTTTTAACATAAAAAAGGACTAAGTTCGTACTATGTTCATTCTTTTTAATTGATAAATATCAAAGGTCGACCATACAATTGGTATTGAACAGCCGCTTTACATTTAATGGGTTTATATGTTAATGTACACAACAGGTTAATATTATTACTACAACTGTCTACATATTAAACTTTAAATACTCCAAAACTTAAAAGCATGAATTGGTATACAATTTTTTTTTATTGTTTACATAAACTTTATTGAAGTGAAAACTTTTAATTTTAATTGTCTTCTGCTGATCAATTTTATCTTAAAGAAATCTGATACCCATTCTAATCAGTTTGAATTGTGGGTTTTGTCAATCAAGTATGAATTTCTTTCATGTCGTATTAGTACATAAATAACTATTTGGATAATACCAAAAAACAATATTACCACTGTTTTTTCTTCTTGCTTTTTGCTTATTTTCTCATGCGATACATTTTGAATCGGGTTTTTTTAAATAGTTCATTATTCATGTTTTCCAAATGATACTGTAAGCACCTTTGAGAGTGCTTCGATTGGAATAGGATATCCTGCTTTTATGAATTTTTATTCTCTTTTTGCTGGTTTTCAAACTGCTAACAATCTCTTAGATGATTTACCTTAAATTGGTAATAATTAGTGGTACCAACCGATAGGAATTTAGATAAACTCATCAATAAAATTATGTACGCCAGACGTTTTGTCTACAAGTACAAGACTCATAAGTGAAGTTCGAATAAATGTTGTTAAAAAGGCCAGATAGAAATACGAAGTTAAAGACAAGCTCTGTGGGTATACCATCGAAATCAAATCCTGGTAACATATATAAAAAACGTTTTAAAAAACTAATGTGGCAAACACGGCATTACTCTTAATATTTTATGTTTTAATTAAATGTTAACGACTGAATGATACATCCTGAGTACTTAATTCAATCTATATTTTTATGGTATCACAATAATATATTATAACATTTCTTAATCCACGTTACCGTTACATTAAAATTTGTGATTAAATCTTTCTTTTTAATTTTAACTGTACATAACAAAAAACAGTCACGACTGAAAAACGAGTATTGTCTTTCGAGAAGTTAATTCAATAGAAAGCTGTTTTCTTTTGTTTTTTTTTAAATTGTAGAAATTTTAAATCATTCATAGTCACAAATAATGAATTCAAAATGTTTAAATTAAAGGGTTTTGTTTAATTGGAAGTTTGTACGAATGTCTTATCCTTATTTATAAAATGAAAATAAGAACATGTGGTATGATTGCCAACGAATCCACTTAAACGCATGAAACGAGACCCCTAAAACGCCTGATACGAGACCATTAAACCGCCTGATACGAGACAACTGAAACGCCTTACACAAGACCAATTAAACGCATGATACGAGTCCACTAAAACGCCTGATACAAGAAAATTAATTGAGGGTATATGATTGATAAGGTATGAGCATGGATGATAAAATAAAAGTTTTAAAAATAAAAGTGGGAATTCATCTAGAAAGAAAAAAATTGTGGTCATTTGGCGGACTTATGTCCATTTGCACAATATTCCAAAGCTTGCATTTCCTGTCATGGGTTCTTTGATAAAGGTCTGATGCTAACGAGGAATCTATTGAACTAAAGGTTCCAAGTGGTAAGGTTGTGGTCATCACAAGTTACTAGTTCGGTATTTAGCCTGAATGATTTCCTAATCCACAACGGTCACTAATAACAAATAGAGACATTACTTTTGTCATAAACTGTTAAGACTTGACTATAATTATGTTTGAAGTAATATAAGCATACACACAGTTATTTTTGTGATTTTACTTTTTAAAAACATAAACTTTTGTTTTTGACGATCTGAAAGAGACTCCAGAAACTTAAAGTAAATACAAATCTTTTTACATGAATCAAAAAATCATCCATACAATAGAAACATAAAGAGCATACTTTGATATAAACTTTTTAATATAAAAAAAAAAGGACTAAATTCGTACTGCATTTCTTCTTTTTAATTGATAAATATCAAAGGTCGACCATACAATTGGTATTGAACAGCCGCTTTTCATTTAATGAGTTTATATGTTTATGTACACAACAGGTCAATATTATTACTACAACTGTCTACATATTAAACTTTAAATACTCCAAAACTTAAAAGCACGAAATTGGTATACAAAAATTGTTATTGTTTACACAAACTTTATTGAAGTGAAAACTTTTAATTCTAACTGTCTTCTGGTGATCAATATTATCTTAATGAAATCTGATACCCATTCAAATCAGTTGTATTGTGGGTTTTGGCAATCACGTATAAATTTATTTCATGTCGTTACTATTTGGATAATACGTAAACAACATTACCATTGCTTTTTCTTATTGTTTCTCTCGTGAATTAGTCTACGAACGTAAAAAAATATCTGCTTTTTTTTAGTGTATCTGTGATAATTCTGCAATCAGCTGAGATCGGTTTCATTTTGAATGTTAGTTCTCTGTTAGGTAATATGTCCATGATGACATTGCACCTTTCAATACCGCACACAATTCATAACCGTTTGAAATTCAATTTTTTTTTAATAAATCATTTTTGAAAGCCAAAGTATTCACAAATGAGTAAATGATTAAAAGCTTGAAATAGTGTAAGAAAATCGGTCTTTTGTAGAGTATAAAGTAAGGGAATGCGTTATGATTCCCAATGAGACAAATGCATATTTCATGTTGCTTCAGAAATAAACATAAATATTGGTTATTGTTCTTCTTCAAATGCTGTCTATTTGAGAGAGGAACGAAAGATACCAGATACCAGAGGGACATCCCCTTTTATTTAATTGATATTTGGAGTACAAACTGGTAACGAATAGTTGTTACAAACCGAAAGATTTTAAATATACTCATTGAAATTGTTTGTGACGTTCGAATAAAATAAAAGTTAAATGACCACAAAAAACACGAAGTTTAAGACAAGCCCTGTGGGTGTATAGTCGAAAATTTTAAAAAATACCATAAAAAAAACGCTTCAAAAAACTTGGGTGGTAATCACTGCATTACTTTTAAAATCTTATGTTTTAATTATTAGTTTACTTAATAATACTCCTGAATCCTTAATTCAATTGATATTTTAATGATATCACAATAATTTAGTATAACATTTCTTTACCATAGCATTTAGATTTTTTGATGAGATCTTTTGAATGTTTCACTGTAGAAATAAACAATCTTAACTAAAAAACGAGAATCTTATGTAGACGAAAAGCGCGTCTGGCGTATTAAATTATAATCTTGATACCTTTGATAACTATAGATTTTCGAGAAGTCAATTCTATAGAAAGTTATTTTCTTTTGTTTTCTTAAATTGTTTGAATTTTAGATTATTCGTAGTCAAAAATAATGAAATCCATCTGTTGAAATTAAACGTTTGTTTTTAAAATGGAGGTTGTACGAATGTCTTATCCTAGTTCATAAGAAAAAATAAAACATGCAGTATGATTGCCAATGAGTCAGCTAAAAGCCTAATAGAAGACGAGTAACACGCATGAAACGAGACTACTAAAACGCCTAAACCGAAACCACTAAAACGCATGAAACGAGACCCCTAAAACGCATGAAACGAGACCACTAAAACACCTGAATTGAGACCACTTAAACGTCGAATAGTCTTTTAACAAGTCGATAAAGACAGTTTTTGCGTTTTTCCCTCAAATCAAAAGACTTTGAAGGCTCATAGTAAACTCATTTTTAAAGACATAATCAATATTTATCACCTGATATCTTACTTGCGGACATCAAAGTACTGAAGCGGGATTACAATAGTTAAGCCTTTTCGAATCAATATATGGACTTGGTCGTACATCTGCCTCAGTAGAATTTGGATGTTGTCGCGAGGTTGCATGTGTTTTTATCGTTGTTCTCATATTAAATTATTGTTTTTGTTAATTGTTCATGTGAGTCCTACGTGGATAGACAATATAAGTTATTAATAAGTGTGTCTGTCGTCTGCTTTTTTGCCTAAGTTTTAAACAATGATATTTGTGGTGCGTCTTGTCTGTTGTCAATTGAAGAAGATATGTCATCTGAAATTCAATTAAAATATGAACGAAGTTGATATTATCAAGTTGTTTATGTTTCAATTTTATTAAAGATTCAAAATTAAAATCAATTATTGTATTTTTATTAAACAAAAATCATGTATTATTTAAATTTTCTACCTAAAATCGATTAAATTGATAAGCAACAATGGTTTATTTGTGCAGTCTCTCAGTTGAGGAATGTTTTCTTTTATTTGTTGAATTCATTACAATTGATCCTTTATTTGATCGTACAAATCAAAGTATAATTTAGACTTCAAATTGAATTGTACAAAGAAAATTGGTATCAACTAATTTGTCGCGAAACGAGGAAAATAATAAAAGTTAAAAGAATGAACACCTAGCAGTTTATCATTCGCCCAAACTGCATACGCTTAAATCTAAAATGAACTAAATTTCGTATACCAAAAAAAAAAAAAGAATAAAATAGTAAGAGTTTTTCATTTCAATTGATAATTTGTATGGTTTTTTTTACAAAAAACATACAAATTATCAATTGAAATGAAAAACTCATACTATTTTATTCATTTTTTTTTGGTGTACGAAATTTAGTTCATTTTAGATTTAAGCGTATGCAGTTCTATTATTTTTTTACAAAAAAACATGACATGAATAATAATAATCATTTATTCATATGAACAACCTGGTGATTCTCTTTTTTCCATTATTTTACATCACAATGCACTCAGGTTGCTTGTGTTCGCAATCAAAAATGATATGTGTTTTTAAGCAATAAAGGACTTTTTAAGCAAGTTTTGTCTGCATCATACATTTCCATTTTTGACAGTTAACACATTGTATATTACACACTTAAAAGGCATGTAACATCGGTCAACCTCTCATTTCCATTTAACTCATCACAATCATACAGTATTTAAAAGCTGTTCTAATTAAAATGCGTGACCTCTAGATGTCCTTCGACTGTTTGTGCCGTTGAATTACCGTCTGATTGAGGAGTATCCAACATTTCCTTTTATTCCTCTTTTAAATCACACCTATATTGTATGTTGACCTTCATGGTAAATGGTACTACTTTCCCCCTTACATTAGAGTGCAAAGTAAATACACCATCCTGAACCGGCCTTACAGGTGACGATAACAGTAAATAAAATGCCACACCTGTGTTGCCATTCCCGTGGTTTTTTTTCGTAAATTTTGAAGAAAAGCAGGCCACTAATTGGTGCATTTTGATACCTTTCACCTCAATTGTTGGTAAAAATTCTATCAATTATGATTAAATTAATTTTTTTTTAATTACGAATTGATTCATTTGAAACAGTTTCTCTTTCAATAAATATTTTTAGAAACTACATCGCTGCTTTAAGTAACCATATATCGATTATTTAAATAGATATCTTACTATCAGTAAAATACTATTGTTACAATTATACGGTAAATGATTGATGACTTTAATGGCTTTTGTCTATTAGAACATTGCTGACTGGGTTGTTTCGTCAAATGAATATTGATATCGAAAATAATTTTATCAAGTGTGAAGCGGGCAAAGAGTATCAATACAGACCTGTAAATAACAAACCAAATGTCTTTCAATGGCGGAATTGTATATGTTTTATAATTGATGTCTTTTGCAGCCGATTGATTTCACTATAAGTTATAGGTATACCAAATTTAGCAATGAACTAGCATTTATATCCTCATTAAAGTCATGAAGGTGCAATGCTTCGTTGGTAGTTTTAAATGCGTCAACTTTCCACATATTTAGCGACTATGCTCTTTTATTTTGCAATGCATTTTTAAGTATTTTTGTCTTTACAGTTGGTAGCCATATCATTAAGTTAAATGATTGAATAAACATTCATCTAGCATACGAATATAAATTTACATTGGGAATAAACTAATTATGTGTTCATAAAGGAAATGTACGGTGAGTCAATGAGTCAACAATCCAAATACACAAATAATGCAAAAAATATATAGATGTCAAAGGGGCTGTCTAGCTAATGTAAAAGGCTGTAAATCGTCCAAGCTACAATTGAGTTGGAAATGAGTTTAACAAAGAGTTTTTCAAGTATCTACATTAAGCACGAATTTCATTGAAGAAAAGTATAGCTATAACTTCATAACTATATAAAATACGCGTGTGTGTCTGTGTTTGTTATTTAACTGTTTATTTTACACCATTTCTAAATTTTGTTTATTTTACAGTTGCTTTTTCTGAGGTGTACGGACATGGATTCAGAACCTATGAGTATAGTCCACCCACGATAAATGTAACAACACCGGTCGAAGAACAGGAAATGAACCAGGGAATGTACAGTTTAAGATCTTTTCTCTACCCACAATTCTTTGCTGTGATTTTTGCCGTCTGCAAGTTCGTTGGGATACGTTTGAATTGTTATTTGGTAATTATAACTATCGATGTTCAAATTCAAGTGTCTTCAATTTTGTTATGGTATAAGTAACTGAGACGTAGAACTGCATACCGATTTTTTGCAAATATAGATTATTAGGGTTTTTAGATAATTATCATCAGTTACAAACAAGCTTAATCGATGTATTGTAACTGTTTATTCATCTCATGCACCCGCTGGTTTTTAACGGGAACCCGTTTGGTTATTCCTTCAACTGACTGACATGAGCAGCATTGAGGGACCTAAAGTTTAACTTGCAATTTATCTTAAAAATGTAATGTTCGTTGTTACAAATGAAAATTGTATGAGGTTTTTTAAGATATATATGTGTTCAGAAAGGGACTTTATGCATATGAGAGTATACAACAGAGGACATCAATAATATTCAGTTTGATCTTTATTTAGCAAATAATTGAAAACCAGAAATATTACTTCTCTTAAATGTATTGAAGGACTTATCTACCAGCCTGATCAGAAATTGCAATACAAGCGTCGTCAAAAATCAGTTCGTCGGTTTTCTCTTTTGACTGGTTTCACATGTTGTCAAACCGGGGCCTTTTTTTAGCTTACTTTACGGTATGTGTTTTGCTTATTGTTGAAAACCGTACGGTAACCTATAATTTCTTATATCCACTTCATTTCTTTATTTCATATAATTTTCATTGAGACTTGTATATGTATCAATTAGGTGTATTCTTCGTATTTTAATTTCAGGTTGGACGTATTTGTCAGTGTGTAGTGACGTCATTTACTCCAGTAGCTGTGTTCAGATTCTGTAGGACTTTATTTAGGTGTAGAGGAACTGCGTCCCTAGCGGCAATATTAATTTCATTTTCATTACATATCTCGGTCCTTGGAACACATACATTGGTCAATAGTTTTATTTCTCCATTCTTATTTCTTTCATTAGACATCATTTTGCAATATTTATTAAAACCTCTGGACATTACAGATTTTGCAAACGACAAAAGTTTAAACGAAAGCAGTTCGTCACGGTACAATCATACAGAAAATGGAAGCGCTCCAATACAATGTGCCAAGCGCGATATCAATAGTAATTTAAAGACTCCGAAAAATCCATTGAATAGTGCAGCACCTCAAGAGCAAAAACAATCAACAGAAGATGGTAAAATAGTTAAAGCAGCAAAAACAAAGAAAGGCAAACTGAAACAGAACCATTTAACAACCAGACACTTTACATTGGATATAGATTTAATTGTATTAAGTCTATCTGGTTTTGTTTGTGCAATAATTTGTTACATGAGGCCTGACACTATCATTTTTCTTATCGTAATTGGCGTCTCATTTCTATTTACATATCGAGATAAAGTATCAATTAAAAAAGTCGTATATTTAACTGGCACAGTTGGATCAGGTTTTGCAACGGGTTTAACAGTTGGGGGTTTACTCGACTGGTACACATATGGTGTGATGTTTATTTCGCCAGCTCAGTGGTTGAAGTTGAATGTAGCTTCACATGTTCCCGCTGTATTGTATGGAAGCAATAGTCCATATCAGTATATTTTAGACATTTTTGCCAGCTGCAATTCCGAGTTGTGCTTTAACATTTTCTGTCTCGCCGCTTTATTAACTATGATGACTCAAACTGAGTTTATTGACTCAGGGGATCAAAAGTCAACTTCTAGTCTATTAATAACTCTGTCATTTATGCTTATTATTTATTCAGTAATCGCGCATAAGGAATTAAGATTTGTTCATAACGTTTTAATCATTGTTGAAATTTTAGCAGCGTACGCAATTCACGGGGCTTTGCAATTTATAAACAGTTTGTTAAAATTTACCAAAGATAAAATCAGAATCGTTGTAATTGTCTTCACGTTAACCGTAGGTCTCAATACTTACATGAATTTTCCTTCATATGGCGAAGAAACCATCCTGCCATGGAAAACGGTTACACCAGCCGATTCTTCAGATATCAACCAATGCTTGTTCTTTATAAGTGAACAAAACAATGTAACAGGAGTATTCGTTGACAATTCCATTTACACGATTGCGGGATTTACCATTTTGAATCACGACGTGCCATTGCTTACTTTAATTCACCATGAATACCACGAATATAGGAGCGAAGGGTATATACCACGGACTGATCTCAGTTATAAGACACCGCGAAACTTATATGTCATCAACCGATACTCTGATATCATCGATGTGACTAATATTCACTATTTATCGAAACGTTTACTAGAAAGTCAAGAATATAATTATGTTGTTGTCCCCAACAAGAGAGTCCCGTCTTTTAGTCAACTTGGTTTCAATAAAGCCCCGTTTAATGCAGGAAGATATTCCGTCTTACAGAGATTATTGACGCCGATCGAATCTTCAAAATTGTCAATCGCTGGAAAAAATATGCCACTTGGTAAGAACTCTACCATTATGGAATATGAAGCTAGTTGGTTGTACACAGCAGGATTATATTCGAAGGCTATAGAACGTTTAGAAAATGCTATAGAACTGAACAATTCAAGAGTACGCCCATTCCAATTGCTTGCTTCATCGTATGCAAATAAAGCTGACTTAACAAATGCAAAGGCCACAGAAGACAAATGCATTCTAGGCCATGGTCGAACTGCATGTCGGAAACCCCAGCCAAGAATAGTGATTCACGAGGACTATAAACAGTACAGTGTTAATTAAAAAAATATATTTAACAAAACATAAGACTCTTAAAGTCTGTTCGCTACTGATAAGTAAACAACAGTAACCAAAATTTATAATTTTTCAAAAGACAGTATACCATTAACATGCTGTGCGTCTATTGTGAATGACTACATTCGCCTGCTTTATGTTTAGAAAAAAATGTTGGTTTTTTTTTTTTGGGGGGGGGGGGTTAAAGTAATGCATTCAAATAGTCAGAAGTTTTGACAAACGTAGTTTAAAGAATTCATATAAGTATAGGTTTTTTAACAAGGAGCTATTGTATGGATAAAATGTATTTTTTTCTAAAATTTTAACTATAAAATCAAAACTCTTATATACATGTATCAAAATTGCCGAAGATTTTAATTTGTTCTTCTAATTTTTACCCTGTGAGTGACGCAAATACACAGAACAGCTACCACACTTTATTAGAGTTATGCTTTTTATACGGTAATAAACTTAAAGTACAAAATAAGGAGAAAAGTTGGAAATATTACTATCAAATATATGTGAGTGATTTCTCAAGACAGTCGTTCCACATCCACAATCACCATCAAGCATAGCAAAATGCATTAGAATACTAAACGTAACATTTTAGTGACGTTACTATAAACTCCCATACTCTGTTTTGTGTGGTGAATATACATGGGTTGTACAGTTTTTAGGCTGGTGTAGGGAAATTGTGTGCCATTAAATGGTTTGCTTTCATTGTTTAAAAAGAAAAATCTATTCTTTTCTATTCAATCAGTCAAGTTTATATTTTTTTTTTATTATTATTGGTTTTTTTTATCACTTTTAAAACTGGTTTATATCTGATATCTTTTTTTCAATATTTAACTTATACTTGGCAAAGGACTGAACAGATTCTTATTTAAGGAATGACAGTTATATTTTTCTGTCTATGAATAAAAAGTAAAATCACAAAAATACTGAACTCAGAGGAAAATCAATTTGGAAAGTCCATAATCACATGGCAAAATCAAAAAACAAAACGCATCAAAAACGAATGGACAAAGAACTGTCATATTCCTGACTTGGTACAGGCATTTTCAAATGTAGAAAATGGTGGATTAAACCTGGTTCTATAGCGCTAACCCTCTCACTTTAATAACAGTTTCATCAAATTCCGTTACATTTACATGATGCGTTAAATAAACAGTCACAATCAATAAAATAGTCAAAATATGGGAACATCAGTCATCATCGTATAACAATTTAACAGGACACAACAACATCTACTATCTACGAACACATGGATTGATTTGAGTGTCTGACGTCAGAAAAATTATATACGTCACATAAATTTGTCGTTCAATGTGCATACAATAGTTATCAAAAGTACCTGGATTATAAACAATTCTAAATTTTACATAGGCAATGAGCGCAGACAGGGTTAAAAAATCAAAAGTATGTAAGAATAAATTACAGAAATCGAACTAGTCCAAAAGTTATACATAGAATTTATGAGAATCCAAAACTTTTAAAAGGAACAATTTAACAGGACACAAAAACCTATCCACGAACACATGGATCTACTTGAGTGTCCGACGTCAGAAAAATTATATACGTCACATAAATTTGTCGCTCAATGTGCATACAAACAATTTTAAAATTTACATAGGCAATGCACGCATACAGGGTTAAAAAATCAAAAGTATGTAAGAATAAATTACAGAAATAGACCGAGATTCAAACTAGTCCAAAAATTATACATAGAATATATGAGAATCCAAAACTTTTTAAAGGGAACAATTTAACAGGACACAATAACATCTACTGTCTAAGAACACATGGATTGATTTGAGTGTCTGACGTTAGAAAAATTATATACGTCACATAAATTTGTTGTTCAATGTGCATACAAACAATTTAAAAAAAAAAATGTCATAGGCAATGTACGCATACAGAGTTAAAAAATCAAAAGTATGTAAGAATAAATTACAGAAATAGACCGAGATTCAAACTAGTTCAAAAGTTATACATAGAATTTATGAGAATCCAAAAATTGTCAATTCCACTACGCCATTGATTGATTTTGACGTTTGTGGTTCAACGTATACAAGTAATTCATAATAGAAATATATCATAATGACATATTATAGACAAATATCATACTGACGGGATCTTTTAAAGTACAGAGTCACGTTATAAGCACAAAAGAAATACAAAGAGTCACATATACAAAACAAATCACCAAAAAATAAAAGACATACACTTCAACTTCAACTTTTATTAACACTCTAGACAGTTTACACTGTAACAAGAGGCAGACAAATAATACAAGTAATAATTAACAATGGTGAACAAGATAGAAAGAAATATACATACATAGTTCATGATACCTAATTATCTGTACACAAGTTTACACATACAAAACACGTGATAATCATTCAAAGCTATAATAATGGGATCTGAGATCGCCAGTCGATTACATGTAAGTGATAATATATAGAATCATAGATATTTCATAAGTTTTTTTATAAAAATAGACAAGTTATTTAAGACTTTTACATTACATAAAGACAACAAACCTTTCATTTTATATTCTGAAGGGTTAACAATATAGTAATTTGGGATATATGCACGTCTTAATTTTTTAACCTCGTCATTTTGACATACAAATAAGTAATGAAACTGATTTCCAATACAATTTTTTTTGCACAAAGTACATAGTCTTTCCTCTTTTGGAATATTATGCCATCGACCAGTTTCTAGTGGAATTTTGATATTTGAGCATCTAAGTTTGGTAATATATATTCTATTTTCTTTTTTTAATTTTACCAAATAATTTTCTAAACAAAAAGCGTGTTTAAACAGTAAATAATATCCACCTCTAGAAGAGTTTTCAGCATCACTAAACCACTTTTGAATAAACTGATCTTGTAAAATTTGCTTTACATATATTTTGATGTCAACATTTCTTAAAATACATTGATTGTTCCATACATAGCTTAAACCTGTGTTATCTAATGTAGATTTAATACAATTAATCCACTTAGAAACAATATTTCCAGAATTATGCATTTTATACAAAAATTGGTATAATAATCCTGATAATTTCGTGCTGTTTAACAATAATTTTGACCAGAATGATAAAATTCGTAATCGTACTTTAATTTCCAAGGGATACGTGCCAGTTTCGCCGTACACCATATAATTAGGAGTACTGCTTCTTAATGAAAGAATTCTTTTCAAAAATTTTAAATGAACTCTTTCTAAAGCATCTATGTTTTCGAAACCCCATACTTCACAAGAGTAAATCAGTATGGGTTCAACCAAAGAATCGAACAATTTTAGTTGCAAATCAATAGGAATATTTAAATTCCTTATTTTTCTGTAGAGAGCATAAAGTGCCTTTTCTGCTTGTTCTATCAATTTTTTTCTGGCATTTGTAAATCTACCGTTACAATTAAACAGCAAGCCTAGATAAGGATAAAAATCTACTATTTCAATATCAGAACCATACAATTTAAAATCATGTAAGTGGTTTCTTTTGCTTTTTCTTTTTGAAAATATCATAATCTTTGTCTTATCTGTGTTCACAGAAAGTTTCCATTGTGTACAATATAATTCAAACATATCTAATGTATTTTGCATATCACTTGCTGTTTCAGCACAGTGTGGTGCGCACTGAATAACCCGCGTAGCGTGTTATCTAGAAGTGTGCACCACATTTTTGAGTTTATTCCGAATAGACAGAAAAAATATTACATTCATTCCTTATAATTTAATTCTAAATTCCATCTTTTTAAGGAGTCAATCACGAAAAAAACGTTGATGACCTCATCACGGCCACATGACAAAATTATGTCTATGGGCTGATAGACAAAAAACTTTCAGTCAATCAGAAGACGTGTTACATCCAAATCAAATTATTCTTTATCGTTGCCATTTTCCATGTCAGCTTTAAATGTTTAAGCAATCAAAATGCTAAAATTTAAATTTATTTATATCTTTGTATATTGTTACGTTTTGAGTGAGAACATAAAAAAAATGAAATGCATATTGTTTTTGTTGTACTGTTGATTATATTTTACAAAATTAATTATTTTGCATCAATTAATATAATTGGGGCATTCAAAGTGTCTATGTAAAAGAGGGACGAAAGACACCAAAGGGACAGTCAAACTCGTAAATCTAAAACAAACTGACAACGCCATGGCTAAAAATGAAAAAGACAAACAGAAAAACAATAGTACACATGACACAACATAGAAAACTAAAGAATAAACAACACGAACCCCACCAAAAACTAGGGGTGATCTCAGGTGCTCCGGTGGGGTAAGCAGATCCTGCTCCACATGCGGCACCCGTCGTGTTGCTTATGTGATCACAAATCCGGCAAACAGTCCAACTCGGTAAGTCAAATTGAACGACAAATTTATGTGACGTATATAATTTTTCTGACGTCAGACACTCAAATCAATCCATGTGTTCGTAGATAGGTTTTTGTGTCCTGTTAAATTGTTCCCTCTAAAAAGTTTTGGATTCTCATAAATTCTATGTATAACTTTTGGACTAGTTTGAATCTTGGTCTATTTCTGTAATTATTCTTACATACTTTTGATTTATTAACCCTGTATGCGTTCATTGCCTATGTAAATTTTAAAATTGTTTATAATCCTGGTACTTTTGAACTTTTGTATGCACATTGAACGACAAATTTTCAGTTGTTACATTTTTTTTTTAATTCAAGAACGGTGTTATTTTGTTTGGAATTCTTGATTGTTTTTAGCTCACTTGACCCAACAGGAAAAGGTTGGTTTTTTCATCACTTGGCACCGATCGACCGTCGTTCATTATCTTTCAATACAATTTTTTTATCTAAAATTACTAGGCTGCATTTAACAAATTTTATTTAAAATCATATGTCTTTTTAAATTATAATAAGGGTATCTAGTTTTAAAAAGTTTACTGTGACCCCGCTTGTCAACCAAGAAATAAACAAAGGGGGGGGGGGGCATGCAAGTGCATGATGTCAATTAATTAAAAACAGCCGTAGACATAGACAATTCGAAAGGGCCAGATTATTATTTTCAAAATGTTGAGCTCTACCATTTGTCCATTTACTATAAAGTTCTCACATTAGATCTTAAATGAGTTATTGCATTGCCCTTAAAGGACGAATTTGAAGTTCTTTTTATCAATTTCTATCTATTATTTTCAAACATATATATAAAAGTCATATAGCAAAAATAGAAGATATACAAATAAATCGACTAGGCCGATATCCTAATAAAACTTATTGACCTTTAATTTAGAGTTTTTTTTTTCATTTCATTGCGTTTTTACACGTCCGTCACAATTTTGACAGGACGTATTATTGTACACATCCGTCCGTCCATCTGTCCTTCCTTCCATCCGTCCGTTCCTCCATCTATCAGTCATTCTGTCCGTCCGTCCGTCTATCTATCCGTCTATCCTTCTGTCCAGCGTAAACATGTCGCACCGTAACTTGAGAACAGCTTATCTAGTTTTCACGAAACTTAACAAAGTTATTTCTTGAAATGGTCAAACGATCTGTAAACCTTTTTAGTGAAAATCAAATTTAATCTTTTTGAGTTACAGAAATTTGTAAGTAAAACAGGAGTGTGTTTTTCTTAACATGTCGCGCCATATCTCAAAACGATTTATCATTATTGCATCAAACTTTACACACTTCTTAGTAATATAAATCTTCTGCATACTTTTTAATGATGTTTTAAATTTTGCTTATTAAGCGTTATTTAGTTGTTTTTTTGTAAAAATAAGGGGGGTCACATATTGCAATGTATCTCAAAACCTATATAAAAAAATATCATAATGTTATTGTTAAAAAAGTAATTGGATATCAGTGTTTGCTATTGAGTATTTATATTCCATTTAAAATTAGTTTGGAGATCAGTGAAATAACGGATACGCCTTTCATTAGGAAAATGTGTAGTACTATAATTACATTGTACCTATGTTAATAAATGTAAAAACGCCAAGTTTACTTTATAATAAACATTATATTTAAATTCTTTCGAAAGACAACGTTCAGATCCGTGATAACGTTGCTTTTTATAAATTGTTGGTTGGAAAAAAAAATAATAAACCGGGTGATTGGAAATAAACAACAATGACGAAACCGGTGTATTTTAATTTGACATGACCCATTTCTTTCGTTCCATACACAGAAATACAAGTATTGAGATGCTCATAATGACTAGTTTTGCAATCTACGTGTCAGTATCTATCTTCCCGTACTTTTCATTCCGTACAATGTGAACAATTTAACGAGAAATTAAACAATATCGAGGCAAGGTTCACTCAATTCGTCATTTTGACATGCATTTTTACTTATTTCTTCGTTAATATAGAACAGTTGTAGAAAATATTGCATATCACAATAGAAAATAGTTGTATATGTATATATATTCTTCGATATCATAAAAAAAAAATAAGAAAATAAGGAGAAACCTAGCTTTCTTCTGTCTATTAATGTTCCGTCATTGTGCCGGATGTTAGATAGCATCGAGTCCGAACAAATTTTGCCGGTGTGGTTTAGACACAGTGTAAACTAAAAGTTAAAAATAAACCATTTAAATTCTTTAAGTATGTTGCTATTGATGAGAATTTTAACAACGGGAACGGTATCTCATTCTTGATAACCTGTTAGCTTACGGGGGCTTCACCCCATTGAACCAAATACTATATGGTCTCGGACCTCTTGCCGAGGTTCGGGCGTACACGTAAAAATGACCTAGCTACGGCACTGATATACATAACATGGGACGTAACTCTAATTAACTCAGTGATGATAATTGATCTGTTCAATGTATTGTTGTTTTTATGATTTCATTCCATTCTGTGTTCATTTTGTAATTGTTGTATTTATGATAGTTTGGACTTTATTTCAATAAAAATTACTTATTTCATTTATTTACTTATACTAACCTATAGCTGCCATTTGACAGAAAGATAGGCGATTTTTTTTTATCATAACATGAGCTAGCTGCGTGTCTGGTCACTTTATTCACTGAGCAACTTCTATTAAATTGCTATTTGATAATAAATCAAAATAATGTTCACAATTTTAAGTTTACATTTTTCAACCAGAAAGAATACCAATTTAAGAACCTCTCTTAAAAGTGGGTTTATATTTCATCTATAATACTAGCCAAATTTGCTACTTCCATTTTGCAACAAAATTTTAAATAAACCAATGCAAGGTCCAACCCAATAAATGACATGACACTTTTCCCAATTTATGATTGATTGATTGATTGGTGTTTATCGAAATTTCGTGACAGTCAGTTTCTATTGGTGGTGGAAGCCGGAGTGCCTGGAGAGATCCACTGACCTTCGATAGGAAAACTGATATTCCTAGTCAATTAAGATTGGAGTCGAGTGCACCTGCCACGTGCGGGATTCGAACTCACAACCTCAGTGTTGACGAGATGATCATATAGTAGTTCGATTACTTAGACCACTCGGCCACCGAGTCCAACCACCCTTAAGTGTTTTTGCATATTTTTTTTAAAGTATTATTTGTTTCTTCGGTCTTCAATCAAGGGCTAATAATCAATGGACAAGTGTTTTGTTTTGAAGGGTGCAAATCAGTTTATTGCAAGTAAATTATTAGTAAGGTCAGACCCACATTTATTCCTCCTTATTAGTCATCTCTTTAAAAGTTTAGTGTAATCAGCAGTTAAACGCAATTATGTTGGTAAAAAATTTAGTAGTTTGGTCAAATAAAACTCCACCTTTGTCTTTAATTGATCTTAATTTTTGTAGATTATGACAGATGTCAATCGTAATAGACCACTTTCGAGTTTGTCCTCGACCGGAAAAAACTCGTCAATTATGCGCGCCTTTATGACGTCATTTACCAGATAGAGAGGATCGCCTGTATCCCTACACTATATAGACGTATTTACACTTGTATGCAAATTTGTCCGCCATTACATAACATCACACAGGTTCCCGTAAACTTTGACTTCATAATTCAAAACATATGACGTCTCAACTAAAAAGTGATTGTTGCTTGACGTCAAAAGTGTCATGTATTGTGTTCCATACTTATGTACTAAACGTCATGTATCAGAGTTACTCCCCTTTAGTTATTAAAGCATTGTTAGTCGGCCATTGTTGTATTCTTGACGTACACCACATGGTGTCAGATGTAAAACTTGTAAAATGGAGCAACTAAAGCCTCCAGGAACACTAAATTTGGAAGGGAATTTAGCTGAAAACTACAAAGAATGGATTCAGTCATTCGAACTTTATCTTACCGCAACGGGAATTGAAGAAAAGTCAGGGAAGGTACAAGTGGCTACTTTTCTGCATGTCGCAGGCTCTGTACAACGTGTTTATAATACTTTTGACATTGTTGCGGATGATAAAGAGAAAATTGATGTACTTAAAGATAGATTCAAGGGTTACTGTGAGCCGAGAAAGAATCTCACGTACATTCGTCACGTTTTCTTTACCCGAAATCAAGGACCACATGAAAACATAGATAGTTACGTCACGGATCTAAAGAATAAAGCTAAACCATGTGAGTTTGAACATTTATCTGATGGCTTGATTAGAGATCGTATCGTTTGTGGCATACAAAACGAAGGTTGCCGAGCCCGGCTTCTACGGGAAGCGGATTTAACATTAATAAAAGCAATAGACACATGTCGTGCACAGGAAATAAGCTCACAGCAGCTAAAATCATTAAAATCTACTGAGGAACATTCGGTGAACGCCGTGAAACAGGTCAGTAAATCTAGATATAGACAAAATGACAGTCACAAAAATCAAAGATCTGTGCATGTAGAGAGACAGGCTCTATGTAAAAATTGTGGCAGAACACATGGTAAACGGAATTGTCCAGCGTTCGGTAAAGAATGTCATTCATGCAATAAGAAGAACCACTTTGCTAAATATTGTATGTCAAAACAAAAGAAAAAAGTAGATGCAATTCAGTATGATTATTACGACAGCGAAGATGAACTTTTCATTGGAACAGTTAGTGTAGACAGTGTTCAACAGTGTGAAGAATGGAAAGAATCTATGTCAATAAACAACCAGTGCGTAGTTTTTAAACTTGATACAGGAGCTCAGGCGAATATCATATCAGAAAAACTATTTCGTAAATTGTCGTTGCCGGATAACAGGACCGAGAAGACCAATATTAAACTTGTAACATACGATGGACACAAAATATCACCGATTGGTACTAGAATGTTAAAGTGTACATTCAAAGACAGAAAATACAATTTGAATTTTTTCATAGTACCGACCGATTCACAGCCAATATTGAGTGCCGACACGTGTAGCGAAATAGGAGCCATTGTACGAGTGCGCGCCGTAGATAAACCACTGACAAAAGAAGAAGTAATAAGTGATTATGGTGAAACATTTAAAGGACTAGGTACATTGCCTAAAACACATCATATTGAAGTAGATCCTCTGATTACGTCCGTATTTCACCCGCCTCGTAAAATTCCAGCAGCACTGCGTGATCAAGTCCGAACAGAATTAGACCGTATGGAGAGCCTCGGTGTCATCGCAAAACAGGACGAGCCGACCGATTGGGTTCATAGTATGGTAGTAGCTAGGAAACCTGGAAAACTACGCGTGTGTATAGATCCGAAAGATTTGAATCGTGCGATCAAGCGTGAACATTATCACTTAGAAACAATTGATGAGATTGTTGAAAGATTGCTTAAAGCAAGTGTCTTTTCCCGATTTGATGCAACACATGGATTCTGGCAGATTCGTCTTGACGAGGATAGTTCAAAACTATTAACTTTCAATACGCCATTTGGACGTTATCGATACCGTAGATTACCGTTTGGTATAAGTTCCGCACCGGAAGTCTTCTCGAAAGCTGTCCGAGAAATGTTTGTAGACCTTCCGGGGGTCGAATGTATCGTTGATGATATTCTTGTTTGGGGAGAAAATGATGAACAACACGATGACCGCGTTCGTAAGATGCTCAACAGATGCCAGCAAATGAACTTTAAGCTAAATAAAGCGAAATTTGAGTTGCGCGTACCGGAAGTCCATTACGTTGGACATGTTATAAGCAAAGACGGCTTAAAAGTTAATCCGGAAAAGTGCGTGCCATACAAGAAATGCCAACACCGACCGATGTGGCAGGAGTTAAAAGGTTCCTTGGTATAGTACAGTATTTGGCCAAGTTCATACCTAATCTATCAGATGTGTCCGATCCGCTCCGTAAATTGCTAAAAGGTGACATACAGTGGCATTGGGATCATGAGCAACACCAAAGTTTCGAAGAACTTAAGCAGTTAGTATCGTCAGCTCCCGTGTTACGATTCTATAATGTGAATGAACCTGTAACTATATCAGTTGATGCAAGCTCAAAAGGTCTTGGAGTTGTACTTCTTCAAAATAAACAGCCCGTGGCATACGGATCCAGAGCTCTCACCGAGACGCAAAGTAGATATGCGCAAATCGAGCGTGAAATGTTAGCAATCTTGTACGGTTGCGAAAAGTTTGATCATTATATTTACGGTCGCCGAGCCGTTATTGAAACCGACCATAAGCCGTTAGTTGCAATCTACGACGAACCGCTTTATCGAGCTACACCACGTTTACAACGCATGTTAATGAAACAACAGCGATATGATTTACGGATTGTGTACGTTCCCGGAAAACTTATGTTTATATCCGATGCACTTAGCAGAGCCTATCTACCGGATAGCAATGACAAACTTATTGATGATGAACTTGATATTAGTTACATTGAAAAACAACTACCTATTTCGTCTAGAAAGATAGCGGAAATCAAAGTCGCGACCGAAGCCGATGAAAATCTAAGAAAGTTAAGTTCCGTCGTTGTGTCAGGATGGCCAAACAGTAAGGAAATGTTACCCGATGACATTCAGTCTTATTGGAATTTCAGGGATGATTGATGGACTACTTTACAAAAGCCAACGTATATTCATACCTAAATCACTTCAACGAGAGATGTTAGTGAAATTGCACGAAGCACATCTTGGTATTGTTAAGACAAAACAGCGTGCCCGTGAAATACTATTCTGGCGTAATATGAACAGTGATATTGAAAACTTCATTAAAAACTGTAGCATATGTAACAAGTTTAGAAAGGCAAACTGTAGAAAACCGCTCAAATCTCATGATATTCCGTCGCGTCCGTGGACAAAGTTAGGAGCAGATTTACTGGAGTTCAAAGGAAAGCATTATTTACTTTGTGTAGACTATTACTCTAAATATCCAGAAATTGCATTGCTTCCGTCATTGTCTAGTGTATCGACAATTTCAGCATTTAAGTCCATGTTTGCCAGGCATGGTGTTCCGTCAGAAGTTGTAAGTGACAACGGACCGCAATTTGCGTGTGCTAATTTCAAGAACTTTTCACATGAATGGGACTTTATTCACACAACTTCAAGTCCACGTTATGCTCAATCCAACGGAGAAGCTGAACGGTATGTACAAACAATTAAGGATATGTTCAAGAAAGCTGAAGAAGGACAAAGTGACATTTACATTTCCTTAATGGAGTACCGTGGATCTCCTATCGAAGGAGTAGGACTTTCACCCGCACAGTTGTTGTTTAACCGACAGTTGAAAACAAAACTTCCCATGTCAACGGAACTTCTCGAGCCGAAAGCTTTTGGATCAAAACAAAAAGAACTAATGGAACGTCAAAAACGTCAAAAACACTACTACGACAAGACGTCAAAACCGTTACCGAGTGTTGCGCCAGGAGAAATTGTCCGCTTTAAGAAAGATGATAAAAGTACTTGGGAACCAGCAATAGTTGACACAGAACACAGTAAACGTTCTTATGTGTTACGCGCCGGAAATGATAAACTTTATCGACGAAACGAAAACACATCTTAAAAACCAACGAAAAAGTGTTTAACAAGGACAATTCACAAAATGACCTTGAGTTTCCAATGGTGGACAATTCAATCGACCGCGAACCGCCAACAGTAAAAAATCACGATCAACAAGAAACACAAAATCAAGCTTCCGCGCCGACCGATCCGACAACTGTAACAAGATCTGGACGCATCTCAAGGAAACCAGTGTACCTCACAGAACACTTTGTGTGAAATACAAAAACTGTTAAATTGTTCAATTCAGTAGTTAATAGTAGTTAGTTACATTTTTCTTAAATTTTCTAGTCAAAGAAAGACATTAATTTTTAAGAATAATTGATATTCAAATTGTTTAATTTAGTAAATAAGAAATAGACATTTTGAGAACGAACTTTAAAAACTTTAAAAAGGGAGATGTCATGTATTGTGTTCCATACTTATGTACTAAACGTCATGTATCAGAGTTACTCCCCTTTAGTTATTAAAGCATTGTTAGTCGGCTATTGTTGTATTCTTGACGTACACCACAAAAAGGTTATTTGGAGGTGATGTAAGGTCATTTGGAGGCAAGATACAGCTAAATACCAAAAGTGTAAATACGTTTATTAACGTTCATCAAGCGTCTTAGTGATCGTCATTGTGCAGGATAACAAGAAATAGTGTCAGTTCTGTAGGTACTTAATCAGAATTCATTAATAACATCGTGAGAATTCAATTTGCCGAATAATTCCTGCAATATCATCATAGTTTTCAAACCACTCGCTCAACATGGAAACGGAAGTGACGATTGCCCTAAACGCACGAATGATGTTCACTAAAACCAAAGTTTTTGACGAAAATGCATCGAACTCATTAGTTGTCTATTGTATTGCATCAGTACACAACTAAAAGCAATGACCAAACATGGCGAGTCTTGGGAAGTATATTTCAGTGCAAGTATGCAGTGGTAGACTACAAGAAATGACAAAGGAGAGAATTGGAACCAGTTCTACTTTTTTCCAAAAAGAAAGATGTCAATGGCAATCACAAACATAAAGTCAAAAGAAAGACCGGCAACATCATAGCCATGAACGCAGCCCTTAAGGTGGCACGGTAGTATTTACATTCCAGGATTTAGGTTGCTCTTTCGTGTACCCTACTTAAGTCAGTGTAGCTGAACAGTGTGATTGGACAAACAATACGGTATCTACTAAACAATCTTTCCCAAACTGAGGGATGAACTGATCAGGTGTAGAAAAATATGAAATAATTATACATACAGGTGAAAATGAACTTTTGATAATTTTTCTAAATTTTGTATTCACTGCATCATAAAAGATCTAAAAGCATTAATGGTCTTAGGTTTATAAAAATAGCAGAAAAAATAAACGGTCATAATACATATTCAAATTCATTTCTGAATATTATAATGAAAGTACTTCAGTTTACTGCGCCGAAAATTGGTCCAAAACATGATAAAAACAATACACAAAACTAAAGATTTATAGCAATATAAACACCACCAACAATCGGAAATATACTCAGGTGATCTGAAAAGGTCCTTGCTCCACTAGTGCCATCCATGGTGTTACTCGTGACTTAGACAAATATAGGAAACATTATCTAAAGTAATCTGTGAAAAAGCCATCAACCCAATCTTAATAGCATCCCTCTATTTTTGAAGAGATGACTCAACTTTACAATTCAAATTGATTCAATACTCCATATCTCCGTATTCCATCCTTGTCAAAAGGTTACATATACTATTATATATTTATAAATAAAATAATAAAACAATAATTTATATATGGATTTAATCATGTTAATGGAACATTATGGATGTCAGTTTATAAAAACACGATTATACCACAAAGTACAAGATATAAGAAAAGCAAGTGACTAGTAAACTGATGGTCATCGTAATGAAATTGTAAATCCATTTCAAACGTATCTTTCGATTCGTGTGTTTAAATCTTGTATATGAGAGCACCCATGAATGAACTCGAACTTCCGGCATCGTAGTCAAAACCATTTCCTATGTAAGAATCACCAGTCTGTATCCACACGTGCTCATTCTTAGCTACTCTACAAATAGCAGTTTTGCTGACCGATACATGTCCAACAGCCATACCGAGACTTGCATGGAGTGTTGCCTTGACAACATTGTCTACTCGTAATTCAGTACTAATGGATTTCCCACTGTAGGTAAGCATTGTCCAGGAAAATAAGTAAACGCCAGTAACAGGTGAAACAAAAACACTGTCTCCATGGTTAAAAATATTTCCATCAGTGTTTAAAATACTGCTAAATTTCACAATGGAGTTTTTGTTGTAATCTACTTGAGCTGCAGGCATCTTTGCATGGAAGAAAACCGGCTCGTTCATCTTAGAATCTGAAACAAATATAGATATAATAAAATTGAGAATGGAAATGGGGAATGTGTCAAAGAGACAACAATCCGACCAAACAGCGGAAAACAGCAGAAGGCCACCAATGGGTCTTCATTACAGCGAGAAAATCCCGCACCCGGAGGCGTGCTTCAGCTGGCCCCTTAACAAAAATGTGTACTTCTGTTCAGTGATAATGCCATTGGGCGTCATACTTAACTCCGAAATATATAAAAGAAAGTAAAATCAAAAATCATGCAAGACTAACAAAGGCCAGAGGCACTTGACTTGGGACAGGCGCATAAATGCGGCGGGGTAAAACATGTTTTTTGATATCTCAACCCTCCCCCTATACCTCTAGCTAATGTAGAAAAAACAAACACAGCAATACGCACAATAAAACTCAGTTTAAAATAAGTCAGTCCGATGTCAGTATAGGTAAATAAAAAGAAACTAAAGAAAGGTTATACCTACAGAAAAGAAGTATACTTAACAACAAAATTATTTTCATTTACCTGTGTTTAATTTTGATTTTACAAATGGCGTAATTTTTCTTTTCAAAGTTGAAGTTTTTCTGAAATTGTTTAGCATTTCACAGCGGTATAATACTTTGACTTTAATTATTCATCCCTTATTTTTATTAACTTTGTATCATAGATCAATTTTTTTCGTTCAGTGTATGTTCATTTGTGTTACTACGTCTTTTGATTGAGTTAAGCCATTCCAATTGATATTTTATAGTGTGTCTTTCTATGTTGTGATGTTACACTATTGTTTCAGATAAGCATGAAGGTTTGGTACCATTAAAACGTTTAAACCCGCTGCAATTGTTTGCACCTGTCCCAAGTCAGGAATCTGATGTTCAGTAGTTGTCGTTTGTTGATGTGGTTCATAAGTGTTTCTCGTTTCTCGTTTTTTTATATAATTAGATCTTTGGTTTTCCCGATTGAATGGTTTTACACTAGTAATTTTTTGTGGCCCTTTATAGATTGTTGTTCTGTGTGAGCCAAGGCTCCGTGTTGAAGACCGTACCTTGACCTATAATGGTTTACTTTTATAAATTGTGACTTGGATTGAGAGTTGTCTCATTGGCACTCATACCACATCTTCCTATATCTATAAACAAAATGACAATGATACATAAATTAACAAAGAACTACTAGCAGTTACTGACATGCCAGCTCCATACCTCAATTAAACTGATAGAAAGATTATGTCTTCATCATATGAATATCAAGCATAATCCCTCCCGTTAGGGGTTTAGTATCATACCATCATAAAATATATGAGAACATAAGCCGTATCATGCCAACAACTGGTTTTAGAATAAATGTGTTTATTTCCGATGCAAAGGCCCTATATAAGTGAATCAATAATAAAGCCAAAATATGCCACCTTTAATTACCTGACAACAGTATCGTAACTATATCCCTTCTTAACAAGTCTGTTTAAAGGTTTTGTAAGCTTTTGAGGTGAATGCCGACATTTTTGTGCGTTGTAAAAAATATTACTATAAAAGATTGGATGTGAAATACCTGAACGTATACGATGTCTGCGTGTCGATTTATATTTACGAATGTTGTCCTAGTACCGATGATAAAATTTAGTAAATGTTTTGGTTTGTGATATCGAAAACCCCGGTGTAATAATTTTCAGTAATACATAGAATACTTTCGCTTAAATCTTATTCGTTGTTAATTACACAAGCAAATCGTACAAGTTTAGATATATAAACACCATAAGATTGTGACAAGGGAACGTCACCATCTTATAATAGATAATTAACAATAGGAAATGAAAAATCATCTCTTTTATCATAAATTTTGGTATTTAGCTTCCCGTTAATGATATAGATATCAAGATCCAGGAAAGGGCAGTGTTCATTGTTAGTATTAGCTTTTTATTTAAAGTTAGTTCAACAGGATAAATCTCTTTAGTGTACATACTGAAGTCGTCATTAATGAGAGCCAATATTTCATCCACATATCTTAAAGTATTATCATTATAATTTTTTTATAAGATGTTGTTTCGATGTGTCTTTGCTGATTTTAGTCATAAATTGTAACTCATAACAATACAGAAACATGTTCGCAATAAGTGGTGCACAGTTATTCCCCATTGGAATTCCGATAACTTGACGATATACGGAATCTGCAAAGCGAACAAAAATGTTATCTATATAGTAAAAATTCAAGGGCAGTTATAGTATCAAAGCATGTCCAATTGACATAGTTCTTTTGTTTGTTGTTACTAAAAAATGACCTTAAAGAGTTTGAACATATATATTCGCATTCTGACTTTTAAATGCCGTTTTAATAAGGTGTGTGCTTTTTTCTCAATATTAATATGGGGCAAAGTGGTATATAAGGTAGAAAATCAAACTTTGAACAGATTCAAAATCACCAATATAAGCATGCAATTTATCAAGTACTTCCAACGTATTTTTGAACCTCCAAAAGTAATTAATTCCACTATTTTCAAAGGCCTCATTTGAACAATTTATTATGAGGTTTTTGATTGTAGCAAGTGTACTAGTAAGTAAAATAGATAGTTTAGAAGTGGAACAATGGCTTGAAGACGAAATAAATCTATATTCGTTAGGTGTTTTGTGCAGCTTCGGAAGCCAGCACATAACTTCTGTAAATTCCGAAATTATTGAAAGGTTTTTATTCATGCGAATAATGCGACTAGATGAGTGTTGCAATAATAAGAACTGGCATTCTGATATCTACAGATTTTATGAAATCAAAATAATTAATCTCGCATTTTTGTCCATTCTTTAAATATCGCATTGATAAATGTCTGTACTTTAAACATCCCGCCATTAATAAATGTCTGTACTTTAAACATCCCGCCATTGTGTTATTGTTCTATTAAATTTTTTGCATACTTTGAACGACGAAGTTATTTTATATCTCTACCTGTGTGACGTTTACATTCTGACGTCAAACACGCGATTCTACGCCAGAGTTAATGTTAAAATTACGATTCGGTCATAGTGCTTAAAGTCCCTCGATCCTTTATGGGTTGATTTGGCATACATAAATAAAATACAAAAATAAGTAAGCAATGATGGAGGTTGTTAAATGTGATATAAGCTTTTTTGTGCTTCTTAGTTAAATTTTTGTTGTGATTAAAATTGTGACACGGTGTTGACTGCTTATTTTGACATTTTTACCTATTATGTCTGTTTGTTTTATTCACGCATCGTTGTCAATATAATGGAATTTGATGCAACTGTCAAACAAGTGAGAGGTTTAGCGCTATAAAACCAGGTTCAACCCACCATTTTCTACATAAGAAGATGCCTGTACCAAGTCAGAAATATGACAATTGTTGTTTAATTATTCGTTTGATGTGTTTGTGCTTTTGATTTTGCAATTTGATTAGGGACTTTCCGTTTTGAATTTTCATCGGAGTTCAATATTTTTGTGATTTAACTTTTTTTCTGACCTTACAGAACTTAATTGATTCGAAACAGGAGTTGGAACCACAACAATCAACAGCCGATTCAATATTTCGTCTTGTTTTTAGTATAATTAAGTTGTATATTTTCCAGCAACAAGTTAAGATATAAGCTTGTAAAATGAATGGTATTTTTTCCATCGAGTGAGTTAACTTCTTTTATTTTTATAGGAGTGCATTAACTGGATGATTTTTTGGTGATTACACTTTCCAATTGCAAAACGAAATTGTAAGTCAGATTTATCCTTAATTATACCCCACGGAACAAAGTTATAATGTTTTTGACCCGTCTGTCCGTCAGTCCGTCCGTCATGCAGTCGATTTGTCTGTTAGTGGTCAGTCTGTCCGTTAGTCCATCCGTCAGTCTGTCCGTCGGTCTGCCCGTCAGTCCTGTTCTTGTCATTGCAACTTTTCTGCAACCACACTACAGAATTTCATAAAACCTTGTAGATAATTAGGACATACTATGTAGATGTGCATATCGTTGAACTTTAAATATTGGTATAAATATACTACTGCAACAGTTTGTCACCACAACTCATCTGAAACCACACAACAGAATTTCATGAAACTTTGTAAATAGTTAGGACTTTACATATCGACAGGTAATTATGATTCAATTATGTTTCTAGTCGTCAGACCCCTTTTAACTTAAAATGTCGGTCTAGATATACTACTGGCTGCAACAGTTAGTCATCGCAACTTCTATGAAAACACACAACAAAATTTCATGAAACTTTGTAGATAATGAGAACAAAATATGTGAATGTGCACATCCAGAAGAAATTTTCATCAGTTGACTTTTGTAGGAGTTATGAATCTTTGAACTTAGGAATCAATAAAAAAAAACAACTAACATAATAAACTGTGGATTCATTATTATTCATTGGATACCAATTTTCGTGGATTTCGTGGGTACAGTTAAACCACGAAATTGAATGCTCAACCAAGGAACGAATGACAAATTTTCCTTAGGCTTGTATGGAGACTTCGGAAAAACCACGAAAATAAATATCCACGAACAAATAAGTTTTCCTTAATCCACGAAAATTGGAATTCTTGAAAATAAATTCCTGAAAATAAATGAATCCACAATTATACATAACCAACTAAAAATAAATTATCAAACATGTAACGCATGTGCACTGAATGATACAGGGTATAATAGTGTGTGTGTAATCAGAAAAGACAAATGTCTATAAATAAAACGACGAAAAGTTGAAAGAAAAGGTAAAAATACGAGGTTACATACACACATAATATAACCACTTGATCTTTTTTGATAGAATCATATTCAAAACAGTGTGGTCCTGGCCATTGATTGACGACCTAAATTATCCCATTGACTGGGACAGATTAGGTGAACGTTTGTCGGTAACAATCGCTGCTCACTATGTACTTGTTAAAGACACTGAATCTGTTGGGTCACCAAAGGTTCTCAACACATAAATAAAGCAATTCGAAAAACAAAACCGGAATAATACGATGTGTTGATTTATATCAATAATATAAATCAAAACATAAAGGTTATTCCTGAATAGTTTTTCGAATTATTTTATTATTAAAGGCGTTAAGAACCTTTGGTGACCCCACAGTTTAAATTCTATAGTAAGTAAGAAGTGAGCAATGGTCGTTACCGACAAACGTTCACCTAATCTGTCCCAGTCAATGGGATAATTTAGGTCGTCAATCAATGGCCAGGACCACACTGTTTTGAATATGATTCTAAAGATACTATTCCGGTATGTTGTTTTGTCACCCAGTTGCTGCCTTATTGACGAATGCCTACATCTCCCTTAAATAGTTCAATACCAGAGTAAACAAGTGTAATTATGTGAATAACCCAACGATTGACAGTCAGATGTATTTTATTTAAAGGTTCACTATGCAAAATGAACGTGCAGTCCATGTTGCCTTTAAAAACATGTAAACTTATCGCCCCTTTAAATAAACTTATTCTAAAAGGTTACCAATTCAACACTGTAATAAGATCATTAAATATTGTTTTTATTGGTATAAATATTGATTTTGTCATCAGTAAATTAAAAGCAAATTAAATATTACTAGTATGTTTTATACATATACACATTCATGGATCTACCATCTGTCGATACCTGTATCTTGGCATTGTACAAGGTCATGTTTTTCTCTGACTGTTTATGACGTCTTTACACTAAATCCATTGGATGTTGGATGTGTACGGATTGATGATTTAGTCTAAGATGCATGATTTTTTTATTAGTTGTTAGTGGCTTTGAACTAAATGTCAGTTAACTGCTAGTACTCTAAGATCTGATCCTAGTGTCTGTTTGTTGTTGGGATGTACAAGTACCCGGCCACGTCTACTTGTATTTTTGTCCATCTGATGAGTTAAGCCTTTTTTAACTGATTTTTATAGTTCGTTCTTATGTTGTTCTGCTATACCACTGTCCCAGGTTAGGGGGAGGGTTTGGATCTCGCTAACATGTTTAACCCCGCCACATTATGTATGTAAGTGCCTGTCCCAAGTCAGGAGCCTGCATTCAGTGGTTGTCGTTTGTTTATATGTTACATATTTGTTTTTCGTTCATTTTTTAAAATAGAAAAGGCCGTTAGTTTTCTCGTTTGAATTGTTTTACATTGTCATTTCGGGGCCTTTTATAGCTGACTATGCGGAATGGGCTTTGCTCATCGTTGAAGGACGTACGGTAACCTATAGTTGTTAATTTCTGTGTCATTTTGGTCTCTTGTGGAGAGTTGTCTCATTGGCAATCATACCACATATATATTTTTTATATTTAAATACTATTTCTTGTCCAGTAATGCATTTAAGACTATTTTCTGTTATTAACATACTAAACACATTCTAAAACTCTAACACATTGGCTAAGCGGGTAACACAAATATCTCAATAAAGCAACAGGACATTGAATAAAATAAATATATGTCTAAACATTATCACAAGCAAAGAACAATTAGAGGCGTGAGTTTTCAGTACTTCTTGTGTAATATTACAATATTCCAAAAGGGGATCGTTTAAAAAAGGGAGCCTAGGTGGGAGTGGTTTAAGTAGTCAAACTTCCGTATCACTCGCCTGTCAAGACTGAGGTTGTGAGTTCGAATTTCACACGTGACAGGGGCGCTCGCCTCCAAACTTAATTGACCAGGGTTGTCAGTTTTCCGATGGTCGGGTTTTCTCTCCGGGCACTTCGGCTTCCTCCACCACTGAAAAAAACAACTGACGGGCACGAAATAGCACACAGTTGTTGAATGTGGCATCTATCTATCAATCAATCAATCAATCAAGCTTTTACGACTTTGATGAGAAAGAAAGATCATATATACATATGTAGGACTCATTTAAAGCATAAACGGGCGTATCATGCGCTTATAGCGCAGCTCTTTATTTGAATATTCTTCTCCCGGTCCAAAATCTATATCAAATATTTGCCACTGAACGTTCAGAAAACATCAATCAATAAATCATACCTTCTCTAAACTTGCAGTATAATGATAACTGTAAACAATATCAAATAAGTGATTCGTTTAAACTTTGGTCAGATAGTATCAGTTATATAGTGTGTTTGTGACCTTATACGATACATACTCCCATTGGTCTGTACAAAAAACTAATAGACAAGTCTAGTTTCTCTCCTTATTTTTTTCTTCAAATTTCCGATGCAATGTACAAAAAGGTATTAATGAATATCAAAGGAAGTTACGAATCAAAGATACAAGGGTGGTGTTTCGGCTTCGAAAGAAATTTTCAAAGCAAGGGACTCATGCGTTAATGTGCATTTTGAAATTGAAACAGTTGATTTATAAAAAAAATTTCAATATAAGTATGACCACATCAATGATAAGTCATGATAACACAGATTGACAACTAATTGATGATGATGATGACAAAGATAAGGATTCAGTGGCGAATTACTGATATGCATATTCGGGTCCAAAGCATTTTAATACGATAAAATTGATATTTTTCTTCCTTTGTATAAGACTGATATGAACTAACACGAACACCAAAAATGAAACTTTACGTGAATTGATGAAAAAAAAGTTTTTAGCATTTTGGTATTGAAAATAACGACGTCAAAGGAAGTAAAATGACGTTAAATGTATTTTTTTATTTTTTTTCATCTAAACTGTATCGATCATTACAAATAAACGGTACCATATTACATGCTGATATTTATAGTGTTGATAGAATATACTATGAGAATGTTCATGTTTTACTCTGACGTTGGGCGCTTTAACGGAGAACCAGTGTGAAGTGCGATAGTCACGCAGAAATGCGATGTTCTACGCCGACGTGCGCTGGACCTTTCGCTGATGTGCGATTGTCTATTAGATGCGTAATTACTAGTTTAAAACGTATATACTGATGTCAAATTATTATGAGAGTTTATATTAGTTAGTATATAGAAATACCAGACATTCAATATTTTCTCCAGTTGCAGTAAAAACCATCTACCGGGCGATCTATCTTATTGTTTGTCCTCATTCACTGCAGTCGTATAGATGTTTCGCTTATTTTGTTTCGTTCTGACTAATCAAGAAGTATTTGCATTTCAAACAACTTCAACGTTTTTCAGTCATTGCAATTAGTTCTGGTTGTAAAGGAAAATAACCTTCGTATGTAGCTTATATAGTGGTCAATTCTGAACGATTGTATGAACGACTGCCTTTTTTGTTGTCTTGGCTATTTACCAAGTACACTACATCGTAACAGTTAGGACTGGAAATGCAATGACCATTTACCATGACTGTTTTAAATTTATATACAGGTTATATACCCTTGAGTTTATGTTTTTCCACAATGTCACCATCGCACTTCAGCATGATCAAAAACGCACTTTAGCGGGACCATCGCGGTTCAGAGTCCTACACATATATGCACAAAAACATTATACTATACCCACAAGAAGAAGGGTAGAATTTGAAATAGCAATACTTACTCTGTTCGATTAGTTCTGTTGCTAAGTCCGTCAAATTTTTCCTCAAAGCATCCAACATATCAATTGTTACCAATGTTCTTCCGTCCAAGGTAATGTTTTGAATTGCTTTTGTATTTTCTCCATATGATACAAGGAGTCCCAAGAGTAGAAACAGTGAACACGTATCGATCATTATGAACAGTGTCTGCATACAACGTTAACTAAACTGATTAACAAGCGACCACTCTTCTTTAAGCCTAGGGTTGTAGTTTCGACAAGATCACGTGCACACACAGGGAGGCGTCTTGTGAATTGAAATATTTTTTTGAAATGCACAACCTCTGCTAGAGTCATCGAAACAAGAAAAACATAACCATTAATTTTAGATGATGTAACTAAAGAATTATTGAGGAAAATTGTTAAAATTAAGTGTTTACGCCACATTTATTATATTAAAAAGCACTCACTCAGAAGCAAAAATAACAACGATTTAACTTGATACTGCAATGGTAAACAGTAAAGAGTTTGACCTAGATCCTTGTACTTTTCATATCTTGATCAGGTTATAAAGATCTACAAGTACTTACAGTTATGAGGAATATATGTTTTAGTTAGGAAGAATACCGGTTTGTGGTTGGGCTCATGTTGCTCGAGTTGTCTTCAGTTTTCTACATTATGTTTTGTATATTGTTGTTTGCCTTTCGATCTTTTCTGGTTTTTTTGCTATGGCTAGTTTGAATGTTACTTCGATATCTTTCGCTTCTCTTTAAATTAAAGTCGACTCATCAAGATCCGGCAAACAAAAATGACCAAATGACACCCCTTTTTAGCAAACTATAAGCAAAGTTTTGGCTGTTTGTGATTGATATAAAAGCATGCTATAGACGAATTCAGGGAAAGTCAATGAACCACACCCGGCAAACAAAAATGACCAAATGTCACCCCTTTTTAGCAAACTATAAGCAAAGTTTTGGCTGTTTGTGATTGAAATAAAAGCATGCTATATACGAATTAAGGGAAAGTCAATGAACCACGAACTAAACAACACAAGGAACCATCAAAAGACATCTCCGAGATCAACATACGATGTTCAACAAAACGGAAGAGTCTCTGTCATTTATCAAACTCTATGTCATCCTGAGTTAAATTATGAATATATTTACTGAGACTACCAAAGATCTCCCCTCAGCACAAAGTTTCATAACAGACATAAACTGTTCAGATATAGACTTAGACCTCATGAACCATGCCACGAAATTGCCTCCGATAAAATTTTGCGAACATCCCATAGAGCAAATTAAATGGATGTTTAATATTTACCATTTAGTATATGGCCGTGTTCTAAGCGACACGCACATGCAGGTCATACATTAATTTGTTGAATGAAATCAAATCTTAATGGGTGCGGTAGGGGGTCGACCGGAATTTTTAGCGAGGATTTCTTGGCATGTAACAGATAGAAAACTCAGGGCTCGAATTCATAGAACAGACAAGGGGCAGTGGCAAATATTTCATGTATATTTTGAACACCGAGATTATTACCCCGACACCCTTTGCCGAAAATAATCTTCTTTTGCTTCTATGTGCCTTCGGATTTTGTTTTGAATTGCAGTTTCACTTTTCATATCCGGTATTTATTCTAATGTAAGCTCCACCTGGTAAAAATCACGTGATGCAGGAATATAGTATCTTGGAATTAAGACGATTTCTTTCTTTTCGGGCGGGGACTCAAAGCATACAACATGCATGTGTATAACGGCACTGTATATTTTCTTATTGAAAAAAGAAAGTTGCCGGTCCGTTACATGAATAAATTGGTTAGAAAGCAAGGTTTTAATTTTAATTAGATTGGAAAGCTTAATTCGAGGGTTGAAAATGGAGAGCACCAAAAACTAGAGGCTCTAAAGAGCCTGTGTCGCTCACCTTGGTCTATGTGAATATCAAACAAAGGACGCAGATGGATTCATGACAAAATTGTGTTTTGGTGATTGTGATGTGTTTGTACTGAACATTCTTGCTGCTTATAATTATCTCTATCTATAATGAACTTGGCCCAGTAGTTTCAGTGGAAAATGTTAGTAAAAATTTACAAAGTTTATGAAAATTGTAAAAAATGACTTTAAAGTACAATAACTCCTTAGGGGGTCAATTGACCATTTTGGTCATGTTGACTTATTTTTAGGTCTTACTTTGCTGTACATTTTTTGCTGTTTACAGTTTATCTCTATTTATAATAATATTCAAGATAATAACAAAAAACGGCAAAATTTCCTTAAAATTACGAGTTCAGGAGCAGCAACCTAACAACGGGTTGTCCGATTCAATTACAGGGCTGATAGATCTTGACCTGTTAAACAATTTAACCCCGTCAGATTTGCTCTAAATGCTTTGGTATCAGAGATATAAGCCAAAATCTACATTTTACCCCTATGTTCTATTTTTAGCCATGGCGGCCATCTTGGTTGGTTGACCGGGACACCGGACACATTTTTTAAACTAGATACCCCAATGATGATTGTGGCCAAGTTTGGTTAAATTTGACCCAGTAGTTTCAAAGGAGAAGATGTTTGTAAAAGTTAACAGATGACGCCGGACGACGACGACGACGACGACGGACGACGGACGCAAAGTGATGAGAAAAGCTCACCTGGCCCAAAGGGGCCAGGTGAGCTAAAAAGGGGGGAGGGTTCCATAGGGAATATTTTTATCTTATGAACTCTACATTTGAAAGGTTTATTTTTATTTTTATTCATAAAATGAGAGAAAAATAAAGGTAAGACAAATTGTGAACGTGGTCTTTCTTCCTTTCTCCCGCATACAGTCACTGTAAACCTGTACTGGCCGGGTTCAAACTTTAATCATGAATTACAAGGACATTTACAGAAGCAAGTTTTTTACCATCAGCAGTGCGATATAAATTCTAACCCTAGTTCAATTATCAAATCAATTATACAGACCAGACTGTAGAGCAGAACGATCACGACAATCGGAAACAGACTACAGTCATGTGATCATGGCAAGTGTATACTGTCGATCAGAGATGGATTTTTTCTTGACTTTTGTTTAGAGCTATTTTTAGTTGCAAGCAGCAGGACGAGACATTCCTTTCTGGACAGGGTTCATTTGACATTTGTCCTATAGGTGCACTGATGTTACACTTGTTTTATGTCCCCCATTTATAGATTGATATGGCAAAAGTGTATTTTGCAATGACGAAATGTTTTGAAATTAATGTTCAATGATGCTGGATAAAAGCTCGCTACATGTGGTACACAAAAATTTGACCACCACTCTATTCCAATGCACAACAGGTTTAATGTCCGAAGCTTGACATTAATATTAGCAATATTATTATAGGATTCGTGGCTTAAGAATTTTGTCGTGTTCTTTAAAACTTTGGACCAATACTGACATTCGAGATTTGCTAAACCTTCCTTGGACGAAGATAAGTATTCAAGCCAAGGGTCAGAACATGGTAATAACGTTCTCACATTACAAAAGTCATTTGAGGTCTGAATTACTGATTAAAGTAAAGTATATTTAGTGCTATGTTAAACTATCCTGCATAGACAAAAAAATTATCTTACGTCACTTAGTTGAGGATTGAATAACCGAAACTTTCTCCATTTTTAAGCGAATAAAAGGCGGTTCTATCAGAAAACATATCTTTTTTAAAGTTGTTAGTCTATTTTACAATGATTTATATTCCTATAAATACCTTTTATTTCATAGAAATCGTCATGACATTGTAAAACTCAATTTTAAGTCTGTTTTGAAATAAGTTTTGTTGCCAGTTTTGCATGTACCGAATTCAACGTATATGGCCAAAACTTAAATTCGACTTTCATTGAGGTATACTAGATGGTTATATTAACAAATACATATTTGTTCATAATTTTCTATAATTTTGTAAGGTTTTGACGGCCGTTGTTCTTATTACTTGAAAAAAAATACATCATTTTAAACTGATAACTACCCCCCTTTTTGTAAAGTCGCATACGTGTACTCGGACAACTCATTTAATGACGGGTTTCCACTTTTTGGATGAAAAATTGAATTAGGAAGAACACAGATTCAAGTTGTCAATCATTCTACTGTAAAAAGGGTATTTAAATTGGAATTAGATATTCATTTTTGTTTTTCCTTGAAAACGACATGTAACCTTTCATCTTGATTTCTGCAAAAACTGCACCATATTTTCTTCTGACAACCAAAATAATCTCAAAGTACATGCATATTTTCTGTAACAAAATATTCTGTAAAAAGTAAAACAACAAAAATACCGAACTCCAAGTAAATTCAAAAGCTATAACACATCAGCTTTATTTGTAGTTCTAATGTATCTGATGACCTCGCCCTTTATGAAACCTTCAAACACGTGTCCACTATTACAGCTTGTGCGATGTAGATATCGGAATTGTTGTTCTAATGTATCTGCTGACCTCGCCCTTTATGAAACCTGCAAAAACGTGCCCACTATTACAGTTTTTGCGATGTAGATATAGTCATATAGGAATTGATGTTCTAATCTGGCTCTTTATGAAACCTGCAAACACGTGTCGATTATGACAGCTTGTGCGATGTAGATATAGGAATGAGTTCGCTGATTTGAAGTGCGTTTTCACATCTAAAGTTCCTTTGAAAATATTAACATCAGTGATCAAGATATATTATTTCTGTAGTGTAAATTTAAGGAACGGCTGATGAATATTTGCAAACTCTAATTATTCCTTAATCATGTCAATATCGTCGTGATGTATTAATATAATATCATCACGATACCTTCCATAGAAAAGAATATTTTTCAATGTTCAAACTTAGAAAGAATTTCTTTCATAATTTTATACACAAGAATATCACAGATTTCAGGGCTTGGTATGGAACGCCATGACTGTCTTCTGATGTTGATTGTTTAATATGTTCGGTGCTTTATGCATTATGTTCGGTAGTATGTATATTATGTTCAGTAGATATCCTATTATGTTCAGTAGTTATTATATATGTTTAGTAGTTTTTACATTATATTCGGTGCTTTGGTTATTATGTTCAGTAGTTTCATTATTATATGCAGTGGTATTTAATTTATGTTCGGTACTTCTGACGTTATATTCAGTACATTTTTCATTATGTTCAGTACTTTCGACATTATGTTCAGTAGATTCAATATAATTTGCATTACATTATGTAATACCTTCAGTAGTCCCGGTTTCTTTATATTCGGTATAGATTATTCATTATGTTCAGTAAAAGCATCGGTATTATATTCGGTTCGTTCAACTTTATGTTCCGTGGTTGTATCATTATGGTGATGTACAGAAGTAAAAGTCGGGATTAAATGAAAATGGAAGAAATGGAAGCAGTTTTAAATCGGTGTGGTTTACGTTCCCAAATTGGCATTTTTCACCAGGAAAAAATAACTTCTGGCTTAATTTGTAAGTTGTCACTACAAGATTTCGCATATTCAGGTATGAACGACAGGAGAAAAATAATGGAATTAAGAATAGCTTGTGTTCATTTCAGTAGCAATATTTTGACTAAGAGTAATAACAAGTTTTTTATTCCCAAAGAAGCACTGGAATCCCTGCTTGAAATCGATTGAACTGTAAAAAATAGTGTTAAAGTTTAACACGTGAAAGTGTGAAAATGAATACACTAGTGTTAAAAAATATTCACCATGTGTGTTAAAGAGTAATTGTTATTAACACTGTGGCCCGGAATAACACGTTGAAGTGTTAAAAGGTATTGATAGATGCAAGTCTAAATTTTTTGTTTCAGCACATTGAAGTACATTGTATGTTTTTTGTAGAACACTTGTTTACGATGATTTAATATGTATTCAATACTATCGTTTTTTAGTTTTATTTTAAAACTTTCATTAAATAATTTAGAAAAATGAAAAAAAACATCATTAACGAATCCAACAGAGTCAAGAACCAATTATCTTCTTTGTACACATAAAGATTTAGCAAAATTAGGCATATCTTATAAATCTTAATATGACATTAATTGAAAACGTAATTATTCAGAAACCAACTATTGGGATAAGAACAAATTAATCTTTAACACGGATGTGAAAACAGCATGCACACAGATTAACACACCCATTAATCTCTTCTCAATTAGCACGTGACAGGATGCTGAAATTTTACCGCCTTTTTCGAAACGCTCCATCTTTTCAAAAGTTGGAATCACAACTATAATAGTCAGAAAGTGGTCAACACGTCAAAGAAAACAAGCAAACACAGATTTAAATACAACTTTATCAACTAAAATGTAAGTATTTCCTTTTATATATAATTCTGTGTGATGCTTGTCTGTCTAGAGACAATAACATGAAATCTCTGAGTCTTGGCATGACAAGTTCAAAGAGTTGCCGCGCGTTTCCATCACATGTGATGCCGGATGGCTTGATAGTGGTTAATACATATATCCCTATCTTTTGTTAAATACTTATATAATCAAAAAAACTTTTTTATCATTTGTGATGGCTTTTATTCTTATAATTTGGAATTAAAAAGGATTCAACTTAGTTAATTATAATAAACATGATAAAGGGGGGTGGATGTCACGTGTTCTCCGAACGGAATACTTTTCAACTTGTTCACCGTCATCGACATGACTGTTACAACCGTCATTTCCGATGTAAATATAAACACTCCAGCTGAAATATTCATACTGAATATTTGAACATATACCCGATTATTTTACAGTAATATTTTTGTTTCCAGATCCATTACAGATCTGAAAATATACCCAAGTAAGAAGAGAACAAGTACAACCAGTACAAGTGCATGTACACTGTACCAGACAGTGCAGACTTTCAAAAAACAAAGCATAGGCATATCTTTTGTGTTCTTTCAATACCTGTTACATTTAATGGATTTATCATGTGTGTGTCATATATTTAAAGACGGTCATGCAAACTGAAAATTATATTTACTGACAAGTATCACTTTTTAAACACATTAATCCCCTTTTTTGGCACACTGGTGGATTGAGTAGCTAGTGTGAATAAAAATGTTTGTGTAAAGAATTCTATAAGATCTACATTTTATCCATTTTTCATTTATATAATTTGTTTTAAACAAGTCAGTATTAATTATTGTACAAATGTATACATCTTCTTCTTCTTCCATATAAGAGTTGGGTTCCTTTAATGAAACGTTTAAACTCTGCGGGACTACGCATGGTGACATCACATATCTAGTCCCCTAAGGCTATATACAGTATTTACAATAAAATCAGTTTGTTACGGTTAAAATTATGTACAATCGTCCAGTCTGGTATTAATGTGTTGTCTGTAGCCCTGAGCAAAAATCTTCCACTGATCCCGCTTCAGCAACCCTGACAGGTAATGTATTCCATTCCATGATTGTTCTTGGAAAGAAGGAGTTCCTGTAGACATCACTGGTGACCCTCTGTTGGTAAAACTTGTGTCCTCCACGAGTTCTACTGTCGCCACCTTTGAGCTAAGTACTCTTGTTGATGTCTATCAGCTCATTCTGGATACGATAGAGCATGCATAGCCTGTTGTCACGGTGTCTTGTCTGTAATGTGTCCCATTTAAGATCTTCTAACATTGTAGTGACGCACCCTGGTGTGCGTGATGTGTAGTCATTATAGACAAATCTAGCAGCTCTCCTCTGTATAAGTTCTAGTGTGTTGATGCTTGCTTGGTTGGTTGGGTCCCATATAGTAGAAGCATACTCTATGACAGGTCGCACGAGTGTTGTATAGCCAGCAGCCTTTACTTTCCTGGTACATTCTTTAAGGTTTCGTTTGACAAACCCTAGTGTTCGGTTACCTTTTGCTGTAACACTCTGGATATGTTTGCTCCATGAGAGGTTGTTTGATATTGAAACTCCCAAGTACTTAGCACTATCTACTGGTTCGAGTATGTGTCCATGTAGAGTGTATGGGTATTGTATAGGTTCTTTGTTCTTTGGTGGTATGCGGATAATATTGCATTTTGTTGGATTAAATCTCATCATCCATGTTTTTTCCCAATTTTCTAATGCTTCAAGGTCTTTCTGAAGTTGTTCTGTATCTTTGGCGTTACTACTTTCCCTGTATAGTAGACTGTCATCAGCAAAGAGGCGGACATCTAATTGAGTATATCCGGGCATGTCATTGATGTATGTTAGGAACAATAAAGGACCTAGTACTGTGCCCTGTGGCACACCTGACAGAACATAGTCTTGTTGAGATCTAGCACCTTCCAATACTACCTGTTGTTTCCTGTTTGATAGGAATGAACTGATCCAGGAGTTTGTCCGGCCCCTTACTCCATAAAATTGGAGTTTGTACAGCAGTCTTGAATGAGGAACCTTGTCAAATGCCTTTTCAAAATCCAGGAGTATGATGTCAATCTGGGTTCCATTTGAAAGGTATTTGGCTATACGATCGATGGTGATGATGAGCTGACTTTCACATGATCTGCGTTTCCTGAAACCATGTTGGTTGTCACAGAGTATATCTTGTTGAACAAAATGTTTCATTATGCTGCTGTGAACTATATGCTCTAACAGCTTACAAGTGATGGAGGTAAGGGAAACTGGACGATAGTTGGCCGCTAGGTGAGTATCCCCTTTCTTGTATAGTGGCACTATGTTTGCATCTCTCCAATCTTGTGGAACTTCTCCTGTATCAAGTGAAAACTGAAAGATTCTTGTCAGAATTGGTGATAATTCTGCAGCAGTTATTTGCAGTCTTTTGGTTGGTATTTCATCTGGTCCTGCTGCTTTGTTGGTGTTAAGGTTTTTTTAACAGTTTGAATACCCCATTTTCAGTTACTGTGATGTCATTCATTGTATTGATGTAACTAGGACCTTTATCGGGAATAGTGCTGCCATCTTCTTTTGTGAAAACCGAGCAAAACTGTTCATTTAAGATATTGGCTTTACTCTGGCTGTCGCTTTTAAGGAATCCTTCCTTTTTTTTTGAGTGGTGCAACTCCAACCGAGTCCTGTCCTTTGCTCTTCAAGAATGACCAAAATCTTTTCGGTTTCTCAGTGTAACTGAGACTAATGATGTCATTCATATATTCTTTGTATGCTTTTCTTATTTCCATTTGTGTTTGTTGTTGGAGGTATTTATATCTATCTCTGTCTCTCTTTTTCTTTGTTTTCCTTGATTTCTTGTGGGCCTTGTTTTTCCTTCTTATTAGGCGCTTGATGGTGGTATTGATCCAAGGATGGGTAAACTTTGTAGGTGTCATCTTTGTTGGTACTTTCTGATCAATAATTTTCATGATGTTTTCTTTGAAATATTTCCACATGTGTTCAATATTAGTGAAGGTCGTCTGGTTAAAGGTTTCAGCAAATAACCTAACCTCATTTTGTATTTCATCTATGTTGGTTCTTTTCCATAGTTGTATTTTACGTTTAACCGGTTTAGGTTTTTGTGCTTTAATTGAGGTATCAAGAAGGACAATGTCGTGGTCGCTGTTACCAATAGCTGAAATCGGTTTACATCTCTGCTTAAAACTTGGATGGCTTGTCAAAATTAAATCTAGAGTTTTTTCTTTTCTTGTAGGGAAGTCCACTATTTGTTCAAGATTAATGTCTGCTACTATGTCCTAGAAGGTTTGGTTCACTTTGGATGGATATTGCGTACCATTTATGGCTAAATGTTCCCAATTGATGTCTGGAATGTTAAAGTCACCACCAATAATAAGGGTGTTCTTTTTGGTGCTATTTTTAAGGCGGTTGAATTCATCTTGTGTATATTCTAGGTACTCGTTGTCTGTTCTATTTGGAGGTCTATAGTATGATGCCAATGTGATTTTCTTTGAGTTAGTTGTTATTACTCCACTGATCATTTCAATATTTTTACTTTTATATACATCATGTAATTGTAGATGTTTTTTGGCTGCTATGAGAACACCCCCATGTCGATCAGTTGGTCTATCTCTGCGTTGAATATTATAATCAAGGTCATTTGATAGTATTTCGCTTGATGATATGGTGTCATTGAGCCAAGTTTCTGTTCCCAGTATGATATCGGGATCTGTATCTATTATGAGAAGCTCTAATAGCTTTCCTTTCTTCCTCAGACTTTGAAAATTAATATTCAAGATTCGTAAGCACTTTGTGTTGTTTGCTCTGTTAAACGTTTTTGATTTGGGTTTAATAGGTGAAGTTGTAGTGATCCCATTAGACTCTGGTAGTATATCAAAAGTTGAGTCGTGTTCTGTGTTAACGCTTGATCTAGTTGTGTTTGTAATGCTGGATGTTGATGGAAAAGATATATCTGATTCGCTGTGAATTAATGATGGATGTTCAGATTGATTTATTATTTGATCATTGGTGTTGTTTTCATCTAGTTGAGGTGTCGAGTAAATAATCGATGAATTATTAGGTGCGGCACAGTTTGGACATTTCCATGTATCGCTGCTGTTACCAAGTCGACTAAATTCTGTTGTCGACATTCCAATACATATTTTGTGCAACCACTGATCACATTCATCACATGCTATTGACTGGAGTTTACAAGCTTTTTTACATATACCACAAGGGAATTTTGGATGCCTTGGTTAAGGATTTTGTTCAATACCACTCATAAGTAGAAGTATAAATCTGTGACCTGATGTTTCTAGGCCATTGATGGACTTTGAAAGACGTCGGTGTTTTACATGACGAAGCCAATAAAATACGTTCAATCCATTTGACAAGTCTCTGTGAGTCACAAATGATAAATTTTGACAATCTTTATATGGGACATTGTTGCAATTTAAATTTATGCAAAGTTGATCTTGTTGACTGTTGATGATAATGTTTTGCCAGATTATGTATAGTCATAATATCTGCAAAGATTTCACTTTGTTTACGTTTGGATTCATATTTGCCGCCATTACGTTTGGAAGGCTACATTGTTGACCATGGATACCAGAGTATTAAACAGTTTTTACGGTAAATATAACGAATCAGTAGGTGAAGTGGGAAAGTGTATGTTTTGTGTTTGCATCAAACCATACATTTCAGTCCTGGTCCTGTAGAATAGTAATTAATCAAAGAAATTTTCGGAGCCAAGAAGGAATTCGACTGTATTGTCACGCATGCACATGTACCTGTAATACTTTGTAACACAGATTTGGAACAATACAATATTATGCTATTGAAAGAGTTTCATGGTTCTTTTGTATTACAAAATATTATGGGGTTATTAAAGTGTCTCAATTTACTGTCTTAAATGACTTCAATACTTTGCATTTGCATTTATACATAAGTGATAGGTAGTCTTTTATATAAAGTAATAGTTACACATCTTATGCATCTGAAGTATTTTTGTTAATATGTAGAAAAATAAAATGAAGTTAAATGCATAAAGTATTGATGCATCTAAGTACATGTTTTTGACACATTTAATTTAAACCGTTACTGGTGGTTTGAAGCCATACATTGTATACAGTTTTACCTACATGTAAAAGTTTTTGATGGAGTACTATTGTCCTATGTGTGTTTACACTACAAGATCTCATAAAGATTTCTGCATTCATATTGTACGAGTACACAAACATGACCCCAGGTTTATCATACACTGTCAAATAAGCCAATGTGCTTTCAGTACAAAGGTTTGGAATAGCTATAAACAGCATATCAGTAAACGCCATAGAAATGATCTTTTAATTGATTTGGTAAATGATCATGATGATGACAATGATATAATTGTACATGATTTTGGCGGGGACATAGTTAATGTTAATAATATGGAATTAGATAATACACAGGTTTTAAATGCAAGCTATATTTTGTCTTTAGAATCTTGTCACAACATTACACAGTCTGCAATTAACCTAATAGCTCACAACACCTCAGAACTGATAAGTAAACACTTAGAAGTGTATAGAAATAAGTTAAAGAATGAAATTCAGACAAAAGGGCATGCAGAAATAGAAAATATACTGTAAGAGGAAGCAGCATTATCATGTTTAGATGAGCTTAAATCTGAACATAAACGTCGCACATTTTATAAGACTCATTTTAATATGGTTAGTCCACAGTCTATAGAACTTGGATACCACTTAAAAAAATCTCAAGGTGGGATAAAGAGAATAAGAGACTATGGATATTTTATTCCTTTTGAAGATTTAATTACTATCCTGTATTGTCTGCCAGAGGTACAATTTTGGTTCCAGAACAATCATAAAACTCATGACACTTTAATGAGAGATATTTGTGATGGTTGCTACTTAAAAGAAAATCCCCTTTTCAGGAGAAACCCCAATGCTTTGCAGATAATATTGTACAATGATGAAATAGAAATTGTAAATCCTCTAGGGACACATGTAAAAAAGCACAAAGTTACACTTTTTTATGTAGCATTTGCAAATATTCCTCCAGAATATCGTTCAAAACTACAATCATTTTTTTTAGTGGCTGTTGCTAAATCAAGATATATCAGAAAGCATGGTGTGTCAAAACTTTTGTAAAATTTTATTTAAACTGTTAGTAGATTGGTATCAGGTGGGTTTGAAATTCAAGTGAATGGTAGGGCCCATAACATTGAAGGGGCATTAGTAATGGCGCCTGCTGACACTCCAGCTGCAAACAGTCTAGGTGGCTTTAAAGAAGGTGTGGGGTTTGCATATAAAAAGTGTAGAACTTGTCTTATATCAAAAAATGAATTGAGCAGGCAATTTAGGGACACCCATTTCATCGAAAGAACCAATGTTAATTATGACCAAAGTTGTAGAACTCTAGAGGGTGAAATGACACGTGAAACAAAAAGTTATTGGAGTAAAATGTTTGGTATAAACAGTAGAAGCTGTCTCAATTCTTTAGATAATTTTGATATCATACAATGTTTAACTCATGATCCAATGCATGTTTTACTTGAAGGTTTATTACCTTATGAAATGTCACTTTTACTTACTCACTGCATTGACATGAAAAAGTACTTTTCACTGAACTGGCTTAATTCACAAATAGACTCTTATCCTTACTCTCTTGTAGTAAGCCTGAACCTATTCAGAGAAAACATTACTTTGTTGATGCACATGTAAAACAAACAGCATCAGGGATGCTATCTCTTATTAGTTTTTTACCTTTTATAATGGCTAGAAAAGTTGAAAGGGGCGATAAAAAGTGGTTGACATTTTTAAAACTAAAACAGATAACATTTGTGTGTCACAATCCTTATGCAGCGCAAGAAACTGTTGAGGACCTTCGAAATCTTGTAGAAAGTCATCATTTGAATTTTCGTCGAGAATATCCAAAAGCTTCAGTTCCACCCAAAATGCATTTTTTGGTGCATATGGCAAAGCAAATTCAAAGATTTGGTCCAGGAAGATTTCAATCTTGCATGAGGTTTGAAGCAAAACATGCTTTTTTTTAAGAATAAAAAATGGAGGTGCTTTAAGAATTTACCTCTTAGCTTGGCCATATTCCTTCAGAAATGGCTGTGTGGACAAATGATTACACCATTAGGGACATACTCTGGAAATTTTTTGTATGCTGGAGATGAAGTAAAAGAAGGTGACAATGTAATTATTGAGGAAATGCAAGAATTACACAAATTATGTGTAAAAGAAAGATTCCCAAATTCTGAGTCTGTCTATGTAACAAAACAGGTTAAGATCCATGGATGTGTTTATAGAGAAGGTGTTATTGTGGTTTCATCATGTGATTATTTTAATCCTAGTTTTGTTAGGATTATTGAAATTGTAATCAAAGATCAAGACAATTTTTTTCTTGTGCAAAAATCTCAAATAGTTGATGTTAATCTTCACTTAATCAGTTATGAAATAGAATTTGAGAATTCATTTCAACTAGTAAGTTACAGAGATCTTGTGATCAAGCTACCACTAAAATGCATCTTTTAAATGACAAACTGTTTGTAATGAACAAATATGCTCTCTTAACATTAGATTTACCTTGATGTATTATGACTTTTAATATTTTCTGTTTGATATCATGTTTGTTATTTAAGTTAATTTACCTGATATGATTCATATATCTTGGCTGTTTGTATGTTTTATACTACTAGTATGCAGAATTGTAAAACAATGTATATATAATAGATGTTTGCATAACATGTCTCATGATGATACACACATGTTTGTTTTTTCTTTTGATCTTCATAATTTTTTAAGTAATAAAAAAAAATATAAGAAAAAAATTATTTTAACAGAAAATTATGCCTTTGTTAAAAGTGTGGGATGCCAGTCGAGTTCAAAAGAAGGCTATCATTGTGAAAGATTTGACAATTGCAGCTATTTCAGACAAGGGTAAGTTTAAATTGATAATACGTGTAAGCATAAAAAAGAAGATTTGGTGTAATTGCCAATGAGACAACACTTCATAAGAGACCAAATGACACAGAAATTAACAACTATAGGTCTCAGTAAGACTTTCAACAATGAGCAAAGCCCATACAGCATAGTCAGCTATAAATGCCAAAGCCTCGAAATGACAAATGTAAAACAGACAAGAAAACTAACGGCCTAATTAATGTACAAATAATTGAACGAAAAACAAATATGTAACACAGCAACAAACGAAACAGTAAAATACATTGTATGTTATTATAATTCCTCATAAAATTTTCAATATATATGTAAAATGAGCTGCAAAATATTTCATCAAAGACTTGTCCAAAATGAATGACTTCATACTTGGCCACCAGCTTAACAGTGATGAGTTGTAATGTGTAAGCACTTTTCAGATTTTTAAAATACCAACTTCATGTTTTCTGATGCTTAGCACAACATCACTTGCAACATAAAAAAAAAACCATGAAACTAATTTTTGGAGGGAAAAAAACCATTTACCTCCAAAACCTTTCAAGCATTGGCAGGTAAAATCACAGCTGCTTTGAAGGGCGGCCTAATAAAATGATTTTCAAAATGATATAATTGCACATGAAATATGCATATTCATTTATGAATAATATAAAATTGTAAACACAACACCTTAAGCAACATAATGTTAGACAGAACTTTATCTTTTTCTTTTAGTTCTGGAAAAAATGAACATAACCCTATCAACTCTGGTGCTAGAAGATGATGGAACTGAAATAGATGATGAAGTTTTGTGCTAGAAGATGATGGAACTAAAATAGATGATGAAGTTTTGCAGGAGTTTGGAAATTCTCATATTTTTATGGCACTTGCTGATGAACAACAGTGGACACACAAAATAATCAATCGTAAATCACCAGTTTGTGTTGAAATTGAAGCTGATGTGACACCAGATAAAAACTCTGTTGATGATATAGAGTCTGATAAAAGTACACAACCAGGTTTGCACATCTTTTTATTCTTTTGTTATATACATGTATGATAAATGTCTATCTTCTTCATTTTGATATTGAGTTGATAACTTATAAATTAATGCAAGTCAAATGGATTTTATTTTTACATGGCCCATTAACATGATTGGCTAAAAAGAAGAAAATTTGTAAAAATAATGAAAGATCAATCTACCATATGTATGAGATTTTTCCTAATTATTATTATTTGTTTTTAATTTAAGTATAAAATTAAATCTTTTAATATTTTGTTTTCAGACTTTATACATGTAGTATCAAAAACCACATTACCAAGTGGTCTCACGCATCCAGACAAAATTCAACTACCTACACTGTCGCCATCACTACACATCGCCCACTCATCTGGAGAGAAGAACTCCAGCATTTTCAATCAAGTTCTCAAGGAGTGTGAAATATTCTATTCAGCAACATACCCAGGCATGGCTGATTCGTCCTACTACCAAATGATTGGGAAAAAAATGGTTTCAAAGTACAGTTGTTTGGGGTTTGCAGATGGCACAAATCCATGGGTAAGTGTGTGACGTCACTATTTTTTTTTTTCAAGAATTTTATACTCACAGAAAAAAATAAAATATATAATAATAGTTGCTTTTTGCATCCATTCTTCTGTCTGTCAGTCCGATGCTTTTTCATCATCATTGGCTTCAAATATAACTTATTTAGATGAACATAAAGGAAAGCAGAAGAAACTTTTTGATTTTGGGGTTAGAAGCTTGAAAGTTTTTTATGGGCACTGTTACTAAGAAATAAAAGAAAAAAAAAGAAAAAAATGTATTATTGCATAACAATTTTCATATTGGTTTAGTTATGCAGCCGCATTGGCCTTCGGCTTTGCCGCAGGCCAATACTGCTACCCTCGGACCTATAACTAAGCCAATATGAATATTGTTACGCATTATACTATAATACTAGTTCTTTATTTAAGGCATGGAAAACACGTTAAACATTTATTGCACTTAGAATTTTATTTTTGTTTTGTATTTACAGAGTTTTTTTGTGTCGAAATTAAGTCAAAGAATAAGAACAAGAAGATGCTTTGAAAATAGAAAAAGTAAGCGTGATCAGTCTGATGGTGATAATGATAATGTAACACCAGTTAAGAAGTTTAAAGTAGGATCCAGAACTAGAGATCAATCAAATCCTGTCATTCCAGAGGAGGACTGGGAAAATCATGTTAAGGAAATAACAAAAAAAATGGGAAAACAAAAGGTCACAAACACATTTGAGAACACTTCTTCAACACACTAGAGATGGGCGTTTGACTTGGCAATCAAAGCTAAAGCCAGGAAAATTTGGACCAATTATGGAAAAATTCCCCTGCTTTGAGGAAGGAAGTTTCGTAAGTTTACTTTAATATTATACAGTTTGTCATGTATAAATTCATTTAATTTTATATTTTGATAAGAAATGTTGTTATACTTAACGAGTAAAAACTTGTGCCTTTAGTAGCATTAAAAGTCGGTTTTTTTTTCCAAATTACAAGGCAATTTTTTGTACATGTACGTAATATACAAATATATTTTTGGGTTTCTTATGTTTGAAAAAATGTTTTCAGTGTTTTTATAATTATTTTTTAAATGGCTACAGTTGACATTGAAGGTAAGACATTTATTTTATTATTTGTTATGAAATCAAACTAATTTTTACTATATAAAACAAAGAAGGTCTTATTTTTATAGGTTATGCATGAATTCTTCTGCCTGAAGAATAAAGAAAACCCAGACAATTTTAGAGAACATATTGCTGGTAAAATGGAATGGATGATGAAAATTGTTGCAAAAGATGTAAAACTATCCACTGAGGTACACTAACTGCAAATATATTATGAACACCTTTTTCATATATATATATAAATCAAAATTTGACTTTTCATTGGAGTTCGGTATTTTTGTTATTTTACTTTTTACTTGACATACAGTTAATAATATCAAGCTTATTAGACAACTTTTCAAGTTTATTGTATTTTACTCTGGTATAAGTGACCAGCATTATTTTGTTTTAATAGGGGCATGATCTTGATCATCCTGTGTAGCGATTTTAGTTTGACTGTATAATTTATTATTATGTAACATATCTTTTTATTAATACGTTTGGGTTAAATTACATTTCTACAGGGCAATGCCCAGTATTTTTATTTATTTGAACGGTTTCTATATCATTTAAATTCACCGCCCGGTTTCTTAAGATCCGCCCGGTACCCCATCTTTGGAACCGTTGGGGTACCGTCCGGTAACCCCATCTTTAAAACTGTCAGGGTACCGCCCGGTAGCCAATCTTTAGAACCGTTGAGGTACCGCCCGGTATCTATAGAACCGCCCTGTACCCCATCTTTGGAACCGTCGGGGTACCGCCTGTAAATATGTATATAAAGGGATGCGAGAGAGATCAGAGAGGAATAGTAAGAATAGAAAAAGATAGATAGATTGTTAGTTAGAAGTGTTGAGAGTAATATTGTGTTACTGAATTAGGATTATTGTTCAACTGTTTTATTATGTCAAACTGATATACATTTAACAGATTACATAGTGATTTGATTTGAAACTTTGTGTTGTGGTTTGTTTTCTTTGTGCCATTTGAATATGGATTTTACGTAATTTACGCTACCAAAATAACACATCGACAAACACGAATCCATACAAAAACGCCAACGCTACAAATGGTGGCAGCGGTGGGATAGCGGTGGGATAATTGTTGGAATATCAGTGAGACTTAAACTATTTGGATACATGTTACAATTTTCAGTTCAAGTTGTGTTTTTTTATTAACGGAGATGGATCGAAATAGAACTGACTATAATACTTATCCAATGGATTTTTACGAACATTGGAGAAGAGCAAACTGTTTCTGGAGAACACAACTTTAGGAACAGAAGTCTGTATTCACCAGGATTATTTTCACCATCTCAAGAATTCCAAGGGGTATCCGATTCCATTCCAAGGACACCCGGAGATGCCAGAACCGCACACCGGACGGTCCCTGGAACCCCATTTTCGACAGTGCCGACAGCTAACAGGTGGGGTGGTTTCGACGGTAGCAGTAATTGGAAGGATGAATGTTTTATTTCGAGCACACCAATGTCTGATATGAACCAGAGACAACAAAATGCTAATACAGCCGGAATTGATCATAAATGGAAGAAATTTGTTCTAAGATGGATTTGGTTTATCTTAAGTTTGATACTTGTGATCGGATTCTTTTCCGTAACATTTCCATTTCATGACATTGTTTGTTGGCTGAAGCAAAATATTATATTATTGGTGGTTACTCTACTGATAACATTTCTAGTTTCGGTAATTGTAAAGTTATTCATAAATGAAACCACAAAACGTCTGGAACACTTTGATAACCAAAATGAGTACAGTAGAAGACCAACAGATTCCGTGCGTTAGCAATTGAACTTTGACCAGAATATTCCACATAGTCGAGACAATGCAAAAAATGTACCGATGAACTCATCATCATCTCTGCAAGTTAACCGATCCGAAGTTCAGGTAAAGCGGACATTTAGTGGCAGTAACGATGATGTGTTAACAGACTTTCTACGTTACTTTGAAAACATTGCGACACTAAATGCGTGGAATGAAGAGAGGAAAAGGTTAGTGTTCTTTACAACCTTGCGAGGACAGGCAGAAACATTTGTGCACGGATTGCCTTTAGATATCCAAATGAGATGGGAGAGTTTGATAGATAAGATGGAGTTACGATTTGGACATTCAAACATGAAAGAAAGCTACCTTGCAGACAAAGGAGAAGGAAACCTGGGGAATCGTTTAGAGATTTGGGGCAATCTATTGAAGATTTGTACAGGCGTGCATACCCATCTCATCCAGAACTTGTCCAAGAAAATAGTATCAGATCGTTTCTTGACGCTTGCGGTGAGTCGGAGGAGTTCCGCATGTTTATAAGGAGAAGTAAGCCTAGGACTCTCCAGGAAGCTGTTGCAAGTGCCATGCAAGAAGAATGTATTCGAATGAATGAAGGAAATGTGAACAAGGTTAACAAGAGAAATAATGTTTATACAGTGGAAAAAGAAAGGGATGTTTATGAACCGAGTTCAAAGAAGAACAATTATTCAGAAAGTCCGATAAACAACCGAAGATTTCAAAATAAGATATATAAACAGTGTACCAATTGTGGAAAAAGAGGACACATAAGAGAGTACTGTTGGAGTAAGACACATTCAAACAATCAGAACATTTCAAATTAGACGGTACCAGAGGAAGACACCGCCCAGATTAGCGGTGTTACCGTCCAGCAGTTAAACAACAACCGGTCGGAGCAATAGGCCCTGCTCCGACCGACGGTACCTGGTGGCCTAGCAGAAGTTTAAAGGAGTGTTCCTTGGATAAACATAGGACGACACGTTCCACTCAAACTGAAAGGGGTGATATGGAGATTGACTTGGATCACTTATTAGACCAAGATTTAACTCCAGAGTATCACATAACACCTAAGCGGTTGAGTTGTGGTGCGTTTGTTTCTCTACGAGGGGAACATATAGACAATGAATTATTGTCAGATAATATTGGGCAAAAAAACGTAGCTATGTTAACGAAAATACCTGGCAAAGTTGGTATGATGGTGGATGGTCAAATAGAAGGATCATCAATTAGTTGGAAGATTGATACCGGTGCAAGATGTACTTTCATAACAGAAGAATGCTACAGAAATATTTTGCCTGATAGTAGACCTATGCTAAGACCAGTAGATACCAGATTCATCACAGCTAGTGGTGGTGATTTAAAAGTTTTAGGAACTGCTGTGATGACATTATCATTTGATGAGTTTTGTGTTCAATTTTCAATTATTGTTGGAGGAGTCAGAAATAATTTACTTGGTGAAAATTTTCTCCAAACCTTTCGATGTGAATGGGATTGGGATTCCTTATCTCTGGAAATAAGTGATAGAAATATTCCGTTTCACGAACAAAATGAATGCGTTCGTTCTAGTAGAGTTGTATCACTAGAAACAATGATAGTACCAGCTAAACATGAAATAGTTGTAAGATCGGGATTAACGAGGAAAGTTAGTACAAGTTTTGCAAATATAAATGGTGTCTTATATCCTGATAGAAATTTCATGACGAAATATGGACTAGCGCTAGCAAGAGTACTAGTTAATGCATCACAAGGCATGGTGTATGCAAGATTGTTTAACCCAACCAGTACAGACATTATATTGTACAAAGGAACACATATTGCTGTGTTTGTACCAGTTGTGAATATCGGCAATTCTGTTGAGGTGGAAGATGAAAATGAAGATGTTTGTGAGATTGGTGAGCATCGTAATTCGTCTAATAGTTTGTTGCCTCAATATATGGAAAAGATGTACCAAAGCGGTATACAGCATCTTTCAATTAAAGAAGCCGATGAATTTAAAAGGGTATTGCTGCAAAATTGTTGTGTGTTTGCTGACCCTGATGGAGAAACTGGACATACATTATTGGGAAAGCATGAGATTAAACTGGAGAAAGAGATACCGATCAAGGAACCCCCAAGAAGAGTCCCGTTATTTAAGAGGAATATATTAGAAGAAGAGATTGAAAAGCTGGAAAAGAAAGGAATTATTGAAAAATCGTGCAGTCCTTGGTCAGCACCAATTGTTTTAGTACTGAAAAAGGATTCATCATGGAGACTATGTGTTGACTATCGAAAGTTGAATGATAGAACAATTAAAGATGCATATCCGATTCCGAGAATAGAGGACAATTTAGATGCACTGAACGGCTCGAAGTGGTTTTCGTCTTTAGACTTAGACATGGCGTACCATTAAATTCCAATGAAACTGTGTGATAAAGAAAAGACTGCGTTTGCCACACCAATGGGAGGATTGTACCAATATACTGCCATGCCCTTCGGGTTGTGCAATGCTGCTTCAACGTTTCAAAGGATAATAGAATCTGCCTTACATGGGTTACAATGGCATATAGCAGTATTGTACCTGGACGATATAATTGTGATAGGGAAAACATTTAAAGAACATTTGGATAATATATGTAAGATTATAGACAGACTTAAACTGGCTGGGTTGAAGTTGAAACCAAAGAAATGTACGTTCTTCAGGCATGAAATACAGTTTTTGGGCCATATAGTGTCGTCCAATGGGGTTAAAACAGATCCAACGAGAGTAGAAGCAGTTAGTAAAATGGAGAAACCTGAAAATGTGAAAGAACTTCGTTCATTTCTAGGATTGGTTTCGTACTATAGAAAATGTATCAAGAATTTCTCATTGATAGCGAAGAGTCTATTTGAATTAACAAAGCCTAGTGTGACATGGAACTGGTCTAAAGTATGTGATATGGCGTTCCATACATTGAAGGATAAATTAGTGACATCACCGATTCTGTCTTGCCCTGATGATAACGGCGGGGAATTTATTTTAGACACTGACGCGAGTAACTTTTCTATTGGTTGCGTTTTATCACAAATTCAACAAGGACAAGAACACGTTATAGCGTATGGAAGTAGAACTTTGAATAAACCGGAAATAAACTATTGTGTTACTAGAAAGGAATTACTAGCAGTTGTGTATTTCATGAAGTACTTTAAGCATTACCTATTGGGACGTAAATTTACAATCAGGACGGACCAGTTTTTGGGCCATATACATGGCTTTACCGATTCCGAGAACCAGACGGTCAGATAAGTCGCTGGATACAACAAATAAGCGCATATGACTTTAAGATAGTGCACAGACCTGGCAAGAAACATAGTAACGCTGACGCTCTATCAAGAATCAAGATAAAAGAGCAGGACTTTTGTACTCAGTGTAAATTGCCATGGGACTATGAGTTTGAGGCACCGCCTAAACAAGATGAAACTGAAGAACCAGTTGTTATTGCACCAGTAAATAGAATGAATACAGAAGTTGACAATTCATTTAATGTGCCAATAAAGAGGGGTCGTAAGCCAAATGCTCCTAAACGTGCACAAGCTAAGAAGCAACCAGATATTACTTTGACGCCATCCTTGATACACGAAATGCAACGCCAAGATACAGAACTAGGTGATGTACTGAAATTAAAGTTGGATAGTGCAGAGAAACCTACATTCGATAATTTTACAAGTAAAAGTACGTTATTTAAAAATTGGATTCAAAAATGGGAACTCTTATCTGTTCAGGATGACATATTATGTTACTATTGGGAAGACCAAACTGGAGCTAAAAGATGGAAAATCTGTACACCTAAAGCTTTACAGGGATATGTGCTTTGGCATCTACATGATTCCCCAACTGGTGGGCACCAATGTATCGACAGAACTAAAAAGCGAGCTGCCCTATGTTCATTTTTCTGGCCACATATGAATCGAAATATTCAAGATTACGTTACAACCTGTGATATCTGTGAAGAAAGAAAACAACCTGCACGATCAAAAAGACATAAAATGAAAAGTTATGTTATGGGTACAAGATGTCAGAGACTCGCAAGCGATATTGCAGGCCCACTTCCCACTACTGAACAAGGGAATTGATACATATTGGTTATTCAAGACTATTTTACAAAGTTTACGGAAGTTTATCCGTTGTGTGACATAAATGCAGAAACCGTAGCTAATGTGTTTCTAAAAGGATGGATTAAAAGATACGGATGTCCAGTGGAGATCCATTCAGATCAGGGTACTCAATATGAGAGTCAGTTGTTTCAAGGTATTTGCAAACTTTTGCATATTTCAAAGACGCGGACTACAGCTATGCATCCAAGATCTGATGGTATGGTGGAGAGAGGAAATAGAACAATAAAAAAAATGTTATCTAAGTACATTGACCGAAATCAGTCCGATTGGGATAAATACATCAACTATATGGTGATGGTATATAACTCAACACCCCATGACAGTACTGGTATTACGCCGTATAGAATGATGTTTGGTGACGAAATGAAAATGTCGTTAGATTTGATTGCTGGATCACCGTCAGATGATGACGAGGAGACTCATTTTAAGAATGAGCATAGTTCTGTAGCTAAAATAAGAGAGGAGTTAGAAAAAGCTCACGAGATAGCCCGTGAAAAATTGAAAAGGACTGCAATCCGCCAAAAGGATTATTATGACAGAAATGTGAAAGAAATAAATTATGCTAATGGCGATTTGGTGAGAAGATGGCAGCCTCAAGTAGTGAAAGGAGGAAAGAAAAAGTTGTACAGAAACAGGACTGGCCCATGGGTAATTATCGAAAAATTAACGGATGTCCTGTTTAAAATTAAACATTCAAAGAATTCGCCTAATGTGGTTGTGCATGCAGACAATTTGAAAAAGTATACAGGAGGGAAGTCTGTTTCGTGGTTTAAACCAGAGAAGACAATCTTACACGCCCAACCACCATTAATAAATTATTTCGACAGTGATCATGAACTACGGAGTAATGGTGCATCGGAAAATACGCAAGACACCGAGCCGACCCTCATACAATCCGATGAATATCAAACAGATGAAACATTGGAACCGCCGGAAGATTGTGTGTATAAAACATTGGAACCGACGGACAGTTACCCAAATATAATATTGGAACCCCCAAACGGTTCTTTAAATAAAACATTGGAACCCCCGGAACCCCCGGTACCCCCGGAACCCCCGGACAGTGACACCATCTATAATAACGACAAAGCGCGGGAGAATGGTCAGAATACCTTTGCGCTATCGATAAGACAATTCTTCAAAATAAAACATTGGAAAGTCTTGAAAATTATTTTAATAAAACATTGAATACAAGGTTAGTCACAGCTTATGTTGGTGATTTGAAAGTGAAGCTAGGAACTGCTATCATAACTTTATAATGCATGTTGAAGTGAACATATAACATTGACTTGAGTTGAACTATATTGATTGTGTTTTGGATATATATGTAATTCTACAGTGAGTAGACTACTTTTGGTTAATACGACATTGAAATGGGAATTTCAATTGCTAGTTGGGGGGATTGTAGCGATTTTAGTTTGACTGTATAATTTATTATTATGTAACATATCTTTTTATTAATACGTTTGGGTTAAATTACATTTCTACAGGGCAATGCCCAGTATTCTTATTCTTTGAACGGTTTCTATATCATTTAAAATTCACCGCCTGGTATCTTAAGAACCGCCCGGTACCCCATCTTTGGAACCGTTGGGGTACCGTCCGGTAACCCCATCTTTAAAACTGTCAGGGTACCGCCCGGTAGCCAATCTTTAGAACCGTTGAGGTACCGCCCGGTATCTATAGAACCGCCCGGTACCCCATCTTTGGAACCGTCGGGGTACCGCCTGTAAATATGTATATAAAGGGATGCGAGAGAGATCAGAGAGGAATAGTAAGAATAGAAAGAGATAGATAGATTGTTAGTTAGAAGTGTTGAGAGTAATATTGTGTTAGTGAATTAGGATTATTGTTCAACTGTTTTATTATGTCAAACTGATATACATTTAACAGATTACATAGTGATTTGATTTGAAACTTTGTGTTGTGGTTTGTTTTCTTTGTGCCATTTGAATATGGATTTTACGTAATTTACGCTACCAAAATAACACATCGACAAACACGAATCCATACAAAAACGCCAACGCTACACTGCTTTATGGCGATCACATAGGCGCTTGATGAACCTCATAGTGCTTGAATAAAGTTTAGCCCCACAATCCATAAAAGCGTGCATGATTTACAATTTTTTTCTGTACTTAATTTGAAAGTGGTCAATTTGATCACAGAAAACCATTTTAATATGACATGTTTATATTATTTATATAAGTATGAAAGTTACACTAAAATTACAATTGTAAAATTACCATAAATTGCTATCAAACTCTTGGATGGGGAGTTATCTCATTTGCACCCATACCATATCTTCTTATTTATACTTAGTAAACATGTTATCATGTTGCAAAAGAAATTGTCATTTATTCTATTTAATATTTCTTCACAGGAAACAGAGACAGAAAAGAGTATTGCTCTTGTAAAAGGGTTAGAAAACAATGTTAACAGAAAGAAGGGGAAACGGATTAAATCCAGGTCATGCATTAAAGTTGTAAAGGTATATTCATTTAAACAGTATTTTGGTAGATTAATTTGTTACAGTTTAAACAGATAAAACTCTGATATTGGTACAAGAAACTGATACTTTTAATTAAGATAGTGGTAGTAATGTGTTCAATAGCTCTTTTGTTAAGATGTGTGTATAGTTACACAAAAAAAAACTGCTTGTGATAATTGACATTAGAATTGGCTTTTTTACATTAATGAAACTTATACATGTATTCAAAATGATTACATGAATAACCTCAAAACATAGACCAAATTCGAATTTGGGTGGCATAACTTTTATTGTTCTAGATTTATGGCCCTTTTTAAATTATATGCAAGTGGAGGCATCTGTGTCGCATGGACACATTGTCTATTTATTTTTATAAAATATTATGCATGAAATAAATAAGTGAAAAGTTAATTATTAAATTTTTGTACAAGGACCAATTATTGGATTCATCACTGAAGTTCATAAAAAAAGAATTGACTGGGGTTTTTTTTCAGAATGTGCAGAAAATAGATTCCCTTCCCATAAAACACTTGTAAACGGAAGAGGAAGAGGCTCCGTATGTAGTGGTCTTCCTTGACCAGGAGGGAAATACCTTATGTTCACACGTAATTGGAGATGGCAGGAAAATAATAGGACATACATTAAATGTGTTGGACTCATTACTGTTACTAATTGCAGTTTATTATGTTTTTGATTTGGATTATCCCGAAATTTATTCCCAGACACTGGGGATTTTACAACAGTGGGCTATTTGGGATCAATATACCCAGCAAAAATCAAGCAATTGGATAAAATTCTCTGACGTGTTGTCAAGAAATAAAAATGAGTAAAAACTATACAGCTGGTTATTATGTTTTATTAAAAATTCACACTTAAGGAAACTTTCAGAATTCCAGAGTACCTGAGATGACCATGGTTTATATTTAGTGCTGTTTCTGTCTTCAATGCCTTATATATGATAGTAGATGGCATTATTTCTTTTCAGACTGTCAATCCATTCATTTGTCTGTCCTGAATCTTGTAAAACATTTTGCTGAAGTTAGTTTAGAAGTTAGTTTAGTGTGAAGTAGTAGTAGTAGTCATATCAACTTGAAACTTGGTACACATACTACATTGTACTAGTACACGTTCCTTATATAACATGGTTTTCTAACATCAATACCAAATAAGGTTTTTTACTCCATTTTCATTGTTCACTGAACATAAAAAATGACAGGCAAGACAGGCACCAGAGTACTGTGGACAATATCTTGTATCTTGTATCATTTCCATTTTTTTCAATGTGTTGTTTAGAAGACTGTCGTTTGTTAGGTTTTGTCTATTTGTGGTACATTGTTCAGTTTATTTTTCTCTTTGGTATTCATATTTTATGAAGATCTATTTCCATTTTGGAATTTTCCCTTGAATTAATGCTTATTCAAAACATTACAAAATGCACAATTCCTTTATTTCATAAAAAAAAGAATATGTCAAAGGCAATGAACAACATCCTTGGTTGCTTATTATTGGTTTGCCAATGCAAATAACTGATCAGGTCAAAAACAAGAACCAATTATGTTGTGTATCGTCAGAAATCACCCATTCATCTTTTTGAACACTAGTGTTAATGTCATGTTAAACATGTGACATGTTAAAATAATTAACACTTCCACAAGGATAAACATGTTAAAGTGTTAATTAAGTGTTTCCAGGCAAATTCACATGTAATGTGTTAATCATTTTAACACATTAACATGTTAATAATTATTAACACAAGTGTTAATGATTAACATTTTAACATGTTAAATAAATGTTTCCAGGAAGGTGTTAATAATAGTGTTAAATCATTAACACTTGTTTTTACAGTGATATGAGGGTGTCAATTTACTTTATTATACTTCATGTCAAAATGCAAGATTTTGATTGGCTAATACGAGGGTGTCAATTTACTCTATTACCCTTCATGGAGACGCTTGCTCAAATGTGCGCTTTATTAAACACGACTTTTTCCTATACTCTATCACCCTTCACAGAGACGCTTGATCAAGTGTGCACTTTATTAAATACGACTCTATCCTATGGCAAATACTCTATTACCCTTCACGGAGACGTTTGATCAAGTGTGCGCTTTATTAAATACGGATGGTTATGTACAAGATGTCATAGTTTATTACTTTGAATTTTAAATTTAATCGACAGTAATAACAGAACATTCAGTATAATAAATTAAATAACACATATCTGAGAGGTTGATAGAGCAGATTGTTACCCCTCGAAAAGACATTGTCAACCTCGGCTTCGCCTCAGTTGACAATGTTTTCTCGGGGTAACAATCTGCTCTATCACCCTCTCAGCTATGTGTTATTTATATATTGTTTGTCTCAAATTTGACTCAAGAGAATCGGTAGGCATTGTCAATTTCATCTAGTCTTTGTATATAAATGACATCTAACATCCATCTAAATCCGGCATGTACTAAAACGTTGAGTGGAGTGGAAAGTTGGAGTGGAGTTGGGTTTAGGATTTTGGTTAAATATTGAACGAATCACAAATTAATCACACTTCATATCAAATGGAAATGAAAATCATTTATAATTGGGTAAATTTCTACTTCTTTTTTTTTTTTGGAAACTACAGAACACGATGATTTTATATTATTTCATTTGTCATATTTGATTATTCATCAAAGTTGGACAATGTTTTGGGTAGCATTTTATGACAGCTCAGTTGGAGGTGTGATAATGTTGTCTATCCAGTATTTATTTTTACTGTTCTGAATTGTAGTGTATTTCTAATGGCAGTTTTTTCTGGACTTTGTTTATCTTTATCTTGATCATTATTTATTTCAAAAAATATTCGTGTATTAAAAAATTTGTGTAAATTAATTAGAATTATCAATATAGAAGTATGTTCTCCAGGTTGATCACCAATCTCTCATTCTTGTTGCTCGTTTTGTGCAAACTTGTCATGCGCAAAATCTGTATGTTATAATATGTAAAATATCTTTCTTTGTACCATTAACTTGGTTTTATAAGAAATAAAGAAAGAATTTGAAGAATCTATACACTTTCAATTGATGCAATAGCAACATCCATAACTTTTACAAATTAATTCACAAAATATATTTCTTGTAATAATCTACATATAATTATGTATGATATCTGAAACTTAGATATTGTGTTTATTATTGTTCTCCCAATTCTTATAATTTTATGGAAATAATAAATTTGGACATTGACAAAATGTATTTAATACGATATACTAACCAGGGAAAAACATTTGGACGAGCTAACAAAACTTTTATTAAAATGTCTATAGGGCTTATGTTAATCTTTACGTTGTGGCAGGTTTAGTCCCTAGTTAACAAATGTATGTCTTATTCCCTGTAAATAGTTATCAAAAGTACCAGGATTATAATTTTATACGCCAGACGCGCGTTTCGTCTACATAAGACTCATCAGTGACGCTCAGATCAAAATAGTTAAAAAGCCAAACAAATACAAATGTAAAGTCTGTCAGAGTCAAACAGAAGTTAATAATATTTGATAACTAGTGACTGAAAAATCATCGTGTCAATAAAGATATTAAAATTATTAATATTTTTGTAAACAATGGACCAAGATATAATAAAACTTAATTATTAATCAACATTTTCACTCTGATGTTATCATGTTAATTTAATGACTATGCTATTTAAAATATTCTGTTTCTTCCAATTATAAATAGATAAGGACAATGTATCTAACTACTGTAACTTTTCAATAGAACCCATAAAACTGTCAATACTATAACCTCAGAAACTAAATAACTTAGATGAGGAATAATGTTGTTTTTGGTTAATTTTTTAAAGTCAACAAATTGTCAGTATAATTCTGATTTTTCGGCTGTGACCTAAAAGTTTAAAATATTAGTCCAGTCAATCTAGCATACATTTGACCCTAACCTAAAAGTAATTGCAACAGAAGATTTTTAAGTTTTAATCTTTAGCATTATACCACAAATATATACAGAAAAAAGTCCTATAAAATCTAACTTGAGGAAGACTAAAAAAATAACCATTTAAAATTCCTATGGAGATTTGTATTGAAAAGGGAGATAACTCTTGCAAAAAAGGCAGAAATATCAATAAAAATTGATACAAAATTTTAACTTTACCGCTTCTATTCATCAGAATGTATTGATTCTTGATTTTTTAGCGGTCTTTACAGTACAATAAACAATTCTTAAGGTGTTTTCATATATTTTATCAAGCTATAATCTGGATTTCGTACTTCATTAGTTGACCATTTATTGAATTTTTCACAATTTCAAGGTAAAGAATCTCAAATTTAATAAAAATAATAAAGCATGTATACTTCTTTTTGTGGTTTAAAGTTTCTTCAGATAAGTAAGTTGCTGAAATAATATAATATACAGATATAAACATTACCAATTTTTCACATTATTTTTTCAAAATGAAAAATGCATGAAAAAAATAAAACTACCCATACCATTTTGGTTTTGTGCATTTCATGAGCAGAAGATTATATATTTCAGTCAAATACAAACTTATAACCCCATCAAAGTATCATACTATACATACATTTCAAGAAAAACAACCAAAACCTGACCAAAAAAGACTCTTTTTTGTAAGAGTTATCTCCCCTTCCAATGTTAATTCCCATAGGAAATTTAAAGTGCTGATTTTGAGTTTTCCTCAAGTTAGATTTCATGGGACTTTTTTCTGTGTATATAAAGGGCATAATTCTATAGATTAGAACTAAAACATTTTCTGTTGCAATTAGTTTGAGGTTAAATCTTAGTTTGATTGGACTATATTATCCCATGAATCTGATGTGCTACATTTCATGTGAATGACAAGATTCTTAAATATTGAAATGTATAAAAATTCATTAATTGACCATCGTATAAAACTATATAATTTATGTCAAACAGACAAAGTTTTGATTATTGATTTAAAAATAACTTAAATGAATGATATATTGATCTCCAAAGATACATAGACCTTTTACCAAATAAGTAAGTACATATATTTTTCAAATGAAACATACAGAATCCAAGTGTCGTTTTTCTGGCAAAAGACTGTTCTGCTTGTGCTGTTGTTTTTGTATATACTTGTAGTTTATAAGTTTAACTAATTGCTATGCAAGTAAAACTATTTACACCAGAATGTTGTTAACCAAGGTAAAATTACTGAAAGACCCCCTCCTAAATTATAAAAATCGATCATTTAACATTAATAATAATGTTTTGGTGTGAATTAGAAACACCTACACATTTAGAATTAGAAACACTTACACATTTCAGGGCATCTTGAGATGTGTGTGTGTGTGTGTGACCTAGACTGCATTTTTGGAGATATAACCTTAAATCATACCTATGACACATCCAAGATGAATTATATTGGTACAATTAACATGAATACAGTTGGCCGTTGTTGAGACCAAACATACCATATTCATTCTATGATGTTTAAAGCTATAAAAAACATATCTTATAATTTGGTTTAATTTTAAAACTATTGACCCAACAACTCAACTAAACTCCATTTCCTAACTTCATGTTTTCACTCCATGACTCCACTCCAACACTCCAGCACTCAAACACTCCATCACTCCACTCCACTCCAACACTCCACTACAACACTCCACTCCACTCCATTCAACCTTTTAGTACTTGCCTCTAAATCCTGAGTGCAAAAAGATCTTATTCGGAAGACTCCATATATATAGTATTTAATTGTAATTTTAATTACAATACAATGATAAAAAGATGCTAGTATTACCAAACCCGCTATAGCTTAAATCAATCCTTCCCTCATTACGCGTTTCGGCGTTGTTGGTTTTTTTTAATCATATACAAAAGATAAATGCATTACATTTTTGAATGGATTTAAGAACCTGTAATATTATTTAAATTATGTCGCTGTTAATAAAGCGGCTATATGTTTATGCTTTTTATAAGCTTTTATTGGTTTGATCGAGAGAGAGAAAAATATGTACAAACGTAGATCCCGATGTTTAATGCTGCATTGTATTAATTTGTGAATGCACGGGTTAAATTTCGTTGCCAATTCTAAATGAATTTCCTTTGTGTGTGATTTGACCTTTTTTTAACAAATCAGACCTCGCCCTTTATGAAAACTGCAAACACGTGTTGACTATTACAACTTGTGCGATGTAGATATAGGAATTGTTGTTCTTATGTATCTGATGATCTCGGCCTTTATGAAACCTGCAATCACGTGTCGACTATGACAGCTTGCACAATGTAGATATAGGAATGAGTTTGCTAGTTTAAAGTATGTTATCACATCTAAGATTTTTTCATTAGAAAACCTGGTTTCTTTGAAAAATATTCACTTCCAGAAATATTATTTCTGAAGATGAAAATTATAGTATGAATTTTAGGAACGATTGATACCTGTTTGATAACTCTAATAATTCCTTAATTTCATTAATATCGCCACGATGTATTAATATAATATCATCACGATACCTTCCATAGAAAATGATATTTTTTCTATGTTCAAAGTTGAAAAGAATTCTTATTTTCTTGTATCTATAGCACAAAAACAACACACTTAAATAAAAGATACGTCTTATTTACTATACAAGTAGAAACACATAAAGCCTAATGTAGATTTGGCGGTTATGTAGTTTTTATGTAGTCTCTGTGTACACTAATTGACCGACCATTGAATTATTATCGGCCATTACAATTTTGTATGATCAGTGTAATTAGTCAGATTACAAAATAAAATAAAAAGTCCACCTACAAATGATCTAATTTATCTCCGAAGATTAATTTTAGAAAACAACATTTTTTTTAAATTTTAATGAACAGCTTATTAAGCAAAACATAGGTGCAGCGATTGGCGCAGTGAAGCCCTGAAATCTGTGATATTCTTGTGTATAAAATTGTGAAAGAAATTCTTTCTAAGTTTGAACAGAAAAAAAATATCCTTTTCTATGAAAGGTATAGTGATGATATTATATTCAACATCACGGCGATTTTGGAATAATTAGAGTTAGCAAATATTCATCAGCAATTTCTAAAATTCATACTATAATTTTCATCTACAGAAATAATTTCTTGATGATAATAATTTCAAAGGAACTAGGTTTTCTAACGAAAACATCTTAGATGGGAAAACACACTTCAAACCAGCGAACTCATTCCTATATCTACATCGCACAAGCTGTATTAGTCAATCCGTGTTTGCATGTTTCATAAAGAGCTAGGTCATCAGATACATTAAGAACAACAATTCCTATATCTACATCGCACAAGTTGCAATAGTCAACACGTGTTTGCAGTTTTCATAAAAAGCTAGGTCATCAGATATATTAGAACAACAATTCCTATATCTACATCGCACAAACTACAAATCACAGTTCAGAGGATATAAGGAGATTGAAATTCAACAGTACATACATGAGGCATTATCAATTCATAGATCTGATTTATTAAAAAAAAAAGAGACCAAAACACACACATAGGAATTTCCTTAAGTATTGGCAACGAAATTCATTTCATGCATTCACAAAATAAAACAATGCAACATAAAACATTGGGATCTACCCAAACACTCACTCAAGCATGATGAGGTTTGCAAAGAAATATTATTGTTCAAAGCAATAATAGCTTATAAAAAACATAAACATATAGCCGATTTATTAACGTCGACAAAACAAAAATAATATTATAGGTGAATCTTTGATGATGTTGGGCCTACAATGCTTAAACCCATTCATAAATGTAATACATTTATGTTAATATATAATACAAAAACCGCCAAAATACTAAAGTTCTGTAGGATTAACATGATTAATGTAAGCAAGTAATACTAGCATCTTTTTTATCATTATATTATAATAAAATTACAATTAAATACTATGTATATGGAGTCTTCCGAATGATTTATTTTTTTGCATACGGGTTTAAGATGTATGCTTGAATGCGTGGATGTTAGGTGTCATTTTTATTCAAAACTATATTATTGAATAAAAAAGGAAAAAGTACAGTCGTAATAAACAAGAAGATAACAAATTTATAAATTAAAAATAAATGCATGTTATATAAAAAAGAAACATGCGAGAGTCTAGTCCAGACTATAGCCCATCCAATCCAGTCAAGTCTAGTCCAGTCAACGAGTCCAGTCTAGGTAATGCACTTTGCCTTGATTTGTACGTGTCTTTTAACAAGACCATGATTAAATTGTTTATTACAGTTCGGAAAAACTGAATTCGCCTCCGATTTCTTGTGGAAATCGTCTTGCTCTATTTTGATGTGTAATATTTTATATATTAACTATATTATATATTATTTATTATATATAAACTATATTAGTTTTAGGGTAAAATCTTAATCAAATTTATTTTTAAAATCACGGTGAACACGGATTACAAAATATGTCAATTTAACAAAATAACAAAATTATCTAAACAGAAATCGTTTACGTTTGTGTATATCTGAAAGGATTATTTAGTATGTGTATATTTGAAGGAGATATATGATACATGTTGAAAAGATACGATCATCAAAAATAATCACTTCATGGTCATAAGGCAGGTACTAAATAAACTATGCTTATAAAAAAAAAAGATTAACAGATTTCCTTTGATAAGCAATGCAATAAAAGTTAAATAAGCGAAAATAGATAACTACAATAATTTTGTTATTATGCCATAACTATTTTCTTTTTAAAAGAATAGCAGATGTAGTATATTAGTATTCGATAATGTAAATTACACTTTATTAATCTTGTGCATCCAAAGCGCCATTCTGGATTTAGTATAACCAGGAACGTTTAAACTCAAAAATCTAAATATCAAGGATATAATTGAATTCTTGGAAAGAGTTCCAAAAGGCATCACAAGGGATAGCATGCTTAATGTCGTTGTGTCAATTTAGTATGGTGGGTTTGCCATATCGAACCTTTACCGAAATATTGTGTTCGTGTTAGTGAAATCCTTGTTTGTACATTTTTGAAATAAAAACTAAATATTGGAATAAAAAAATTGTTTGACATGCATTCAATTCTATATTCAAAATTCAAGTAACAGTTTCAAGTGTTTACAAAATTAAAGCATTGCTATGTTTAACTTAATGTGCAAGAGTTCAGTTCAACTTGTTTTAAACTTGTGCAAGCCTCAGTGTAAACGCGTCCTTATATACAGATAAGGGTTAAAATACTTCCCAAATAAATGCATAAGTGTGTTCATCAATATGAACTTCAAGTTATCTGTCTATGGAAATCTACAAACATAGATACAATCCTTTTAAGAGATAACTGTATTGTATTTGAAGCCTTGCGGACGTCAATCGGTAGTTTTACTGTCGCAAATTGAGTTTACCTAGCGACGCGTAGCAGAATGTAATAAAATTTTATAAAAAGAAGAGTCAGTCTATATGCAAAATGTATTTTTTTTTATCATTATTAGAGAAACTACATGTTAATACATTTCGGAATTCAAATTGTCGGCTTCATTTAGTTAAAGACAGGGAGATAGAGAATTTTACGCTGATTGTCATCCAATCAGAACCATTATACAACATAATTGCGTTAGAATTAAAGCGAGAAGGTACCAATCAAAAATCGAAGGATGATAGATAACGCTATAAGAAAAAGTGTAAAACTTTGTGATTTCATAAACAAACAAAAAAAGAATTGAGGCCAACGACAGGAGGAACATGTCCATGGTCATATGTGACACAGATATTCAATAATGGTCCACCAAATCACGATGGTGTTCGTTTAACTTTGAAGAAATGATTTCAACTTTATACCATTAAAAACCCTTCGTTCAATAGTCCCTTGTAAATATCAAAGTTCTTTTCAGGGAATATGGGGAGAGGGGGTGTGAGTCCGTAGATATTGTGTAAATGGGATAATACATAGTTAATATGCAGGTGCAGCTGAAAGGTTACTAAAAAAAATCTCGCATTTAGAAAATTTAAATCGCCTCATATTTTTAGTACTTAATCGATCCATGCATGTGATGTTTAGATATAATAAAATTGAGAATGGAAATGGGGAATGTGTCAAAGAGACAACAATCCGACCAAAGAGCAGATAACAGTCTTTATTGGAAGCTGATCTGATTGAATCTGTCGTATCTTTGATTTTAAAAGACCATGGGATTGATTAGTTCAACATAGTCACCAAATTTGAAATATTCATCTATATAGAGGACATGAATATCAAGGATCATACTAGGTTCTTTTCAATCATTTTTAGAAGCAACTGTAACGAGTCTGCATCCCAAAAGGGGGTAAAACAACAAAACCTCAGGAAACAATTCAGATTAATGGAATGGAAGGTTGTTCCTGTTCTATATTGGTGGCGTCCGTCATGTTGCTCATTACATTAAAAAAAATGCTGTTCTATACTGGTGGCGTCAGTCATGTTGCTCATTACATTAAAAAAATGGTGAAAAGCCGAATTGGATTGTGTTACAATCGAGAAAATGATGTTCAAGTTGGACATATCTTGGACAATGATTGTATCAATGTTTCTTGAACAAATCAACATTACGATGATTGCTTTTGTGAATGGTAAATCAGTCCATACCTTGGTTGCAGAATAATGATTTTTTTCCTTGGAACAAATAGATCGTTATAAGAGACAGATCGCAAGTTGTAGTGTTGAACATCATTATTTATTAACAGTGGTAGGTGTTAGTCCATTTACAATTTTATACATTAGAATTGATTGTTGGTCTTTTACTTTTCTGTAAAGGATAGCCATTTTAAAGAAAAAAACATAAAATTTGATGGAACAGAAATATAACAGTATAATTATTGCTACTCTTTTCTGAAGTTTAATGATTCTATCAGAATCGTTTTGTAATAAAATACATATTTCTGTATTGAATGAAAATTTTAACAAATAATTACCTTGTGAGCAGCAACCCTATAGCACGGGAATCATAATAGGAAACTACGGAAGCCCTGGGGTGCCATGCAAAAAAAATATTTTAACTTGTGCGCACAAGTTACACAACTTGTGCGCACGAGTTACACAACTTGTGCGCACGAGTTATTAACTTGTGCGCACGAGTTGTACAACTTGTGCGCACAAGTTGCACGTATTCTTATAGACATGCGCTGTTTGGCTAAAGAGACTACTTTATGGAACGCCGTAGGTCTTCAATGTAGCGAGAAATTCCGTTCTTTAGCTGGCCACTAAACAAATATATATACTAGTTCAGTGATAAAGAACGCCATACTAATTTCCAAATTGTACAAAAGAAACTAAAATTAAAATAATACAAGACTAACAAAGGCCAGAGGCTCCTGACTTGGGACAGGCGCAAAAATGCGGCGGGGTTTAACATGTTTGTGAGATCTCAACCCTCCCCCTATACCTCTAGCCAATGTAGAAAAGTAAACGCATAACAATACGCACATTAAAATTCAGTTCAAGAGAAGTCCGCGTCTGATGTCAGAAGATGTAACCAAAGAAAATAAAGAAAATGACAATAATACATAAATGACAACAGACTACTAGCAGTTAACTGACATGCCAGCTCCAAACTTCAATAAAACTGACAGAAAGATTATGATTTCATCATATGAACATCAGGCACACTCCTTCCCGTTAGGGGTTTAGTCTCATACCATCATGACATATATGAGAAGAACATAACCCGTGTCATGCCAACAACTTGTTTTTGAATAAATGTGTTTAGTTCCGACGCAAAGACCCTATAAGTGAATCAATATTAATGCCAAAATATGCAATCTTTAATGACCTGATAACAGTATCGTAGCTATATTCCTTTTTAATAAGTCTTTTCAAAAGTTTTATTTGTTTCTGAGGTGAATATTGACACCTTTGTGCTTTATAAAGAATATTTCCATAAAAAATTGGATGTGAAATACCTAAACGTATAAGAAGTCTGCATGTTGAGCTATATTTACGAATGATGTCCTTATACCGATAATAAAATTTAGTTAATGTTTTGACTAGTTTGTGATATCGAAAACCCTGGTGTAATAATTTTTCAGTAATACATAAATTTCTCTCGTTAAAATCTAAAACATTGTTACATACACAAGCGAATCGTACAAGTTGAGATATATAAACACCGTAAGATGGTGACAGGAGAACGTCACCATCTATGGATAATTAACGATAGGAAATGAAAAATCATCTCTTTTATCATAAATTGTAGTATTTAGCTTTCCGTTAGTGATATAGATATCAAGATCGAGGAAAGGGCAGTGGTAATTTTTAGTATTAGCTTTATTTAAAGTAAGTTCGACAGGATAAATTTCTTTAATATACATACTGAAGTCGTCATTATTGAGAGCCAAAATATCATCCAAAAATCTAAAAGTATTATTAAATTTATGTATCAGATGTTGTTTCGATGGGTTTTTGCTTATTTTTGTCATAAATTGTAACTCATAGCAATACAAAAACAGGTCCGCAATAAGTGGTGCACAGTTAGTCCCCATTGGAATTCCGATAACCTGACGATATACGGAATCCCCAAAGCGAACAAAAATGTTATCTAGTAAAAATTCAAGGGCATATATAGTATCAAAGCATGTCCAATTGACATAGTTTTTTTGTTTATTGCTACTAAAAAATGACATAAAAGAGTTTGAACATATATATTCACATTCTGACTTTTTAAATGCCCATTGAATTAGGTGTGTGATTTTTTTCTTAATGAGAATGTGAGGCAATGTGGTATACAGGGTAGAAAAATCAAAACTTTGAACAGATTCAAAATCACCAATATAAGCATGCAATTTATCAACTACTTCCAACGAGTTCTTGACACTCCAAAAGTTATTAATTCCACTATTTTCGAAAGCCTTATTTGAATAATTTATTATCATGTTTTTAATTGTACCAAGTGTGCTGGTAAGAAGAATAGATAATTTAGTTGTGTTACAATGGCTTGAAGACGAAACAAATCTACATGTGTTAGGTGTTTTGTGTAGCTTCGGACGCCAATACATAGTTGGAACGTTCATTGTATTTGGCTCTGCTTGTAAAGCGGTAGCTAAAATGCATTAATATAACTTGTGACTGACCCGTTATCACTGAATTGTTGGGACAAAAACCACTTAATTCAACACGCCATTAGTGATAATAATCCTTGTGTTAAAATGTAATACAAACGACTCATACAAAATACAAAGTAATGGCATTAAAACAAGTGACTATAGATGAAGACAACAGCGCCATACCATCATACATGCCAAAATAGTATTGCATTCATATGAAAATGATTTCAAAAGTTGCTTAATTGAACAACATACATCATTAAGAAATTCTTAATTCACATTCTTTTTATGATATTGGAACCCTTAGGCTTAGTTCAGTTTGAAAAAAACAACAGAAAAACATAATATGAATTGTAATTCTCACGTTGAAAAACTATGTCCATATATACTGAGTAAAGTATTTACATGCAGAACTACATTTGTACATTCCTATGTAGAATAAGTCTGTGCATATATAGAAAAAAAGTATATGCATATATGAGGTTAACTATGTTCAAATAGATATATAGAAAAGTATGTGCATATAAGGTAAAAGATGTGCATATGTAGCAAAAGTATGTGCATATAAGGTAAACGATGTGCATATGTAGGAAAAGTATGTGCATATATATATAAAAAAATAAGTTCATATAAAGTAAACTATGTTCATATATACGCAAAGTATGTGTATACATAGAACAAACATGTGCAGACATTGAAAAGTATGTGCATTCATGTATATAAACGTTTGTATTCGGCAGCTACGGCGTTCCATAAATAGTCTCTCTAGCAAAACACCGCATGTCTATAAGAATACGTGCAACTTCACAAGTTGTACAACTCGTACGTACAAGTTGTGTAACTCGTGCGCACAAGCTAGTTGAATTTTTTTTTTTGCATGGCACTCCAGGGCTTCCGTAGGAAACACTAGCCTTGGAACACTGTGTTTACTTACAATATATATAAACAGGTGGTGCTGAAAAATAAAAAGTAAATTTAGACAACAGTAGAGTACTTTATTTGGCCTTTTTACTATTTTGGATTCGAGCGTCACTGATGAGTCTTTTGTAGACGAAACGCGCGTCTGGCGTAAATAAAAATGTATTCCTGGTATTGATGATGAGTTTACCATTGATACAATCTCATAAATCGTTAATAAGGACAAATAAATGTAACACACACAAATTCTGGGGGAATTGCATGAACACTGAAAGGAGCGAGACCGGTTGCGTCGACAGGATTTGATTTTGATTTTTGGTGTTCCAACGCCACTTTTAAGCACCGCTTTTGGGCTATTTCGTGGCGGACAGTTTTTATTTGTGGAGGAAACTGGAGTGCCCGGAGAAAACCACCGACCTTCGATAGGAAAACTGACAATCCTAGTCAATTAAGATTGGAGTCACGTGCACCCGCAAGAGCGGGATTCGAACTCACAACCTCAGTGTTGACTGGCTGGTGATTACAGTAGTAACTATTTAGACCACTCGGTCACCGAGGCCCCCGCGTCGACAGGATAAGCGTCTCTTCCTATGCATGCAACACATGTATTTAAAATGTCAAAATTGAAAATAGGCTAAATCGTTAGGTCAAAATATAAAACATTATTAAAAGTCTACTAATCTGAGTTGACTTTTAATGAAGAGAAGCGAAAGATACCGAAGGGACATTCAAACTAATTGGTCGAAAATAAACTGACATCGCCATGGCTAAAAAAAAGAAGACCAAAAGAAAAACAACAATATACAAAACACAACATAGAAAATTAAAGACTGGGCTACACGAACCCCACCACAAACCAGTTTTCTTCCTAACTGAAACATATATTCTTTATTACTGTTATACTTGTAGCTCTTTATAATAGGTCTTTTCACTGTTCTGTGGAAAGACCTATTGTATTTGTTCTTATTATTTTTTTCTTCTTCCGCAAAATTTGTTTCTTGTCCTATTTTGTGGTTTTACAAGATGTTGCTTAGATTTTTTGCATATGTTATTGAACAGTTATTGTGCTTTTGAGACTGACACTGTTTATTCGAAGACTTTTATTGTAAGAGTTATCTCCCAAAACACTGGTTTTTTGTTGTTGTGATGAGATCTCCTCCGTAACTGTTAAAGACAGCGACAAATTTATTTTACCAAATTTGTCCAATTTTGACGGAAGCAAAACTAAGAGTCCATATGAGAGTTATTTCTCCTAATGCATTTGAAACAAGTGATATGCATTGTAACTGGTAAACCATAAGTGATAAAGACCTAGGGTCTGTTGATTTGAGGTCCTTGGTCCAAAGAATAGAAAACTAAGTCAAGGTCAAAGGTCAAGGTGAAATTCTAAATTTTGACTTTACCTTGTTCCTTGATCTCCTCTGTCACTTTTAAAGATATATATATAAAAACTAGTGCGAAATGATTGCCTAATTGTGATTGAGTTATGAAACATTTGGTCGGAAACAAACCAATGACATCTTATAAGAGTAATTGGACCTAAAATGATTCAATTTAAGGTTAATTGATTATTATTCCGACTTGGTACATGATAAAGCCATAGGGTCTTTTGTAAACTGATGGTTGACATGTGACCTTGGAAAATATCAACCGGAAGTGACCTGGAATAAACCGGAAGTAGCTATTTTTGCACTAATTTCATCGAAAAGTATCAGAAACTATATATTTTCTAAATATGCATACATAAACGTATCATTTGAGACCGGTAGTGAATTTCACTAAACCGGAAGTACCTTATATTTCCCATATTACAGGCAAAAGTATATAGAAGCTATATATTTTTGGAATCAGTGTAAATAAAGCCATCATGCAAGACCGGAAGTGACATTTTTTAAACCGGAAATTGACAATTATCTCTCTCATTTCAGGCAAAAATATATAGAAACATTTATTTATTGAATCAGTATTAAGAAACTAATGCTTGGACACCAATAGTACCTTTGAATAAACCGAAAGTAGCTTCTCATCAATAATTTATAAAATTGATATGGAAACCCATCAATTGTTCTCTGAACAATTGGTTTTAAATCTGTATGTATATTTTAATCAAGATTTGAAAAGTACACGGATCTCGGTCAAACTGTTTACCATTGCAGTATCAAGTTAAATCGTTAATTTCTGTAGGTAATAGTACTTTTTGCTATGATAAATGTGGCGTAAACACTTTTAAATTTTAGCTATTTTCCACAATAATTGTTACATCAAAATTTATGGTTATTTTTTTCTTGTTTCGATGACTCTTCAGATATTGAAGCCATTTCAAAAATATTTCAATCAACAAGACGCCTTACTGTGTGTGCACGTGACACTGTCCAAACAAAATTTCATATAAAATGAGTTTTATTCTCTAAGAGGTCGCTTGTTAATCTATTTGGTTCAGTATACAGACACTGTTCACAATGATAGATACGTGTTCACTGTTTCTATTCTCGGGACTCCTTGTATTATATGGAGTCAATACAAGAGCAGTTCAAAACATTACTTTAGACGGAAGTAAATTGGTAACATTTGACATGTGGGATGCTTTGAAGCGAAATATGACGGAATTAGTAACAGAACTTATCGAACGTAAGTAATGTTATCTCAAATTCTACCCTTTTTCTTGTGGATATAGTATAGTGTTGATCGTCCATTCATTAGATATAGGAAGATGTGGTATGAGTGCCAATGAGACAATACGGAGCTTTGACTCACACCGAAAGTAAACCATTATAGGTCAATGTACGGCCTTCAACACGGAGCCTTGGCTCGCACCGAACAGCAAGCTATTAAGGGTATATATGATCTCTCTCTCATCAAATTAAAATCGAAACTTGCATTTTTTTTATAAATCCACACTACAAAAAGATGTGTTCTAACTTATACCGGTTTTGTTGTAGATACTTCACATCTTATCAGGTGTTGCGGCTGTTGCCCCCCCCCCCCCCATAAAAAACATAAACCAGAACAATCTTGGTACCATTATTATTGTAAAGGCTTGATTGATTGATCGATGGATTGGTGTTTAACGACACTATAAGCACTTTTGTGCTATTTTGTGCCTGTTTGGTTTTTTTTGTGGAGGAAGCCGGAGGGAACAACCGACCTTTGGTAGAAAAACTGACAACCCTAGTCAATTAAGTTTGGAGTCGAGCGCCCCTGACACATGCGAGATTCGATATGCTCACAACTTCAGTGTTGATAAGCTAGTGATACGGAAGTCGATAGTTCGACCACTTGACCACTCGACCACCGAGGCCCCCTGTTGTAAACGATCCCCTTTTGGAATATTGTAATATAACACCAGAAGTTCTGAAACCTCACGCCTATAATTGTTTTTTGTTGTTATTTATCTTTAGACGTATATTTATTTTACTCAATGTTCTGCTTTTTTTTGTGGTACATGCGTTACCCGCTTAACGAATGTGTTAACAGTTTTAGAATGTGTTTATTATGTTAATAAAATACCGAGATTCGAATAAAAGAAAATATTCTTAAATGCATTAAAGGACCAGAAAGATTATTTAAAGGCAACATTGACTACACGTTTTTTTTTGCATAGTGAAACTTGACATAAAATACCTTTGACTGTCGATCGTTGTATTATTCACATAATTACACTATTGAACTATTTAAGGGAGATGTAGGCATTCGTCAATAAGGCAGGTACTGCATGGGTAACAAAACCATACCAGAATTATAATATATTTGTCAAAAAAGATCAAGTGGTTATATTATATATATATATATCTGTAACAATAACATCTTCATGCCTTATATATCATGTACTGTAGTACGCCGCTAGATTAAAACTGACGTGGAAAGGTAACATATGGCCACCGAAAGCTCTTTTTTTGAGAGCCCAGGTGGTCGTGTGGTCTAGCGGGACGGCTACAGTGCAGGCGATTTGGTGTCACGATATCACAGTAGCATGGGTTCGAATCCCGGCGAGGGAAGAACCAAAAATTTGCGAAAGCAAATTTACAGATCTAACATTGTTGGTTTGATGTTTAGACGAGTTGTATATATATATATATATATATATATGTGTATGTGACCTCCTATTTCTACCTAATCTCTAACATTTTCATCGTCAACTTTTCCTCGTTTTATTTTGTAGACATTTTCCTTTTAAGCTTACACACGACAAGACACTGTATCATTCAGTGCACATGCGTTACATGTTTGAAAACTTAGCTTTAGTTGGTTATGCAGTGGCGGATCCAAAAAATTTCAAAAATGGGGGCCCAATGACTGCCTAAGAGGGGGTCTGCTCTAGTCATGATTCAGTTATTCCCTATTTAATCAACCAAATTTTTCCCACAAAAGGGGGGGGGGTATATTATGTAAGTTTTTTTTTATTGATTCCGATTACTGATCCGAAATCGTACAACCGATATCAATCATTTTTAATTAGATTCGATCATGCACCGTTGTTGAATGAATGAATTAACGAATTAGTTTATTAACAAAAAGCATATATATGCTATGGCAATCAAAATATATATTACAAATATCACACAATGATAAACTACAGAAAGCAACACACATGATACGTTAAGTAATAATATGACATCTCATTTTACATGGTGCCTTTAGATAATTTCAGACTTTTATTGGCAGCTTTTAACAATTGATCTAGTTTATGAATATTTGGCCAAGAACAGAATCTGATGTTCAGTAGTTGTCGTTTGTTGATGTGGTCCATAAGTGTTTCTCGTTTGCGGTTTCTCGTTTTTTATATAGATTAGACCGTTGGTTTTCCCGTTTTAATGGTTTTACAATAGTAATTTGTAGGGCCCTTTATAGCTTGCTGTTCGGTGTGATCCAAGGCTCCGTGTAGTAGACCGTACTTTGACTTATAATGGTTTACTTTTAAGTGACTTGGATGGAGAGTTGTATCGTTGGCACCCATACCACATCTTCTTATATCTATATAAGAAAACGGTTGATTTTTTTCATTTTTCATTTCTTCACTGCTTTTATGCATTATATTCTGTTAATTGGTTCATTTAATTTGATATTATCGAAATAACTAATATAAAAGAACCTTTGTGAGCACGCTCATATATATCACATTGTCACTGGGCAAACAAATCTCACCAGATTCCTCAGTTCAAAGACTCATAAATCCAACAAAAGTCAACTGATACAATTTTCGTTTGGATTTTCACATCTACATATTATGTCCTTATTATCTACAAAGTTTCATGAAATTCTGTTTTGTGGTTTCAGAGAAGTTGCGATGACTAACTGTTGCAGAAGTATATTTAGGCCAATATTCTAAGTTTAAAGGGGCATAACGCCTAGAAAAAAATGAATCATCATTTCCTATCGATATGTAAATCTACATAGTATGTCCTAACTATTTACAAAGTTTCGTGATATTCTGTTATGTGGTTTCAGAGGAGTTGCGATGACAAACTGTTGCAGTAGTATATTTAGGCCAATATTCTTAGTTCAACGAAGCACAACTCTAGAAAAATAGAATAATAATTTCCTGTCGATATGCATCTTAATTATCTACAAAGTGAAATTCTGGTGTTTGATTTCAGAGGCGTTGCAATGACAAGAACAGGACTGACTGGCAGACTGACGGACAGACTGACAGACAGGTCGACTGCATGACGGACGGACTGACGGACAGACGGGTTAAAACATTATACCCTACGCAGGTATAATTAATGATAAAGTACATTTTTCAAAGTTTTATACCGTGTATTTTTGGTTTGAGATAAGCGGTCAACGGCGGGATTGGAAAGTCCAATATCCAAAAAATCATCCAGTTAATGCACTCCTATAAAAATAAAAGAAGTTAATTTACTCGAAGGAAAAATTACCATTAATGTTACAAGCTTATATCTTAACTGGTTACTGGAAAGTACAACTTTATTATACAAAAAAAAGGGGGGGTATTGAATCGGCTACACCTATCCATGAAGAGTCGAAACGCAAACAAAACTCTTGTCAATTCAAAAAAAAAAATTAATTTGGAGAAAATAATATGAATTTCGTTCTGACACGCTCTTCAAGTTTACAGCGGTGCGTGATGGTGTCCGTTTAGATTTTGAACAAAAAAAATTAATGATACAGGTCGGTTGTAAGTTGTATATCCGCAACACTTGTTATGTTATCCATAGATTGTTGTGATTCCAATTCCTGTTTCGAATCAATTTAGTTCTGTAAGTTCTGAAATCCTTGCGTGCATTTATTATTGCGATATTTGAAGAATGGACAAAAATGCCAGATTAATTATTGCGATTTCATGAAAATCTGCTGACAGATATATGTAAATGATATCAGAATGCTGACAGATAAATGTAAATGATATCAGAATGCTGACAGATATATGTAAATGATATCAGAATGCTGACAGATATATGTAAATGATATCAGAATGCTGACAGATATATGTAAATGATATCAGAATGCTGACAGATATATGTAAATGATATCAGAATGCTGACAGATATATGTAAATGATATCAGAATGCGAGTTCTTATTATTGCGACACTCATCTAGTCGCATAAATCGCATTAATAAAAACCTCGCAATAATTTCTGAATTTACACAAGTTATTCCTATGTCGATATGCAGTCGTTTTTTCACATGTAATATTATTGGTTTAACTCTGATTATATCTGTTTTTGTTTCAGATTCTAAGGTTGACATGCAGCGGGTTTTTTTCTATGCAAATATGCCTGCAGCTGTAGTAGATTACAACAAAAACTCAATTGTGAAATTCAGTAACGTTTTATACAATGAAGGAGATATTTTTAACCATGGAGACGGTGTTTTTGTTTCGCCTGTTACTGGCGTTTACTTATTTTCCTGGACAATTCTTACCTTCAATGGGAAAGCCGTTAATACCGAATTACGAGTAGACAATGTCCTTAAGGAAACACTCCATGCAATTGTCGGTAGTGCTGTTGGACATGTATCGGTCAGCAGAACTGTTATTTGTAAAGTAACTAAGAAGGAACACGTGTGGATACAGACTGGTGATTCTTACGCAGGAAACGTTTTTGACTACGATGCAGGAGATGCGAGTTCATTCATGGGTGTTCTCATATACGAGATTTAAATCCACGAATCGAAAGATACGTTTGAATCACTTTCTTTTCTTATATCTTGTACTTAAGGGTATAATCGTGTTTTTATAGACTGACATGATTAATGTTCCTTTAAAACCGTATATAAATTATTGTTTTATTATTTTATTTTATATTGAACATTTAAACTCTATATTAAATAAAAGACACTGCTACTTTCATTGTTTGGTACAGATTGGCTGTCACTTGGCACAACAGCTCAACATAGAACCTTATGGGTAATAACCAGAGAATAAAATTGAGAATGAAAATGGGGAATGTGCCAAAGAGACAACAACCCGACCATAGCAAAAAACAACAGCAGAAGGTCACCAACAGGTCTTCAATGTAGCGAGAAATTCCCGCACCCGGAAACTCTTTTTGTCAGAAAACACTTGTCAAACATCCAAACATTACACTATTAATTTTGGGGCCCTTTATAGCTTGTTGTTCGGTGTGAGCCAAGGCTCCGTGTTGAAGGCCGTACTTTAACCTATAATGGTTTAATTTTTAAATTGTTATTTGGATGGAGAGTTGTCTCATTGGCACTCACACCACATCTTCCTATATCTATCCACACTAATCTGTGTCCACACTTGTTTATTTATAAATTTATATAGTAAATGTAATCTTTCGACAAGAATTGAAAACATAGATGTGAAGTATACATCAATGAAAAAAAAATGAGTAAAATAACAATAAGGAAAAGGTCTTACCGCATGTCTATGATCAATATTTCAGAGGGAATTTGCTCCCCACCCACCTCGGAGTGCCAGCTTGTGCGATGCTTGTGTACGATGCTCTCCATTTGAAAGCACCAGGGATACAAGAAAAGTGCAGTAATCTTGAAAAACATCGATCGCCACTAAAATATTCTTTGAAGTTACACATGTCGATGCGGTCAATGAAACCGGGCTGAAGTACGTTCATTATTCATAGTTCATTATTCATTATTCAATAATGAATAATGAAATAGTTCATTATTCACTATTCAATATTGAAAAATGAATAATGAATAATGAAATGGTTTATGTTTCATTATTCAAATTGAAGCGGTGAATAGTGAAAAAAATATAAAAAAATTTGACCGTGACACTATAGCTATATTTTGATTCGCAATGACCATAGGAGGGTTCACGGACGACCTCAATGCCACAATATGCATAAAAATAAGGAAATATAAAAAAGAAGATGTGGTATTATTGTCAATGAGACAAACATCCACAAAAGACCAAAATGACACAGACATCAACAACTATAGTTCACCGTGCAGCCTACATCAATGAGCAAATCCCATACCGCATAGTCAGCTATAAAAGGCCCCAATAAGACAAAGTAAAACAATTTAAACAAGACAACTAACGGCCAATTACATAATTTATAATTACGGGCGAGGTTTTTCAACAAATATTTGTCATACATTGCCCATCAAAAGACCAATACATTCGAAACAACAAATAATAGACAATACATATAAAACTAAACAACAAATGATAGACAGCACGGGGCACATCGAAATATATGTAAGAAAACCTAGCAGTTTAAAATAGTATGAAAGGGCAATATACAAAACAGATGACCAGACCAGTATTTTGAAGAAATTAAGAAATATTAAATAGCCAAAATGAAATTTTGACGGTGTATTAGTATGAGAAATTCTCATATGAACGAGCACACCATAACTGTAAATATTATAAGAGCACACACTTCAAGCACGGGGAAACATTTTACTCACTTGAACCATGTTGTTGAAACTGGCGAAGATACCGAAACGAAATACAGGGACCGACGACTGGTCCCCTGTCTATAAAACACAAACTCACTGGCAGAACTAACTCACAGACTGGTAGAGCGAATACAAACAATGACTTTCAGTACGGATTTTTAGTTTCACTTTAAATGAACGGATAGTGTCAGTTCAAAAGGCTGCTTCAGACTGAAGACTTAACTTCAGTCGACAAATTTTAAAGATAGGTAATGTTTACAGGTTGTCAAAGAATTAAGATTTCATAATTATAAAGTTGACAAATTCTACAAACATACAATTAGCACTTCAGAAGTAACAATAGATGATGAGCGAAAAACGGATTAATGACATAGTAATCATACTTGTACTGAACAAGAACTGATAAACGGATATCGAACAGAATTAGAATCATTTCCATTACAGCGTGGACAAGACCATTTCTTAACGCGCTTAGGTTATCAATTTACTGGGTCAGATTATGTGAATGTTCGTCTGTAAGATCCACTTGTCATATCGTACGTGTTATAGACATTTAAACTATTGGGTCACCAAAGGTTTTAAACGCCTAAATTAAATAATACGAATAACAAGCGGAGGACTAAACCTTGTGTGTTGATTTAAATGTTGAATACTTAAACTTTCCTGTTTTATTTTCGTGCATCTGCATGCACTTTACACATTTATTCTATTTAAATCCCCATTGGAAGGCCTCTGACAGACTGAGTGAGGATAAAATCACTGATATCGATAGCCGATGACAAACAAGTTATAGGTAAATGATTCAGTATTGTTACAAACATAAGTATTGCGGTTGTCTACGCTGTTATGAATTTGATTCTATCTATGGACGCTATAATATTAACGGATTAAAAAAAAGAAATGAAATAGCAGCATAAATTAACATAATCCCTTGTAGAGTTTTTTCAAACAATTTTAGATTAAAAAGTAACACATGCATAAGATTTAAGAATGCAAATCAAAACACATTTTCGGTTAAATTTAGAATGAAATTGTCTGAAAAGATCAAACAAAAACTGTAAAACATTTTACAAATAAGTGCAAATGTCCAAAATAAGAAACGAATCATTTGGTTCGACTTTTCCCACGATCACATCAGGACCAAGAAACTGACTACTGAGATTATGATACCACCGTGGGCAAACAGTCCATCAGTACCAAGACACTGACTACTGAGATTATGATACCCGTGGGCAAACAGTCCATCAGCACCAAGACACTGACTACCGAGATTATGATACCACCGTGGGCAAACAGTCCATCAGCACCAAGATACTGACTACTTAGATTATGATACCCGTGGGCAAACAGTCCATCAGTATCAAGACACTGACTACTGAGATTATGATACCCGTGGGCAAACAGTCCATCAGGACCAAGACACTGACTACTGAGATTATGATAACCCCGTGGGCAAACAGTCCATCAGCACCAAGACGCTGACTACTGAGATTATGATACCCGTGGGCAAACAGTCCATCAGGACAAAGACACTGACTACTGAGATTATGATACCCCTGTGGGCAAACAGTCCATCAGCACCAAGACACTGACTATACTGAGATTATGATACCACTGTAGGCAAACAGTCCATCAAGACCAATACACTGACTACTGAGATTATGATAAACCCGTGGGCAAACAGTCCATCAGGACCAAGACGCTGACTACTGAGATTATGATACCCGTGGGCAAACAGTCCATCAGCACCAAGACACTGACTACTGAGATTATGATACCCGTGGGCAAACAGCCCATCAGGACCAAGACACTGACTACTGAGATTATGATACCCGTGGGCAAACAGTCCATCAGGACCAAGACATTGACTACTGAGATTATGATACCCCTGTGGGCAAACAGTCCATCAGCACCAAGACGCTGACAACTGAGATTATGATACCCATGTGGGCAAACAGTCCATCAGGACCAAGACACTGACTACTGAGATTATGATACCCGTGGGCAAACAGTCCATCAGCACCAAGACACTGACTACTGAGATTATGGTACCCGTGGGCAAACAGTCCATCAGTACCAAGACACTGACTACTGAGATTATGATACCCGTGGGCAAACAGTCCATCAGGACCAAGACACTGACTACTGAGATTATGATACCCGTGGGCAAACAGTCCATCAGCACCAAGACACTGACTACCGAGATTATGATACCCGTGGGCAAACAGTCCATCAGGACCAAGACACTGACTACTGAGATTATGATACCACCGTGGGCAAACAGTCCATCAGGACCAAGACACTGACTACTGAGATTATGATACCCGTGGGCAAACAGCCTATCAGGACCAAGACACTGACTACTGAGATTATGATACCCGTGGGCAAACAGTCCATCAGGACCAAGACACTGACTACTGAGATTATGATACCCCTGTGGGCAAACAGTCCATCAGCACCAAGACGCTGACAACTGAGATTATGATACCCATGTGGGCAAACAGTCCATCAGTACCAAGTCACTGACTACTGAGATTATGATACCCGTGGGCAAACAGTCCATCAGCACCAAGACACTGACTACTGAGATTATGGTACCCGTGGGCAAACAGTCCATCAGTACCAAGACACTGACTGCTGAGATTATGATACCCGTGGGCAAACAGTCCAACAGGACCAAGACACTGACTACTGAGATTATGATACCCGTGGGCAAACAGTCCATCAGCACCAAGACACTGACTACCGAGATTATGATACCCGTGGGCAAACAGTCCATCAGGACCAAGACACTGACTACTGAGATTATGATACCACCGTGGGCAAACAGTCCATCAGAATCAAGACACTGACTACCGAGATTATGATACCCGTGGGCAAACAGTCCATCAGCACCAAGACACTGACTACCGAGATTATGATACCCGTGGGCAAACAGTCCATCAGTACCAAGACACTGACTACTGAGATTATGATACCACCGTGGGCAAACAGTCCATCAGCACCAAGACACTGACTACCGAGATTATGATACCCGTGGGCAAACAGTCCATCAGCACCAAGACACTGACTACTGAGATTATGATACCCGTGGGCAAACAGTCCATCAGAATCAAGACACTGACTACTGAGATTATGATACCCGTGGGCAAACAGTCCATCAGTACCAAGACACTGACTATACTGAGATTATTATTCCTGTGGGCAAACAGTCCATCAGAACCAAGACATTGACTACTGAGATTATTATTCCCGTGGGCAAACAGTCCATCAGAATCAAGACACTGCCTACTGAGATTATGATACCCGTGGGCAAACAGTCCATCAGTACCAAGACACTGACTACTGAGATTATTATTCCTGTGGGCAAACAGTCCATCAGAACCAAGACATTGACTACTGAGATTATTATTCCCGTGGGCAAACAGTCCATCAGTATCAAGACACTGACTACCGAGATTATGATACCCGTGGGCAAACAGTCAATAAGGACCAAGACACTGACTACTGAGATTATGATACAACCGTGGGCAAACAGTCCATCAGCACCAAGACACTGACTACCGAGATTATGATACCCGTGGGCAAACAGTCCATCAGTACCAAGACACTGACTACTGAGATTATGATAACCGTGGGCAAACAGTCCATCAGCACCAAGACACTGACTACCGAGATTATGATACCACCGTGGGCAAACAGTCCATCAGCACCAAGACACTGACTACCGAGATTATGATAACACCGTGGGCAAACAGTCCATCAGCACCAAGACACTGACTACTGAGATTATGATACCACCGTGGGCAAACAGTCTATCAGTATCAAGACACTGACTACTGAGATTATGATACCACCGTGGGCAAACAGTCCATCAGCACCAAGACACTGACTACTGAGATTATGATACCACCGTGGGCAAACAGTCCATCAGTACCAAGACACTGACTACTGAGATTATGATACCCGTGGGCAAACAGTCCATCAGAACCAAGACACTGACTACTGAGATTATGATACCCGACGGCAAACAGTCAATCAGAACCAAGACACTGACTACCGAGATTATGATACCCCTGTGGGCAAACAGTCCATCAGAACCAAGACACTGACTACCGAGATTATGATACCCGTGGGCAAAGTCCATCAGTACCAAGACACTGACTACCGAGATTATGATACCCGTGGGCAAACAGTCCATCAGTACCAAGACACTGACTACCGAGATTATGATAAAACCGTGGGCAAACAGTCCATCAGAATCAAGACACTGACTACTGAGATTATGATAACACCGTGAGCAAACAGTCCATCAGTATCAAGACACTGACTACTGAGATTATGATACCCGTGGGCAAACAGTCCATCAGGACCAAGACACTGACTACTGAGATTATGATAACCCCGTGGGCAAACAGTCCATCAGCACCAAGACGCTGACTACTGAGATTATGATACCCGTGGGCAAACAGTCCATCAGGACAAAGACACTGACTACTGAGATTATGATACCCCTGTGGGCAAACAGTCCATCAGCACCAAGACACTGACTATACTGAGATTATGATACCACTGTAGGCAAACAGTCCATCAAGACCAATACACTGACTACTGAGATTATGATAAACCCGTGGGCAAACAGTCCATCAGGACCAAGACGCTGACTACTGAGATTATGATACCCGTGGGCAAACAGTCCATCAGCACCAAGACACTGACTACTGAGATTATGATACCCGTGGGCAAACAGCCCATCAGGACCAAGACACTGACTACTGAGATTATGATACCCGTGGGCAAACAGTCCATCAGGACCAAGACATTGACTACTGAGATTATGATACCCCTGTGGGCAAACAGTCCATCAGCACCAAGACGCTGACAACTGAGATTATGATACCCATGTGGGCAAACAGTCCATCAGGACCAAGACACTGACTACTGAGATTATGATACCCGTGGGCAAACAGTCCATCAGCACCAAGACACTGACTACTGAGATTATGGTACCCGTGGGCAAACAGTCCATCAGTACCAAGACACTGACTACTGAGATTATGATACCCGTGGGCAAACAGTCCATCAGGACCAAGACACTGACTACTGAGATTATGATACCCGTGGGCAAACAGTCCATCAGCACCAAGACACTGACTACCGAGATTATGATACCCGTGGGCAAACAGTCCATCAGGACCAAGACACTGACTACTGAGATTATGATACCACCGTGGGCAAACAGTCCATCAGGACCAAGACACTGACTACTGAGATTATGATACCCGTGGGCAAACAGCCTATCAGGACCAAGACACTGACTACTGAGATTATGATACCCGTGGGCAAACAGTCCATCAGGACCAAGACACTGACTACTGAGATTATGATACCCCTGTGGGCAAACAGTCCATCAGCACCAAGACGCTGACAACTGAGATTATGATACCCATGTGGGCAAACAGTCCATCAGTACCAAGTCACTGACTACTGAGATTATGATACCCGTGGGCAAACAGTCCATCAGCACCAAGACACTGACTACTGAGATTATGGTACCCGTGGGCAAACAGTCCATCAGTACCAAGACACTGACTGCTGAGATTATGATACCCGTGGGCAAACAGTCCAACAGGACCAAGACACTGACTACTGAGATTATGATACCCGTGGGCAAACAGTCCATCAGCACCAAGACACTGACTACCGAGATTATGATACCCGTGGGCAAACAGTCCATCAGGACCAAGACACTGACTACTGAGATTATGATACCACCGTGGGCAAACAGTCCATCAGAATCAAGACACTGACTACCGAGATTATGATACCCGTGGGCAAACAGTCCATCAGCACCAAGACACTGACTACCGAGATTATGATACCCGTGGGCAAACAGTCCATCAGTACCAAGACACTGACTACTGAGATTATGATACCACCGTGGGCAAACAGTCCATCAGCACCAAGACACTGACTACCGAGATTATGATACCCGTGGGCAAACAGTCCATCAGCACCAAGACACTGACTACTGAGATTATGATACCCGTGGGCAAACAGTCCATCAGAATCAAGACACTGACTACTGAGATTATGATACCCGTGGGCAAACAGTCCATCAGTACCAAGACACTGACTATACTGAGATTATTATTCCTGTGGGCAAACAGTCCATCAGAACCAAGACATTGACTACTGAGATTATTATTCCCGTGGGCAAACAGTCCATCAGAATCAAGACACTGCCTACTGAGATTATGATACCCGTGGGCAAACAGTCCATCAGTACCAAGACACTGACTACTGAGATTATTATTCCTGTGGGCAAACAGTCCATCAGAACCAAGACATTGACTACTGAGATTATTATTCCCGTGGGCAAACAGTCCATCAGTATCAAGACACTGACTACCGAGATTATGATACCCGTGGGCAAACAGTCAATAAGGACCAAGACACTGACTACTGAGATTATGATACAACCGTGGGCAAACAGTCCATCAGCACCAAGACACTGACTACCGAGATTATGATACCCGTGGGCAAACAGTCCATCAGTACCAAGACACTGACTACTGAGATTATGATAACCGTGGGCAAACAGTCCATCAGCACCAAGACACTGACTACCGAGATTATGATACCACCGTGGGCAAACAGTCCATCAGCACCAAGACACTGACTACCGAGATTATGATAACACCGTGGGCAAACAGTCCATCAGCACCAAGACACTGACTACTGAGATTATGATACCACCGTGGGCAAACAGTCTATCAGTATCAAGACACTGACTACTGAGATTATGATACCACCGTGGGCAAACAGTCCATCAGCACCAAGACACTGACTACTGAGATTATGATACCACCGTGGGCAAACAGTCCATCAGTACCAAGACACTGACTACTGAGATTATGATACCCGTGGGCAAACAGTCCATCAGAACCAAGACACTGACTACTGAGATTATGATACCCGACGGCAAACAGTCAATCAGAACCAAGACACTGACTACCGAGATTATGATACCCCTGTGGGCAAACAGTCCATCAGAACCAAGACACTGACTACCGAGATTATGATACCCGTGGGCAAAGTCCATCAGTACCAAGACACTGACTACCGAGATTATGATACCCGTGGGCAAACAGTCCATCAGTACCAAGACACTGACTACCGAGATTATGATAAAACCGTGGGCAAACAGTCCATCAGAATCAAGACACTGACTACTGAGATTATGATAACACCGTGAGCAAACAGTCCATCAGGACCAAGACACTGACTACTGAGATTATGATACCCCCGTGGGCAAATAGTCCATCAGCACCAAGACACTGACTACTGAGATTATGATACCCCTGTGGGCAAACAGTCCATCAGGACCAAGACACTGACTACTGAGATTATTATTCCCGTGGGCAAACAGTCCATCAGCACCAAGACACTGACTACTGAGATTATGATACCCGTGGGCAAACAGTCCATCAGTACCAAGACACTGACTACTGAGATTATGATACCCGTGGGCAAACAGTCCATCAGTACCAAGACACTGACTACTGAGATTATGATACCACCGTGGGCAAACAGTCCATCAGTACCAAGACACTGACTACTGAGATTATGATACCCCTGTGGGCAAACAGTCCATCAGCACCAAGACACTGACTATACTGAGATTATGATACCACTGTAGGCAAACAGTCCATCAAGACCAATACACTGACTACTGAGATTATGATAACCCCGTGGGCAAATAGTCCATCAGCACCAAGACGCTGACTACTGAGATTATGATACCCGTGGGCAAACAGTCCATCAGCACCAAGACACTGACTACCGAGATTATGATTCCACCGTGGGCAAACAGTCCATCAGAACCAAGACATTGACTACCGAGATTATGATACCCGTGGGTAAACAGTCCATCAGAACCAAGACACTGACTACTGAGATTATGATACCCCTGTGGGCAAACAGTCCATCAGAACCAAGACACTGACTACCGAGATTATGATACCCGTGGGCAAACAGTCCATCAGTAACAAGACACTGACTACTGAGATTATGATACCCCTGTGGGCAAACAGTCCATCAGAACCAAGACACTGACTACCGAGATTATGATACCCGTGGGCAAACAGTCCATCAGAACCAAGACATTGACTACTGAGATTATTATTCCCGTGGGCAAACAGTCCATCAGAACCAAGACACTGACTACTGAAATTATGATACCCGTGGGCAAACAGTCCATCAGAACCAAGACACTGACTACCGAGATTATGATACCCGTGGGCAAACAGTCCATCAGAACCAAGACATTGACTACTGAGATTATTATACCCGTGGGCAAACAGTCCATCAGCACCAAGACACTGACTACCGAGATTATGATACCCGTGGGCAAACAGTCCATCAGAACCAAGACATTGACTACTGAGATTATTATTCCCGTGGGCAAACAGTCCATCAGTATCAAGACACTGACTACCGAGATTATGATACCCGTGGGCAAACAGTCAATAAGGACCAAGACACTGACTACTGAGATTATGATACAACCGTGGGCAAACAGTCCATCAGCACCAAGACACTGACTACCGAGATTATGATACCCGTGGGCAAACAGTCCATCAGTACCAAGACACTGACTACTGAGATTATGATAACCGTGGGCAAACAGTCCATCAGCACCAAGACACTGACTACCGAGATTATGATACCACCGTGGGCAAACAGTCCATCAGCACCAAGACACTGACTACCGAGATTATGATAACACCGTGGGCAAACAGTCCATCAGCACCAAGACACTGACTACTGAGATTATGATACCACCGTGGGCAAACAGTCTATCAGTATCAAGACACTGACTACTGAGATTATGATACCACCGTGGGCAAACAGTCCATCAGCACCAAGACACTGACTACTGAGATTATGATACCACCGTGGGCAAACAGTCCATCAGTACCAAGACACTGACTACTGAGATTATGATACCCGTGGGCAAACAGTCCATCAGAACCAAGACACTGACTACTGAGATTATGATACCCGACGGCAAACAGTCAATCAGAACCAAGACACTGACTACCGAGATTATGATACCCCTGTGGGCAAACAGTCCATCAGAACCAAGACACTGACTACCGAGATTATGATACCCGTGGGCAAAGTCCATCAGTACCAAGACACTGACTACCGAGATTATGATACCCGTGGGCAAACAGTCCATCAGTACCAAGACACTGACTACCGAGATTATGATAAAACCGTGGGCAAACAGTCCATCAGAATCAAGACACTGACTACTGAGATTATGATAACACCGTGAGCAAACAGTCCATCAGGACCAAGACACTGACTACTGAGATTATGATACCCCCGTGGGCAAATAGTCCATCAGCACCAAGACACTGACTACTGAGATTATGATACCCCTGTGGGCAAACAGTCCATCAGGACCAAGACACTGACTACTGAGATTATTATTCCCGTGGGCAAACAGTCCATCAGCACCAAGACACTGACTACTGAGATTATGATACCCGTGGGCAAACAGTCCATCAGTACCAAGACACTGACTACTGAGATTATGATACCCGTGGGCAAACAGTCCATCAGTACCAAGACACTGACTACTGAGATTATGATACCACCGTGGGCAAACAGTCCATCAGTACCAAGACACTGACTACTGAGATTATGATACCCCTGTGGGCAAACAGTCCATCAGCACCAAGACACTGACTATACTGAGATTATGATACCACTGTAGGCAAACAGTCCATCAAGACCAATACACTGACTACTGAGATTATGATAACCCCGTGGGCAAATAGTCCATCAGCACCAAGACGCTGACTACTGAGATTATGATACCCGTGGGCAAACAGTCCATCAGCACCAAGACACTGACTACCGAGATTATGATTCCACCGTGGGCAAACAGTCCATCAGAACCAAGACATTGACTACCGAGATTATGATACCCGTGGGTAAACAGTCCATCAGAACCAAGACACTGACTACTGAGATTATGATACCCCTGTGGGCAAACAGTCCATCAGAACCAAGACACTGACTACTGAGATTATGATACCCCTGTGGGCAAACAGTCCATCAGAACCAAGACACTGACTACCGAGATTATGATACCCGTGGGCAAACAGTCCATCAGAACCAAGACATTGACTACTGAGATTATTATTCCCGTGGGCAAACAGTCCATCAGAACCAAGACACTGACTACTGAGATTATGATACCCGTGGGCAAACAGTCCATCAGAACCAAGACACTGACTACCGAGATTATGATACCCGTGGGCAAACAGTCCATCAGAACCAAGACATTGACTACTGAGATTATTATACCCGTGGGCAAACAGTCCATCAGCACCAAGACACTGACTACCGAGATTATGATACCCGTGGGCAAACAGTCCATCAGAACCAAGACACTGACTACCGAGATTATGATACCACCGTTGGCAAACTGTCCATCAGTATCAAGACACTGACTACTGAGATTATGATACCCGTGGGCAAACAGTCCATCAGTACCAAGACACTGACTACTGAGATTATGATACCCGTGGGCAAACAGTCCATCAGTACCAAGACACTGACTACTGAGATTATTATACCCGTGGGCAAACAGTCCATCAGAACCAAGACATTGACTACTGAGATTATTATACCCGTGGGCAAACAGTCCATCAGCACCAAGACACTGACTACCGAGATTATGATACCCGTGGGCAAACAGTCCATCAGCACCAAGACACTGACTACTGAGATTATGATACCCGTGGGCAAACAGTCCATCAGGACAAAGACACTGACTACTGAGATTATGATACCCCTGTGGGCAAACAGTCCATCAGTACCAAGACACTGACTACTGAGATTATGATACCACCGTGGGCAAACAGTCCATCAGTACCAAGACACTGACTACTGAGATTATGATAACCCCGTGGACAAACAGTCCATCAGTAGAGGGTATCGACCATGTGGAATATACTAGTATATTAATAAAAAAAAAACTTAATAGTTTTTGTGCGTCCGAAGCGCTTTTCTAGATTTACTCACATCAAAACTTTTCAAACCTAAACATTTGAAAGCCCTTAATGTATAAATAATAGGAGCTATGTGATAAAATGGTAACAAGCCTCTAGTTTGTTGGGGTTTTATTTTAGATCAGAAAGGGTGTTATAATAACATCATTGGTTTCATTGTGTAAAGTATTCAGACTTCTGAATAGTCTGTAGTTTAATGAATATTTTAGTAATGTGCTATTTTGACGTTATTTGCCATTCTATTTTTTTGTCATATAGTATTGTCAAAAAATAATTGAATGTAGCTAAAATAAGCTTTGATCATAATATTACTTTTCGCTTTAATTGGTCAGAAATCTGGTGCTAAAATGAGTTTTAATTAATATGTTTGAGCGAATTCTTCAGATTTGTTCGCCTAAATCGTCCTACCAATTCACTATATGACTTAATCGTCAATCACCCAAACACATTTAAAAAAATAATGACACACAAAATGCAATTGCAACACTTTTTTATATAGAAGAGAAGATGTTTTATTTCTATTAAATAGGCTCACAAAGAGCGTAATACAATATAAAACATTAATAAGTCAACAAACAAAAACAATATTCAAGTATATACATTCAAAGAAAAAGAAAGCGCAGTTTGAAAATGAATGAACTACACACACATCGGTCATACTATAGATTTATAAACCCATAGATGAAGCTCATTAGAAGTTCCCTATTGTTCTCTATTATTAAATAAAAAATGTCTTTGATGTTCAATGTGTGTTGTCCCCAATCAAGTAAATCTACATGTAGCTACATCTAAGTCTTATCTGTTGATCTGTATTAACCAGCACAGCAGAATAGATTTTAACTGTCTTCTCGAGTAATTTCCCTTCTGTTGTGAGAGTATGTCTATATTTTTTTTAAGTTTTGGGTTTATACATCTTTGGTCATACAATATGGGGTTACAAGAGCGCAATTATTTGTTTACATTTACCGGCAATTCAGTGGCGGATCAAGGGGGGGGAGGGTCTGGGAGTTGGAACCCCCTTTTTATGGACAATTACAGCATTTGAATGGAGACATGTGGTTGGAACCCCCCCCCCCTTTTTATCCTGGGTTGGGAACCCCCCTTTTTAAAATGGCTGGATCCGCTCCTGGGCATACCCCAAGATGCAATCCTGTATGGCTTCTGATTGGATGATACAGACTTGGAATTACTTTTAATCGAAAACTTATCCAATAAGGTTCACATTTTACAAGGTATGGAAAAATATCTTCCATTTCTGCACGTCGGAGCCATTAAAAATATGCCTTTTTCATTAAATCAACTGCATTTTAAGTCAATTTTTGTGGCATGACAATATATATTTTTTTGATTGTTATGCAACACTGGCATTTCTAGTAGCAGGAACTGCTACCTGGTTTTTTTCTAGTTTGTGTAGTCTTCGAGAAATAAAATATGGAATATCACTGGTACCCTATGTAAAAGGCATTACGAATATTTGCGCTCTTGTAACCATAGATATAGGAAGATGTGGTGTGAGTGCCAATGAGACAACTCTCCATCCAAATAACAATTTAAAAATTAAACCATTATAGGTTAAAGTACGGCCTTCAACACGGAGCCTTGGCTCACACCGAACAACAAGCTATAAAGGGCCCCAAAATTACTAGTGTAAAACCATTCAAACGGGAAAACCAACGGTCTAATCTATATAAACAAAACGAGAAACGAGAAACACGTATATATTACATAAACAAACGACAACTACTGTACATCAGATTCCTGACTTAGGACAGGTGCAAACATTTGCAGCGGGATTAAACGTTTTAATGGGCCCAAACCTTCTCCCTTTTTCTGAAACAATAGCATAACATCACAACATATAAAAACATACGATAAAATATCAATTAGCAGACTTAACTCAATCAAAAAACGTATGATTACACAAAGAACGAATAAATTTGATCTGCGATATCTGAATATAAATGCACAGTTAATTAAATATTAGAGACAAACAGTCATGACCAAAAGGCTATCAAACAAATTCAAACACACTGAGAAATATTTAACCAATCAATGTTCACTTTAGAAAAAAACCGTTTTTTTATAATCTTGAAGTTTATACAAATGTTGTAAGAATAAGTGAAAAATTGAAGATATTACAAATAATCAAAGCTGGTATACAGCCAAGATCCATATAAATAAAAAATGACAAAAAAGCATTATAAACAGTACCAACAGGTCGAATTAACAAGAAAATACGATTTGAGAGTACTCGCAGTTACTGACAGCTAGTTAAAAGCCAAAACCAATTAATAGTAAAAAATCATGCATCAGAGACTAAAATCGACTAAAACACATCACAGGGATTTAGTATTTTAACGTCATTAATAGTCAAAGAAGACATGACTTGTGCAATGCCAAAAATAAGTGTATCGACAGGTAGTAGTATAGTGAAGAGCGACTTCTATAGAAATAAAAGTTAACGTGGCTGTGTCCCCTATACATCTCGCCTCAAAAGATAATGAAATTTAGTTATGTTTTAATTTGCTAATGACAAAATCAATATTAGTGCCAATGTGAACTATATTCAGAGATCTAATTACAATATTGGTACGATAACCCTTACTTATAAGTTTGTTTAAAGGTTCGATGAGTTTACAAGGATCACATAGTGATTTCCTCGCTTTAAGTACAATATTACCATAAAATTTAGGATGAGAAATACCATCTTTAATAAGCTTTCTACAGGTATAGCCAAATTTACTAATCAAATCTTTGTATCTATGAAAGAATTTAGTAAAAGTTTTAAGTAATTTATGGTATCGAAATCCCTGACACAACAATTTACCAGTGATGCATTGATTACGTTCGTTAAAATCTATGACATCAGAACACACACGGGCAAACCGAACGAGTTGCGATATATAAACACCGTATGATGGAGCCAAAGGCACATCGCCGTCTAAAAAAGGAAAATTAACAATAGGAAATGAAAAATCGTCTCTTTTGTCGTAAATTTTAGTGTGAAGTTTCCCGTTTGAAATTGAAATGTCTAAATCTACAAGGACAACTGCTGCTGTTTATGTTAGATTTAGTTAGAGTAAGTTCGTTTGGGTAAATTTCTGAAGTATATTTAGAGAACTCTGGATTATTCAACGAAAAAATATCATCCAGATAACGGTAGGTATTTTTGAATGTATCAACCAAATGTAACAATGATGGGTCTTTACTGAGTTTGGTCATAAACTGAGATTCATAGCAATATAGAAATAAACCTGCTATTAAAGGGGCACAGTTGGTGCCCATAGGAATACCTACTACCTGACGATACACTTTATCGCCGAAACGTACATAAATGTTATCAAGCAGAAAGTTTAAAGCTTCAATCATATCCTCACATTTCCAGTAAGTGTATCTAGCATACTTTCCTTTTTCGTTACAGAAAAAGGCCTTAAACGAGTTACAGCAAATAAAATTACAATGAGATTTTTCGAAAGACCATTTTATCAAATACAAAAACTTTTTCTTTATAAGATTGTGTGGAAGTGTAGTGTACAGAGTAGAAAAATCATAACTGTCAACAGAATTGTAAGGACCATTGAAAGCATGTATTTTATCTAAAACCTCTAAAGAATTTTTAACACTCCAAAAATAATTAATACCATTATTTTCATAAGCTTTATTACAAAAGTTAATAACCAGTTCTTTGATAGTAGTAAGGGAGGTGGTTAGAAGCACTGATAGATTAGTAGTAGAACACTTACTCGAAGCGGAGATGAAACGGAATTTAAATGTTTTTTTGTGTAATTTCGGTAACCAGTACATGGTAGGGACTTTCAAATGTTCGGAAGATGCTTTAAGCTGGGCAGTGGCAGTGGTATGCTTGTTAACGATTTGACTCTCTGTGGTGCGCACTGACCTGAATGTAGAGGAATTTATTATTTCGTTTTGAAGAACTTTCGTGTAGTATATGCGTCACACCACCACTACATTATTTGCTGCCTTGTCTGCCGGTACGAACACAAACCGCTCTGCGAGTACCTTGAGTTTGTTTTTTATTCTAGAAATGGGTATATCATGGTTCCTATTATTAATTTCAGAATTGTTTTCTAAATGAGATATTCGAATATCAACAGTATTCATAATTTTATTCAAATAACTGTCTAAAGATTTTTTATCGGATTTTTCACGTTTGCACCAATTTTTACAATAGGCAGACAGAGCGTCTTTAATGACCTGACGACACTGTTTCCAATCTATTATAGATGGAGGGCGGTATTTCGGTCCTTTCTTTAGAAAAGTTATGACTTCACGGTCATCGACTATGTTGAGGTCTCCTGTGATAACATGACCATAGGGAACATATTTATAACTAGATGTTTCGCAATCTCAAGTGGAAGGAACATTATTTTCTATATTGACGTCTGTTGTAATTGACGTATAATTGAAAATCAAATTTCTGCTCGGTTTTTTATAAGAATACGAAATAATGGGTTGTTCTATATTATCAAAATATGGAGGTATTAAGCTATAGACAGAAGAGTCATTGAATATGCTAGACAAATTAATAAAATCAATACCTCTATTTATATATTTTAATTTGAGAAAATGTCGTTTACGATTTTCAGGTTTATCAATAATAGGAAAAAGCCTGTGATGACAAAAGGCTGTAATAATACGGGTGTATTCATAAAATGGGCTAAAAAAAGAAATTTTATCACACTCAAGAAAAATAGCATATAATTTACTTATAGGTATCTGACCCAGTTTGCATAATACTTGATGTCTGCCATTATTCTTTATTATAGATAACAGATCAGCAAGTGTATAATTTATACGATGTTTAATACGTTGATTGCGGTTCTTGCGTTTACCATGAGACCTATTATTTCTAAGTCGTTTATCAACAATATTAATGACATCGATATGAGTTTGAGATATGTTCCCCTGCCCTAATATTTTATCATTTAGACCGAGAGGATAAGCTGTTTGAAGTCTTTTTATCCAAAACAATTCGCGAACTTCGCGTGATTTTTCAAATTGCTTGTGTGATTCTCCTGGTTGTTTTTGAACGGTTTCGAGCGGTTGGAATTTTATATATTTCAGATTATGATTATGCTTATCTAAATGCTGATATACTAAACTTTTGAATTTTTTGGGTCTACGAAAGCGGTACAGATGTTCTTGATTTCTTCTGAAATACTCTCGTCCCGTCTGTCCCACATATTGAATACCACACTTAGGTTGGGTTCAAGTTACCACATATATTAGGTTTTGAGTTTTTCAGGTAATATCACAGGAAAAGGAGAGCGAAAAGGTTCTCCCGTTCACTGTTGACCTAATAGTATTTTGAGAAGTTAATCTAAAACAAGTTAGTCATTTTTTGGCATTGCACGGGAAAATTTGTGGATATCCACGTGCATTTTTGTTAAATAATCTGGCTGTAGTGGCATTACCAATACGTTTATTTATGCACGTAGATAACCTAGAAGTTGTGTTGTTGATAATATTTTTTCCATTCCGTAAAATCATGATAATTTAATAGGGGTATAGGATCAATACAAAAGACCGGAGGTTGTAACATTGAATGAGGATCACAGTTACGGAATAGGGAATAATTAGGAGTGCAGTAAAGAACTCTTACAAAAACTGTAATAAAAGGCCCGACGTATGGACTTAAATATAACAAAACTGACATGTATAACAAACACAGGGCAAAAACAGTGGTTGTAAGAAATCTAATAAAAACCATAGCAGGGGGCAATAATAAAAAAAATAGCAGGCGTGGATGAGTATCAATACATCCCAACATCGTAAACAATAAAGATATAAACATGTGAAAGCTCTCTCACAGGCAAACAACCAATAACTGAAATATATAAGGGCATACACTACAAGCACGGGGACACATTCTACTGCATCCACACAGCACGAGTAACAAACCCTGCAGTTGATCATCTACCTGGTAAATAGAAAATGTTTATTTTAACAATCAGAGTTATCTCTCTTTATTCACAAACTGGACTTTTATGATTAATACTCTCTATAATGATATTAACATAATTAGAGCGAGCAGAGTGGGATCGAGTTCAATTTTGTAATGCCGTTGCGGAGGAATTTACTTAGAGAAGAATGCCCGAAAGGGCCATGTGATAAATTCAGTTTTGCCCCATAGACTGACAAATATGTGATCACAAAAGTATTTAATCTTTAAAAATGTCAATGATCTTTTGATCGTTATTCAGTATTATTATTGTTCTTTGGATTTATCAAATTTTACAATTTTATGTTACACTAGAACACTTGTGATCTTACATCACCTGTGGCAATTACTATTTTGTAACGAAATTAATTCCTGAAAATCAGGATGTAATTGTTCAGAAATGCATTGAGTTGTTCAGTGCATATTTACTGATGTTAGTTGCTGTTTGGCCTAGATTTAGTGGCTCTTTATAAAACACATTTTTATATCAGCTTCCCTTGAATAATCATAATACTTTATTGTAATAACATAAACGGTACCAATTTTTCTGCCCCAGATGCACATTTCGACAATCAATGTCTCTTCAGTGATGCTAGAGGCCAAAATATTCGAAAATCCAAACCGTATTAAAAATGTGAATAGCTATAAACCAAGTTGGGCAAGGAATCAGAGCTTTGCAGGTGTAAACAATATCTTTTGCAAAAATTCATCAGTCCATTTTTAGCTTGTTAAGCAAATTGTTAAGTTGACTTGTGAAACAGGTTCCTTCACTGAATTAGTACACAATTCTTGAAATGAAGCTCTTAAATTGTCAAATAAACTATACTACTAGATTGCATGTTTTCATAAAAGACAAAATTTATTTATACAGGCATATTCCGCCACACTAACCATGCAACTTTAATTTTTGTCTTTATCAAATGATATTTTGTATAATTGTGATTATAATGTTGATCGTTAACTTAAGCAGAAAACTAAACATTGAAAGTTGGTAATTAGTTGTAAGTCACTGGACCATGACCTACAGGGGGCAGGGCCTCGATATAGCTATCAAACGCTTATGTACTGATAGTAATGCAATTTTATAGAAGATATCACTGAAAAAACATATCTAAATTTGAAAAGCGTTGTCATGTAAATGAACGGACACTAATTGGCAGCCTACTGGCTGCCCGCCCACCGTACATCATCAAATCAATAACCGATTTTTACTTTGAAAATCCGGTTAAAAAGGATAATATTTCTGGACCAACAACATATAGTTTTCCTGAAAAATCCATGTAGTAGAAATAAGAAATTTGATTATTTTATGAACAATTTAAGAAGTTTTGTTCGTTGATTTTATGTGCTTTCTATACAAATGTTCCCACCTATTTTGAAAGAATTCAATCAGTAATATTTCAGATGATAAAAGAGATAAATGCATTTTTTTTTTCGATTTTCAGTTATAGTTTAATGAGCCAAAGTTGTATGCACAATTTAAGCAAAATCTGTGACATAGCCCATTATTATTGTTGAAATGTCGCCACTGCCTATGTCTAGCCTTCCATGACATTCATCTGACAAAATGAAGTATATACCATAACTGCAATCAGGTCATATGCAAAACATGTTGGTGAAATAATGTGAATAAAAAGATATGTGTCTAATCTAATTGTGTATACAAGAACAACCCTATACTTTAAGACACACTACAATCTTCATGATAAACAAAGGAAGAGAAACAGCACTGTTGCAGTTGTTCATCTTAAAGTCACAGTTAGATCATCTAATTTGAAATTAAAAGGAAAAGGCTGTTTTTAAGTTCATCATAAATTGTAAGATAATGAACCAGATGCTCCGCAAGGCACAGTTTTATACGACCGCAGACATCGAACCCTGAACAGTTGGGGCAAGTATGGACACTACATTCAAGCTTTTGCTTTTGAGCAATACACTATGCTTTTGAATATTAATTGCCTGAAAACAAATATTTGAAGAAATTTTCTTTTAAATTTCTGAAATCTGAAATGAGAAAAATTGTACCCCCCCCTTATTTTTTCTTCACCTACCCCTTTCCCTTATTTCAAAAATAATCTCAATTCAAATTTCTTATGGAGTTTGCAACAATAACTACTCATTTAAATTCATCTCAAGACAATAACAATTTTCTAGAAACAGTCTAAAAAATTCCATACTAGAACTAGCAAAAAAATAACAAAGAGTACCAACATAAAGAAACAAAGCTAAAGTAAATGTCCAGTTACAAGGAAACCCTTGTTTTTCCCCTTTTTTACCCTAATTCATAAACAGATTGAGTCATAACTCCACAACTCCAATCCTAACAATCCTTTTGTGGTGTGGAAACTTGTGATATAATTTCAGGCAATTCTATACACTGTTCCACAAGTTATTGTCTGGACACTAGAAAAATGCTTATTTTAGGCCCCTTTTATACCCCTTATTCCTAAATCAAAGGGACCATAACCCCAAAATCAATCCAAACCTTCCTTTTTGTGGTTTCAACTTTGTGTTTAAATTTCAAAGTTTTATATTTTTTTATACTTAAGTTATTGGCAAATTTCCAATTATGCTAAAATTATTGGCAAATTTCCAATTATACTTAAGTTATTGGCAAATTAACAATGAAGTTTATTGTAATGAAGTTATTGGCAAGTTTCCAATGGAGTTTATTAATACTGAAGTTATATATATTGGCAAATATCAAATACACATATTTAAAAGTAGTGTGAAGTAGTTCAAATATTACTTTTGGATTACCTCCCTTACACTGCTTTTCAATTGTCTTAACTGTCCTTTAACCAGTAAAAAACCTTGTTTTTCCCCTTTTTGCCCCTAATTAATAAATGATTTGAGCCATAACCCTCGAAGTCAATCCTAACCATCCATTAGTTGTATAGAATCTTGTGGTATAATTTCAGAAAGATTCATACACTTTTACACAAGTTATACATATTTTTAGGGGCCAGCTGAAGGACACCTACAGGTGCCGGAAATCTCGCTACATTGAAGACCCATTAGTGGCCTTTGGCTGTTGTCTGCTCTATGGTCGGGTTGTTGTTGCTTTGACACATTCCCGATTTCCTTTCTCAATTTTATTGTCTTGAAACTACAAAAATGCTTGTTTTTGGCCCTTTCTTCCTTGACTGTTTGCCCCATAACCCTTAAAATAAATCCCAACCTTCTACTTATAATATTAAACATTGTGGTACAACTTTAGAGCAATTGAAATACTTAAACACAACTTATTGTCTTTAAACTAGATAAATGCTTGTTTTGGGCCCTTTTGGGCCCCTTATTCCTAAACCTTAGGGACAAAAACCCCCAAAATCAATCACTAGCTTCCTTTTGTGGTTATAAACATTGTGTTAAAATTTTATTAATTTCTATTTACTGATACTAAAGTTATTATCCAGAAACCATCAGTCTTTGGACGACGACGACGTGATACCAATATACGACCGCAAAAATTTTGTGCTCATATAAAAAGCTAAAAGGGCATTAATGTTCAATTTCCAAAAATAAAGAAGAAGGCACCAAGAGCATAAATAAAAAAAACTAGAGGCTCTAAAGGGCCTGTGTCGCTCACCTTGGTCAATGTGAATATTAAACAAAGGAAGCAGATGGGTTCATGACAAAATTGTGTTTTGGTGATGGTGATGTGATTGTACATCTTACTTTACTTAACAGTCTTGCTGCTTAAAATTATCTCTATCTATAATGAACTTGGCCCAGTAGTTTCAGAGGAATATGTTAATAAAAATTTACAAATTTTATGAAAATTGTTAAAATTGACTATAAAGGACAATAACTCCTTAATTAGGTGGTCAATTGACCATTTCGGTTATGTTGACTTATTTGTAAATCTTACTTTGCTGAACATTATTGCTGTTTACAGTTTATCTTTATCTATAATAATATTCAAAATAACCCAAAACAGCAAAATTTCCTTAAAATTACCAATTCAGGGACAGCAACCAAACAAAGGGTTGTCTGATTTGTCTGAAAATAACAGGGGCAGATAGATCTTGTTCTGATTAACAATTCTTCCCCATGTCAGATTTGCTCTAAATGCTTTGGTTTTTGAGTTATAAGCCAAAAACTGCATTTTACCTCTATGTTCTATTTTTAGCCATGGAGGCTATCTTGGTTGGTTGACCGGGTCACGCCACACATTTTTTAAACTAGATACCCGTAAAGATGATTGTTGCCAAGTTTAGATTAATTTGGCCCAGTAGTTTCAGAGGAGAAGATTTTTGTAAAAGATAACTAAGATTTACGAAAAATGGTTAAAAATTGACTATAAAGGGCAATAACTCCTGAAGGAGTCAACTGACCATTTCGGTCTTGTCAACTTATTTGTAAATCTTACTTTGCTGAACATTATTGCTGTTTACAGTTTATCTCTATCTATAATAATATTCAAGATAATAACCAAAAACATCAAAATTTCCTTAAAATTACAAATTCAGGGACAGCAACCCAACAACGGGTTGTCCGATTCGTCTGAAAATTTCAGGGCAGATTGATCTAGACCTTGTAAATACTTTTACCCCATGCCAGATTTGCTCTAAATGCTTTGGTTTTTGAGTTATAAGCCAAAAACTACATTTTACCCCTATGTTCTATTTTTAGCTGTGGCGGCCATCTTGGTTGGTTGACCGGGTCACGCCACACATTTTTTAAACTAGATACCCCAATGATGATTGTGGCCAAGTTTGGTTAAATTTGGCCCAGCAGTTTCAGAGGAGAAGATTTTTCTAAAAGCTAACAACGCCGACGCCGGACACCAAGTGAAGGGAAAAGCTCACTTGGCCCTTTGGGCCAGGTGAGTTAATAAGTAAAAAAAAAGAAAAGAAACAAACAAAACCAAGGGCAAAAGAAATAAAAAACAACACATTTCTCACTCCTTCAAATTCAAATTATGACAAAGCAAGCAAACAATAATATTATTTTTTATTATTTTCATAAAATAAAGACCCTTATATTAATAAAAATAAATATAGTATATAAAATATAGAAACATAAATCTATAAGATATAAATAGTAAAGTCTCCTTAAAAAGACAAAAATGGGTGTATTCATTTAAAACATTTAAATAAGGACGGATATTTCATCACATAACAGTCATTCCAGAAGGGATCACAGCTTTTAATTATCTAATCTGCCTATCCCCTAAATATTCTAATAAGATATATTCTTAAATCAATTTGAAATTGAATCCTGAACAAGTTTTGGTTCTTTAAAAAAACAATGTTAAATACTGCAAAATTATTACAACATACATTTAAAATTAATTAAGATTATTTGAATAGTTATTTGGCAAACATAGTTCCTATTACAAAGCATCTCAAACAGGAGTTTTTGAAAATTCGACTTGAATTTTCTAATTTTGATTTTATGAATTAACAATCAGGATATTAAAAAAAAAATGATATGACATAATAATTACAGATTTGCACAGAATTTCCACAGGCACACAGTGTTATATTAAGGTATATAGGAATTTTTTTTTCTGAGACAAGTGCCTGTGAGAATTTCCATTAACAGAAACATTTAAAAACTTTCTACATTTTCAAAATCATATAAGGACAAACCTTGACCATAATTTACAGTTATAAATATGAGATTGTTCTGGACAAACAGTATCAACTAATTTTCTTGCTTAAACAAGCAGTATCATAAGTCAAGTTTTCAGAAGATTTCATTTTCATTATTTAAAAAAAATAAAAAATCGTAATGTTGTATGCTGTTAATTCTGAAATACAATATGTTCTTATCAGTCTCAGTGTTGAACAAACAGACAAAAATGTGGCTTTCAATCATGCAATCTCAGAGATTGATGCATACAAGTACTATCAAATTTTTAAATACAGAAGATTTTTGATGATATTTTAACCCTGTCTTTCTATTTGTATAAACATAGAAAAATAATTCTGATTTAATCATATCAATTACAAAATCACAAATATTTCACTAGTTAATAATCCACAATATTAAATCTGGTTGTCTTCAAACAAAATAAGTCTTTAGTGCACCATAAGTTTCCATGTCGACTTTTCATTTTTCTATCTTTTTTTAGACAGCTCTTTTGCCCTTCTTTCTTCTCTCCATTTCTGCATCAATTTGATCATCTTTTCACTGGTATCTTGTTGTTTCTTTGGTGCCATCTTGTCAAACTCTCCAGGATCCAATGTCTTTCCAAATACTTCTTTCTGTTAGGAACAAATTATTTAAATATATATAATATTATATTTTGTAAATAAACTCATCAAAGATACCAGGACTAAATTTTGTATATATGCCAGACGTCAGTTCGTCTACAAAACACTCATCAGTGACGCACGAAAAGTGAAAAAGGCCAAATTAAGTACGAAGTTGAAGAGCATTGAGGACCAAAATTCCTAAAAGTTTTGCCAAATGCAGCTAAGGTAATCTATGCCTGAGGTAGAAAAGCCTTTGTGCTGCCCCGGATTTAATTTTTGCTATGGTTAAATTTTTACCAACACTGTTTTTTGGTTATTAGTCATATGACACCGGATACGTTTGATGTTCACATTACGCTTTGTCACAAAACATAGAATTTAGGTGTTGGCCCCTCATGAAGTAAATTTATACCTTTTTTATTGATGATATTTGATTCATTAGTGTATTTTTATAAATATTATAATATCAAGGCATTGAAATTATCTGTAAAATGGGTGCATTTCAATGAGACGAGGAACGTCCTAAATATTGAACTTTACGGGAAATCTGTAACATTAATTGAAGTTATTTTTGTACAATTGTGCAGGTTTATTTGTATGTAACTTTTTGATATAATTGAAATGAATGTTTAGACAAATTATTACTTGTATTATCAAGACATTTTATGCTCAAATATTTTTACACACATAACATGCATAACAGGATAAATTTTACATGGTACATAATTTACTGATGTTTTATTCTAAAGACATTTTACATTTCAAACAATTTATGATTTGTTCCGCATTGATATTTGAAGTAACATGACACCTACATGTATTTACAAGGAAATCTTAAAGATTGGACTAAAACTTTATTATGTAATTTTACACAATCAAAGCACTGTTAGTACTGTTTTGCATTTTGGTTACATTCTTTAGTATGATTATTTTTATGTGAAATATTGGAAAATGTTTTGTTTCTAAATACCTTTTACTTGTGATTGTATTTTTTATGTTGTAGTTTTGTACCCTCTCCGGGGGTTTGAATAGCAATAAAGCATAGAACATTGCACAGCCTAAGTATTTCAAAAGTTTAAAATTTTGCATTTTTCGCAATATTTCGAAATTTATGATATTTCATATCAATTCCTCACCCTAATTGTAAACAAGGAAGCTTGAAATAATGACCTATTCCAGAGAACTTGACAACCTTACCACTCATTACATAGTAAATGTATATAATGAAAAGAAGAAAGCAGGTAAATAAGTACTGTGGATTCATTTATTTTTGTTGATTTATGAAAACCTGCATTTTCATGGGTATTTGATTTTGTGGTTTTGCCAAAATCTCTGCATACAAAAACTATGAAAATTTGTAATTCATTGAACACTGAATCTGTGGTTCATCTGTACAAAAGACACCCATAAAAATAAATATCCAATGAATAATAATAAACCCACAGTATTATCAGATCCAAACAATTGATTTACCTGTGCATTTTTGATGTCTCTAACATTTTGTCTAAGGTATCCTTCAGTTTCTCTGTCTAAATCTGACTTATCATTACCCTCTGCATGGGCAACTAAAAAAAAGAAAGGAATGTTACTGACATATCTAAAAACATGTGTAAAATATCTAGGATGATAATTGATTGTAACTGTGAATTCATTCCTTTTCAATACTGACTTGTTTACTACCCTTTCAGCACTAAATTATGATGTTTAGGGAAGGAAGTGTGCATCTCACCATTATCATCTACTACCATAAAAATATCACCTTTTTTTCTAAGAGGAAGATTTTTTTGTCCTACCAGAGTCAAGAATCACCTTTGTCATCATTTCTATATTAAAAAAAATAAGGTTTACAGCTTTTTTCATCATTTAGTTTGAGTGTTTTGTGTTTTTTAAATTGACCAACCAGAATTAAAGATTTCCACTGGTGGTCTTGTTTTTCTCTCTAATTAAAATTAGACCCAAAAATTGTTGAGGTATACAAATTCTTTAACCATAGAATGAACATAAAAGTTAACATTATCAATGACAGAATTTAAGAAAAAAACCAATTATTAAATGATTAAAATAAAAAAAACAATTATTAAATGATTAAAATAAAAAAAACAATTATTAAATGATTAAAATAAAAAAATCATCAAAAAAGTCTTTCAACCAATATCTGAAATATTTTTCTGTAGGGAAAAACATATTCATATTTTGATTGATTGTACAAATACCTTTATCCAGCCCATGCTTTGCCCGTCTAAGGAAGTCTATGACGATCTTATTTCTTTGTTCTGTAGGTGTTTGTGCTGGAGTTGGTGTCCTTGCTTCCTCAACAGGTGGCAGCACAACAAGGGGTTCTATTGTTATTTTTGAAGCTCTGCTGGGTGGTGGAGCTACCATCAAACGACTGAAGTAAAACAAAAATATGAAATATTTGCTCTCTAATACCAATGAAATTGATTTACAAAATAAAATTTTAAATCCATGTACTCAAATACTGAAAAAATTGTTAGTAACATTTATTGTAAGGATAACTGGAAATCAGTTACAGAAGAAATCAGTGTTCAACTGTTAATATGATCTTTTTAATCGCTTTCTAGAAAAAATATTTGCCCATGCATTTCAATCACAAATAATGTTAAAAACAACTTTAGAAATATCTATAAGCAAATCTTGATCAACTATTTTATCAAATTAAGAAACAGAAATTTGTTTTGACATATTTTTTCTTGCTTGGTGACATCATAATGAGCAGGAAAAAAGTTAGACTCACCTAATATTTGATGACATGCTGTATGTTGAAGGAGCTCTTGATGGCTGAAAACACCATTTTTCTTTTATGGTTAAAAAGTTTTTAATTCATGAATTTAATTTCTGGTGAAATAGATATCTTCTTTATCTATTGAACTAACAAGCTTTTTTTGTATTTATTTTCACATGGTTATATGACTTTTTACTCAGAGTGAAAATTCAGAAATAACATCACCAAAGAGAAAAACCTCTTCTCCATTAATGCACTGACTCAAGACCAATTTTTCACTAAATTTCATAAATGAATTATCTGCCCATAAGATGTTGTTGGGGCTTTTCTTTCATTGAATTGGAAAAGGTAGATACTTGAAAATTAGCGGAAAGGAGTAAGTTCGGTAAGGCCCATATTTGGCCCCAATTATAAAGTTCATAGTAACAAGACAATAAATGTTTTAAGTTGCCTTAAAGACGTGTTAGAAAGTTAAACAGAACTGTTTTTGTCATAGTTTAGTTCTATCACGTTGATTTTTACATCCAAAAAAGGTCAAAATAAGGGATTTTGGTGAAATTTGACAAAATCAGCTAGATTTCCACCAAATAAAGGACCAGGAAACATAGAGCGCAGGCGTCGACAAGCTTAAAATTCAAATAAGACATGTGAAATGTCTTCACAAACATTATTTCAAAAGATCTTTGTTGTCGACGTATGCGCTCTATGTTTCCTGTCCAATAATCTATGGAAATTCACCCATTTTCATTGATTTTTTCGTGAAAAATCAATATGAGTACAACTTGTGACGTCATAATGAAACGCAGAAACGTAAAATTTTCAACAAAATGGTTTATATCCTAGCTTGTCAATGTATTAGCTATAATTTATCGTGATATTGGTCGATAAATCCGAATTTGAAATTTACGCTAAAAAAGAGGGCCATTTTAGGACCTTATCGAACATACTCCTTTAATTGTTGTTCAAAAGAGGCATTTTCCCTATTAATCCAGTTAAATAATGTAACATAAAAAAATATCATTTTTTAAAATCTTTTAAATCAATATTACTGGTTTAGTATGTTTCATTGCAGCCAGCTCTAGTTTGAGTTGATCTATTTCAGCCTGGGCTCGTTTTTCAGCTTCAATTCTTCTCCTTCTTTCCTACAACAAAGTTTTGTTAAAGTCAATCATTAGAATAACCTTCATTTCTGAGTTGTTACTATGGTTGCAGACATACAATAATAATCATTTAGTTTACTTTACATGAATAACCTAGGCCTGATTCTGGCATGTTGCTGTTTCTGTAACTAGGGCCAATGGTGTACAAGGACAGTAAGTAAGTGGCATGTTGCTACGGTTGCATGTTTAAGGTGGTACCCAACACTTTCACTAAAATTAATTTGGCTCGTTTAATTTTCTTAAAATTTTGGCAAAGTATTTACTTTGACCTTTTGACAAAAATGTAAAACTTTCACTAATTTTGAACCAAGCATTTTATCAGAAAAATTACGCTGGTTATCGCAGTTTGACAAGAACTAATTTTGATCATTGAGAAGCTTAATATTCCCTCAACAACACAACGCCATTAAAACATTTAGGTGATTTTACAGAGTTATCTCCCTGTAGTGTTAGGTACCACCTTAACATAGAATTTTCATAACATTGTTCTCATAGGATGTAGTTTGCTTTAGCTGTCTCTGTAACCACAATCATCAAACATTTTTTCATATTTTGTCCACAAATTACTTTTATTAGTTATCAAACTGATTTTTATCTTTTACTAAATATAAATAAAGACAGTTCTTCTGTCAAGAGATGAGGAAATGAATTATAATCCATAAAAGATAGTTACCTCGTCTAACTGATCTTGTAATGCTATTCTTTCTTCCTCCACTCTCTGTCTGTCAGTAGCAGCCATCTTGAGAAACGTTTCCTCTTCATCTCTGTTAATATTATAAGTCAGTAGATATAAGAAGATGTGATATGAGTGCCAATGAGACAACTCTCAATCCATGTCACAATTTGTAAAAGTAAACCGTTATAGGTCAAAGTACTTCAATATGGCATGGTTCTTATTTTTTGTGAAATAAATCATTTAGATAGGCAGTGGTAAAGAAAAATACCAAAAGTAGCCCTCACTGCAACTACATGATGTTATTCTACAGATAACAACTGTTTTTAGAAAATAGTTTGTTTTATAAAACATGATTATTGCATATACAGGAAAATAGAGGACTTCATAAACATAAATTATCATGTCAACATAATAATCTAACTATGTGAACATAATCTATATAGAAGTTGGAAAGCATACGGAACACATTTTGATAATGAAGCTTGGACTATGTGACAGCATTATTTCATGTTTAAATATGTGAATACACACAAGTAAATTTATATAACGTAAACAACTTTTTTTATGATAACATGACTATATTCATTTATTGCCATGCCATTTATGTTTCTCAATTGTGATATTTGTTTCATTTGTAAAAGTTCAACAATGATTTATTATTATTCTTGCATGTATATTCATACTGTGTGTCAAAGGGGGCCTTTTCTTGAAATCAAACCCCTTTCATACTCCCTATTGAGGGGGTCTCATTGGGGGGTTCTAATCCCGGATCCCGCTTAATGTTTTGTCAGATTCCTGTATCCTGCTTACACTATGTACATAAGCAATTTTTATTTTTTTGTCATTCCAGATTTCAGGTTAACCTCATTTCCCATTTTCATGACACAATAATTTGACTTTCACATGTCACCCTTAAAAAAATCGGCAATCCCGCATCACACTTAGACCCCAATGAGACCAACTATTGAAACTTGTATTTACAAGCTTGAGAAATACATTGTGCATAATTATAGATTAGTAAATTGGAGCTTATTTCAAGCTTGCTTTTTAATACAATATATGATTCCTAAATTCTTATCATTAAGTGCAAAAAGAAGTTAAATAAATGAACTAATGGTTTGCATATATCGGAATCTTAAGTAGTAAATGTTTATACATATTAATAGGTTTACTTTTTTGTATAGAAATTCTTAAATACATGGACTGTTAGTGCAAATCATGAAAACCAATAAAAAGTAACTACCAGGTATACTTTTCCAATTTTATCAGTTTCTCACAATGTCCATAGTACATAATTTAAAAGAAAAGAAAATTTTCAATAGAGCCAACATCTGTCATTCTGAAAAAACTCTTTTAAATTTCATGGAAATCATTTTTTTGAATAATATATAAAGTGCTAATGGTAATGAATCAGGCTACAATTTCAAAATACTAGTCTGCATTTTTAAAAATTGGGATTTAAATATTTGGGATTTATAAATAACAGAATTTACCTTGTCATTCAGGTGAATATACATGTTAAGCTTGAACTTACAATGTAACAAAATAAAATAAATGAAACAAAACTGAACAAGCATGCAGGTGAACTATGATAAATTCAATCAATTATGACTTACATAGTTTCAGGTATAAGTTTAGAATCTCTAAACAATTTATACCTTTCTCTGTGAGAAAAATTATACAGTCTATGAATTAACCTATTCATAAATAATTCTATTCTAATTGGTAATCTCAAAAATGGCTGGAAAAGTTAAACACTATGAGCTTCAGCTGAAAACATCAACCTAATTCAGCAATTGGCTAGAGGTGGTTACCTGCATATCTTTTTTAACAAAGTTACTTCCCTTTACAAGAGTTATCTTTCTTGGGAGTAGATTTTCAATTTTATTGTTAAAATGCAAACAACCAACAATTTAGAGAAATAAATAATGTAAACCTGATATATTAAAGGAAGATTTTGCCACCTGCTAAAAAACATGGTACCCTTATTGGAATCTGTAAATAAATTGTTACAGTTATAAACACTTTCAAACTTAAACTGAGTCTGCTGCTGTGAAAATTAAAATTTTAATCATAAATTTTGGTTGAAAAAAAAATGAAAAGAAAAGTTTCAATGAATTTATCAAGATAATTTGTTACATTTATGATATTTTATAATGACCTCTGTTGTTTAAGTTTTAAATAGACAGTTCTAAGGTATTTGAATTTAGCTTGGTTTTAAAGTTTCACCTTGTTAAATTTCTTCAATCTAAGCAAAATGTTATTTTTAAATAAGATCATGCAATCGCGTTAATGAAACATGGTTAATACAACACAGACTACATTGGTAGTATTCTTTAAAGTTACCATAGAAACAATATAACAAGGGTTCAAAATGTGAAGGTCATACAGAGGGTCCTGTACCATGCAGGGGAAAGTAATAAAAATATTGACTTCTCTTAATCTTACCTATTCCTTTAAGTTTTTAATGAAAAGAATGCATTGTACTAGTAATTAAATATAATACATATGGTTTGTTCATTCTCTTAATAAAATTTTTGAGACCTTTATAGATTATCAATGATAATATCAACGAGATCAATTTTCTTGTATAGGCCGTTAAGGCCAAAGTGAGAAAAGCAATAGAATTAAGATGACCAATGATAATCTGTTTAATCACTATTTTACCTATGACGACATTGTTAATTTCATTGACAACGGGCTTGTGGGCCCTTAGCTTTTTTGGCGATAATTTTTCATTTCACTCTACTGTTCAGAGAAAAAAAATTATCAGACATTAAGATCAAAGGAAATTTTAATAAAATAGCGATAAATGTAGTTATTGTTTTGAACCCATGTCTTATTATTGTAATTTTTTTTTATCAGACTAATGTTATCAATAGACATGTAATACAACTTACTTTTCACTTAAAACAATGTAAAATAAACAAATAACAAATTTTGTTAGAATAATATTATAAATAAAACAATTCCAATATCCAGCAGTTTAACAACTACACACGGTAAAAATTGGCAAATGACACATTTTGTTAGAAATTTATAAATAAAACATTTCCCAAATCCAGCAAGTTTAAACATGTAAAAATAGCGAGAACTGGACAAAACACATATCTTACGGTTTTGTACTTTTCACTACAGAGGATAGTTTTTCACTACCCAAGTCTGTGCTAGGAATTTTAGCACTTCTCGCAACTGATGGGGTTTTAAAGCTGTAATTTTACATAAAAAAACACTGTACACAGATAAAAACCCACACTAGAATTTCAACATTACAGGTATTTATACAAAAGCATTAAATCAAAAAAACGAATACATGTAGAATGCTTCTTTATGGAAAAATGTACCAAAAATTATGCAGTTTGAAATCAAAACTAATTATAAAAAAAAGAATTACATAGTTTCCTGTTTCTTCTATTCAAATGTAATATCATTAAAAAAAAACCAAGAAATTACAAAGTTTATATACAATATTAATATTTGTTTGAATTTTGAATCCTTTTCGTTTTGTTAAATTTTTCAATAATCAGAAGTCAAATACAATACCTTCTTTCCCGTTGATCTTGTTCTTTTCTAGCAGTTTCAACATCTTTTTGCTGTTGCATTTGTCTACAAAAAATAAAACATTAGTTAAAATAGTGTTCTCCTTTATATCAGATCTACATATGGAACTGATATTTGTATTTCCTTATGTTACCAACCGAACTTATCTGAACCACTGTTTTTGAATTCATTGGTCTGCTTTAATGTGTTTTGATCATTATTAAAAAATATGACTCAGTTTAACTTGATTGTTTCTTTTATTTTGAAACAATAACTGTGTCATATTATACAATATCAGTTTAATTCAAGGTCCAAAGAACCAATATTAACTATGAATACTATGGTTTCCTGGTCAACAATAACTTCTACAAGAATCATTTTTTTTATACATAATAAAATTGAGAATGGAAATGGGGAATGTGTCAAAGAGACAACAACCCGACCAAAATAAAAAAACACAACAGCAGAAGGTCACCAACAGGTCTTCAATGTAGCGAGAAATTCCCGCACCCGGAGGCGTCCATCAGCTGGCCCCTAAACAAATATATACTAGTTCAGTGATAATGAACGCCATACTAATTTCCAAATTGTACACAAGAAACTAAAATTTAAATAATACAAGACTAACAAAGGCCAGAGGCTCCTGACTTGGGACAGGCGCAAAAATGCGGCAGGGTTAAACATGTTTGTGAGATCTCAACCCTCCCCCTATACCTCTAACCAGTGTAGAAAAGTAAAAGCATAACAATACGCACATTAAAATTCAGTTCAAGAGAAGTCCGAGTCTGATGTCAGAAGATGTAACCAAAGAAAATAAACAAAATGACAATAATACATAAATAACAACAGACTACTAGCAGTTAACTGACATGCCAGCTCCAGACTTCAATTAAACTGACTGAAAGATTATGATTTCATCATATGAACATCAGGCACAATCCTTCCCGTAAGGGGTTTAGTATCATACCATCATAACATATATGAGAAGAACATAACCCGTGTCATGCCAACAACTGTTTTTAGAATAAATGTGTTTAGTTCCGACGCAAAGACCTTATCAGTGACTCAATATTAACGCCAAAATATGCAATCTTTAATGACTTGACAACAGTATCGTAATTATATCCCTTCTTAATAAGTCTATTCAAAGGTTTTGTAAGTTTATGAGGTGAATACTGACACCTTTGTGCTTTATAAAGAATATTTATAATATAAGTATTTTCTTGTCATACTTTTGTGCTTTATAAAGAATATTTATAATATAAGTATTTTCTTGTCATACTTTACCTAAATGATCTTTAAATTTTTCTGTTGGTTCTTAAATCTAAATCATAGTACAGTTGGACCTGTTTATAAAAGCCACTTTACAAACCTAAGGAAAGTGACCTTAACCCTTTCACCGATAGCTGCCCTGACAGAAGTTACTCTGTGACGATGGCTTCCCTGGCTACTATTACTCAAGTGGGAGATCTTCATAATAAATGTCAATAAAAACTTGTTTATAATTATTTGTGTATTTATTTCATTCACTAACACCATGTTCAAAGTTTTGTTCATGTTTTGACAATTTTTTCTTCATAAAATATTCAAATTTTCAAATTTTATGCACTATTTAGGTGAATTTCTCCAAATTCGGCTCTTTCAGCCCAAATCGTAATTTTTTTAACCCAAATCGGCAAAATTTTGAAAATTTTTAGGAGGCTGTACAAATTCCTCACACTGATCGATGTCTATTCCATGTGTTTTGTACATAAAACGACGATTTATGTCAAAAAAGTATACTAGTTTGGCCTCAATTCTTCCATTTTCCTTAAAAAAAAATGTTTCCTCATTTCAAATTCTCGTAAATTCCGTTAATTTCCTCTGATTTTGACTTGGTTTTCACTTTCATCCGGGTTATTCATCAAAGAAAGATAACTCATGTTTGCACTGTTTAAGCGGGAAATATAAAAGAGGTATTCCGATCCCGGTAAAACGGGACTCATCGTCAGCTGTCTGAAGCGTGAATCCCGGTAAACCGGGACTTGTCGGCAAAAGGGTTAAAAAAGACCTAAGATCTTTTAAATGTGTAAGTGTTACTGCATGGAGACAACAAGAGGATGATTTGACAAGCCAGGTTAATTTGTTTTTTGTATGTGTTTATTTGGGGGGGAGGGGGAGAACTAATAGGGTTAACCTTTCTTTATAGCAGGTATTACTGTATAAGTATCTTTATATCTTCCACATCTTACCTATCCCTTTCAGCCTCTCTTTCCTCTCTAGCCTTCCTCCTATCCTGAGGTTTAGTATGAGGTGGTATCACATCATTGTACCAATGTCTCCAGGGAGGATGTTGTGCTACAAATATAATATCAAATGATATGCATTAGGGACGACATCAAAGATCCATGAAAGATAAAAAACTTAAATCAAATAGTTTGGGGGTGGGGGTCAACCTTGCTGCAAGTTTTGTTAATCCAAAATCGATTTTACATATATCCTTATTAGTCAATCAATTTTTCTTAAATTAAGTTGAGAGGGGGGTGTGGGGGTCAGTGAAAAAACTATGTGAATTCAGTTTTTTTTTTATCCTACATTGAACTTTTGATGACGTCCCTTAATTTCTGAACATAAAGATCTTTATAGTATAGTGAAACCTGTCTAAATCATACCATTCATTACTTTGAAACGTTTCTAAACTGAACTTTGTTATCAATTCAGTAAATTAAGCAACTGTCCAATCAAAGAAAATCTTCAGTCTTTAGGGGTTCTTTTCAGATAATTTACTGAACAATACAAAATACAAAAGTTTCTGGACTAGAACATATAAAATATTAGTCTTAAACCTACCTTGAGTTGGATCTAAAATAGGCATTGCAGCTTTCTGGTCTTTGGTCAATAAAGAAAACAGTTCTTTGTAATAATGTAGCTTTATCTGAAAAGACAAGTTAGAGAATATGTAAATGTACTGCTTAATAAAAAAAATCTACACTGTATATTCCTACCAATAATGAAAAACATAATCAATACTTGCAGCAGTGTCTTATATGGAACAGACTTTTAATGTCCACCTCGTTGCACATATTGTATATTTCCAAGGGGTATAACTCATTTACTGTGGATTCATTAATATTCGTTGGATACTAATTTTCTTGGATTTCGTGGGTACAGGAGAACCACAAATTCAAATGTTCAACGAATTACTAATTTTCTTAAGGAATGAGTGTAGACTTAGCCAAAACCACGAAATTAAATATCCACGAATATGCATGTAAATAAGTCAATAGTCAACCAATGTAAAACTTGTCTGAGATATTGCTGATACCTACAGTATAAGTTTTATAAAAATCTGGAAAGAATTGTAGCCATATTCCATAAATTTAATATTTCCAAGGGGCATAACTCTTTTGAAAAAAGTAGATTGTCCACCATTATATAACTTGTCAGAGAAATTGCTAATATTTATATAGTGTTAGTTTTGTAAAAATCAGGCAAGAGTTGTACCCTTAAGAGCACTTACAAGGCCATTTTCCATAAATTCAATATTTGAAAGGGGCATAACCTTATTAAAAAAAGTTGATTGTCCACCTCTATATATAACTAGTCAGAAAAATTGCTGATATTAACATAGTGTAAGTTTTATAAAAATCAGACAAGAATTGTACCCTTGAGAGCACATACAAGGCCATTTTCCATAAATTTAATATTTGAAAGGGGCATAACTCTATTAATGCTTCTGTTACATCAAAATCATACACAGTAATCAAGTAATACACAAATCTGGGATAATATTTCAAAACCAAATCCTTCCAAACTTACTTCACCGTTATACAACCGATTAGAGATTATGCTGTCAGCTGATATTAACCCTTGTATAAGTTTGATAATAAATCTGGCAAGAATTGTACCTGTGATGCCACTAACAAGACAGAAAGGACAGAAGGATAGATACAAGGACAACAGGCATCCAGTATTTCCATGTCCCCACAAACCTGTCATAGGGGGCCTAAAAATAACAATTTTATAGCTTTGTGAGTTGATTAAATGCAAATTAAAATAATAACAAATAACCAGTTAAATGAGTTTTCCCAAAAAGTTTTGTTTAATTAACTTACTTCATACTGAAACTGTGGTACTGTTAGCTTACAACTCTCTGCTTTCAATATTTTCTCCATGTGTGCTGGCTATCAAAGAGAAAAAGTAAGATTAAAATGAAATTAAAAAAAAAAGAAATTCAAATTTCACTGGGCTATCATTGGCTATCAAAGAGAAAAAACATATATTGATCACAAAGCAATTTAAACATGCATGTACTTATTTTAAAGGTTTGAACTTAAATTTTACATAGTAATTTAAAATACTAGTTATTTGGAGATTCAATATCCAGTTACAATATCAGTGGTTTATTTGAAATGAATTCCTAAGTTTATTAAAGTTGCAATGCATACACAGAACAAGTGGAACAGTGCAGGTGTAATTACAGGCTTTTATATCAATAAAACAGATTTTCAGACAAGCAATAGTTATCAATGGTACCAGGATTATAATTAAATACCCCAGACGTGTGTTTCATCTACATTAAACTCATCAGTGACGCTCAGATCAAAATAGTTATAAAGCCAAACAAGTACTAAGTTGAAGAGCATTGAGGATCCAAAATTCCCCCAAAAATTGTGCCAAATACTGCTAAGGTAAGTTATTCCTTATACTTGACTTCTATTTATGTATGTCTAACAATTCTGATAATGAAGCTAAGAATATTGGTGTGTTGCTTCTTTACAAGTCTGAAGTGTGCATTGAAATAACGTACAACTGTTTCGTTACAAAAATTATTGCTGGTTAAAAGTAAATTGTTGTAACAGGAATATTTGTAAAATTTGAAATGTAGTCCCAGATTTTATAAAACTATTAAAAACTGTTGTTTAACTTTTTCTGAAACTCCATGCAGGAACAATTCCTGCAGTCATCTCAGCCCTTTCTTATAATGATTGACAACAAATCTCTTTATACACATGTCTATACACTCACTGATGTAGCTTCTTTTAATTTTTCTTTAATTAATCCTAGCAATGTTACTGTTACTATGGCCAGCCATTCATTATTGAATCCCGGTGTATCTACTCCAATCATGTACTGGTCCCATATATATAATAAAGTGTCCATCTTAAGATAGGCTGAAAAAAGGGTAATATCTTGTTAAAGCTAAATCTGACCTAGTTAATGAGGAAAATGACAAATTTTTAAAACTGAATTCGAAATTAGTTATTTAGCACCTCTATTCTAGCAAGTCAGCGTTTTTTAATTATAATATAATTTTTCATAAAAAAGCAATAAATGCATTTTTATTGCTGATGTAAAATAAAAGACTTTAAATTTAAATCAAATTGCCTATCTCTATAAGATTCTAATATACTCTAAACCAACTTATTTTACACATACATTTTTTTGTGTTTAGTTCTCTCTACCTTTTTTATGAGTGACATAATTAAATTCTATCTAAATAAATGACTTACTGACAAACACACTCCTAATCATAGGTCGTATCAGGGTCATCAATCCTTCTGTTAACAAAGCATAACTTCCTGTTTCTGTGGCAACTATTTTTTCTGTTAAGAAATAAATTTGGAAAGGTATTAATTTGTACATGAAAACTGAGATATGCTATATGCGCATGGAGATTTCTTATTATTAATGGTAATGACATAACAATAAAACAGGGGTATAATTGAAAGAAATGATGTTTAAGAAAAGAAAATTTAAACAGTTGATTGTTTGTTTTGTCCAACATGACCTGTTTTTTTCCAGGGGAAGTTAAATTTACCACCCTTATTGCAGGTTGACTCACTTTGCAGAACTTACCAATGGATTTATTGCCAAATTGTTCTTGTTCTGAATATGCATTGTATATTAGTCACTTGAATTGAAGTTAACGATTATCATACAATTAATTTTGACAATGAGACAAATTTCCATCAGACTGAGAGATCAAAGGACAAGGATGTTATTTGTAACAATTAATTATTGTTCACTGTAAGGCCTTCATAGTAGAACAAAACTTATACCAGAGAGAAAGGTATTAAGGTTCTAGTCCAACCCATTACGATGTCTTGCAAGGCGTTACAGAAATAAAAAAGCCTTGCAAGACATCATAATTATTTGGACTAGAAAGGCTCTTGCATGACAAAATGTGAAACGATTCAACAGAGCAACCATCAGTTTGCTTTATATTACCAGAATATCAGACAGCAATCAACAAGAATCACTGAATTACAGGCCCAGAAATATGGTAACTGCAATAAGTTACTTAAGTGATCTGATCCTTACCTTTGACAGGTACAAACTTTTCTGTAATCATTCTCGATACTTCAGGGTGCCGTCTCTGTAGAAGTTTAGCCACCTTGTCTATAAAGGCAATAACCTCATCATTATGGTCCTAAAACACAAAAGGACTTTGCAACAACAAATAAAAAAAGTTTAAGCATGCTTTTTAATGAAAATATTTTAAACATTTTGTTTCTTATTATGAATATTTTAAAGCTTGATGTTAATGTTCAATTATGTCTTTTTTCATCTCCCAAAACACAAAACAGAGGCTTTGTAACACTCACTGTTTCTTTTTCATTATCACAAATCTCTTATCTTTTAAAACTTACATCTGACCCTGAATCTACAACAAATCCTGGTCGACTTCCTAAAAATGTCATGAATTCTTCAACAATAAGGGCAACAACTCTTCCTGGTGGTGGTTCTCGTCTAAAATTTCAATATAATAGTAAATTATAATGAAAAAGATGGAATGTATATGTCAATTCTTCTTCCTTCACTAATGGATGATTATAAGTTTGCTTTACGTATGAATGAAATATTTTTATTTTTTAGTACCATACCTTCATATCATCAGTTGTGCATTAAAGAAAAATCATGTTTTCTAAAGGTCTTTCTTCATTCATCCATATTGTATCATTTTTTTTATATTTATCCATTAAATAACCTTAAAGACAGAGGTACATTTAGCCTGTATAACATGATAACAAATTTGAACCAGATGCTCCGCAGGGCGCAGCTTTATAGGACCGCAGAGGTTGAACCCTGAACGGTTGAACCCTGAACGGTTGAGGAAAGTATGGACACAACATTCAAGCTGGATTCAGCTCTAAATTTGGATTGTGATTAAATAGTTGACACAGCATAGGTTTCTGACACAGAAGAAATGTGGTCTTATGAACTTAAAAAAAAATTGCCTTTGAGCAATTCACTATGCTGTTGAATAATAATCCTCTCAAAAAAATATTTGAAGAAATTTTATTTTTATTTATGAAATCTGAAATGAGAAAAACTTTCCCTTATTCCAAAACTGATCTCAACTCAAATTTCTAATGGAGTTTGCAACAATAACTGCTCATTTAAATACATCATAAAATATTAAAATGTAAATAAAAAGTGCTTGTTATCACTGAATGGTAAAGATTGTTTTAATTTATCAGTTGGTAGTAATGGTGAAAATACATTGATTATTGTATAAAACATTGATTTAAGTTGTATCAACTACTATTCTGGACAAAGAAAGATAACTCAAATTTACAAAGAATATTGAAAATATCTTGCTATTGCACAAATATCTATTCTGGACAAAAGAAAGATAACTCCAATTGAAAATTGATTGCAATTGCACAATATTGTGAAATTAGATATTTCTTGCTATTGCGCAATACTGTTAATTGAAAATATCTTGCTATTGCACAAATATCTATTCTGGACAAAGAAAGATAACTCCAATTGAAAATTGATTGCTATTGCACAATATTGTGAAATTAGATATTTCTTGCTATTGCGCAATATTGTCAATTGAAGATTACTTGCTATTGAATAATACTGTGCAATTGAAAATTTCTTGCTATTGCACAATACTGTACAATTGAAGATTTCTTGCTATTGCTGAATACTGTGCAATTGAAAATTTCTTGCTATTGCACAATACCTGATATAATAATTTTGAATCCTGATTTGGACCAACTTGAAAACTTTGCCCATAATCAAAAATCTAAGGACATCTTAAGATTCAGCATATCAAAGAAGCCTAAGCATTTAATTTTTGTTAAAATCAAACTTAGTTTAATTTTGGACCCTTTGGACCTTAATGAAGACCAATTTGAAAACGGGATCAAAAATTAAGAATCTACTAACACAGTTAGATTTGGCATATCAAAGAACCCCAATTATTCAATTTTTGATGAAATCAAACAAAGTTTAATTTTGGACCCCGATTTGGACCAACTTGAAAACTGGGCCAATAATAAAAAATCTAAGTACATTTTTAGATTTAGCATATCAAAGAACCCCAAAGATTCAATGTTTGTTAAAATCAAACTAAGTTTAATTTTGGACCTTAATGTAGACCAATTTGAAAACGGGACCAAAAATTAAAAATCTACATACACAGCGTCAGTTAGATTCGGCATATCAATAACCCGAATTATTAAATTTTTGATGAAATCAAACAAAGTTTAGTTTTGGACCCTTTGGGCCCCTTATTCCCAAACTGTTGGGACCAAAACTCCCAAAATCAATTCCAACCCTTCTTTTGTGTTCATAAACCTTGTGTTTAAATTTCATTGATTTCTATTCACGTATACTAAAGTTATTGTGCAAAACCAAGAATAATGCTTATTTGGGCCCTTTTTTGGCCCCTTATTCCAAAACAGTTAGAACAAAAACTCCCAAAATCAATCCCAACCTTCCTTTTGTGGTCATAATCCTTGTGTCAAAATTTCATAGATTTCTATTTACTCTAACTAAAGTTATAGTGCGAAAACCAAGAAAATGCTTATTTGGGCCCTTTTGGCCTGTTATTCCTAAAATATTGGGACCAAAACTCCCAAAATCAATCCCAGCCTTCCTTTTGTGGTCATAAACCTTGTGTTATAATTTCATAGATTAAAGAACTAAAGTTAGAGTGCGAAAACTAAAAGTATTCGGAAGACGACGACAACGACGACGCAGCCAAAGTGACAGCAATATACGACGAAATTTTTTTCAAATTTTGCAGTCGTATAACAATTGTTGATGCCAAAGACAGCACCAGAAAGTGTCAAGAAAGTTTGCAGACATATAAAAGCAATTACATGTATTCTATTATCATGTATTATGTGACTTATCAGGAAAGTTTTTTCTTCGTTCTTTATTTAAAAATTTTGTAATATTATTTTTATGAACATACGGTTACCTTGATATATTAGTAGAAGCTACATCCATAAATGGTACTGCTAAAAGGTGTTCTACATCTCTGAGTCTGTTTTTGGTTTTTAGAATAGAATGGTAATAGGACAGTGTGGCTTTCATACCATAAAAAATACCTGGAATGACAAAAAATAACAATGCAGGCAGTAAAATTTAAAAAAAAAAGTGTTTATATTTTTTTTTTATTTCTTTAAGAATGCAATATGTGTTTTTATATTTGTTGACAATGAAATTTTAATCAATCAGTTGAAATGTGTAAACAGCAAATATAAGTCCTTGATTTGCAATTGACCAGGCAAACTAACAAAAGACCACAGAGTTGTTTTCTTAAAATTAGCAATTCATGCATTCATTTGTCATATGTTTGTAGATCTAATGAAAAGCAGAGGTGGTATTTAAGTGTTTATGCTTGTATATTTTTACAATCTAGAAAAGCTTGTTTCTTTCAAAATATAGACTTTTTAACATGTTTTTACTTTATAGATTCTGAATTAAGCAATATTCAAATTGTAAAATATTTCCATATAAGTACTTACCAACTGACCCTTTAAGGTCATTGAATGTATGTTCTGAATTCAGTAGTGTTTCACATTTTTGTGATATATCATAATCATACATAGATATAGCTGCCCTAGGGTTGGTATTCAACTGATCAATATACTGCTTTCGAACTGCAATTAAAATTGATAAAAATAAATTAAAATAATGTTTCTTACATTTAGATTTTATGTTTATTTTATTTAAATTAAAAGTATCTATAGCTTAAACCTTTGCCTATCTTCTTTGTACCCCAGTAATATTACAAAACTAATTTAAAAAATGGAGCTTTTTTTCAATAAAGATAAAATACATGTTGGGAGACTTTTCTATAAATTCTAAAATTTTTACAATGCTTTAATTTTTACAAAAATTGCCACAAGAGAAGTTTGGCATATTTGAGATTTTTACGAAACTACCTGTATACAGTATTTCTTGTAATTGTAATAATTAATCTTATTTTTTTGGTCCAATGTCCAATAATCACAATTATATATGCACACAAATTATCTGAAGGTCATACAAAACAGTACCAAGGGCAAATAATAAATCATTTAAATATTTAATACAATATGTAACAGGAATCTGAATATCTTTCAACTGAATATCTGAAAGAAAAATGTACACAGGACTTGATCCTCCTGAATAAAACTAAAATAAATCATATAAATATTGACATCTGGTTGCTTTTCTAAAAATTGCATTCCCATCCAAGCAGATCCCACTTACTGTTTTGTCAGATTCCTGTATCCCGTTTACACTATGTACGTAAGCAAGTCTAATTTTTTCTGTCATTTCCCGGGTCCCGCTAGACCCCATTTCCTGTTTTCACGACATAATAATTTGACTTTCACATGTCATGCTTACAAATAATCAGCAATCCAGCGTCATGCTTAGACCCCAATGAGACCCACATCCAACCATGTGCTTAGCATTTTACATATAACTCCTTACACATGTATCATCTGATCATTTGTGTGTTAACAAGCAGTGCAACACAAACAACTACAGTGATTTACACCTAACAAAACAACATGAAAAGCTTCCCGCCTTACGTTGTGAATACATTCAAATTTATTAATTTGAAATGATCATTGACCATTCTATTCGTACAAATCTGACATATATCTCCATTTTTGTTTTGTCCCTGTACCTGTGATAGCTTGACTCATATTGTGTGTACACAAACTATATATGTATATCTACATTGTTTACCTACCAGAGTAACTATATTCTGTAAATTATAAGTCTGTTAAGTCATATAGAAATATTATACTTAAAAGAGTTAGTTAACTTCTAATCATTAAACTATAACAAATCTCCTTATAAAAGCATTCAGTAAAAGATGAGTCATTGAAATTAGTAAACAAAATAGTTTAGTTTTTTATTTAAGGTCATTGCATTAGTCCAATGTTCCAATACCTGTTAATACAACTCTAGATCTACACACAACATTTCACACATCTAACAAAGGGTATTTTAAATGTGTACAAGAATAATTAACAACATACACATTACTAGCAATAAAATAATGCTTTCATAAAGGGATAGAAAATTAGATTTTTGAACCAAAGAACAGTTTTAACTTCCCATTTTGGAAGATGGATTTACAGGATGAAATGTCAATTAGAGTTCTTTTAAATAAAATTGATAATGCCCTACAAAATCAGCTTATTTTAGCAAGTGACAAAATAATTTGGCTTTAAAATATAAAAAGCTATATATCATACCCGTAGCCAGGAGGGTTCTGACACCCCCCCCCCTTGAAAACAAATAAGCACTGTGAAAGTAAATGTTCTGTTGGAATTGTGACTGTTAAAGTCGAGTTTGAGAGTCCAACGAACCCCAACCCCCCCTCCCTCTTGGAAATTCCTGGCTACGGGCCTGTATATGTGGCAATAGTTTGTTACAGGGATACATCTATAATCTAAAATATATATGAAAAATATAGACTCATGCTTCATGCATGCTTTTTATAACTGTCAGGGAAAAAAGCATATAAATATACCTTTTGTATTAGATAAGTATAGCCTCCATGTTAATTGTCGTATATGTAATGGCAGGGGTTGATTTAGACAAATATAAAGTTTGTTTTTCATATCTGGCCATTTCTTCAGTAGACTTAATGCCCCTTCCTCAGCGCTCTCTATTACTAAGTCAGTTTTAGTGTCCATTGGAGATTCTTCCAACAGCTGTCTAGAGACATCTTCATTTAAACTTTGGTCAGTTATTACAGAAACTTTCTTGCATAAGCCATTATAAACTGTTCCTACAATAAATAATTTCACAATTTATAATCTTCAATTCATCTAAAAACAAAGAATTATTTGAATCTGCAATCATTTTAATTTTTTAAGTCGAAAATTGAAGGAAATCCATGATAAACGGTACCTGCTTTTATACTATTAGTAACACAGTGTTACTTGTCCGTATACTATATTTTATCCTGAATTAGAGTAGTTTTGTGAAATTTAATTGGCTGATATTCATATTGTCCTAATAATTTTCAGTATAATTTTTTATTACATCAATTGCAATTATCTCCCTTATACCATTGACCTAATAAAAAATAATTCTGTAAGTTGCTTTATAAGTTGAATTATAACACATGTAGAATCCTATTTTTTTCATTTTTCACAGTTTCAGATAAAATATTTTAAAAATTTGGTTGATATTGTCCTTATAATTGAGGGGGTCTCATTGTGGGGTTCCGATCTCGGATCCTGCTTACTGTTTTGTCAGATTCCCGTATCCCACTTACACTATGTACGTAAGCAATTCTCATTTTTTTGTCATTTCCGAGGTCCAGCAAGACCTCATTTCCCGTTTTCATGCCATAATAAATGACTTTCACGTGTCACGCTTACAAAAAATCGGCAATCCCGCGTCACGCTTAGACCCCAATGAGACTCACAATTGAGTTTATCAGAATAATAATTTGTGAAATCAGGATAAAAATCTTTACACAGTGTGTAATTGCCCTAATATGAAATTTATAGGGTCAATAAAATCCATATCTGGCTTAGCTTCAGTACCAGTAGGATGTTGTCTAGTGGCTTGATATTAAAATTTGTCAATTTTCTCTAAAGTTCTTTTTAACATAAATGACCCTATAATAATCCTGTCATTGTTAGCAGGTTATTTAAAGTAAATTTGCAAAAACTGAGAGAAAATATTTAACTTTCTGACACTAACAGTTCAGTATCTGTGCAACTAAAACTTAAAGCTTTTCTTGAAAAATTATGTAATGTTCATGAAAGCATTTTTCAATTCCCAACCACACTGGCACAGAAATTAAAACGTAGTGTCTTCAGGGATGATATTTCTATGACAAATTCTTTAGTGGCATTTTCATCATTTTACATCAAAAGACAATAATATAGATTTTTTTAAAACATCTCACTATCAAAAATAAGGTGCAGATTACTAAAAAATTAGAGAAACCAACTAATTTGATTGTAGTATGATTACCTCCCTTGATAGCCTGTGTTGCTCTTTCCATAAACAGTTCTTTTTCAGGTTCTGACAAATCACTGAAGTACTGTACATGGCTTTGTGTTAACTGCTGCTGAATAGCATCATGTAACTCCTTCAGAAAACCATCCCATTCCTGAAATAGAAGGGACATAGGCTTAATATACTAGTTGTTAATTTAATAAATGTCACTTAAAAAAAGAATAAAATCATATATTTGAGGCTGATGCCAATACTTTAATAGCTATGCATGTTACTACATGAAGTTATATCCTGAAAACTCATTTCAAAAAAAAAGTTACTTAATATTTTTATCATAATTTTCACTAGCTTTTACCAATTTTTATGAATCGTATCTAGTGTTGTTTTTTTTTTAAAGACTTATGATACTTTTTTGGTATCATAAGAACATATTGGGAACATGGCCACTATAAGTTATATGGTTCGCTACTGATCCCCTAAGGATCCATAGAGGGTTAGTAAAATCCATAGGGGCGAGTAGTTCACCGTATAACGAATTTATCGCATGCTAGATTTTTTCTGCTACATTTTGTTGAAAAATAAACAATGAAACACAACAACATCGATAGATGACACACAAAATCATTTTCATTGTCAACTTCTTTGTCTGGCAGGATGACACTTGTCATTTGAATGAGAATGTGGGAAAAAATGTCAACAAGGGACAAGTGGGTATGTCGAATGAACAGTTTTGATGAATTAGTGGAATTTCAACTAATATGTAGACAAGAAGTCCGAGTTATTGTAAAAAATGGTCCGATCATTCTTGGTCCGACGTGTCTTGGTCCGACTTCTCTGGTCCGAGTTGTTTTGGCTGTCGGAAAACTGGTGTACATGGTCATGATGGTGGTTGGTTTTCAAATGGAGTGTCAAAAGAAAGTTTTGATCGATTCCGTTACTTTGAAGAAATCAAACCTTTGAATCTGTAATATGTTGTTTGCATTGTAAAAGCCATTTAGGATACGTTTGCTGTGCACCCGCCATTTGTAAACATTCTTTGATGTGAAGGTGTATTTGAAAGGAGTATTTTCATTGGATTAATTTTAAGATTTAACCAATGAAATAAGTCCTTTTAAAATACTCGTACTTTCACTTTGTCGATTTTAGTAACAACATGAGAGATTCCGAAAAGAAGTTGCAGCCGATTGAAAAATGACACGAAGGCGTTCATCGGATTTCATTTTAAATATGATTTCTATTGCGATTTGTAAGATTAGAGGCGAATTCTAACATATATATATTTATTTTTTTATGCATCAACAACTGTTTCCCCCCCACAATCTCCTTACATTTAAAACAAATTTATTTATCTTTATGTTGACATTGTTGTTAGTTGTCACTAACACTTCATCAATTGTAATACTCAGTATCCCCAGAACAGTCTGCACCTAAAACTTTTTCAAATACCAGCCTGAAGACTAATATTTTGACATTTTTCTTATAGTCCAAACGAAATTTTACTACTAAGTCTTTCCCTAACTGTGCAGACTGCCAGTACCATGTAATTAATTTTGCTGGTACAAGTATGTTTGCCAACAAACAGGTATTGCATTGCAATCAGTGAGTTTTATTGACAAATTCCTACTAGTCCACTGGAGCACCAGCTAACAAAATCTACTGATCTGACGCAAATTATATTGGTCTCCGACCAACAGACCAGTGCCAATTTCTACTATTGAGGCACAGGAATTCCTAAAAGTACAGCTGAATCAATAGCTTGATTTACAAAAAATGTACTATTATTTACAACTATGCATTGAGACTTATAACAGACAGGAAAGAGTTAGGAAATTAGTTTGAATACAGTAATATCGCCCAAAAGTACATGGCTTAATTAGATACATTTGTAAGTAGTGATCAAGTTTAGAACTAATATGAATAAATCCTTTACCATGACAAGATGCATTAGTTGCACGTCAGCAAAGACCATCAACAATTTTGATTTAGAAATTAAAACTTTTTAAGTTTTAAGTGAAAAAGTAGTGAAACTTGTGTCTTATTTACTACATGTATGTAATATGTGTGCCTGCAAGTATCTTTACCAGATCAGACACTTACACAAAATAAGTAAAATGCAAAATGATTTCAAGCCAAAGTGAGTGAAACTATTATCAGTTATATTCATAGACATAACACGGTATGCAATTAAAACAAAAATTGAGGATTTTTGCAGGATAATTAACAATGAACCCTGTCATGCCTATATATATTTTATTTGCAAATTTTGGTATTTTATTGTTATTTTAGTTGATGTAGATTACTAAGGAGTAAAGAAGCATATATTATTTATTTACAAGATCTGGTAGCAAAAGAAGGAGAATATCAATTATGTTTCAATATTTACAACTTTCAATACATAATTTGTCATTGGCAGTTTTATATATAAAAATTGACTGTAAACATTTTTCATTGTTTTTATTACAGGCTTCTTAATCCTATGTCCAAATGGTTTAGTAAACTCAGAAGAGGAAGACAATGGTATGTATCATACAGAATCACAAACATTGTATTATTAAGATATTTGTATGAATAGAATTAAAAATATATATCTAAACAGTAACATACAGTCTTAAAAAGTTTTGAATTATCTATTCAAAAGACCAGCAATTAACACTAAATTCTGTACATGACAAAAACTGAATGATATAACTTATGGCAGTCTCTGACCAGGTTCCTGACTTCTGACATGCGTGAGGTTGTGAGTTTGAACCCCAGCACACTCGACTCCTATCTTAATTGACTAGGATTGTCAGTTTTGCTATCTAAGGTCAGTGGTTTTTTTTGGCACTCCAGCTCCCTCCAAAAATATAAACTTGCTTCCATGAAATAGCCTAAATGCCGTGCTTAAAGGTAGTGTTAAAACTCCAAAAATCAAAACAGATAAGAATACGAACATGTCACGTTGTGGTAGGGTTTAACAGATTGATTTTTCATGATATTACATGTAACATGTTATTGACATTGAGATAATTGTTTTTACTAAATTTGTATGGAATATAATCAACGATAGAGTGATCCTTTAGGAAATGATAGATAAATAATGAAATCTATATTGTAAGTGCAAATAAAATGCCACAGTTTGATCTTTATACTTGCAAGTTGCATTCACTAGAAATGGCAATTAGTTGGATTTTTGTACATACTTATTAACATGCAATAATTAAAATTTTAGATATTAAGATTCAAGTACCATGTAGTTATCATTTGTGTTTTACACAGTACAGTATCACTGTGGAGTCATTTTTTGTGGGTCCCAACTTTTGCGGATTGAGGAGAACTTTATTTTTGTTAAATGTTGATATTTAATTTCATGGTTTTGACAATCTCTGCATATGAAACCTAAAGAAAATATGTCATTCATTGAAAATTTGAATTCGGGGATCACCTGTACCCACAAAATGCAAGAAAATTGGTATTCAGCAAATATAATGAATCCTTAGTATGGAAACAAAAATCAAATAATTTATTGATTTCTTATTTACAAATATAAAAGAATCACTCTTGCTCTATTGCTTAATTGTGTAGTAAAATATAATTAGATAAATTTTTGTTTAATTTTTATTTGTCATGTATGTATATTTTTGTTTTATAGAATTAACTGGTGAACAGATAATCTTTGTGGTAGTGACACAACCAAATAAGTACCATGTCAGCAGAGCTGAAGAGTTCAAAACCCATTTCAAAGCACAACTTACTCATATGGACAAGGTGTGGCCTGATTAGATCTTTCAATAGAAATATTTAGAAACAAGGCCTAAAATAAATTATTGTTTGTTTCCCCAATCCCTACCAACCCTGCAAAAATGATCAAAACTTAGTTGAATATTAATTTATTCATTTCTGATTTTCAGGCTTGCCATATCAACAGATATTGTTCCAGCTTTTTTGAAAAAAATAAAATTATTTCCCTACTTACCTACCCACACCTGGCTTGGCTAAGTCGGGATTGGGGAAACAAACCTTATATTAATTTAGGCCCAAAATGAATTTGGTTGATTTGTGAAAGATTTTGTGCCATCATGGCCATCAAACATGGCAGAATGGGCAATAACTCCAAACTCAAATTATGTCAATGGAAAATTAAACTCATTAAACCTTAAACTTTAAATAGAATTTCACAATGTAACTGTTTTCCAACAACACTTATAAAACAGCATCAGTTGGTAAATATATCGTCATAAATGATCAAATAAATGTCCATACCAGATGTCTAGCATGAATGTAAATTACAGAGTTAGCTCCCTTTAATTTTTAATATCTAGCGCATTTCAACAAAATTATAAATTGAAATACCAGTGACTTTTTCATAAAACATCTTACATTGAAATTGATCGTAAGTTATACTAAAATGTGTATGTCTGGCTTACAAGTTCTTTTAGTCTTAAGAATTTTTGTGAAAGAGTTGCAGAACAAGAAAAGGAATTGAATGTTATATTCCTACACTGTTATACATTTTGAACTAAAATCAATTAAAATAAGCAGGTTTTTGTTCGTCATGTTTTAACCACTGCTTGATTCTTAGGCAGACTGGCACTTAAAAATTCTATAACTAAATGAATTAGACAACCATTAATTTGTTGTCACTAAAATGGATGCTTTTTCATTCATATTTGGTTCCATATTGGAATATGTAGCCAAACATATTATACATGTAACTTTGTTTTTATGTTGTAGAATGATCAGCCAAAACTATATTTCACACATAAAGAATGGGATAATATAAATGGAGCTTGGACATTCTTTCCCATATTTAAACTGTAAGTGACACTACTGTCTATTTTTGTTTTTAGAAAAAACTTAGAAGAAAGCTAACAGATGCCAAAGGAAAACATAAACTGCATATAAAGTCCAAAGTAAGCTGTCAATACCATGGCAAAAACTTAAAAAAAAAAGAAAAAAAAAAAAGGGCAAACACTAGTTTAGAAAGATTCTATTCTATTACATTTAATTTATGTAATTAATAAAAGAAAAATATCTTTATGATTTATTTCCTTTTGGAAGGTATCTTGAACATATTCACATTGGTAAATTTGTACATATAAAAGTACATTTCTTAGTTATAGGGAAGGAATTGGGTTTGTGTATGATTTTTTAAGAGTTACAATTATAAATGTTTGTACTTGATATTTCTTCAATAATTAGTCATAAATTGCATGTCTTCTTGTTTATGATGAAAAGAATTTTGATTAGTGAGTGATTTAATAAAACAAAGATAACAAAAGAACAGTTTCAGTAGCACTTAAATGTGTAATGCATAGTGACTGAAATGTGTAATGCATAGTGACTGAAATGTGTAATGCATAGTGACTGAAATGTGTAATGCATAGTGACTGAAATGTGTAATGCATAGTGACTGAAATGTGTAATGCATAGTGACTGAAATGTGTAATGCATAGTGACTGAAATGTGTAATTCATAGTGGCTGAAATGTGTAATGCAAAGTGACTGAAATGTGTAATTCATAGTGACTGAAATGTGTAATTCATAGTGACTGAAATGTGTAATTCATAGTGACTGAAATGTGTAATTCATAGTGACTGAAATGTGTAATTCATAGTGACTGAAATGTGTAATGCATAGTGACTGAAATGTGTAATGCATAGTGACTATGTGTAATGCATAGTGACTGAAATGTGTAATGCATAGTGACTGAAATGTGTAATTCATAGTGACTGAAATGTGTAATGCATAGTGACTGAAATGTGTAATTCATAGTGACTGAAATGTGTAATGCATAGTGACTGAAATGTGTAATTCATAGTGACTGAAATGTGTAATTCATAGTGACTGAAATGTGTAATTCATAGTGACTGAAATGTGTAATGCATAGTGACTGAAATGTGTAATTCATAGTGACTGAAATGTGTAATGCATAGTGACTGAAATGTGTAATTCATAGTGACTGAAATGTGTAATGCATAGTGACTGAAATGTGTAATTCATAGTGACTGAAATGTGTAATTCATAGTGGCTGAAATGTGTAATTCATAGTGACTGAAATGTGTAATTCATAGTGACTGAAATGTGTAATGCATAGTGACTGAAATGTGTAATTCATAGTGACTGAAATGTGTAATGCATAGTGACTGAAATGTGTAATGCATAGTGACTGAAATGTGTAATTCATAGTGACTGAAATGTGTAATGCATAGTGACTGAAATGTGTAATTCATAGTGACTGAAATGTGTAATGCATAGTGACTGAAATGTGTAATTCATAGTGACTGAAATGTGTAATGCATAGTGACTGAAATGTGTAATTCATAGTGACTGAAATGTGTAATTCATAGTGACTGAAATGTGTAATTCATAGTGGCTGAAATGTGTAATGCATAGTGACTGAAATGTGTAATGCATAGTGACTATCAGTAATGCATAGTGACTGAAATGTGTAATTCAAAGTGGCTAAAATGTGTAATGCATAGTGACTGAAATGTGTAATTCATAGTGACTGAAATGTGTAATTCATAGTGACTGAAATGTGTAATGCATAGTGACTGAAATGTGTAATTCATAGGGACTGAAATGTGTAATTCATAGTGGCTGAAATGTGTAATGCATAGTGACTGAAATGTGTAATTCATAGTGACTATGTGTAATGCATAGTGACTGAAATGTGTAATGCATAGTGACTGAAATGTGTAATGCATAGTGACTGAAATGTGTAATGCATAGTGACTATGTGTAATGCATAGTGACTGAAATGTGTAATGCATAGTGACTATCAGTAATGCATAGTGACTGAAATGTGTAATTCAAAGTGGCTAAAATGTGTAATGCATAGTGACTGAAATGTGTAATGCATAGTGACTGAAATGTGTAATGCATAGTGACTATGTGTAATTCATAGTGACTGAAATGTGTAATGCATAGTGACTGAAATGTGTAATGCATAGTGACTGAAATGTGTAATGCATAGTGACTGAAATGTGTAATGCATAGTGACTGAAATGTGTAATGCATAGTGACTATCAGTAATGCATAGTGACTGAAATGTGTAATTCAAAGTGGCTAAAATGTGTAATGCATAGTGACTGAAATGTGTAATGCATAGTGACTGAAATGTGTAATTCATAGTGACTGAAATGTGTAATGCAAAGTGACTGAAATGTGTAATTCATAGTGACTGAAATGTGTAATTCATAGTGACTGAAATGTGTAATTCATAGTGACTGAAATGTGTAATGCATAGTGACTGAAATGTGTAATTCATAGTGGCTGAAATGTGTAATGCATAGTGACTGAAATGTGTAATGCATAGTGACTGAAATGTGTAATGCATAGTGACTGAAATGTGTAATGCATAGTGACTATGTGTAATGCATAGTGACTGAAATGTGTAATTCATAGTGACTATGTGTAATGCATAGTGACTGAAATGTGTAATTCATAGTGGCTGAAATGTGTAATGCATAGTGACTGAAATGTGTAATGCATAGTGACTATGTGTAATGCATAGTGACTGAAATGTGTAATGCATAGTGACTATCAGTAATGCATAGTGACTGAAATGTGTAATTCAAAGTGGCTAAAATGTGTAATGCATAGTGACTGAAATGTGTAATTCATAGTGACTGAAATGTGTAATTCATAGTGACTGAAATGTGTAATTCATAGTGGCTGAAATGTGTAATTCATAGTGGCTGAAATGTGTAATTCATAGTGACTGAAATGTGTAATTCATAGTGGCTGAAATGTGTAATTCATAGTGACTGAAATGTGTAATGCATAGTGACTGAAATGTGTAATTCATAGTGGCTGAAATGTGTAATGCATAGTGACTGAAATGTGTAATTCATAGTGACTGAAATGTGTAATTCATAGTGGCTGAAATGTGTAATTCATAGTGACTGAAATGTGTAATTCATAGTGACTGAAATGTGTAATTCATAGTGGCTGAAATGTGTAATTCATAGTGGCTGAAATGTGTAATTCATAGTGACTGAAATGTGTAATTCATAGTGGCTGAAATGTATGAGAGGCCGATCATGTCAAAAACCCGATAAAGTAACGCGTTAAAATTAAACGCGATAAAATCACATTTAACGCGATAAATACAGTTTTAACGCGAAAAGAAATCAATATTTTTAACGCGTTAAACTTTGCAATTATCAAGTTTGGGATTTATCCCGTACATGTAGGTGCAAATTGACGTTTATCGCGATAATATATCCGTCGCACTGGCCACATGTGTCATAATAAATCACATTAACGTGTTAAATTCAACACAAAAACGTTGCTACGATACATTATTAAAACTTCATTTAACGTGTTAAAATAACATTTAACGCGTTTAAGTTGCATTTAACGTGTTAAAATTACATTTAACGCGTTAAAGTTGCATTTAACGCGTTAAAGTTGCATTTAACGCGTTAAAGTTGCATTCAACGCGTTAAAGTTGCATTTAACGCGTTAAAGTTGCATTCAACGCGTTAAAGTTGCATTTAACGCGTTAAAGTTGCTTTTAACGCGGTAAAGTTGCTTTTAACGCTGTAAAGTTGCTTTTAACGCGGTAAAGTTGCTTTGACGTGTTGAAGTTGCATTAAACAGGTAAACGTTGCTTTAACGCGTTACAGTTACATTTAAGGAGGCTCGCGGGTATAAGATTTCCGAAAAAAAATAAACTTTAATTTTTCGCTACAAATTTTATTTGGTACCTTGAGTAGTTGTTACTTTATCATATGATCCAAAAATCATTCCAAAAAATCAATTCGTGTTGGCCCCAGATAACTTTGAAAATGTTGATAACACTGAAAAAGCTCCAAATTATCTCCCTTTGGTGCAAAAAATACCATTTTTTGGCATTAAAATTGAAATATCTTTTTTAACTCATCGGTGACCTATATTTTTTATTGTTGTCTTTGTATAAGCTGTACATAAACTAAATAACTGTAAAATTTAAGCGATTTCTGTAATTTAGTTCTTTTTTTATTTCGATATTACCGCTATTTCTCCTATTAGTTCAACAGAAAAAAAAAAGGACATTAACAAAAATGTATGCTACTTTCGAAGGCAGATAGTGAGCGTAAATGAACGGTGACCCCATTTTTTTATTTCATTTTTCCATTAAGAATAAGATAAAGTTCCTTTATAGAAAAATATAGAGAAATCCTATATTAAATAAAAAAAAATGATTTAGACCCGCGAGCCCCCTTAACACGTTAAAATTGCATTCAACGCGTTAAAGATGCATTTAACACGTTAAAACTGCATTTTACGCGTTACAGTAGCATTTAACGCTTTAAAGATGCATTTAACGCGTTAAAATAACAATTAACGCGTTAAAACTGCATTTTACGCATTAAAGTTGCTTTTAACGCGTAAAACTTGCTTTTAACGCATAACATTAACATTTAACGCGTTCAAGTTGCATTTAACGCGTTAACGTTGCATTTAACGCGTTAAAGTTGCATTTTTCTCGTTGAAGTTGCTTTTAACGCATTAAAGTTGCTTTTAACGCGGTAAACTTGCTTTTAACGCGTTAAGATAAAATTTAACGCGTTGAAGTTGCATTTAACGCATTAAAGTTTCCTTTAACGCGTTAAAGTTGCGTTTAACGCGTTAAAGTTGCTTTTAACGCATTAAAGTTGCGTTTAACGCGGTAAACTTGCTTTTAACGCGTTAAAGTTGCTTTTAACGCGGTAAACTTGCTTTTAACGCGTTAAGATAACATTTAACGCGTTGAAGTTGCATTTAACTCGTTAAAGTTGCTTTTAACGCATAAAAGTTTCTTTCAACGCGTTAAAGTTGCGTTTAACGCGTTAAAATTGCTTAATTCTGTTGACAGTTATGATTTTTCTACTCTGTACACTACACTTCCACACAATCTTATAAAGAAAAAGTTTTTGTATTTGATAAAATGGTCTTTCGAAAAATCTCATTGTAATTTTATTTGCTGTAACTCGTTTAAGGCCTTTTTCTGTAACGAAAAAGGAAAGTATGCTAGATACACTTACTGGAAATGTGAGGATATGATTGAAGCTTTAAACTTTCTGCTTGATAACATTTATGTACGTTTCGGCGATAAAGTGTATCGTCAGGTAGTAGGTATTCCTATGGGCACCAACTGTGCCCCTTTAATAGCAGATTTATTTCTATATTGCTATGAATCTCAGTTTATGACCAAACTAAGTAAAGACCCATCATTGTTACATTTGGTTGATACATTCAAAAATACCTACCGTTATCTGGATGATATTTTTTCGTTGAATAATCCAGAGTTCTCTAAATATACTTCAGAAATTTACCCAAACGAACTTACTTTAACTAAATCTAACATAAACAGCAGCAGTTGTCCTTTTCTAGATTTAGACATTTCAATTTCAAACGGGAAACTTCACACTAAAATTTACGACAAAAGAGACGATTTTTCATTTCCTATTGTTAATTTTCCTTTTTTAGACGGCGATGTGCCTTTGGCTCCATCATACGGTGTTTATATATCGCAACTCATTCGGTTTGCCCGTGTGTGTTCTGATGTCATAGATTTTAACGAACGTAATCAATGCATCACTGGTAAATTGTTGTGTCAGGGATTTCGATACCATAAATTACTTAAAACTTTTACTAAATTCTTTCATAGATACAAAGATTTGATTAGTAAATTTGGCTATACCTGTAGAAAGCTTATTAAATATGGTATTTCTCATCCTAAAATTTATGGTAATATTGTACTTAAATCCTTGTAAACTCATCGAACCTTTAAACAAACTTATAAGTAAGGGTTATCGTACCAATATTGTAATTAGATCTCTGAATATAGTTCATATTGGCACTAATATTGATTTTGTCATTAGCAAATTAAAACATTACTAAATTTCATTATCTTTTGAGGCGAGATGTATAGGGGACACAGCCACGTTAACTTTTATTTCTATAGAAGTCGCTCTTCACTATACTACTACCTGTCGATACATTTATTTTTGGCATTGCACAAGTCATGTCTTCTTTGACTATTAATGACGTTAAAATACTAAATCCCTGTGATGTGTTTTAGTCGATTTTAGTCTCTGATGCATGATTTTTTACTATTAATTGGTTTTGGCTTTTAACTAGCTGTCAGTAACTGCGAGTACTCTCAAATCGTATTTTCTTGTTAATTCGACCTGTTGATACTGTTTATAATGCTTTTTTGTCATTTTTTATTTATATGGATCTTGGCTGTATACCAGCTTTGATTATTTGTAATATCTTCAATTTTTCACTTATTCTTACAACCGTTGTATAAACTTCAAGATTATAAAAAAACGGTTTTTTTCTAAAGTGAACATTGATTGGTTAAATATTTCTCAGTGTGTTTGAATTTGTTTGAAAGACTTTTGGTCATGACTGTTTGTCTCTATATATAATATTTAATTAACTGTGCATTTGTATTCAGATATCGCAGATCAAATTTATTCGTTCTTTGTGTAATCATACGTTTTTTGATTGAGTTAAGTCTGCTAATTGATATTTTATCGTATGTTTTTATATGTTGTGATGTTATGCTATTGTTTCAGAAAAAGGGAGAAGGTTTGGGCCCATTAAAACGTTTAATCCCGCTGCAAATGTTTGCACCTGTCCTAAGTCAGGAATCTGATGTACAGTAGTTGTCGTTTGTTTATGTAATATATACGTGTTTCTCGTTTCTCGTTTTGTTTATATAGATTAGACCGTTGGTTTTCCCGTTTGAATGGTTTTACACTAGTAATTTTGGGGCCCTTTATAGCTTGTTGTTCGGTGTGAGCCAAGGCTCCGTGTTGAAGGCCGTACTTTAACCTATAATGGTTTAATTTTTAAATTGTTATTTGGATGGAGAGTTGTCTCATTGGCACTCACACCACATCTTCCTATATCTATTTAACGCGTTAAAGTTGCATTTAAGCGTTAAAGAAGCTTTTACGTAATGTTCTGCTAATCTCAACATTATCGCGTTAATAGATGTAGATATGACACATCCGGCCATTTCATTTATTAGGTTTCGAGTAAAACCTGACGTCTTAAAACTTAGTTAAGGCGAAAGTAGAAAGTTTTTCTGTCATTTTTTGTAGTGAATTGCCTAACGCGTTAAATTATCAATTAACGCGTTAAAAATAATTTTAACGCGTTTAAACTACATTTATCGCGTTAAATGTGAATTTATCGCGTTAAATGTTAACGCGTTACTTTATCGGGTTTTTGACATGAACGGCCTTTCATAGAAATGTGTAATGCATTGTGACTGAAATGTGTGATGCATAGTGACTGAAATGTGTAATGCATAGTGACTGAAATGTGTAACGCATAGTGACTATCGGTAATGCATAGTGACTGAAATGTGTAATGCATAGTGACTGAAATGTGTAATGCATAGTGACTGAATGAAATGTGTAATGCATAGTGACTGAAATGTGTAATGCACAGTGACTGACATGTGTAATGCATAGTGACTATGTGTAATACATAGTGACTGAAATGAGAAATGCATAGTGACTATGTGTAATGCATAGTGACTGAAATGTGTAATGCATAGTGAATGAATGAAATGTGTAATGCATAGTGAATGAAATGTGTAATGCACAGTGACTGAAATGTGTAATGCATAGTGACTGAAATGTGTAATGCACAGCCACTGAAATGTGTAGTGCACCATTGCTGAAATGTGTAATGCATAGTGACTGAAATATGTAATGCAGTTACAGAAATGTGTAATGCATAAAGACTGAAATGTGTAATGCATAGTGACTGAAATGTGTAATGCATAGTGACTGAAATGTGTAATGCACAGCGACTGAAATGTGTAATGTGTAGTCCTTCTTTTGTATTGTTGATAATTGATTGATTGATTTGTGTTTAACTCCACTTTCAACTTTATTGTGCTATTTCGTAGCCATCAGTTTTTAGCTCACCTGGCCAGCAGGGCCAAGTGAGCTTTTCTCATCACTTGGCGTCCGTCCTCCATTGTCGTCCGTTGTCCGTCGTTGTCGTTAACTTTTACAAAAATCTTCTTCTCTGAAACTGCTGGGCCAAATTAAACCAAACTTGGCCACAATCATCATTGGGGTATCTTGTTTAAAAAATGTGTAGCGTGACCCGCCAAACCAACCAAGACGGCCACCATGGCTAAAAATAGAACATAGGGGTAAAACACAGTTTTTGGCTTATAACTCAAAAACCAAAGCATTTAGAGCAAATCTGACGTGGGGTAAAATTGTTTATCAGGTCATGATCTATCTGCCCTGAAATTTTTAGATGAATCGGGCAATCCGTTGTTGGGTTGCTGCCCCTGAATTGGTAATTTTAAGGAAATTTTGCTGTTTTTGGTTATTATCTTGAATATTCTTATAGATAGAGATAAACTGTAAACAGCAATAATGTACAGCAAAGTAAGACCTATAAATAAGTCAACATGACCAAAATGGTCAATTGACCCCCTAAGGAGTTATTGCCCTTCATAGTCAATTTTTAACAATTATCATAAAATTTGTAGATTTTCACTAACATTTTCCACAGAAACTACTGTTATAGATAGAGATAATTGTATGCAGCAAGAATAAAGTAAGATCTACAAACACATCACGATCACCAAAACACAATGTTGCCATGAATCCATCTGTGCCCTTTGTTTATATTCAAATAGACCAAGGTGAGTGACACAGGCTCTTTAGAGCCTCTAGTTTTTTGGTGGAAAAAGCCAGATTGCCCAAAGATAACCGCTGAACTTGGGTAGGAAAGTTACAATCCAAAGCAATGAAGATTGGTGTCCAGTGCACCTGGCCTGTGAAGAATTTGAACTCACAACCATCATTATTGTTATCGTATACTGACTAGTGATATTGTAGGTCCACTACTTACACCACTCCGCCACCTAGCTCCCTGTTGCTGATTGCAGACAGTTAAATTTTATTAAAGTGGTTGTTTTCCTTTAAAACTTTGTTTGTTTGTTGCACCTTTTAACTACATCTTCCCTGTACAATAGTTCTTTGTATCTCCAAACAAAATTACATGATGGTTGCTAATGAAACTTTGTGTATTTCTACAGCTTAGAAGAAGATTTGGATGACAAAGCTTGGGTATTCATCTGTGAAGAAGACACAAGATTAGATATACAAAAACTTATTAAAGTTCTTAGTAAATTTGACTATGATGAGGTGAGAATTTTAATGGGAAAAAGGTTAAAGAAATATAGATTTCTACACTGCAACAAGTGTATTACGATATTTCTCCACTCGAGATAGTTAAATTTTATTATCTAAAGCGCGAGGCTTGCTGAGCTCTTTAAATAACTAAAATTTAACTATTGAGAGTGGAGAAATATCATAATACATGAGTTATAGTGTCGGAATCTGTTTCTCTTATGATTTTTATCCTTCTTTTTCAAAGATTTTCAGAAACTTGTGTTCTTTTTATTTGACGTCATCAGGCATCTCACACCGGTCAGGAAATGTGAAAATAGCACAAAAATTAGAGAATATACAGATTGCATCTGTTACAAATTACTCAAATGAATATGTTTGATAATATTAACAGAATAATTTGATGACATTTGAAAAGTTATCTTAGTTATTATAATTAAATAAATTACATTGCTGCTAATGGTGTAATTGCAATTTATTTGACCATTTTTGCAATTTAATTTATTTTATAACATTTTGAATTGATTGACTTCACCCCTGATTTGTTATTTGAACTCCTTTATGACTGGGTTTAATCAAATGTACAAACCCTACTCTTTTTCAGAATGAAAACATCTAGATCGTTGGATAAAAGTCATTAAAACATCACAAAAAAAAAGATATTTTCTCTTCTAAATATTTGTTGATGTATAGTTTTCTACATATGATATGAAAATCCTTGTACCAAAACAGCAATATCATTATGACAGTTGTTATCAATATGTTTGATGTGATTGAGCTTTTGATTTTACCATTTGCTTTTGGACCTTCCATTTAAAATTTTCCTCAGAGTTCAGTGTTTTTGTTATGTTACTTTTTCCATGTAATGGATCAGCCTTTTTAATATGATGGTCCTGAACATGAAAAATTTACAACTGTACGTTAAACATTCAACAATCAATCAATCAATATTTAAAATTAATATCTTTGAATTTTAATTACAGGACTACTTTCTAGGCCATGCTTTGCAAGACCAACAAGCCACTATTATACATCACTATGCATTCCATGACAATCCAAAATCTTTCTCTTATCCAGATATTGGTGCTGGTTTTGCACTTAGTAATTCACTGTTTACAAGGTAAATATATGTTATTTGTTGACATGCCTTTATTGGTAATCTATCTTAAATTAATTCACAACTTTTCTTTACCCATTGAAAGCCCAAAATGGTACCAAACTTTGCTAGGGGCCGAAATAGTTAATCTACTGTATCATTGGCCTTTCATGAATGAGATTATGAGTCCAAATACAGATATGTCAAAACTTAATAGACTAGCTTTGCCAATTTACCATTTGAAAGATAGTGGTTCTTACCAAGCACTCTAGCTTCATTCACCAATAGAAGCTGACTACCACAATATAGCAATTGGAAAATCCTCCGCCCTAAGGTTATATTACTGATTTTTTTCTTAGAAATTTCATTAATGCATTCTGTATACTGGTCTGACAAACATAGATATAGGAAGATGTGGTGTGAGTGCCAATGAGACAACTCTCCATCCAAATAACAATTTAAAAATTAAACCATTATAGGTTAAAGTACGGCCTTCAACACGGAGCCTTGGCTCACACCGAAAACAACAAGCTATAAAGGGCCCCAAAATTACTAGTGTAAAACCATTCAAAAGGGAAAACCAACGGTCTAATCTATATAAACAAAACAAGAAACGAGAAACACGTATATATTACATAAACAAACGACAACTACTGTAATTAATTTAATCCAATACCTAAGTGACCTTTACCTAAACTTGAAGTTTTTATTATATTTTTCAGAATTGGTGATAATTGGCCAGATGAAGCGTATAGACTTGATTTTTCTATTGATCCTAAATATGAGGTAAATGATGAATATAAAATTTCAAAATTTTATGTAAATTTCAGTGAGTTATCAAATAAGGTAAGAAGAAAAAATATGTGGATTTTGGGCAAATGTAGATGAAAATGATATTTATACAAATTTTTTGTGAGATATTCTTTCACTGGCTACTGTTTGACATCAGATGAAGAGGATGGCACACTTTTAATGCCAACCTAAGAAGCATTAAAAGCACGTCATATATTCCATGATAAATCATTTAAAACAGACCTTTAATAAGTCATGACTGAAAATTAACTTATGTTTTTTATACTTTAATGATATTTAACTACCTTCTGGGTTCTCAGATATCTCAATTTATGTATTTCTAGTTAGCCAAGTATATTGATAACAATGGTAAAGGTGTGAAGATGACGGACATTAAACAACTGTGTACCACCAGGTCATCACAAGGATGTGCAACATGGTATCCTACTCCATTCCCTGATTGTGTAAGACAGTTTGTAAATTAAATGATAAAGTAGAATAGACAGACAAAAGGACCCGAGACTACTGGTACTCAAATAGAATGATTCTAATATTAAAACATTGAATGCATAAATAAAAGGTTATGTGAATGTGTCAAAAACCAAATAACTAAATATCACAACATGGTCCTCATTGATGATCATGCAACAACACCATTTAGCTGAATCTAAATCTTGCTCTGTGTTTAAATTACCCCCCAAAATATAAAAAAAAATACGAAAAGTAAACATATAAAAAAGGAAAAGAAAGTTAACGATGAATGTTTTAATAACCATGTTTACTTTGATGAAGGGTATTTTCTGTAGAGGCATAAATTTGCCTTGCAACATACCACACACAATTGTAGACATAATTGATATCAGATACTGGGAAATGGGTAAAAATAAATGTCTATTTTTAGGGAAAAGGAATACATGAAGACAAACTTTTTGTTGCAGTAAAGACATGTGAAAACTTTCACAAAGACAGAAGTAAGTTTTTGCTAATTATCTCCCTTTGCTAAGTAAACAAATTGAATATTTACAATTATGAATCTATATGGTACCTAAATTGAGGTTAAAGTCAGCTAGATATGTTAAATGTAACTAATAAAATAGGATTAGAATTAAAGGAATAATTTTATTTAAAATTATTTGTAATAGGAACATTTTCACAACTGATTTATAAATGTGAATATCTACTCAAGAACTACAGTAAAAAGTTTTTGATTTCCAACTTTGGTGGTAAAAAGATTTAAATTCATGATAAAATACATGTACCAAGTATCCTCATTAAATTCTGAAGAGCCAAAGTAAAAATAAGAATATTAAACCTTGTTTATGGATTTGGTAAAAAGGTATTACATGTTGTTTGTTATCTCCCCTTCATATGTTTAGAGTAATATTTTATTAGAGTTCTGGATATGTCCCATTTACTTAAAAAACAGAGATTTTTGGTGAAATTTTAGCTGAAAAGTCAAATAAAGATAATTTAAGAAATGATGTATATAATTCAACCAGTGTACGAAACTTTCAATATTTTAAATATCTGTTGTCACTTTTCTAGGGCAGTTAGGGGTATTATCTTTGTGATGGTTTATAGACTCTTTTCTAAATAATTATGAAATTCAACTGTTAATGTTGATAACCGTCTGCTGATATTTACCGAAACCCTAACAAATGTGAACTGTTTTTGTCTTGTAGCATTAGTATTTATCTTTATTTTCAGTTCCAGTAGTCAAAGCTACATGGGGTAATACAACAACACATATAGAATACTACAGTGAGACAGAAGATCCAGATATACCTACAGTAGATTTGGGTATACCCAATACAGAAAGAGGTATAATCAATTACAGCAGATTTCATTGTCAGAGTGTGAAGCCAAAGGTAATATATTTGGTTAGCTTGCTTGTTAGATAAACCGTGAGGTCATTGTTAGCTCTTTTGAACTACCCTCCTTTAAGAGTAGATTGGTCCAGCAGATAATCAATCTATATGTTTGTTGGATTAGGTTACTTCGAAAGGAGGGTAGTTTACCTGACATAACAATGACTTCACCGTTCAGCTAACAAGCAAGCTATCCAAAGATATCACCTTTGGCTTCACACACAATGGAATCAGCTGTAGGTGTTTCTGAAATTTGGTTTCAGTGTTTGTATATTTCAGCTATACAGTGTGATGTGTTTTCAGATTCATCACTCAACAACTTCCTGTTTACTGAACACACACATATTTTTACACTATTAAAATTACCCAGTTGTTGCAGGGTATCATCAGTGAGCATTAGCTAACAGTTTCACTTGTTTTTTTAACATACTATGTATTTTCTATCCAGGAATAGATAACCTAACATGCATTTTGCAAAACCTTTAGGAATGTCAAGTCTTCAATGCTCTTCAACCTTGTACATTATTTTGCCGTTTAATTTTTTTTTAATTACTAATATTAGTCAATGAAACAAATGTTTTGCGCACAACATTTAAACTCTGGTATCAATAATTAGTTTCTGTATTATGTATTAAAAAGATTAAGCATTCAGATTTATTGTTGGTAGTTTTTTTAGGACATACATATCTTAGTATTTGTCTTTTTACATTAGATATTAAAGTGCTTCACAGTGACCGTATATGAAGATTTATATTATGATTTTTATATGTTCACAGGACACTGTGGGAAAACAATGGCTATTATAAACAGATTTGACAGTCGGCCTGAGTTCAAAGGTTATACATGGTTACTTATTGCTGATGATGATACTATAATCAAGTAAGGACTGACAATAAATTCATCAAGTACTTTTAAATTTTAGATCTTTTTTAATAATTGCTAACTTAAATGTTAAAAAAATTATGCTTCATAAAGGATCTTTCAAGGTACAGTTTCCATGCCAGACTATTAGAAATTTTCAGATTATATTTAAGTTGCACACACTAATTAAATGGAAGGTATATAAAAGAAAAATATGAAGAAAACATAATTTGAAAAAATTAAAAACCTGAAAATCATAGTTTCATGAAATATCTTGATAATTTTCACTAAAATTAGATTGTTTTCACTTCAAAAAGCTAGCTTTGATTTCATACATTTTATTAAACATGAATGTTATGTGAATTTCAGTTTAGAAAGACTAAGAAAGCTATTAGCATGTTATGACTCTAAGGAACCTATTCATCTGGGGGAAAGATATGGATATAATGTTGCCAAGTATAGATGGGGTTATGATTACATCACAGGAGGTGGAGGGTAAGTGAACTATGAAGTATTTTAGCCTTTTAAAATAAAAGACTTTTCACTTACAGTTAGTATAAAAAAGAAGATGTGGTAAGATTGCAAATGAGACATCAATTCTCAAGAGACCAAATGAAATTAACAACTATAGGTTACTGTAAGGCCTTCAACAATTAGCAAAGCCCATACTGCTAAGTCAGCTATAAAAGGCCCTCTACTGACAAATCTGAAACGATTCAAACGAGAAAACTAACAGCCCAATTATTGTTCAAAACAAATATGTAACACAGACAAAAACAATCAACACTGAATTACAGGCGCCTGACTTGGGACAGGCATATACATACAGAATGTGGTGGGGTAGACATGCAAGTGGAATCCCAACCTTCCACTTAACCTGGCACAGTGGTGTAACAGTACAACATAACAACAAACTATAAAATTCAGTTGAAAAAGGCTTAACTCATCAGATGGATTCAAATAGAAATACAAGTTTCTTTGTAATTTACATAGTTTTGAATATGTTATTTAATACTGATGATGGTCAATGTTAAACTGAAACTACGTTTGAAATATAAGCCTGTATTCATGTTCAAAATGCATTAAACAAATCTAGAAATTAAAGAAGTTTGTATTTGATACTTATCAACTCTAAATGCAGCTTTTACATTTAAAAAAAAATAAAATTTTGCAATATTTATAAAACAAAGATTTTATTTTCACTCAAACCTTCAGCTGTCCATATAAAAGAACATCATTAAAAACTGTCTTTTTTATGTATTGCTTGTTTTCTTACCACATCTTACTTTTTTATATTTAACCTTTGAGACATGCTTATTTGTGATTCTTACTTAAACATCATTGGCTTTCTAATATTTAGCTTAGAGCATTATAGATGGGGGTTAATCCCAAAAAGCACTTGGACACATGAAATAATTAAATTATTTTTCATATTTTTTGCATTGAATTGATAGGATGTTACTGAGCAGAGCAGCAGTAGATATAATGAAAAAGAACAACTTGATCAACTGTAATACTAATGAATCTCCTGATGATATGACCTTGGGAATGAAGCTCAAGGGCATTGGTGTACCATTAACTCATACTATATACATGCATCAGGTAAGTGTTTCCATGGCAATGAAAAGGGTAACAAAGTTCAACAACATTAGTGACACTGTATTATAAACTCATACTATATATATTTATTGCAGTAGCAATGATAAAAAAAACAAAGCCAGGGGCGGAACCAAACAAATTAAAAATGGGGGTTCATACCTGCCAACTTTTGAAAATGCCCATGGGGGTTTTAGCGGGCGACAACAATTTCAAAGTTTAAAATTCTTTGCGACGACTATTTTGCGCGTGCTGTTTTGTAGTCTAGAAAAAGTGTCATATTTGAATGATTTGTAAGATGAGCTTACATCCCTTTTTTTAAGTTTATTTGCATGATTCTAGTTATTATATCAGCAGAAAATATGAACATGTAGCTGTAAGACCAGGAATTATTTTCATGTGTAAGGATACTAAATAGTTGTTGACTTTTCCAATTTAATATTATACACAAAGAAGGACCTTTATCAGGTTGGGAACAACACATAGGGATCCCCCTCAATGTTAGGACATTAAAAACCACTTTTAAAGTACAAATGAGCACACATTCATATGCATATTATTTGAAGAAACTTTTCCCAAAGAACTATACATCTTATGACCTATCTGGTATTATATGGTCAACACATGTCCAAGAATTTTGATATGTTCTTGGCCTTATATCTTCTTTATTATTCAAAATAATAGGACTCTTCATTTAGAAAAGCTGTTCCAAATATAATGTCAGAATTTCCCATTTTAAAGTTAATAAATCTACATTTTTCTGTTTTATTTTTTACAAGAGTGACCCCTTGACTAAGGGTAGTCCCTCATTTAAAGGATTCCTCATGTTGATGTGGGTGTGGGGGTCCATGTGAAAAATAATGAATAGTACATTATACTTTAAATGATTGAATACATACATGAAAGTATGTTACAGCAAGTGTATATGTAAGGTCAATAAATTAGTGAATAAACTACTAATTATTATATTCATGGTAGTACTGCATCATTGAAGTTTGTCAATCAGCCATGCTTTTATTCTTATTCTGTGTAAGAACCTCCTTGCAGTTGAAAAATCATTTGCCATGTTCATTCACGTTTTTACATCAACAAACAGTGGAATACAACACAAGTTCAATATCTAGCATGTTAAAACAATCTTGAGAGAAAACGTTTTTGATTGGCTGATTAATTTGATCATGAGAAACACACAATTTGATTGGCTGAACACGATTTTCCTCCATGAGACACAGTTCAAAATCGGGAACAACAATATTTTTCATGTAGATTTTCACCAAATCGTGTTTTAGAGGGTTTTTCAGGAACACAATCATGCAATCGTGACTAAGGGTCAAAATCGTGTAGTACACGCCTAAATCGTGAAAGTTGGCAGGTATGGGGGTTCTTAACCCAGGACAAAGAGGGGTTCCAACCACATGTTCCCATTGAAATGCATCGATCGTATAAAAAAGGGGGGTTCCAAACCTGCCCCCTTAATCCTCCACTGAAAGCTAATGGTCAGTCACAGAAGAAAAACATGCTAGGAATTAAAAGTTGTAACTGGTGAAATTTTAATGCAGTTAATTAATTTTCAATTCACTCATTGCACTGTAAATGGTTCCTGTGAATTGATATGGTTGAACCAACCTATTAGGTCATTGAAATTGGTTTGGGATTTAGACTGACATTTTTTTATTAATTTTCATGAAAGTTGTGAAAATCTACAAAAAAGTAATGTAAAAAAAATACTGAACTCCAAGTCAAATTCAAAAGGAAAGTCTTTTCTGAAATGACAATACCAAAAGCTCAAACACATTGAATGAATGGAAAACAATTGTCATATTCCTGTCTTGGTACTGGCATTTCCTTATGTAGAAATTGGTGGATTAAACCTGGTATGATTATAAGTTTACCAAACATCTCAACTGTATGCCAGTTGCATAAAATTCTATTACATTGGTAACAAGTGTGAGCAAACCATAACAGTTCAAATTTAAAAAATTGGCATTCAGCAGTCAACATTGTAATATAATCTTAATCACTATAAAAACAAATAGATTGGTATATTGTTAAAATATCAAACTCACATACTTGCAACTCAACCTTAAACATAAAATATTTATATTGCATATAATACATAACAAATGTTGTCTCTGTCTTTAGGCTAGATTAGAAGATTACAGTCCAGAATACCTGCGACCAAGGACACATGTCTCATTCCATAAACACTGGATGAATGACCCTTATAAAGTGTATGATTATTTAATGAAGGAACCAGAAGAAGAACCAGTCATAGAAGAAGGACATGATGAGTTGTGATGAAAGCAATGCTAGGAATTAAAATCTGATTATTATTTTATACTGTAAACTCACTACTTTTTGTGATTTTTTTATTACTGTGAAAATTAAAACTAGATTGGTGTTGCAAAAATAAAAAAACTCCATTTTAAATTTGATAGCGTTATTTGTATTTGTATTTCCTGAAATCATAATACCGTTAAAATTTTAAGCTATAGAATTACAATTAAGAGTTGATAATATAAAAATTGTTAAAAGCAGAAAAATTGAACTGACAAAGGTGAAATTCAGCTTGAAGGCAATTCTAACAATAGTAAATGATCAATCTTTATATTTTATCATTCAGTAGTTACAAACTTAATTAAATTCTAATCCAACTTGCCATATATTCTTATCCTGATTCAGAGTAAATATTTTCCTAATAAATTTCAGTACAATTTTTTATCACGTCAATTGGAATTATCTCCCTTATACCATTGACCTAATAAAAAAAAAATTGAGTTGCTTTAAAGTGCTAATTTTTTTTTTAATTACACAGTTTCAGATTAAACATCTATAATATATTTGATTGACATTGTCCTCAAATTGATTTTGAATACACAATGTATAATAATATGTAAAATAACAAAATCAGGATAAATTCGTTACACAATGTTCAATTATCCTAATACGGAATTTATCAGGTCACCCGATTTGAACTTTGTTGACCCGATAAATTCTTGTATCAGGACAATTGCACACTGTGTAACTTATAATATATATTTATAGATTATTTATGTTTTTTTCAACGAGATGCATTTTCTCATTCTCATCTCATCGAAGGGCGAAGCCCTGAGATGAGATGAGAATGAGAAAATGCATTGAGTTTAAAAAAAACATAAATAATCTATTTATCGCTATTATTTGTATTTTCGAATATCATTTAGTTTAAATTTCAGTAGAAAAAAAGTATCTTATACGATGATAATGCATTTTCTTTTGTGGTACTATTTTTTTTGGCGTAGGCTTATTTGATATATATATGTAGTCGCTCAGGTAGTTCATTCATTTGAAAAAAGATGTCTCATCTGACCATCCGGCGTGTTCAAATATGGCGAAAACCATTTCCACTGTTGATAAGCTGTAATTTGGTGTTTCTACGTATCAAAATGAAGTGAACAGTTGAATATATTATGTATTTTCAAAGCACACGAAGAAATATACATGCATGAAGAAATGTACATGCAGACAGACCTACGATGATTTGAAGTAGACTTATTTTAAAAAAAAAGGATTTTTTTTATTTGAATAACATGATTTGATTACCTTTATTAACTTCCAATAAATTATTTAACGGCGAAATTCACGGTAAAATATTAAAACGAGAAATCATCTTTTATTGCTGACATTTCAGCGAAGTCATCCGATTTAACAGTTTTTTGTATAGTTCTGGTTAATCTTTTCTGATTGGCCGACACTCTAGCGCATGAATTAGATTAATACGCTGTTGTTAAGGACCTTAGAAACTAGGGATTATTTTCATTCTCACTCTACACGAGTGATTTGAAAATTATCACAAAAAAACATCAAAGGAAAAATACAGATAATAGCAATAATAATGTATATTTGGTGATGAGAAGTGGTTTTTCAATTAGATATAAAAAAAAAAGAGTCAGAATAATATTACTATATGTCATACATTTAATCTTGCATGTGTAATGTTTCAGGATACACACTTTCCTTTCATTTTTCTTCAAACAAAATTTTTAAATATTGTTGGTCACTGAATAATGGCATGATTGTATAAGTGTAATTTACATTCCTATAGACCAGTATTCAGAAGGTTGTTGGTTATATTAGTCCCAAGTCTGATATTGAGAATTGTATTTAGAAGAAAATGTATATGAACTAAAACAAAAGTCACAAGTACCTATTTTATTTTGCTAAATATGAAATTTATAAATAAAAATTTACGTAGGGTGACAAACAATAATGAGATTTAAAAAGATCTCACAAGTTAACTTCAATTTTTACCTCAAAAGTTGTGAATAATTCAAGTTTTTATTCAACAGTTAATAAAACTTGTAACTTATATTTTCATTGATATTTGATAGCATGTTTTGCCAAAGTCTGCATACAAGTCTTTAGAAAGTTTGTCTCTATTAAACATTAAAAGTTGTGGTTTACTTTTACCATGAAAATGTGTATCCTATTAATTATAATAGGTTTACAGTAATTTTTGGTATTTTGAACAATTTTTGTCAGTTCTGGTCATGAAACCTGTATTCAATCATATTAAATTAACAAGAACCATTTTTTTTGTATGAAAAACTGCAGCTTAAGCACATGTTTTTAAAGTGACATGCAAAAGTGACATGCATACTTTTTTTATAAATGAGACATGTACTTTCTTAGAGAAATTTTTGTTTTTGTTTGAATCTCATATTTACTTGTATTAAAAAGTTATTCCAGGCAGTATAAATGAAAATTGATTTAAAATTTTGTATGAGAGAGACTTTTTTTGTTTATTAAAGAAGAAACGCTGAATGAATGTACACAGCACAAATTATTTTACTGGATGAATTCAAGCAATTTCGAGTAACAATATATTTCCTTATAGAAATCTGTTTTGAAAGATGAATAATCATGAAAATGCATTTTTTGTGCCTATTTTTTTTGTTTGTGTGTTGTTGTTTTTATGCAAAGGGGGGGGGGGGGGGGGGGGGGGGGGGGGGGGGGGGGGGGGGAGGGCTCTTTTTACTTATTACTCCATCAACTTAGATATATTTTATTATGGAATATATGTATAAAAAAAATACCGGTGGGCAATCAAAGTTCATAAGTCATATAAGGTCAGACACCAGTAAGGTTAAACTCCACTAATGTCAAAAGCTAAAAGATGAAGAATATTGAACACAAAACACAAGACTGAAAACAAATGAATGAAACACACAAACAAAATCAAAACCTCAATTTTAAACCCAGTGTACTAGATGAGTATATACATGTAGTAATATCTAGATTTATGTCACCCTTTATAATATTTTTTTATTAATCATGTATAATTCTTATTCGTGTTGTGACTGATTTTGTCAGTTATTTTTTCTTCTCCTTAAATAAACACTTTTGAAAAGGGTAGAGGATAGCTTTAATAGTACAAATAATATCAATTAAAGTCAAAATTATCCATTCAAAAAAAGGGATTAATCTCAATTCGCATATACAGTAGATTAAGTTAAATAAAAAAAATAGAAAGTAGATCTTAGTTTTATTTTTCATCAAATCATTAAAAGTTTTAAGTTCTCGTTTTGCTTAAAATTCATGAAAAAATATCTATTTACTACTGTTCTTTTCTATTCAACTTTGTATTTAGGTGATTTTAGTGTAATTACAATTATATTTGCCTTGCCAAACTACATGGTCTACAGCTTTAATAGTAGTTTAACATTTTTTTTTTTAGAATTGTAGTTCAACAGTTTTTAAAAAAAGTCTAAGATTAAATCTATATCCCATTTTAATAAACTAACATTTAAATGAATATTGTAAAACATAATGAACTTTCAGTTATTGCAGATTTAGTGAGTAAATATCTAACTATAAGTCTGAGAGCAGCTGTTTTGTGTCTCATTGGTGGATCCAGGGGGGAGGGGGTCTGGGAGTTGGAACCCCCCTTTTTTTTGGCAGATCAATGTATTTGAATGGGGACATATACCTGAAACCTTCCCATTATCCTGGGTTTGGAACCCCCCTTTTTGAAATGTCTTGATCGGCTCCTGTGTCTTCACACTCACCATCTTTACATCTGGATAATTAATGGAAGAGGTTAATACATGTAGACCTATTATACCAGTAAATTTTGTTTTTTGCTCAAGTTTGGATGATTTTCTGTCTATTTATATAAAAGGAGAATGCTTTAATGTACCATGGTTTTTATGATGTCTAAAAAAGTAAGGAATATTAATCTTTTGGTATAAGAGTATTGTAGCTTATATTTCTTATATATATATATATATATATGTTTTTCTCTAACCTTTAAACTAAACATCCAAATAAGGAGTGTTTTGTTGATGTTTTACTGCTACCATATATGATACCAAAAAAGAAATCATAAAGTACTTTTGATTATGTTTGTATTTTTGGATGAGAGTTTCCCCCTCCTCTTTATATCACTTATGATGATGTTTTACCCAACTCTAGGACTATAGTCCAATCAACTTAGACTTGCTACATGTCCCTTCCTTATTATGTTTTTTTTTTCAATTTTGCTCCTTTTTTTACAGATTTACTGCTATAACTAGGAGATTACCATTATACTGACATCTGCAGGATCAGTAAACATATAAATTAGTAAGAAAGATTAATAAAAGAAGGGAATTGTAGCATGTCAATTCGTCTGTTTGTTTTTCACATTAAGGGAATACGATACAGTTACAGGGGAGGTAAAGACGTTGCTAACGTAAAATGTTATTTTCACGACGTCAAACTGTGACATATCGGGAAAAGATGCATTTTTCGACTGATTTTTATCCTTTAAACTGATTTAATTTGAAAACGAGTTCATGGACCCCTACTTTTCAAAACAGCAATTTCTTTCATTTTGCAGGGAGATTATTTGACCCAAATTTGATAAAACTGTAAATAGAGAATTTTTTTAAATTTTGATAACATGCAGCAAAAAATGACGTATTTTCCTCAATTTAGAACATTTGATAAATATGAGTTACTTCTGAATTAAAAATGCATATTTTATGGGATAATTATAAAATACAGAAATTATCGATTATTTAACAACAAAAAATTTGTGTTTATCATTTATAACAAAAAAGATATGTCTTCTTTCGAAAAAGAAAATACGGCCACAAATCTAAATTTTGAGCAAATATAAAAAATTTCGACCTCATTATACTCTTAAAAGTAGCACATGAAGGTATATTTTTTATTACATATTTGATTGAATCAGGTAAAAAATAGCCTATATGCAAATGTTCACCAACTTGTAAATACAGGATCAAAACTGTATCGTATGCCCGTAAAAGTACTGAATAACAACTAGGGTTGATCTCATTTTTGATCAGAAGCTTGACAGTGATAGCTTGAACTACTGTAATGCTTTTCATAGTTGCAGAACACATACTTCCTGTTTTCAGATATTTGAATTATGATTTTGGATATGAAACATGTGCACCTTGGTTATTTTGTGTTTTTTCTACACTGTTTTCTTTATTGATAATGCAATGATCCTGTTTTTACACATTTTTTTTACAATATTTATTATTATTTTACTACTGCCAAATAAATATATTAAACAGTTTTTAATTTTATTTTTTATCTGAATTCAGTATAAGAATTGTTTTCCTCATCTTTATGGACTTGTATAGAAATGAGGGGACTGTCCTATATAAACCAGCAATGCATATTCTTGCTTTATTAAAACAGTTGAAAAGACTTTTTTCTCAGGATTTTAAAATGTTCATGATTTGATTTGGTGCTAATACATGGTTTGCAGTTCTGCTGTACAACAATACATTCATAGACTACTGCTCATCCTTAATTTGGCTTGAACAACATTATTTCTTTTCACTTAAAGTAAATGTTATAATCAGGAAACAGTTTGATTAGCGTAAGTATGTATGTTAGTATTATTTTCAAGCAAATCTATAATACTAAAATTACGAGGTCCAATTTGTTAGCTGTCATCATGTAAAAAGGACGAATCAAAGAATTCAACTTTATATATAACTAATATAGTACAATGGTGTAGATTAAAAATTACACCACTCCATGCCCTTTTGTTTTCCACGTAATTAATATTGCCAATAATTAAGAAGTTCCGGGTCGAGTCCGATACCGATACCAATAGTATATTCACCTGTTACCTAATTCCTTATCTGTACGTTGCGCATCTGACAGGCGCACCACCAAACGGTGTATACAGGATCAATATGCTATATACACGGGTCATAATCACAGGGTTGACACAACTAAATTGTCAAATTGTTTTCTATTGTAGTATTTTAACCAGTAGGACTTTTTTAGATAACAATACGAATACTAAAAATCTGGACTAAAAAAAGGCGTATAGGTACAGTTTTCAATTTGTTAGCGGTCATGAAGTAAAACTGCAAATCCAAAAATTCAAATTTATATAATAACTAATTTAGGATAATGCTGTTGATTAAAAAATACTCCATTCCAGGACCTTTTGTTTTCCAAATTATTTATATTACCAATATTTTAATAAGTTAATGGGTTCGACGGGTTCAAACAGAAAGATTTGAAAGCAGAGAAAACTGTATCGATATCACGGGTGTGTTCTAGTACAAAAACTACGATCGCAGAGGTTGAACCCTGAACGGTTGGGGCAAGTATGGACACAACATTCAAGCTGAATTCAGGTCTGAATTTGGATTGTAATTTTAAAAACAGTTGACACAGCATAGGTTTCTGCATATCAAAGAACCCCAATTATTCAATTTTTGATGAAATCAGACAAAGTTTAACTTTGGACCTTTTGGGCCCCTTATTCCTAAACTGTTGGGATCTAAACTCCCAAAATCATTACCAACCTTCCTTTTATGGTCATAAACCTTGTGTTTAAATTTCATTGCTTTCTATTTACTTATACTTAAGTTATTGTGCAAAAACCAAGACTAATGCTTATTTGGGCCCTTTTTTGGTCCCTAATTCCTAAACTGTTCGAACCAAAACTTCCAAAATCAATCCCAACCTTTCTTTTGTGGTCATAAACCTTATGTCAAAATTTCATAGATTTCAATTTACTTTAAAGTTATAGTGTGAAAACCAAGAAAATACTTATTGGGGCCCTTTTTGGCCCCTAATTCCTAAAATGTTGAGACCAAAACTCCCAAAACCAATCCCAACCTTCCTTTTGTGGTCATAAACCTTGTGATAAAATTTCATAGATTTCTATTCAATTTTACTAAAGTTAGAGTGCAAAAACTAAAAGTATTCGGACGCCACAGACGACGACACAAACGTGATGGCAATATAAGACGAAAAATTTTTCAATTTTTTGCGGTCGTATTAAAAATGTCAATTGTATCTTCTACATTCTTTATAACAGATCTGAGGAGGGCAATTTACTAGTTTATGAGAAGAAAGTAGCATAGATATAAGATGGTGTGGTATGAGTACCAAAGAGACAACTCTCCATCCAAGTAATAATTTGTAACCAGATGCTCCGCAGGGCGTAGCTTTATACGACCACAGAGGTTGAACCCTGAACGGTTGGGGCAAGTATGGACATAACATTCAAGCTGGATTCAGCTCTAAATTTGGATTATGATTAAATAGTTGACACAGAATAGGTTTCTGACACAGAATGCATGTGTTCTAATGAAATTAAAATTTTTGTTTTCTCTTAGAGCAGTTCACTATGCTGTTGAATATTATTCCTCTCATAAGAATGTTTGAAGAAATTTTCTTTTTATTTATGAAATTTCAAATGAGAAAATTGAACCCATTTTTTTTAATCACATCCCCCTTTCCCTTATTCCAAAACTAATCTCAATTAAAATTTCTAATGGAGTTTGCAACAATTACTACTCATTTAAATACATCATAAAATATTAAGATGTAAAACAACTGCTTGTTATCACTGAATGGTAAAGATTATTTTAATTTATCAGTTGGTAGTAAAAAGTGAATATACATTGTATATTGTACAAAGATTTAAGTTGATTCTGGACAAAGAAAGATAACTCCAAATAAAAAAAATTCTTACAATTAGATATTTCTTGCTTACTATTCTTGACAAAGAAAGATAAATCTAATTAAAAACAAAATTGCTATTTCACAATATTTTGCAATAAGATATTTCTTGCCATTGCGCAATACTGTGCAATTGAAAAGACTTGCTATTGCACAAAACTTAATATAATAATTTTAGATCCTGATTTGGACCAACTTGAAAACTGGGCCCATAATCAAAAATCTAAGTACATGTTTGGATTCAGCATATCAAAAAAACCCAAGATTTCAATTTTTGTTAAAATCAAACTAAGTTTAATTTTGGACCCTTTGGACTTTAATGTAGACCAATTTGAAAACAAGACCAAAAATGAGGAATCTACATACACAGTTAGATTTGGCATATCAAAGAACCCCATTTATTCAATTTTTGATGAAATCAAACAAAGTTTAATTTTGGACCCCGATTTGGACCAACTTGAAAACTGGGCCGATAATCAAGAATCTAAGTACATTTTTAGATTCAGCATATCAAAGAACCCAACCGATTAATTTTTTGTCAAAATCAAACTTCAATTTTGGACCCTTTGGACCTTAATGTAGACCAATTTGAAAACGGGACCAAAAGTTAAAAATCTACATACACAGTTAGATTCGGCATATCAAAGAACCCCAATTATTCAATTTTGATGAAATCAAACAAAGTTTAATTTTGGACCTTTTGGGCCCCTTATTCCTAAACTGTTGGGACCAAAACTCCCAAAATCATTACCAACCTTCCTTTTATGGTCATAAACCTTGTGTTTAAATTTCATAGATTTCTATTTACTTATACTAAAGTTATGGTGTGAAAACCAGGGAAAATGTTTATTTGGGTCCCTTTTTGGCCCCTAATTCCTAAACTGTTGGGACCTAAACTCCCAAAATCAATACCAACCTTCCTTTTGTGGTCATAAACATTGTGTTTAAATTTCATTATTTTCTATTTACTTAAACTAAAGTTATTGTGCGAAAACCAAGAATAATGCTTATTTGGGCCCTTTTTGGCCCCTAATTCCTACACTGTTGAAACCAAAACTCCCAAAATCAATCCCAACCTTTCTTTTGTGGTCATAAACCTTGTGTCAAAATTTCATAGATTTCTATTAACTTAAACTAAAGTTATAGTGCGAAAACCAAGAAAATGCTTATTTGGGCCCTTTTTGGCCCCTAATTCCTAAAATGTTGAGACCAAAACTCCCAAAATCAATACCAACCTTCCTTTTGTGGTCATAAACCTTGTGATAAAATTTTATAGATTTATATTCACTTTTACTAAAAGTATTCGGACGACGACGACGCAGACAACGACGCCAACGTGATAGCAATATACGAGGAAAATTTTTCCAAAATTTGCGGTCGTATAAAAAGTAAACAATTATAGGTCAAAGTACAGCATTCAACACAGAGCCTTTGCTCACACTGAACAGCAAGCTATTAGTGGCCCCCCAAAATACTTGGGTAAACCATTCAAACAGGAAAACCAACAGTCTTAATATATCTATATGTATTTACAAGAGTGCACAAGCTTAAATATCTTGTCTTCTTGATTTTATTGCAGAGCCTGTAGCACAAAGTTTTGACATGGATAGTGATCATGCAGGTGGTGGTGGCAGTTGCATAAGCTAACCTCTTAAAAGCTTGTAATTTAAGAAGGTAGAAGACCTGGATCCTTCTAGATGCCTTATGTTATGAAGTTTCCATCTGTCATATGTCCTTTGTTCTTGGCCTCATTTTCATGGTTCATTAGTTTAAGATTTTGTGTTTTGGTTTGTTTTTAAAATACTGTATGCAATAGGTCACCTATATTAAGTGTATGAAATATTTTACAATATACATGTCAGTCTGGTATGTTTTATTTAACCTTGACCTAATTTTTTTGGTTCATTGCTCAATGTTTATTTTTTTAATTTTGGTCTGTTTTTCTAATACTTTTAGCAATAGGTGTATAAATGATTGTATGTTGTATATGTCTGTCTTGCAATCATCATCTGACCATGATCTCATTTTCATGGTTCATTGGTCAATCTTAAGTTTTCCTTGTTTTGTGTAATCCTGTGATCAGGTTTTGCTTCTGTCTTCCAGAAGTATTTCTGGTTTTGATAAGTTTTTCTGATAGTATTTTGTTGGTATTTGGTGAAGTAAAGGAGAGAGACAGGTGGATTTCTGCCAACAGTTATTACTTCTAATGAACTGTGCAATCAATGCTTTTCAAATTGTATATGTCTTTCATGTTATATGAGATAATGACAACCAATGATTTAAAAAAAATACATTTTAATTAGATTTTTTTGTGTGATTTATGCATATAGCTCCATAAAATATAGTATTGTTAAATACTGCAATAAAAATAAAATATCTCATAAAGACAGATATAAATAAAAAGATTCAATCTAGATGTTTTATGATTTTATTTCACATCTTTTAAATAAATATGATACATAAAACACATTGGAGAGGTATATCACTTATTGCCATCATGTCCTTAATTCTCTTCAATTCATATATAAAATGCTTTAAGTTAGTTATAGCACAATAAGTAAGACACCATTTAGTTACATGAGATTACCAATCCATAAGTCTGAATAGGAGTCCAGCACCATGAAACATAATTATTCTTTCATCTGAGATTTTTGTCAGTTACCATAGAAATTATGAACTTTCAAATTAACATATTTGAGAGTTGATATTCCCATTTTCTCTTCATGGTACCAGAAGTTACTTCCCATTGAAATCATTCTTTCAATTATTTTACATAACACTAATTTATTCCTGGTATAGACTAAGAATTTCAATAAAACACAAATGACTTCAATAATACATATGGTATGGAATGTTCTTGAGCCTATTTTACATGTTTTAAAGGTTGGATTTCAAAAAAAGCACTTTGAAAAATTTAGTTTAAGTATAAAATTAACATAAACTATCAAAACCACAATACTACTGTTATTCATTACGGTAAGTTAAATGATGATTGATTTCACAACTTCACAACGATTTTATTTGTTTCCATACACCAATCAATGGTTCATATTATCAGTATTGTTGTCAAACATGAAATTCAGAATTCATGATTTGAATGCCAAATAATTTTTTTTTATCATAAATATTTATTGTTTATTTTGAGTTTTGAAAGCAATAAAAATAAATCAAATTCTCATTTAATTGACAGTATCCATGAAATCTATTTTTAGCATCAGATTATCATATCAAATTGCACTTGCATCACATTTCTAAGCTACTAATAAAATTATTAAAAACATCAACGATAAATAAATAACATTTACCTGTAATTACTCGCTAACATAAATATGCATCATTAAAAACTACAAATTTAGGAATTATAGTGTGCTGAAATTATTTCTGAAAATGCCTTAGCTTAAACATGATGGTGAAAAAAATCAAAATAATAACAACTTCAAAGAAATTCAGTTCATCAAGACAATTCTATTTATCCTGTTTATTAGACACAATAATTTTAATGTGATCCCTAAAAGGTTTTTTTCGTCATTGAATTTTACAAAACAAACAGATATTATCTTTTTTATTTAACAAAGTTCATAATAAACCATTTCGATACATACATTTTGATCTAACCATTTTAGGTTTGATATCAAATTTGAAAGATATCATCACATCAGACTTAAAATTGCTTTTTTATAAAATCAATGCAGAAAGGTTGATATGTAAAAAGGTAATTACTCTCTTACATTATATAGAATAATATTAAATATTTACAGTATTTCTAATGTAATCAAATCAAGTATAACATTGATCAAAAGCAATGTAAATGATTTGAATACAAAAAATTGTACTAAACTTCCTGGTCTGAATTTAAAATGAGACAGTCTAAATACACCTTACTGCTGTGAAACTATTTATAAATGATTCTAACCACATAGAAATTAAGTTAAAAGTTGAATGAGTTTACTTACATATGAGATATGATATGATGTGAAAAAAAGAGGTACGAGCTGTCAAAAATTAGCAGTTGATTTCAATTTTCAAGAAGCATTCTGGTCTTGCAAGTTTGAATTAAGCAGAAGCATGCGTTCAAATGAAATCACACTTTTAAATAGACAGTTCATGTATTCAAGTCTAATGATTTTTTAAACTACAACACAACTACTGGAAAACACACATGTATCCCTCTCTCTTGCACTCTGTGTATAACAACAATTTTGAAAGACTTTATATATAAAACATAAAAACGACATTGATGTATTAAAATATGTACCATGTACTTATTCCTATCAAGAAAGGAAAAGGTTACATATAGGCTTTGTAATAATACTATCCAAGCACCAAAAAAACAAAATTAAAATGATTGCTTTAAAATAACTAAAACTACAGCAAAATAACGAGATCTCTAAAATATTTACAAACTAATATGGATAACTAAACTAAGCTAACATGTAAGAAAAATATATATTGGCAAAAATACAAATATGCATGGGCAATGCAAAAAATGCCTTAAAAAATGAAAATGAGTTTAAGCAGTTTCATACATTCATATACATTTTTTTTTAGTATGGGTGCATTGAAAATAAATAAGAATGATTTTCATTAATGAAGCAAATTAAAATGATACACAAATTTGAAACTTAAGGGAATTGAACTGGCAAGGTTGCAATGTATTTGGCAAAATAAAATGCAAATAATATCAACTATAAGTACCAGAGAAAACGGACCATCATATTATATTTTCCCTAGAATCAAATGCTGTTGAATATATGTGATAAAATTCAACTATTTACTAAAAAAACGTATATAATAAACGGTTTTATTTACATGAAAAGTTAATCTAACTTAGTTTATCACATCTTAGTGTATCACATTTGTCACATGACTGTCACATGACTAAATCACATGGTCTAGTTTTCAGACAGATCTCCTTGTTTCAAGAATAGCATCACAGTTCATTCATGAATTTTCACAAATCGGTTCACAATCTGTTCACATTTTTAACATAAAATAAGGAATTCCATTTTGTAATGTTGCAATATTTCACTGCACACAAAAAAATTTCCTCCATAAAGGTTCTCATTGAATTGCACTTAAATTGGCACACAATTATTTTCACTTTATGCATACATCAAAAATACAATTCTCATTTCGGATTGCATCACATGTCACATAAAAATGTATTATCTACATACATGTAAGTATATAATTGTCTACCAAATAATTTAGTCTGTACAAACATGTAAGAATTTCATCTGTCAAATAACGTGGTCTGCACAAACATGTAAGAGTGTCGTCTGCTAAGAATAATCAATTACACTGATGTAGGTCAGTAATCCATCAGATCACCTGTATGTTTTAAATAAGTCTTCATCTTTCAGACTCTCTCACAAAACTTTAAATTCATCAATTTATTTTCAAATATATGAATCTTAACAGATCTGTACATATAAATATTCCAGTATCTTTCAATAATTATTATATATCTATATCCTCTGTTATAAACATAATTGTCTTGATTTTCCAATTATTCCTGTCCTAATTCCAAATTGAATGATGATGCGGTATATATAATTCCCTGAGTTGTTGTTCTGTATATTATGTATGTGACAGCAGAAAATGTATACATGATTACATAAATAGTGTGGTATGATAGATATAAAGATGATTTTCCTTACCAATAGATTTTCAATAATTAAACTTGTTCAAATAATCTACAAAAAGTTTGTTTTACTATAAATGAAATATTTTTGAAGCATCTAATTTTTGCTGATTTAAATCAAAAGTACTTATTTTTATGCGATTTATAATACTAAATTATTTATTTATTTATATATGTTGATTTTCCAACTATTTTTACACTTTTAAGGAACCATAAAATACCCTTTTTGAATTTTCAAATTTCTCTATATCGGTTTTTTAAGATAACTGGAACATTATATTACTTTCTATTCAATCCATCCTAATTTAATCGTTACACTGATCTTCAGATACCACCACAACCCTTGATGCTCTAACTCCCCATATAAACATTTTCAGAAAAATCCATGAACTAAAAATAGACACTTATTTTGACTAATAAAAAAATTCCTAACATATTCTGTCTAATCTAAACTGGCAACAGCCAACATTTGTCTTCCCTTCTTTCAAGCATCTTTAAAAAGCATATAAATGTAAAATAAATAAAACATGGTAATGTAATTAGTAATAAATAATAATGTAAAAACAGGGTATTTCTTCTCTCTTCCCGTGACAAAAATGTTATTGTAATCCATATCATCTGTGAGTCACTAGATCTTTGTCATAGTATTAATGGAAAATCTAAAGGCAATATTTTTATCAGGTGTAAGCAATACCTCTAAAAACTAAAAACTTTTCTTAAACACGATTATCAAATTTGTGTTTGTATCAACTCGGTCATTCATCATTCCATAATATCACATATAATAGAACACAAGCTGGATTTATACCTCACAAAACTACAACTAACAATAAATAAGTCATAACAAACATTTACAATCACTCTTAAAGCTTCTATCCTTCATCCTTAAGCACAACATCAATAAATAATTTCAGGAAAATCCCTGAACTAAAAATAGATGCTTCTGTCCTTATCCTTAAGCACAAAATGCTTAACTTCTGTGACAATGCTATATAAAACACTTTGCTAGCATAACAAGACTATTTTCAAAGTAAGAATTAGAATTAAAATCAACAACACAATATGGAACTTAATTCCATGTCTTAGGTTACTTGAAAAACTGAAGTTTTCCCTGCTGGTGTCCTCTAATTTGTAGAACGCTACAATTGCATAGGGCTGGATGATTTTTTTTCATGAATGTGATATCCAATTCAATTTTGTTTCATAACTGGATATTGTAATGAAAACTTCATTGGTCACAATGGAATCAAGTCTAAATATTGTCACATGTAAAGATTGTGACCCTGAATGAAGGTCATTTATTAGTCCATATCTATCATGTGACATTTATCAGCTGACAGGGGTCTCATAGGGATGCATGAATGTCTGTGTACTCTGTATATTTGTTAATCTTCTCTCAACAGTATCTTTATCTAAAATGTACAAAAACATGTCATCAAATAAAGCTCACATTCCATATAAGTAGACTTAACCCTGGACGAAAATAAATTAAGTCTTTGGTAAAATAAAATTAAAAAGATAATTTTACCTGAAATTAAAATTAACCAACCCTTGAAACAGGGATTTTAAGATGTCTTGTTAATTTTTTCTTTATTCTTAACCCTTACCATGCTGAGATGTTTTCAAAAATTGTCTTAATTTCGAGTATTTGCAAAAATATGCAAATGATATGCAAATAAGCTGTACCCTGATGCTGATGCATACTGATTGCAATAAATCTAAGATAGGGGATCACAGAGTGGATGGTTGGGGTGAGGACACAGGGAAGAGTGGGCGGGAATTTACCCCAAAGTTGGTCCTCAGGTGCAAAAAGTGTCAATTTTGACGTTTGTTCGTTCTTTTTCTCGACCTGTAAGTCCGAGAGATGCTAATAGATGCATCCATCTGTAGTTTACATGTAGAGTGGATACTAGTCAACACTTTTATCACAACAGTTGTTAGGTCGGAATGAAACTGATCTGGGTTCATCAGTGGAAAGAAGGTAATTTGCATCAAAATTCACAAAATTTCCAAATTTTTGCGATTTTGAACTTTAACTGGACTTGCAACAGGAAGTAGTCGTTTCCTCAGCGTATTTTGATAATAAACACGACCAGTCGTTATGTGCCCTTAGGTTAACAGTATTTGTCAAGGTTTCAGTCCTCTGAACTCCGTGTTTCAGACCTTGAGTTGTTGTTCTTTCACCCCTCCAAAAACACAATTTTGTCCGATATAAAATTTTGAAGTTCGTATTTGAGCTCAAAATGAATATTGAAAGTGAGAAACATGACATGAATAGTTTCAGATTGAGGAAACGTGCATACACTACAAATTAAATGGCATTATGATGACCTCTAAATGTATGAAGCGCCATTGATGCCAAAATAACGGTGGTCTGGGTACGGCCGTAATATTATGGCCCCCATACAACAAGGGTTAATACACTTGAAATACCACACAGCTTACTTTTAAAGAACCATCAATCAATCATACATTGCATTGGCACTTATTCTACATCTTCTTATTTTAAATTATAGAAGAATGTGTCCCAACTTGCACCATCATTTTCTATGTTCATAGGACCATGAAATTGGGGTTAAAACTCTAATTTGGCATAAAAATTAGAAAGATCATATCATAGGGAACATGTGTATTAAGTTTCAAGTTGATTGGACTTATATTTCATCCAAAACTACCTTGACCAAAAACTTTAACCTAAAGCAGCAGACAAATGAGCACACCAACAGATGCACATACCAGAAAACGTGATGCGCATAAATGGGACATAAAAAACTTAATAAAATTTGTACTTCATTGATCATGTATAATTATGGTTTTCCTATGCCCTCAAAATCCATGAATATATGTATCCCACAGTTTATCTATTTTTTCAAAAAAAGAATACTTACATTTATTTATAAGATATCTGTCCTTGACATTTCTAGCCTGTTGAGATAGGCTGTGAAGAAGTATGTGAGCACTCTGGTATCGTCTAAAGCACTGAAAAATTTGATGAAAAACATTAAGTCAAATTATTTTTTTTTAATTCAATTTTGTTATGTTGTTGGATTGCTGTTTCATAACAGATTTTTAACGGTTTATGTTAAATTCAGCTTTGCATGATTTTGCTCAAAAGCAACTGCTTATATGAGGTTCATAATTTCTCATTTTTTATATACATGTAGATCAGACCATTGATTTTTCTGTTTGAATGGTTTTACACTAGTCATTAAGGGACCCTTTATATCTTGCTGTTTGGTGTGAGCCTAGGTTCCTTTTTGACCTATAACGGTTTTTCTTTTACAAATTGTGACTTGGATGGAGAGTTGTCTCATTGGCATTCATACCACCTCTTTGTATACCCATAAAATAACCATACATTGTCTTGAAATATCAATGTTATTTGTACAAGGCTTAGAAACCAGTGGAAAGAGTGGCTGTGCCGAGCATTTCTACCTGTTTCAAGCGGAGTACAATTAACATTGACATTTCGAGACAATGTATGGTTATTCTTTATATACAGCAACTATGATTTCAGCTTTCCAATTGTGAACTTTCCATTTCTAAGTAGCAACATTCCAGCAGCACCTGCATACGGGGTATATATCTCCCAATTGATACGATATTCCCGTGCTTGCATTTCCTATCCTGATTTTCTTGATAGAGGGTTACTGCTCACAAGGAAGCTATTAAACCAAGAGTTCCAAATGGTGAAGTTGAAATCATCGGTACGCCATCACTAGTTGGTTGACCGTTATGGAATAACCGTTTCACAAATGATATTGGATATGTTCCTTACGTCGTAACTACAATCCCCTTCCCTTTCATGAATTTGACCTACCGAATTAGACTATTTACCGGATTTGTAATCACATAAGCAACTCGACGGGTGCCGCATGTGGAGCAGGATCTGCTTACCCTTCCGGAGCACCTGAGATCACCCCTAGTTTTTGGTGGGGTTCGTGTTGTTTATTCTATAGTTTTCTATGTTGTGTCATGTGTACTATTGTTTTTCTGTTTGTCTTTTTCATTTTTAGCCATGGCGTTGTCAGTTTGTTTTAGATTTATGAGTTTGACTGTCCCTTTGGAATTTTTTGTCCATCTTTTATAACTGTTCTAAATGAAGTATTTAGGTAAAAACCATCATTCTTAAATTTGAGCGGCAGACATAAAATTTCCACTAACCTGTATGTTTTATTGACCTCATAAATAAAACTCTACGGGAACACATTGTCAACGTCATAAACAAGGTGATATACGGTCAGTGACTGTATATCACATATGAATATACGGTCAATGCAATTTTACTGCTCAAATAGCACAGTTGCATCTTTATAAAGTATATATACATATATTTTCTACGACTTACCTCTTGTGGGTTACCAAACAATTCATCTAATGCTGCTGTTTGACACTAAAAGAGAAAATTTAGAGAGTTTAAACAAATATTATATAAAACACTTTTAAAACACAACAATAAATGTATAGACCAATTCCAAGGTGTTTTTCTTTCAGTGAGTCTAATCTTCTTGATATGAGGTCAATCAGCGAAAATGCCCTCATTGCATCATTGGTTCTTTCTGTGACGTGATAACATAGCATTGTGACTTAGGAAATGTACGGGTTAATGCATGAATTTGAAAGTAGTCTTTTTACAATTTACCTGCTCAACTTGGGAACTTTGTATATATAATAGTTGTTATAGAGTAGCTGATTAGTCTAGGTACTCTCAACATTGAAATTGTGGTGTATAAATATAGACGCATTGTTAAACAAACAAAAATGTATGATTATTTTTTTTGGTCATTTAGAACATCTGTTTCAATTATCAATTCTCCCAACTTTTGTAAAAGTCCTAATAATTCTTCAGAATACTGTTATTAGAGTTAATTCTTTTTTCAACTATTATTTAGCTGTGATCCTAATTGATCAATTGTTGATAGTTATGGTCCATCGGCGAGTCATTATTCTGATTACCAAAAGCCACAATATAACATCCATTTACACTCTGTTTATCTTAAATTCAATTACATGTAGTATATTTCAATACCAAAATGATTAACAAGAATTGTTGTCCATTTCAAATTTCATTCTTCTGTTGTGTAAACATCTGATTATAATACAGATATCGGTAATTCATCCATGCTTTCCTTGCACAGATCTGACAATGCTCTGCTTAACTTTCTGTTGGAAGCACATTTGATTGGTTGACACGAATATAATCAAAACAGAAATCTAATCATTGAAAGCAAATTATGTACATGTGCTCATTATATTTCAATTTGTTTGTAGTATAAATAAATTACATTTGAAAATTTGTATAATTTTATAACACAGGTTTTTTTCTTTATGCTGAAATAAGAAATACATTGTACAACATAAAAACTGACCATTTCAATGGCATGGTTGTAGATAAGTTTGTCAGCAGTGGCGACCAGTAACTGAGGCGTCAGTGCTGTCTGGATGGCCGTACCCATTCGTTGTTGTATGTGTTTACACACTGACAAACATTTATGGTAATTAGCATTCATTTCCTTCAGGACTGTAAGGAAAAATTATTTACCTTTTACTTATGTACTTTCTTACTATCTTTATCTACTTCATAAATATATGACCAATTCAACTATAGTCTATTCCAGAAATAATTGAAAAGATTTTTGTATTTGACTTATATATGATATGAGTTAAACATGTGTAGAGGCAATTTGGGTATCATTCATGCATAGTTAAGGAAGCTGGCTTGTCATGTTTTGGATTTTTTTTCAGATTTTCGGTATCCTCTGGTTTTATCGATTTGCATGCCTTGTAAAATTTTGCCTGGTGACCCCAATATTACTTTTTGTAAATCTTTTACGTGTATAAAAGTCTTACAAAATTTTTATTACTTTTTAACAGTTTTTGGGAACTTCAACTTGTCAATGATAAATCTATAAAAAGTCAAGAGAGAATATTTTCCCGTCAAAAATTCAATGGCTAATATCTCGAAAACAAGCACGGTGACCTATATACTTTGTTTGCTCTTTGGATTCTTTTATGAATTCTCTTTCAATATAAACTAGTATTTTGAAAAGTAAATTACTATGAAACTGAGAAGCGAACTCCCTTAAGATTTGAAAGCAATGCTTTTTCTCCCATGCATATATTTCTAAAATGGCACCAACTTGAATGGCTATTTGCTAAATTCAGATTGTAAAATCAAAAATGTTTGCTGTGTTTTTATTACTGCAAAATTTGTGACAAGATAGGTACATAAAAAGTCACAATATGAACTTTGTTAGCATTAATTTAATTGTATACATAGTATTTTCTGAAATCTCAATAATTTATCTTGATTATTTGTCTACTGCCAAAAAAAGTGTATGCAACATTTCTCAATAAATAGTATTTAGCTAATATATGAATCTTTTTATGAAAATATGGGTCTTAAGAAAATTTTTAGGGATTTATATTATTTACATTTATCTTTAACCTTATTTTGTTTTAAATTATTTTTAAGTCCCTTTTGTTCATAATGCTCTTGTGTAGTTTCTTAGCTCTTAAAAATTGACATTAAGTGTTCTTGATGAAGTTAATCATGACATATTCTTTGATCACAAAAACCTCTTTCTTCATTTTTTTGTGATGAATTACTGGTGAAAGCATTATTATCAACTTAACAAAATTGCTCAATATTTTTCTGTTTATTGCTCTATTAAAGTTGTTCTTTATCTCAATGTTACATTGAGGGCTTCAAAATAGAGAAACATTTTTTAGTTTTAAAAGCTCATGGCTAATTGCAATGGTAAGAAGATACATAGTATCTATAGGCTGAAGCAAACTTTCTTATTAATGGTAAAATACACTTTTTATCCTTTCTGGTACTTAAATGATTGTTTTCATACAGAAACATCACTTGTTTATTTAACTTTATCAAGTCATGCAAATATTTCTATTTAAACATGCTGACAAATTGATTCCTACCTGTTTTTAATGACTTAGAGACTTGTAATCTCTCTGACTTGATTTCTTTCTGTGCCAACTGTAGAGAGGAAGACAAGAGATGTAAAGCTCTGACGTATAACACTAACTGTTCAAGTCGTCTGAAAAATACAAGACAAGAGATGTAAAGCTCTGACGTATAACACTAACTGTTCAAGTCGTCTGAAAAATACAAGACAAGAGATGTAAAGCTCTAACGTATAACACTAACTGTTCAAGTTGTCTGAAAAATACAAGACAAGAGATGTAAAGCTCTGACGTATAACACTAACTGTTCAAGTCGTCTGAAAACTACAAGACAAGAGATGTAAAGCTCTGACGTATAACACTAACTGTTCAAGTCGTCTGAAAAATACAAGACATGAGATGTAAAGCTCTGACGTATAACATTAACTGTTCAAGTCGTCTGAAAAATTCAAGACAAGAGATGTTAAGCTCTGACGTATAACACTAACTGTTCAAGACATCTGAAAAATACAAGACAAGAGATGTAACGCTCTGACGTACAACACTAACTGTTCAAGTCGTCTGAAAAATACAAGACATGAGATGTAACGCTCTGACATACAACACTAACTGTTCAAGTCGTCTGAAAAATACAAGACAAGAGATGTAACGCTCTGACGTACAACACTAACTGTTCAAGTCGTCTGAAAAATACAAGACATGAGATGTAAAGCTCTAATGTATAACACTAACTGTTCAAGTCGTCTGAAAAATACAAGACATGAGATGTAAAGCTCTAACGTATAACACTAACTGTTCAAGTCGTCTGAAAAATACAAGACAAGAGATGTAAAGCTCTGACATATAACACTAACTGTTCAAATCGTCTGAAAAATACAAGACATGAGATGTAAAGCTCTAACGTATAACACTAACTGTTCAAATCGTCTGAAAAATACAAGACATGAGATGTAAAGCTCTAACGTATAACACTAACTGTTCAAGTCGTCTGAAAAATACAAGACAAGAGATGTAATGCTCTGACGTGCAACACTAACTGTTCAAGCTGTCTAAAGAATACAAGGCATGAGATGTAAAGCTCTAATGTATAACACTAACTGTTCAAGTCGTCTGAAGAATACAAGGCATGAGACATAAAGCTCTGACGTATAACACTAACTGTTCAAGTCGTCTGAAAAATATAAGACAAGATATGTAACGCTCTGACGTGCAACACTAACTGTTCAAGTCGTCTGAAAAATACAAGGCAAGAGACGTAAAGCTCTGACGTATAACACTAACTGTTCAAGTCGTCTGAAAAATATAAGACAAGAGATGTAAAGCTCTGACGTATAACACTAACTGTTTCTATGTTCAGTGAAAATGAGGTAAAATTGCTACTTTGGCATTAAAATTAGAAAGATCATATCATAGGGAACATGTGTACTAAATTTCAAGTTGATTGGACTTCAACTTCATCAAAAACTACCTCGACCAAAAACTTTAACCTGAAGCGGGACAGACGGACGAAGGACAAACCAACAGACAGAGGAACGGACGGATGAACGAACAGACAGATATAGGCAAAGACCAGAAAACATAATGTCCATAAATGGAACATAAAAATCCAATCTTTAATTACTGACATCAATAAATAATCAATTGATGAAAATGTCATTAATTTTCAGTATTTCATATGATTTTACTTCAAATTTATCTGTTACCTTTGAGCTTCTGTAAATCTAGGTGGCTGATCTTGTAATTGTTCACCCTAAAATAGATGCAAGAAATAATTTATATACATGTACAACTAACTGATTATCGAAGATACTGAAATTTCATCAACATACTAAAGGATAAAATTTAACAAAAGTATTTCAATAAATCTAACTGTTAATTTTCCAGGAAAAAGAAAAGAAGCAAAGCTGATTGAATTTCTTGATTATTTTTTGTCTTTTATTCCAATGAGATTTACCAACAATGGCTGTAAGGCTTAATGTAAGAATTATCTATAATTATGCTTTAGGTGACACCTCCCCCTTTCTAAAAATTAACTGCATTTCATATGAATTTTAATCCAAGAAATTCGACATGTTTTGCAGCTGAATTTATTTTTTTTGTATGGTGATATCAATGTCTTAATCAGGACATTTTTTATTACAATACCTGATGTAAACTAACAGATTCTGCCAGGGAGTGCAGTGGTCCACCTCTGGATTGAGCTAGCTCCATCACACATGATACTAAGTCATTTACAAAACTTAGTTTTCCCATTGTCTCATTGTGGTTATCCTATAAAGGAGGAAGATTCGAATTACATCAGCATGAGTATCAGTAATTTGATTCTAAGTTATCTCAATTGATTAAACAAAACCTTTTCCAGTCAATAGAATATCAGACATTTCTGCTTGTTCACATATTTAAACTTAATTTTTGGCTTAGCTTGTGATTATTCATGATGCCAATTACGAAACTAACTTTTCATTAGGCTAAAGTAATAAAATAAATATTTCTCACAAACAGTTACTGTTTAAAAGTTTTGTATAGTAGTATAAAGTCTATCAATGAACATACTTATTCAGTTATTGTTCCCTGAATCTGATGAATTTCTTTTCAAACAGTGTTTTTTCATTTTTTATATAAATTATCATTTTTCTTCAATGTTATTGGCACTCAAATAGACCAGATGCTCCGCAGGGCGTAGCTTTATACGACCGCAGAGGTTGAACCCTGAACAGTTGGGGCAAGTATGGACACAACATTCAAGCTGGATTCCGCTCTAAATTTGGATTGTGATTAAATAGTTGACACAGCATAGGTTTCTGACACAGAATGAATGTATTCAAATGAACTTAAAATTTTTGTTTTCTCTTAGAGCAATTCACTATGCTGTTGAATATTAATCCTCTCAAAAAAATGTTTGAAGAAATTTTCTTTTTATTTATGAAATTTCAAATGAGAAAAATTGAACCCAATTTTTTAATCACATCCCCCTTTCCCTTATTCCAAAACTAATTTCAATTAAAATATTCTAATGGAGTTTGCAACAATTACTACTCATTTAAATACATCATAAAATATTAAGATGTAAAAAAACTGCTTGTTATCACTGAATGGTAAAGATTATTTAAATTTATCAGTTGGTAGTAAAAAGAGAATATACATTGTATATTGTATATAACAAAGATTTAAGTTGATTCTGGACAAAGAAAGATAACTCCAATTAAAAAAAATTCTTGCAGATATTTCTTGCTTACTATACTGGACAAAGAAAGATAACTCTTAATTAAAAAAAAATTTGTAATTTCACAATATTGTGAAATTAGATATTTCTTGCCATTGCACAATACTGTGCAATTGAAAAGACTTGCTATTGCACAATACTTAATATAATAATTTTAGATCCTGATTTGGACCAACTTGAAAACTGGGCCCATAATCAAAAATCTAAGTACATGTTTAGATTCAGCATATCAAAGAGGCCCAAGAATTTAATTTTTGTTAAAATCAAACTTAGTTTAATTTTGGACCCTTTGCACTTTAATTTAGACCAATTTTAAAACTAAACCAAAAATTAAGAATCTACATACACAGTTAGATTTGGCATATCAAAGAACCCCAATTATTCAATTTTTGATGAAATCAAACAATGTTTAATTTTGGACCCCGATTTGGGCCAACTTGAAAACTGGGCCAATAATCAAAAATCTAAGTACATTTTTAGATTCAGCATATCAAAGAACCCCAAGGTTTCAATTTTTGTTAAAATCAAACTAAGTTTAATTTTGGACCCTTTGGACCTTAATGTAGACCAATTTGAAAACGGGACCAAAAATTAAGAACCTACATACACAGTTAGATTCGGCATATTAAAGAACCCCAATTATTCAATTTTGATGAAATCAAACAAAGTTTAATTTTGGACCCTTTGGGCCCCTTTTTCCTTAACTGTTGGGACCAAAACTCTCAAAAACAATACCAACCTTCCTTTTGTGGTCATAAACATTGTGTTTAAATTTCATTGATTTCTATTTACTTTAACTAAAGTTATAGCGCGAAAACCAAGAATAATGCTTATTTGGGCCCTTTTTTGGCCCCTAATTCCTAAACTGTTGAAACCAAAACTCCCAAAATCAATCCCAACCTTTCTTTTGTGGTCATAAAGCTTGTGTCAAAATTTCATAGATTTCTATTAACTTAAACTAAAGTTATAGTGCGAAAACCAAGAAAATGCTTATTTGGGCCCTTTTTGGCCCCTAATTCCTAAAATGTTGGGACCAAAACTCCCAAAATCAATACCAGCCTTCCTTTTATGGTCATAAACCTTGTGTTAAAATTTCATAGATTTCTATTCACTTTTACTAAAGTTAGAGTGCGAAAACTAAAAGTATTCGGACGACGACGACGACGACGACGCCAACGTGATAGCAATATACGACGAAATTTTTTTCAAAATTTGCGGTCGTATAAAAATGTTTTAGAGGCTAATTAAAGAATTAAAATATGATCATTGAGAACCCAATTATACTTAAAGATTTTCACAAGCCATTTTCTATCCTGCCACTTACATCCATAAGAGTTTCTTCGTTGAGACCCGGGGCTATGAATGCCACAGGTCCTTGCATGTTAGGTGGAGACTGAGCAAACAGCATGGGTGGTGATGGAGAGTTAGCCACTTTCTGAAGGTAGAGCCCTGACCGCTCCGAGTCATATGACCCACACCGTTCCTTTATTGGAGAAGACAATCTCTCTCTACTGCTGCCTAAACTACCTAAACTACCATACTGCATTACTGCCCCTGGGTTAGATCCTGAAATAATAATTAAATGTGGTATAGTGAAAAAATATAAACATATGTACAACCAGTACATGCAGTACAGTGAAAAGTATTTTCAAAGTAAGTATTTTCAATTTTCTCCTATTTTTTTTATTTTAGCCCTTTTGACACTTCATGTTGAAAAATAAACTAGAATAAAGAGTTGTGTGGAATAGTTGTTGGTTAGATTAACGGATACTTAATTTTTCAATCAACTATAAGGAGAATAATATTAAGAAAAGAAAACTCTTCAACCTTAGCAAATTAACATTCCAGGAATATAGACAGCTACTGTAAATTCAAAAATAATGCGAGATTTTTATTATTACGAAAAATGCGACAGAGTTGTACACGTAATAGTTTTAACTCCCATTTTGAAATACTTAATATGAATTAAACAGGATTTTTCTCGAAATCGTAAAAATTGAATAATAAATAATAAATGCACACAATAATTTCTGAATTTTAAGTATATGAGATATTTACATTCTCTAAAAAGTTCAAAGACAGATAAAAAGGAAAACATATGTACATAGCGATCTTGAGCATTATTGGAAGGTATCATGATAGGTTAAAGAAATCACACCTGAAATTATGTATGCATACCTTGTTGGCTATTAATAACTGCTCTTCTCAGCTGTTCTGCTAGGAAACTACTTCCTCCACTTAAGTTTTCTGCAATGTTCGTTTCAGTCTTAGATCTCTGTTGCCATAGATTTTTCTTCACACGGTTTACTAAAAGTAAAGTAAGTTTAAACTAGTAAAGGTTTTAACAGTTGAGAAAATATTTACTATTAATACTTCATAAAATTTATGAAACTAGTGTAAATTAAGAATTTGTTTCTTGCATTCGTTTAATATTGTGAGTGTTCAATAAGAAACAAAATGTGAGAATAATTATTGTTATTTCAGGAAACCCTGCATCCAAATTATGCTATCATAATTCAAAACACATTTTTTAAACTTGTGAATATACATATACTAACATTAATTTAAACTTCATTTTAACAATTCCAATTTTCATCACTCAATAATTTTCACAGGGAATGAAACATCATTTCTTTTTGAATTTGCAAGGCTTATAAAGAATTAAATGCTCAAAAATATTTTCCTTTCTTCAGATACCATTCTTAATTATACATATACATAATTTGTTATCATTGAAGTAGTGTAGATTTAATATCATGATATGAATATACTATTTCACAATATTTTTTATTATTTTCAGATACATTTGTTACTTTAAAATCAGAAAACAAGTATGCATTGCTTTATTGACAAATTTAAAAGGCAACCCTGTCTCCAAATCTTGAAGAAATTTTGTATTTTAGCATTATCTTTTAAATCGAAGGGGGCTAAGTAAGCCCTGAAACCTGTCAATATTATTTTTCTCATGCATTCATAAATTTTCATTTGTTTCTCTCCTGTATTCATAAAACTTTGTATTAGCTTTGAATAACACACATAATATATAATTAAAACATTACATGCAAACAAACCTTCACTTGAGAATGGAATAGTAGCCATGTTATCTGGTAATGTTTTAGTTCTTGAATGACCAAATGCAGCATTAACTGGCTCTGTACCCATTTCATCTGGACTAGGACTACCGATAAACTTGCCTCCAAACTTGGTAGGTGATCCCATTATAGTAGGGAGTGACCCTAATCCATGATTCATAGGAGAAGTGCAGCCTATAGGAAAAGGAATGGGTGGGAATGTGTCAGAATGAAAAATGTTATACATGAAACTCAAACTGTGACTTCTTTTAATTCTTGTTGGTACCAAATTTTTGAAGATTGATTAAAAATTGTATGTTAGTGGATATTTAATTTCATGGGTTTGTTAAACAGTTTGTCTACAAATCTATAGAATACCGTATAGCCGGTTATTTTGGCGTGGTGTAAGTTTTCGCTTATTTTCGTGGATTCTGTTACAACAAAATCGCCAAAATAAATTTTTCCAATTTAAAAGTGTACATGTAAACGCAAAAATATTTTGTATACCTTATTCAATGAAAAATGCGAAATTGTACACCCGCGAAAAAACCCGGCTATACGGTATACACAATGTTTTGCATTAACTTTACAAACAAAATCCTTGAAAATTGGTACTCAAGGAATAAACAATGAAGCCAAAGTAATGGCAATTGCTAAACATTTACCAATACCTTTGGTAATTCTTAAATGGTTTCCAACTTAAAAATTAATTCTGTATTTTGTTGTTTTTCAAATTGTTCAATAAAAATGTTGTCTGTTTGTTTGAAACATTTTTCAATCCATTTTATTTAACAATCCACTTTAGATCTGTTAGTCACAACTCATAAAACCACACAACACAAAATGGAATAAATTAGCTCTTCGGTCATTTGTAAAGATTCAAAATAAAAAATAAAACTGAATTATAGGTAAGTAACGAAAGGTGAAAAAAAATAAAAAATGTAATGAGTGCTGATGGTATGAAGTTCTAGCAGGAGCTTGTGGATGTTTGCTTTAGTCAGGTTTTTTTCTTCTTATTTCCATTCAAGGCTATTTCATTTAAATGTACATGGTACTCAGTGGTGACACATTCAAAATAGAGTAACCACCCTTAGAGGCTAATTTATGTATTTCACTTACAGTTAAACATTTTCACCCACTAAAAGGTGAGTGCCTCTCTTGGGCACTATGCATTTTTTTATTGAACAGCTTTTGGTAAATCATTTTATTTTCTATTTCATTTGAGTGGCAAACATCCCTAATATCCCTAAAAGACATATCACATGTTTTAATAACACTTACTATTTCTTCTGTGAGGTGAGTTGGAGGGGGACACATTGTTATTGGAACAAGGGGATGTCCCAATGCTGCTCTTCCTTATATATCCAGCATAGCTTGGAGGTGTCCCGATGGAAAATTTCACTGTAAAAAAATAATATAAGCAAAATATTGATATAAGAACATGGCAACAATTATGGAGGTTAAACCATTGATAATCACTAAGATTGCATTTTTTTCAAGTTTGGGTCATAAAAGGTTCCGGTAAATTTATTGTTCATTGTTTGCAATTTAAAGCTTTGATGGATTGATTGTTGGTTGCTTAGCTTCTAGTGGCAAATATTTCATTCATGTTTAGGAAGAATTTTAAGCTTTGAACAATGCATTTCGATGAGCAGTAAAAATTTGGTTTAGATTAAAATGTCTTCCATCAAATAGAAGACATATGGATGTTCCCAAGTGCAGCTTGACATAATAATTCTTTAAAATTCGTTTTCTTTTTAATAGTTTTAATGAATAGGTATACCTGCAGGAGGAGACATAGATCCAACGTCTACAGCACAAGATGCTTTAGATAAAGAGCTCTTTCTATCCATATCCTGAATAAAACAAGGTAAATAATTTTAAGCATGTATGAAGTTTGACACTTGAGTTATATTAGCTCTTTTAAGTCTGTATAAGATTATTGATATACAGTATTTTAGCCACAATCGCATTTAAGAACCATTTTTTTGTCAAATGACAAGTGATAAAATCTAATTGGAACTGTTTTGTGCCTTTACAAAGATTTTAAAATGCTTCGCTTTCCTACATTCGATCTTATCTCAAATAGATATTAATTCTTCATCAGTATCTCGTTTTTTAACATACAGCTTTTTAATATTAAACAAGAATGTGTCCATAGTACACGGATGCTCCATTCAAAATATCATTTTCTATGTTCAGTGGACTGTAAAATTTGGGTCAAGTCTAAAATGGCATTAAAATTAGAAGGATCATATCATAGGAAACATGTGTACTAAGTTTCAAGCTTTTTGGATTTTAACTTCATCAAAAACAGAAGACCAAACTTAACAGGAATACATAATGCCACTAGATGGAGCATAAAAATTTATAAATCAAATTGTTAATACAAACTAACCTTAGCTGAGCTAGAAGGTGAAATATCCATGTCTTTAGGTGGACTACTGAACGACCCACCAGACTTAATCCTTTTGTAGGCATTAACCTGTGTTGGCACTGGAATAGGCTCTGACGATCCCCCCTGGCCTACATGCATTGGTAAACTTGAGGGTCTATTTGGACTAGTCTGTTCTTCAGTCTTTAAGAATTTGACTGTTTTGGACTTTGGACTAATTGTAGCTTTGTGAGATGGTGACGGGGTGTTTTTAAGTCCTTCACCTGAACTTCTATCACTGTTGTCTGAAATCATATAATATATGCATTTAGAACAGTTTCACAAAACATTCAGTCATAACTTTTACTATTTACTTTTTAATTAAAAGTACTTTTAGTCATTATACAGTGTAAATAAACTGATCCTCCTTTGTTATTTTTATCAACATTATTTACTGTAACTTATGTTGGGAATCCTTTTATACAATCAAAAATAAACTAATCAATATTTTTACCAAGATTTAAAATGCTGAGCTTTTATAGTCATAAATATTCCATTTAACAAAAATCAAATAACACATTTCATGGCCATTTATAGCTGACTATGTGTAATGGGCATTGCACGTTGTTGAAGGCCGTCAGTGACCTTTAGTTGTTACTTTCTGTATAATTTGGTCTCTTGTGAAAAGTTGTCTTACTGTCAAGCATACCACATCTTTTTTTTCTATGCATTAGAATATAAAATAATTTTTACCTGAGTTATCTCCCTGTAATCCACCTGGTACTAGTACAAAGTCGTCTCCAGCAGGACTATCACATCGGTTGTCTTTTTCTATTTTCTCAAATCCGTTTGGTTCCTGAGAGGTCTGCATAGGTTCTAAATCTTCTGGTTTGGCAATTGGGGGCTGTAATAAACAAATATCTATTGATGATTGGATAATTTACAATAGCTGTTTTGTTCGAATCATATACCCAGGTAAGAATGTTAAAGGTAGCACACAACTTTTTGCACTGTTTAATTTTAAATTATTGTACTTTTTAATTCAAAAAAACATAATTATTGACTAGCATTCTGAAAAATAGCTCTATTGTCTTCTAATCATACAAAACAGGTGTTCATCTATTATCTCGGATTGATTTCACCTAGGATTTGAGTTACCAACTAACAAACAATGAAATTTCACAGCTTGTGAAAGTCTTAAACTGTTGCATTGTAAATAAGGTCATACTTATATATCAGTGTACCACATTTATTATAATATAGATACTTTTTATGACATTTCGGTAATTAACAAAAAAAAAATCCCATAATAATCCTTTGTCACTTTTATTTTTACCTTTTCAAATCCAAATAATAGAAATCCTATGTATACACTCAAAATTGAAAGATTAAATCCAATTTTGAACAAAGTTGTTTTTAGTGTTGACCTTAATTTAGAATACTCAAACATGCCCAACATTTGAAAGTTAAGAATTTATCAGTACTTGTAAAGGGCTAGGAGCAAAATGACAAATTGAAACCTTAATAAAATTTCCAAATTAATTCAAGGTCAACTTTAACTTATTATACATGTAGACCACATCAATATGATATGTATTTTACTGTCACAGACTTACTTTAAAAGGTGGGGGAGAATATTGCACTTTTCCAGAAAGTGGTGAAGCAGACACACAGCGTGGAGGTGTGGGACTTTCTGAGGAACAACCTTGACTACTTCTACCAGGAACTGGTACAGGAGACGCTGCAATGGATATATCATAATATTTTAGGTGAACCAGGATGCATAATATATAAACATATAAAATTTTATCACTAATTCATAATTCAATAGCAAAATTTCTTTTTTCTTTGGTACCCATATAAATAATGAAAAATATACTATATCATATGAAAAGAAAATGATCAAAAAGCAAAGTTTTTTTTAATGAATTAATATTTCACACAGCTTCAATGAATCTCATGTATTCTATTAAATTTTATTTGTTCATCTTTTTGTTTTTGTCAATTTTTGTTACTGACTTATCCTTAAAAATCTTTTAAAATATGGGACAAACGTATTTTGTTGATGAAAATAAATTGATAAGAAATATTATTACTTACAGGCAGAAGAAGGTGATGGCGAGGGAGGTTTCAAAAAGGGATGAACAAAGAAATCCTCTGTAACGACAAATATACATAATGTTAATATCATATACATATATATTACATAAGTTATACACTAAATGTATAAGCATTAAATTTGATCAAAACATTAAAAGATAACAAATTTTAATCCATTAGAAAGTGCTGCTGCAGTGTAAGCAATCTCCATCAATCAATCAATCCATTTGAAATGAAGATATTTATTTATAAATTTACACAGTTGTACACAATGTCACCAACCTTATACAAATGATAAATTAACATGATTTTAATACATCTTGTATAACAAAATCATCACAACATAGCTTAATGTCATTAAAATCATTTTATAAAGGGATAGTTGGAATCAATCTAATTGTTTGTGAAAGAGTGAATAACTCAGGAAAAACTTAGGATCTTGATATGTTGGAGAGACACTTGTCTTTTGTTGAAGACACTGAGTTGACCTCTGTGTGTCTTTTGGATTTTTGTGTTTTTGGGTTGCTGTCGCATTGAGGAATACCCAACATCTCTCTTTATTCATATCACCTAAAGGTGTAGAAAAATAGAGTACAGCAAACTTAAAATACTATATTATGTATGTAGTAAAAGCACAAAATTTGGCATACCAAAATCAATCCTGTCCTTAGCATTACGTTTCAACATCTTCAACAACAGATCTCTGAGTTCTGGTGAGGTATCCTTGGGGATACTAAAATAGATAAACAAAATAATTGTAAATGTTGTTGTGTAAGCTTGGTAAAAGGGTAACCTGTCTTTTGGATACATATTTGGTGAGAGTAAAAATGTAGTGTAAATAAATTGTTGCAAAAATGAGAAATTTAGATATCTTTATAGGATAAATTAACTATGCTAGATAATTGCAAAATATATATCACCACAATTCTAGAAATGGCTAAAGATGAAAAAATGTCAGTGAAATACCTTGATTTACAATAAGGGTGGTTCTAGATTTAAAAGAATGGGGTGTGGGAGGCACTTAGAATAATATATTGATTGTGGTTGCATTTTCTTTAGAATTAAAAAAATAGAAAGAAGATGTGGCATGAATGCCAATGAGACAACTCTCCACAAGAGACCAAATGACAGAGAAATTAACAACTATAGGTCAATGTACGGCCTTCAACAATGAGCAAAGCCCATACCTCATAGTCAGCTAACTTACTTAGGTTTAAGTTCAGCATGTTTTTCGTAGAAATGTTTAAGTTGTTGGGGTGTCTGAGCCTGGAATGGAGCTTTGCCTTTCAGACACTGGAATACAATTGTTCCTATGCTCCATAGATCTGCTTTAGCATCATACTGTAAGGACATTATAACTTCTGGGGCCTGTAAAAGGAAAATATAACAATTATAACCTATCAAGGAAAAGTTATGTCAGTTAAGTTACTGACTCTATACTACATCTTACCAATTATAAAATCATAATTTAAGAAGATTAAAACTATCTAGATTTTCAACTGAGATCAAATTTTCCATTTCTCACAATGTTTAATAACGATATCCAGAAAAAAAGTGTTTACAATTATACATGTTCAAACTAAACAGTATTATTGTATTGAGTTCATAATGTTTAATAATATTTACCATATACATAGGAGAACCACATAATGTTGCAGCCATCACACCATCATTAAGAAATCTTGCAAACCCAAAGTCAGCTGAAAAGAAGATATGGATCTTAATTATATGACATGGATAATGGTTAACGGTAGTTTAAACATATCTATTTATAGTGGATTTGGAAACAAGTTATTGCAACTTATATTAATCCTTTTCCACTTTGTGGGTGCAATTGCTGCCTTGTAGCGGCATTAGCCTACTCTTTTTTTTCGAAAATCTAATGAGCAAGAGATATAGCTCTCTTAATGTAGGTGTAAGCCATTTATCGTCCCTTTCCGCCAGACTATCATCACTTCTCAAGACAAATGTGTCAAGGGAAAGCCTAGAATTAACTTCCAGAATTTTTCTCCCCGACATGGGTTTCGAAACAGAAACCTTTGTGTTATTAGTCTGATACGCTTATCATTACACCACAGCTTTCTATTTTATATTCTACTGGATAATAATTGAAATAGAAAACATTGATACTTGCCTATCATTGAAGGCTATTTAGTTTTTAGTTTTGTCAAACTGATGTTTAAACCACATTTCATTTTTTCATATCATGTATGTATGACTTATTTGGTTATTGATTGTTACAGATCCACAAAATTCTACAATCTGATCAATTTCAATTTTATGGGAAAATGTATAATCTTATATAATGCAGTGCCCTCCTTAAAAGAATTTTTACAATGAAGGTGCTTTGATTTTATGTCCATTTAATCTGTTCCTGTCTGAAGTCTACAGGTCAATTTGAAAACCAGGTGCATTAATTCGAAAAAAAAGAATACTACTAGAAAACATGTATTTTAAGCCATGTAACAAACGTACAGTGACCTACAGTTGTTAATTTCTGTGCCATTTGGCTTCTTGTGGAGATAATTCTCATTGGCAATCATACCAAATCTTCTTTTATATGTATATCCTTTCCATCAATATACAAACGCTACCTACCTATTTTGAGTCTCATCTCTGAAGCCTGTGGGTTAGGTTTACCACTGTGACACAACAATATGTTCTGTGGTTTCAGATCTCTGTGTACTATCCCCTTGGCATTCAAAGCTTTCATGGCAGCAGCTGAAAATATGAAATCAAAATTCAATTTTATTTAAAACATTTATTGCTTTTGCTTTAGTGAAAATTTTGGGTCTAAATGTACTCTACCACATCCACTTGTATTTTTTTGTCTATCTGATGAGTGAAGCCTTTTTCAACTGATTTCTATAGTTCGTTCTTATGTTGTACTGTTTTACCACTGTCCCAGGTTAGGGGAGGGCTGGGATTCCGCTAACATGTTTAACCCCGCCACATTATTTATGTATGTGCCTGTCCCAAGTCAGGAGCCTGTAATTCAGTGGTTGTCATTTGTTTATGCGTTACATATTTGTTTTTCGATCATTCTTTTACATAAATTAGGCCGTTAGTTTTCTTGTATGAATTGTTTTACATTGTCTTATTGTGGCCTTTTAAAGCTGACTATGCGGTATGGGCTTTGTTTTTTGTTGAAGGCCGTACGGTGACCTATAGTTGTTAATGTTTGTGTCATTTTGGTCTTTTGTGGATAGTTGTCTTATTGGCAATCATACCACATCTTCTTTTTTATATATGTAAATTCATTTCTTAATGCATTTTCTGAAGGATTGGCAAAAATCGTGAGATAAGTCATTGTGATTTCAAACTTCTTAACAGCAGCTAATAATATGTTTATTTTGACTCTTTAACAAAAATAAAAAAAAATAAAAAAATTTGAACCAACCACCTTTTTCAGAAAAATTTCATGGGTTATATAGCAGTTTGACAAACACTAATTTTGATCATTGAGAAGCTTAATATTTACTTAACAATACAAGGAGATTAAAATGTTTAGATGATTTTCACAGAGTTATCTCCCTGAAAAGTTAGATGCCACCTTAATGCAAAATCAAACCCCCTATGTATAATAACAATATGATTATCGAACTTGTGATTTAATTTTTCATAATCCATAAATAGTATCCTTAATTAGTCATGATAGTAATCAGACATGATGTCAGCTTAAACTCCCAGGTAAAAAGAATGTACTAAATCAATACAGTGGTGAATGGCAGATAATTTAACACAGGTGTATTGAATTGAGGCAACTGTAAATTTGACTTATCCAATCTTGACTCAACCAGGAAATACATGTCATATATCAATAAAAGAAAATTCAGGATAATTTTCACTTATTCAAAATCTAAGTCATGTAAGTCAACTGATCTAAAGAGTTTACTGTATTTGCAAAAATTGACTAGAAAAGATTTTACAATAAAATAATAAAAACATCTCTTGATATAACTTAAACCAACAAACAAGAAAAGCAGAAAAAAGTGAATGTTATATCAATACACCTAATCCCTATTTATTCCATTCTGGATAAGTTCTAAAATTACACAACTTTTTCATCCAGTTGAAGCTATCTGGGACCCTGTTTAAACAATTCACCATGCATGATACTTTTTACGAGACCTGTTTAAACTACCGTAAATACTTCAAATAAAGTATTTATTTTCTTCTATTTTAATTTACGAAAAAGTGGATCATACTCTTGTAAAGTTTCTTAATGATAGCTTTCTAAAGTTTTTCCTCCCTCAGCTCACTACTGATGATCTCTATTTTCGGCAGACTGACCCAAACAGGAAGTTGTATAAATGACTGTTTTTCCCGGATTGGACTAGATAGCTATAAGGTGTATTACCTCCATAATGACCCAACCCCAATGAAATTATTTTAATCACAAGAATAAGGAAAAATATATCCAAAGAATTACAACTTTATTAATATCCTTGTATTACTTTCAAAATCCTTAAGCAAATTTTCAGTATCTTTATGCAAATTTTCAACATCCTTATAAGAACTATGAATATGCAATAATTAAACATGTAAATGTGTTAAAACAAACCTATTTGTCTAAGGAAGGCAGCAATAGTCTCTTCACTCAAGGTTCCTTTGACTGAAATAAAATATATTATGCAAATGAGTATACAGTTAAAGAAACTGTAAGCCTATAATTCCATTTGATGTTTTTAAATCATAACCATAATTAATGGTATGTGTATGTATAAAATAGACTAGTATATATATATTCTCTTGTATAAAGTAGACCTAACATCAATCATGTCAATCAATATTTCTACTAAAATGTTGTTGTTTTTCATTGATTTGATCTCATTTAATTTCCAATACCAAAAAATGCTGCAATTATCGTGGTTACTGTAAATTCAGAAAAATTATTGCAAAAATGTGACAGGGTTTTAATCGTGATAATTCAAACTGGCATTTTGATTTTTTTTATATAAATTAAACAGGATTTTTCTAAATATTGCAAAATTTAAATAACATTTTAGTCTAAATTGACAAAATCTCATTAATAATTGCATGCCATTATTTCTTAATATACAATAGTTATATGTATGTGACGAAAGAATTATGTATACCGTCATAGCTGCCAACCATTGATTACCTTGTTATGTGTGTTTCCTGTACACTATTATTGGAACATTATTATTTGTAAGACAAGCTTAAGCCAAATACCAAATATTATCAAGTCTATAAATCTATGTGATAATGCACTGCTATTTATAGAATTTTGCATGTATTCATATTTGCAACAAGATAACTTAATAAAAATCGACAGGAATCAATATTCTGTATGGTAGTTATGTCGGGAATAAGTTCATTTACTAAGGAAAGTGTTACTATAGAAACTCATAGATGCTTTTATTTTACAATATTATACCTTGAAGATAATCAGCCAAGTCTCCACCATTGCAATACTGAAACAACAAAAAAATACAGTATACACTTTATTGAAACTGTCAACTTTAAAAGCTATTTCCACAGATAAATAATCAAATTGTTAAGAAACTTACAAGGTTGACAACATAGTTGCTTTCTAAGGCTAAAAATTACCAAATTGTTAAGAAATTGACTAAGATTCCAACTCATTACGGAAAAGTTGACAGTCATGACTGCAGATTACTTTGGTTATAAGGCTCCTTTAGGTTATATAACTTCTCATACTTAAGGTTTTTGGTTGCATAGTAGTATTCATGTGTTGAAAAAACTCTTTCAAAGATAAGCGTTCTGATGAAGATTTAAATCCAAAAAAGTGTAATTCCATTTAATAGTGTGTGTGTCTTTGGTTCTTTTGTCCCTTTTTTGGTAATCGACATGTGATGATTTGTTTCTTATATAATTCCTATATTGTTAATTTAAAAGTTTCTCAACCTATAGTTTGAGAATACCAATCTTAACATGTTTATGTATTCTTTAAACAACAACAGAAAGTTATCTTCACAATAATAATATCAAATTACAACTCTTATGTAATATTTATCATCTTGTAGGAATGTCTGGCTTCCTACTCTACTGTTCTGTATTATAAACAAGATTTATCGCTGATTTCCTATTGCCTGTAGAGTAAAACTTTGAGTGGCTTGCTTGCTTTTTTGTAAAAATGTTAACTCAAACTTTCATATAAAGGTTGACATCTTCAAACACTATATATATGCATAGTCCATGTAGTCATGATAGTTAAACTTTTATATATTATATTCCAATTTGACATTATCCCAATTACAATTGTATAATATACATGATATACAAACAAAGAAAGCATTGGGAAATCAGCTCTAATTGAAAGCGATAATTTATCTTACCTCCATGACCAAGTAGACATGATTTGTAGTTTCCTGAAGAAGAAAAAATAAGAGATTTAAATAAGATTATAACATATATACACAATCAAACATAAATACTAACTTTGTCCGCTGTTAAATGATTATTATTTTTTATGTATAAATGTTTAAAGTGACTTATATAGGTCCAAAGGGCCGGGTGTTGATACATGTAATTACAACTGCTTATTGAAATATTGTAAATTGTCATAAAACATATGTCACTATAATAAATAATTTGGTATTGGTATTCACTGGTCATGCTGGTATATACTATTCAGTTGTGTTACCAATTCTCATTTCCAAGATTCAAACAAAGGTTTCCAAGATATTTCATCATTCCCTTCAGAATAAACATATTAAAAGCCTTATGCATTCATTGTGAATCTGAGATGAAGACCAGCAATTAAAGCATATGATCCTTTACTTTTGGGTTTTTAAAATTTTGCTGTATTTTGTGTCTTGAATTCATACACGTATCCCTTTATTTTTATATTCCATAAAATTTAAAAAGATAGAACTAGGTCCTTAAGACAATGTTAGATTCCACAAAATTAACCAATTGTCAAATTCAATTTAGAGAAAAGCTCTTTATCAATTAGCTCTATTTTCATACATAACATATAATTATAAATTGCATGTTATTGCTTAATGATTTACAGGATCAATATAATAAGGATTATTTTATGAAGTAAAGCAGGCAGTAACAGGCACTTAGATCAAAAAAGTACTATATCAGGAATCCAGGATGTACATGTATATTGAAATTGATTGATTTATTAATCAATTATTTTTCCCACTGCTTCACTTTAACACAAAAAGACTACATTGCAATGATATTGAAAGGAACCATGCTTCCAATCAAAGATCAACAAGCAAAATACCTAAATTGTACACCATAGGGCATGTATTAAAAAGATCCCAATGTCATCAAGTTTATCCTTTTTACATAATCATACTAAAAGGAACAATTTTTTTACAATATTTATGTCTATCTAATCCTATTTGTGAGTATGGATTAGTAATATGATAGACGTCATTAATTATTGACTTTTTAATGCAAAACTACAAAACAAATACACTGATATCAAGATAATCACTTGTATTTACTGGTTATATAATAAAACTTGAATTAATTTACAAGTATTTGACCTTGATGACCTCAAGGACCATATGACCCACTAAGAAGTTATTTAAATTAGTTCTCTACATTTGTACCGGTCTAGATTCTTTAGTACATTGTACCATGTGATGACTGTATGTCCCACTCATGTTTAAACCATTACAAACTGGTGTACCTGTACTAGTCATTTTCTACACTAACATGTACATCATTTGTTTATACATACTATTTTGATTCATGTTTTTATAATCTTTTTTACTCTAGCCTGTTTACATTTTTTTAACTATCAGCACTGTCATGACAGTATAGAGTTATCAAAGAATTTCAAATAATAATAATAATATTAAAGGTCATCCATTACATTAAACAGAAACGATCATTATTTTTAATTATTTTCCATAACCAAAATTGAATATTTCCATCAATTTACCTATCAATACATAAACATCAAAGACTAAAAATACTGGTGGAAATAAACTAGTTTTTAAACATCTCTAATTAGACCTTATCTGATGGAATACAAAGTTTTAAAACTCAGCATGAGGCAACACAGTCATAATAGTTAAAATTCAAATATGGATTATTGAAGCTTCAAGATCGACTTAAATATTTATTTTCACGATTCATCCTTTTAACCTTGACGGAGAATATTAACACTTTTTTTTATACAAAATTGTTCATATGTGTGAATCTTTTACTTAAAGTCTGTGCCCACTATGTATATTTCTGCCTTCAAAAAAATCTCCTTGACAAATATTTTAAGAATATCTTTTTCAAAGTTTTTATACAAAATCATTGATCAAATTCCTGGAAAATATAAATTTAATTAGCTGCATTCAATATTATGTCTGACATTTAAAGGACAAAATATTCTTGGAAATAGTCTGAGATATAAACATGTTTACAAGTAACTGACTTTTTATCATTCAATTTTATGATATTATATGTATTTGGAAAACTAAATCCTTTGTTCTCATGGTTTCCGGTCGGATTATTCTACACAAATGACCATAAATTCTTTTAACAAGTAATAAATATATTTTTTTAACAATCAATGTGTAAAAATTAGCAACATAACTGATAATTACTTTGACAGTTTCTCATTTTTGTGAAATCTAAACATTTTTTTGATTCTTTTGTAATTTGATTTAGCTGTTAAATATTTTATCATTTTTCCAGTCGGATTAATCTACACAAATGACCATACATGTAATAAATATATTTTTTAACAATCAATGTGTAAAAATTTGTAAAACAACCTGATAATTACTTTCACAGTTTTGCCATTTTTGAGAAATCTAAACATTTTCATGGTTCTTTTGTAATTTGATTTAGCTGTTAGATATTTTATCACCAAACTGATAATCAATCCATCTGTCACTTGGTAATTACATAGTCTGTGACCTTGAGGAACATGTCTTAGTCTAAGGTCATATAACTTTGTTATATACATGTATTGTATTTAAATATTTCCATGTTTGTATGTAAACAAAGGGCTAATCAGTAATGTCAGATAATGTGGCATATACCAATATACAGTAGAGGACAATAGAATGGAACCTAGGGGCAAGATTTTACAGAAATTATATTTTTTTCAAAGACCTAGGATTGAGGTGATAAAAACCAGTTTATTACAATAAATTGTTGTAATTTGCTCTATTGAACATACACATGTAATATAACACCCTATTTTTATCAAGCAGATTAAATGTTATTGTCCTTTTATCAAACTATTAGGGTCAGATTATCTTCAAATTTATAAAATCTCTGGATAATGATACAATGGAAAATTATGTTTTGTTTGTTGATGTTTAATGCCACTAGATTTTCAACATGAAAAGCAACCATTACTGTTGGTTAAAATAAGTCAAGCTTTTATAAACCTCACTGAAACTCACAAGGTTAAGGTTAATTTCTCGCTACATTGAAGACCTGTTGGTGACCTTCTGCTGTTGTGTTTTTTTATTTTGGTCGGGTTGTTGTCTCTTTGACACATTCCCCATTTCCATTCTCAATTTTATCAATAACCTCAGTGTCGACTGGCAGGTAGGTAGTTGAAATGTTTGGCTAATTTTGTAATTGAGCGACCTGGAAAATTATTTTTTATTTTTAATACCAATTCTATCAAACTTCTTAGGTGTAAATCCTGCCCTTTTGAAAATTGGGTTCAACCCACTAGAACACAATGAAAACCCACACGATTAAAAATCAAAATAAATAAAAATGCAAAAATTGAATAAAGGGATGTTAAGATTTTAACCCAGGATGTTAAATTTTTAACCCAAGTATATCACAAGTTAGATGTCAATGCCTAAAATCGAATATAAGGTTAAACTGTGTGAAGTACATTTGTAAGATCCAAATATAGAAATATGTGTTTAATCTGTCAATCAAGTATCAATTTCATAAGATGATTCATGTTGTCATTTCAGGTTTACGATGCAAAAATCATCAAAAACTTCAAATGTTTGTATAATTTTACATGTAATTTTGATGACTATTATAGAAAAGATTTATAAATAAAGATGACCTACAACTATATACTTTATGACCTTTTGGCACCATGTTAATGGCTGTACAGGAACAAGAGTAAATGTTCATAATTTCAACATAACATTTTGAAAAAAAATTTAAGGCATAAAATATGAAATAAATGGGGAATGTGTCAATGGGGCACAGACGATGACCCTGCTTACATATCAAACATAGTTATAAACAGACACTGAAGAACAGTAAACATGGTAAAAGTGACAATACCAAAATTTGTACTTGATCTGAGTTTTGTGGTATTAAGCATTGTGTTAAAGTTTCGTAACATGTGGTAAAGGTAAACTAAAGTTAAGAAATTGTAAAGAGGTATAACTCTAGAATGGTTAAAGTGATGCCACCAACATTAAAACTTGACCTTTTTTGTGGTTGATTGTGGCAAACTAAAGTTAAAGAACAGATACCAACTTTGGGACGTACGGACAGACAGACAAGGGCACAACTTAATACCCCCTCTGCAACAATGGGGATATAAAATCTGGAAGATTCATGTAAAGACTTACCTTGCAGTCAAGAAGTGCTACAACATTTTCATGGTGCAAGTCTGACAGTTCCTGTAATGGATGAAAATAAAAATACTAAATCCATTTTCAAAATTATTCACACAAAACATGTAGACTTTTGAATAATACATAGCAACATCAACTTAATTTTGAACATGTGTGATTTATAATGCATATTGATGAATTAAACAATTATAATAATAAAAAAAATTGCTGGATAAGATTATGGATTTACTTTATAATACATGTACAATGCTATTAAAATGCTGGTAACTAAATTGTGCAAGTCAATGGAAATCGAGAGATGGTTATTTACATGTATGTAACATATTTCAAACAGTCATATAAATATATACATGATTTATAGAGAAAGAAAACCCACCTTGAGTATTTTTATTTCCTTGCTGAGAAGATTCTGTGATTTAGCCAGATTCTTCTTTGTAATACTTTTGATGGCAACTGGATTATCAGGCCTCTGAAAAATATAATTACATAAATTCAGAATTGATTGTGTGTTTTATGTGTATTATTGTGTGAATGTTTGACATGAAATTGAACTCTCTGATACATGTGATGTAGAATATGGTTTGCAAAAATTTTAAATATGAGTTTTAAATCATTATGGTTCTTTAAAACAAATTTGGCAATCATGGATGGCGAGTTGAAATATCTAAATATATCTACATTGAATAAAATGAAAGCCTTAACTAGCTAATACATGTACACATATATTTTCAAGGGAAATATGATAAAGTTGAGACTAAAGTAATATCATGTGTGAGTAGACAGCCATATCTCTTGCACGTAAAAGACACCATTGTAGATTTATGAAAAGAGCAAGCTAATGCTGCTACAAGGCAGCACTCGCACACTCAAAGTGGAAAGGGATTAATTTAAGTTGCAAAACATGTTTCCCAATCCACTGCAAATGAATATGCTTAAACTCAACTAAAGTAATAATAAGCCCATTTTTATTATCACACAATAAAAAAGGAAGTGCCTCAGTCATTTGTCCGTCATAAACATAAACTGAAGGTACCTCCAAAGAATTTTAAAAAGGTCAACTCTGAACAGGGACAAAACTTAAAGGGACCCAGTCGCCCATGGCTCCTAGATTTTGAGCTGGGCCCCTAAACTTTCAGTTAAATTTCAGTTGAACATATAGAAACTAATTATGAAATATCTGGTCTGGGCTCCTAGCTTGAAATTCCCAAGTTTAGTCCCTGAACTCAATATTCCATGTATTGCATTGTTAATATATAGATATAAGAAGATGTGGTATGAGTGCCAATGAGACATTAACTTTCCATCTCAGTCACAATTTGTAAACATAAACTATTTATCATAAATAACCCAGAAAACTTCTACTTTGACAAAAAAGAGACAATTAATTTCACATAGAGTGGAATGACAGATGTGAACCAACTGTTCAGATGGACCTGTTGATGTTTTTTTCTGTAAATTCATGGTGACAGCAGATCAACCTGAATACATATGGAATTGTGTTACTGGTTCAATGGTCTGCTAGTGAACACCAGCTGATTGTCCTATTTTTAGAAATTATAACATGATTTACCTATAACATGTAAACACAGGTAGGAAATGTTATTTAATAACCAACCTAAAACTGTGTCAGGTCAAGTTACTGTTGTCATGAGGTGCATTCTTTCAAATGTTTACAAACATTTGAAATCGACTATCCTTAGACCTTATTTCAATGTTGATAAACATTACTCAATGACGTTGTCCATATTATTATTGATTGTCAAAATATGTCATATTATTGAAACAATAACAGAAATGATTATTCAAATATTAAAAATGTTTATTTGAATTTAATCATAACAAATGTCAATAAATTGAATTTAAAAATATTTTAGACAACATCACGACATGCAAGTTTATTTTTTTTCATATATACATTACATGTATGTACAGGAGAACAACAGTTTACCAATGATCAAAATATAAACACAATATTACTGATCATTTATAATTAATAAACAGTTCATTTCCCTATAGATGTTCTCTGCAGTAATTACAGGATATTGAAAAGAATTTCCTTAATTTTTGTACATGTATTTCTAATTTGAATATGACTAACTAGCTACCAAACTGATAATTTCCAAAAAAAATAAAATTAAATCAGTAGTCCATGTACATGTTGTACATGTGTAAGCAATTTCAAGCATACATTTATGATGGTATTTTATATGAGCCTCATTAAGAGATATCCTTTGACGGTAGAACACCGGGAATTACAAGGATTGATTAGTCTACAGTAAATGATCTATTCAATTGTCTTATGTTATCATCTTTAAGTGGAAAATTGAGAATGGAAATGGGTGATGTGTCAAAGAGACAACAACCCGACCATAGAGCAGATCACAGCAGAAGTTCACCAACCATGCAGTATATTTGTGCATGTCCCTAGTGAAGAGCCTCAGTTAATATTCTGAGTTGTCGTTGTTTGTTGCTATCCTTTATATACATGTAGATGTATCATATTTGTTATTGGCTTTTTTTTTTTATAATAACCAGGGTTCTCACATAGGATTTTTGAAGGCAAGTCTAGGGACTAATCATTTTTGGGCATGGCGAGTCCAATAGTAAGAAATTTATATTTTGTTGCAGTCTAATTTATTATTTTAGTCTCCTAGAACTAATAGATAAAATAAATGACATTAAATTCAGTTAAACTTTTAGTATAAAATGATAAGTGTACATTTGTTCCCTTTATACAAAAATCTTGATGCAGTTTTGTACTGCACTTTTGAAAATGGTACCTTGTAAGTGCAGACAAATTTTCATGAGTCTAGGACTCATCTTCATAGTGAGAATCCTGATTATACTCAGGCCTTTAATGTTCTCGTATAAAATTGTTAAACGTTTGTCATTTGGGGATTTTAAAAATACATGTAACTATACAATATGGGTCTTGCTCATTGTTGAAGACCATACTGTGACCTATAGTTTTGATAAGCAATGAAATTCACAATACCAATTTGTTTCTAAAATTTATAGCATCACAGCCATAAGAAAAACAATTCAGATAGCATCACATTCTTGAAACATACCATCATATTGCCATAATGCTAACAGGCTTTGGGGAGAACACTTGATTGCTACAGCTTTAATTTCAATGTCATTTGATATCTTCTTATTAATTTATTATCATTATTGTCTTAAATGGTTTGAAGTCAACTCCTTACTGGTAGAAAAATAATTAACAAAGTGAGATGATAATTTATTCATTGTGTCTTACATGTACACTGAAAGGACCTGGTTGGGGTAAATTCAAATGAACAATTAATAGCCAATGTGTGCCCATCTGAACCTCACAATAGCCAATGTTTGCCCATCTGAACTGCACATTAACAAATGATGATTGTTTTTGTGGGTTATATGTATTTCTTTGCCCTCTTTCTTACATTTATGTGGATACATTTTTTTTGTGGTTAATCACATTTATCAATACATTTTGTATCTGGTTTTATTCAGTTAATAGAGCAACAGTGGTTGGCTATCTCTAGCTATTGGTAGCATCAATGTTCACCTGATTGATATAGTCATGATAGTGTCACTGTGAGTGTAGCGAAAAATGTACATTGTATTTTTACCTATATTTGTACAATTAATGTACAATATTTACAACATGGGGCAATTTAATTCTTTGTTATCTGTTATTTTGAAAATATATTTGCTCAATGCTGTTAGCTGTTATGGTCTTATTCTTTGTTAGCTGTTATTGGGCTTTTACTTTTTTTTTGTTATCTGTTATTGTGTAATGTATTTGCTGTTAACTGTTATTGAAAATTGGAATGTTGCCATCTTTCTTTGTTACAGCTGACTAGTTTAACCCAGTACAATTCTATACAACTGTGTACAAAGTCATGTGACTGTCCCAAGCAAAGGCCCTTGTTGCTTCGTGGATGTGATTCTTCGCTGTCTATTATTTTCGATATTTCATTTATCATTATTTCATAAATCAATCAAGTTGTTGCATGAACATGTACATAAAGATTTGAAATAAATTCAAATAATACTTATATTAAACTTAAATCAGCTTCTTTGAAATCTTTATTAAACCAACTTCATGTATCAATGGATACACATGAAGTGATTGATATTATTTTCTTTTAAATTTTACACCTTTTTGTTTCGCTAATAAAGGGTGAGGATGTATTTTTAAACATGATATCAGGTGATGCAATCTGTATATTTAAAAAAAACATACATTGTCATTGTATGTACTGATTGTAGCTTTTGCTTTTAAATTAATTCACATACGGCTCCGGAATTTTTAAGGATATTGTGTAAACAATAAGGTACATAACAAAGCAATGGGTGACAGCATATACAAACTGACTATGTACAAGATCAATACAGTCAAATATCTCTTGCTTTGTCTTGATAAATTTTCATAAAACAAATTGTTACCTTTCTGTTTCTCCCTTTGAAGACAACAGCAAAAGCGCCATGCCCAATGAGATCTTTCCTGTTGTATTCGTAATCACCAACTATCTCCATATTTCAGTAGGGTTTAATTACAATGAATGAAGTTTGTATCAGCATCATTCATTTTGAAGCTGGATGCAGATGCCATAATGATGGCGCATCAATTTTCCATATTTACGAGAGATTTCGATGAAATGTCATGTTAACACAATAGTTTGAAGAATCATTTCGTTTCTAAGTAGTATGATTTCTTCTTTTGTTCCAAATATGTTTCGGTTCTTCTTTATCAATTATTTCGTTCGTTTGACAGGTCAAAAGAACACCTGATTATGTTTTGTTTTGACCAATGAACATCCATATCCCTTTGCGCGATGATAAATTAACATAAATAATCCAGCATAAATTTTGAAATGTTAATGTATGTAACGATCAAAGTTTCGAGTTATTTTTTTCAGAAATACATAATTTAAAATTATTATAGTCCATGCATAAGGATTGCTGATTAGTGTTAAAATAGAAAATATCTCGTAAAAGAAAAAAAACATAAACAAGCGCAATAATATACCATATAGTGCTCGAATATAGTTCTCTAAAACACACTACGAGAGTTTGACGAGAACTGATAATGATGGTGGAAACACGTGTGGTTATTTTGCTTGCTAAAAAACTCTATGTATACGAAATGCCTACATGTGTCCAGTATTGACAGTCATTTATTTAATCTTGAATAATACTGTTATCGTTGAATAAGGTTAATATCATTGTGAGTTTTGCTTAAAACAAGGCAAAATATGTGTTGTCAACAAACCTTGGATTGACCTATGAAAACAATTTTTAGAAACATGGCGCAATACACATTATTTACATTCAAGAATTTGACATTTAAAACTGCTCACATAGTTGTAGACATACTCTTTATGAGAAGGCAATTAACACACAATTTTTCCTGTAAAAAAAAAGTCCAGAAGTTTCAGTTTGTATTGATAAACTGTTGAAAGCAGAGTTGTCTCCACCTGAAACATAAAATACCTTCATGTCCATGGACTTGTTTCGATCTATTGAAAACACAGTATCAACAACACATATTTGCTCGTTTTTATACATTTATACATTGACAGTGGGTCTTCTCATCAATAGAAACAAGTGACTATGATCAGGTCCCCAGCACAAGAGGCTATGAATGCTATTTACTGTTGGGCGTCAAATGGTTATTTTTCTGCTATGGTTGGCATCTAATTGTTTAACATTTTACCATGATGAATCAAAATATTGTCAGAGATTTCAAATCCTTATTCTTAATGTTAGTTTTGGAAGAAAATTAACCTGACGCATCTATTCTAAATCAGTCAATATTTTTTTCCATTTTTAAAGAAGTGCACAATTTAGCCGTCCTACACCAAAAAACGCTTTTCACATAATTTATAAAAGAAAATTACCTTTATTCGTCATGAAAGAGGGACAAAAGATATCAAAGGGACAGTCAAACTCATAAATCTAAAACAAACTGACAACGCCATGGCTAAAAATGAAAAAGACAAACAGAAAAACAATAGTACACATGACACAACATAGAAAACTAAAGAATTAACAACACGAACCTCACCAAAAACTAGGGGTGATCTCAGGTGCTCCGGAAGGGTAAGCAGATCCTGCTCCACATGCGGCACCAGTCGTGTTGCTTATGTGATTACAAATCCGGTAAATAGTCTAATTCGGTAGGTCAAATTCATGAAAGGGAAGGGGATTGTAGTTACGACGTAAGGAACATATCCGATATCATTTGTGAAACGGTTATTCCATATCGGTCAACCAACTGGTGATGGCGTCCGTAAAATTTACGAAGGGATGATTTCAACTTCACCATTTTGAACTCTTGGTTTAATAGCTTCCTTGTGAGCAGTAACCCTCTATCAAGAAAATCATGATAGGAAATGCAAGCAGGGGAATTTCGTATCAATTGGGAGATATGTACCCTGTATGCAGGTGCTGCTGGAATGTTGCTACTTAGAAATGGAAAGTTCACAATTGGAAAGCTGAAATCATCTCTTTTGTCGTAAAGTTTTGTCTTCAACCGACCCTCATTGTCAATTTCTAGATGTAAGTCAAGATATGAAGCCGACTTAACTGTATCTGTAGTATCCTTTATCTCCAATTCTATGGGATAGATGGGATCCACATAGTCACCAAATTTTGAATTGTTTAGTGAAAGTAGGGTTAAAGGTATACCCATGACGACCCTTTCACTATACCATGCTGTTATTAATCTGATTTTCAATGGTTCATGACATGTCTTCTGAATGGATCTACATGGGATTAGTTCATCTACTGCTTGGATTTTTCTAGCATTCCACAGGGTCAATTCTGACTATTGTAAATTCAGAAATTATTGCGAGGTTTTTATTATCGCAAATAATGCGACTAAGTTGTAAACGCAATAATTAAAACTCGCATTTTGTAATATTTTAACTGAATTGAGCATGACTTTTCTCAAAATCGTAAAAATTAAAATCGCATTCAAGTGTAAAATGACAGAATCGCAATAATAAATGCACGCAATAATTTCTGAATTTACAGTAATTCACAAATGGCTATAAGTGTGCTTGTTCTATGTTGGTACAAAATATTTTCAGAGGTTTCTAGCTATATATGACGATTTTATGGCAAAATTGTGTCTTTAAATTTTGCATGATCTAAAGAGGAACGTTATTACATTCTTTAATTATAAAATAAACAATACATATTTTTTTGATTATGTTTTGAGATACAACTATCAATTGTCGAATGAAATTTTGGTTAAACCATTAAATAATAATTGCCTCCTGAAAGAAGTGTTTAATGGACCATTGCTAAATGTGGACAGAGGATTTTCAATAAAAAATAAAATCACAAAAATATGGTAATCAGAGGAAAATTCAAAATGGGAAGTCCCTTATCTAATGGCAAAATCAAAACCTCAAACAAATTAAATGAATAGATAACAACTGTTATTTCTGACTTGGTACACACATTTTTGTAGGTGAAAATGCTGTATTAAACCTGGTTTCCTAGCTAGCTTAACCTTTCAAATGTTTGACAGTCTTATAAAATACTTCTTTCTTTCAGGAAAAATTTCTAAAATGTCTGGTGTTCGACTTGTCGGAGCTGTGGCGGTTTCAACCATATCTTTGTTGGCTTTGATGTGGTATGTTCGACGCAAGAAACCTCAAAAGTCACCTTCAAAAAAGAGAAACATATCTGAAAATGCAGTCACAAAGGATAAAGAAGGAAATAATAGTTTGAGGCATATCTCATCGCAACCATTGATAGCTGAAACGAGTAATGAAACTGTATCAAATGAAGGCAATATAATAGATGATAAATTAGTTACAGAAATCGAACGTGAAATTGTAAGACAGGAGGAAATGATCCTTAAAAAGGAAACACAATTGAATACTACAAAAAATGATATCAGTTTACTAGAGAGAAGTGGTAACTTAAATGAAAACTTAAATGAAAAAAAACATCAGAATAAAAAGATTGAGAGCGTTCTCAAAACAAAAAAATCAGGGAATGCTTCACTACAACAAGATGACCTCATTTTGGCCGAGGTAGCCAACAACCTAAATAAATCCCCGACCATTACAGGCAGTAATGATGTCAGTGAAAGGAATGGTGCATATCAAAACTTTAACTTAACATCGGGTGAAAATGAGACAATCATCTCTGAGAACGTCTCGGTTCTAAATGAGGCTATGACTGCCTCAAGAATGAATGACATGAGTTTTGTCAACAAAACTGAAAGTGAAAGTAGAGAAGACAGGGTAGAACAAGAACTAATGAGTGAGCAGGATGTTCTCTCTGTGTCAACCATGGTGCCATTATTAGAGTCTACAAACCTTGATATCACTTGTTCTCAAGGACGAGATAATGACTCTGATGATGTTATCAAACCACAAACTTCAATCAAATTGGAGTCGTCAGTCTGTGAACATTCTCAAAACCTTCCGTCTTCAAATGGTAATGATCTGTCTCATTCGGAAGGAAAGAGATCAGTGCTTGACAATAAATCTTCCCGTAGAAACAGAAATGATTCAAACTGTTCAAGTCAAAGTGCCAGTCATGTGGAAGATCGGATTTCAGAAACGAGTAGTGAACGAACGAGTTCGCCCCTTAAAGATAGAAACTCAGTGTCTCCATCTAAAGAATCACAACATGGCGTTATTGAGAATGGTGTCCAGAGTTCAGACACATCCAACTGTGATAGTGTAAGAATAAAAATAATTACTTGTCAACTTAACAACTTAATTTTGGTATTTTTTTGATTTTTTTTTTTTTAATAAATTCTCTTTTTGAAGTATGGAAATTTTTGCAAGGGATTAATTTTCACTTTTACCGAGAAATTTTGTGAGTATAGTCTCACATTTTATAAAGTTGATGGTCTCTAAGGAATATGAGAATCAGTAAATAGAAAAACGTAAAAATTAAACTGAGCAAAGTGGGTAGATCTTTAACAAATAAAATTTAAACAAATTCCCCAAAGTCAGGAATTGAAAAAAAATATTCTATCTCTCACCTGTTGTAATTGTAATAATGTGGATTTAATTGTTTGAGCAGTCTTAAATTACACTTAAGAAACAATTTGGACAGAAAAAAACATACAAAAATAAACTTCAGACATCTTACTGTGCTATAAAAATTTAAATATTTTGCAATGTTAAATTGACAGTGGAAACAGGGAATGTGTCAAAGAGTCATTTTATAGTCTGCAATCAAAATACAATATTCCATTTTGTGAAAAAGATACATGTAATTTCTGAATTTTAAAAAGTTATAGTATTAACTTTTCCAACTGGGTATATGTATTTGCAGATTTGTACATATTTTTAAATGCTGTTTTTTTCGTCACCCCTTTTTTTAGGCCTCCATTGACAGTGACCGAGGCAGTAATGGTTATCCAACACCTAAAGTTATAGATGATAAAACAAAGCTGTCATACAAGTGTAACTTTCCAACAGAGCTCTGTGGAAGATTGATAGGAAAATTTGGAAAAAATATCAATTTTATAAAAGAGAAAACTTTTGCCAATGTGGCTTTGAGTACAAATCCTTTCACTCCAGCCTTTCAGCTCTGCTCTATAGAAGGTAAATTATCCACCAATGTGGCTTTGAGTACAAATCCTTTCACTCCAGCCTTTCAGCTCTGTTCTATAGAAGGTAAATTATTCAATTTTATATTGAATACTATGAGTTCATTATTATTTGTTGGTAAAAATGAACCATTTCAGGTTCACCTGACAAAAGATTTTGACCACTTTTTAAACACTTAAGTGTCTTATTTCATTTGAATCAATTAGTTTATGTGAAAGATTTGAACTGATTTAGTCAATAAAATCGATCCGATTCAAGCTGAAATATGAAAAATCAACCAAATATGCAGAAAAATGTCACTTTTCAGATGGTTTTTGTCAAAAATAAAAGTGGCCGCATCCGTGTTCATCCTCAACCTTTATATATATATGTTATGTATTATTATAAAATACAACTTCCATTTCAATATCAAGGATGAACATGAATGCGGCCACTTTCGTTTTACACGAAAACTGTCTGAAATTTAACTGAAATGCTAGAATTTTGAAGAATTCAGTAATTTAGCATGACTTTAAGGTGCCAGTACCTGATATAATATGTTCACTGTATTGTCAAAAATAGCAAATATTCATGTAGCAGAAGCACTCTACTGTTCAATAAATAACTAAAAGTTTACATTTTATTAATTTTGTAAAACTGCTATATTTTGAGGCCAAAAGGGGCTCTTACTGGACCTACTCCTTTAGAAAACAATCTACATGTACATACAGTCTACAGATCTATATTTGCAATAATAAAAATCTGACAATCATTTCTGAGTTTACAGCTTGAAACTATTAAAGACTAAGAGTTCATGTATCAAAGAAAATGTTAAAAAAAAATGTCTGAAAACCATAGACTTGTTTACTTATGTTTGTGGAATTATCTTTTCTGATTAATTCACCTTTATTCACTTGAACTGTTCGGGGAAAGTAATATCCATGATATCGAGAAAAGAACTGTCAATCATACGCAATATTGTTAATATATGTTACTAGGTACACAGACACAGATAGATGATGCCTTGGCCATGATAAGTAAGCGGTTCCCAGAGGTGGATCTTAGACCAGTAGATGTGCCATCATTGAATGAACCCCAGCCTGTAGTATCTAATCCTCTCCTTATGCCAGAGTTAATGCAGGTAATACCAGGCATTACACAGGTAAATTCTTTTCCTTATTTTATTTGGGGTCAGCAAGATTACCTGGTTTCAATGCAGAATTTCAAACAGTGGTTTATATCAATGGTAACTTTTATTTGGAGTTGTAAAATAGTAAATTTGGGTCCTTTTATAGCTTTTTGTTCGGTGTGAGCCAAGGATCCGTGTTGAAGGCTGTATATTGACCTATAATGGTTTACTTTTACGAATTGTTATTTGGATGGAGAGTTGTCTCATTGGCACTCACACCACATCTCTCTATATCTAAACACATAAAAAAATGATTTTTCTTCCATTGGTGAAATTTCTGCATTGAATACTTGCCTATATTTGTCTTAGAGGTGAAGGTGAGTTCATTGACCATAAGATTGTCCTCTTCCTATTGGTATGCATGTAGTTGTTGAAGATCATTCCATTCCCCAAACATTCAGTACTAAATTAAAAAAATCGCACCAATAGATATTTTTTTATTTTGTCAAGTTTTATCTGCAGTTTAAACCTCATTGCTTTCCTAAATGTAAGGAATTTCAAAAAACTAAGAAAAAAATAAATATTAAAGACTTAAATTAAGCCTTCAATTGGAAAGATATGATATTAACAATTGAAATAGTTTCCACTGAATATCAACTTCTATTTTATATATGATTTCATTGGAATAGGTCCTTAATTCAACCTTGTGGGATGCTAAAAAAAGGGGAATTTATATTTGGAATAAGTATTTAAACATCATAAGTAACTTGTTACAAGCAGTCTTTGAACATTCTTTGGAATACAAAAAAAGGAGTAATATTTGCATGTAGACCATAATTTAGAAGAGGGGATGGTCAATTAACACATCAATAATCAGATATCTTGTTAACAGTTTTAAAGTGTAATGTCTTTATAATGCTTCAATTTTATTCATAAATTTAATGTGCTAGCTAGATAATGTGTGAATTAAGTACTGTGACTGTGTCTTGTATTTTATCTAATCCGTGTATATAGAATTATTATAATTTAGGTTGTAAAGTTAAAATAATAATCTTTTCCTATATTTCGTAAAAAAACAAAAGTCTCAAGAAATTTCTTTAAAGATGTTTTCTCCTCTGTTTCAAAATAATGAGCCCTCCATAAGACTGTTATAAATTGATAGTATATAAATAACAGAACTTCATAAGCAGGAAAAAATATAAGTGTATATACTTTTATTTGAGATATAATCAATTGGAAATTTTGGAGTAGATGATTCTCTAGATTTTTCATCCATTCATCATTGGCACCTTTTTTTTTTTCAAGTCCCAAATATAACAAGGATTTTTTTTTAAGTTTCAGAAATGTCTTTTGAAACTATATGTATTAAAATTATGAAAAGAAAATTAAGGGTAGGCGGGTAATATTTTAATTGGCTCCATAGGGATAAAATTAGAGGTACTAAGGCGGGCAATATTTTAATTGGCTCCATAGGGATAAAATTAGAGGTGGGCACGCAATGTTTTAATTGGCTCCATAGGGATAAAATTAGAGGTGGGCACGCAATGTTTTAATTGGCTCCATAGGAATTAAACTAGAGGAAGGCGGGCAATATTGTGATTGGCTCCATAGGAAGAAAACTAGAGGATTCTGAATGTCTTACAAAAGTCAAAAGAAAGTTTAGTGAACATCCTTAAACATTTCATCTTGTAACTTATTATTGTAGATCTTGCATCTTATATAATTCTAATCAGTACATTATAAGGTTAATAGATAATTTTGGACATTCTCAATATTTCAAAAGATTTTTGCTATCAGGATAGACATACTATTGATTTTATTATGAAGAAGATTTAGACATTTATCAGACTAATAACATGAATAAGGGGTTATAAAGAGCTGCCTGATGGTCATAACAAACAAAATCTCTCTGAACAATAAAATAACTTTTTCATAAAAACTGAATGTTCAAAATTTTGTTTTTAATCAGTCAGATAAATGCGTAGACATAATATCAAGTACTGTAGATGGTAAAAGTTTTTATTATGTATTTTTTCAGTTGAACCTTCCTGAAGGAGTTTAAAGTTTTTGTTAGGTATTTTTTCAGTTAAACCTAGCTGAAGGAGTTTAAAGTTTTTGTTTGGTATTTTTTCAGTTAAACCTTCCTGAAGGAGTTTAAAGTTTTTGTTTGGTATTTTTTCAGTTGAACTTCCTGAAGGAGTTTAAAGTTTTTGTTTGGTATTTTTTCAGTTAAACCTTCCTGAAGGAGTTTACAGTTTTTGTTTGGTATTTTATCAGTTAAACCTTCCTGAAGGAGTTTAAAGTTTTTTGTTTGGTATTTTTTCAGTTAAACCTTCCTGAAGGAGTTTAAAGGTTTTTGTTTGGTATTTTTTCAGTTAAACCTTCCTGAAGGAGTTTAAAGTTTTTGTTTGGGTTTTTTCAGTTAAACCTTCCTGAAGGAGTTTAAAGTTTTTGTTTGGTATTTTTTCAGTTAAACCTTCCTGAAGGAGTTTAAAGTTTTTGTTTGGTATTTTTTCAGTTAAACCTTCCTGAAGGAGTTTAAAGTTTTTGTTTGGTATTTTTTCAGTTAAACCTTCCTGAAGGAGTTTAAAGTTTTTGTTTGGTATTTTTTCAGTTGAACTTCCTGAAGGAGTTTAAAGTTTTTGTTGGGTATTTTTTCCGTTGAACTTCCTGAAGGAGTTTACAGTTTTTGTTTGGTTTTTTTCAGTTAAACCTTCCTGAAGGAGTTTACAGTTTTTGTTTGGTATTTTATCAGTTAAACCTTCCTGAAGGAGTTTAAAGTTTTTTGTTTGGTATTTTTTCAGTTAAACCTTCCTGAAGGAGTTTAAAGGTTTTTGTTTGGTATTTTTTCAGTTAAACCTTCCTGAAGGAGTTTAAAGTTTTTGTTTGGTATTTTTTCAGTTAAACCTTCCTGAAGCAGTTTAAAGTTTTTGTTTGGTATTTTTTCAGTTAAACCTTCCTGAAGGAGTTTAAAGTTTTTGTTTGGTATTTTTTCAGTTAAACCTTCCTGAAGGAGTTTAAAGTTTTTGTTTGGTATTTTTTCAGTTAAACCTTCCTGAAGGAGTTTAAAGTTTTTGTTTGGTATTTTTTCAGTTGAACTTCCTGAAGGAGTTTAAAGTTTTTGTTGGGTATTTTTTCAGTTAAACCTTCCTGAAGGAGTTTAAAGTTTTTGTTTGTTTTTTTTCAGTTAAACCTTCCTGAAGGAGTTTACAGTTTTTGTTTGGTATTTTATCAGTTAAACCTTCCTGAAGGAGTTTACAGTTTTTTGTTTGGTATTTTTTCAGTTAAACCTTCCTGAAGGAGTTTCTGTAGACGTTGTAGTATCCAGTATTGTTGATGCTGGACATATCTTCATGCAGCAGCCTACTCACCCATCATTCCCATCACTAGAGAGGTTGAACCAGTTCATGAATTCCTGTTACACACAAGATGGCATAGTGCCACAGCTACCAAGGCCTTTAGAGGGTATATAAAATACTTTATTTCTCATAGAACCACAATTTCATAGTTGTAGAGAACATATACAAAAATAACTATATTAAGAACAATTATTACACACATGTATGAAAAATATGATGAAATAGACTTGGAGGACTGAATTTCACAATTATTACTTTGATAAATGTATGTAGTTTTTCTAATATTACAATATTTGATGAGTTAAATAGTTGATTAAATTTAAAGATATCAGGGTTTACCCAACAGTATTTCTGTAAAAAAAATCTCTTAATTCAAATGTTCCACATTATATAATGCAATGGTACTCGTCACCAATGTCGTTTGAGTGACACTATCAGCACTATTTTAGTTTTAATGCTGTTTTAACATGGCAAATCTTTAGTTTTTAAGTTTGTTAGGAACAGGCATGAATTTAATCTTAAGATTGTTTTGTTATCTGTGGTCCTTACTTGAACTTGGTGGGGTGGTTGGACATCAAAGCTCACTTACATAGAAAGCATAGATTAGGACCAGCAACTGTACATAATACATGAATTTTCTAGTAAAGGCTGTTTCAGATTTAAACGCTGGGGAGGGATCGTGGATGCATTCAAATTCACAAATTGTGAGAGATTGCACTTTCTTATGATTGATTCTACGTTTATATTATCATGATGATGCTTGGATTGGTTTTAAAAAAGTACCTTAAGTAAACATTGAATTTTTATTTTGTTCAAGGCTCATTACAAAACTTAAAATTATATTATATTTTCAGTGGGTGTTATATGTGCTGCACCTATAATGGAGGGGTGGTACCGATCACAAGTCACAGCTGTTTATGAGGGTCCTGATGAATGTGATATCAAATATGTAGATTATGGCGGGTTTTCACGAGTTTCAGGATCTATATTGCGGCAGATAAGGTAATGTCTAGATTTACTTGTCAGGTGAATTCTTTATTGTCCAAATGACATGAGTAAAGGAGTAGGGCAACATTTCTTTGAAGCCTGTAGTCAGAAATCTTCACAAATAGATATAAGAAAATGTGGTGTGGGCCAATGAGACAACTCTCCATCCAAATAACAATTTAAAAAGTAAACCATTATTGGTCAATGTACAGCCTTCAACACAGAGCCTTGGCTCACACCAAACAACAAGCTATAAAGGGCCCCAAAATTTCTAGTGTAAAACCATTCAAACGGGAAACCTAACGGTCTAATCTATACAAAAAAACGAGAAACACGAATAAATTACATAAACATATGACAACTACTGTCTACATAAATGCAAAGTACAATATGCATTATTATCTATATAATATGTATATTTTTGGCTCATTACACAAATTAAAATTGGCAAGATTTTCTGAATGTTTCATAAATTATTACTATTTTTGGAAAATCTGATATAAGCTAAATCTGTCATTAGTTACTTTTCAGAATTAGTGAAAAATGTTTTTTTAAATTCTTTTGAGAATGTTATGTTACATAAATGTAAAACTATCAAGTATATTTATAATATTTATCATAGGGTACACTGTTCTTCCTTTAACCAAAGTTGAGTGTTGTTGTTTGAAAAAGAAAACAAAATATGGGGTAAAGATTGCATAAAATGCAATCAAAACTCTTATGGGACTGACTTGATATCAAAATCTTCCAAGAGTTACCACTACCTTTGAGATACACAATTCAAATCACAAAATAATGTTTGTCAAGAAAATAACATAACTTTTGCCAGTATCAATGATGTCATTAAAAATTGGAGTTATCTTCTTGCAACCAGAATTATAGTTGTACCAATGCTTTATAAAATGCAATATTTAATTTTACTTCCAACTGATAAATTAGAGCCATCTTTACCTTTTGGTGATTATGTTATTAATTCTAGCTGTCCTAGCTGTCTCCTGCTCTCTCTATGATTTTGTAATGTTTAGTTTATTTTGTAGGAGTGACTTCATGACATTACCATTCCAGGGTATTGAATGTTACATGGCTAACGTAACGCCCTTACAAGGTAAGTCATTCCAGGGTATTGAATGTTACATGGCTAACGTAATGCCCTTACAAGGTAAGTCATTCCAGGGTATTGAATGTTACATGGCTAACGTAATGCCCTTACAAGGTAAGTCATTCCAGGGTATTGAATGTTACATGGCTAACGTAATGTCCTTACAAGGTAAGTCATTCCAGGGTATTGAATGTTACATGGCTAACGTAATGCCCTTACAAAGTAAGTCATTCCAGGGTATTGAATGTTACATGGCTAACGTAATGCCCTTACAAGGTAAGTCATTCCAGGGTACTGAATGTTACATGGCTAACGTAATGCCCTTACAAGGTAAGTCATTCCAGGGTATTGAATGTTACATGGCTAACGTAATGCCCTTACAAAGTAAGTCATTCCAGGGTATTGAATGTTACATGGCTAACGTAATGCCCTTACAAGGTAAGTCATTCCAGGGTACTGAATGTTACATGGCTAACGTAATGCCCTTACAAAGTAAGTCATTCCAGGGTACTGAATGTTACATGGCTAACGTAATGCCCTTACAAAGTAAGTCATTCCAGGGTACTGAATGTTACATGGCTAAAGTAATGCCCTTACAATGTAAGTCATTCCAGGGTATTGAATGTTACATGGCTAAGGTAACTCCGTTACAAGGTAAGTCAGCTGGCAAGCAAGCTTACCAAAGATATGAACTTTACCTACACACTTAAGTAATTTTGCTGTAATTGCAAATTTTCAAAAATTTTGGTTCACAAGATACTTTTTATGATGCTCAATTTTGGTGGTGTAGAACTACTTTCATTGATGCAAAGGCACTTTCTGTCCTTTCTTTGACCTAAGATGAACAACATTTCCAGATTTTATAAAAGTTAAAATTGGTGAATTTACAGAAGATGATGACAATAGTTATAAACTTTTAAGTGGGAATTTTAAGCTAGTGATTTTTCTGGTCCAAACTTTGTTTACAGCGTACAATTCATCTGAAGGAGATCTTCAGATAAAAAAATGAACGAGTAAACCTGACAAACAGGTTCAGCCTAGAAATTAGACTGGTTACCTGCCACAGTACAGAGGAGGGGAGTTATTGAAGTTAAATGCTGCTAAGATTTCTGACCTAATCTGATTTTCTGTATGTTACCTAAAATAACATTGACCATATGTTGTTTCAGAAAGTAAAATGTACATGTGGATCACCTCAAAAGTTGCATAAAACAGTGCCTGAAATGGCCGGTCGCCCACTCGCCAGAGGCGACCACTTTTAAGTCAGGGCGATCAGAAGTTCTCAAAAGACAAGTAATTACTGGCCCAAATAAAAACCTTTGGGCGACTGCCCTACACTTCTGCTAAAATTCAAATCATCGTAATTTAAAAAATGATATTTAATCAGGTAAAGAATTCGAGGTTTTCCTGAGCTGCTCTCTCGTTAAAAATCAATGGAAGACAACTCTTGCTTAACTAGACATTTGGGACAACTCGGCCCATCAGAAACTCGTTCCCGGACAGTAAATTATGATTACTTAGCTTGTTATCGTCCTATAATCCGGTCCGTGTTGTTCCGGGTCGAGTTGTCTAATACTTTACTGAAACGTATTTGTAACGGACGTAGTGATTGGTCAAACTGAATACACGCGACCAATGATAACGAAGTTAGTAAATATAAAGGGGTCGTAATACGGCACAACTAAAATAAATATGGCCGAGTTGAAAAACGGATGGTCGTTTTTGAAAAGAAGTGGAGGGGAAGAGAAGAAGCCTTCAAAATATGCCAAGTAAGTAATATTTTCTCTTCAATTCTTCATTGTCTGCAATTTTACAGAGTGTCAATCAATCAAAATTTCGGAGTGAACTTTTTTCAGAAGGGGGGGGGGGGGGGGGGGGGGGCTGGTATGTTATGAGAAAATAGGCTGCATTTCTTAACACTGACAGGAATACTTTTTGATTATGTCAAATTTTCTGAAATTGGTCACAAATGTCTGAAATGGGGTAAGAGTTCTTACATTTTCTTCACATTTTTCTTTAAAGATATGAACAAAATAGAGGGAAAAGGAGGTTTCAAGAGTCTTGGAAGACAGGAAGACCTTGGCTGAAGGTATCTGCCGAGTCAATGAGCTGTACTTGGTGTACAGATGTTCACGAAGCACCAAATGAGTTTTGCTGGACGACAGCAAAAGTCGAGACACTTAAGTCCCACGAGTCCAGCAAAGCGCACATTAAAAGTGTTGGTGTTATTAAAGGGAGAACACTTGTTGCTAAAGGAGAGACAACAGAAGCTCAGAAAAGTATTGAGAGTTTGAACAAAGCTGTCATCAATAAATTATCAATCTTGTTCAAAACTGTGCATGCCTTGTGCTTAGCAGGAAGACCTTTTTCGGATTATGTTTGGATGTCGAAATTGGACAAGGCAAAAGGTCTTGATATTGGACAAACATACCTCAATTCAAATAGTGCAAAAGAATTTTCTAAATTCATTGCATTAACTGAACTAAACAAGATTGCTCAAATAATCCAGTCTTCTAAATTTGTTTCAATATTGTCAGATGGCAGCACCGATTGTAGTGTCACTGAAGTGGAAATTGTATACGCCAGGATTTGTAATGCTGGGGAAATTAAGGTAATTTGAAATAAAAAAAAATGTATCATTGCTTTAAGCAGGCTGTTTAAAAATGGTTTACTTTTTTAAAATTGTTATTTGGATGATCATGGAGAGGAGTTGTCTCATTGGCACTCACATACACCACATCTATTTATAAATAAGGCAATTAGCTTTATTGGGTTATATTGTTTCCAATTTTTATAATAGTGCATTTACAAAAATAAAATAAGACAATCGAACAACAGTTATATGACACAGAAAAAATAAAGAATGACTTATGATCATGTGTGTACTTCCAAACTGAATAATAGAAAAGGCAAACAAGACATGCAAGAACCTGTGAGATAAACTCATGTAGGATAGATGTATGGGGTCTGCGTTTTTGATATCTTAATTTAACAAACAATTTTGATGTGTGTTATAAAACTGCAAAATTTCAATTATTCCATTTATTATTGAGACCTAATCATATTGCAATTACAAATCCAAGTGTTTTTTTAGGTTTTTTTCCTTAATCCTGCTTATGTTGATAAAAGTGATGCGGATGGAATTATCGCAGCAATGATTAGATCTGTTGAAAAGGTTGGGGTCCCTTGGAAAGAATTTTTAAAGAAGCTTGTTGGCATGGGGAGTGATGGTGCATCTGTAATGCTTGGGAAGAATAATGGTGTAGCTGCAAAGCTTAGGTCATTGCAGCCGTCCATGGTAGCTGTCCACTGCTATGCTCACAAACTTGAGCTGGCATTCAAAGATGCCATAAAGCATGTGCCGCTAGACACCAAAGTGACAACATGCCTTTTACAAGGCCTGTATTATTTTTACCACAACAGTGCCCTTAACAGGTAATGACACCTACAAGCTTTTCTTATCTAGACTGAGTTAGGAAATTTATGCTTACAAAAGATGTCCAAAGTAATGAAAAATAATAATGATAAAAATAGTAAAATCATAATAGTAACAAATAAAATTAAGTTTATTGTTTGATCTTTGAATATACAAAAAATTTGATATTGATTTGAAACTATAGAATTACTTCACACTGTTTGTATAGTTTTATTAAGAAATATAAAGATCATGTAGTGAACTTACTTTTATTGATATTGTAGAGCCAACTTGAAAAGTTCTTTTAGGACATTAAACAAGAAAGTACTCCTTCCAACGAGAATCGGAGGAACAAGATGGGTTGGCCATCTCTTACGAGCCCTTGAAAATTTCTTGACTGGTTATGAAGCTGTCAAGCAACATCTTGAACAGGTAACTTAATTATGATAATATAGATCCCATGTAGATAATTAATGAAATTCAAAGTAAAATAGAAAACAATAATGTAAAATAAAAATATAAAAAATAATGTAAACCTGAAACTTAACTGCTTCTTACATTGTCTTATAGACATGCATTACACACATAGCTACTTTTTTGTTTTATTTTTTTAAACGTTAAGTATTATCTTCTTTCAATCATGTAGATATGCTCTCCTGATGCTGTTGAGAGGTCCTCTGCAAGCACAAGTGGGAAAGCCAAGGGTCTTCTAAAGCTTGTGAAGTCTAAGCATGTCATGTTGTACTGCTACTTCCTAGCAGACATAGCAACAATCCTCTTTAGGTTGTCTAAGGTCTTTCAAAGAAGAGAGTGCTGTGCCTCAGATATTTATGGAATGGTCGAAGAAACAAACAACTTAATTGATTTGTATAGTACAAAGTAAGTTAATATTCAAACCTTTATTTTAATATTAAATTTAAATATCATTCATTGTACATGTATGTTTCACTATCACAACATATACTGGAATGGTTTTCTAAAGGTGCACCTGAGGTTCTCACAGTTATGCTATTGTTTGTTGTTATGTGTGATTTTTGTTCCTGGGTTTGTCTTTGTCCGATGGCTCATCCTTCTGCCTGACTTAATGCTTTGATTGTCTACTATACCTTTTAGGGATGGACCCTTCCTCTTAAAAGGGAAACAGTCTTTGGGATTGACTCCTGATGAAGACATTGGACCAGTTCAACAGCGCAGAGGAGAATCATTCTCATCAGCACGACAAAAACTGATAGATGAGCTTAAAAAAAGTCTTCAAAGTCGATTTGAATGTGTTGCTGTGATCCAGGCCATGTCAATATGTAATTTTAGGTCTTGGCCTGTCCAAAGTGATGACAACAAAACTGAGATAGCAGGTTGAAGCCTGATTCATGCTGCATGTGATATCCAAGCTGTGTTGAATTGCTTATTTTAATTTGTTTTGTTATGTTTAGTTTTATTGTTAGAATTTTATAGTTTAAAACAAAATTATGTTTGTTCTTTGCTAGCTCAAGTTTTTCAGGGTAAAGGGGACACAACCTTAAATCCCCAAACCATTTTTTTACAAAAGTAACACCATATTTTGAGGTCCCAGACGGGACCCTACAATATTGTGTGTTTGACAGCATCCAGACTTATAATTCATAGTTGTTATACTTTATGCATGTCTAACATTTGTTTTTAATTTGTTTTCAGAGTTTCAGAATTTGTATTACTATAGCATTTTCTTCAATCTAAAAATTTATTACGATACTTACTTTTTATCTTTTAAATTTGTTTCTAGCCTCTACATTGATAATGATAGATTAAATGATATTGTTATACCATGAGCAGCAACGTTTAATTGTACAAATGCTTGAAACATTTCTGCATAATTTAACCATGAGTATATAAACATTATTTTGACATAGTTTTATTTTTTAAACAGATTTTGGTGATGGCAAGTTGAGTCAGTTGATTGATCACTTTGGTCCTTGTCTTGAGTCCATCAATACAGCTGAGGCTGTTTTTGAATGGAGTGCCATGAAAACTGCATTATACTCCAGGTAATGTTTAATAAAAATATTGATAAACAGGGTAAATCAAGAATTCAAACATGATGTTCTAATGTGCTTACAGGTTATTTTAATTTACCAAAAAACCCATATTACAGTGTTTGAATTGTCTTTTACAGTGATTTGGTTATCAAAAGCCTTACTTGGCAGAGGGTTAATGAGATGCACCTGGAAAACTATGGTAACATCTTGGCTATAATGGACCTTATCCTAACAATTCCTGGTAAATACTACTAATTGCATTTTATTTTTTATTTTAAAAAAAATCATTTATTTTAATTCTTCTCAACAGAAATATTTTAATGATTAACTGATTTGGTATTCAGGTATTTGGAAAATGAAATTTTATCTTGCATGTATATACATCAATTGACATTTCCCAAGTAATCAAAACATTTATTTTAAGTAGAAAGTAAAGACATAAAGGAAACTGTTTCACAATAAAAAAAAATAATAGACTACGAAAGGTAAAATTGTCTTAAATTAAATCTTTTGTTTTTAGGTTCATCATCTGAATGTGAGAGAGGTTTTCGTCAAATGAAATCTGTAAAGACAACTTTCAGATCTTCTTTAAATGAAGAGTCCTTAGCCAGCCAAATGACAATCAGGCTCCATTCACCACCCATAGAAAAGTAAGCTCTTTTGTTCTAAATCACTGTTTTACTGTTATTTTATTTGTTTTTTCAAATGAATTTTCTCCAATTATGTTTTGATTGTTTCATTAACAGGTTTGATCCTAAGCCAGCCATTCTCCTATGGAACAGTGGTGTCATAAGAAGACCCAATTTCAAGGATGTGGCACAGCAGGACAAAATAAAAGAGGCAACAGTCAATGTCACCAAGGAAACAACAGCAGCAATCAATGAACATTTAGCTGAAGTCCATGAGCCAATTCTAACTGAAGACATCGAGCCAGAGCCTCAGTATATAATATTAGGATGTGAAGATTCAGACTATTCTGATGACGAAGAATATAGTACAGAATCAGGTGTCTTCAGGGCCATGTGCAGAGAAGGACTGATTGAGGAATAGAAAATTATAATAATATTAAAATTATTGGTCTTTTTTTGTGTTTTTTCTTTACTTCTTACTACAAAAATTTGTCAAAAATATTTGGGCTTGCACTATATCATTTGGGCCAGTAATCCTGAAATTTTACTTGCCCAAAAATTTTTTTTCGGGCCAGCCTTCGGCTGGCCCTCATTTCAGGCACTGTAAAAGGATATATTTTGTCCTCAATATTGAAAATTAAATTTGAAACATTGAAATTACTCATTCTTGTGTATCATTAGTTTACAGAGGTATATAAGAAAGTAATATTATGCAAATGTTATATATGATATTATAGGTGGTTGTACTCTTTTATCTGTCAGCCTCTCTGGTCACATGATTAGTACAGATATTGTTAATATTACAGATGAGGAGTACTTTAGTTCTGAAGCAGCTGCAGTGTTAGAAGAGCTGACCCAAGGGAAGTTACTCCAGGCTCAGGTTGTGGGGAGAAATGATGATGGTATTGCTTACTGTCATATATACCAGATCAATGGAGATAAGGTAAGATTGAAACAAATAGAATAATGTCTGTGTCTAATGTCAGCAGTTGTATTTTACATCCAGCCAGTTACAAGACATAAAAAGTCTGTTAATTAGATTGCCATGAACTAATGCAGAATGTTAACAGATGTTAATAGCCAGCAGCAAATATTTATTGTAGGTTTAATATAACAAGTGAGAATTTGTTGTTCATATCAGTTACTATTATTTTAATTTTAGTTTCTTGTGTACAATTTGAAAATTAGTATGGCATTCATTATCACTGAACTAGTATATATTTGTTTAGGGGCCAGCTGAAGGACGCCTTTCGGTTGGGGGAATTTTCTTGCTACATTGAAGACCTGTTGGTGACCTTCTGCTGTTGGTTTTCTATGGTCGGGTTGTTGTCTCTTTGACACATTCCCCATTTCCATTCTCAATTTTATCTCTGTACTTGACCACAACTTTATAGATATATCAAAATTAACTCAAATATCCAAGTAAGTGTCTCATCTCCTCCAAAGATTGCTATTTAAGGATATTAACTTGTTGCATTCAATAAGAGTAATTTAAAAAAAAAAAAGTTGTTATACATCATTAAAGTGGCTATTTTTATATTTTGCAGGTTACATTTGTAAATAGAGAACTAGTCAACAGAGGGGTGGTGAGGTGGATAGAAATTCTGTCATGAGACTGCTGAAATCACAGCTTCAATCCTGCCAAACCTTGTGTTGTCATCATGTTTTTATCATCTTCCTAAGGAGGAGAGGTCAGAGACAGAATCATCAACTTGCTATGTGCTAAATAGTGGGGTAGCTACATGAGGGTATTTGTTTGGAATAGAACCAGTCACGTTTCTAAAAGGAATAACAAAATTCATCATAGTTCATTGAATGTCTAATGATTTTGTCCATGTGGGTGAAATTATTTAAGAAATACAATTTACCAGAACAATGTATGATTTCTGCTTAGAGCTTGAAGCTAATTTTGTCGATTGAGAAATTTCACAAAACTTACATTTAAAGATTGAATAAACCATACTGTTGATTTTTTTATGATAACTTTTCTATCGTAACTGTGAATTTCAATTTGAGCATTGAACATCTGTTTAGAAGTATTACTGTCAAACTTAGAATAGTGTAATTTGCATGACCTCATTTTACATGGTTTGCATTTAGTTGTCGTATATCATCTTACATTAGTTGTCTATTTAATTTTTAAAAGAGAGTGCTTTCAGATATACCTATTTTGGCTCATTTCTCAAGTGAAATACCTTTATTTTTGAATGACTACTGCATTTATTTTGTATAGCAATAATTCTTGCTTTTAAAATGGCGTTAGTTGTGAAATTTGCAAGTTGTGAACCCCCAATACTGCTATGTATCTATACAGTTCAGTTTTTGTACTGCATTTATAATACTATGAAAGATAAACAGGTTGTTGAATCAGATTGAAATGATATCATATATTATTTTTCAAATGAAAAAGTTGAGGTTAACACTGGACAAAGAAAAAGTCTGAGACATACTTAGAATTCTGCTTTTTATATGTGACAATAAGGAAGAATGCTATTGAAAGTACATTTTTTTCTAGATTTTTTTAGTTGATCAATCTTGAATTCTAAGAATATAACGTATACATGATATTGAAATTTAATTAAATTTAATCAGACTAAATTATTCAGTCAAGATTTGAAGAAAGTTTGAAGTTAGCTTTTTTTTAACAACAATGTGATATTTTTTACAAATATCTGGTTGAGTATTTATGAAATACTTTTATAAAGTTCATAAAGAATTAAACTAATATTTGTAATCGAAACATACAAAAATTGCCAAGATGAAGTTCTTTACAGCTCATCTGAAATCCTCTTAAACTACAAATACAACATAAACATCACATATTTTTTTCCCATGCCCAGGTTAATACTTCACATATAATTTATTTCTGGATTTAATTTGGGTATTTTTCTCTATAGCTGAAAAGTGATAATTTAATTGCTTTTTCTTCTAGTTCATATGAACTTAAAAGTTTGATGACTTCTGCTTTAATTGATAATATTTTATAAGCTGTCTTCCACTCCAATACAATTCAGTGACTTCTTAAAAAGAATGGCAATACAAATTTCCATAAAAATATGAAGATTTGTATAAATTGTGGTTGATTGTAATTTTTTTTTTAAAGACCCACACATAATTTTTCTATTGTTGTAATTTGATATAAATTTGAGTTTACTACTTTTTTACAGGGTATTTGTATTATTGTCCTATAAATATAATCAGAATTTTTTTTATACTCTTAAGAATTTTAAGTTACATTGTCAGATATGAATTATTTTCCCCACATATCATCTGAAAAAAGTCAATATCCTTGAAAAGCACTTTTATACTTTCAGTTTAGATACTATTAAAGATTTATATTATTATAGATTATCGTTGATTATCTCAACAAGATTGATTTTCTCGCTTGAGCTGGTACAGTGAAAGTGAGAAAAGCAATCGAGTTGAGATGACCAATGATAATCTGTTTATTGCTATTTTACCTATGACGACGTTGTCAATTTCAATGTCAATTTCGTTAGCAACGCCACGTGGCCTCCTTAGTTTCTAGCTATAATTTTTCCATCTCAAGCGAGAAGTATGTTATGAAAATTATCACAAAAAAAGATCACAGGGAAAATGCACAAAATAGCGATAATAGTAAATATCATTGAATAACACTTCAGATACTATTAGTGAAATTGAGAAAAGAAATAAGTTCAACTGTATCCTTTTCTCAGATAATTTTAAACAAATACTATTAGAATGATATCAGAGCTTAAATAAATGGTGTTATATTGGACTTTGTCAATTGTTTGAACATTTGTAATTTATCTTTATATCAGCCTTTGAATAAGACTCCTTTTTCCTTTATCCTTAATTGTTAGTCAGATCCCAAAGTAGCTATGATACTGATAGTGCTAGAATTTTAAAGCTTTTATTAGGAAAGAGAATTTTTCACTCCTGAGTTACTTTATTGGAAGCATTGGAAATGATTAACCTTATACACAATAGTATCAGACTTACTGACAAGTTGTTTAAAATTCCAATGGAAAATTTTTAAATTAAAGTTATCTCCCCATAACTAGAAAAATAACTCAAGTGTTTAATATGTGCCATCACCCTGTACAAATGTATTATAAAAATATCTGTTATTGTTGATACTTTAATGGAAGACAATTTTTTTGGATGCCTCTCACAAGGTCTCTCTATGTAAATGAATAAATAAAGTACTGATGATGTAAGACCCTCATGTTGAAAAAACTCATCTTGGATAAATACTGCTGTATATTTTAAACCTAACCATAGTGCTGTTTATATATTTGTGAGAATATTGTTGATGTATTTCGTAGAAAATTTAATATGGAAGTGAATGTGTTACTTTTAGGGAGATAAAAAGGCTTTTTACCCTTTATTGTGATAGCTAAAGAAACATTTAACACACACTTATTATTTTACACAAAGAAAGTTACATTCTATACACTGACAGTTACAAACAAGTTATATTTAGAAATGTTCATTTCTGATCTTTTCCATCAATTTTCTACAGTGATTTTTATTTGTTTTCATGTCAAGCTAGTTATGATATAGATAAATTTTATGGTTTGTAATTTATTAATTGAAGAAATTGTAAATTTGCTTTTTATACATGACAAATCCTATGTAAATTTTCATTGGATAATATTACCATTGAGGTAAAGATCTTCAAAATAAAACCTTTGAAAAAATTCAGCTGCCATTGTGATTGGAAACCCTAATTTTTTTAGGAGAAACATAAATTCTATATGCCATAAGTTTTCAGTTCATTGTGACTTTTAGTATTGCTCAAATTAATGGTTGCTTTAAATAATATTAGTACATACTTATCAATATCTTTTAAGAGGATGAAAATGAAGAGAATTACTTCCCTTTGGTTGATAAAACCGACAGTTGTTTGTATTGTAGTAAAATGTAACACAAGATGTTAGCTACATGTCAATGAAACCAATCAAAACAACAAAACCAAAAAAAAGACAGGCATATAGGCGCTAAGATTATGTAAAGTATGATTTAAATTGAAATAAATATTCAAATAGTTAAATTCCTTATTTTAATAATGGTCATGATGGTTGCCATAAGAAGTCTTTAGATTGGTTGTAAATAAATGTAATTGATAATCCTTAAAGTAGTGTTTAACATTACATTGTGTCCTCACTGTAAACTATAAGTTTTGATTGGCTGATCTTTAAAATATTTGTTGATAAAACCCATAAGTCTTGATTATTTAATGATTTATTTTTTGTTAATTTTTTAGAACAGTTGTTAATGTGTTTCTTTGTATATTTTGTTTTATGTGGTTTTTTTCAGTGAGAGAACATTAGATTTTGCTTGTGTATAAAAGGAGAGTGCTGTATTTTTTACTTGGTTTTTCATTTAGTTCTTTTTTTGAATTACTTAATTTTGGTTGTAAAATTTTCTTTTTATTTTGTATTCGTATGAAGAGAAATATTGATTACTTAAGATATATATATAGTTTATATGATTAGTTTCATGAGTTTTATTTTTTATCCTATCAACTTTTGTAGGTTATGGAATGCTAGCTTGGAAAATTATTTTCAAATTTCAATTCATAATTAAGGAACTCCTGTTATCAAAAATTGCCTAGCACCCCTAATTTTTTTAAAAGGTTAAGAGGCTGTCCAAGTAAATATCAGGCTAATCCTATGATTTAGATTAATTTGTAAATTAACTTTAGCAAAGAAAATACATAACTTTTTCTCACTGAATTTTTGGTTCCAATGCAATGTTTATATCATACAAAGGATATGTATGTCAAAAGATATTTTTGAATCTTAAAGTAGATGGCTCAGAAATTGATTTTAAAGTTCACTAACAACGCAACACAATTTTGTACAAAAATGAAGAGTTATCTCCCCTTTTTAATGAATTTTCAGTGCTTTCTATGTATTTTTTTTCTCTTTATTTGTTGCAGTTAATAAAAAAAAACTAAATTTTATTTTGAGAAAGAATGAATTTGTGATATGAAATAGATGAACAAATTTTAAAAACAAAATATGTCATGTGCCATACACTACCTGGTTTTTCCATGGACACCCTCTTAAAGATTGTAATTAATGGCAGGTTAACAGATACATATTTTACATAATTTATGTTTATGGTAATGTAACAGTTGTTTGAATTGTTTTATGCTTAAAATCAAAACAAATTTTTATAAAATTTACATATGTATCAGTTGTTGATAACAGTTGCTGAAAGTTTTTAAGAAATCCAAACACGACATCACAATTATATTCTTATCCAGTGCCCTAACGTTTGTTACGTTCATTTTGATTGGACAAATCCAAGCACAGACGTCATGTAAATTATTTTACATCATTTTCTTTCAGTTACTTAGGAACTAATATATCAGTGTTTCATTTGAAGATTTGAAGTTTCACGTCTCTAAATGATTCTTGCAAATAAAAAAATAAAAAACTTTTATCAGAGTTTTGTAGAACAAATCTTCAAATTAACGTCTCCATCTTATATTATGTCAAGCATAATCTTTTTTTTTACTTTTTTTATATCCATCATAACAGAATCGTTGGACTTTTCTGTCCTGAAACATCAGGGTTTCACTGTATCACACTTACAGAAGGGGTACTCATTTTTTACCTGAAATATCAGGGTTTCACTGTATCACATTCACTTGTTAATTATTAAGGATTGTTGTGTTATTCTAACATAAAGTGTAGTGCCATGAATTTATCAACATTTAAATGTTTTTTTAGGGGGGGGATAAATAGATTTTAAAGATGCCATGTTTTGTATAATAAGTATATACCAGAGCTAACACTGTACAGGAATTTTAAAAGATTTTCTTTAAAACTTGTGCATCATTTGTATATTTAACAAGACTGTATTTATCACTTATCTAGTTAGAAAGATTTGAGATGTAAACAAACATGATGGTCTTTGCTCATTGTTGACAGTTAATTTCTGTGTAATTGGTCTCTTAGAACTGTTGTTTCATTTGAAATTATACCACATCTTCTTTTTTATATTTACACAATAATAAATACTTACTTACCTACCTACCTATCTAGGTACCCATGTGTTTTTACATTAATGGCACACACATTTAATTGTATGGCTGAATTTGATTCATTTAACCAGAATATGGCTAGTTTTGATCTCTGTTTTAATCATTGAATGTTATCTTATCTTAGCATTGTATCAATATTAGTGTTTAAGTTACATATATGCTTTTTGTTGAATGTAGTTAGACACCATCTTAACTGGGCATTCATCTACACATGTATATGGCCACCATTTTGAATTTTTTGCTTGTTTTATCAGTAGTTTTTACATATTTTTTTTAAATATTTAAATTTTGGGAGAGAAAAAACAATTCAGAAATGCACTTGCTGAAATATTGTATCTATAATATTCTTATTTTTAAAATTAAAAACATTCTACAGGTATTGACTTATTCATCAAAGAAGTGAACAGTTTATATAAAAATGGCTCCCTTACATATTGTGTTTTCTTTATTACTATTATTAAATTTTGATTCCATATTTCTTTAAATTGGTGACCTACCATGTCTAGAATTATTTTGTAAATGTACATATATACTTTAAACTAAATAAAAAAAAGTTGGTTCTGGGATTGGGGTAAGTGTGTTAATATAATTGTCTATCTACCTTAAAATTGGAAAAAAAATGATAATGATAACTGTGCCACTCTAAGGTTTTAGATTGACCCTGAAATTTAAAAAATGACAAGTTAACTTTTGAACTTAATCAAATCAAATTTCATTTGGATTAAAAAAAAAAAATCCTCTTCCAAAAAAAATACAAAGATCTGACAACACTCTATTCTACCTTCAGTTTTTATGTCTCTTGAAGATCCTCTGGTTTTATCATAATGATACATACTTTCTAGAATTTGAAGGCTGACATTTCATTGGCTGATGTAATATTAGCAGAACAGAAAGAAAAACCAGAGTTTTGTCAGATCATTGTAACAAATGCAAAGACATTGTATCTGTATTTTTATCATATGGCTCAAATCTTTCTTCAATTCTAGAAAAAGCTAGTTCTTTTCACCTTTTACATAAAAATTCCGCTATCAAAACAAATTTTATTTAGCCCTAGGGAACAAATAGAGAGAAGTACAATTGTATATAAAATAGCATGTACATGTGTAGTGTGGAACAAACACTTATATTTTGGTAGTATGTTAAGATTAGTAACATAATTGTTATTCATTACTATTAGATGTGATAATTGTGTATTTAATTGTACAGAATGTTTTGAGTGGATGAACATTTACCAAAATCATGTTAGTGAGAACAATATTTTTGAATTTAGCTTTTCATTACCTATATGTACAATAAATTGTGTTCAAGTCTTATGATCTTGGTTTCTTCTTATGGCCATGCAATGAAAAGAAGTGACAAAAAACATCACAGACAATATTCACATATAGAACCTTATAAAACAACTGAGGTAAAACTATCAAATGGAGTAAAACTCATTGGGAAAATTTACAAATGATATATTAAAAAAGAAAGATGACACTCAAATCCGGTTAAGATTCTCATTTCTTCAATTCCAAGCAGAACCCCTGTATTGGTTAGGAGATATGATGTTGAAGACACTTCTATAACTTAATAATGAAAGGCCATGAGTCAATTCAGCCAAATAGATTTGTGTCCTTGTATTGAAGGTTACTAACATACACAGGGCAACAATTGCTGGCCCTTTAGCTGTTAGATTGTTCATGAGGAGCAAAATGTTAGTAAGATAAGGAACTGATCTCAAAATCAGAAGGACAAGAGATGTCAAAATAGATATGAGAGGGGTACAAAATTTCCTGGAATGACGAAGAATCCTGTAATAATAAAAGGTTGTTTGAAATCCTGATAACAGTGTAAGTTGTGAAGAAAAGTGAAATATTTCTACCTGCTCCAACCCAAAATATGGATCATTGTATGATACGGAGGTATACTTCTGTTTGACAGCTTTGGTATCAGACTTTCATTTTTTGTCGAGCCTGCAACTTTTGTTGCAGAAAGCTTGCATAGGGATAGTGTTCTGGCGGGGGCGTTAGCTAACTTTTTAAAAGCTTTATATTTTAGAAGGTGGAAGACCTGGATGCTTCATACTTTGTATATAGATGCCTCATGTTACGAAGTTTCTGTCAGTCTCATGTCCAATGTCCTTGACCTTGACCTCATTTTCATGGTTCAGTGACCACTTGAAAAAAAAGTTCAGAATTTTTGTAGTTGAATTATCTCTTATTATAAGTAATAGGATAACTATATTTGGTATGTGCGTACCTTGCAAGGTCCTTATGCCAGTCAGACATTTTTCACCTTTTTTTTCATTTGACCATGACCTCAATTTCACGGTTTATTGCACAATGTTAAGTTTTTGTGTTTTTGTCTTTTTTAGCTCACCTTTCCTAAAAGGAAATGTGAGCTTTTGTCGTCGTCGTCGTTAACAATTTTTCAAACATCTTCTCCTCTGAAACTACTGAATGGATTTGGATGAAACTTAGCATGATTGTTTCTTAGATTATCCTGCACAAAGTTTGTGCTTCGATTTTTGATCTGTCAAAAAACATGGCCGCCATTACTTAAAATAGAACATGGGGGTAAAATGCAGTTTTTGGCTTATATCTCAAAAACGAAAGCATTTAGAGCAATCTGACATGGGTTAAAAAATGTTCATTAGGTCAAGATCTATCAGCCCTGAAATTTTCAGATGAATCAAGCAACCCATTGTTGGGTTGCTGCCACTTAATTGGTAATTTTAAGGAAATTTTGCAGTTTTTGGTCATTATCTTGAATATTATTATAGATAAAGATAAACTGTAAACAGCAAAAATGATCAGCAAAGTAAGTTCTACAAATAAGTTAAACATGACCAAAATTGTCAATTGACCCCTTAAGGGGTTATTGTCCTTTAATGACAATTTTTCACAATTTGTTCATCATATTTGCTAACTTTAAAAAATATTCTCCTCTAAAACTACTCAACCAAATTCAACCAAATTCAACCAAACTTTAACTGAATGATCAGTAGGGTATGTAAAATAAAGTTTGTGTTTTATTTTCTATTTCGTCAAAAAACATGGCCATCATGGCTAAATATAGATCACAGGGTAAAATGCAGTTTTTGGCTTATATCTCAAAAACTCGCATTTAGAACAAATAAGACAAGAAGTTAAAGTATTTATTAGGTCAAAGTCTACCTGTCCTGAAATTTTCAGCCGAATTGGGTATCTGGTTTTTCAGGTATAATGCCCCTGAATTGATGATTTTAAAGAAATTTTGCAGTTTTTGGTTATTATCTTGTATATTATTATAGATACAGATAAACTGTTTATAGCAAAAATGTTAAGCAAAGTAAGATCTACAAATAAGTTAATTTGACCAAAATTGTCAATTGACCCCTTAAAGAGTTATTGCCCTTTAAAGACTTTTTTCACAATTTGTTCATCATGTTGACTTACTATAAAAAATCTTCTCCTTTGAAACTGCTGTATCAATTTCAGCCAAACTTAGGCTAAATGAGTTTCAGAGTTTCTAGTATAAATTTTATATTTTATTTCCTTGTATGTCAAGAAACATATCTCCTATGGTTAAAGTAGAACATAGGAGAAAATGATTTTTTTTTGCTTTTGAAGAAAATAGGACGATTCAAAGAACATTTAAATAAATTGAAAAGCCAAAATAATCATTGATGAGAGATTTAACCCAAAAAATTAAGGTGAGCGATTCAGGCTCTTGAGAGACTCTTGTTTCTTTAAACTATAGGTAATTGGTCAACTATATTTGTTGTATGGAAGAATTGTTAGCTATACATCTCTGCCTGGTATGGTTGATCTGACCTTGACCTCGTTTTCATCGTTCATTTGTCTTTGTTTAGCTATCTTGGTTAATGTTAAGTTTATGTGACAGTTGTAATAAAGCTTTATACTTAGGACTATCAACATAATACCAATGATTAGTAAAGCAGGCGAGACATTTCAGTGTGTGCACTCTTGTGTCAGTTTAATTCAGATCTTTGATTTAGTTTTAAAAAATGAATGTGCTATGCACCACTTGTGCACAGTAACGCTGAAACTGTCAGAATTTTGAAATGAATGGCCACCAAAGCAGGACTTAGTTTAACATACTAGAAAACTATGGGGGAAATGTATTAAAAGGATTCTCCTCCAAACTGACAAAACCAACTACAATCAAATTTTGCATGCACGTTAATGTGATTCTTCGTTACAAAGTCTATGAATTTGTTCTGATCTGAAATCCAAGATGGACACCTGGATTTCAGATTGGACCCTTTGGAATATATTCTCTTATGATTGTTTGTCTTGTATTGTAAGGGCCTGTGACTCAAAATTGTGGCCTCTTATTTTATTCATGACACAATTTGAATTCCTTTACCAGGAACGCTCTAACTCAAAATTTAAGAATCCATGAATTATAAATACTATTATAAATATTATAATATTATAATTATAAATGATTGCTGTGCTATATGAGTTGCCGAGAAGGACTAAAGGGACTAGCCGAATCCAGCTTATGTTCTCATTTCTCAAATGTGGTTGCACCTGGAGCCTAAACAAATATTAATCTGCATGGAGTTCTATCAACATGCAGATATAAACAGTTGCTCTCAAAGGAGTAGGTCCGGTAAGACCCCTTTTTGGCCCCAAAATATGGCAGTTTTACAAAATTGTTAAAATGTAAATTTTTAGTTATTTATTGGACAGTTGAATGCTTCTGCTACATGAATATGGGCTGTTTTTGACAATACCATGCACAAATATCGGGTTGTAGCATCATTAAGTCATGCTAAATAACTGAAATCTTAAAAATTCTATCATTTTAGTTAAATTTTAGACGGTTTCCGTGTAAAACGAAAGTGGCCGCATTCGTGTTCATCCATAATATTGAAATGTAAGTTATATTTTATACTAATACATAACATATATAAAGATTGTGGATGAACACGGATGCGGCCACTTTCTTTTTTGACAAAAACCATCTGAAAAGTGACGTTTTGTGGCATATTTGAGAGATTTTTCTTATTTGAGCTTGAATCAGATCGTTTTTAATGACTTAATTAGTTAAAATCTTTCACAAAAACTAAATGAACCAAGTGAAATAGACACTTAAGTGTTTAAAAAGTGGTCAAAATCTTTCGTCAGATGAAACTGAAATTTGAGGCCAAAATGAGTCCTTACCGGACCTACTCCTTTTATATCCTACGTGCCGATCGTAGCAAGGGCACTCGTTATCCCCCTTTCCAATGAATACATTTGCTCTCTACGTAATGCTGTTCCTGGAAATCTCATACAATAAGCCTATGTACTTTGGGACAGGACAGTTGCCCTACAATTTTTTTCAAAATGTATTATAAAAAGTAAAATAACAAAAATACCGAATTTCAAGGAAAATTAAACATGAAAAATCTTTTAGCAGATGGCAAAATAAAAAGTGCAAAGATATCAAACTAGAGGTAAACAACTGTCATGTTCATTACTTGGTACATGTAATTCCTATCACACGTGTACGACAGTCGTAGGGACCCCTATTGAAAGTTATGTAAATAGTCAAACAAATGTTGTTTCCAGTAAGGTTATATATGTTAATCAAACACGAAAAAAACAACACGAAAATAATTTAATATTAAGGAAGAAGAAAAGGAATTTAGAAAAAGGGTGATGACATCTAAGAATTTCTTGTCCCAAAGTACCTGTGGTTGTAAGTAGTCAATTTTCAAACCTTAAATGATTCATAATAAAATTGTCTTGCATAATCCAAATTCTCAACTACTAGTATCAGTGCTTTATTTCTTTTTCGTCTTAAGAATTAAGAGTAGATCGGGGAATGCTCTTTTGCATGAAGACCCCAGGAATAGGTGGGTATTGAAATATTGTCAACTGGACCTCTCACACCAAACAGTGAAATCCATTGTTAACAAAGATGTCCATTTTGGTGTGTAAGATGCATACATACGTCTCCCTGTCCGGTCGTATTAAGTTCGTTAAAATTGATGCCTTGTGTATTGTAGATAGGGACAGTTCTGTGTTCGCGTTATGCACGTGAAAAAGTCAAAACAAAAAATATTTGAGGGACAAAGCTAAACTTCTTCCCATATTCAACATACCATCACTTACCAGTGACAGTCTAAAATTACAGCATTTCATCCCGTTAAATTTTCTTTGCAGAATCTTCCTATATTAATTTTAATAGATTTTTTGAATATCTGTTCTCGTCTGAATATGAATGAAATATTAGCCACTGGACTTACACAAAAACCAATCAACCATAGACATGATGTTGCTATTACATGTTCTTTTTTAATTAACGAAGATTAAAATGTATGCACATCTTTGATATGGATAAGAACCCTGTAACTAGATATAGGAAGATGTGGTATGAGTGCCAATCAGACAACTCTCCATCACCAAAAATGTGTAGGTCAAAGATCAACTGGTTCAACCGCCTCACTGCTTTACGCATGTGCAATGTTTCTATTTCTGACGATGAAACTTATTCAGATTCCTTAAGGATAATCATTTTGCCAAATCTTTGATAGTTTGTTACTCTACTCAGACTTTATTTAAGACTATTGATGTGACAGAGATTGACAAATTTATTATACATTATGAGAGAGAGGCGAAAGATACAAGAGGGACATTCAACTCATAAATATAAATAGACACATAATGTACACGTTGGTCTCTAGATGTCTTTTAATTGGTTGTGATCAGGCCTTGTGGTAATAAAATGCTACTCAATACTCTTGAGTTCAAATGTGTGCTCAAAACACCAAATCCAGTTTTTTGATCGGTTGATTTCTGAGTACAGTGATCATGCTCAAAAGTTTTATGCCCCGCAAGGCCTGGTGTGCTTGTCTAATGTCGTATACCCATATTCCCTTAAATTCACATATAGAATGGTTTCAGCGAAGGGCTTAAAACGTTAGATGCTACTTTCACTTCTACTTCTACTTTGTAGTAACCGCCTTCAACACGTTGAAATTTACGTCACTTGAAAACTCACAACTAGATGCCAATATTCAACCACTTTTGGCATTTCCGAGCATTCACCTTTTCTACGCGATCTTTATACTCTACTGTAAATACAAAATTCCTTATGTATATACTTAATATATCTGGATCTGGTGAATAACTGTAATCAACGACCATTTCTCAAGCTAAAGAAATCAAAACGTTTTACATAGGGATAATTACATGTAAGGTGGTTGACTTCTTACTAATAATGATAGCATTATCTATTCATAATATTTAACTTTAAGAATTTGTAAGTGTACTGTAAATGATTTAAGATATTACTTATGTTAAATATTGTTAACACAACAATAGTGATAATGGCCTCATAGTTGTAATCTGTAAAGAATACAATTTTATTTCATTAAAAGTAAATGTGTATTATAATATACCTCGTTTGACTATTGGCTTTTGTCAGGTGTATGCTTTCTTGGTCTTTGCCATCAGGGGCATGTCCAGGATATTTGAAAGGGGGCGTAGAATAAAATATTTCGCCGAGCGTAGCGAGGCGAAAAAAATTTTGGACCTTTTTTGGCTTAAAAACATAAAATAATAGAGAATTGCACTAATGCAACGGTTCCTGACTTGGAGCATGTATATTTTATAGTTAAAGTGTCAGGGTGTGACATTTTTTATGCCGAGTTCTCTCCATTAATTGTCTATGGTATATTAAAATGATTGGATGGATCTTAACAGCAGTAGACCAATAACGAGAAATTCCAAACTCAAGGGTATAAGGAGTTACTTAACATTTCAATTCCTAGGCCAGGATTTTATGAACGAGAGGCGTGATTACGGTTGAGGGTCCATGGGGAAGCTCAGAGGCTCCTGAATTTCAACAATTTAGCATCAAATTATGAAGTAATCCCTCTATTTTTGATTAAGTTCGGGTTTCGTTGAACATGCTACAAGACAAATAAACACTGAAGAATAAAGTTCTTTCGTTCTGAGTATTGCTTTAATGTGGAAACATACATATTTCTAGTATACATGATCCTTGACGCAAAACCTAAAATGAACACAGAAAAATTACTAGAGTGGAATCATTAGAACTATTTTACGTGGATTTCTCATGGCGTAATCGTCAATAATTTTATCAAAATCAAGTTTAATGTCTCTGTGAACATATAAAAGAAGCAGAGCATTTAGGCGATCCTCCTTCATGGTGCTTCTCAAATCATTCTTGATCAACTTGAAGGATGAGTTAGCTCTTTCGGTGGAGCTTGACGTGACGCTCGTCAAAGCAAGTAAGAAGAGAACTTTCATGATGTTTGGAAATAAAGTCGAGCATGCCCTTACATCAGTTAAGGTTGATGTTATTGACTCTGCATGGTTTGTACGGTAATTTTTCGAAAAACTGCTTCCAGAGTCTCATCTCTTGCCTGAATGTTTCAGGCGAAGGCAGATTATAACGATTTTTTTTATTGATTTTTTTTAAAGGGGGCGTACGCCCATTACGCCCTTACCTGGACCTGCCCCTGGCCATACATTGGAGTCTGGTAGGTGTATATAAATGTGGAATTTAGAAAAATCGACAATGTGAAAAGTGACAAAAAAGAAGGGGGGGGGGGGGGGTGAAGGGAAAACATAGGGAAAACAATAATAAGTATGAAATAGTGGGGTGCTATGGAATAAAATGCATAGAAAAAAAAAATTGGCCTAAAATATTAAGAATATTGAAAGACCCTACGTGAAGACCCTCTTTCTATCCGGTACATTCTATCCAGACCCTATTGTATATTTTTCTGTTGAACTTTCCTAATGATATTTGTACACTACCCTGATTATTGGTTAATTTCTGTGGGAATGATAATCCTAGATACATACAAAGTATATATAAATTGTTGTATATGGTAGTACCATCAATTTATTTACATTTTCGGAAACTTAATTGTTTTTTTGTAGGATATTCCTCAAGTTTTACAAAGTGTAGTACTCTAGATTTACATGGTAGACAGTCGGGAGCATATCAAGCATGCTGCAATATTAAAAAGGGGGATTCCTAACCCTGGACAAAAAGGGGGGTTCCAACTACATGTTCCCATTCAAAGGCATTGGGCAAAATGCATATAAAAAGAATAAAATTTGGGATTCGTGCGCTTTCTCAGTAGCTATATTTCGATCTATATACTATTCTTGTGCTGTAAAGTTGTTGATCGTGATTTTCATTTCAATTTTACGGGGAAAACAACAATCAGCAACAATAAATTGAATATTTTAACGCTTGCCAATATTTTTTTTACCTAACGTTACAGTGTTAAGAGTCCTCGGTAATCATTTTCTTGTCATTTTATAAAATTTCCTAAAATAAAATCGTATAAAATTCTAGTTATGAAATATGGCATAAGACAACAACTCTTAATTAAATGATGAGATTAGTTTTCTGCATACCTATTGCTTAATCGAAGGCTCCAAAGAGATACCAGATGTGTATCGTCTGCTGATAATCAAATAATTGTCTGCACGTGAATTACAGCATTTTCGTCTTCTGATTCATAACATCAGTGCCATATTTCAAGAAGGTTAACATACACAGGTAAGAAAGCAAATACTTTGAATTTTTCACCTCTATTAATGTGTAATTTATCCAATGTAAAATTATATTGTGTCCGTCCCTTGTTGATTACGATTACTATATATGTTACAATTTTTGCGCATTTGACACACTTTCCCTTAGATGCTACACAAATATGTAGATATCAGACATCCCCCTTTTCATTACCAAAATGCTTGCACTATGAGTTGCAATCTAGCTTCCACTTTAAATACAAAGCATTTATTTCATGTTTGTATTGAATGATGTACAGGTAAGCGTACAGTGATATCAGAAGTAAACACGAAGCACACCAAAGTGAAATATTACAGTGTTTTGATAAAATAACAAAACACTGAACAAATCACACTCATTGACAAAGTGTTCAATATTTATATTGTTTGTAAAGAATGTCAGAAAACTGAGACGAATGTTCGAATAATATTTTACTTTGAAAGCGCAAATGGCATCAATACGCTATTATATACCACAGTCAGCTCACGTGCGATTGTGATATATATCCACAAAACTTGAATGAAAGTAATTCAATGTGCACTAAAGATATGCAGAAATAGTAAAGTGGACAAATATTGAGAACAATACTTTAACATTCAGCGATGATTCAATGGCTCTTCTCATTATCTATCTGTCAGCCATTACACGTGATCCGCGACAGATGCACATGCATGTACGTGCATTTTGTTTACATGAAATCGAACCTAAGATAATCAGTAAGGTATTTATAGAAGAGAACTTTATATAGCTGATTTGACGATGTTTCTTGTCATTATAAATTGAAAGTGAAACAGCCAGACAGTTATACAAATTCAGATGATTAATTCATCACAAATTATAATCATCGCAATCGACTAATGGAATAGAAAAATTAAAGAAGACAAGACAAATACTTCTGTTCTGTTCTGTTCAGGTAGATTCCACCGTTATGTATCGGAGCACTCCCACTTGGGGATATATGGTTTTAAAATATTTACAGATATTTACAGTGTGGTGTGGTGCTCAAGTTTAAAAAAAAACAACCTTATATACAGGTAAAACTGTGATTTTTAAGAACAATTGTTTAAAATTATGTGCTATTTACATCATTTATGATTCTACCTAAGTTAGAGTTTATGATTTTAAAAACAGTTGCATTTATATCAATTCAATTCAATTCAAAGTTTTATTGCCATACAAACTTTACAGTTTGTGACATAATATAACAACAACAAAAACAAATAAAGACAATAACTAAGTAACTCAATATATATACACAAATTCAGGTAGATATTAAGTCCCCTGTCCTCAGTTCCATTGACTTTTTTTTTTATAAAGGATCCTAGTTTATTCACTTGTGTTGGCGTTGATGGGTTAAGTATATATATTACTTTGTCATTGTCAGTGAGATTAGCAAATGAATTACTTTCTCTGTTAATGCAATCAAAATATGTTAATCTAATATTTGAATTATGAGAACAATTTATTAAGAAATGTTTCTCATCATCTAGTACTTTGCATTTTTTGCAAAGTCTCTCTTCGCGAGGAATTTTAAAATGCCTCCCTTTTTCACATTAATTATTATTTGTTTATGTTAACCAGTATGATTGCGACATCGTTATTAGCTATCAAAAACTGCCAAAATAAATGAAGGTATAAACATAAACATTTTTTTTTTTATTTATTATTGAATAGATATAATAAAAATGTTCGGTCTTTTACTATACAAATGCGTACACATTTTTTTTAAATAGTAGATAGGTACTAGCATTGGAAAATTTGCAGTGAACATGATTATCACATTATCTATACACAACGTGTTTTGTCGACTGACCATACCATTTCTCATTTCCAGATCAAATTATTCTAAAAGCCATTTTTACTGGTTTATTCGGTAATGAGGTATCCAGAAAATGTCGACCTATGATCTCCATAAATTCTTTCCGAAGCATCGGCATGTTTCACATAAACTGTGTCATTTAATTTCAATGCCATCACAACATTCAGAGTCCCTGTTGATAAATCATTACCGAAAGCCAGGACTACTTTCTCATTATTTTTCCACAGATAGCAGTGTAAATCGCTATTATGATAAGCCATAACCGTTGTTGAAATAGAGTAGAGTCCCGTTTTCGGCGCAGTAAAAACTCCAGTGTCCTGACTGTAGACTCCACCCATGTTTAACCATATTTTGTCAAATACTACAACTTCATTACTAGCAAGACTCTTTGTTGGCGTAAGCGATGCTGTAAAGGCTGGCCTTTCCCTTTTTCGTCCAGGTTCTGAAAAATAATTTTCAATCTATTTTGTATACAGCTGTACAATAACCCAATACAGTCTATATTTTTTCTATTAAAAATTATACTTATCGAAAGTGAGAATAAGCCTTCACTTGAAATAAGTAACATGTAGACGAAACGCGCGTCTGGCGTACTAAATTATAATCCTGGCACTTTTGATAACTATTTAAACCACTGGGTCAATGCCACTGCTGGTGGACGTTTCGTCCCAGAGGGTTTCACAAGCCCAGTAGTAACCACTTCGGTGTTGACCTGCATATCAATCATGTAGCCATTTTTATAAATATCTTGTTTACAAAACTTTGAATTTTTCGACAAACTAAGGATTTTCTTGTTCCAGGCATAAATTACCTTAGCCGTATTTGGCACAACTTTTGGGAATTTTGGATTCTCAATGCTCTTCAACTTTTTACGTGTTTGGCTTTATAAATATTACGATTTGAGCGTCACTGGATTATGAAGACGAAACGCGCGTCTGGCGTACTAAATTATAATCCTGGTACGTTTGATAACTATATATTTGCTTGCATTTCCTATCATGATTTTCTTGATAGAGGGTTACTGCTTACAAGGAAGCTATTAAACCAAGAGTTCCAAATGGTGAAGTTGAAATCATCCCTTCGTAAATTTTACGGATCGACGCCATCACGAGTTGGTTGACCGTTATGGAATAACCGTTGCACAAATGATATCGGATATGTTCCTTACGTCGTAACTACAATCCCCTTCCCTTTCATGAATTTGACCTACCGAATTAGACTATTTACCGGATTTGTAATCACATAAGCAACACGACGGGTGCCGCATGTGGAGCAGGATCTGCTTACCCTTCCGGAGCACCTGACATCACCCCAGTTTTAGGTGGGGTTCGTGTTGTTTATTCTTTAGTTTTCTATGTTGTGTCATGTGAACTATTGTTTTTCTGTTTGTCTTTTTTCATTTCTAGCCATGGCGTTGTCAGTTTGTTTTAGATTTATGAGTTTGACTGTCCCTTCGGTATCTTTCGTCCCTCTTTTTGTACACGCTGCATATCAGTTATATAAACATAAATACATATGGTCAGGTCTTCATATAAATGAGACAAAATTAAGAAGCATAACATTATAGGTATAACAATATCTTTTACTAAAACGATTTACACATTATAATTATAATCTTGGTACTTATGATAACTTACTACATACACTCAGAATTCGAAGTGGCGGATCCAGAAGGGCGGGTGGTTCCGGGGGATAAAAAAAACCCTTTTTGGTAACGATCAATGCATTTGAATAGGGACATATGGTTTGACCCCCCCCCTTTTCGTAGTATTTTTTTTTGTCATAAAAGCTACAGAAATACATCATATACATACCGTATCCTATGTCTTCAAGAACAGCCTGTTTTATCCGAGGAATCATCTCGTTCATGGTATCTTCTACTGTCTTCTTAATAGCTATCTTCAACACCTGGTTAAGTTTCGTGGTATCGAACAGAGCAACTAAAGGCATATTTAGATTGTCCAGTAGTGGTATCTCAGTAGAAGAGTTGTCACTATTTTGTCCTTTCGCGTATTTCATAATCGTAATTACTAAAAATTGAAGCAAAATCCCTCTTAGTACCATAGTTACAAGTTCAAGAATTGTTTTCTTCTCTCCGACTGTGTACTTAAAAATTAACCTGCAAGAACTTATATGTTTCGGAAATTACGAATGCAAAGTATTTATATGCATTGATCACGTGGCTTATGATAACAAAAACATAAAAAAAAAAACAAAAAAAAAAAACTGTTAAAGAGTAAGAGTGTTTGTTTGCAAATTAAAGACCGGCAAATGGTGTAAGTTAACGTACTAGTGTGCTGTTTTTTTTACATTTTTTTTTATCAGATATCAAAGAGAACTGTTTAAATTAAAAATATTTTGTTACAAGATTTATATAGTCGTTGAAAGTTTAAAGCAATAAGTTGGGGCTCATGTAGGGTAGCACTCTTATATTGCAAGATCGCTTTTAAAGAAAGACAAGAACAGACTCACAGGTGATTTTGAAGCAAATGTAAAAGTCTCCAAATTAACGCTTTGGACATATTTAAGGTCACAGATCGTTTTAATTAGACGTCAGGTTGCACGATTGTCCAGGAAACCCGAAGCATGTTAGACCTTCTTGGCTATCCGGCAAGATCAACACAACTTTTGAGAAAAGTTGTGAAAACATTCCAAAAAAATTTAGTTAAATGACAAGTGTAGTGCACATCGAGGTGGATAGTCCTATGCCAGTATTTTCTGGAGGCATTTTGAGAGGGAAATAATCTACCATCAGATTAAACATATTCACTTAGGTGCTGAGTCCGTTTTATAGTCACGAAGGACATGTCAAACACACATGACGTCACAAATCGTGAGATGGGATTAAAGGAAGAGCTGAACAGAAAATGCACAGACTATTTAAAGACCGATTAGATATATCACATCAGTCCGGCTTTTATAACTACATGTGAAGCTTGATATTCTTACCCTTCTGGGGCAACTTAGGCCATCCCCGTTTTGGGTGGGGTTCGTGTTGTGTACTCTTTAGTTTCCTATGTTATACATGTATTTTGTGTAAATTAAGTGCCTGTTTGTCTTTTTTCTTTTGCGACATGGCGTTGTCAGTTTAATATTTTCGAGTTATTTCGCCTCTCTTTTGTGAGTTTATAAATGACTATGATCAACATTGATCTCACACTTGTAAAAACAGACCAGGATATAAAATTTCGAACATTAAAGTTCCAGGTAGGCTTACTTTAGTACTATGTTTTAAATTAGCGACACGGATCTGACGAATGCTTTGTGTTTACAGTTTTATTTTCGTATAATTTGCACTAAAAAGAATTTTATTTATACGCATTGGGTTCTGTTGACGTCCACGTATATTGTTGAAATATATCATTTTTTGACATTATCACTCCAATATAAAAAAAAGAAGAAGATGTGGTATGACTTCCAACGAGACAACTATCCACAAGAGATCAAAATGAAACAGATATTGACAACTATAGGTCACCGTACGGCTTTCAACAATGAGCAAAGCCCATGCCGCATAGTCAGCTATAAAAGGCCCCAATATGACCATATTTTATACAACAAACTAATGATCTCTTGCCCGCAACTTAAAACTTTTTTGAGAAGATGATCGTACTTCATCACAGTTTTAATGATTTTGTTCAGTTTCTTGTGACAATTAATACAAGTATTCAAAACAAAACCATGCTTGTTGGAAAATGTTATCGCATATCTTATAATAGCACAAAAATTAATAGTATTTCAGCTGTTATCTTTCGATGATTTCCTACAATCACATCTTTACAATTTGTTTTTTACGATTTTCATGTAAGAAAATTCTGTACAAATAACACTTTAGAAAGCATTTTTTAGGCATGCTTTAATATCTATAACTGGTGAAATGTAAAACATGCATCAGTTTAATGAGACCCAAAGAACTGCACTCAAAATATTTTTTTTTACGCCTCTTGTTTTCTGTTGACGTCCACGTATATTATTGAAATATGTCTTCTTGTTTTACCAAATCACTCCAACTATGTTTTTAAACAACACATTAATGATCTCCTGCAAGCGACTCAAACTTCTGAGGAAAGAGTTTGGAGAGTTATTTTGAGAGATAATCGAACTTTATCACAATTTAAATGATATTTTTTAGTTCCTAGTGACATTTCCCAATTGTCAATGCTAGTATTCAAGACAAAACCATGGTTGTTTGAAAATACTATCGCATATCATATGATAGTACAAACACTAATAGTATTCTAGATGTAATTTTGGGATGATTTCCTACAATTACATTTTTACAATTTTTATTTTTGGGATACGATTGCTTTCAAGCAATCTGTAGACTTTTACCGTTGACTCAGGGCTCATTCCCTCAAGTCAACTGTTTTATTCTAAACATTCATCAACTTCTCAGATTCTTTTGATTGTCTTGCTTTAAAAGGTAAAAATAAGCAAATAAATTGGATATAAACAACTTTCCTGTAATGTTCTTCTCATAATCTTCATGTTTGATATTTCCCTTTGACTTATATGAGTGTTTTTAACAACACGGAAAATCATAATTAAGCAGTATTTATATTTAGTGTTTTTAGAAATTTAGAAACACGTCAGATAAAAACTTAAGTGGAGTATATCTATATTTTACCGTTATGAAACTGATATTTGATACTGTACTCTCATGAAGATATGGAGAACCATTCATCATATCATTTGATAAACGTTCTTGTTCCAAGTCGCAACTCGCGGTTTTGTTTATGCATTAACGCGCATGCGTGTAGTTTTCTTGATTATCCGATTGAGTGGTTTCTCTGGATTCCCCACTTCATTGATTAATTTGAAACTCATGGGATTCGTTCTTTGTCTGTCTGCTATTGAGGGTTATTGTTATTATATAATTTTAAATCATATACATCATTTCAATTATATGTTTACCTATAACACCCCTTCAGTCGAAATGGAGTATTATCGTTTCGAGTTGTCTCCCTTCTGAAAGTATTTTCCGTCAACGAAATACACTACGACGTGTCAAGAAAAAATAACTTGTTTGATGTCGATAAACGTCTTATTATATTAAGAACGATCTCAATTTAAACAAAGGAGTGTGTACGGAAAGGAGTCATGCCCACGGACCCAAAAAAATAATATTTAAAGCGTTAGAAATGGGGTTCCTCCTAGAATTAACGGTGATAAGATACGAAGTGAAATACCTTCTCTCACTCTCAGTGACTGCTGTGGAAAGTAAACTTAGAATTGATAGTACAAAAAATAAAACACAATAAGTACATTGCTCATACACTTGTATCTGGAATTGGCTATTTTTAAAGTTGAATAACTATTCAGATTATTACATGTTGCATGTGCAGTTATATGTCTTGAATAAGTTTTGAAAATAATACTATCCAGCTGTACCAGGGCTGCCAAAAATACTTCAGACTCACGCATGCTAATTTTTTTTGCGGCAGTATCCTTTGATCTATTTTTTTTCCTCTTTGATATTTTCAATTTTTGCCAAATCTCATGCATTTGCTTAATTAAAAGTTGTCATAACTGCTATGCATGTGTCGATGAAAACTATGGCAATCGTATCCCTCAGAGCATTCTGCTCTTTGATTACGATTTTCATGTTAAGAAAAAAAAAATCTGTTCAAATAAAACTTGAGAAAGCTTTGTTTCTAGCATGCTATAATATATATAACCGGTTTAAATGTTGAAATATATAAGTTTAATGAGTCCCAAAGAACTGCTTTTGTTATTTTCATTAAAAACATATTTTACTGAAATGTTGTTTAAATACATGGTACCAGACTTTTATTCATTTTTTGTTCATAGATTAGGCTGTAAGTTTTCTCGTTTCAATTGTTTTTATATTGTCATTTCGGGGCCTCTCATAACTAACTATGCGGTATGAGATTTGCTCATTGTTGAAGTCCGTACGGTGACGTATATATGTTTTTGTAGTTGTTAATTTCTGTGTCATTTTGGTCTCTTGGATAGTTTTCTCATTGGCAATCCTACAAAATCTTCCTTTTTATTACCAAAATGTTGAACTATGAATTGCAATTTTTCATTTGAAATACAAAGCATACATATAGTTGCGTTATTGTCATGTACAAATGTATATGTATTCAGTAATGTACATCTAAGTGTCCCTGTAGGGTTTTAAAGACACATCATATATAATAGTATTTAATGAATAACCAATCACACCCATTGACAAAGTGTTCAATAATTATTTTGTTTATAAGGAATGTAAGAAAACTGAGACAAATGTAAAATTAATATTCTACTTTGAAAGGGCGAACGGCAATGGTAGCATAGTCATACGCACATCTTCAATTGTAATTTGTAATTAACACAGAAATCAAATGAAACTAATTCTATGTGCACCAGGATATGCAGAAAAAGTGACGATATAGTATATTGGACAAATATCGAGAACAATACTGCTGAAATTCAGTGATGGTTCAATGGCACTTCTCATTATCTATCAATCAGCCATTACACGTGATCAGCGACAGATGCACATGCATGTACGTGCATTTTGTTTACATGAAATCGAACCTAAGATAATCAGTAAGGTATTTATAGAACAGAACTATATATAGCTGATTTGACGATGTTTCTCGTCATTATAAATTGAAATTGAAGCTGCTAGACAGTTATACAAATTCAGATGATTAATTCATCACAAACTATAATCATTGAAATCGATTTATGAAATAGAAGAATTAAAGAAGGCATTAAATATATTTTGGCTGTGTCACCAAATCAACGTAAATGAGTGAATTCGTAACAAATATGTTGTACGTGCTTTGAATTTATCTAGGAATACCATTCTCACATTAATTATTTGTTTATGTTAACTTTGATTGCGACATCGTTATTAGCTATCATTAACTGTAGAAATAAACAAAGATATAAAAAAAAAAAATTTGTTAGAAATCTTTTATTTATTACTCAATAGATATAATAAAATTATATGTCGTTCCCTAAAAAATGCATATATATTTTGTTTTGAAATAATATAAATAGGTACTAGCATTTGGAAATTTTCAGTGAACATGAGTATGACATTTTATATACATAACGTGTGTTTTGCCGAATTCATTTCTTTTTTTCCAGATCAAATTCTTCTAAAGGTTTTTACTGGTTTATTCGGTAATTAGGTATCCAGAAAATGTCGACCTATGATTTCCATAAATCTGTTCCCTACCACCAGCATGTTTGACATAAACTGTGTCACTCTTCTTTAATGCAACCACAACATTCAGAGTCCCAGTCGATAATTTAGTACCGAAAGCTCTGACCAGTTTCTGATTATTCTTCCACAAATCGCAGTGTAACATGGTGGTATAATAAGACATAACCGTTGTTGAAATAGAGTAGAGTCCCGTTTTCGGCGCAGTAAAAACGCCTGTGTCCTGATTGTAAGCGGCACCCATATTTAACCATACTTTGTCAAATATCACAACTTCACTACTAGCAAGATTCTTAGATGATGTAAGCGATGCTGTAAAAGCTGGCCTTTCCTGTTCTTTTCCAGGTTCTGAAAATTAATTTTCAATGTAATATTCAATTTTCATAACACATGAAAAATAACCCGAATACTGTCTGTATTGTCTTTATATTTATTGAAAGGGAAAATGATTTTCGAAACCAATACTTGTAACATATATTTGTATTGTCAGCATATTAGTAATTTAAACACCATACAAATGACGTGGTGTGAACACCAATGAGACAACTTTCCGCCAGAGACCATATTATAAAGAATTATATTTAAGAAGCATAATATAATATAAATATAATTCCATACAGTTGAACGTAGAGAATTAGAGTGAAATTATTTTCTCTTGTCTTTTCATGATGTATAGGTGTACTTATCGTGTGCTCAGTTTCCCGCCGAAACCGGGGTTTCGGTAATTCAACACGACAACGCCAAAGGAGCGGTTCTCCTCTTTAAATAACTTTGAAAATTTTAATTTATTCAATAAGTCTCCCTTTTTAGTTATTTATAAGCCGGACAATAAGATTGATAGGACTGGAGGTATATTTTTTTTGGTATTATGTTGTGTGAAGCATAATATATACAAATGTGATTTTGAAGGTAACATATTTAATAAACATAGCAGTGGCGTTGTCGTGTAGCTTTGCCCTTTAATTATGAGTTTTGTATTCTTCATAGTATGTTATTTTCTTTAAGTGTTTTTCAAAGGCATACTTTGTGAAGTTCAATATAGAATGAAGGTTGTTACAAGAGAACAATATCTTTTACTAAAGCGGTTCACACTTACATTCAGAACTCGAAATACATTTTCATGGTAGTTGATATTTTCTGTCACAAAAGTATATAAACTTATATATACATACCGTTTCCAATGTCAGCAATAACAGCCTGTTTTATCCGAGGAATCATCTGGTTCATGATATCTTCTACTTCCTTCTGAATCATCTGGTTCATGGTATCTTCTACTTCCTTCTGAATAGCGATCTTCAACACCTGGTTAAGTTTCGTGGTATCAAACAAAGCAACTAAAGGCATATTTTGAGTGTCCAGTAGTGGTATCACAGTTGAAGAGTTGTCACTATTTTGTCCTTTCGCGTATTTCATAATCGTAATTACAAAAAGTAGAAACAAAATCCCTCTTAGTACCATTATTACAAGTTTTCTTTACTCCGACTGTTCAGTTAGGAACCTGACAAAATTTCGGAAATTATCAAATGAGAAGTATTTATATGCATCGCTCACGTGGTTTATTAAAAAAAACTCACAACAAATAAATAAAACTGTCAAGAGTCTAAGATTTTTTGTTTGCAAATTAAAGACCGGCAAATGGTCGCTGTCTTTCATAGTTTTTTTCTTATCAGATATCACAAGGAACTGTTAAAATTGGATAAGTATTTTGTTGAATGATTAATAATAACGTTATCATAGTTTTAAGCAAAACCGCCCACCTTGGTTGGAGCTCCTGTGGTCGTTTTAAAGTATATCACAGGTCACAAGATGACTTTTAAGCAAATTTAAAAGTCTTCAAATTAATGCTTTGAACATGTTAAAAGGAAACAGATCGTCAGTTGAAATTAGATGCCAGGTTGCACGATCGCCCAACAAAGTTCGATGGTCTCGGGTACTTATTGGTCATGTTGGATCCACCAGGTTATTCACGAGATCTACACAGCTTTTGCTAATAGTCGTATGATCATTCCAAAACAATAGGGTGATGTGAAACCTCAAATTGAAAAAAAATTTTTTTATAACAAAATGGATAATTGTCCTGATTAATCTTACGAAAAATTACTTTTTCTGCAGACAATTATTTAATTTGTCCACATTTAGAAGAATTTAACTTTTTTTAGTTGCTTGCTTCTAGGAAGCAATTCGCCGACACATGTTCCGTATTCAAAAAGACTTAGCGTGACCCTCTCGGAAAAATCGGACGATTGCAAAAACATTACATATGGATATGTCACTGAAATAAACTATTATCTGATTGTGCATGTTAAACACGTGCTCATTATCCATATTATAAACTTAGTCTTCTGTGCACGATTTTGTCATTTTTTACGCGAAAATATCATATAATCGTCATCTTTCTCTCCCTGTTTGTTATGAAGTTAAGATATGGAAGCTTATTAACTGTCGTTTTTTAAAACAGTATTTTACCGATTGTCATTATATAGTAAACAATCAACAAAGAAGTATACATGCATTTGTTCAAGAATTGGATAATCACAATTTTTACCACTCCCTCGTTTCATATGACTTTAAATGACAAGAGGAGTCAACATCGAGTTGGCTAGTTCTACGCCATTATTGTCTTGAGGCATCTATAATCAGATTAAACATATTGATTTTGGTACTACTGAAGTCCGTTTTAAAGTTATGAAGGCTATGAAAAACACATATGACATCACAAATAGTGACATGGGATTTTATGAAAAGCTGAACAAAAAATACACAGGCTCATTGAAGACCGATGTGAAATATCAAATCAGGCCCCGCTTTTATTATAACATGTGAAGCCGGATATGCTTACTCTTCTGGAGCAACTGAGACCACCCTCGTTTTTGGTGGGGTTCGTGTTGCTTAGTCTTTAATTTTCTATGTTGTACATTTATTTTGTGCAAATTAAGTGCCTGTTTGTCTAATTTTCTTGAACCATGGCGTTGTCAGTTTATTTCGACATTTGTAACTGGCTTAGATCAAAATTGATCTCACAATAGTAGAAAAAAAAATCATGGAGTAAAATTTCGAACGAAAAAGTTCCAGGTGGTTTTAATTTAGTTAAAATATAAAGACTCTGACTCTAGAATTTGAAGCATGCAACGTGTTTACAGTTCAATTTTCGAATAATTTGCACTCCAAAGAACTAAAAGAGGGACGAAAGATACTAGAGGGACAAACTCATAAATCGAAAATAAACTCACAACGCCATGTTTATACGCATCAGGTTCTGTCGACGTTTATCATAGAAATAGATCTATTTTTTTGACATTATCACTCCAACCATGCACACTATGTTTGTAAACAACAACCTGATGTTCTCCCGCCCTCAACCCAAACTTCTTGAGGAACTAATTTTGAGAGATTTCTATTGTAGATTTTAAGCTTGAGGGTTAATCTTACTTGCTCACTATTTAAATGATTTTGTTTACTAGTAGTTCTTTGTGACATTTTCCATTTGTAATCTGTCGACACCAGTATTCAAGTCAAAACCATGGTTGTTTGAAAATATCATCGCATATATTTTGATAGCACAAAAATTAAAAGTAATCTAGCTGTAATTAATTAATAATTTATATCTTTATTGAATAATCAGATAGTATACACGGCATCATTGCTTAAAAGTTAACATGAGTCTTGACCACAATTCTATCAGTATTTTGTTTTAGATAATAAACACAATTACATTTAGTATTGTACAGTTAAAAGATTTGTCTATAGTGTATTCGAACTATGGCTCATCAATTACACCAATAAGCAAAGTACTGAAGTACTGAACATCTGATAACCACAAGTCTGTAGCTGAGGGACATAATCACAAGTGTCTCAGAAAATAATTCATTTCTATACTAAAAATAAGGTAAATGTACAGCGAGGGTTTTGACTGAGACAAGTTCGTGTGTGGATGATGAATAAATGACGGGAATTCAACCTAACCGTAATAACCATTATATTGTAGTCATTTAACCATTTGTGATCAGTATACTCTGGTTTGTTATTATATATATATTATATCAGTATTTGTATTATATTCATTTGCATATCATTCTATTCTACTATTTTAATGATAGTGCAGTGCAAGTGCATGGTGCACACTCTTCTGTAAGAATTCGTTTTTCTAATAGATTGGATTTGGAAAGGCATTCATTATTTCACAGTTTCATACCATTTATCTATGTTTTCGAAAAGTATTTTCACGAATATTTATTGATGAAATTAATGTATAACAACCGATAAGGCATTTTATTTTGCATTCAATAATATCCACGCAGTTATACGAAATTTGTTCGGTTATCAGTCAAAATTCCAAGTCACGTCGTTCTAATTTGAAAATACAAATGGCATTGGTTACCTATTTATTCACCATAGGTTCCATGTTGATTTGTAATTTCCCCAAAGGTTGATTGAAACGTATTCAATGTGCAATAAAGATATGCAGAAAGTGTTTGACAATATAGCATAATGAATAAATATTGAGAACAATTCTTTAAGATTCAGTGATGATTCAATGGCACTTCTCTTTATCTATCAGTCCGTGAAAAGGCTTAAGCGACAGATGTTCATGCATCTACGTGCATTTTGTTTACATGAAATCGAACATAAGATAATCAGTTTAGGTATTTATAGAGTGTGAAGCTGATTTGACGATGTTTTGCATCATTATAAATTGCAATTGAAGCTGCCAGATAGCTATACTAACTCATATGATTAATTCCTGTATGTGATAGAGAGACATCATAAGAGAACAAAATAGAAAAAAAGAAAAAATTGTAAATCAGCTGTTAACGTAAATAAGTGAATTCGTAAAGACAACTTTAATATGTATCGGAGAATGTCACTCTCATATTAATTGTGCATTTTTTGTTTGTTTATTGTTTGTTCTTGTTAACTTTAATTATGACTACATTATAAATTCAATCACCAGTACTATACACTTTTGGCAGCAGTTCACTACCAAGAATTTGTCCCAAAAATAAAGATAAAAAATGAGAAGTAAATATTCTGGAAAAGTATTTATTTATTACGATATAAATGTAATGAATTGTTCGGTCGATAACTAAACAAATTCTATTTTTTTATAATTTGAAATAATATAGGTACTAGCATTTTTATTTTTGCAGTTCACATGAGTATAACATTATCTATACACAACATATTTGATGACGGCTGCCTCCAAAACATTTCTTATTTCCAGATCAATTTCTTCTAAAAGTTATTTTACTGGTTTACTTGCTAATTAGGTATCCAGAAAATGTCGACCTATGTTCTCCAACAATTATTTCCGTACCACCGGCATGTTTAACAAAAACTTTGTCATTCATCTTCAATGCCATCACAACATTCAGAGTCCCAGTTGATAAATTATTACCGAAGGCCTGGACCATTCTCTCATTATTTTTCCACAGAAAGCAGTGCAAATACTTGGCATAATAAGACATAACCGTTGTTGAAATAGAGTAAAGTCCCGTTTTTGGCGCAGTAAAAACTCCAGTGTCCTGACTGTAGACTCCACCAATGTTTAACCATACTTTGTCAAATACTACAACTTCATTACTAGCAAGACTCTTAGATGATGTAAGCGATGCTGTAAAGGCTGGCCTTTCCCTTTTTCGTCCAGGTTCTGAAAAATAATTGTCAATCTATTTTGTATACAGCTGTACAATAACCCAATACAGTCTATATTTTTTCTATTAAAAATTATACTTATCGAAAGTGAGAATAAGCCTTCACTTGAAATAAGTAACATGTAGACGAAACGCGCGTCTGGCGTACTAAATTATAATCCTGGTACTTTTGATAACTATTTAAACCACTGGGTCGATGCCACTGCTGGTGGACGTTTCGTTCCCGAGGGTTTCACTAGCCCAGTAGTAACCACTTTGGTGTTGACCTGAATATCAATCATGTGGTCATTTTTATAGATGTCCTGTTTACAAAACTTTGAATTTTTTGACAAACTAAGGATTTTCTTATTCCAGACATAGATTACCTTAGCCGTATTTGGCACAACTTTTTGAAATTTTAGATCCTCAATGCTCTTCAACTTTGTACGTGTTTGGCCTCATAAAAATTACAATTTGAGCGTAACTGATGAGTCTAATGTACTCTCTGCATATCAGTAATATAAACATTAATACATGTGGTCAGGTATTCATATAAATGAGACAAAATTAAGAAGCATAACATTATATAACAATATCTTTTACTTAAACGATTTACACATACACTCAGAACTCGTAGTGGCGGATCCAGAAGGGCGGGGTGGTTCCGGGGGATAAAAAAAACCTTTTTGGGGACGATCAATGCATTTGAATAGGGACATATGGTTTGACACCCACCCTTTTCTTCTGTGTTTTGAACCCTTTTTTTTTAAATGGTTGGATCCGTCCCCGACTCGAAATATATTGCCATGGCCGTAGTATATTTTCTGTCATAAAAGCTTCAGAAATACATCATATACATACCGTTTCCTATGTCTTTAATAACAGCCTGTTTTATCTGAGGAACCATCTCGTTCATGGTATCTTCTACTGTCTTCTGTATAGCGATCTTCAACACCTCGTTAAGTTTCGTGGTATCGAACAGAGCAACTAAAGGCATATTAAGATTGTCCAGTAGTGGTATCTCAGTAGAAGAGTTGTCACTTTTTTGTCCTTTCCCGTACTTCATAATCGTAATCACAGAAAGTAGAAACAAAATCCTCCTTAGTACCATGGTTACAAGTTTATCAATTGTTTTCTTCACTCCGACTGTTTATTCAAAAACCTACAAGAACTAATATGTTTCAGAAAAAATGCAAAGTATTTATATGCGTTGCTCATGTGGTTAAAAAAACACCATATCAAACAAACAGTCAGAGTACGAGTGTTTGTTTGCAAATTACATACCGGCGAATGGTGTAAGGTAACGTTTACTGTCACTTATAATTTTTAATTATCAGATATCAAAGTGAACTGTTTAAATTAGATTAAGGTTTTGTTACAAGATTTAGATAGTTTTATTGTCGAGCCTGCAACTTTTGTTGCAGAAAGCTCGACATAGGGATAGTGATCCGGTGGCGGCGGCGGCGTTATCTAACTTCTTAAAAGCTTTATATTTTAGAAGGTAGAAGACCTGGATGCTTCATACTTTGTATATAGATGCCTCATGTTACGAACTTTCCGTCGGTCAAATGTACAATGTCCTTGATCTCATTTTTATGGTTCAGTAACTACTTGGAAAAAAAGTTACGATTTTTTGTAATGTGAAATTCTCTCTTTAATATTATAAGTAATTGGATAACTATATTTGTTGTTTGTCCTCATGCCCGTCAGACAGTTTTCACTTGACCTCATTTCATGGATCAGTGAACAAGGTGAAGTTTTGGTGGTCAAGTCAATATCTCAGATACTATTAGCAATAGGTCTAGTATATTCGGTGTATGGAAGGACTGTAAGGTGTACATGTCTAACTGGCAAGTGTCATCTGACCTTGACCTCATTTTCATGGTTCAGTGGTTATAGTTAAGTTTTTGTGTTTTGGTCTGTTTTTCTTATACTGTCTGCAATAGGTCTACTATATTTGGTGTATGGAATGATTGTAAGGTGTACATGTCTAGCTGACAGGTGTCATCTGACCTTGACTTCATTTTCATGGTTCAGTGGTCAAAGTTAAGTTTTTGAGATTTGGTCTATTTTTTTAATACTTTATGCATTAGGTCAACTATATTTGGTGTATGAAAATGTTTTATGATCTATATGTCTGTTTAGCAAGTTTTATTTGACCTTGACCTTATTTTCACGGTCCATTGCTAAGTGTTTGTGTTTTGGTCTGTTATTCTTAATTTATAAGCAATAAGTGAACTATATTTGTTGTATTGCAGAATTGTTAGCTGTACATGTCAACCTGGCATGGTTCATCTGACCTTGACCTCATTTTCATGGTTTATTGATCAATGTTGCGTTTTCTTGGTTAATGTTTAGTTTATGTGACAGTTGTAATAAAGCTTTATATTTAGGTCTATCTACATAATATCAATGATTAGTAAAGAAGGCGAGACATTTCAGTGTGTACACTCTTTTTAAACATTGTTTAAAGGAATATCATCCACCTTGGTTGGAGCTCATGAAGGTAGCCCTCTTGGAATGCAAAAACGCTTTTAAAAAAGCCATGCACATATCTACAGGTGGCTTTTAAGCAAATGTAAAATCTCCAAATTAATGCTTTTTTGTACAAATTAAAATGTAACAGATCGTTTTGAATTAGGCACCAGGTTGCACGGTCGTCCACGAAAGCACGAAGGTCTTAGTAACTCTCGGGTACCTATTGGACCATGTTGGATCCACTTGGTAATTTTGCGAGCTCAACACAATTTTTTAGAAAAGTTGTGTAACTATTCAAGAATAATTTACTTAAATGACAAGAGACGTCGACATCGAGTTGGTCAGTATTTTCTGGCGGCATTTTGAGAGGGAAATGATATATCATCAGATTAAACATTGACTGAGTCCGTTTTATAGGTATAAAGGCCACATGTCAAACACATCTGACGTCACAAATATCAATAAGGGATTAAAGGAAGAGCTGACCACAAAATACACAGGCTCATTGAAGACCGATTTAACATATCACATCAGGCACCGCTTTTATAATTGTCAAGCCGGATATGCTTACTCTTCCGGAGGAATTAATACCACCCTCGTTGGTGGTAGGGTTCATGTTGATAAGTCTTTAATTATCTATGTTGTACATTTTGTGCAAATTAAGTGCGTTTGTCTGATTTTACTTTAACCATGGCGTTGTCGGTGTTTTATTCGAGCACTCCAGCTCCCTCCACCATTAAAAACTGGCCGCCATGAAATAGCCTATATTCGGTGCTTAAAAGTGGCGTTAAAACACTAACAATCAAATCAATCAATCGAACGAACGAAATAAAAAGTTCCAGGTGAGCTTAATTAAGTTAGAATATGAAGACTTTGACTCTAGAATCTGAAGCATGCTATGTGTTTACAGTTCAATTTTCGATTAAATTCGTGGTACCATACTTTCATTCATATTTTGTTTATAGATTAGGCTGTAAGTTTTCTCGTTTGAATTGTTTTACATTGTCATTCGGGGACTTTTATAGCTTACTATGCGGTATGAGATTTTCTCATTGTTGTAGCCGTACGGTGACCTATATATGTTTTTGTAGTTGTTTTTAAATTTCTGTGTCATTTTGGTCTCTTGTGGAGAGTTGTCTCATTGGCAATCATACCATATCTTCTTTTTTTATGTTTTATGTTTCCTTGTATTACCAAAATGTTTGAACTATGAGTTGCAATCTTTTATTTGAAATACAAAGCGTACATTTAGTTATTGTCATGTACAAATATATATGTATTCAATAATGTAAAGCTAAGTGGCCCTGTGGGGATTTAAAGACACATCATATATTATAGTATTTAATGAATAACCAATCACACTCATTGACAAAGTGTTCAATAATTATATGGTTTATAAAGAATGTAAGAAAACTGAGACAAATGTAAAATTGATATTCTACTTTGAATGGGCGAACGGCAATGGTAGCCTAGTCATACGCACATCATCAATTGTAATTTGTAATTAACACAGAAGTCAACTAATTCTTTGTGCACAAGGATATGCAGAAAAAGTTACGATATAGTATATTGGACAAATATCGAGAACAATACTGCTAAAAATCAGTGATGGTTCAATGGCGTTTCTCATTATCTATCTGTCAGCCATTTACACGTGATCAGCGACAGATGCGCATGCATGTACGTGCATTTTGTTTACATGAAATCGAACTTAAGATAATCAGTAAGGTATTTATAGAACAGAACAATATATAGCTGATTTGACGATGTTTCTCGGCTTTATAAATTGAAATTGAAGCTGCCAGACAGTTATACTAATTCAGAGGATTAATTCATCGCAAACTATAATCATCGCAATCGATTAATGAAATAGAAAAAATAAAGAAGACAAGACAAGACAAATACTTTATTAAAGTATCACCACTTGTTACATATAAAATATACAACATAGACTTAGTAAAACACAAGTCAACAACAAAGGTCAGCATATAAAGAGTTATGAGAGACTTTTTTTTTTCTTCTTAAATTATGATACAAAGGACAAGGTATGATAAGGGCTATTTTTGGCCCCCTCTCCAAATAAGTTTAAATTGACATCAATGATGGTCTTAGTGTAGACACTAGAAAAAATAATGATTTTATTGTGTTCCGGTGAAAGGAAGGTTGCCTAGCAACGGTTTTTATGAAGAATGAAAATTATCACATATTAATTGCTTTATCAGTAAAAATTTTAATATTTGCAAATGATATTGTTTGTCCAAGAAGAACTTGAAGTCACAAATGAAAATACCCTTTAATTTTGTTTATTATATGCTTAAAAACAACCTTGGCAACAGAAATGTTGCCTAGCAACGGTTAAAAAATTGGTACTTGCCCCTCTTAAGTATGAATTAAGCTGTTGTTTGAAGATTTTTTTTCCATTTGGTGTTTCATCCAATATTTTAAAGGCACAAATTTTCAAAAGTATTTAATTTTAAAAAGGAAGTAAAACTAACAAACCTTTCGGATATCTACATATAGATAATATTGACATAACATCTTTAAAATTTCAACTTACCGACTACTGTCTGTAGGACTGTCACAAGCAAGAAAAGGAAAACTCCCAGTCGTGCATCCAAGATTCCGGCTGTTTGAGTCTCATGTGATGCAAAGTTGCTTATATACCCTTAATAAACCCACGTGTGGACACGTACATTTATCAGATATATTGACGAATTCGGGTACGTATTTGTCAATCGAAGTCAATTTAATATTATCCTTCTAATTTGAAAAAAAAGGTTTTAAAAGAATTGGCGAAACAGGTTGTGTTGTTTACGCACAAGATATATTAAAAAATTGACAATAATTACACTTAAAGATTGATGATTGTATCAAAATTAAAAAAGAAAAAAAAACTTGTATGTATATTTTTTTGATATGTTATACATAATCAACAGTAAATTAAATTAAGTAACATGAGTTGTTGATTGTATCTTCTAATAGGTTATAGGCTATCTATATTAAAATGATGCTATTGTCCATCCGTAAATATTAATTTAAACATTGTAATTACATGTCTAATATACCTTCTCATATATCTGAAATTATCATTATTTCCGAATATTGCATCTCCTTGTTTTTGCTACGTAACACATGTTTTAATTGTATTTAATACAATTATATTTCACCGATGTGATAACTTACACCGACGCATGTTGAATTTGAATAGTGTATTGCTTCTTTTTATTCGAAAAATAATTTTTGGAAGTTACACATGTAGAATAAGGCAAAACGAAAAATTTTAATAAGTTTAAGCTTGAGAATATTGTTTGAAATTGAAAAATTCCATGCAGTTTTCCAAAAACTAAAATTTGTTTTATTCATGTTTATAATCTGTGTGAACTGTGTTATATATATTTAAGTCTTTGTAAACGTCAGGCAATTTAGAAGAATTTCAAATTTGACCAAAAAAAAACCAAACCAAATTTATCATCCAATTTGAAGTAACGTTCATCTTGAGGTAGGAATGGTAGCTTTTTCGTTTCCGTGTGTCTGGTAATTCGAGTAATCTCCAGGTAACTTTTGGTTAGAATGATAGCAAATTACGGAGTTAGTTCCCCTCAATTGGTAATTTCTAGTGCATGTCAACCAAATATATCTTGAATTACCAGAACAGGAAAAGGAAATGAATGTTATATTTGTGCACTATTATACATTGTATTATTATTTATTCATTTTTTTTCTCGTCTTGAATAAGTACAATGTATTTTTAAAAAACCGGTAGTCGGCATTTCATTTTTGAAATAGAATGCAATATGTTTTTATGGATATTAGAAAGCCAAGCTCCAATGTATTACGCTAGAATATATTCATGACTAGAATTTCAGTTGATTGATCTTTTACTGCTGCTGATTTTGTTTCCCTTTTTTTTTCTTTTGTTATTGTTGATAGTTTCTATTTTTATCATGCTTTTTACCCCAACAACACAGACATGGGTAAAAATCGTAATTCAAACTCCAGTATCTATTTAAGAATTGTACTTTATTTAAGAAATAATTGATGCCAGCTATACTTTATTGTAGTTTTAACATGGGTAGGCATTATATTCGTGATTATTTTTGCCAGAGTGATAATCAATTATTTCGATTCTGATTAGGTCATTTACGGTAATTTCTATGTTCGCTGTGTACAGTATTTGTGTAGGCTCTTCCATCAACCTCCCTGTCGATTTGTATCCAACTAGTTCAAACCAGTTTAATTTAGCAAAGTTGCTTTTCTAAAATTCAAAATTGAAACAAAAATTAACAAATTTATTAACTAAAACGATATTTGTGTCACAATATAACAGAAAAGTTATAATCCAACCGTCTTTTCGTTTGAAGTCAATTTCTGACACGCATATTTTCAAGTCAGTTGTCAATAGCGGTGGACGCACAAGAAGAATCGGTAGGTCTATAGTTACTAAATTAATCGTAAATGTTCCGCCGGTTATGGTAGCATTGGTAAATATGTTCATATCTGATAGAGGATTCCTTGATAAAATTGTGCTGACATTCGAGGCTTGGCAGGAGGGGCCCTTTGGCAGAGATTCATTTATACTTGCGGTGCCCAGAAAAAAAAAAATAGCATTGTTGAGTTCCAGAAAAAAATTAAAATATCCTTGTGGCGTCCCAGAAAAAAATTAAAATAGCCTTGCCAGACGTCATAATTATTTGGACTATACTTGCGGTAGCTACACCCTGTAAAGTTGATGAAAGTGCACGCCATTGTGCATCTGACGATTTAAAATGCTGTATTACATGATGATTAAAATTAAAACTGAGTGACAATCTTGTTGTATTTGTAAAATGCATTGGAAACTTCGGTGGTATATTGGTAATTACGCCTATTTTTTTAAAATAGGAGAATGGGGTTCGATTCCCTGCTAGGGTCAATCCATTTTATCATAAATATGAAACAATTTTGTCATTTCATTACAACAGTTATAATAACCTATACTTTATTTTATATTTATTGTCAGATCATATGTTTCAATGAAATTATTATAAACATGCCTTTTTAACAGGATAGATGAAACGTGTTTTTTCAGAGGGAGGGGTTTTGAAGTTAGAACAGCCAACATTAGCAACATAGTGACCATTTGCCATTAGACATAGTGACCATTCGCCATTAGATTCACTGGCCAAAAAAGCAAAAGTGTCGGACAAAAAGCAAAATAATCGGACAAAAAGCAAAACGGACAAAAAGCAACGGACAAAAAGCAAAAGTGTCGGACAAAAAGCAAAATAATCGGACAAAAAGCAAAACGGACAAAAAGCAACGGACAAAAAGCAAAAGTGTCGGACAAAAAGCAAAATTATCGGACAAAAAGCAAAAACGGACAAAAAGCGAATTGCGAACAAAAAGCACCGTATCATACGGTGTTACACTATAATATACACATCTAGATTATCAATATTTTTGGGACGAATTCTATATTGAGTATAGAATCCCACATCTTACTAAGCAACATCAAACATTTTGTTTTAATTTGTAGACCAGTACAAAATCTTTGTTTCAATGTGAAAGTCTTTTCATGAAAACAAGAATATATAAGATTTAATAATTTGAGATGAGTTTAAACAGTTTTTAAAGATACTTAACAGTTAATGGAATAAAAGAGACGTGACTTGTACCACATACAGACATTTTGCGGAATAAAATGTCTAATCCAGGCAATTACGAATTAATATGATGTACACATGTAGGGGTTGGAATAAATGTGTCCTCTGCATGGGTACAAACCTATGGTGGATTAGAAACGACTTAACAAGGCAAAAAGGGGGGTGTATACATCGTTTTTGGAGTTATTAACGAGGCATTTAACCATGAAAGTTAAAGGTCAAATAATTGGACCTTGAGATCAACGGTAAATGTCATAATGATATTGAAATTGATAATAGAAATGGAGAATGTATCAAAGAAACATCAACCCGACCAAAGAAGAAACAACAGCAGAAGGTCACCAACAGGTCTTCAATGTAACGAGAAATTCCCGCACCCGGAGGCGTCCTTCAGCTGGCCCATAAACAAATATGTACTAGTTCAGTGATGATGAACGCCATACTAATTTCCAAATTGTACACAAGAAACTAAAATTAAAAAAATACAAGACTAACAAAGACCAGAGGTTCCTGATTTGGGACAGGCGCTAAAATGCGGCGGGGATTAACATGTTTACGAGCTCTCAACCCTCCCCTATATCCCTCGAGCCAATGTTGAGAAGTAAACGCATTACAATACGTACATTTAAAATTCAATTCAAGAGAAGTTCGAGTCTGATGTCAGAAGATGTAACCAAAGAAAATAAACAAAATTAGACTGTTATGATATCTGAGTCATGGCTATACACTGTATGCCAAATATCACAAGTCAATGTATAAAAACTAAATAAGTGTAGACCGGGACAAGTGTGTATGAGAATAAAATTCCAAAAAAAGAAGAAAAAAGTAATATGTTTAACATAATTAATCCATTCATTTCATTTGAAGCCAGAGAAAATTGACAAAGACAAGTGAAAACTGAGTACAGAATAAACTGTTTTCTTTCAAGATGAAATGGACTATGGTTTGAATGGTTTTACAGTAGTAATTTTGAGGCCCTTTATAGCTGGTTGTTTGGTGTGAGCTAAGGCCCCGTGCCGTACATTGATCTATAATGGTTTACTTGTATAAATTGTTATTTGGATGGAGAGTTGTATCATTGGCACTCACATCACATCTTCCTATAACTATGGAACATTTTTGTTATCTGTAATTATGATGTGAATACTGGCAATGACGGAAAATGGTTTCACTTTCCTGTCAGTGTCAAATGATTTGTGAAATATCATGTAAAATGCATGACATTTGTATGTGATTGATTTGCATTTTGTATTTTTTCGTTTTGTTTTTGTAATTTGTTTATCAAAATGAACTACAGTTTTAATTGGATATGAAAGTTACTAATAAGAGTATACTAATATAAGTTCGGGTTAGGGTGAAGGTTGTCGCCTGTTTAAACGTTTACACATGCTGCGTTTGTTTGCAACTAGTTACGAACCTGTTCAGTGGTTGTTGTGGTTCATACGTGTTCCTCGTTTCTAGTTTTTTTTATATAAAGATTAAACCGTTGATTTTCCTGTTTGAATTGCTACATTAGCCACTTGTGTGTCCTTGATAGCTTGCAGGTTGGTGTAATCCAAAGCTCTGTGTTAAAGGTCGTACTTTGACCTATAATTGTTTACTTTTTACATGTTGTGTCCTGAAAGGAGAGTAGTATCATTGGCACTAATACCACATCTTCTTATTTCTATAAATGTTGCAAAAGTTATTTCTTTTGTGTGGATGTGTATGTTTAAGCGCGGATTCATATACGATGGATTCTTACAGTATGCACCCTTTTATTCATTCATTGTACAATTTTATAAATATAATAAATGAATTAAAACGCCTGATATCGTGGGTTCTGACACCGGCCTGGTCAAACTTAAGACTTAAAAATTGGTATTTGCTGATTTCCGTCAATCAATTGGCATTAAGGGGTAAGAACAAAAACTAGTTGGATCGGAGTGTCAAGTTAGGGTAATATGTCTTCCAACGGACTGTAACCTTTTAAGCTATAGCACACTAAAAATTAATGAAACAAACAACCCATTCAGCAACATGATGTCCAAAAGTGAGCACTTTGTGTAAACATGAATTATGATTGAAATAGTAACTTTTATGAATTAACTGTTAACAAAACTTTATATTGTTTGCAAAAACTACGGATAATATATTCAGGAATAAATAACCTTTATTCACAAAATAAAATCGGAATTTGAGCCTTTTATGGTCCTTTGACATTTTTTTTATTCGACCGTCACTGATGAGTCTTTTGTACGCGAAACACACGTCTTACAAGCAAGATATCTTTAATTATGATGCGTTTTTATTCCTTTCATATTCAATACTTGTTTTATTTTCTTCGACGTGTAAATATCTGATTAAAAAATAAAAGAAGCTTTTATTCTTTTGAATATGTTTAAATTCATAATACATGAAGTGCTGTTATTTTAGAAGATATATGATTGATTGAATGTTGTTTCCTGACCGTCCAGTGACAAATACTTTATGCATGCAAATTTTAACGGAAAGATATGAAGAGAATGATTTGCAAACAAGAAATACGAAGTAGCACCAAGTTGTCGTCAAGACAGAACAACGGGAAGGCGGGTGACAATTATAACAAATAATAAGTCCAATAAATTCAACGCCATGACCAAAAAAAATAACTCAAGATACATAATTTAGATCATAAAAGTGTTGGATAGTTTTGTTTAATTTTGATTATTGTTACACTTACACAATTAACTAATTAAAATGGTCACATGGTGTCTTCTTATGTGAGGGTGAGGACAGGGGGTACCCTTCTCCCTTCTCCCACCCCTCATCTCCTTTCTCCTACCAGGCCTCTTCTCCTTTCTCCTACCCCTCTTCTCCTTATTTTTTTTTAATTTACCGGAAAAAAGAGATATTTTATTTTTTTGATATTTTATTTTTTTCTCCAACTTTTCTCCTTTCTCCCAGCCTTCCTCTCCTTTCTCGTACCCCCTTTCTCCTTTCTCCTACCCCTTTCTCCCGGTCTCCCTCACCCCTGTCCTCCCCCTCTTATGTGATATGAATTACAGTGTATGTTATTATTCACAGTTCTGTAGTTTATTTTCGCCATCTGTATTTTTATTAAATGATTGTCTAAAATGTTAACTTGGCATGCCATACTTTGTAGAAATGCGGACGTGAAAGAAAGCACTTTTCACAAAAGTGTCAACGGAGATTAAAACATTCCAGGGCGACGATTTCGTCAATTATGAAACAAAATACGTATATATGCACTTTTTGAGTATGAACCAGTTATTATATTCATTCACAATTACGTTCCCAGTATTTCTCTGAAGTTTATCACAGTTCCGTTTATTTTTGGGTCAAATTTCGACGGTCTGCTAAAATGTCACTTTAAATTAAAGAATAATGAGTAAAGGAATATCCTGTTTTCCTGTCTCAAATATATGTTTATTTTTCGTCCTAAAGAAACTAGCTATTATTATAGCGTAGCAGGAACACTTTTCCGTCGTCAGATCTAGTAAATACCGGAAATCATCTCCGGTCCGCAGTTCGGTTAAAAATTTCGATGATTCAATGAAAACAACGACGATTTTTTGTCACTTTTTTGAATTTTTAACTATGAGCGTACTTACGACCCACTAAAATATTTGAACTACATCAACATTAATGTTCAAGGAATGTCTGGTATAAATATGATCGTTGGTCGTAGGTACGCTCATAGTTTAAAATGCAGAAAAAGTTTTTGAAACTGCCATTTTTCTGCCCTTTTCGCGAATATTGAGGTCTTTACAGCAACAGAGCATGAATAATATCAACGGAAGTTGAAAAATCTATTAATGTTAACAAAAATATAGGTTTTAAACTTTAAGAATAATGTATTATAATTAATGGCAAGTCACTTTTAATTTGAACGAAATTAGGGGGCCGTTCTCTACCTTGTCATTTGTCAACAAGTATGAGTATACATACCATTTTCGCTTAAGGATGTTCGCTACTCTATTAAAAAATAACAAGCTTTTTTAAAGACTGTTATGGATCGATAGTATATAAATAAAGGAAATAAAAAAGTAGAAAAAAATGGCGGGTCCGTGTGCTAGTTTTAGAGATATAAGCCATTGAAAATTTGGCGGGAAATAACTCTCTCTGGACTTTTCATAAACTTAACATTGGCACCTTATTTGTTTCAAAAACTATGAAAAAATAACAAGAATTTTATAAAATTTTGTAATATGGCTTTTTAAACTTTATGTTATAAAATTATGAAAAGAAAAGTAGGGGTTAGTGGGCAAAATTTTTTGATGACAATACATGGATAAAACCAGAGGATTCCAAAAATCTGGCAAAAAATCCAAATACAGTGGAGCAAACATCCTTAATTAAAATTTCATATATATTCAGTATCGTGGCTGTATCGACAATCAACGTAAATGAGTTACATATATGTTGTACTTTGTATGTATTAAGGAACTCAGTCTAGGAATTTTCCATTCTCACATTAATTATTTGTTAATGTTAATGCTGATTAAGAAATCATGTTTAGCTAAATGGGTACACATCAACACTTCTATCCTATTCTACTACCTAGAATTGCTGAAATAAACGAAGATATAAAACAAATCATTTTCTGATTTTTTTTAATTTATTACTAAATAGATATAATAAAAATCTCGGTCTTTTACTAAACAAATGCATATTTATGTATTTTTTTGAAATAATATAGAAAGGTACTAGCATTTGGAAATTTGCAGTGAACATAAGTATGACATTATCTAAAAATAATGTGTGGTTTGTCGACTTCATTTATCTTTTTCCAGATCAAATTCTTCTAAAATGTTTCTACTGGTTTACTCGGAAATGAGGTATCCAGAAAATGTCGACCTTTGATCTCCATAAATGTATTCCGAATCACTGTATAAATGTTTGACATAAACTGTGTCATTCATCTTCAATGCCATCACAACATTCAGAGTTCCAGTCGATAAATCATTACCGAAAGCCCTGACCAGTTTCTCATTATTCTTCCACAAATCGCAGTGTAAATAGCTGTTATAGTTAGACATCACCGTTGTTGAAATAGAGTAGAGTCCCATTTTAGGAGCAGTAAAAAGTCCAGTCTCGTGATCGTAAGCTCTACCCATGTTTAACCATACTTTGTCAAATATTACAACTCCGTTACCACCGAAATTTTGGGTGGATGTAAGTGATGCTGTAAAAGCTGGCCTTTCCTTAACTCGTCCAGGTTCTGAAAAATAATTTTCAATGCCTTTTGCATACAGCTTGAAAAATAACCAAATACAGTCTATATTGTCTATATGAAATTATACTAATTGAAAGTAAAAATGGGCCTTCACTTAAGTTACATATATTTGTGCCCTCTGCATTTAGTTTTATAAACATAAATACATGTGGTAAGGTCATCATATTAATGAGACAACTCTCCGCCAGAGACCATATGATAGAGAAGTTAAATTAAGAAGCATAACATAACAACATCTCTTACTAAAGCGATTTACACATACATTTAGAGGTTGGAATCATTTTTTTTTGGTGGTCACTTCATTTCAATAGGGACATATGGTAGGAATCCCCCGTTCGCCTTGGTTGGGACCCTCCTTTTTTAATGGCTGGTTCCGCCTCTGACTCGAAAACATTGTCATGGCCGCATAATATTTTTTTAGTCATAAAAGCGTAGGACTCAAATCTATGGTGGGTTCCAAATCTATGGCAGATTTCTAATCTATGGTAAATGTGACGTCATGCCATCCCACATCTATGGCAAGTTTTGTACTTTCCTAATCTATGGCGGATTTATGTTGTTTCCAAATCTATTGCAAATTTTGTGCAAATGGAAAACAATGCAGTTCATTTTCGACCTATAACTTGTCTTGAGCAAGTCGAAAAATACGACAACTGGAGCATGTCTACAAACATTTGTGGAATAAACATTCCATAATGTTAAAATGATGTGTTCTGTAAAAAATAAACATTTTTCATGAAACCTGTGCATGGTACCTTTTTTTAGCCAATTCATTAAACCAACTAATAAGACCTCTAACAAACAAGAAGGCCGCTTTTTATAAAAAAAAAATATAAAAAAGTAACAAATAAAAATAGACAGTTTGAATTTTCAAATAATATTTATTTCAGCGATATCGTTAATACATCTTTTTTTTATTTGATGACGATTTAAATCAAATTTGTATCCCGTAATTTTATCTATTATTTTATAAACTTTGCCAGCCGTAGACAGTAAACTACTACTAACTAGATATAGGAAGATGTGGAATGAGTGCCAATGAGACAACTCTCCATCCAAGTTACTATTTATAAAAGTAAACCAGTATAGGTCCAGGTACGGCCTTCAACAAGGAGCCTTGGCTCACACCAAACAGCAAGCTATAAAAATCCTTTTTTCTAAAATATGCGGTACTGAAAATAGAGGCGCCATAATTCATCGCGGGATTCGGCCAGTACAGCACATTTGGTCCATCTTTAGAATAGTAGGTCACATCTTCCTTTAAACCACCCAAAAAATGTTGTCATGGAAATATCTTCATCTTGAATGGTGTTCAAATTTATGGGTTCCGCCATCGTTAGCGGCATCGAAGATCTAATATGGCGTTATATTCAATTGTGACGTTATACGGTACCCTTTCCCCGAGATCTGCCATAGATTTGGAGTAAACAAAAATCTGCCATAGATTTGAGTTGTTTGGCGTTTGTAACGTCACATTTGCCATAGATTAGGAATCTGCCATAAATTTGGAACCCGCCATAGATATGAGTCCTATATATATACTTCATACATACCGTATCCAATGTCGACAATAACAGCCTGTTTTATCCGAGGAATCATCTCGTTCATGGTATCTTCTACTGTCTTCTTAATAGCGGCCCCCAACACCTCGTTAAGTTTTGTGGTATCGAACAGTGCAACTAAAGGCATATTTTGATTGTCCAGTAGTGGTATCTCAGTAGAAGAGTTGTCACTATTTTGTCCTTTCGCGTATTTCATAATCGTAATTACTAAAAGTTGAAACAAAATCCTTCTTAGTACCATGGTTACAAGTTTAACTATTTGTTTTCTTCACTCCGACTGTGGTATTTGAAAACCTGCAAGAACTTATATGTTTCGGAAATTACGAATGCAAAGTATTTATATGCATTGCTCACGTGGTTTATTATAAAAAAAAAACATTTAAAAAACCAAAAAAAACCCAACAAAACTGTCAGAGTAAGAGTGTTTGTTTGCCAATTAAAGACCGGCAAATGATGTAAGTTAATGTTTGCTGTCTTTTATAGTTTTTTGTTTTTATCATATATTAAAGGGAACTGTTTAAATTAGATAAAGGTTTTGTTACAAGATTTATATAGTTTTGTTGAACATTGTTTAAAGCAATATCATCCACCTTGGTAAGGGCTCGTGAAGGGTAGCCCTCTTGGATTGCAAGATCGCTTTTAAAGGAACCCAATCTGAGATTCACAGGTGATTTTTGTCGAGCCTGCGACGCAGAAAGCTCGACATAGGTTTAGTGATCCGGCGGCGGCGGCGTTAGCTAACTTCTTAAAAGCTTTATAGTTTAGAAGGTGAAAGACCTGGATGCTTCATACTACTTGAAAAAAAAAACAAGATGTTTTGTATTGTTAAATTCTCTCTTATAATAAGTAATAGGATAACTATATTTGGTATGCACGTACCTTGCAAAGCCTCATGCCCGTCAGACAGTTTTCACTTGACCACGACCTCATTTCATGGATCAGTGAACAAGGTTAAGTTTTGGTGGTCAAGTCCATATCTGAGATACCATAAGCAATAGGTCTAGTATATTCGGTGTATGGAAGCACTGTAAAGTGGTCAACTGTCCAACTGGCAGGTGTCATCTGACCTTGACCTCATTTTCATGGTTCAGTGGTTATAGTTAAGTTTTTTTGTGTTTTGGTCTGTTTTTCTTATACTGGATGCAATAGGTATTCTATATTTGGTGTATGGAATGATTGTAAGGTGTACATGGCTAACGGGCAGGTGTCATCTGACCTTGACCTCATTTTCATGGTTCAGTGGTCAAAGTTAAGATTTTGAGTTTTGGTCTTTTTTTCTAAAACTATATGCAACAGGTCAATTATAATTGGTGTATGGACATATTTTATGATCTATATGTCAGTCGTGCAAGTTTTATTTGTCTTTGACCTCATTTTCACAGTTCATTACTCAGTGTTAAGTTTTTGTGTTTTGGTCTCTTTTTCTTAAACTATAAGCAATATGTCAACTAAATTTGTTGTATGGAAGAATTGTTAGCTGTAAATGCCTGCCTGGTATGGTTCATCTGACCTTGACCTCCTTTTCATGGTTCAAAGGTCAATGTTTAGTTTTCTTTGTTTATGTTAAGTTCATGTGACAGTTGTAATAAAGCTGATATTTAGGACTACCAATATAATATCAATGAATAGTAAAGAAGGCGAGACATTTCAGTGTGTGCACTCATGTTAAGTAAATGTAAAAGTCTCCAAATTAACGCTTTGAACATATTTAAAGGTCACAGATCGTTTTCATTTGACGTCAGGTTGCACGATTGCCCAGCAAACCCGAAGGTCTCAGGTACTAATTTGACCATGTTGGACCCACTTGGTTATTCGACGAGATCAACACAACTTTTGAGAAAAATTTGTGTAACCATTCCAGAACAATTTAGTAAAATTAGTCCTGCGCCAGTTTTTCATGTATATGTATTCAAAAAGTCCCTATGGGGAGTATAATGCACACTATATATTACAGTGTTTTGATCAATGAGAAAACATTGAACAAATCAAACTCATTGACAAAGTATTCAAAGTATGTGGATTTTATTGAATTTCAGACTTTGAAAGGGCAAATGACATTAATATCGCAGTATATGCCACAGGCTCACGTGTGATTCTCATTTCCCCCAAAGTTGATTGAAAATAATTCAATGTGCATTACAAATATGAAGAAAGAGTTTGACAAAATCATTGATTATATTAAAGTGGATAAATATTGAGATCAATACTTTAAGATTCAGTGATGATTCAATGGCTCTTCTCATTATCTACCAATCAGCCATTTACACGTGATCAGCGACAAATGCACATGCATGTACGTGCACTTTGTTTACATGAAATCAAATCTAAGATAATTAGTAAGGTATTTATAGAGTAGAACAATATGTAGCTAATTTGACAGTGTTTCTCATCGTTATAAATTAAAATTGAAGCTACAAGCAGACAACTTTACTAATGCAGACGATTACTAGTAATTAATTGCGAACTATAATAACCGCAATCGATTAATAAAACAGAAAAAATAAAGGCATAAATCACAAAACAATATAGAGTGAACTTGTAACAAATATGTTGCACTTTGTATTTAGCTAGGAATACAATGCTCACTATAATTATTTGTTTATGTTAACTTTGATTGCGACATCATAATTTGTTTAATGGGTTCGCCAAAACACTTCTATAGCCTATTTCACTATCAAGAGTTGCCGAAATGAATGAAGATATAAAAAAAAAATCAGAATTAAATTTCTGGAAAAGGCTTTATTTATTACTGGATGATATATTAAATTTGCTCGGTCTTTTACTAAACACCTCCAAAACATTACTCATTTCCAGATCAATTTCTTCTAAAAGTTTTTTTTACTCGGTAATTAGGTATCCGGAAAATGTCGACCTTTGATCTCCAAAAATTCTTTCCGAACCAGCGGCGTGTTTGACATAAACTGTGTCACTCTTCTTTAATACCATCACAACATTCAGAGTCCCAGTCGAAAAATCATTACCGAAAGCCAGGACCATTCTCTCATTATTTTTCCACAGAAAGCAGTGTAAATGGCTGTTATGATGAGACATAACCGTTGTTGAAATAGAGTAGAGTCCCGTTTTGGGCGCAGTAAAAACTCCAGTGTCGTTATCATAAGCTCCACTCATGTTTAACCATACTTTGTCAAATATAATAACTTCATATCCAGCAAGATACTTATGTGATGTAAGCGATGCTGTAAAAGCTGGCCTTTCATTTTCTCGTCCAGGTTCTGAAAAATAATGCAATGTGAACGCAGCTTGAAAAATAATCCTAACAGACTATATTCAATTGGTCTTTATGACATTATGTTAATTGAAAGGAAAAAGATACATTTTGATAGAGAAGTAAAAAAAAAGAAGCATTTAATAATATAACAATATATCTTTATTATCACAAATTTTACGCATACGTTCAGAACTCAAAAAACATTGTCAGGTGAATTTTTTTTTATTGATTTTTTTAAAAGCTGCTGACATACATATACTTTTTACATACCGTATCCAATGTCGTTAATAACAGCCTGTTTTATCCGAGGAATAATCTCGTTCATGATATCTACTGTCTTCTTAATAGCGGCCCTCAACACCTCGTTAAGTTTTGTGGTATCGAACAGAGCAACTAAAGGCATATTTAGATTGTCCAGTAGTGGTATCTCAGTAGAAGAGTTGTCACTATTTTGTCCTTTCGCGTATTTCATAATCGTAATTACTAAAAATTGAAGCAAAATCCCTCTTAGTACCATAGTTACAAGTTCAAGAATTGTTTTCTTCTCTCCGACTGTGTACTTAAAAATTAACCTGCAAGAACTTATATGTGTCGGAAATTACGAATGCAAAGTATTTATATGCATCACTCATGTGGCTTATGATAACAAAAACATAAACAAAAAAACAAACAAAAAACTGTTAAAGAGTAAGAGTGTTTGTTTGCAAATTAAAGACCAAAGAGTAAGAGTGTTTGTTTGCAAATTAAAGACCGGCAAATGGTGTAAGTTAACGTACTAGTATGCTGTTTTTTTATAATTTTTTTTTATCAGATATCAAAGAGAACTGTTTAAATTAAAAATATTTTGTTACAAGATTTATATAGTTTTGTTGAAAGTTTAAAGCAATAAGTTGGGGCTCATGTAGGGTAGCACTCTTATATTGCAAGATCGCTTTTAAAGAAAGACAAGCACAGACTCACAGGTGATTTTGAAGCAAATGTAAAAGTCTCCAAATTAACGCTTTGGACATATTTAAAGGTCACAGATCGTTTTAATAAGACGTCAGGTTGCACGATTGCCCAGGAAACCCGAAGCATGTTAGACCTTCTTGGTTATTCGACAAGATCAACACAACTTTTGAGAAAAGTTGTGAAAACATTCCAGCAAAAATTTAGTTAAATGACAAGTGGAGTCAACATCGAGTTTTTTGGAGGCATTTTGAGAGGGAAATAATCTACCATCAGATTACACATATTCACTTAGGTACTGAGTCCGTTTTATAGTTATGAAGGCCATTTCAAACACATATGACGTCACAAATCGTGACATGGGATTAAAGGAAGAGCTGAACAGAAAGTACACAGGCTATTTGAAGACCGATTAGACATATCACATCAGACCCTGTTTTTATAATTACATGTGAAGCCGGATATTCTTACCCTTCTGGAGCAACTGAGATCACCCCCGTTTTTGGTGGGGTTCGTGTTGTGAACTCTTTAGTTTTCTATGTTGTACATGTATTTTGTGTAAATTAAGTGCCTGTTTGTCTTTATTCTTTTGAGCCATGGCGTTGTCAGTTTATTTTCGACTTGTGTGAATTTATCAATGACTAAGATCAAAATTGATCTCATAATTGTAAAACAAAAATCAGGATATAAAATTTTGAACATAAAAGTTCCAGGTAGGCTTAATTTAGTACTATGTTTTAAATATAACGACAAGGATCTGAAGAATGCTATGTGTTTACAGTTCAATTTTCGTATAATTTGCACTCACAAGAATTTTGTTTATACGCATTGGGCTCTGTTGACATCCACGTATATCATTGAAATATATCATATTTTAACAATATCACTCCAACCATGTTATATACAACAAACTAATGATCTCCTGCCCGCAACTCAAAACTTTTTTGAGGAGATAATCGCACTGCATCACAGTTTTAATGATTTTGTTCAGTTCCTAGTGACAATTAATACTAGTATTCCAGACAAAACCATGGTTGTTGGAAAATACTATCGCATATCTTATGATATCACAAACACTAATAGTATTCTAGATGTAATTTAACGATGATTTCCTATTTACAATAACATCTAAACAATTTTTATTTTTACGATTTTCATGTAAGAAAAAAAAATCTGTTTAAATAAAACTTGAGAAAGCGTTTTTTCTAGCATGCTATAATATATATAACTGGTTTAAATGTTGAAATATATAAGTTTAATGAGACCCAAAGAACTGTATTGTTGTTTGAATACGTGGTGCCAGACTTTTATTCCTCTTTTTGTTCATAGATTAGGCTGTTAGTTTTCTCGTTTGAATTGTTTTACATTGTCATTTCGGGGCCTTTTATAACTAACTATGCGGTATGAGCTTTGCTCATTGTTCAAGTCCGTACGGTGACGTATATATGTTTTTGTAGTTGTTAATTTCTGTGTCATTTTATTCTCTTGTGGAGAGTTGTCTCATTGGCAATCATACCAAATCTTCTTTTTTATATTTTATATTTCCTTTTTATTACCAAATGTTTGAATTATGAGTTGCAATTTTTCATTTGAAATACAAAGCATGCATATAGTTGCGTTATTGTCATGTACAAATGTATATGTATTCAGTAATGTACAGCTAAGTATCCCTGTGGGGATTTAAAGAAACATCATATATTATAGTATTTAATGAATAACCAATCACACTCATTGACAAAGTGTTCTATAATTATATTGTTTATAAAGAATGTAAGAAAACTGAGACAAATGTAAAATTAATATTCTACTTTGAAAGGGCGAACGGCAATGGTAGCCTAGTCATACGCACATCTTCAATTGTAATTTGTAATTAACACAGAAATCAAATGAAACTAATTCTATGTGCACAAGGATATGCAGAAAAAGTGACGATATAGTGTATTGGACAAATATCGAGAACAATACTGCTGAAATTCAGTGATGGTTCAATGGCTCTTCTCATTATCTATCTGTCAGCCATTACACGTGATCAGCGACAGATGCACATGCATGTACGTGCATTTTGTTTACATGAAATCGAACCTTAGATAATCAGTAAGGTACTTATAGAACAGAACAATGTTTAGCTGATTTAACGATGTTTCTCGTCTTTATAAATTGAAATTGAAGCTGCCAGACAGTTATACAAATTCATATGATAAATTCACCACAAACTATAATCACCGCAATCGATTTATAAAATAGAAAAATTAAAGAAGGCATTAAATATATTTTTGCTGTATCACCAAATCAACGTAAATGAGTGAATTCGTAACAAATATGTTGTACGTGCTTTGAATTTATCTAGAAATACCGGTCTCACATTAATTATTTGTTTATGTTAACTGTAATTGTGACATCGTTATTCGCTATCATTAACTGTCTAAATAAACGAAGATATAAAAAAAAACTTTTGTGAAAAATGTTTTATTTATTCCCAAATAGGTATAATAAAATGCTCGGTCATTCACTAAACAAATGCATATATATATATATATTTGAAATAATATAGAAAGGTACTAGCATTTGGAAATATGAAGTGAACATGAGTATGACATTATCTATACATAACGTGTGTTTTTTCGACTGACTTAATATCATTTCTCATTTCCAGATCAAATTATTCTAAAAGTTATTTTTGCTGGTTTATTCGGTAATAAGGTATCCAGAAAATGTCGACCTTTGATCTCCATAAATTCTTTCCGAACCAGTGTGATGTTTTACATAAACTGTGTCATTTAATTTCAATGCCATCACAACATTTAGAGTCCCTGTTGATAAATCATTACCGAAAGCCAGGACTACTTTCTCATTATTTTTCCACAGATTGCAGTGCAAGTAGCTGTTATGATAAGCCATAACCGTTGTTGAAATAGAGTAAAGTCCCGTTTTCGGCGCAGTAAAAACTCCAGTGTCCTGACTGTAGACTTCACCCATGTTTAACCATATTTTGTCAAATACTACAACTTCATTAATAGCAAGACTCTTAGTTAGCGTAAGCGATGCTGTAAAGGCTGGCCTTTCCCTTTTTCGTCCAGGTTCTAAAAAATAATTGTCAATCTATTTTATATACAGCTGTACAATTATAACCCAATACAGTCTATATTTTTTCTATTAAAAATTATACTTAATTATCGAAAGTGAGAATAAGCCTTCACTTGAAATAAGTAACATGTAGACGAAACGCGCGGCAGGCGTACTAAATTATAATCCTGGTACTTTTGATAACTATTTAAACCACTGGGTCGATGCCACTGCTGGTGGACGTTTCGTCCCCGAGGGTTTCACTAGCCCAGTAGTAACCACTTCGGTGTTGACCTGAATATCAATCATGTGGTCTCTTTTATAGATGTCCTGTTTACAAAATTTTGAATTTTTCGACAAACTAAGGATTTTCTTATTCCAGACATAGATTATACCTTAGCCGTATTTGGCACAACTTTTTGGAATTTTGGATCCTCAATGCTCTTCAACTTTGTACGTGTTTGGCCTTATAAAAATTACAATTTGAGCGTAACTGATGAGTCTAATGTACTCTCTGCATATCAGTAATATAAACATTAATACATGTGGTCAGGTATTCATATAAATGAGACAAAATTAAGAAGCATAACATTATATAACAATATCTTTTACTAAAACGATTTACACACACACTCAGAATTCGTAGTGGCGGATCCAGAAGGGCGGGGTGGTTCCGGGGGATAAAAACCCCTTTTTGGGGACGATCAATGCATTTGAATAGGGACATATGGTTTGACCCCCCTTTTCTCCTGTGTTTTGACCTCCTTTTTAAAATGGTTGGATCCGTCCCCGACTCGAAATATATTGCCATGGCCGTAGTAACATTTCTGTCATAAAAGCTACATACCGTATCCAATGTCTTCAATAACAGCCTGTTTTATCCGAGGAATCATCTCGTTTATGGCATCTTCTACTGACTTCTTAATAGCTACCTTCAACACCTGGTTAAGTTTCGTGGTATCGAACAGAGCAACTAAAGGCATATTTAGATTGTCCAGTAGTGGTATCTCAGTAGAAGAGTTGTCACTATTTTGTCCTTTCGCGTATTTCATAATCGTAATTACTAAAAATTGAAGCAAAATCCCTCTTAGTACCATAGTTACAAGTTCAAGAATTGTTTTCTTCTCTCCGACTGTGTACTTAAAAATTAACCTGCAAGAACTTATATGTTTCGGAAATTACGAATGCAAAGTATTTATATGCATCACTCATGTGGCTTATGATAACAAAAACCAATAAAAAACAAAAACTGTCAGAGTAAGAGTGTTTGTTTGCAAATTTAAGACCGGCCAATGGTGTAAGTAAACGTTTGCTGTCTTCACTAAAAAAAAAATATCAGATATCAAAGGGAACTGTTTAAATTAAAAATGTTTTGTTACAAGATTTATATAGTTTTGTTGAACATAGTTTAAAGCAATATCATCCACCTAAGACGGGGCTCATGTAGGGTAGCCCTCTTGGATTGCAAGATCGCTTTTTAAGAAAGACAAGCACAGACTCACAGGTGATTTTGAAGCAAACGTAAAAGTCTCCAAATTAACGCTTTGAACATATTTAAGGTCACAGATCGTTTTTATTAAACGCCAGCTTAGACGATTGCCCAGTAAACCCGAAGCATGTTGGACCTTCTTGGTTATTCGGCAAGATCAACACAACTTTTGAGAAAAGTTGTGGAAACATTCCAGCAAAAATTTAATTAAATAACAAGTGGAGTGAACATCGAGTTGGATAGTCCTTCGCCAGTATTTTCTGGAGGCATATTGAGAGGGAAATAATCTACCATCAGATTAAACATATTCACTTAGGTACTGAGTCCGTTTTATAGGTATGAAGGCCCTGTCAAACGCACATGACGTCACAGATCGTGACACGAGATTGAAGGAAGAGCTGAACAGAAAATACACAGGCTATGTGAAGACCGATTAGATTAGATATCACATCAAGCCCTGCTTTTAAAATTACATGTGAAGCCGGATATTCTTATCCTTCTGGAGCAACTGAGATCATCCCCCGGTTTTGGTGGGGTTCGTGCTGTGTACTCTTTAGGTTTAAATGTCGTACATGTTTTTTTTAATGTAAATTAAGTTCCTGTTTGTCTTTTGTTTTAAGCCATGGCGTTGTAAATTTATTTTTGGCATGTGAGTTTTTTGTCTCTCTTTCATGAATTTATAAATGACTAAGATCAAAATTGATCTCACAATTGTAAAAATAAACCAGGATAATTTTTTTCGAACAGAAAAGTTCCACGTAGGCTTAATTTAGTAATATGTTTTAAATTAGCAACACGGATCTGAAGAATGCTATGTGTTTACAGTTCAATTTTAGTATAATTTGCACATAAAAGAATACTTATTTATACGCATTGGGTTCTGTTGACGTCCACGTATATTATTGAAATACATCATTTTTTGACATTATCACTCCAATATAAAAAAAAGATGTGGTATGACTGCCAACGAGACAACTGTCCACAACAGATCAAAATGAAACAGTTATTAACAGCTATAGGTCACCGTACGGCTTTCAACAATGAGCAAAGTCCATGCCGAATAGTCAGCTATAAAAGGCCCCGATATGACCATGTATTATACAACAAACTAACGATTTCTTGCCCGCAGTTCCTTGTGACAATTAATACTAGTATTCAAGACAAAACCATGGTTGTTGGAAAATAATATCGCATATTTTACAATAGCACAAAAATTAATAGTATTTAAGCTGTAATTTTTCGATGATTTCCTACAATCACATCTTTACAATTTGTTTTAACGATTTTCATGTATGAAAATTCTGTACAAATAACACTTTAGAAAGCGTTTTGTTTAGGCATGCTTTACTATAGATCTATAACTGGTGAAATGTAAAAATGCATCAGTTTAATGAGACCCAAAGGACTGCACTCAAAATATTTTTTTTTACGCCTCTCGTTTTCTGTTGAGGTCCACGTATATTATTGAAATATGTCTTCTTGTTTTACCAAATCACTCCAACTATGTCTTTAAACAACACATTAATGATCTCCTGCACGCAACTCAAACTTCTGAGGAAAGAGTTTGGAGAGTTGTTTTGAGAGATAATCGAACTTTATCACAATTTAAATGATTTTTTTTAGTTCCTAGTACCATTTTCCAATTGTTAATGCTAGTATTCAAGACAAAACCATGGTTGTTGGAAAATACTATCGCATATCATATGATAGCACAAACACTTATAGTATTCTAGATGTAATTTAGGGATGATTTTCTACAATTACATTTTTACAATTTTAATTTTTGGGATACGATTGCTTTCAAGCAATCTGTAGACTTTTACCGTTGACTCAGGGCTCATTCCCTCGCGTCAACTGTTTTATTCTAAACATTCAGTAACCTCTCAGATTCTTATGATTGTCTTGCTTTAAAAGGTAAAAATAAGCCAAAAAATTGGATATAAACAACTTTCCAGTAATGTTCTTCTCATAATCTTCATGTTTGATATTTCCCTTGACCAATATGCGTGTTTTTAACAACACGGAAAATCATAATTAAGCAGTATTTATATTTAGTGTATTTATAAATTTAGAAACACGTCAGAGGAAATTCCCCAGTTTTGATAATTAAATGCGAGAGTTCTCTGAATTCCGAAAATTCTATTTCTGTCATATAAGAACTGAAGTGGAGTATTTCTATATTTTACCGTTATGAAACTGATATTTGATACTGAACTCTCATGAAGATATGGAGAACCATTCATCATATCATTTAATAAACGTTCTTGTTCCAAATCGCAAGTCGCGATTTTGTTTATGTATTAATGCGCATGCGTATAGTTTTCTTGATTATCCGATTGAGTGGTTTCTCTGGATTCCCCACTTCATTGATTGATTTGAAACTCATGCGATTCTTTCTTTGTCTGTCTGCTATTTAAGAATTGAATGCTTCTTTTTGTAAATTTATTGGGTGGTAAAAGCGTTGACCGAAGTAAATTTTGTATGAAGCGCGGAACTTCATTCTAAAAATGTACGTACGGTCAACGCTTTTACAACCCTATAAAGTTTCAAAAAGAAGTATTCAATACTTATAATTACATTTTTTTTAGCTAAAATCATGAAAACACGATTTTTATCCAGTTTTATTTAATTCACCTGTGCACTTTTTTGTGGGATCTCGTGTCATCATGCATGATAAATGTTATTGTCTGATGCAATTGTTTACGGAATAACATGTTAGCCAATCAGAATAACGTATTATAATGAAACTTACATCTGATGTAATTATTGAGGTTTATTGTTGTTGTATAATTTTAAATCATATGCATCATTTAAATTATATGTTTACCTATAACACCCCTTCAGTCGAAATGGAGTCTTCCATATTATCGTTTCGAGTTGTCTCCCTTCTGGAAGTATTTTCCGTCAACGAAATACACTACGACTCGTCTAGAAAAATAACTTGTTAGATGTCGATAAACGTCTTATTATATTAAGAACGATCTCAATTTAAACAAAGGAGTGTGTACGGAAAGGAGTCATGCCCACGGACCCAAAAAAATAATATTTAAAGCGTTAGAAATGGGGTTCCTCCTATAATTAATGATGAAATACCTTCCTCACTCTCATTGACTGCTGTGGAAAGTAAACTTAGAATTGATAGTACAAAAAATAAAACACAATAAGTACATTGCTCATACACTTGTATCTGGGATTGGCTATTTTTAAAGTTGAGTAACTATTCAGATTATTACATTTTGCATGTGCAGTTGAATGTCTTGAATAAGTTTTGAAAATAATACTATCCAGCTGTACCAGGGCTGCCAAAAATGCGTCAGACTCACGCATGCTCATGCTTTTTTTGAGGCAGTATCCTTTGATCTATTTTTTTCCTCTTTGATATTTTCAATTTTGGCCAAAATTCATGCATTTGCTAAATGAAAAGTTGTCATAACTGCTATACATGTGTCAATGAAAACTATGGCAATCGTATCCTTCAGACAGTCTGATCTTTGATTACGATTTTCAAGTTAAGAAAAAAAAATCTGTTCAAATAAAACTTGAGAAAGCTTTGTTTCTAGCATGCTATAATATATATAACTGGTTTAAATGTTGAAATATATAAGTTTAATGAGTCCCAAAGAACTGCTTTTGTTATTTCCATTAAAAAAAACATATTTTACTGAAATGTTGTTTGAATACGTGGTACCAGACTTTTATTCATTATTTTGTTCATAGATTAGGCTGTAAGTTATCTCGTTTGAATTGTTTTATATTGTCAATTCGGGGCCTTTTATAACTAACTATGCGGTATGATATTTGCTCCTTGTTGAAGTCCGTACGGTGACGTATATATTTTTTTGTAGTTGTTAATTTCTGTGTCATTTTGGTCTCTTGTAAATAATTGTCTCATTGGCAATCATACCAAATCTTTTTTATATTTTATATTTCCTTTTTATTACCAAAATGTTTGAACTATGAGTTGCAATCTTTCATTTGAAATACAAAGCATACATATAGTTGAGTTATTGTCATGTACAAATGTATATGTATTCAGTAATGTACAGCTAAGTGTCCCTGTGGGGATTTAAAGACACACCATATATCATAGTATTTAATGAATAACCAATCACACTCATTGACAAAGTGTTCAATAATTATATGGTTTATAAAGAATGTAAAAAACTGAGACAAATGTAAAATTAATATTGTACTTTTAAAGGGCGAACGGCAATGGTAGCATAGTCATACGCACATCTTCAATTGTAATTTGTAATAAACACAGAAATCAAATGAAACTAATTCTATGTGCACAAGGATATGCAGAAAAAGTGACGATATAGTATATTGGACAAATATCGAGAACAATACTGCTGAAATTCAGTGATGGTTCAATGGCACTTCTCATTATCTATCAATCAGCCATTACACGTGATCAGCGACAGATGCACATGCATGTACGTGCATTTTGTTTACATGAAATCGAACCTAAGATAATCAGTAAGGTATTTATAGAACAGAACTATATATAGCTGATTTGACGATGTTTCTCGTCATTATAAATTGAAATTGAAGCTGCCACACAGTTATACAAATTCAGATGATTAATTCATCACAAACTATAATCATTGAAATCGATTTATGAAATAGAAGAATTAAAGAAGGCATTAAATATATTTTGGCTGTGTCACCAAATCAACGTAAATGAGTGAATTCGTAACAAATATGTTGTACGTGCTTTGAATTTATCTAGGAATACCATTCTCACATTAATTATTTGTTTATGTTAACTTTGATTGCGACATCGTTATTAGCTATCATTAACTGTAGAAATAAACAAAGATATAAAAAAAAAAACTTTGTTAGAAATCTTTTATTTATTACTCAATAGATATAATAAAATTATATGTCGTTCCCTAAAAAATGCATATATATTTTGTTTTGAAACAATATAAATAGGTACTAGCATTTGGAAATTTTCAGTGAACATGAGTATGACATTTTCTATACATAACGTGTGTTTTGCCGAATTCATTTCTTTTTTTCCAGATCAAATTCTTCTAAAGGTTTTTACTGGTTTATTCGGTAATTAGGTATCCAGAAAATGTCGACCTATGATTTCCATAAATCTGTTCCCTACCACCAGCATGTTTGACATAAACTGTGTCACTCTTCTTTAATGCAACCACAACATTCAGAGTCCCAGTCGATAATTTAGTACCGAAAGCTCTGACCAGTTTCTGATTATTCTTCCACAAATCGCAGTGTAACATGGTGGTATAATAAGACATAACCGTTGTTGAAATAGAGTAGAGTCCCGTTTTCGGCGCAGTAAAAACGCCTGTGTCCTGATTGTAAGCGGCACCCATATTTAACCATACTTTGTCAAATATCACAACTTCACTACTAGCAAGATTCTTAGATGATGTAAGCGATGCTGTAAAAGCTGGCCTTTCCTGTTCTTTTCCAGGTTCTGAAAACTAATTTTCAATGTAATATTCAATTTTTATAACACATGAAAAATAACCCGAATACTGTCTATATTGTCTTTATATTTATTGAAAGGGAAAATGATTTTCGAAACCAATACTTGTTACATATATTTGTATTGTCTCAGCATATTAGTAATTTAAACACCATACAAATGACGTGGTGCGAACACCAATGAGACAACTCTCCGCCAGAGACCATATTATAAAGAATTATATTTAAGAAGCATAATATAATATAAATATAATTTCATACAGTTGAACGTAGAGAATTAGAGTGAAATTATTTTCTCTTGACTTTTCATGATGTATAGGTGTACCTATCGTGTGGTCAGTTTCCCGCCGAAACCGGGGTTTCGGTCATTCAGCACGACAACGTCAAAGGAGCGGTTTTCCTCATTTAATAACTTTGAACATTTTAATTTATTCAATAAGTCTCCCTTTTTAGTTATTTATAAGCCGGACAATAAGATTGATAGGACTGGATGTTGTTTTTTTGTATTATGTTGTGTGAAGTATAATATATACAAATGTGATTTTGAATGTTCATAGGTAACATACTTAATAAACATAGCAGCGGCGTTGTCGTGTAGCTTTGCACTTTATTATGAGTTTTGTATTCTTCATACTTTTATGGTATGCTATTTTCTTTAAGTGTTTTTCAAAGGCGTAACTTATTAAAGTTCAATACAGAATGAAGGTTGTTACAAGAGAACAATATACAATTATGGCCTGTTGAAAATGTAAATATCCAAAATTGTCAACACGAGAAGGTTATTTCAGTGAGGGCGCAGCCCGAAGTGAAATAACTTTTAAGGGTTGACAATTTTGGATATTTATCGATTCTAAAGGGCCACAATTGTTTTAATTTACCGAACTTACAGTGGAAGGGCCTTTTGTACACTTACTGTAAATATTATATTTTTACATAAACAAACACAAGCTGACGTTTGAAAAAAAAAGTTGTGTTTTAGAATTTCTCGAATGTACAACAAAGGTAGAATCATTTTGTAAAATATTGATGGCCCTGTGAGAGATATCATCTGCTGCTGGCACTCTATACACTTACATTCAGTACTCGAAAACATTTTCATGGCAGTTATTATTTTCTGTCACAAAATAAAATTGAGAATGGAAATGGGGAATGTGTCAAAGAGACAACAACCCGACCAAATAAAAAACAACAGCAGAAGGTCACCAACAGGTCTTCAATGTAGCGAGAAATTCCCGCACCCGGAGGCGTCCTTCAGCTGGCCCCTAAACAAATATATACTAGTTCAGTGATAATGAACGCCATTCTAATTTCCAAATTGTACACAAGAAACTAATATAAAAATAATACAAGACTAACAAAGGCCAGAGGCTCCTGACTTGGGACAGGCGCAAAAATGCGGCGGGGTTAAACATGTTTGTGAGATCTCAACCCTCCCCCTATACCTCTAACCAATGTAGAAAAATAAACGCATAACAATACGCACATTAAAATTCAGTTCAAGAGAAGTCCGAGTCTGATGTCAGAAGATGTAACCAAAGAAAATAAACAAAATGACAATAATACATAAATAACAACAGACTACTAGCAGTTAACTGACATGCCAGCTCCAGACTTCAATTAAACTGACTGAAAGATTATGATTTCATCATATGAACATCAGGCACAATCCTTCCCGTTAGGGGTTTAGTATCATACCATCATAAAATATATGAGAAGAACATAACCCGTGTCATGCCAACAACTGTTTTTAGAATAAATGTCTTTAGTTCCGACGCAAAGACCTTATCAGTGACTCAATATTAACGCCAAACTATGCACTGTATATGAACTTTTTCATACCGTTTCCAATGTCAGCAATAACAGCCTGTTTTATCCGAGGAATCATCTGGTTCATGATATCTTTTACTTCCTTCTGAATAGCGATCGTCAACACCTGGTTAAGTTTCGTGGTATTAAACAAAGCAACTAAAGGTATATTTTGAAGAATTGTCACTATTTTGTCCTTTCGCGTATTTCATAATCGTAATTAAAAAATGTAGAAACAAAATCCCTCTTAGTACCATTATTACAAGTTTAACAATTGTTTTCTTCACTCCGACTGTGTATTTAAAAACCTGCAAGAACTCATATGTTTCGAAAATTACTAATGCAAATATTTATATGCATTGCTTAACAATTGTTTTCTTTACTCAACTTTTTTAGTAAGGAACCTGACAAAATTCCGGCAACAAATGAGAATTATTTATATGCATCGCTCACGTGGTTTATTAAAAAAAACCACAACAAATAAAAAAAAAACTGTCAAGAGTCTAAGATTTTTTGTTTGCAAATTAAAGACCGGCAAATGGTCGCTGTCTTTCGTTTTGTTTTTTTATTTTGCCATGTGATTATGGACTTTCCAAATTGAGTTTCCTCTCAGTTCAGTATTTTTGTGATTTTACTTTTTTCAAAGTTTTTTTCTTATCAGATATCACAGGGAACTGTTTAAATTGGATAAATATTTTGTTAAAAGATTTAAATTAACGTTAACACAGTTTGAAGTAAAATCGCCCACCCTGGTTGGAGCTCCTGTGGTCGCTTTAAAATATATCACAGGTCACATGTTAAAAGGTAACAGATCGTCAGTTTGCGAATTTCTTTAATTTTACTTTCCGATATATTGATGATGTTCTATTTTTGAATAACCCATAACCCATACTTCAGCCAATACTTACATCTCATATATCCCAGTGAACTTGAAATTAAGGGTACTACTGATACTAGAAGGACTGCTTCATACCTTGATCTTTTCCTCAATATTGACGTAGATGAGACAACTTCACACGATAATCTATGATAAACGGGACGATTTCAACTTCCCAGTTGTCAATTTTCCATTTCTCAGCAGTAACATACCCTCTGCCCCTTCGTATGGTGTTTACATATCACAAGTGATACGTTATTCACGTGCTTGTTCACACTATACGGACTTCATATACAGGAGTGTGCTCCTTACGCAGAAACTGCTCCAACAAAGTTATGAGGAGGACAGATTGAAATTGACACTCCGTAAATTTTATGGACACCATCACGAATTGGTGGATCCATACGATGTGTCTTTAACCAAAGTAGTTAAGATAAAATTGAGAATGAAAATGGGGAATGTGTCAAAGTGACAACAACCCGACCAAATAAAAAAACACAACAGCAGAAGGTCACCAACAGGTCTTCAATGTAGCGAGAAATTCCCGCACCCGGAGGCGTCCTACAGCTGGCCCCTAAAAAAATATATACTATTATATAGATTAGACCGTTGGTTTTCCCGTTTGAATGGTTTTACACTAGTAATTTTGGGGCCCTTTATAGCTTGTTGTTCGGTGTGAGCCAAGGCTCCGTGTTGAAGGCCGTACTTTAACCTATAATGGTTTAATTTTTAAATTGTTATTTGGATGGAGAGTTGTCTCATTGGCTCTCACACCACATCTTCCTATATCTAGTTCAGTGATAATGAACATTTTTACCACATGGTAAATTGTGGTTTGTCATTATTTCGTCTAAAATTTTAATTACCAAACGTGACTTATTCCCGATTGTGACTGTTTTGCTGAATGTGAATTCGCATTACTATAAGACGTGTTACGGTACTTGTCTATCCCAAATTCATGTATTTTGTTTAAATGTTTAATGTTATAATTGTAATTCTCATTGAATTTTGAAAAATTAATCACCGCCTTCATTTATTAGATTTAATTTTGTTCAACGTGATCTGAACGATAATTTACGTTTGAAGTTGGATTCATAACAAACTGGACATATATATATATATATATATATATTATAGTTAATTGCTATTTTAAATAAGTATTGCAATATGCATTGTGTTTAAATGTAATATCAGTATTTAGTTCTAATATAATCTTAAATCCATCCTAATTCTATCTTACTTTTGAATTATAGTTTTTCATATGTGACGTCATTTTTGTGCTGTTTCAGAAATTTCATAAATTCAAATGTGACGTTATTTTTGTGCCTTTTCGCCATCGTATGTGACGTCATTTTAATGATTTATTGTGTTGAGGCCCGGACTGAGTCGGTGTGTCTATTCTGTGTTGGTCTTAGCATTATGTATTCGGGTTTAGTTTTCTGTAATTAGTTAATACTTCAGTTTCATAATGTATATCTCTTTTATATTCATTTGATAAAATTTACTGTTTGCAATAGCATTAATTGTTCTAAATAATAGGGATGTTCTTATCCCAAGCATAAAAACATAGCCGTATTTGACACAACCTATTTCAACTTTTGATCTTCAGTGCTGTACAACTTTGTACTTTTTTCACTTTCGATCTTTTATATCTGGGCGTCACTGGTGAGTCTTGTGTGGACGAGGCGCGTTTTGAGCGTATTGAATTTTAAACCTGATGCTTTTTGTTATCTATTAATCATGTGTTTCTTTGTCTAATATGTTCTCCTATTTATTTGTATTATAGTCCTTTACTATTATGTTGTCATTTCAATGTTATATTTAACATTGCTATTAAAGTGCGAGGTTTGGCATGCCACAAAACCAGGTTCAACCCACCATTTTTTTCCCTTTAAAAATGTCCTGTACCAAGTCAGGAAGATGGCCATTGTTATATTATTGTTCGTTTCTGTGTGTGTTACATTTTGACGTTAATTGCGTCGTTTGTTTTCTCTAATTTTTTAGTGTAAATTCACATTGCGATAAGACGTGTCACGGTACTTGTCTATCCCAAATTCATGTATTTGGTTTTGATGTTATATTTGTTATTCTCGTGGGATTTTGTCTGATGCTTGGTCCGTTTCTGTGTGTCTTACATTTCAGTGTTGTGTCGTTGTTCTCCTTGTATTTAAAGCGTTTCCCTCTGTTTTAGTTTGTTACCCCGATTTTGTTTATTGTCCATGGATATATGAGTTTTGAACAGCGGTATACTACTGTTGCCTTTATTTAAAGTTATGAAGGCCATATCAAAAACATATGACGTCACAAATCGTGACATGGGATTTTAGGAAGAGCTTAACAGAAAATACCCAGGCTCATTGACGACCAATTTGACATATCAAATGAGGCTTCGCTTTTATTATAACATGTGAGGCCGGAAAAGCTTACTCTTCCGGAGCAACTAAGACCACCCCCGTATTTGGTAGGGTTCGTGTTAGTCTTTAATTTTCTTTGTTGTACATTTATTTTGTGCAAATTGAGTGCCTGTTTGTTTAATTTTCTTTAGCCATGGCGTTGTCAGTTTATTTCGACATTTTTAAATGGCTTAGATCAAAATTGATATCACAAAAGTAGAAAAGAATTCAGGGAGATAAAAAAATTCGAACGAAAAGGTTCCAGGTGGTCTTAATTTAGTTTAAATATAACGACTCTGACTCTAGAATCTGAAGCATGCAATGTATTTACAGTTCAATTTTCGTATAATTTGCACTCCAAAAAATCTAAATGTATATACGCATCGGGTTCTGTTGACGTAAACGTTTATCATAGAAATAGATTTTTTAGACATTATCACTCCAACCATACACGCTATTTTTGTATAAAACAAACTAATGATCTCCCGCCCTCAACTCAAACTTCTTGAGGAACTATTTTTGAGAGATTTCTATCGTAGAGTTTAAACTTGAGGGATAATCTTACTTGATCACAATTTAAATGGTTACGTTTACTAAAAGGTTCCTAATGACATTTTCCATTAGTAATCTGTCGACATCAGTATTCAAGACAAAACCATGATTGTTTGAAAATATCATCACATATCTTATGATAACACAAACATTAATAGTATTGTAGCTGTTATAATAGATGATTTATAATTTTTTTCATTGTTATATTCGGGCCTTTCAACGCTGACTATGCGGTATGGGCCTTGATCATTGTTGCAGGCCGTACGGTGACCTATAATTGTTAATGTCTGTGTCACTTTGGTCTCTTGTGGACAGTTGTCTCATTTCCAATTATACCACATCTTTTTTTATATTTATTGAAATGTCAGATAGCATACATGGCATCCTAGCTTAAAAGTTAACATGACCACAATATCATCAGTACTATTTTGTTTTAGAATAATAAACACAATTACATTAGGAATCGTTCAGTTAGAAGTCTTGTATATAGTGTATTCGAACTATGCCTACTCAATTACACTAGCAATCAAAGTACTGAAGTACTGACCGCAAGTTCTTGTGGATGGTCACAAGCACAAGTGTCTCAGAAAATGAATCACATCTTTAAACTTGAAAGTAAGTACATAGATATATATCTTTTCTGAGATCGTGTGTGGATGATGAATAAATGGCAGGAAATTCAACATCACCGTAATACCAGTGTCTCAGAAAATAAATCACATCTCTATACCTAAAAGTAAGGTTAAGGAACATAGATATATATTTTTTTCTGAGATCGTGTGTTGATGATGATTACATGACAAGGAATTCAACCTCGCCGTAATAACTATTATATTGTAGGGATATAATCATTTGTGATCAGTATATTTTGGTTTGTTATTATATATTATACTAGGACACACCCGTGATATCGCTGGTCCGTGACTAAATTAGAGTATATAACTATGCGTATTATCTGATAAAGTCATGCGGATTATAAGATGCACAGTTTTCTCTGCTTCCAAAATCTTTTTGTTTGAACCCTTCTACCTAGAACTTATCAGTTATTGGTAATGTTAATTTCCAATTATACCACATCTTTTTTTATATTTATTGAAATGTCAGATAGCATACATGGCATCCTAGCTTAAAAGTTAACATGACTACAATATCATCAGTACTATTTTGTTTTAGAATAATAAACACAATTACATTAGGAATCGTTCAGTTAGAAGTCTTGTATATAGTGTATTCGAACTATGCCTACTCAATTACACTAGCAATCAAAGTACTGAAGTACTGACCGCAAGTTCTTGTGGATGGTCACAAGCACAAGTGTCTCAGAAAATGAATCACATCTTTAAACTTGAAAGTAAGTACATAGATATATATCTTTTCTGAGATCGTGTGTGGATGATGAATAAATGGCAGGAAATTCAACATCACCGTAATACCAGTGTCTCAGAAAATAAATCACATCTCTATACCTAAAAGTAAGGTTAAGGAACATAGATATATATTTTTTTCTGAGATCGTGTGTTGATGATGATTACATGACAAGGAATTCAACCTCGCCGTAATAACTATTATATTGTAGGGATATAATCATTTGTGATCAGTATATTTTGGTTTGTTATTATATATTATACTAGGACACACCCGTGATATCGCTGGTCCGTGACTAAATTAGAGTATATAACTATGCGTATTATCTGATAAAGTCATGCGGATTATAAGATGCACAGTTTTCTCTGCTTCCAAAATCTTTTTGTTTGAACCCTTCTACCTAGAACTTATCAGTTATTGGTAATGTTAATTTTTTGAAAAACGTAAGGTCCTGGAACGGATTATTTTTTAATCAACAGGATTGTCCTATTTTAGGTATACATAAAGTTGAATTATTTTATTCACTGTTTTATATCATACCCGATAACAAATTGAAAACCGTACCTATACGTCTTATTTTAAGTCCAGATTTTTAGTATTCGCATTGTCTATTTCAATGTGCAATAAAGATATGCAGAACGAGTTTGACAATATCATTATACCCCCGATTTAAAAAAAAAGGGGGGTATACTGCTTTATCTCTGTCTGTCCTTCCGTCAGTTCGTCAGTCAGTCCGTCCGTCCGTCCGTCCCATGAATATATTTTGTCGCATTTTTCTCAGGAACTACAATTCAACGATTTCTGAAATTTGGTTTCAGGGTTTATCTAAGTCAGACATACCGTGTGATGCGTTTTCAGATTGATCACTTGAAAACTTCCTGTTTACCGAACACTTGTATGATTTTACACATGATAGCCAAGTTGAAAATTTTCGTCACATTTTTCTCAGGAACTACAATACAAGAATTTCTGAAATTTGGTTTCAGGATTTATATAAGTCAGCTATACCGTGTGATGCGTTTTCAGATTCATCACTCTACAACTTCCTGTTTACCGAACACTTTGATATTTTTACACTATTTATATTATCCACTTGCGGCGGGGGTATCATCAGTGAGCAGTAGCTCGCAGTTTCACTTGCTGAATATAAATAAACTCATCATAGATACCAGGACTAAATTTAGTATATACGCAAGACGCGTTTCGTCTACAAAAGACTCATAAGTGAATCTCGAATCCAAAAAAGTTAAAAAGGCCAAATAAAGTACGAAGTTGAAGAGTATTGAGAACCAAAATTCCTAATGTGTTGCCAAATACAGCTAAGGTAATCAATGCCTGAGGTAGAAAAGCCTTAGTATTTCAAAAAATGCCAAAATTTGTAAACAGTAAATTTATAAATATAACCGTATCAATGACATTTCATGTCAGCACAAAAAATGCTGACTACTGGACTTGTGATACCCTCGGGGGGGGGGGGGGGGAATAAATCTCCACCAGCAGTGGCATCGACCTAGTGGTTGTAAATAAACTCATCATAGATACCAGGACTAAATTTAGTATATACGCCAGACGCGTTTCGTCTACAAAAAAATTATCAGTGACGCTCAGTCCAAAAAAGTTAAAAAGGCCAAATAAAGTACGAAGTTGAAGAGCATTGAAAACCAAAATTCCTAAAAGTGTTGCCAAATACAGCTAAGGTAATCTATGCCTGGATAGAGAAGCCTTAGTATTTCAAAAAAATCAAAAATGTGTAAACAGTAAATTTATAAATATAACCATATCAATGACAATTCATGTCAGCACAAAAAGTGCTGACTACTGGGCTTGTGATACCCTTGGGGAAATAAATCTCCACCAGCAGTGGCATTGACCCAGTGGTTGTAAATAAACTCATCATAGATACCAGGACTAAATTTAGTATATACGCCAGACGCGTTTCGTCTACAAACGACTTATCAATGACGCTCGATCCAAAAAAGTTAAAAAGGCCAAATAAAGTACGAAGTTGAAGAGCATTGAGAACCAAAATGTAATATAGTGGACAAATATTGAGAACAAAACTTTAAGATTCAGTGATGATTCAATGGCTCTTCTCTTTATCTACCAATCAGCCATTTACACGTGATCAGCAACAAATGCACATGCATGTTTACATGAAAACAAGCCTTAGGCAGTGTTCACATTGACATCAACTCGGTGTTGTGTTAGTGTAACTCACACATTAACTGAACATTATTACTTTCTCATTGATAAAACTCAATGTTTAAATGTAGTGTAAATCATGTTTTGTCTACAAGCAGTCGATATTCGATGTAGACCTTGTGTAGGTTAAATGTACACAAAAAAAGGCATTCTGAACAACGATTCACTCATAAATGCATTACTGAAAAAGGGTGAGGCTTATTGTGTGTTTGTGCAGCAATTCAAGTCCGTTAAAATACAGTTAGAAAAAACCATAACCCCCTCCTTTTGCTAAATACTCCTTGGAGAAAAAATACCATTTGAAACAAACAGAAAAGATAGATATGTAGTGATCCTTAAACATTGCAATTCTATTTCTTCGGATGGTCTGTAAGCAAGCTGATACAGCCTATGTTTTTAATGCGTAATCGAGACATCTGAGTCAGAATTTTTTCTCGGGCGAAAGTTTATATTTATTTATTTTTTCCATGGTACCAATTCAATATTTGACACTATAATGTATGTGCAAACTTTGGATTCAGGACATTTGTTCATTCTAATCATCTGTATGAACCGATTTTAAAAAAATCAAATTGTGGTAAAATCACCCCCCTTTTTAAAGTCAAATGGTTGTTCCCTATAAACTGCTAAAAAAGTTGTTCGAAAATTTGAATTCTGTTCTACGTAATGAACATTTAAATGACATAAACTTTACAAGTGTGAACAAAACTTATGTACAGGTAGCTAAACAAGGTGTATAGAAGTGAACAAATTTAATGTGAAACTAGTGTGCATTACATTAAACCAAATGTAGTACAAAGCGTTTGGTGTGAACACGGCCTAAGATAATCAGTCAGGTATTTATAGAGTAGAACAATATGTAGCTAATTTGACAGTGTTTCTCATCATTATAAATAAAAATTTAAGCTCCGAGCAGACTACTTAACTAATGCAGACGATTACTAGTAATTAATCGCAAACTATAATAACAGCAATCGATTAATAAAATAGAAAAATTAAAGGCATAAATCACAAAACAATATAAATAACACATGAATGAGTGAACTTGTAACACATATGTTGCACTTTGTATGTAGCTAGGAATACGATGCTCACTCTAATTATTTGTTTATGTTAACTTTGATTGCGACGTCATAATTTGTTTAATGGGTACGCCAAAACACTTCCATAGCCACTATCAAGAATTGCCGACATAAATGAAGACATAAAAAAATCAGAATTAAATTTCAGGAAAATGCTTTATTTATTACTAGATGAATATATTAAATTTTCTCAGTCTCCTACTAAACACCTCCAAAACATTTCTCATTTCCAGATCAATTTCTTCTAAAAGATTTTACAGGTTTACTCGGTAATTAGATATCCGGAAAATGTCGATCTATGATCTCCATAAATGTATTCCTTAGCATTAATATGTTTGACATAAACTGTGTCATTCTTCTTTAATGCCACCACAACATTCAGAGTCCCAGTCGATAATTTAGTACCGAAAGCTCTGACCAGTTTCTCATTATTCTTCCACAAATCGCAGTGTAAATGACTGCTGAGATAAGACATAACCGTTGTTGAAATAGAGTAGAGTCCCGCTTTCAGCGCAGTAAAAACTCCAGTTTTCTTATCGTAAGCTCCACCCATATTTAGCCATATTTTGTCAAATATAACAACTTCGTATCGACCAAGATTTCTGTGTGATGTAAGTGATGCTGTAAAAGCTGGTCTTTCTTTTTCTCGTCCTGGTTCTGTAAAAAATAATTTCCAATGTAGTTTGCTTAACACATGGAAAATAACCCAATACAAACTTTAATGCTAAATGAAATTATGTTAACTGAGAGGGAAAACATACCCTTTGATAGAGAAATCAAATAAAGCAGCATTAAAACAATATCTCTTATTTAAAAAACAAATTTTGACGCATACGTTCAGAATTCAAAATACATTGTCATGCGAATTTTCTTTGATCGATTTTTTAAAAAAGCTACTGAAATACATGAACTTTATACATACCGTATCCAATGTCAGCAAGAACAGCCTGTTTTATCCGAGGAATCATCTCGTTCATGGTATCTTCTACTGTCTTCTTTATAGCGGCCCTCAATACCTCGTTAAGTTTCGTGGTATCGAACATAGCAACTAAAGGCATATTTAGATTGTCCAGTAGTGGTATCTCAGTAGAGGAGTTGTTAGGTTTTTGTCCTTTCCCGTATTTGATAATAATTGTTACGACAAAAATTAATAATACAATCGCTTTAAGTGTCATTGTTACAACTTTAACCGAAATTTTCTTTACTCCAACTGTTTAGTTAACAACAATACAGATTGGATATGTTTCGGAAATAAAATACATGAGAAGTAACATATATGTGTATATAATATATATATAATATAGCACGCCATTTATAAATTAACATATTTAATTCACGAAAAGCGCAGCTTTTTGTGACTAAATATGTAAGTGAGTAAGGTATGGCTATATATGATTTGTACCATTAATTGTCTTTGATTCAGGTCAAAAGTTTAATGGCTGTATGCTGACCATAATAACTTAACTGTACTTTTTGGTATGTCAATCCATAGTGGCGTGATACTAAACATGCTAAATTTGATTTTCAGAACATGAACAAATTCAGCAGATGATAATTGAATATGTAGTTTAGATACAGGAACATTTAAATTGATTCAGATATTCAAATTTGTTAGCTATTTATGTATTATTGAATAGTTTTTATCTCCCCGACAATTCTCTATAAACAGGGATGTGGGTATGTTAGGTGGATGTAACATTTTTTATGATGTTTTTATGCCTTCAAAACAGAAAAGGGCGAGTAGTTTCAAATAGTTTTTAACGTTGTGATAAGACGAAAACTATTTCCCAAGTCCCAACAACTGTACAGATATCGATTTATTGAATTAAATGTTCGTTTATTACGAGAAAGGTATAGGAAACAAATATTTGAAGTTCGATCAATTTACGGAGATAGACCTTTATGAAATGGAGAAAATTATTAAACATCCAGTGACATATATTTTTGTTTTAGAATATTATTGATTTCGAAAAGATAAAATCAGGAATCCAACAACATTACTGTTGGAAAATATATATAGTTAGATCTATTACATTTTGTTTCATTATTTGTTTCATTATTTGTTTCTCGAAGGAGGCGGTGCCAGACTGTGCATTAACAACTCTATTATGGAAGATCCAGCACTGTTTTAAGGTCCTCCTATTCTATTCTCTGCAATTCAAACGAGATGCGGTCAAAGGCGGGAATGGCTTGTGAAATAAAAAAAATATTACCATCCATATTACAAGTATTTATATGCATCACTCACCTTGTTGTCCCCCCTCCCCAAGCAAAAAAAAACAACCCCAAAACCTCACTGAGGATTTGTTTTTCCTTTCTTGCAAATTAAAGACCGACACATAATGTAAAGTTCGTAGTCTTTGAACAGCTTTTTATTGGATACCAAAGGGAACTGATCTGATTGGACCAATGCCAACGTATATGGTAGACATACATTTGTTTTTTGACATTATCACTTCAATCACAAGATATGTATACAAAACAAAATAAGTATATAATTTCTGTGCTATCAGCATGTTTTTGGAATTGTATCCTTAACTTATCAACTGTAAAATAAAATATCTTAGCTGTTATTGCGCTTGCTCACAATGTTAATAACAATCATTTTAAAAACATATACATTTGAATGCAATAAGTTTTATATTACCATCATTCGTATATTAAGATATCAGATATCGTCACATTTTAAACATGACATCATCGATTGGAAATAAACGCTAATACCTTTTAACATTTCAAAATAAAAACTGAGAATAGAAACGAGGAACGTTTTAAAAAGACATCAAAGAGCCGAAAACAGTACAAGTATCCATTTCAGATTAAGAAGTAAAGTTGACAAAGTTAAGGAGCCACAAAGAAATGCTTTTTTTTTTGGTACGTTCAAAGAAAAATATTGAATATTATATTACAGAAATATTCTCTTTTAGTATGGTAACTGCTAAAGGAAATCATATGATAGGAAATTTAGGCTCTGATTATCAAAAATCAAAATGGTGGTACACACATCAAACTCGGGTCCCGCTGAAATGCTGCTCCAAAAGCAATTGAAAGCTCACAATGAAAACAAAGTCATGTCTTTATCTTTTCTTTTTTTTTTTAATCTTCTTATTAGAGTTAATTTACCAATTGCAGAACTAAACGTCCTGATCGTATATTTTATAGAGAAACAGTGAGAAAGATATAAGTGAATCTGATTAAACCTAAAACGATTTTTGTTCTGATACACGTCTTTTGCGACCTAAAATCGTTATGGGTATTTTCTCATATTTTTTTTTATATCATTCTCCAATGCTAGTAATGAGTTTTAACCAAGTCCTAGTATTAATCCATATTTTGCTTAAGCTTGTCATATTCCATAATTCACTTTAGTTTCATTAGTTTTACTGTTCATTGATTAGATATGCAGAAAACATACTATAGTTCCTTCCTAATATCTTTTCCCCATCTTTTTTGTCGTGTTTTATGTAGATAAATTCCCCTTTTTTCACTGTGTAGTATTCCCGGAAAAGAATTATTCCCATATAGTATAAATGTGACTTGATTGAGAGGTGACAGTGTATGTATGGACATAACAGTACTTGATAGGAAGTACAATCCGTTTCTTGGAACCGTAAACACCCCTGTAGTAGGGTTATAAGCATTGCCCACATTTAGCCATACTTGGTCAAATTTTATAATTTCATTAGAATGTGGTGTATTTTACGTTTTCATTGATGCTGTAAATGCGGGTCTTTCATGTATTCGTCCAGGTTCTATAATAGAATGGAAATAATAATCAAGGTATAGACATGTTACAAATAAAGGATAGTTCTAAAATGATGAACAAATCATATTTTTACTGTCAAAACTGAATGCAACGACTCCTTCTAGAATGCTATACTTAATTATTACTTATGAACGCTGTTTTCATCTGATGAGTTAAGCTCTTTTCAACTGATTGCTATAGTTTGTTCTTATGTTGTACTGTTACATCACTTGGCCCAGCAATCATGTTTATTCCTGTTCAAACCTGTATGGCTTTGATCAAATTGGGAGCCTACAATTCAGTGATTTTAACTGTTGCTGTAATCATATTTTTTTGGTTTGTTAATTCTATATCAGCCAATACTGGCGTGAATGGTTTACATTTGTCATTTTAGGCATTTTTTGTATCTTATTATGCCATGTGGGATTTGCTCATTGTCGAAGGCCCAACGATGACCTCTAGTTGTTAGCTTCAATGTTATTCAGTCTCTGACGGAGGGTCGTCTCATCGGCAATCATACTACTTCTTCTTATTTTGATATGTAAAAAAACTCATCATAGATACCAGGACTAAATTCAGTATATACGCCAGACGTGCGTTTCGCCTACAAAAGACTCATCAGTGACGCTCGAATCTAAAAAAGTTAAAAAGGCCAAATAAAGTACGAAGTTGAAGAGCATTGAGGAACAAAATTCTTAAATGTTTTGCCAAATATAGCTAAGGTAATCTATGCCTAAGGTAGAAAATCCTTAGCATTTGTATAATGTATGTGTATATATCTGATATTAATTATGTCTTAGACATTTGTCGTGCAACGGGAAATCGATTTCATATTCTTAACTCTACTTCTCCTTAAGCCAATCCTGTCAGTTCTCATGATATAAATCGCTTAGTATAAACTACTAGGATTTAGTTGATAAAATTAGTCAGAATGCTTATTTGATTGAACTAAAACTAAGGTTTTTATTACATTGAATGAGTTAAGCGTATATTTTTTAATCAGTTATGCTATTAACTTTCCCTGAAAAATGATACTGTATTTGTTTTCTGGAGCTAACCTAGTGAAAGTTAACATTGCACCCATCTCAGAAAATACTCATAACTTAGGTACCAGCTATTATGTTTTGATTATACTGGACAGAGACGTTTAATAAATGTTGTATTTCGTTTGTCATTGTTTCCTAATGAAACAATTGTTTTTTAATGAATAATTACATTAGATGTATGTTTCATTATAATACGTTATTCTGATTGGCTAATTGCACATCACATGTTATTCCGTAAGCAATTGCATGAGACAATAACATTTCATTCATGATGACACGAGGTCCCACAATAAAGTGCACAGGTGAATTTAAACATTAAACTTCATGAAAATCGTGTTTTTATAATCCTAGCTAAAAAATGTAATTATAAGTATTGAATGCTTCTTTTTGTAACTTTATAGGGTTGTAAAAGCGTTGACCGTGCGTACATTTTTAGAATGAAGCGCTTCCGCGCTTCATACAAAATGTACTTCGGTCAACGCTTTTATACCCCAAAAAATTTACAAAAAGAAGCATTCAATTCTTAATTAAAAGCTAGAGTTTTAAGTGTTTAATTATGAGCTGTAAAACAAAATTTTAAATTGGTTTCTTGATTACATTTTAATAAGGTCAAGAAAACGTTTGTTTGTCCCCGGTATATTTTTTGCAATAAATAAACATTTAAAAAAAAAGATTTCAAAAGTGTATTATGAGTTTAATGAAATACAGAATAGTTGCATAATTTTCCAATACAAATAGCAAGATATGTCTTAGTCAATTTTTGATAGACTTTATCGTAAATAACAGGAAGTCGAGTTTTTCTTCTAAACATGAGATAAATCATCATTACACTCAATTAGGAAGTCTATAGTAAAGTAAAGGTAAAAGAAGTATACCGCTGTTCAAAACTCGTAAATCTATTGACAAAAAGCAAAATTGGGGTAACAAACTAAAACTGAGGGAGTAGATTCGTTTCACTGGATAAATATTGGTGCGTCGGGAGAATAAAGCAAATTTTGCTGCTGATAAACACTGACCAGCAATATTTTCTTGTAAAATGATTTAGATAAATAAAGAGAAATTTTAATATTAGTTACGTCTACAAACATTTAGGACAAATTTTCCTACCTCTAGTCTTAAGTATTCGTAATAAAATTAACATTTACGAGATCAAACAACGAAAGAAACGTGTAAATTATTCATGATAAGTAGGATTTATAATTTTGTCAAAAACGAGTTATTTCAGAGATATGGTGAGTACATTTTGACTTAAAATATGCACCTGTTTATACAATGTGTTTATTATAGATATAGTTTATATACACAATTGAAAAGTTGTCAATACTTTTACATGACAAAGCAAAAATATGAAGATATCTACAAATATCTCACGCATAGGAGAGTAGGCTTTATTAGCCGTATTCTTGTGGTTTTTTTTTAAAGATTTGAAAAAAAATATATATTTCATGTTTTATCTATCATATTCATAATCATCAATTTTGTTATCCCTTTTTTTATATTTTAGAGTAAAAGATATTTGCATTAGTAAAACCCAAAATGATACTCGGTTTTGATCTTTATAAAAATGATCCCGCCAAAATTCTCCCACTATTTTACATTCTATAATAAATTGAAATAGTGATTTTTTTCCATAAATAAAGTTACACTTCCTGTTCGCGCAATTCATCTTGTGTAATCTGCCTACCGCGTAAATTATATCATGATGTAATTTTCATTGAAATCGTTGCTCTCCTGTCTGCAGAATGTTTATTTAGAACATCCCAAGTATCTCCCCATGGTAGTTCCTTCCCAAAATGTAAATTGCAACCCAAGTGGTAGTAATATGGTTTAACATAGTATATTTGAGAGAAAAAATTGTGAGAGTGAAGGGTGAAAATTATAGAATCATGAACAATTTTAGAAGATTTTTATTGTTTAAAGACAAATTGCCAAAAACGATGTTATGTCACTTAGTTATTTCAACAGAAAAAAATTATAATCATGAGCCTAAATCAAATTTCGCCTAATTCCAATTCTTGCCAAAGTTGGCCAAACTCTAAAGTCCTCATCAGTTTCACTGTTCATTGATTAGAAATGCCGAAAACATGCTATAGTGCCTTCCTAACATATTTTCTCCGGACTTGTTGTCGTGTTTTATGTAGATTGTTTCCCCTTCCTCCAGAAGCATTGCACTATTTAGTGTTCCCGAGGAATAATCATGTCCAAATAGTGCGATTGTGTCTTGGTTGTCCTTGTAGAGACGACAGTGTAAGTTCCTTCCGTCAGCGGACATTAAAGTACCTGATACGAAGTACAATCCGTTTCTTGGAACTGTGAACACCCCTGTAGTAGCATCATACCCATTGCCAACATACAGCCATACATGGTCAAATATTATAATTTCATTTGGTTCGGGCCAATCATCTGCACTGAATGATGCTGTAAATGCGGGTCTTTCGTGTATTTGTACTGTTTCTACAATAAAATAAAGATAATATTCATATTATAGACGAAACAAAAGAATGCAATTAAAGTGGTATAATTACTGACCATTGATTTTCTGCCGAACGAAAAGGAAAAACTTTAGATTCAAAAAGAAAAAAAAGATGTGGTATGCTTTCCAATGAGATAACTCACCACAAGAGACCAACATGACACAAATATTAACAACTATAGGTCACCGTACGGAAAAGGCCATACCGCATAGTCAGCTTTAACAGGCCCCGAAATAAAAATGTTAAACAATTCAAACAGGAAAACTTACAGCCTTATTTATGTAAAAAAAAATTAACGAAAAACAAAGATGTAACACTTAAACAAACGACACCCACTGAATTACAGGCTCCTGATTTGGGACAGGCACATATAAACATAATTTGGGGGTGAAACATATAAGCGGGATCAAAACCCTCCCCTAACCTGGGAAAGTGATATGAAAGTACAACATAAGAACGAACTATAAAAATCAGTTCAAAAAGGCGTAACTCATCAGATGGACAAATATACGAGTGGACGTGGCCGGGTACTTGTACATTCCAACAAGGACTTATATATACGTCCCTGATTCCAACAACAAAAAGACACTATGTAAAGATCTTAGAGTACTCATAGTTAATTGACAGCTAGTTCAAAGCAACTAAAAACTAATAAAAAAAAATCATTCATCTAAGACTAAATTATCAATCCATACACATCCAACTTCCAATAGATTTAGTGTAAAGACGTCATAAACAGTCATCAACATGGCCTTGTGCAATGCATAGATACAGGTATCGACTGATTGTAGATTCACAGACAAATGTGTACATGAATATAACATACTAGTAATATTTAGTTTGTTTTTAATTTACTGATAACAAAATCAATATTTATACCAATAAAAAAATATTCAATGATCTTTTTAGTGTTGAATTGGTAACCTTATAGATTAACCTTATTTAAAGGAGCGATAAGTTCACCAGGATCATTTATAAATTTCCAGACACAGTTCACAACATTCCCGTTAAAATAAGGATGTGCTATCCTGTTTGAAATAAGTTTCCTTACAACCAAACTTCATATCAAATCTTTATAAATAAAAATGAAAAAAGTCAGTAAAGGTTTTAAGTATGGTACGAAATCAATATTTTAACAAATATCAATCAAAATATAACAGGTACATTTTAAGATTTAGTTACCAAAATATAAAGTGCTCTTAAGTAAAATCGCACAAATACTGAGTTCCAGGCATCAACCTGAAACGTGTATAGGTTGTTATTCTTAAAAACAGTTTGAAATTAAAATCAAAGATTCTAAGATATTGTTTATACTAGTGTTGAAGACCGTATTATGACCGATTATGGTTTACTTTTACAAAAAAAGGAAAATCACACAAATAATGAACTCTGATGAAAACTCAAAACGAAAAGTCCCTATCCAAATGGCAAAAGCAAAAACTGAAACACATCAAACGAATGGACAAACCCAGTCTAGCGTTGACAACATTGGTTTTTACTGATCACGTTTAAACATTTTATTTACCATATCCAATATCTTCGATGACAGCAGTTTTTATAATTGTAATTCTCTGGTCAGAAGCCTCATTAACTGTCTTTATGATAAAGTCCTTTAACACTTGGTTTAGTTTAGTAGTGTCAAAAAGATCTACTAAAGGCACCTGCTGCGTGTCCAAAAGAGAAACCTCTACTGTAGATTTTTTGTCGGGTTCCTGTGGCAAATTCATTGGTTGAACGCAACCAATTAGCATGATAATAAAAAATGAAAACAACTTCGCTTGGTCCATTTTGCCTAATTTCCAATGTTCACTCAGTAAAAGCTGCGTTTAACGTGTTCCGTTTGTCACAAATGGTATTTCAGTTTGAAAACCAGAAGGGCGAAGGTCTACTTTATATACTAGCGTGCATTTGGTACATCTTGGCACGTCATGGTACCATACTTCAACATTTTGATATTCGGTATCGGAATCATCCGAGGTGTACCAAATGCCGTATTATGCGCAATGAAGTTCATTTCGTATTTGTTTTGATAAAACATTTGTTCTTATTTTAATTTCAAAATAGATGCGGTGGTACGTGACACTTTTATGCAGTTTTGGTAATAAAGTTATCTTTAAATTTTACCATAAATTTTACAATAATAAAGAGTACACTAAATTATTTTAGAAGGAAAGGTTTTTTTTCTCTGTATATGGAGATCTTTAAAACAGTCTTGTTTGTTTGTGCACTTTGTAGTCTTGGATGTGCAATTTCGGCAATAGTTTAATTATACATCAAAAGTTAAATCACAAATACACTGAACTTCGAGAAAAAATCCAAATGGAAAGTCCCTAATCAAATGAAAAAGTCAAAAGCTCAAATTCATTAAACTATTGGATAACAACTGTCATATTCCTGACTTTGTACAGTTATTTTCTTATCAATTCAAATCAGTTATTGAAACAGCAACACGATATCACAAGCGTACACAAAGGTAACAAATAAATTGAACCTATTCAAATCGTTGTTCGATGATATATACTTCTATATACAATGAAGACAAAATATGTAAGAACAGACAAGGCAGTACATAAAACATTAAACTATATCAAACCAACGTAAAACATCCACCGACGAGACATGGGCTCACGAATAACGATTTATTTTGTCTTTTTATGCCCAACCTTTGATAGTAGAGGGGCATTATGTTTGTCTGGTCTGTGAGTCCGTTCGTTCGTCCGTCCGTTCGTCCCGCTTCACGTTAATATTTTTGGTCAAGGTAGTTTTTGATGAAGCTGAAGTCCAATCAATTTGAAACTTAGTACACTTGTTGCTTATGATAGATCTTTCTAATTTTACTTTAGACTTTTGACCCAAATTTTACGATCCACTGAACATTGAAAATGAAAATGAGAGTTTCAGGTTAAAGTTTTTGGTCAAGGTAGTTTTTGATGAAGTTGAAGTCTAATCAACTTAAAACTTAGTACACATGTCCCCTATGGTATGATCTTTTTTTTATTTAAATGCCAAATTAGATTTTTTACCAAATTTTACGGTCCATAGAACATGCAAAATGATAGTGCGAGTGGACTTCGCTTAAAGACAAAAGCTACTACAGATTTCTGTCGTCCACTATAATCATAGTTCATTTTTATATCTATATTGTGTATGGTTGATTATCTAGAGAATCACTGGAGCGGTCAGTCAGTGTACCTCTTCCCTTTAAGGAAGATTTCTTGATCTGCAACTGCAGTGCATTTGGCGGAATCTACATCGGCAGCTTATGCTGCCATTGTTGATCTGTGTTCCTTATAACAGGGATAATAAAATAAATGCACGAACTACACGTATTATTTGACCGTATTGAAAGTTCCACTTACTTAACTAAAGCGGGTGATATATAGTAATTGGGAGTCGTTTTACTCTATACGATTACATTTTTTGTATCCGTAACTGCTCCTTAACCGAGTTTAATAGTGTGTGATTTTTTTAAACAATAACGGCAACAGTCATACTAGCTTTTTTCTTTTCTTTTCCCAATCCTGTGGTCAGTGCATGTTTTCTCTACTTCTTATTTACGGTGCTTTTTGTGTCCCATTTATGGGCATTATGTATTCTGGTCTGTGCGTCTGTCCGTCTGTTCGTCCGTCCGTTCGTCTCGCTTCAGGTTAAATGTTTTGGTCGAGGTAGTTTTTGATGAAGTTGAAGTCCAATCAACTTGAAAACTAGTAAACATGTTCCCTATGTATAATGATATGATTTTTTTTTCTATTTTTAATGTCAAATTAGAGATTTATTCCCATTTTCACGGTCCCATGAACATAGAAAATGATAACGGAAGTTCAGGTTGAAATTTTTGGTCAAGGTAGTTTTTGATGAAGTTGAAATCCAATCAACTTGAAACTTAGTAAACCTGTTACTTATGATATGATATTTCTAATTTTAATGTCAAATAAGAGATTTTCCACCATTTTCACGGTCCACTGAACATAGAAAATTATAGTGCGGGTGGGGCATTTGTGTACTTGGGACTTATTCTTGTTGTGTAGTACATTTTGTTGAAAATTTTAACTTATTTTAACTGTTTACAACATTTTTGAAATACTAAGTCTACTTGGTATTCTACCTTTAAGAATACATAACCTTAGCTGTATATGGCAAAACTTAAAGGAATTTTGGTACGCAATGCTCTTTAACTTCGTACTATATTTGGCCTTTTTACCCTTTTTTATTCGAGCGTCACTGATGAGTCTTTTGTAGACGAAACGAGCGTCTGGCATAAATACAAAATTAATTCCTGGTATCTATGATAAGTTTATTCTAAAGAAATAGAAAAACATAATCATCTTTAAAAACAATCGTTTGACCTGCATTTAATCTAATATTGGGATCTCAGACATCGGTGTACTTTAAAAGACAACCTGATTATTAATTTTGTTTGATGAATATGTGTACTTTATTTCCGAATAAATAAAAAAAAACATCGTTTAAAAAATCGTTCCACTTGCATTAAGTCTAAAATTGGGTGCACAGAGATCAGTGTATTTAAAAAGATAACATGTTTGATAATTTTATTTGGTAAAGTATCTCTACTTTATTCTAAAGAAATAAAAAAAATCATTATTTAAAAAAATCGTTGCACTTGTATATAATCTAAAATTGAGTTCACAAACATCCGTGTACTTTAAGATACAATCACTTGAATACTATGAATGACAAAACTATTTTATTCAATAATACTACTTTTTCTGTTTAGTCTGTTTTTCATGATATACATTTGACGTGAAACTGTACTTATGTATCCCGTCATACTTTGAACCACACCTTTATTTTATTTATTATTACTACTTTTAAGGTTAAGTCTGGTTTTTGGTATATCTACTTTACGTGAGTCTGTATTTATGTATGCCGACATACGACAAAATTATTTTTATGTCTACCTGTGCGAATTTCATACGCGCTATTTTACACCAGTAATGAAAACCTTCTATCATTTATGGGTAGACTTTACATAGATAAATTCAGCGTATTTGACGTGAAACTGTACTTATGTATCCCGTCATACTTTAAAGCACACCATTATTTTATTTATTATCATTACTTTTACTGTTAAGTCTGTTTTTGTTATATAAACTTTACGTAAGTCTTCATTTATGTATGCCGTCATACGACAAAATTATTTTTATGTCTACCTGTGCGAATTTCATACGCGCATTTTTAAACCAGTAATGAAACCTTCTATCATTATGGGTAGACTTTACATAGATAAATTCAGCCGTATAAGAAAAGCAAAATGAGAATGTTAAATTAATGTATGCCTTTTTGTGCTTCTTTGTTACATTTGTTGTTTATGTAGAGATATTAAGATGATAACACAATATTGACTGTTGTACCCCTATTTTTGACATTTTTACTCTTTGAGTATGTTTGTTTTGTTCATGCATCGTTGACAATTTAATGGAATTTGATGCGACTGTCATATAAGTGAGAGGTTTAGCTAGCTATAAAACCAGGTTCAATCCACCATTTTCTACATTAGAAAATGCCTGTACCAAGTCAGGAATATGACAGTTGTTACCCATTCGTTTGATGTGTTTGGACTTTTGATTTTGCCTTTTGATTTTTGATTTTCCTTTTTGAATTTTCCTCGGAGTTCGGTATTTTTGTGTTTTTACTTTTTGCTATCAGAATATCTGAAAAAAATTTATCAAATAAGACCTTGTAATGTTTCATTCAATTTAAAATGTTATGGATGTATATTTTAAATTTTTGTTCCTTTGAAAATTGTTACACGATGATGACTGATGTACCCATGTTTTGACTATTTTATTCATTATGTTGTTTAGTGCACGCATCATTGTAAATATAACGGAATTTGATGATACTGTCAACAAAGGGAGAGGTTTAGCTCTATATGTCCAGGTTTTGTCCACATTTTTCTACATTTGAAAATGTCTGTACCAAATCAGGAATATGACAGAGCTTGTCCATTTCCGGTTTGTTTGTTGTATTTTGTTTATATAAACTTAAGTCAATTTTCAGTAATGTACATGGTACACCACTCGAGACGATCTTTAGAGCATTAGAGTTGGATAGAGGTTTCCATATCGACTACGGTAACCTGGTTGCTAGTTTTTTATAGATTCGTTTATGGCAGAGATTTTTTTTTAAATTCGTATTAAAAGCTTGAATATTGTTTATATCGATTTGGTGTCACGATATCACAGTAGCATGGGTTCGAATCCCGATGAGGGAAGAACCAAAAATTTGCGAAAGCAAATTTACAGACGTCTGAGTCAGTGACAACTCTTCAACAGATGTATCCATCGGATCGCCATCAATAATGGTGATACATGGCTGTGTACATAATGTATATACAACTAGTCTAAACATCAACCCAACAATGTAACTACAGTACATGATATATAACATCTTCATGCCTTATATATCATGTACTGTAGTACGCCGCTAGATTCAAACTGACGTGGAAAGGTAACACATGGCCAGCGAAAGCTCTATTATAGTAGAGCCCATGTGGTCGTGTGGTCTAGCGGGACGGCTGCAGTGCAGGCGATTTGGTGTCACGATATCACAGTAGCATGGGTTCGAATCCCGGCGAGGGAAGAACCAAAAATTTGTGAAACCAAATGTACAGATCTAACATTGTTGGGTTGATGTTTAGACTAGTTATATATATATACATATATATTTAAACAATATTCGAGCTTTTAATATATAGATTTTATTTTCATAAAATTAGTATGTGTATTAATGATAGATTATTGAAAATTCCGTTGTCTTTCTTGTCTTGTGGTGGATCGGTAGTCTTGTAAGCGATCGGCGATTGGAATATTGAGTTTGAACTGGTCTGAGTTGTCTTTCAAACCGGTCCATGCTGTCTCAAAAAATGGTCCAAGTTGTCTAACTTTCATTTTTTTTACCGATATTTCTTTGAAATCCCGCTATTCAACAGTTTGCTAAAGAAAAGCCCATTTTTTTTTTAATCGACGGTTTAGATTTATATTTTTAAAACGACATGTCATTGTAATCCTAACTGTTGGTGTATTACAGGTTCCGCAAATGTCTAATAATTGTGCATGTTAAAATAAATATTATTCCATTTAGGATACTAATATTATCATTTACGCATATAATTATAACCAATTGGGGAAAACGGTCCCAACTTAGTTAATGTCTAAATGAGCAAGATATGGTCAAAGTCAATTTAACAGTAGTGTTGTTTGAAATAGTATGTTTTGATTTGAAAAAGTATGTTGTGATTTGAAATAGTGAAATGTTTTTTTTTTCTTTTTTATTCTAGTTTTAAACAGTTGTAGGGATGCAATGTTACCTTAAGGGGGGGGGGAGTAAAATCACAAAAATACTAAACTCCGTGGAAAACTCAAAACGCAAAGTCCCTAATCAAATGGCAAATTCAAACGCTCAAACACATCAAACGGATAGATAACAATTGTCATATTCCTGACTTGGTTGATGCATTTTCGTATGTAGAAAATGGTGGATTAAACCTAGTTTATAGCGCTAAACCCCTCACATGTACAGTCGCATCAAATTCCATTATATTGACAACGATGCATGACCAAAAAAACCCAGACTCAATTGCGCAATAAAAGAACTACAAAGAAGCATAAAAAGGCATATATCAAATTTAACAACTTCATTTATTGCTTTCATATATTTGTATCTTATTTATGAATGTTAAATCCACCAATAAAGGATGGAAAGATTTGTAGTACTGGGACCAATATCAAGCAGTTTCGAATTTAAGCGCTTCCCTTTGTTTTTTGTTACGCTAAATTCAATTACATTCCGGTCAAACGATTTTTTTGTCATGTTCTTCTCGTCAAAAAGTATTTGAAAGAACATGTGTAAATCATTTATAATATGGTGAGTAAATAATGACTTGAATATCAATTTATCTTTATAACAAATTTACTCCCGACATAATTTATGTACACAATAGAAAAGGTATCGTACATAATGAAAATTATTTACAATATTGAAGTGGTTATTACAATAACCTGATCAAGAAAAGATAAACAGATACCTATATAAGTTCTTACACATAGAGTTGGCTTGACTGTTCGTATTCTGATTTTTTTTTAAAGATTTGAAAACTAATTTCGTTCATGTTTTATCACATTTATAATCATCATTTGTGTTATCTCTTTTTATAGTTTTAAATAAGATATGTTTGCATCAGTAAGACCTTAAATGATCCTGAGTTCTGATTTTTTTTTTATAAACATCCAATTCTCAATTGTGACCAATTGACCTCATGTTACATGAAACCTTTCCCACTAAACTCCTTCTAATAGTTTACATCATATACACAATTAGAAAAGTGATTATTTTCCATTAAGAAAGTGGCACTTCCCGTTTGAGCGATTCATCTTGTGCAATCTGTCGGCCGTGTAAATTATATTATGTAACTACCATTGACATTGTTTTGCTTTCCTGTTTGCGAAATTTGTTTTTGAAATGTCCAAAATGCCCCCATGTTAGTTTCTTCCTAAAATGTAAATTCCACTACACTTTGTGGCAATATGGCTTTAGCAAATATATATATAAAGGCAAAGTGTACGTGTAAAGGGTGAATCTCTGGAATCACAAACACTTTGATCAGATTTCATTTGTTTAGAGACTAATTGCCTTTCTACAATTAGAAATATTTGCGTAGAATAACATAATAATGAAAGCAAATCAAATTTCAACTAACTCGAATCCTTGCTGAAGTTGGTCAAACTAAAACTCGCATAGGTTTCACCAATTTCACTGTTCATTAATAAGATATGCGGAAAACATGCTATAGTGCCTTCCCAGCATTGTTTCTTCGGCGTTGTTGTCGTGTTTTATGTAGATTGTTTCCCCTTCCTCCAGAAGCATTACACTATGTAGTGTTCCCGGGGAATAATCATGTCCAAATAGTCCGAATATGACTTGATTGTTCTTAATGAGATGACAGTGTAAATTCATTCCTGCAGCGGACATGAAAGTGCCTGATACGAAGTACAATCCGTTTCTTGGAACTGTAAATACGCCTGTAATCGAATTATATGTATTGCCCACATTTAGCCATACTTGGTCAAATATTATTGTTTCTCTTGGTTTGGGATAAATATCTGTCTTCAATGATGCTGTAAATGCAGGTCTTTCGTGTATTTGTCCAGTTTCTATATAAAAATAAAGATTATATTCACAGAACAAATGGATAGTTCTCAAATGACATAAAAGTGGTACAAGTCGGCTTCTGACCGCACGAAAAGGAATTACTGATTCCAGAAAGTCGAACCTTACAATATTACTCGGATTAAAAATGTTTGGCTTTGAGCGTTCCTGATGAAGGTAAATCCAGAAAAGCGCGTCGCACGCATTAAATTATTAAACGTGTTGTTCTCAATTATTTTTTTTATTATCATTACATTACAAACTTTGTTTTATGATTACACTAATTAAGGAGCATTCTAAAAACATGACGTGAATATTAAAAAAGCAGTGTGGAACAGTCCATACTTAAGTCAGGTGATGAATATTATAATTTTACTAAAACTTTGTCCACCCTTTTTAACATTTAAAAAAAAAATTAAGATTCCAAACATATTTTACCAAGTATCAATCGATACAAAAAGGAAAATCTAACACTAGATTTTCAAGATGAAGCTACCAAAACATTAAGTGTTCTTACGTAAAATCGTAAAAATACTGAACGCAAAGGAAAATTCAAAACGAAAAATCCCAAATCAAATAGCAATATCAAAACTTCAACATTCAAAAACGAATGGACAAACCCAAGTTTAGCGTTGACAACATTGTTTTTTACTGATTATGTTTAAACATTTTACTTACCATATCCAATATCTTCGATGACTGCCGTTTTTATCATTGGAACTCTCTGGTCAGTAGCCTCCTTAACTGTCTTTATGATATAGTCCTTCAACACATGGTTTAGTTTAGAAGTGTCAAAAAGAGCTACCAAAGGCATCTGCTGATTGTCCAAAAGGGAAACCTCTACCGTAGAGTTTTTGTCGGGATCCTGTGATCCATTCATTGATTGAACGTAACTAATTAGCATGATCATCAAGAATAGATATAGGATCGTTTGGTCCATTTTGAATTTAAACCAATATGTACAATAGAAAACCCGCCTTGAACGTGTTCCTCTCGTCACTAACGTGTTTAAGGTTGTTGATATCGTGCCTATGAGTGGCCGTTCATGTCATTTGCGCGATTATATACGCGTATATAATTTTCAACGCGTATATATACGCGTATATTGTGGTTTTCAACGCGTATATTGTGGTTTTCAACGCGTATATTGTGGTTTTCAACGCGTATATTATCGTTTTATACGCGTATATTGTTAAAATAAACACGTTTATACTTTATTCCAATTTATTTATCATATACGCGTTAATATACGCGTTATTTGCATAAATATACGCGTTAATATACGCGTTAATATACGCGTTATTTGTGTTAATATACGCGTAAGAAATCATTATATACGCGTTAATAAACATTCGTTTGTCTTATTGTTTTAACCAATGAAAGCTGCGTTCTTAAACTGGTTTGTATTTTAAAATCAATCGGGTCCAGGACCAATCCAGTATATCTTATCAAAATCCTTCGTTTTTAATTCAATTTTCTATGTGCATACAACTAGAATAATTAAAGATGATAAATATATATTTCCGATTATTTAATATATTTTTTCAGCATTTGTTTTCGTATTTTTCTAGATATACACAATTGCATGTTTGTAGTTTAATAATTATTGTGTCTGTATTGAAAAAAGGTGTTTCGGTTATGGTCATGTTGACCTAGGCTTATCCTCGTCAGGTATCCCTAGCCTATTTGTTTCTTCCTTTGTAATATGTAGAATAGTTTAAATTTGATTTCTCTTATTGGGATACGACACCTGTTATACGTTTTAGTTCGTTTCTTTCTTTTTTATGTTTCATCTGTTATTTTGTTATTTATTTCTCTTCTAATATTTTAGCAGTGTTAAAATTTAATATGTGTGATATTTTTATCTTTTATTTGATTTTAAATTATCACACTATTTTCTATTTTAGAATTCGTTAAATATTCTTTTAGATTTCTATGTTTTTTGTACGCAATAATTGGTGGTTTTGGAAACATCGTTTTAGTATTCCTGTTTTGTTCGATTAGGTGCCAATGTTTCCTTAACGCTCTTCCGATTCCTTTAAATGCTGGGTTAAATCTAGTTGCAAAAACGAGTGGTGGAGCCGCTTTCTTATTTTTATAATTGTATTTCAAAGTTTGTTTCCTTTCTCGTTTTGTTGTATTAGTTATAATGTTGTCAATCTCATTTTCGTAATGTCCTCTTTTAAGAAGTTTAGACTTAAAAAACTGGACTTCTCTATTGAAGTCATTTATGTTATTGCAAGATCTTCTAAAACGAATAATTTCTGCAGTAATAAATTCTTTGAAATTATTCGTTTTAGAAGATCTTGCAATAACATAAATGACTTCAATAGAGAAGTCCAGTTTTTTAAGTCTAAACTTCTTAAAAGAGGACATTACGAAAATGAGATTGACAACATTATAACTAATACAACAAAACGAGAAAGGAAACAAACTTTGAAATACAATTATAAAAATAAGAAAGCGGCTCCACCACTCGTTTTTGCAACTAGATTTAACCCAGCATTTAAAGGAATCGGAAGAGCGTTAAGGAAACATTGGCACCTAATCGAACAAAACAGGAATACTAAAACGATGTTTCCAAAACCACCAATTATTGCGTACAAAAAACATAAGGGGGGTCATTAAAAAAACTATCTGAATTAAGTTTTTTATCCTACATTGAACTTTTGATGTTGTCCCTAATGTGTTGTCCTCTTGAAGAAATGAATTCATTAGGCAAGAAGTTTAAAAATTGAGGTTTTACACTTAAGATAATTGAAATCGCATACTTTAAGAAAGAAGATTTGATGAAGCACTTGTCAGAAAAGAGAATACGTCCTGTTTATATAACATATTTTGATGCTAACAGTTACTACACCTTACCGAAAATACTGATTATTTTCTTTCAAATGAGTGAAAAATTCGACTTCCAATAAAAATGTTGCTATGCATAATATTGTAGCCTTAATTCAGGTACTGTGTTGATTCTTTTCCATCAAAATGTGTTTCCTGCAGTCAATTCACATATACAGGAACAATGAGACGTGGAACGATTGCCTATGAGATAACTATCCACCAAAGTTCAAATGAAGTGGTTGTAAGCAATTATAGGCAACCATATGGCCTTCAACAATGTGAAAACCTCTTACCATATAGTCGGCTATTAAAAATTTCCACCTAAGAGAAATATTAAACAATTAAATTGAGGAAACTTAGGGCTTAATCTATAACTAAACAATTACAAAAAGACTCAGGACAGACACACTAGTCTCTCCATACAATGATTGACAATATTTTCTTGTAAGAATAGTTTTGTGTTTTGATTTTCGGCAAAGACAGTTATATGTAAAGTTTCAATGTTCTCTTATAATACAGGTAAATCTTATAGCCGAACGTGTGAGGCTGTATAACCAGTCAAGGTAAATACAAATTACCATTATCGTGTATCTTATTTGTCGACTTTAAATGATTTCATAACAAGATAAGAGATCATTTAAATTGCATAATCTAGTAAAGGAGATGCATTATAAGTGTTCACTGTTGATGATATGTATGATATGTACTTTGCATACGTGAGAATAACCTCCGTTATACAACCCACTCTAAGTACTATAAGTTTTTACTAGACCTAAACATTATTATCCGAATGCTGGTTGTTTGCATCTAAAAAGGAGAAAAAAAACATACTATTAGTGTTTACTGTTGATGAAGTGTATGACATGTACTTTATATAAGTAAGAACAACCTTCGTTATAAAACTCACTATATGGAAGTTTTTACTAGACCTAAGCGTAAATATCCGGTTGCTGGTTGTTTTAATCTATATAGGAGAAAACCATGCTATCCGATAACAAATACATGCATGTCTAGTGACAACTATAATAGTACATTAATCTAGGGAGTGTATAGATTGTTATTCTTCAAACAGTTTGAAATTAAAATCAAAGATTCCAGGCTTATATCGATTAGAATGCTGAAGGCCGTACTGTAACCTATCATGGTTAAATTTTATGAATTGTTACTTCGATTAAGATTTGTCGCATTGGCACTCATATCACATGTTCTTTATATATTTATTATTATTGTGTACGTAAGAACGTCCAGTGGGAGAGAAGGCCTGTTACGATGAATGCCACACATTTGATCGTTAGGAAGCTCTTGCAACAACTCTCTAATGAGTCATTGTGCTCCCTGTTGTACGACAACTGTAGGAAGCATACAATAAGGCATTACTCAGTCTTTGAAGTCGAAAAAATAGTATTATTTAGGTTATGTTTCAAATTGTACTCGTGAGTACAAAAATTTCAGCAAAAAATTAAACCTTTATTTTTTCATTACAAATTTTATTTATTACACTATTAGTTATTACTTTATGATATGGTACAAAAATCAACCCAAAAGATCGATTCGGTTTGACCCCAGATGACTTTTAAAGTTTTAAAATGTTTATATCATTGAAAAGGCTCTAAATTATCTCCCTTTGGTGCAAAAATGCAATTTTTTGGCTTTAAATTTGAAATATCTTTTTTAACTCATCAGTGACCAATATTGTTTATCATTGTTTTCAAATAAGCTGTACATAAACTAAATAATTGTAAAATTTAAGCGATTTCTTATATAAGGTTATTTTTTATTTCGAAATTACCTCAATTTCGCCTATTAGTTCAACAGAAAAAAAGGACATTAACAAATAGTATGCTTCTTGCGGAGTCAGATTGTGAGCTTAAATGAACGGTGACCCCATTTTTTTATTTTCTTTTTCTTTTAAGTATATGATAAAGTTTATTTATAAAAAGATATAGCAAAATCCTTAATTACTTCGATGAATAAACAGGAAGATAGAATCTGCCACAACCTTTCAAAAAAACAATCCGTTGTGATTTAACTAAGATGCAAAACAAATTGAAGATAAGTAGTGAACCAAGATATCATCCTTCTACTTTACCACCTTTGTAAAAGACATCTATTAGCGAATATATTAATGGGTAAAGTCTTAGATGGTTCAAATTAAAAGTGTCTCTAGTCTTGAAATGATTATCTGTAGATTATATTTCGTTGTTCATATCTTTTTCAAGGCGATTATATTTAATTAATTAATTAACCGGTGCAATAAAATCACAGTACTAGACCTTCTTCTTTCTATCCTTATTCTAAATACTTCATGTTGCATCAAATGAAAAATGTGTGTTTAGTTCTCGTCCTGATTATAGGTGGAATATTTAGCTCTAAACGTTAGGCAAGTGCCAATCAGTCAATCAATCAAGGTGGAAAATACCGGATATTTTTTTTTGTATTTAAACATAGCTTGTGTAGATCATATTTTTACCACGTATTAGCTTCCATCAATTTCATTTTCACTTATTAGATATGCAGAAAACATGCTCCAGTGATTTCCGTAAATTTGTTCACCGTCTTTATTGTCGTCATGTTTAGCATAAATTATGTCCCCTTTCTTCAAGGCCATTACAGTGTTTAGAGTTCCCGTAGAATAGTTAGTTCCAAACATTCCTACATCTGATTGGTTGTTCTTCCAGAGATGACAGTGTAAATGTATTCCTCCTGTGGCCATAACAGTACTTGAAACTAAGTACAGCCCGTTTCGTGGAACCATAAACACGCCTGTAGTAGGATTATACACATTGCCCATATTCAGCCATACCTTGTCAAATTTGAGTACTTCATTTGATTGGAGAGTTAAAGATGATGTCAGCGATGCTGTAAATGCAGGTCTTTCCTGGTTTCGTCCAGGTTCTTTGAAATAAATATTAAAAATTGTAAGAATAGTCTTGAATGAAATGTAAATTCAGTATATTTATGTCTTTATAACTGTTAATCAACAAATAAACACCTACAACAGTAACAACGTTGTCTCTCCATAAAACCATGTTAGTTATATATATAAAGTGTTACGATACTGGATAGTTTTTAGATAGATTTATTCATTAATCATATAAATGAACTGGCACTTACATTGCAAATTTTGCTGAAACATTTATTCGTTTGTGCCTAAAAAACATTTTTCCAAGGTTTAAAACTAAGATTTTGGCTTTGACATGGACATCAACAGATGATAGTAAAATTCGACAAAAACAAATACAAAAATGACTTCATTACAAAAAAAAATATACATTTATTCTGAGCCCTTATGCTTATCAAATACCTGTATCGTTTTTAAAATTTGATATGGTATGTCAAATGACAAACCCTAGGTACTGGCATCAGATTTAAAGCACTGACATATAGAGAATAATAGTGCATTGACTTGACATATCAACGATATAAGGATGAGGCTTAGAAACGGGGAAATACGAGGCTATGCCTAGCTATTTCCCCGTTTCGGGCCGAATCCTTATATCGTTGATATGTCAAGTCAATGCACTATTATTGTCTTTATACTGCAATCTAAAAAAAATACATTAACAATTGTTGTTGAATGTGTTAATGTTTAATGTTGGTGAACTTCCCCCTTTTATAAAAAGGCCTCATATCATGCAGGCGGGGAAATATACAACACGGTGAAATCGACATTACCTGTTGAAATTCGCTATCGATGGTAACCGAATTGGTTTAAGAATGAACTGAAATATCAACAGTAAGCATAGAACATAATGATTTATATAGTTTGCAGACCAAAAATATAAACAAGTGAAATGTTTTTTTAATAAAATTTGCAAAAGAAATAAATTGAATAGGTCGTATGAATAATTAATTATAATTTCGAAAATTTCTATTTAAATATTCATGAGGAAAAGTGATATCATGTCAGTGACTGTATATGACATAAAAATATACGGTCAACACATTTTGACTGCTCAAATAGAACGAGTGCAGTATAAATTATAATATTACAACTTCCTAAACAACACTTATCTATAAGAGTATAGCTTAAATCCTTCGATTCAAACTTTAAGAAACTGTTTTAACAGGTGAATACAATGTTTGATTAGATTTTGTGGATAATGATTTGCATTAATATATCAAATTTCTACTGATTATGTATCTTTTTTTTTCTTACCATATCCAATATCTTCGATGACAGCCGTTTTTATAACTGGAATTCTCTGGTCAGTAGCTGCCTCAACGGTCTTTATAATATAGTCCTTCAGCACTTGGTTTAGTTTAGTAGTGTCAAAAAGAGCCACTAAAGGCATCTGCTGGTTGTCCAGAAGTGGTACCTCCACTGTGGAGTTTTGTGTAGTTCCCTGTGACGTCATTGACTGAACGCAACTCATTAGCATGAAGAAAAAAATGAGATGCAACTTTCGTTGTTCCATTTGAACTGGATATCAATATGAATAAGAAGATTGTTTATTGAAGACAGACTCGCTCATGCGCTTCTTTTGAGACAAATTTCTTTAAGTTCATAAAGTGTGTGATGATCAAATAAATGATACAGGAAAGACGAAGGTTAAGTATCACACTAATTTAGAGTGGTGATCTATATTTTCGTATTTTCTTCGTTACACAGCATCATGACACCGAAGCTACGCGAGACATGCAAAGAAAACATAATGCACATCAGCTTGTGTACGCGGCCCATATTAAGTCATATCTGTGAGAAAATATGATCACGATGAAAGGGAATACCATCATGTAATATTTTGTGAAGTGTCATACATGTACAACGTGAAATTGATAGTGTGTTTGAAAGTGTTCAATGTACAAAATCTTTAAAGGAATGTCATAGAATGTGTTAAATATAAAGTGTCTGTTTTACCAAATATAGTTTCATTAATTTCTTTATAAGTAGTAATCGCCACTATAAACTTGCGTTTTACGTTGTAAAACTGTGATTTTATTTATTGTTATGCAAGATATCCTCTGAATTTAGAAAAAAATATATATAAACAAATGTTCAGTTGTCACAAGGCATGTTATAATTTTTTTTTACAAGACATATTTTAGTAAAACCTCTTTTCTTAGCCAACCCGTTGCTAAGATCTACATATCAATCTCCATATCTGGAACTGAAGCTGCCATTGCTAATTGTAGATATTTTAAATAATTTTGTGTATTTCAATTTTAAGTGGGAAGTTAGCATTACCAAACATTTTCTTTCTGTCCCTTTCCTAAATACCACATTTTTAAATAGTAATCGAAATTTTTCGCACATCATCCTTGTCGATCTAACTTAGCACCTCTCTTCCTTTTCTCATTTTCATTCGAAGTTCATTCAGACATTTGTGAAATACATGAAGACCAAAACAGCTAGATTATGTAATGTAAATACTAGTAGACATATCAATATAATGGAACTATAAACAACTGTCATACAATTGGAAGGTTAAGATAACTATAATTGCGCAAAATGTCTGTACCAGGTCAGTTATAAGACAGTTGTTTTCTACTTGTTCCGTATATTGATAAAGTCTAAGGCTGTTTTTTTTCAGTTTTCGTGGACTTCCTTTCGTTTCTTAATTTACCTTATAGTAACTTCCCTTCTGTTCGTAATTTACCTTTGAATTACTTCCCTTCTTTTTGTAATTTATCTTGAAGTAACTTCCCTTCTTTTCTTAATTTACCTTTGAGTAACTTCCCTTCTGTTCGTAATTTACCTTGGAGTAACTTCCCTTCTTTTCTTAATTTACCTTGGAGTTACTTCCCTTCTTTTTGTAATTTACCTTGAAGTAACTTCCCTTCTTTTCTTAATTTACCTTGGAGTAACTTCCCTTCTTTTCTTAATTTACCTTGGAGTAACTTCCCTTCTTTTCTTAATTTACCTTGGAGTTACTTCCCTTCCTTTTGTAATTTACCTTGAAGTAACTTCCCTTCTTTTCTTAATTTACCTTGGAGTAACTTCCCTTCTTTTCTTAATTTACCTTGGAGTAACTTCCCTTCTTTTCGTAATTTACCTTGGAGTAACTTCCCTTCTTTTCGTAATTTACCTTTGAGTTACTTCCCTTCTTTTTGTAATTTACCTTGAAGTAACTTCCCTTCTTTTCTTAATTTACCTTGGAGTAACTTCCCTTTGTTTCGTAATTTACCTTGGAGTTACCTCCCTTCTTTTCTTAATTTACCTTGGAGTAACTTCCCTTCTTTTCTTTATTTACCTTGGAGTTACTTCCATTCTTTTCTAATTTACCTTTGTGTTTGTTCCCTTTTCTTAATTTACCTTGAAGTTTTGTATTTTTGTTATACTTATTCTTTTTGTTCACGATTCTGCTCACTTCTTCGTAAACACAAATTGTGTGATTGGGACATTTTTATCATTTATTATCATAGTTGGAGAATGCTTTTAGGATGCAACCTCGATGTTGTCTCTAAAGTTTCTTTTTTACCTCACATACGTATATATGTATATATCAATGACCAGTTCAAACTGCGTTTTATTAATATACAGAGCAAAACAATTCAAGATAAGCAAGTACAAAAAACATTTATTTCGTAATTCAAATGCCTAAATGCAACTTCACTACATATTCCTCGTTCAGTGGTCATATTTCAAACTAAACCCCATTGTAGACAACCGTATACTAGTATGTCCAACAAAAATAGCACCACAAAGATTAGAATTTTATTTAGGAGCAAATATTAATTTCAATTTATAAGATATCCAGAAAACATAGACCAATGACCTCCATATATAGACTCATTATTATATACATCATGTTTTATATAGATTGTATCTCCTTTTCTTAATGCCATCACGGTATTCAGTGTTCCGGATGAGTAATCTGTTCCGAATGATCCAACATTTGACTCATTGTTCCTCCAAAGGTGACAGTGTAGGAATTTCCCCTTTGTTGACATAACGGTATTTGATATAAAGTAGATCCCATCTTTTGGTACTGTAAACACACCAGTTGAAGGCTCGTATCCGTTCCCAATATTTAACCATACTTTATCAAAAGTTAGAACTTCGTTCAGTCCGAGTGATTTTGACGAAGTCCTCGATGCTGAGAAGGCTGGTTTTTCGTCTGTCCTTGAGAGGTCTGTAATATATATTTAACATTATATTTACGCTTTGATTCATAATTTCTACGGACTCTTCGGACGCATGAATTTATAAAGTGTTATTTTGATTTTTTGCAAAGTTTGCAACATTAACACATTATTGACAAACAAAAATAAAGCATTATTCATTATTATTATTATAAAATACAAAATGCTAAAAAATTAATCGAATATGATTGCTTACAGAAGCTGTTAATAACATATACAGATTCTAACACAATACCTCATTGGAGATGATATGTATTCTACTCAAGAAGGGGAATGTCGAATTTCAAATACTATAGTAATTGATAAAAAAAGCGGGTGTTTACTTTTACAAATTGTGACTTGGAGGGAGAGTTGTCTCATTGGCACTTAAAATGGCACTTAAAATGGCAGTTGTTAACTTATATTTCGTTTCTGTGTCGTTTTGGTTGTTTGTTGCACTGAGGCGTTTCTTTTGTTTTCCTCTTATATTTGATGTGTTTCTCTCGGTTTTAGTTTGTGACCATTAGTATGTATTCTAAGTTAAAGACTTACCTTTGTTGATATCTTTCAAAAGATCATTTTTCATATTGGAAATTTTGTCTTCTGTTGTCTTTTCTACAGTTGAAGTGATATACGTTGTTAAAACTTTGTTGAGGTTTGTCGTGTCGAACAAGGCTACCAACGGCACATGCTGAATATCCAAGAGAGGTATTTGCACGGTTGAATTGTCCTTCCCATGCCCACTGCAGAATCCCAGAATCCATATCAACAATATACTCAATAATTCAAAATATGAAGCCGTCAAATACTTTGCCATTGTCATAGGTCCTGCCGAATTACTTTTTTTCTACGTATGATTCTACGTTATGATGACCGAGAAAATTAACATGTGGAGAGGTTACAGTGGGGACTTTCTGTAGTTTTAATGAAACCTTGGTTAGATATTTCGTATTATCTCACTTTTGTTCATGATCAACAAAAAACTCGATTGCTTTCCTGTACCCCTGGTATCATCATTGAAAAAAATCGTCTTTAAGTATTTCCAGACATATAAGTGTGGCAGTCATCCTTTCGGAGCTCAGGATGTTGTATTGAAACTTTTCCAGAAAGCAGCTAAATGTAACTTGTTATATGAACGTAACGTAAATACTGTAAACCAAATTACCCAAAAATAAACAGTAAGAAACAGTACTTACGATAATGACGGTGGTACACATAACAAAATATATAACGTACAGCATTTCAGTAAACAAAAGATCAACTAAGTCAGTCTTCCAATAATCGTATAGATATTAAATAATATATGATTTTGAAAGTGTATTTTTTTGGTCAAATGCTTTAGTCTACTGTTTCTAATACACTTTTTTAAAAAGGTATTTGATTCGCATGGTTGTTACTGACACAACAAAGGAAACATTACCTGTTAAATATACTGATGATACTGAGATATGCCTCTATTTTTTTTGAAAATTTGAAAGTGTAATGCAAATGTGCAAAATCAAATAGCATTTTTCTTAAAATGTCCTCTACCCAGTCAGGAAAAAGCCATTGTTATATTATAGTTCGTTTCTTTGAGTCGTAGTTCTCCTCTTATATTTGATGTGTTTCTCTCAGTTTTAGATTGTAACCCGGATTTGTTTTTATTTCTATGGATTTTTGAATTTAGAAAAGGGGTATACTACTGTTGTAAATAAAAGATTATACATATATATACTTTTGTTTTAATTTATCGAAAACAATGTAATTTCAAACAATACCATTTTCAAAGATTTCCCACGTTGTTAAAATGGTATTCTTTACGAATAACTTTATTCGAATGATCAATGAGTTTGTATTGATTTTGTTTAGAATTTCGTGCTTTATAAACAACATTGTAGTCAAAATTAGGTTGATATATCCAATTTTTTTATTCATAAGAACTGCATGGGAAACACATTCAAACGTCCGCTAATTGTATTTCTATGCGCGTAAATAATAGTACAACTATGTAGTTTTATAACATTATTCACCGATGAAGTATCCCGAAAACACAGACCAATGTCCTCCAAAAACTCCTTGTCCACTGTTTCGCACAATTGTCACGTGATCACCCTTCTGTAAAGCTAATACACAGTTAACAGTACCAGCTGAAAAATTTTCTCCTCCGAAGATGTTTAAATGAGCTATATTGTTCTTCTTCATTGCGCAATGAACAGTCCCTTGCTTCCCACTGGACATTACAGTCGCAGAGAAGTGATATCGTCCATATCTCGGAGCAGTGAAGACACCCGTATGTTTATCGTATCCGTTTCCGGTGTTGAACCATACTTTGTCAAATATAATGGTGTCAGCTGGCACTATTGAAGTTGTCAGGGAGGCAGTGAACGATGGGCTTTCTCGTAGATCTATAAAATAAATTGTTTAATATTGTATATCAGACAATTCATGCTATTGATTTGTAATTTGTTCGTCTTTTTATTTATACTTAAACGTTATTTGCCACGTTCGATTTATGAATTTCGAACAGCAGTATACTACTGTTGCCTTTATATTTTTAAAAGTAAATGACACATAGATAACCATGCCCTCCTCGCATTATTACATTTCTATGTTCAGTGAACCGTAAAATTCCGTAATAATACTATTTTAACATGTGTTTAACATACTCAACATGCGTAGTTTCAGATCGATTCCACCCAATACCACGGACAAAGTGTTTACCTTACCTTAATTAAGAAGTTGTACTCATACGGGGTAACGGATAAAATAAACAGTTTCAATGAGTTAATTGCTTACTTCATTTAATGTTTAAATTCTTTTTTAAATTTGATGCTCTATGTGAACAAACCCAAAGTTGCGATTCAAGAAAGAAAAATAAATGGAAATTTAAGGAGGTTCGCTTTCAAATCAACAATCGATAAATATAACTAAAAAAGTAAGGAAAAAATAATAGGTCCTTGTCTCTGCTTTTGATATATAACCCATTGACAATTTGACGGGAAATGAATCTATTAAGATTGTCATTGAATTTACCATTAGTATCCTTTGTCTTTCAAAAACTATGAAAAAAGTAAAAGGATTTCATGAGATTTTGAAAAATAGCGTTTTAAACTATATGTTATAAAATTATGAAAAGAAAAGTATGAGTAAGCGTGCACTACATGGATTAAAACAGAAAATGCCAAATATCTGACAAAAAAAGCCCCCCCTCCCCCCCCCCCCCCCCCCCGCTTCAAAAAAAAAGAAAAAGAAAAAAAGAACATGGACTGTGAACAATAAAAGAAAATGTTTAAGGCCTCTTTAACCTTTAAAAAGAAAGAAGAAACACCTTAATATGAAGGTGTCGTGCCTGTAGCAATGCTATAAATATACAAAGTGTAAGAAAAGCACGATACTGTGGATTCATTTAATTTCGTGGGTACCAATTTTCATGGATCGAGGAAAACTTCGACATTTGATTTCGTAGTTTTGTCAAAGTCTCCATATAGAAAATTTGTAACCCGTTGAATATTTAAATTCGTTGCCTACCAGTACCAATAGAATCTATGAAAATTGGAATCCCACGAATAAGAGCGAATCCACAGTACATTTCATGTCTGTTTTAATCTGATTAAAAAATACTTACCAGTACGAATATTTTCTGTGATAGCATCTGTTATTTGGGGTAAAGCCTCCTTAATGCGTTTGTCGATTTCTTGTTGGTTGTCAATATCATCTTTCTCGCCTGTGACTCGGTAAACTGTATTGCTAATATAACTTTTAAGCTCCGTGTCTATTTTCGAAAAATCAAGAGTAGCCACGAGAGGCAGATTTTGTTCACCAATAAGTGGCGCATCAAATGAAAAATTTCCATTCGGCTGGTTTTGTCCAACAGCAGAAGATATCAAAATCAACAAAGTAAACAGATTCATGACAAAGTTTGACAGAAACATTATTTGAATTAAGATTTTTCAAACTAGTCTAAAAATGATTTTCACTTTGATTTGATCACTTAATAGTCATAATAGTGCAATGTACTGTGGACACAATTAAGTTCCCGCGATCAAAGTTACTTTCAACGACTATTACATAAGAGCTAGTGCCACTTAAAGTTTAGTTAAAAATATTCAATTTGTATGTGTCAAGTGGGACACTTTTCCGAAAGCCTTTTCAGAAAATGAAATATTTGCCTTAAAGTTACTACTTAATAAATGGAAAATAAAACAGAACCATGGCATATGAAATCTTTTTACGATGCTAAGGATATTAAGATTTCTCTTTTAATTATATTGGTCACGCTTACGATGAAGCATAGCGGATCACTTTAGTATTTATTATACTATTTGACCACGGACTATCTATACTAACATAACATATAGTATAGAAAGTCCCTGATTTGACAGCATGCAATTTCGTTAAAATGAAATTTGGAAGACAAAAACTTTGCGTTTCATATTGGATTCATTTAAGTTATTGCACCAATTCTTGTCTGGAGAAATTTTGAACGTGCTTTCTACGGAAATATGTTTACCGTGTTTGTTTAATAACTGCAACTTCTTGCAATGCACATAGCACAATAGACCACTTTCGAGTTCGTCCGTCACCGGCAAAAACTCGTCAATTATGCACGCCTTTATGACGTCATTTACCAGATAGAGGGGGTCGCCTGTATCCCTGCACTATTTACGTTCAACAAAGGTCTTAGTGATCGTCTTTGTGCAGGATAAACTAGAAATAATGGTTGCTCTGTAGGTACTTACTGGCAATTCCCTAATGACAGCAGTGTTGATTGTCAATTTTGAGAATTCAATTTGCCGAATAATTCGTACAATATAGAATTATAGTTTTCCAACCACTCGCTCAACATTGAAGGGAAGTGACGACGCCCCTAAACGCACAAATGATGGTGATAAAGGCGCGTATAATTGACGAGTTTTTTTCCGGTGACGGATGAACTCGAAAGTGGTCTATTATTTTGTTGTGTTCTGCAAGGCACATGCAGTTGTCGCAACGAAATGATTTCGATACCTGTGCTAAGTTATTAATGAATTTGAAATTTCAACTCTTGTTTCAATTACTAAAAAAAATACGTTTCTGTTCGGAAATCTGTATAGGAAAAATTACCCTCGTATCCTGATTTTTCCGTATTGTATCAAGTACAATATAATTTTTCATTAGGGAATTTATTTTATGTTAATCTGTGTTGTAGATCCATTGGTGGCCTTTGATTATTTTCTACCCTTAGTCTCTTTGACACATTCCCCATTTTAATCGTATTCATTATTTTGTATTTCCTTTCCAGTTTAACCAACACAAAGGCTACTCTTTACACTTTCCCATTTTAATCGTATTCATAATTTTGTATTTTCTTTCCAGATTAACCAATACAATGGCTACTCTTTGACACATACCCCATTCTAATCGTAGGAAAAATTACCCTCGTATCCTGATTTTTCCGTATTGTATCAAGTACAATATAATTTTTCATTAGGGAATTTATTTTATGTTAATCTGTGTTGTAGATCCATTGGTGGCCTTTGATTATTTTTTACTCTTTAGTCTCTTTGACAAATTCCCCATTTTAATCGTATTCATTATTTTGTATTTCCTTTCCAGTTTAACCAACACAAAGGCTACTCTTTACACTTTCCCATTTTAATCGTATTCATAATTTTGTTTTTTCTTCTCCAGAATAACCAATACAATGGCGATTGCCGATGTTATGGATGACGTAGATTACAAAACAATCAATTTCAACATAGAGGAAGCAGAATTCAGACACCCGTTATGGCTAACAGAATCACATTTTGTTTATAACCTCTATAGAGACGATGAAGGTCATCTGAACTGTCATAGAAATGCTGCAGGCGATCCTATTCTTTCACCTAGGTACGTATAGTTCAATAACAACTAATCCTCCAGTATAAACCTATTATAATGCTTTTTTTTTGTAGAACTGGTAATCGGATATACCAATTTAATACAAACATTTTAGTTACTTTTTTAGCTCTTGGTATTGTGTGGTTTTTTTTTGAAAATCAGAAATAAATTTAATATTAAACCTTGTATGTCAAACCTTATTGACAATGTTTTGATATATTGATAAAAATGGTATTGCATACTCCGTATCGTGTGTTCTCTGTCACATTCTATTTATTGTAGCACACTTACAAATATTTGAAATAATTATTATTTAATAATTATTATTTAAATATATAAATAAGTAATATTGTTGATTTGTTTTTATTGCAAAAATTTGCCACTGATAAATGCAAGTATTATATACTTTTTTTTTTAATTTCCAGACCATTGGCAAAAATGTGCATGAATGAGCTAGTCTGTGAAGGGAACCAAATATCAGTATTTGAAACAGACGCTATTCCAGCTGATCTGTATCCAAAATTGCTGGCGGAGGCCATTTTTCAACGACAATTGCAGACTATTGACTTTTTAGTATCAACATGGCCACACTCCATCCTAGATCTTCAAAGTGTTATGCCAAAGGAAGACCTAGTGGAAGCTCAACTGCTGACGATACCAATAGAGGGACATGACGGGATAACGTTTTTGGACTGTATAATGTGTGGACTTCTTAGACAAAAGTATTCTTCGAGATTGAGAACAGTAAACCTATCTGGATTCAAACAAGGCAAACCATTTTTTTTTATTGAGACCAAACAACAACATATCTTATTTTCATAGTCCTCCTTCGCTGCTGTTTTTGCTTATTCTCGTGTCTTCCTATTTACCTCCATTCTATCGCGCGTTCTTCTTTCGATCAGCCTCGTTTCGATGAAAGCGGGACAAACGATACCAGTTGAAAGTGTCATCCAAACTCTGAAATCAAAAATAAACTAACAACACCATGGCTAAAAAAAGACATACAGACAAACAACCAATAGTACATAAAAAATACATAGAAAAATAATTACTAAGTAAAATTAATCCAATCAAATTCTGGCCAGGGGTCATGTCTCGTGCTCCGGAAGAGAAAACAGTTCCTGCTCCACATGTTGCACCAGAAAGAAATGTCATATCAAACAAAGGGAGCTAGACTACAACCAGTAGTATTAGACCCACACAAAGCTATTATTCAGACTATTTTTGAAAATCAAAAATCTACAACCTTATTTAGTATAAAATTTCGTTGCAGATCGCACGCTTTGTCGTGATATCTGCCGTCTTCCATTATTGTGGATGCCACCCGCAGAAAGAGATACTGAAAAGATTTACGACATTTTATCACAAACTATAGGTAAGTATATCCTACAAATCTTGTTTACTTAAGAATTTTAAAAATAGGTTTTTAGTAAATGAAAGAATAACTTAATTTGCATTTGATACACGTATGTTCCTACATTCTGTAGATAGTTGATACTTATATTTTGAATTAAACAATGGTATACTTATGCTGTTCCAATCCCCCATGCAGAGTTATCGGTCCTTTCTATCTCTCTGCATAGGAGATTGTACGTTTTCGTCCTTTTTATACGTAATAATAGATAGTTAATCATTGATACATGATTGATTTAGTTATTATTTGAATAGAACTAGCTTTTAGTAACTGTCTAAATATATCTTTTGCCTTTATGTTAGTTGGTTTGTTTTGTGCTTTATAACCATATATCGAGTTAAATTGAAAGCAGATGTAGTATGATTGCCCATGAGCTCGAGACAACTCTTCACAAGAGACCAAATGACACATAAATCAAAAAAATATAGTCCACCGTACGGCCTTCAACAATGCGAAAAGCCCATATCGCACAATTAGCTATAACAGACCCGTGTAAAGGACGAAGCTATTTTTAATAGACTTTTTTTTTTAACATACTTACTTACTTTAATGATTTAAATTTTCAATTCGAATCTTTAACTTAGTTATTAGTTTGTACCAACGACTACCAAATAATATAAGTAGATACTAGGTTGTGATGAACGATTTGTTTATCGTTGAAGACCTTCGAACAACATTAATGTTCAATAATAACAAAAAAATCGGTGTTATTTTCGCTACATCCTACTATTTCAAGAGGTTTTTTGTCTAATGTACACCATGCTTATCTTTTTATTTACTATAAATATCTGACGAAGCAGCTGTCGATTGCGTGAGAAATATTTGATATCATTTAAACACAATTATGTAATCATCATTCTTATCTCATATAGCAGATATTCTTCACAATAATTTCACTTTTTATGTTCTAAGCTGAAGTATTGATGGAACTATATAACTCAGATGAAGTTTTGAAACGATTTATCACTCAAGTTTGCATTTTTATTATGCAGTAATTTTAGCCATAATATTTCAGATATAACTGAAGAAAAGGTGCAGAAATATCTGAACAGAATAAAGTGCATTTATACAACAATGGACGCTCATGTTCCACATGGACACCAATTTCGTATGTTTTATACTTTTATTAATACCACAGTAATAAATAAAAATAAAATTGTGTCAACAGTTCAGTTATGTCATTGTTAAGAACATACACAAAACCATTGTTTAATGACTATCTTTATGGCATCTTTTATCTATGCAATGCATGATTTTTTTACTCCAGAAAAGTAAAACGAAGAAAATAATCTATCCAATACCAGACAATCTCACACCATATATTTAACTAAATCTGTTATATAAAACCATTGTCGAATGAATCCATACTCGAGTTACACAACAGACGTACTTGTGCAAGAAATTGCTTACCAATTAGGAGCACTTATGTTCACCTCATGCTAGGTTAACAATTATACTCCTCTTTATTTTTAGCTTGCCTTTCCGTCTTTTCAAAATTTTGGTTAGTACAGTGTTATTGGTATGGTTTTTATTTGTATCCTCTAATTTTGGTTAGTGCAGTGTAATTGTTATGGTTTTTATTTGTATCCTCTAATTTTGGTTAGTGCAGTGTAATTGTTATGGTTTTTATTTGTATCCTCTCATTTTGGTTCGTGCAGTGTTATGGTTTTTATTTGTATCCTCTCATTTTGGTTAGTGCAGTGTAATTGTTATGGTTTTTACTTGTATCCTCTAATTTTGGTGAGTGCAGTGTAATTGTTATTGTTTTTATTTGTATCCTCTAATTTTGGTTAGTGCAGTGTAATTGTTATGGTTTTTATTTGTATCCTCTAATTTTGATTAGTGCAGTGTAATTGTTATGGTTTGTATTTGTATCCTATAATTTTGGTTAGTGCAGTGTAATTGTTATGGTTTTATTTTGTATCTTCTAATTTTGGTTAGTGCAGCGTAATTGTTATGGTTTTTATTTGTATCCTCTAATTTTGGTTAGTGCAGTGTAATTGTTATGGTTTTTATTTGTATCCTCTAATTTTGGTTAGTGCAGTGTAATTGTTATGGTTTTTATTTGTATCCTCTAATTTTGGTTAGTGCAGTGTAATTGTTATGGTTTTTATTTGTATCCTCTAATTTTGGTTAGTGCAGTGTAATTGGTATGGTTTTTATTTGTATCCTCTAATTTTGGTTAGTGCAGTGTAATTGGTATGGTTTTTATTTCTATCCTCTAATTTTGGTCAGTGCAGTGTTATTGGTATGGTTTTTATTTCTATCCTCTAATTTTGGTTAGTGCAGTGTAATTGTTATGGTTTTTATTTGTATCCTCTCATTTTGGTTAGTGCAGTGTAATTGTTATGGTTTTTATTTGTATCCTCTCATTTTGGTTCGTGCAGTGTTATTGTTATGGTTTTTATTTGTATCCTCTCATTTTGGTTAGTGCAGTGTAATTGTTATGGTTTTTACTTGTATCCTCTAATTTTGGTTAGTGCAGTGTAATTGTTATTGTTTTTATTTGTATCCTCTAATTTTGGTTAGTGCAGTGTAATTGTTATGGTTTTTATTTGTATCCTCTAATTTTGATTAGTGCAGTGTAATTGTTATGGTTTGTATTTGTATCCTATAATTTTGGTTAGTGCAGTGTAATTGTTATGGTTTTATTTCTAATTTTGGTTAGTGCAGCGTAATTGTTATGGTTTTTATTTGTATCCTCTAATTTTGGTTCGTGCAGTGTAATTGTTATGGTTTTTATTTGTATCCTCTAATTTTGGAAAGTGCGCAGATTTTGTGATAGACTGAGGTAGATATAAGAAGATGCAGTTTAACGCAAATGAGACAACACTCCATCCAGGTCACAACCTGTAAAAGCAAACATTTATAGGTCACATTATGATCTTCAACACTGAGCCTTGGCTCACATCGAACAGCAAGCTATAAAGGGCCTACAAATGACTAGTTAAAAACCATTCAAACGAGAAAACCAACCGAGTCTAATCTATATAAAAAAAAAACGAGAAACACTAATGAACCACATTAACAAAGGATAACCTATGAACATTAGGTTCCTGATTTAGAACTAGTATGCTATTGTAAAAAGATACGCATATGCAAAGACATCGATAGGGCAAATCAAATGGAGGGTCGTACAGCTAGATCTCCGTAGACATTCATCCCAGTAAATAAAAAATACAACAGCATTGAATTTTCATTTTCAATATGTATTTCAGCACCAATCACTATTATATTGGACTGTAAAATGACTTTAGACGATGTTCCTATTGGTTTGGCCTTACAGAATGAGACTCCATTCAGATTTGCTTGTCAGAGGCTGTGGACAGAACGTATAAGTGACGTCAATCTACCATTAAACTTACTACATAGAGTACTGGAACCGAGGGTAAGTAAAACAACAAGTGACGTCAATCTACCATTAAACTTTCTACATAGAGTACTGGAACCGAGGGTAAGTAAAACAACAAGTGACGTCAATCTACCATTAAACTTACTACATAGAGTACTGGAACCGAGGGTAAGTAAACCAACAATTGGTAAAATATAACCTTATTGACTGCTATAGATCTAATGTGTTATGTAATCAAACTCTCTGTTCATTAAGTCAGTTACAAGTATTGATCCTCTGTTATGTGGAATACACCAGTCAAAGGGAGTTAATTAAGATAACTTTCTTTTGTTTTATTTTTCGCACTGAATATATATGATATATTTGACATGCACACGTATAAAAATTGCGGTTTTTATCCAACGCAATCATAGGTTTGAACGTAGTTTTCAATTTAGACTCGTATATATATCATATTGAATATCTGTAATTTCATGAGTGATTGTGAGGTTTTTATTAATGCGAGTTATGCAACAGCTGCGTATTGCAATAATGAAATAATATATATAAAACATATATTAGTATAAATCTTTACTAAAGTTATAATAAATGATATCAATGTCAAAATTGCAATAAGTAATGTTCGCAACAAATATCTGGAATTTACATTAAAAGATCACCAACACAAATACGATAATTGAATGAAAGTACAATATGTAATTTATTCCTCAATATCAGGTCAGTACACCATTTTCCCCGTTACCTTTCCTTTAGAAAATGTCCTCGGTTGCCACATTGTCGAAGTAGTTTGTCTGCAATCATTAATACCATTTCTACTCTGAGGTTGTGAGTACGAATCCCGATCGTATACTGCTCTGGTGTTAGACTCCTGTCTTAATTGACTGACAAGTGCTCCTAAGAAACGTCTTTGGTTCTCTCAGGATACTCTGATTGCTATGGTATATTCAAGAGCGACCGAAGGAGTATATACAACACATCACAAACGAACATACATATAATATAATGCATATTTGTTTGCTTTTAAAAAAAATAATTCAAGTTGGATATTTTCGAATTACTAATATTTAGTTCCGAGCGCCATGCATAGTTTTTATGCATGAAAAAGTGAAATTGCGCCTTGTAACTTCGGCATTTTGTAACTTTTGGAATTATTAAGTTCGTTCCCTAAATATTTATTTTCAAATTCCATATTTATAATATTCAATTACATTTTTCACTAGAATAATTGTTTTTCAGGACCTAACTGAACTTGAAATAGAAGACCGAAATCTCTGTACAGATGACGACAACATGGAGATTTTACTTGAAGCATTGTCATTGCTACCGAACATAAAATCACTAAGTCTCCCAAATACCATACACAGTAACGAAAACGAGGCAGCAGTGAAAGGACTGAACAAAGTACTGAGAACGATGACCAATCTGAAGAAATTAAACTTTCCTCTTTGTAACTTAAAAGATAATTTACGTGACCTTTTGACCGGACTGCAGCAGACAATGACGTTTTTGTCGCTTAGAGACTGTCGTCTGTCCGAAGCAGACGTGTTGTTCCTGCTAGAATGGCCGTTAACACGAGGTTTGTTTGACCTGAATGTAAGCAGAAACAATCTTCGGAATTCATACCAAAGTATTTTATCTCTTTTAGAAAAACTAGAAGAAATCCGATGTTTTTCATTGTCTTATTGTTGTTTTAGTCCTGCAGAACTAAGAAACATTGTTGAAGTTGCTTCTAAATGTACAAACATTAAAACTCTTGGAATCCAAAGTTTCACGCCATTATCAGAAGCCGATAGTCAAATGATTTTGAAAGGATGTTGTTTGTTGACAAACCTGCAGAAATGTCTTATGTTACCAGAATGTCACGCCTTTTTAGGGAGTAATGATTTAGATAGGTTTGATAACAGAGAAAAATATTTGGAATTTTGTGACAACATACTATCAGATTTAAAACGTGATGATATAGAACTTGAATAAGTGTATATAACAAACAACTTTTATTTATTTTCTTATTTATTCTTTTATGAACCAAAGCTACCTCCTTTTTATTTTTACAAAGTCATCTCTAATTTGGATTCGGTAAAACAATAAAGGTGTTTCTAACCTTTTATGGTACATTTTTGCTGAAATGCAACAAGTATTAAAATGATAGTACGTCGAAACTGAAAGAAGTTATTGGAGCATACATGTATCATGGGATAGATGGACATCCCAAATTATGAATTCTGGGCCGTACCTGCAACATGATTGTTAATCGATATCAACAGATACTGAATTACGCAAGACATCAGTAATGTGTTGATATGTAACAAATATTGAAAGTGGATGGACACACTTTCCTGAAAAGAAAACGTAAAAAAAATTGTGCTTATTCAGCACATATCGAAAAAGGGTGCAAGTTTAGGAAAAATGAGGTGGAAGAATTTACTGTCCAATCCATTCATGTGTGAAATCGTTTGTATTATTCAGACACAATTTTGCTTGGCAAATTATATATGTAAATCAGCTTTAGTTTCAGTTTACATTTCCCATGCATGATTTGAAAGCACATCCTTTACATTGTATAGACTCATTAATTAATTCAAAAGAATCAGAACATCAAAGATGTCATGCAACCTCTCATTATTAATGTAACTTGTTTTATTTTGTACAATTAAAAATAAAAACATCATGATAGATGTGTATTTGTAAAGTGAAGTCTTGTAATTGTTTCTTTTTATATTTTGTACAAAGAATAATGCAAAATATGATTCTGATATTTAGAGAAGTATCAAATGTATTTCTGTTTCTACTTGTGGTATTGCAGAACATAAAAGCACAAAAATACCGAACCGAACTCTTTGGAAAATGCAAATCGGAAATTCCCTTATCATAAGTCAAAATCAAAGTCTCAAACACATCAAACAAACGGAAAACAATTGTCATATTCCAGACTTGTTACAGGCATTTCTCTATGTAGAAAATAGCGGCAAACAATTGGATATTTGGAAAATAACACTAATAAGACTAAATTAGGAAAAACAGATCTCGACATAAAAAACGCTTGATTAATACATGCTCTAAAAAGTACAATGAACGATAAAAAAAAAAATACGTGTTGAAGATCAAGCCTTATAGTGGTACGTTCGTTCTGGCTCTACGGATGCATTATAACATGCAGTCCAGAACTGTCAGAATGGGGAAGCTTTGTGGATACCAGGAGGTAGGCTCTAAAACAACCTCGTAAAAGCTCCTTGATGGGTCTATATTTTACCTGTTGCGAGGCAAATTGTCTGCGCTAACACCATAATTTCGTAATTCTACTTAGGCTAAAGTAACGGTTCCAATGACAATGAAAACAGATAATTACCTAGAAAAGTTGAATACTTTAAATATATATTCTTTTATAGTTTTGCTTGAATTCAAAATTATATCATATAATTCGCACTCTGAAAGATAGACTTAAATGATAGTTATTGTTCTACTTGAAAAATCAAAAAGAAATATGAAGTATTAAAAAATGTTGGAAGCTCACGAAGCATCCAATACATGTTATGCCAATTTAAATTCAACTATGGATTTTCATATATCACAGAAAGATAGCTAGATATATCTCTCTTATCGACATAATGTTTTCCCCGTTCTATTTCAATTCTTTTATGGCATAATAAGTGTCTAAAATCGGGTACGGTTTTGGAAATCGACGTTTGTCCGTCCGTCTGTCCCGCTTCAGGTAAAAGTTTTTGGTCAAGGTAACTTTTGATGAAGTGGAAGTCCAATTTACTTGAAACTTAGTACACATGTTTTCTATGATATGGTCTTTCTAATTATATATGTAAATCAGCTTTAGTTTCAGTTTACATTTCCCATGCATGATTTGAAAGCACATCCTTTAAATTGTAAAGACTCATTAATTAATTCAAAAGAATCAGAACATCAAAGATGTCATGCAACCTCTCATTATTAATGTACTTACTTGTTTTATTTTGTACAATTAAAGAAAAACAGTATGCAAAATATTAATTTGTAATGGAATTCTGAAATTCGTTCCTTTTGTTATTTTGTACTAAGAATATTGCACACAATTTTTATCTGTAAAGAGAAATATTAAATGTTTTCCTGTTTCTACTTGATATATTGCAAAAAGTAAAAACACAAAAATACCGAACCGAACTCTTTGGAAATGCAAATCGGAAATTTCCTTATCAAATGTCAAAATCAAAGGCTCATTTTTTTGGCAAACACCAAGACTAACCAGTACAAGAACTCTATCTTTGTGCGCCCTGTGGTAGATGGGAACCATCTAGAGGATTTGGTAGTGTGCGTCACTACAACCGTGGAGTTTAAATCAGACCAACCCGTCACACAATAGCCGAAAGGATTTCTGTGACGTACCCATCCATATACAGAAGTGGGAAATACAGATACAGAACACATCAAACAAACGGAAAACAATTGTCATATTCCAGACTTGTTACATGCATTTCCCTATGAAGAAAATAGCGGCAAACAGATGGATATTTGGAAAAAAAACCCACTAACACTAAATTAGGACAAACAGACCTCGACATACAAAAGGCTTGATTAATACATGCACTAAAAAGTTCAACGAACGAAAAAAAAAACGTGTTGAAGACCAAGCCTTATAGCAGTCCGTTCTGACTCTACGGATGCATTATAACATGCAGTCCAGAACTGTCAGAATGGGGATGCTGTGCATGTGAGATACTAGGAGGTATGTAAACGCTACATGCACTCTATATAATATACATGTATGTACTCTAAAACAACCTCTCAAAGGCTCCTTGTTGGTCTGTTTTTTACCTGTTGCAATTCAAATTGTCTGCGCAAACACCATGATTTCGTAATTCTACTTTGACTAAATTAAAGGTTCCAAAGACAATGAAAACATATAACCACATAAAATTGTTGAATACTTTAAATATATAATCTTTTATAGTGTTGCTAGAATTATGAATTATATCATAATTCGTATTCTGAAAGATAGACTGTACGATAGTTATTGTTCTACTTGAAATTTAAGAAATGAAGTATATAAAAATGTTTATGGACAACGATAACGAAGCATCTGCTACGGCCCTGTTTTATGACATTTAAAAAAAAATCAACGATGGATTTTCATTAATCGCCGTAAGATAGCAATATATGTTTGTTAAAAAAGGTTTGTATTGCAATTCTTACATGGCCAAGTAAGTGTGAAAAATCGGGTACGGTTACAGAAAACAACGTTTTTGTTGGTTTTTTCAACCATTCGCGAACTTTGTCGATTTTCACCAAGCTGTTTAAATCCCGTCAGCTACTAACATCTGCCAACTATGAATTTCCAGGAGCCTCACCTGGTTTACTATTATATATTGAATATAAATATGAAACTCTTCGAATCTTTTTCAAGGATAATACTGTTCATGTTTCACAAACACGGAAATCATACATTTTTTTCTAGGTTTGGAAAATCCACCACCGCGGTCACTCAAGGTTCGTTAACGATACAAAACGTCAGTTGTTGTTTTTACGTGGTATTGGTAAAAGGAAATTAATATTTTTTCTTCTACTAATAAGTGTCAGTATTCGTTACCATCAATACAGACAAAAAAAATCTGGAAAACCTGATTTGCCGTGTTAATCAATATATAGATCATCATGATTGTCTCGGTTTCCTTCTTTTGTGTAGATAATCTGTCTAAGCTAGATCGACAAATGAACTCACTGTTCTTATTTGAAACATTGTGTTTTATATACGCTTAATTTTAATATATGAGATACCGAAGATATAAATAAAAAATCAACATATTCATAAAGCGACTAGGATTACTGAAAAAATATTATGAAATTATACATCGTGTTTAATGAAAGAAATCATGCAATAAAAGTACAACTTTAGAATTAGAATGAGTAGAAAATTGATATTATTTCGTCTAAAATAAATTTTAAAATCCAAGCGTTCTTTTAATGTAAAGTCAGTGTAATCAATATATCTTCTTTCGAACAAAAGATATAATTATTACTTATTTGAATCATGCAGCTTTAGAGTTGTCAGAAAAGTGAGATACGCCAAACATTAGGCAAGCTTGTTTCGCGGAGTACAAATTATATATTTCGACAATGTTAAATTGTATTTCAAACTGCCACTAAATTTTGACGCTTCAACATCTCATGCTAAAAAGTTGCCCTTTTCCCATTGGCAATCATACCACATCTTCTTTTTTTATATTTAATATGAAATCGATACTGGTTGTCGTCAACGAGGACCTCTAAGAAGACACATGCATGAACTGTTGCCATGCCTATTCCTGCATATACTTTTATTTATTGATATCGAAGTGCCAGTGTTATAAAGGGTTAATAAACATGTGGTTTGGTTCCAACTGTCCCTTTACTGTTCTCATCCCGTCTTTTCTATTCATATAAAAAAGGGACAAAAGATACCAGAGACAAACTCATAGATTAAAAATTAACTGACAACACCATTGCTAAAAATAAAAAGACAAACAGACAAATAAAACTTTAGTAGAGAAGACACATCTTAGAAAACTTAAGACTAAGTAGCACGAACCCCACTAAAAAATGGGGGTGGTCTCATGTGCTTCGGAAGGGTAAACAGATCCTGCTCCACATGTGGTACCCGTCGTGTAACTTATAATGTATTACACATACGTAAATAGTATAACTTATAAGAACAAACTGATCATTGTTGATTGATTACTCAATGATTCTATAACTGCCAGTGGTAAATATTACTTTTAAGGACAAATAAAATATAATTAATCTTATAGTAGGCTTTGCAAATTAGGTTAACCAACTCTAATGGAGTTCAGATAAGTTGAAATTCTGCTTCGAAATAAAGAGTATGTTTGATAGAAGTCAAAGTTTTGTCTTTCGAAAGGCCTTCTAAGAAATCCCCAAAAAATGTCCCAAGCGTTGTTTCTTAGCGTGTAGAGAAACTAGTTCTTTTGCAAAAAGTGACTTCCAGTTCCGAAAAATCTTGGTTTGTGTATGTTCCGTGCCGGTGTAGGTTTAAATACAATGAACAATAAAAATATTCCAAAAGAATCATAATCGAATGTTTAATATTTTTTATTGCAAATTATCTTCTTTTTTTTTTATTAGGAACAAATGTTACAGACAATTGTATTTTTTTTCAAACCCGTCTATGGCATGGTATTGGTTGCAAAAATATCAAATTTTTGCAACCAATACCATGCCATAGTCTTGACCATTTATACATTACATTCATTAATTTAGTCTTATTACATTGATTTTCCTAATTATTAGATTATTTCAACATTATTTTTTTGCAAAAATACCATAATCAAATTTGCATTGTTAACAAGAACACCAACTAAATATGAAGTCATACGAAATAATAACAATGTATAAATCATACACTGACAATAATATGATTTGGAAAATCCACTAATGATTTTGTAACAATATTCATTTTCATTTACATTGGCGCCGTGACAACAAACAAATTACTATCATGGTAATGTATATACTAGCCTTGTTTTATAGACTATTGACCTCCGATCAGGACACCATTTATTACTGACCAAAGGTGCTAATTACTTTGTCAGGACATTTTGATATTTGACTAATGTCATATTAAATGTTTCATTATCGTGCATGACTTGATAACAATGAACCACAACCTTTAAGATCAAGTGTTCAATTTTATCTAGTACATTTTTTTTCTTTTTTCGGAAAAAAATAGTTTATATACTAGTAACTAGATTCAATAAAGCTGACTAAATGGTTATATTTAATGCTTCATTTTTATCGTGCATGACTTATATGAAGAATAACCCTTAATATTTCTTAGGTTGTTTAATTTTATTCGGTATGGATTGCTTAAAATAGATATAGAAAGATGTGGTGTGAGTGCCAATGAGACAACTCTCCATCCAAATAACAATTTAAAAGTAAATGTCTTTCTCAAGTAAAAGAAGTTTAAGAAATGTTCAATTTATAAACAAGGGGATGCTTGTGGTATGATTGCTATATGGAGACTTATTCATAAAGATATCAAATGATGTGTATGTAAATATGTATATATAAACTAAAGGTCATCACATGGCCTTCAACCATGGGCAAAACCCATACTACATAGTTAATTATATAAGGCGGGATTTTTACATATCTTTTTTATGTTGTTATTGCAACAAGCACCTACAAGCGTAAGATGTAATGAAAACGCAACCACTGACGAGGTTCGTATTGATGGTCGGGGACGGGTCTGTCCGTTTAAAGTATGCTATACATATTATGATTAAGAACATTCAAGTTTTAAAATTAAGTAAGTTAAAAACCAGTTCTTGTACGCAATTTCCAATATCTTTAAAGCACAACTACTGTACTATGTACACTTTAAAAAAATATATAAAAAAATGAAAGAATAAAAATGGTGGAATAGAAAAAAATATCAAAGTAATTAACTTAATTGTCTGAAGACGCTTAAATGAAGGAAAACAATATGCCAGTAATGTACAGGTGTCAGTTAAAATAAAACAAAGAAAAAAGATAGAATAATCGAGGGATTTGAAGAAATCCAATTTCTCGAAATACAAATGAAAGGCCGCTCGGAATCTTGCTATAACAATATTTGATTCATTAACTTTTGCTAATTATGAATCCCTTAGCGTAATTTTATGTTTTCTTTGATCATTTGACCAAACAACGCAACCCTGCTGATATAAAGACTCGGGTATAGGTTTTATTCGAATTACTAAAAATATTCAACATTAAACCATTTAGATTGTGAGCATTCGTCTTTCGGCAAAGTTTTTGAAGTTTTGATATTTACAGGACATATTCACATCATAGTATTTTAATAGGTGGTCTGTATATTCGTCTTCCACCCTTGTACGTGTTTTAGGCACTGTCATATCAGTTTAGGTGACACTCTAGCATCAAGATTTTATTAATTTATGATTAATTATTATAATAGTTATCACCTATAACTGATGGATTTACCGTTATGTCTTAATAATGGAAAGTCTGTTCTGTTCGCGGAATTCCCAGGTCCTTTGATATGATAATTCTCCCAGCCTAATTACACACACGACTTATTATTATCTGACATCTTTGCTAGTATTAGAATACCATCGGATGGTTTATTGCTATAGAGGAACCAATTAAGACTAGCGTATTTCGACATTGCAGTGGAAGAGGTTGTATTGAGTTTTGAAACTAGTTTGAAAAGATCAAATTAGAATCGCTATAGAAGTAGAAGCTATAGTAATGTTTGACATGCAAACAATACAGGCTGAAAAATGTCTTTTAACCTTAATTAGCATGCATGAAAGAATTCAGTAGCATTGAATATTGATATCACGACGAAAAGAATCCGGATATAGTACTACAATATTTTGCAATCGAATGATGTTTTTTGTTTCTGATCATAACGAAAACATTTATACTTAGACTGAACCCAAAGTCATCACTGTTTCGGATCCAATTTTATGTGATGGACCAAAAGGGGGGTGTGGTGTGTCATTCAGAACTAGGAATTATAGGACCTTATTTTAACACAAATTTGATGTCTTAAACCTTTGTTACATATTTTTTTATGGAACTCTAGCATGTAAATCCCCTCACCCCACCCCGCCTATATTCACACCTGCATCTGGGGTTGAAGTCATAAAACTTTGCTCAGTGCTCGGAGCACAAAAATCATGCTCGAAACATGAAATCCAGTATTTTGATTGGTTGAATCTCGAGTCTGAGTACAAAAATCGTGCTCGAAAGTTTTATGACCGCAAGGCCAGCTCGGGGCTTTTTGGCGCGTGTTGCTGTCATCATTGTAAGATTTTTTTCTCTTGTTGGATGTCATAGGTGTTCTATAACTGCTAACATCCTAATCTTTAAGTATCTGACAGAAAGTAGTAGTTATCCAATTGACAGTTTAACTTTTATATGCAAAATTCAAAGATGAAACAAATTAAGCCTTTAATCATATTGGAACGAAATCTGTTCAAATAAACAACTTTTTATAACAACTAATTGGTATGGGTTAAAGTATTTTTCGTTTCAAAAATTTAGAACAATTTGAAGAATAGATGTTGAAAGGTAAAATAGTACAAACAGATTTTTGTAAAGGCAAGCTGTATAGTCCCTCCGGTAAATTATCATTAGCTTTAATGGGAAAACGTTTAAACTGAAATGATTATTACTTGAAGATTCATTTCAATTCCTGACAAAATATTTTCGATTAATTTGAAAAAAAGTGTATTCGCAGGAGTTAATATGCAAAATAAATGGTTGTTCCCCGATGACTAAATTTCATCTTTTATTATTTGTTTTGTAACATGATAACGTATAGTGCAAATTAACATTTTATTCTTTAATTAGAAGATCATTTATTCCCTGTTAAAATAGTTATTAAAATCAAATAAAACTATCACTCGTAATGGAGCGGAAAATAACAACCAACCATATGCTTTGTCGGTAGCGTGCTGATGTTCTTCGAGTGATTGGCTCATATTAGCATTAATACCTTAAATCAATGCGAGGCGACACTAAAAAAGTAAATCTTTTATTTTTTATGTTTCCCTGTATAAATTCTTATGAGAAAAAAGTAATTATTCGAAAATGAAGTTAAATTAAGATGTCATTGATAACCATGGATCAGATCCCTGTAGAGTCATTACTGACCTTAGGTGGAAAATCATGAAAAAGCTGTCGGAAAACGCGGTTATGATTCTGATTTGTAATTAGATAACAGCGTTTCAACTGGAAACCAGCTTAGTTAAAAAAGTAAATTGGAGTTTATTGTTAACTTCTTATAATTCCCTAAATATCTATTAAATGAAAATTAGGACGTAAATTTTGATTTGGTTCATTTTTTCGTACCCCCTTTTCTATTAATTTAGTTATCAGAGTAAATTGTTCATTTTGCAAAAATAACGTGAAGATCATGTGACAAGCCTCACGCGTGTTGGGTGTTATCTTTATTTGAGCAACCACCACTATGTTAGTTAAACAAACATTTAAGCACAAATTCATAAAATGTACGCTTGCTACCATGTCAAAAAGTCAAACTGAGGCAAATTTTGGCATCAGATGTAAGAATTTTGAAACCCTTATACAAAATTAAAGATAATTTTACGAAAGTTTTATAGCTATATACAGTACTTTACATTATTTTCAGCAAGTATGCAAAATGGTTAACACATACCTATGACTCTTCTAACAAAGTTATATATTTTTTTAATTTCCCGATAATTACACTGTTGTTCCTTAACACAATTTGACAGTCAGTTTATTTGAAACAAGTTGTAACAGGGCAAAGTCAGAAATCCGGATTTAAAAAAAATCAGATTGAAAGATACCCATAGATTATCATTGGTCATCTCAACGAGATTGATTTTCTCGCTTGAGCTGGTACAGCGAAAGTGAGAAAAGCAATCGAGTTGAGATGACCAATGATAATCTGTTTATCGCTATTTTACCTATGACAACGTTGTCAATTTCAATGTCAATTTCGTTAGCAATGCACGTGCCTGCTTAGTTTCTAGCGATATTTTTTTCATCTCAGACAAGAAGCATGATATGAAAATTATCACAAAAAAAGATCAAAAGAAAAATGCGCAAAATAGCGATAATGTTACATATTTATTGTTCGATTGCATATATTTACCCTTGCTGTACTTTTCACCACGCTTTTCGTAAAGAAATTAAAAGATCTTACATGCATCTTGTCATTGGTTGACCAAATTATGCTACAGAGCTAGATAAATAAACACAAAATTAAATAAAAATGTAACCAAAAATTACAGCACTCAAATCAACTACGTATTCACTTACCAACAAAATACAACGCTTTATCAAAAAGACATAAATAGGCAGACAATGAACAACAACACGTGGTTAGATATAATTCGTCATACATAATTCAAACAATAAAAGTTCATCAAATCTAGTCGAAAGTACAGACTAGTTATTCTTATCTTCAATTCTATTTTAATTTTCAATGTACGTATTTTCAAACGTTATGTACTGTATTGGTGACTATCAGGACAAAGAGCTACGTTTGTACTTGGCCAGACAATGGAACTTGAAGAAGCACAAACAGACGTGGATATGTTGAAAAAGTACAAATTAGAGTTAGAATTAAATGATTCCAGGCAATTTGTAGTATGCCTGGATTCTGTTGTTGGTAGTGATGAAATATCTTTATATCATCTTTTTTTACGCGTTTATGTAAAAAAAAATAATAGCTGCGCAAAATCGTAAAAAACTGTAAGCACAAATACGTGCAAACTTGATGAGCCCAATGACCATCGTTCCTTTGGCATACATGGATTAAATAATTTTGAAACTGTTAAATACGAAAACTAATAATATTGTAAAAGTAGAAATACAGAGCTGAAACCTGCTATGAAAACATCCAATGCCAAGTATGTGCTTCAGGGACAAATGCAGCAATCCATGAAAAGGCTAGACGTTCTGTACAGTGACAAAAGTAACAATACAAACAATGACAGGTATGTTCGTACAGAAACAAAAGTAACAATACAAACAATGACAGGTATGTTCGTACAGAAACAAAAGTAACAATACAAACAATGACAGGTATGTTCGTACAGAAACAAAAGCATCAATACAAACAATGACAGGTATGTTCGTACAGAAACAAAAGCATCAATACAAACAATGACAGGTATGTTCGTACAGAAACAAAAGCATCAATACAAACAATGACAGGTATGTTCGTACAGAAACAAAAGCATCAATACAAACAATGACAGGTATGTTTAATTCGAACAGAAACAAAGCAACAATACATGCAATGACGGGTATGTTCATTCAGTGACAAAATGCAGCAATGCATGCAATCACAAGTGAGTTCGTTCAGGGACAAATGCAGCAATGCATGTAATCCCAAGTCCGGAGCCTCTGGTCTTTGTTAGTCTTGTATTATTTAAATTTAGTTTATTGTGTACAATTTGGAAATTAGTATGCATTCATTATCACTGAATTAATATATATTTATTTAGGGGTCAGCTGAAGGACGCCTCCGGGTGCGGAAATTTCTCGCTAGATTAAAGACCTATTGGTGACCTTCTGTTGTTTTTTTTCTATGGTCCGGTTGTTGTCTCTTTGACACATTCCCCATTTGCATTCTCAATTTTAATAACAAAAATGTCCTTTCAGTGACATGATGCAGCAATGCATGCAATCACAAGTGAGTTCGTTCAGAGACAAATGCAGCAATTAATGCATGCAATAACAAGAATATCCTTTCAGTGACAAAATTCAGCAATGCATGTAATCACAAGTAAGTTTGTTCAGAGACAAATGCAGCAATGCATGCAATAACAAGAATGTCCTTTCAGTGATAAGATGCAACAATGCATGCAATCACAAGCCGTGAGATCGTTCAGAGACAAATGCAGCAATGCATGCAATAACAAGAATGTCCTTTCAGTGATAAGATGCAACAATGCATGCAATCACAAGCCGTGAGATCGTTCAGAGACAAATGCAGCAATGCATGCAATAACAAGAATGTCCTTTCAGTGATAAGATGCAACAATGCATGCAATCACAAGCCGTGAGATCGTTCAGAGACAAATGCAGCAATGCATGCACTAATAAGAATTTCCTTTCAGTGACAAAATACAGGAATGCATGCAATCATAAGCCGTGAGTTAGTTCAGAGATAAATGCAGCAATGCATGCTATAACGAATATATACAGTAATACTCACAATCACAACTCGATCCGTTTAGTGACATATAATGTATGCAGTAATTCAATGTCGATAAGTCGATCCGTTCAGAGATATGCAGCGATAGATACATGTACAATTACAAGTCGGTTCGTTAAGTGACATGTGCAGCAGTACATACAATAACAAGTCGATTTGTTCATTGACATGTGCAGCAATACATGCAATGAAAAGTTGGTCCGTTCAAATACATATGGTTCCATTATACAATTATATTTGTTCACTGTATAATAATATGTACGCGGTATAACAAGACGGTCATTTCAATGACATGTGTACCAATTGATACAATGTAAAACCAGTTACGTATGTAGCACTATACATACAATGACAAGTGGACTCCTTCTGTGACATGCGCAGCTATATGCATAAATGACAAGTAGCATACACTGCTGTATTTGTCTGCCGTTCGCAGACAGCAGTTTATGCTATGATGAATCGGAGGCTACCTCCTGTAAAATATACATATTTTTTCTTGCAGCATCAAGAGAAACTTAAGATTTCCGAATTAATCGTGTCACAGTATCTACATGTACTTTTAGCAGACACCTTCTGATAAGGTCATGAAACTCTCGGGCATAGCTTTACTAATTAGCAGTTTAACACATTGATTCAGTTACATTTGCCGGAAAATATCAGGAAATTATATCTCTGATGTTTCTATACCAGATTAATCAAGTATAATCTATAATATTTAGTGTAACTAAAGATGTATCAAAATATATGATTTGGAATACATTCAAATTGTCAATTAACATTAACACAAATTCGGATGATGCCAACTAGAAACGTGGCTTTGAATTTAAGATAAGAAATATCACTTGAGCTCAACTTACTTTTCACGGTCCTTTGTTAATTTTTTACATTTTCCAAATTTTTGTGTTCGATTTTAATCTTGTATCTCTAAACTTTGAAATCCACCCTATTGGTACCCTTGTAACCATTACACATTGCCGTAATAACACGACCAAGTGTAGTACTACTGAATCTTTTTATAAACATATGATACAACTGAGAATGAAAATAGGGTAAATTTCAAAGACACAGCAACCCGACGGTAAAAAAACAGACAAAAGCCGAAGGCCACAAATGGGTTTTCAACGCAGCGAGAAAAATCCCGTAAAACTGGAAGTCTCAGCAAAATTGTGTACTAGTTCAGTGAAAATGAATGATACCCTAAACTTCAAAACATATAAATGAACTAAAATAAAAAAAAAACTTGCAAGACTGACAAAGGCCAGAGGCTCCTGACTTGGGACAGAGTTAAACATGTTTTGTGAAATCTCTACTCTCGATTTATGTACGTGCTTCAAGACAGAGTTGGATCCGTATTAATTTGGGATATTAAAATTCATTTGCTGGAGTATACTAAGGTCTCTGAACGCCGAAACACATACTCTCGCTGAACTGAGCGCTTGTATATGTGTGCATGTGGGGTGTAATCAATATATGCAGCTTAGCACGTATGTGAGATTGTGGTTTGTCCAAAGACCAATAGGACGGTGTCAAAGTTTGACAGTTACGCGAAACCAACGGTATACTGCACATGCACATGTTTCTATAGATAGGAAGGTCGACTATCATATGTATTTTTACATATGGGAAGGTCGACTATCATATGTATTTTTACATATGGATAGTCGGACCTTTTCATGGATACAAGTGTCTGTGGAAAGCTTGATAGGGCCAGACATTTTGCATGGCACACAGAAAACAGGCAACATCAAAGAGTTGTGGCAAGGTTTATTCCACGTGCGTGTACAATCTAATTAAAATTAAATATCTCGCTCGCTCATTTTTTGTGCTTGGTCGATGCGTGGGAGCAAAATCAAACGACTTCATCAATCAATAGAACGAATAGAAAACTACTGCCAAACTCGGTACAGGCATTTTCAGACGGAAACTGTAGGTTAAACCTAGTTTTAAAGCTAGATTAACGAAATATCGCCAATTGCATGGGTTTTACTGTCGGATAATACAATTTCAGATGGCCATATCTAAACTTAAATCAACCATTAGGCTAAAAAAAATCAAAACAAACAATTAATTCAAACAAACAACAACAATAAAACTAAAACAGTATTCGGTATTTATAAACCTGAAACTATTTAAGACCATTTAACATTGTAGGCTGATTGAAATGTGGAGAGTTAACGTCAAATCGGCACATGACGGCTATAGATAATATAGGATAAGAACTTTATTAATCTGATCAAGAACCCATAAAGAGCAGCTATAGATACATGTACTAAAGAACAGTTGTAAAGTATTCTAGTAGTGCATGTATCAAAAATATACTAGAAGTAATTCTATTAGAAGATACAAAAAATTTTTAAGAAAACTCATAATTTTAAGGATCAAATACCATGAATTATAACTAGTTAAAAAGTATTCCCAATCAAAAAATACAAATCAACAAACTTAATTTCAAGGATTAAATACCAAATAAAACAAAAGTGTACACATCATTATAGAAAATGTTCTAACATACAGAATTTGTTTTTAGAAAAGTATATATACGAATTTCTTGTCTCAAAAGACAATATGATTGTTAAATTCAAATGATTGTTAAAAAAGCCATTATCATTTAATATCATAAAAAAACTACATTGCACGTGGTTAACAAGTGTTTTAAAAAAACCATGTCATTTTGACATTTTAATTTCAAATATTTTTTTTTCTTGCGGTCGCCGCACGTAACTCTTAAAATAGTTTTCATATAAATATAACCAATAACCACTATTATAAATAACATTTAAGACGGTATTTCTCACCTTATTGTTATAGTATTGATCTATATATTATTAATAATTAATATCAACCTGTTAGTATGTCTCCGGATCGCCAACTTGGGTAGTGGCCAAAGTAATTTTATCGAACGCAATAATTCGGTTAGTCTAAGATGGTCAGTGACTTTTAACGCATTAAAACAGACAATTACATATGATTGTGTATTCATTTCGGATTAGAAACAATATAATAAATCTACTAAGTTGTACTTAATAGGGCTATTACAATATTTAATTGTGTTTTATTTTTGGAATCAAGTACTTGATGGTACCGTGTGGAATAATTGATCTAGATAAAAGCCAAGTAATTAACAACACTCTCACCAAATGTAGATATGAATTCGTTTTTCGACTGATGGACTGTACTATGAATTATTAACGTGGAAACTGTCTATATTTATAAACAGAACGTTAATATTATGATAAAAAAAGGACTCTGTCTAAGGGAGCTAGGACGAAAAATTTGCTCATGGTAATTGTCATCCTGCCTTTTTTTTACTCAAAACCCTATCCTTTCTTATATTTCGTCCTACCCCCCCCCCCCCCCCCCTCAAATACAAAGTATATAATTATATGGTAGCACCATAACAACTCTGCCTCTTTTTGTTGTTTGTGTTTCTTGGTAGCTGTCTCATTGGAATAAACCCAACATTCTACTAGATAGAGTTTAATGGCGACAACCCTTGCGGCTATTGTGCCATTATTTCCGTTTTTCCTTTATTTTAAGCATTCACTTACAAGATAATTTCTAATATAAAGAAATATAAAATAAACCCAGCAAGACTTCGAAAGTATGGAAATTACGTTGGAAAAGTTGGAGGTAAAAATGCTTCATCCAAACTTGAGTATCTGAAAATAATATGCAACACACACGCATCAATGTCTTAAAAATTATTAAAATAAAACTAAAACGTATAAAACACTGAAAGCTATGCAATAATAAAAATAATAATAATAATAATAATTATAATAATGATTTTTTTTTAATAATACTAATAATAATAATGTTAAAAGTAATAATAATAATAATAATAATAATAATAATAATAATAATAATAATAATAATAATGAAAAAAAAATTAATAATACTAATAATAATAATGTTAAAAGTGATAAAACAAATGTATCATCTAAAATTAATTGTATAATTGTATAAAATCTCATATTTTATAAAAGTACAATAAAGTTCAATAAAGAAAAAGTTAAGAAAAGGTTCTGTTTCGATATTGCTTAGGAATATATATATATAATTAAATATGTATAAATGCAGCTATTAAAAGCTACTATCCTTTAAAGTGTTGCAGTGACCTTTGTGTATTTGGCATGAGTAACATATAAAAGATACCGTAACACTTTCAATCAATAATCATTTATAAGCAGCTTAACCTGATCGAACCGTTTGCAGCTAGATATTAATATACGGGAGTCAATGTATTTATAACTCATGAATCACAAGGTATCTTAAATTAATGCAGATTTCAATAACTAAAAATTCCCAATCAATTTCCCTTGTCTCTGCGCATGGTTTCGGAAACTAATATAAGTCGGAGGTCAACATCCGGAAGTGTGCAAGAAAGATCGACCATTTACTCCACCCAAGTCAAAGACGTATCAGGCAAATCGCCAGTGCTTTCTATACATATATTTCAACCAATCAAATTCCGAGTTTTGTTTGACAGACTACCACAAATACCCGCGTTTTCTCAGTACATTTTTAATGTTAAGGATTAAATCGACAATTAAAGATCCGATAAAACAATTACTGACCATATGTGTATCTGTGAAAAAATTTTGCTGGCTACCTTTGGAATGCAAGAAAACGAAAATGAATCTTTACATGTCTCTTTTGCTAGAGAACAGGCTATTGTTGAAGTTGCAGCCAGGCTCAGATGTATTGGGGATGATTTGAATAAGCGCTATTCTGCTTCTAAATCTAAGGATGGTTTTCACCCTTTTCAGAATGCTATTTTGCAGGAGGTTCTTTTGGAAATGAAAAGACATTTTCTACATTTTGCAGGCTATTTACAACCTAAGTGAAATGACTTAAGGTACGTTGGTTTCGATATTACTGTAAAGACTTTTTAAAACGTATACTATTTTATTGCTAATTTTATGAGAAATGTTGCTTACAGTTGTAATTTAAAAAAAGTGAAATATAATGATATTAAAATGCAAATTAAACTTGATGTATATTTTACCCTTGCATACTTCTTTTGCTTTTGTTTCTAGGAAGAATATATATACAAAACCTTTAAACACACATTATTTATTTATTTTTGTTTATTTTCAGATTCAAATGTGACGTTTTACATCCCAGTGAATGGAAGAATACACTTCCAAAAAAAAACACCGAAAAAAACAATGCCATGAAAGTCATCGACATCATATATTTTTCAAGCATTTTCTGATTTCATCTCTAGTCATCCAAAAAATAACAAGGAAAAATCGTAATCAGAAATTCAGACGAAAAAGTATTTATTCAGGTGGACCCTATGTGGTTACACAGATAACAACAGATAGAGAAGAGGGTCTTCCGGTACGGACGATGAACTGTTCAGAGACTGTCTGGTACTGCAATGTAATCACGCGGGAAAAGTTGATTAATAAATATGATCATTAATTCATACAGATGTTGGACTAAGTGTCACTGACAGATAATAATAAGATCAATTAAACATGAGAGAATAAGATCAATTAAACATGAGAATATTTACTAACAGAGAGTGTAAGTGAAGAATGGCGCCCGTTTCTATGGTCTTATTCGATGCAATCTATAAAAAAAACGTTTTCGTTTTCCTGAATTTTTATAATTTTAACTTTTAATGTGCAATACGTTCATATATATTTTCAAGCTCTATTACTTTTGATTAGAGTTATTTTTGTGATATGTAGATAAACTTCTATGATAAGTATGATATTTTAGTTTTTAAACAATTCATGATCAAGTGTCAAATTATATTATTCAGTCTATTTAGAATCTTATTTATTTCGTTTTCAATACACTTAAGTGGATCTAATTATATTAATGTTCTATACTAATATCTTTGAAAAGGTGTGAAGAACCTCGTTTGCTTTTATGTTGGATCGCTACTTCAAATTTTAATGCAACACCTGTTATGTTTACAAATCGAAAATCTACAATATTTAAGCAGCTTATACCCATGTAAAGCACTATTTTGATAAATAAAGTAATAAGAGTTTTAAACTTTTAAGTGAAATATAATATTTTCTTTTTGTGCAGTTAAACTCAGGCTAAAATGTTTAAAATTGAATCAATTTTCCATTAGTTATGTGGTTATAATAGTTTTTCTATTTAAAAATTATGTTAAATAGCATTATACAATTTCACATTCCAGTATATTTTAGTTTTAAAAACTCCATCGGAAATCATAATTTGTATGTCTTTTGACAAAGTTATTGACATTTAAGCATTGTTTTAATACTTTTGAAGTACATTGTATGTGTTAAAATCAATTAAATCATTTGTGTATTCATGTTTATTTTGCCCTAGTATCAATGTAGGCAAACAACCCGGTGATAATTAATAAAACGATCATTTTCAATTTAAATAAGGAAAATCAATCATCATATTTATTCTATAACTTATATGTATCGAATACATAATTTAAGTGCTATAAATTATTTCATTTTATTATATACAGGGAATTTACTTGTGAATTATATATTGTTGTGTGTTAAAATATTTGTTTTCAATATTTTTTAATTCGTTTCTGAATTTAGTTATTTTTCCAAAAGATTTGTTTCTTTTGTAAATAGTAATTATTTTACAATTTTACAAATCTGAAAATTCTAGTATTTTTCATGAGTGAGCAAGATTGATTCATAAATTTACAAAACGAAAAATTCAGTGTACAATTTTATAAGAGAGCGAAATAAAAGAAATGTCATGTGTTCCAAAAAAAATTAATACTTCAGTTCGATGAACTCGAGTATGATGAGTTATTTGTGTGTGCGTACGTGTATGTGTGTGTGTGTGTGTTATAAAAGTTCTTTCTACAATCGATATACCTCAGAAATATATGTATTTCATGTGTTGAATTTTACAAAAAAACGTTTGTTAAACAAATGTTGAAAAATCTTTGAACTGTGATGATATGTTATGTATTTTCTACATTTGGTGCAATCACTCAGGTGCCATTATTGATATTATACAAATAAATATTTAATTCTTACATGTAAAGTGTCTTTATATTACTGACCAACCCCTAGAGACCCCACTAGACATTTATAGATGAACTATAATTCCAAGAAACGTTGACTGCTGGCTTCATGTCTTTTGTAGCCTCAGTTTTCGCATATACATATATACGTGAAAACTATTTTTTTTTAATAAACAAGTTATTTAGTATGAAAGGGGGAGTCATGCACATGAGACAACTATCCACCAGGTACATAATGACGATTATAGGTTATCGTATGGTAATATATATTACCATATATCGCGACTAGATACATCAGTGGCGCACACACATTTCCTGGATAAGTTTTACTCAGTATTTTGAGTTCATTTCCAGTATTATACAGATGGTCTCCAACAATTACCAAATTCAATATCGTAAAGTCAGCTCCGCCGAGACAAAATGTGAAGCAATTCAAATACACAAAACAAAAGCTTAACACAAAATCTTACAGTCAGCAACAAACGATTACCACTGGAGTTCAACACTCATTCTAAGATTGATTTTTAATGTTGAAGAAGTTATATTATCAAGCATTTTAGAAGCATCCCTTCTTACACTCGTAACTTAAACCCAGAAAACATGCGTATTTCGTCAAACAATCTGTAAACAAGACATTTTTAATACGTTTTATTTTATTTGGATTTCCATGCCTACAGTTATATAATGTTTCTCATTTATGTCCAACTTATTTTACCATCAACTTCCATTAATGAAATCAGACAAGGTTCTTCCCTGTTTTATTTAAAGGTTCCATGTAATTGTTGATCACCCATACATGCTTGAATATGTCCCCATTCTTTAATATGCACTTTTAAATTACAGTCGGGGATGGTTGCTTGAGAGAGCTGTCAAAATATTCTATTAACTTGATGTTCTATATTTCTTTTACTGTCATTGATCAATGTGGAGAGTGGAGAGCTGTCTGATTGGCGGGTTCGTTCTTATGTTGTACTGTTATACCACTGTCCCGGGTTATGGGAGGGTTGGGATCTCGCTAACATGTTTAACCCCGCCACATTATTTATGTATGTGCCTGTCCCAAGTCAGGAGCCTGTACTTCAGTGGTTGTCGTTTGTTTATGTGTTACATATTTGTTTTTCGTTCATTTTTTTTACCTAAATAAGGCCGTTAGTTTTCTCGTTTGTATTGTTTTACATTGTCTTATCGGGGCCTTTTTTTAGCTTACTATATGCGGTATGGGCTTTGCTCATTGTTGAAGGCCGTACGGTGACATATAGTTGTTAATGTTTGTGTCATTTTGGTCTTTTTTGGATAGATGTCTCATTGGCAATCATACCACATCTTCTTTTTTATATGTCTCGTCTACTTATTTTTCTAATTGATATATATCTTGTCCCTCCGTAATTATATCCAAGGTTGCATACACAGAGATTAAAAAGAAGATAGGCTTTTTATGAAACAAAATTTCATCTCAAATGTATAACGGCAACAGTTAAGATATCGCACGGCGTAAAGACGGGCCAATTGTCTTCTGACGGTCGGTATCTTCAGCCATTCAATTGTTACTTAAACACATTATTGGCAACAAATTCTCGAGTTGAACTTTCTAACTTTCTAGTCCCCTTTATTCAAAATGACCCACTTTGCAGTAAAATGAACTTACTCTATAAATTAATTATAAATTTAAACTCGTCCCCGATTTGCATGAAATATTTGCCGCTGAATGAAAAAAAAAATATCAGTAGACGAATCATTTTGTTTGTCTCCACACAGTAACATTGTGCTACTGGGTCGGAAAAACATAACGCGATCAATCATAATAACTTCAAATAAATTAATTATGTTTATGACGTCTTTACACTAAATCCATTGGATGTTGGATGTGTACGGATTGATAGTTTAGTCGAAATTGCATGATTTATTTATTAGTTGTAAGTGGCTTTGAACTAGCTGTCAGATAACTGCGAGTACTCTCAGATCTGTTCATAGTGTCTTATCGGGGCCTTTTATATTTGACTATATGCGGTATGGGCTTTACTCATTGTTGAAGGCCGTACGGTGACATATAGTTGTTAATGTTTGTGTCATTTTGGTCTTTTTTGGATAGTTGTCTCATTGGCAATCATACCACATCTTCTTTTGTATATGTCCCATCTTCTTATTTTTCTAATTGATATATATCTTGTCCCTCCGTAATTATATCCAAGAGATTAAAAAGAAGATAGGCTTTTTATGAAACAAAATTTCATCTCAAACAGTTAAGATATCGCACGGCGTAAAGATGGGCCAATTGTCCTCAGACGGTCGGTATCTTCAGCCATGCAATTGTTACTTAAACACATTATTGGCAACAAATTCTCGAGTTGAACTTTCTAACTTTCTAGTCCCCTTTATCCAAAATGACCCACTTTGCAGTAAATTGAACTTACTGTATATATTAATTGTAAATTTGAACTCGTCCCCGATTTGCATGAAATATTTGCCGCTGAATGAAAAAAAAAATATCAGTAGACGAATCAATTTGTTTGCCTCCACACAGTAACATTGTGCTACTGGGTCGGAAAAACATAACGCGATCAATCATAATAACTTCAAATAAATTAATTATGTTTATGACGTCTTTACACTAAATCCATTGGATGTTGGATGTGTACGGATTGATAGTTTATTCTTAAATGCATGATTTATTTATTAGTTGTAAGTGGCTTTGAACTAGCTGTCAGATAACTGCGAGCACTCTCAGATCTGTTCATTGTGTCTTATCGGGGCCTTTTATATTTGACTATATGCGGTATGGGCTTTGCTCATTGTTGAAGGCCGTACGGTGACATATAGTTGTTAATGTTTGTGTCATTTTGGTCTTTTTTGGATAGTTGTCTCATTGGCAATCATACCACATCTTCTTTTTTATATGTCCCATCTTCTTATTTTTCTAATTGATATATATCTTGTCCCTCCGTAATTATATCCAAGGTTGCATACACAGAGATTAAAAAGAAGATAGGCTTTTTATGAAACAAAATTTCATCTCAAATGTATAACAGTTAAGATATCGCACGGCGTAAAAATGGGCCAATTGTCTTCTGACGGTCGGTATCTTCAGCCATGCAATTGTTACTTAAACACATTATTGGCAACAAATTCTCGAGTTGAACTTTCTAACTTTCTAGTCCCTTTTATCCAAAATTACCCACTTTGCAGTAAATTGAACTTACTGTATATATTAATTGTAAATTTGAACTCGTCCCCGATTTGCATGAAATATTTGCCGCTGAATGATAAAAAAAATATCAGTAGACGAATCATTTTGTTTGTCTCCACACAGTAACATTGTGCTACTGGGTCGGAAAAACATAACGCGATCAATCATAATAACTTTAAATAAATTAATTATGTTTATGACGTCTTTACACTAAATCCATTGGATGTTGGATGTGTACGGATTGATAGTTTATTCTTAAATGCATGATTTATTAATTAGTTGTAAGTGGCTTTGAACTAGCTGTCAGATAACTGCGAGCACTCTCAGATCTGTTCATTGTGTCTTATCGGGGCCTTTTATATCTGACTATATGCGTTATGGGCTTTGCTCATTGTTGAAGGCCGTACGGTGACATATAGTTGTTAATGTTTGTGTCATTTTGGTCTTTTTTGGATAGTTGTCTCATTGGCAATCATACCACATCTTCTTTTTTATATGTCCCATCTTCTTATTTTTCTAATTGATATATATCTTGTCCCTCCGTAATTATATCCAAGGTTGCATACACAGAGATTAAAAAGAAGATAGGCTTTTTATGAAACAAAATTTCATCTCAAATGTATAACGGCAACAGTTAAGATATCGCACGGCGTAAAGATGGGCCAATTGTCTTCTGACGTTCGGTATCTTCAGCCATGCAATTGTTACTTAAACACATTATTGGCAACAAATTCTCGAGTTGAACTTTCTAACTTTCTAGTCCCCTTTATCCAAAATGACCCACTTTGCAGTAAATTGAACTTATTGTATATATTAATTGTAAATTTGAACTCGTCCCCGATTTGCATGAAATATTTGCCGCTGAATGAAAAAAAAAAATATCAGTAGACGAATCATTTTGTTTGCCTCCACACAGTAACATTGTGCTACTGGGTCGGAAAAACATAACGCGATCAATCATAATAAAATTATGTTTATGACGTCTTTACACTAAATCCATTGGATGTTGGATGTGTACGGATTGATAGTTTAGTCTTAAATGCATGCTTGATTTATTAGTTGTAAGTGGCTTTGAACTAGCTGTCAGATAACTGCGAGTACTCTCAGATCTGTTCATTGTGTCTTTTTGTGGCGGGATGTATAAGTACGCAGCCACGTCCACTTGTATGTTTGTCCATCTGATGAATAAAGCCTTTTTCAACTGATTTTTATAGTTCGTTCTTATGTTGTACTGTTATACCACTGTCCCAGGTTAGGGGGAGGGTTGGAATCCCGCTAACATGTTTAACCCCGCCACATTATTTATGTATGTGCCTCTCCCAAGTCAGGAGCCTGTAATTTCAGTGGTTGTCGTTTGTTTATGTGTTACATATTTGTTTTTTGTTCATTTTTTTTTACATAAATAAGGCCGTTAGTTTTCTTGTTTGAATTGTTTTACATTGTCTTATCGGGGCCCTTTATAGCTGACTATGCGGTATGGGCTTTGTTCATTGTTGAAGGCCGTACGGTGACCTATAGTCGTTAATGTCTGTGCCGTCATTTTGGTCTTTTGTGGATAGTTTACTCATTGGCAATCATACCACATCTTCTTTTTTATATTAACATCGTCTCGATAGTATCGTGGTTGAGTGTTCGCTAGTGCACGGGTGCTGTCTGAGGTTGGTTCGATCCCTGTCAAGTCATTAAAAAATGGAGACTGATATTTGAATTATTTAAGGCATACTCGGCAGAAATATTGCCTTGCGAAAAGTAAAGTCATAAAAATACAAAACTCTGAAGAAAATTCAAAACGGGAATATAAAAAAGAAGATGTGGTATGATTGCCAATGAGACATCTATCCACAAAAGACCAAAATGACACAGACATTAAAAACTATGGGTCACTGTACGTCTTCAACAATGAGCAAAGCCCATACCGAATAGTCAGCTATAAAAGTCCATAATCAAATAACAAAATCAACACTCACACACATAAAACGAAAAGATATAACAACTGTTATAGTCCTGACTTGATACAGATTTTTTACTAAACCTGTCAATGGTATGGCAGTCGCATCAAATTCCATTTTATTGACAACGATGTGTGAACAAAACAAACAGTCATAATAGCTAAAATGTCAAATATAAGGGTACACAGAAAACATTGAGTTATAATCTTTATCACCATGAAAACAATCAAATATGTAACAAAGAAGCACAAACAGGCATGTAGACACAGCACATTAGCAAATATGAAAGACAAGAATACGGCATAAACTATCATAGAACAATACCATAATGACGGGATGTATAAGTACAGAGCCACGTCAAATGAAATCGCAAAAAAAAACCCCAGATGTAACAGTAAAATACAACATTTGCAACAAACCACTTACAAACACAAACACGTGACATCGGTTGTAAAATCATCACAATTCTGAAAGGGGACGTAAAGGCGAATTTAAACATCCCACACATCGAATAAAACGCCTCACTTTGACATAGATTTTACTTAAGGTAGCAAGATGATTAAGGTGGCATAATGCTACATCCCTTTCATCCCTGGAGTTTCATTTTTTAAGAGTCTATATCATACACTCAATCATATCAATTGTAAGTCGTGCGGCACAATTGCACTACGACAAATTTACATAGATAGTTCATAAAAAATATACATTTTTGTGAATATAAGAAACTTATGAGATAGAGTATGCTCTGAGAAAATCAGAAAAAGAAAAAATGGTGTCACTGAACTTGCTTGCTTGGTACAAAATGAATTTTCACCGGATTTCAAATGATAAAATTATTTTAATATACGAGTTATTTCCCCTTAAATTTCTAAGTTTGAGAAATCATTCTAAAACACGAGTATTTCTTTTAACATTTTACATAATGCAATAAATCACTATTTTATCTTTACATCAAATTTCATTTTATTGACAACGATGTGTGAACAAAACAAACAGTCATAATAGCTAAAATGTCAAATATAAGGGTACACAGAAAACATTTTTTTTGTGTTATAATCTTTATCACCATAAAAACAATCAAATATGTAACAAAGAAGCACAAACAGGCATGTAGACACAGCACATTAGCAAATATGAAAGACAAGAATACGGCATAAACTATCATAGAACAATACCATAATGACGGGATGTATAAGTACAGAGCCACGTCAAATGAAATTGCAAAAAAAAAAACCCAGATGTAACAGTAAAATACAACATTTGCAACAAACCACTTACAAACACAAACACGTGACATCGGTTGTAAAATCATCACAATTCTGAAAGGGGACGTAAAGGCGAATTTAAACATCCCACACATCGAATAAAACGCCCCACGTTGACTTACATTTTACTTAAGGTTCCACTAAAGTCAAAATATAGGACACTTCATAAACATCTAAACTTTGCCTGTATTTTTCAACCTATAATGAATAAAGTCATAAACTATGAAAACATATGTTCATTTAAACATACTTTACATATACACACTGTGTAAATTGTAAATAAACTTGAAATTGTTATGTTGTGGCCAAACCGGTTCTTGGGGTGAATACTAAATTTTCAAAAAAATCTGCAGGCCTGCAAGACGACTTAATTTGCTTAAAATTGGTATGGACGAATACTATTACATGTAATGCAAAAGAAACAGCGAGGTGATGGCAAACAAAAAATGCACTGGAAAAAGGGTTATTTGGACTGGTTAAACATACTGCATGCAACAGACAAACTAGAGATTAAACACAACGATTTAAAAAAAAAAAAAAAATAACGTACAGAGAACATGCGCTTGTTGGTCGGAGTCAGTCAGTGCATTTCTGTTGTTTTTCAGAAATATTTTTGCTGTATTTGTTGTTGCTATTTGTTTTTATTTATATTTGTTGCCGTAATACATTTGTAAGTGTACTATAGTACAATTTGAAGGAATCAATGTATTCGGAGATTTTGTTTTTACTTGCTTCCATATCTAGACAATGTATGCAATTTATTACATGTAAATGTCCTAGAAAGAAGACATAGGAAATGTTGAACCCGAGTTCTTGCTTCATGCACACAAATAATATATGATAATTCTCGGTCACTATTTATTCTTTCGAGTGCTTAACCGAATATAGTACAAATGTAACCGAATTTATATATGTTTACAAATTTCGTAAGTCTTTATCGACAACACCTAAAGGTGTATTCCATTTGTCTGGTTAAGTGGAATAATGTAGAATTACTAACTAAGTACTAACTAATTATTGGAAAATTGACAGTTGTCCATTGACCAATAACATTCGCGAATTAATTCTGGCCATGGATATATCACACTCGTTCAACATAGAAAATACAAAGATATAGTCATTAATTTTGGATTGAAAAACTAAGTTTTCCATTTTTTTAAACTTTTTCATGATGAACATGAAAATAGTATAAGTGTAAGTAGTAAAAAATTAGCATATCAGTGCACTTTTAAAAGAAATTAACAGATAATGCTGAAAATCCTCTCAAGAATGTTTTGTATATAGTAGGCGGAGCTTTATTTATAATTACAAAAATGCCATTCAGTTTCATTTTAATCGTATTTAAATTTGTTAAGCGTGCAAACTATTTAGTACGAACACAATACCTGCCATTTTAATCTCATTTGGAAAGCAGGGTATGTTAGTCGTCTGCTTGTGTCACTAGACGTGCGAAGAATTGACACACATGAATAATTCTGTCTATTTGAAATTATATAGTAATTAAATATTCATAATGGTTTAAGAACAATGACCCGATGACGAATGAGGAACAATTTACGGACAGTAAACGATGACCATCTATTTATTAGAATACATCAACAGTTCCAGATTGATGGCTAATTAAATAGTTGATACCATGCCATTGAAAGCATCCGGGACATGCGAATATATTAAAAATCAGGAATGTGTGGTTTAAAACAATTTGAAGTATGTTCTATGTTTATCTTTGAGTGTCCTCAAATTGATTATCTCGAATATATTAATATTGTAGTATGCAAATGAAGTTTATTTCGTCTGACACTGTTGTCTGTTTTGGTTTTGTTTTTTTGTATTTAGTATTGTCAAAAAAGACTTGAAAAGATGATTTAAAATGCCCTTCACAATTCGATTTTGTTTGGCGTTCAAACATTTTTATCCGAGTTCCCGGATGCTCCATCGAGCCTCATAATGATGAAAAACTAATAGGGGTGTTAAATAACCTCAACTTATGGTCTCGTCCAACAACAAGACGTAACACAAAAAAATGCGACGCCAAATAATGTTTTCTTAAATTTGACGTCGATTAATTTTTGTAAGTTTCATTCGATTTTTAATATGTTGTTGTTTGATTCTGTTTTCTCCTGGATCGTGTCAAAACAGAGATTTTTCTGCCCAATTTACATATTATTTAGTCACGTGCTCCATGCAATAACATAGGGAGTCTCCGTATTTCAATTCAAGCGTTTTAGATACCACATCTCTTTGCGAAAATTTACATAATATAAATTATTAGGCAGAGATGACCCGAGATAAATTTGACTATTTTTTTTTTGAAAATATATCGTATGGTTGACAAAATTCCACTAGAGACTAAATATTGTCCAAGTTAACATATATAAATATAATAATAACATTTAATACAGACAGTGAAGAATTACAAATATAAAAAAAACATAGTTATAAATGGTAATTAATGTAGCCTTTGATGGACATGGACCTCATTTTCGCAATTCTAATGATTGCTTTATAAAGTCACCAATTTCTGTCAAAAGCTCAGATTTAGGATTTAAAAGTTGTTTAAGCTTTAAAAGTGGTTGATAATTTGTAAAATCAGAATTTAAATTATTAATCTTTAGAAATAAGCAATCTCTTAAAGTTGAATTTAGTTTGCAGTATAGTAAAAAATGGTATTCATCATCAATTTTATTACAAAGTTTACATAACCTTTGATCTCTGGGTACATTTTTATATCTTCCCATTTCAACTTCTAGGTTATGGTCACTAACCCTTAATTTAGAAATTAATTGTCTGGTTTTAAAATTTGATTCTTTTTATAAATAATTTTCAATTTTTATCTCAGTTCTTATTTGACCATATAGAAATAATTTCGAACTGTCTGTTATAGAAGAAAGTTTATTCAAGACTTTTTTTGTATAAGATTCATGTGATACCTGTTTAAACTTCATCTTTAAGGAATATTTAATTTTATTGTATGGTTTATCACAAGTTTCAAAATCTTTAGCATTTAATCCAGTCTCTTTAAAAATATTTAGAGCAAATGTATACCAACTATGAAAACCATCAATAATATAGTTCACCGTAAGGCCCTTTAGGTGGTATGGGAGTCTAAAATAAAAATGATAGAATTTGTTCATACTTTGCCGAAACGTAGTATATATTGATATATGTTGAAAATTAAATAAAAATGAGAGGACACCGCGCATTTTCTCGAGCTACAGAACGTGACAAAATGACACATTTTGTATGGATTATACAGGAAAAAACACCATTTTTGGATTAGAAACTAAACAAAATGATAGAATTGTTTTAAAATATTTAAGGAAAAGATAGCTTTCAGACAATGCTTTGAGAATATCAAAAGAAAAGATAGGGTCACTGTACGTTTTCCCCGGCTAAAATACAAGATAGGAAAATTCCATGTAGATTCTTTCCGAAAATGCACTGTTTTAGAGTTACCTCCCCTTAAAATGCCAATTTAAAACAAAAATAAAAACAACCAAAATTAATCAACATTTGCAAAAATATTAATATTTATAAGTTATTTTCTTATAAATTTGGTCCTTTAAATGAAAATTCACATTAAATATCTGCGTTATTGCATCAAATATTTGCTGACTTGATAGAAAAAATCTAGACCTTTGGTTCTCTGTTTTTTTACAATCCAAGATGGAGGAAGACACCCATACCACCCTAACAGTAACAATGTCGTTTTTGGTGGTATAGCTTCGCATATTGAGGTTTTCATAAATCTTTAGCACTCACATATTTGAGTTAAGATATCTCTGATGGAGATATATCGAGAAAAGTGTTTTGGACGCATAGATTGTACTCAGGATTTTTTTTTATTTCTAAAGCGACGGGAAAATTCATTTTTATTTGAAAATAGGTTCTGTGTGGACAATTATTTTTAATTTTATTTAATTTGCTCATTAAACTTTATATCTGTTTACTGTAGTTATTAAGATGTGCTAAAAAAAAACAACCTCAAACATAATATGATCATAATATGGTTCAGCATCGTCATTAAGGGGCAATAACTCCAATTAGGAATCGACTCCGGTTAATACTTTTCTATGTAGATCTTGTTTCCCAGATACATTTTGCTTATTGAACATTTTCATATATCTAAAATTATTGTTTTGACGATAGCAAGCAAAACCATTGTTGCGTAATCGGGGAAAAAATGGGTAAAAATAGTCATTAAAGGGCAATAACTTCAGTTAACGATTTCGACTCATGTGCAGATCTAAGTTTCTCTTTATAAATTATAGAAAACAAAAATAGGGAAATTGAAAAAATGTAAAATTCGTCATTTCAGGACATTAACTCTTCTAAGGAGTCGTCTAACAGCTTGAATGCAAAAGGACAAAATGAAGATTTGTCAGATTTTTGCAGCAGTTTTCAAGATAATAAACTAATCTTGCATTTTGCGCATATGCTCTATTTTATCCATATCGGTCATGTTGGTTGATATAGCCTGATCACATTTTTAAAACTAGAAAATCAATGAAGATTGTCGACCAAGTTTAGCTAAATGTTTGCCGATTGTTTCATTAGAGAATAATTTCATAGAAGGCCGACGACAGACGACAACGAACGCCAAGTAATGAGAAAATGTCATGGCCCTTCAAGCCATAGTGGATTAAATGACGAAAAAAAGAAATGGAATATTCGAAACTCATAGCTAGAAGAAGAAAGACAACATCATGCCAGAAAACGATAAACGACAATTCTACAAAACAGCTGAATATGGTGTATGGGCTTGGCTCATGTTGAAGGCCGTACGGTGACCTATAGTTGTTAATTTCTGTGTCATTTAGTTTCTTGTGGAGAGTTGCCTCATTGGCAATCATGCCACATCTTCTTTTCCATATGAACTGATTGCATCAATCGATTATGAAATTGAGTCCTTAAGTTAGATATTTCGGCATTAGAATTTTGTTGATATGAATGACTTTCCGAAAGGTACAACCATGCCCCTTAGGTCGACAAAAAGGTAAAATCATGCCCCTTAGGTCGACCCCCCCCCCCCCAAAAAAAAGTATGGAAACACTAAGCCAGAAAGCGATGAACGATAATACTACAAACATTACACAGATAACTCAAGACAGAGCAACACGAAACCATATATAGCAATCTTATGAAATATTTAATTACTAGTAGATAATTCAGAACTAAAATTTTTGTGATATAAAATAAAATAACGTTCCCAATTTTTCCACCTTCGGTCGACAAAGTGGGAAAAATCAATTATTATCCACCTGTTCCAGTTCATTTAGAATCATGTGTGTTTGATGTGGCCATTTCTTCAAACTAAGTATAGAAAATTAATTAAATCTTCAACAAAAGAGGAAAACATATGTACAATAATCACTATTACTTAAAAAAATATCATATTGAGGAGAAACAATACACCTATTGTATTCGATACAACTAATGTCAACCTGAATCCCAGGTGTTAATTGCTTTTTAAAATGATATAAGGGGCAGTGACCTTATCAGGAGAATGATCTTGCAGAGCAATGATTCATTTTTCAGCCACCGTTGCGTAATTGATATTTGATGTATAATAAATTGGCTTCGTTTATAGTAGTTACAAATCTCATGATAATGAATAGTTAATTATGTATATGAAAATGTTACACTGACCGACTATTAATTACCCATAACCTGGTGATCTAGTAGTGCATGTAATTCAAGATCGAGCTGGCAAACTATATATTTGACCAATATATATTTATGTATATAATAGTACCAGTTTTCAACGTTGGCACTCACAACACATTAATTTGAAAAATGAAAAACGTATCTGGAATGAAAAGCTGTTCTTTTAAATCCCCATTTGCATATTTTCAAACTAAAATGATTATACAGTATTAAAAAATTTAGAAATGAAACGGGGAATGTGTCAGCTGGCCCCTTAATTTATACTAGTTCAGCAAAAATGAACGTCACAAATAAAAATGAATTAAACAAAATGCAGTATGAAGACTGACAGAGACCAGAAGTTCCGACTTAGGAGGGGCCAATAATGCGACGAGGTTCAACATGTTTTGTGATATCTCAACCCTCCTCTTACACATCTAACCAATGTGAAATTAGTGACACACAGAGTCCGAGTCGGAATTTAGATAACTTGGTAACAGAAGAAACTTTAAAATTACAATGAGGAACATAAATTAAAAAAAGACTACTAGCAGTTACAATCATACCAGTTCAACAGAACCCAATTAAACTGATTGAAAGAGTAAGTCTTCATTACACATTTTTATGCAATCTTAATAAAAGGGAAAACATAGATGTGATCAGATTCTCTTGCTTCTGTCACTATCCCAATATTTTCTTTTTCACAGGGATATTTGAGATGTTAGCATTTACAGACACTACACAATGTGTCAATATTTCTCATAAAAAGTCACGGCCATACTTTCAACACTTTCAGGTTTAAATATATTAGCTGGTTATTATTTGACACATTTATAATTCAAACAATGACATTGGTAGTCAATCATAACAATTTTGCGATCTGATTATCGAATTTATTTCTTTGACTAATAACAGAAAATTTGTCAAACTGTCATTTTTGTGCTACAAAAGCTATCAGATCAATAATGTGACAAGTGTAAATATGATTTATAGTCCTATTCAGTTACTAAAGGGTAAATGAAGGAAATAGAAGTTTTCTTAAAATCTCATAGTTCGACCAAGAGTACAAACCAAGATAACAAATACAAACTGAGGGGATAGGGCGAACTCCCAAAAATGTCGACAAGGGATGTTTCTACTGCTATGCATGTATAATTCCAAAACTCCGCAACAGCAGCGACTTTGCTTCGCTAACTTTCATAAGTCAACGTAGATTGGTTCTAGTCTAAAGTCAACGTAGGTAGGTTCCAGTCTCAAGAAAACGTATCTAAAGTCAACGTAGCGTAGCAAATATGTCGTTACCGCTGTTTCGGAGTTTGATACAATACTCAACGCAAAGCCATACTCGGTTAAAATGTTACAGTCTTGGTAAGAACACAATTGGTAAAATTACCGATTAAGGATGTTCGCTGCTCAGTTTCAAAATAAATAACTTTCCATAACACTAGAATAAAGTGCTAGGGGATTAATTGAGGAATCAAAAAAGCAAAAACAATATAGGGGTCTATGTGCTTGTTTGCGAGATATTCACCATTGGAATTATGGCGTGAAAATGTTCTCTCTTGATTCTTCATAGCCAGAGGATTTCGAAAGTCTGACCAAAAATCCAAAACATGACAAGCAAACATCCTTAAAGGACTTTTCAGTTATCTTATTATTTCTTTTTATCCTTCATTGATTTTTTGCTGTCGTCCCTTAACCAGTAAACATTGGATTTCTTCAGAACAAATAAACATGATACTAGTAATGTAAAAGAGACTGTCATATTTTTTTTTTTTTAGAAAACATTGTAAAGGAAGAAGAAATACATTCGTCTTTCCTCCGTATTTAGTGAACTAAGGGGGGACATTCATCTGTTTGTTTCACACATTCAAGGGTAAAATGGAAACAAAGGCTAAAAAAGATACCAACAATTAGATATAAAAGATTATATAGGATAACATACTTATAAGATTTCAACAATTGCACATCTAATCCCCCCCCCCCCCCCCAAAAAAAACCCACAATGCTTTACAAGGCATTTAATAACGAAATGCACATTTATACCCCTTAGGCCTAGGGGTTGAAGGCATATACAAACAATACAAAACAAATATATACACAATGGACAAATTTACATATTTAACAGCATATATTAAGTGATAAAACAGTTCTATTTATGCACGCGTTGTGTCCACTTCCCTTACAAATGACTTTTATAATAAGCGCAGATTGATTGTCGGTTGCCTACCTTCAAGTGGCAAGTATTTCATGCATATTCAGGACGAGAACAAATAAACAATGAATACGAAAGGTAGGTCCTGTGATAGAGAACTAGGTCGGAGCAATATAGATTGTCATTGGAAATGAGGTTGTTTTAGAAAGGGACATAAATTAAAACTTGAAAAGGTTATTTACGGACCCCCAACGAGTTGCTGCAAGGCTCTTACGTACAGAAAGCGTGGCACTCTCTCCACACGAGACATCGAATTTAACGTCCCTATTCTGACACTACGTATTATGCGAAGAACATTTTTTTATGAATGCATTGTTTTGACTTAACATTTGGTATCTCATAATTTGCAATTTCACTTGGTTTTGCCAAGCAACCATTGGAACTATACCGAATTAAAATTTAAACAAAGATCTATTATCGATATAATTTGTTTGATGCCCTTATTTATTGTTTTAATTCAAAACTTTGTATATCTCATCTTGGACTTATTTTTATTTGAATAAAGAACCCACCAGTAAAGGTGCATCTATAAAAAAAACTTGTTCAACAGCATACTACAATTTCCCATAAGAAGGTAAAATTATACTGGATGCGCACAAAGAAAGTATCGACCCTCAGCATATTTGTCTTTTTTAATGATTTTTTTTCTCTCCTAGTCAATGGGAGATAATTCAAAATTAAATGCCGAAATCGGAATAAAAAGCCACTATGATAAGACCTTTTGAAAGACACGAATCAATCTTCCGAGACCACTGATTCGAGCTCTGTATCAGTAAATCTTTAGTCTATAAAAGATGATTTAGGAGATTCCAGCTATGGGGCGTTTTTATTTTTTTGATATTCAGCTGTATAAGTATAATGAATACTTGTATTATTTGCTGTATAAAATTCCATATGCCTTTTTTATTTTCAATTAGTGGAGGAACGTACTAATTAAGGTGGCTCTCAAACTGACTTGAAGAGAAGAACATCTTTCCTGTATTTTTTCATGGAACTCTCATGTGCTAAACTTAAACAAATGTTGTCATTCTTATAGTAGTAAACAAATGTTACCGTGCTGGTATTTATTGCTATTTAAAGAAGACCTATTGATTATAGTTTTAAGGACAATATTTTAAAGTTGTAAAAATAGTTAGAAATGTAATTTAAGATCAATAACTTCAGTAAGCTGGTTCCGTATGCAAAAAGCTTCTTAGTTAAGATTTGCTTCGAATGGACGGGGTTTTCTGCATGTCCTACGATAAATTAGTATTACGAACGGATGGGGTTTTCTGCATGTCCTACGATGAATTAGTATTACGAACGGACGGGGTTTTCTACATGTCCTACGATAAATTAGTATTACGAATGGACGGGGTTTTCTGTATGTCCTACGATAAATTAGTATTACGAATGGACGGGGATTTCTGCATGTCCTACGATAAATTAGTATTACGAATGGACGGGGTTTTCTGCATGTCCTACGATAAATTAGTATTACGAATGGACGGGGTTTTCTGCATGTCCTACGATAAATTAGTATTACGAATGGACGGGGTTTTCTGCATGTCCTACGATAAATTAGTATTACGAATGGACGGGGTTTTCTGCATGTCCTACGATAAATTAGTATAACGAATGGACGGGGTTTTCTGCATGTCCTACGATAAATTAGTATTACGAATGGATATCTTAACTTAAGCATTTTTATGCATACGGGGCCCTCGTATATAAATTAACCTGTCGCATGAAAATGTTAACGAAAAAAACAACTATTAAAAAATTGTAATTTATGCTTATTTTAGATATTATAGTTCACAGGACAGCAAGGGTCAAATCTATCAACTGATGGTCACTACACGAAGAGGCAGATTTACCAAAAAATGGGCAAATTTCGGAAGTCATGTTAATGTTTGACAAATGTATATGCTTTTCTGTCAGATATATTTGCAGACCTACATTTACTTATTTAAATGTAAATGTATTATTCTTTTGGCATTATTAAGGAGGTCGTCAAAGATATTCTAAAGATAATTATTTTATTTCCATATCTTTAAATTAGTCATTCTCCAAAAATATATAAAGATAGGCCATTTACTAAGTATTTGCATGCACCTTTCAAAATATATGCAAAGTTTACAAACCCGTAGCCAAAGGGGGGACCCCCCTTTTGAAAACAAATAAGCACGGTTAAAGTCAATGTTCTGTTCGAATTGTGACTGTTAAAGTCGAGTTTGTTAGTCCAGCAAATCCCCACCCCTGGTTTAAAATTTGCATAACTGTTTTACAGAGGTGCGGGTAGTTTTGAGAGACCACGGTTTATAAAACATTTACAATGTAAAATGAAAATGCTGAAAATGTTTGTGTTATATTTGCAAACATTTGTCGATATCGTTCATGTCTGTAAAGACATGTATTATTTTTCTTATACTTTCCAGCATAATAGTTATTTTGTATGCAACAGATTTTTACAAAATATATCTTTTAAATGTTTGAATATCTTAAACACTGGACAAGTTTTTCAAGTAAACCAAAACTCTCAAACCCATAATTTAACAGAAAATAAAAGGATACGGGATATCCGTTATCCAGGACACAAAAGCAGTTCATGAACAACAAAAAGAAATAAAAAAATAAATACACAAAAAGCATGCAAAGGATCATTTCATTTATGAACAGTCAATATTCTTTGTAATTTATCATAACAACATCATTAGTTCAATAAATTACCAGCTATACATATCTATACAAAGGTTAAGTCTATCTTGGCAAAATATTGTGGACATAATTGTAAAATTTGAATCCCATTCCATATAATTGTATAAATCTCAAGATTGAATATATGTTACAAAAATACGCCACTGTTTGTGATGTGCTGTGCTATGTGAATGAAAGATTGTTGTTGTTATTCTGCGGTTTACATTATGAAAAGGTAAAATCACAAAAATACTGAACTCCGAGGAAAATTCAAAACGGATAGTCCCTATTAAAAGGCCAAATCAAAAGCTCTAGCACATCCACCGAATGGACAACATCTGACGTATTTCTTACTTTGTTTAGGCCTCTTCTAATGTAGAAAGTGGTGGATTAAACCTAGTTTCATAGCTAGCTAAACCTCTCACTTGTATGACAGTCGCACAATTGTACTGAATAATTTTGTATTTGTATATTTCTCTGTGCTAAGTGTTAAATTTGTATTGTATTTCTGTCATATAGTGTTATCAACATTTGATTACATTGCCATATAAGCGGGAGGTTTGGCTAGCCATAAAACCATGTGTTTCCCTCAGTTTTAGTTTGTAACCCGGATTTGTTTTCTCTCAATTGATTTATAACTTTCGAAAAGGGATTTATACTATTGTTGCCTTTATTTCCACTTATTATACTAAATTGATGTGTTTTCCATGGGTTAAGTTTGTAGCCGGGATTTGTTTTCTTTTAATCAATTAACGACTTTTGAACAGGGTATACTACTGTTTTGTTTGTGGTACATCTTTGTTTTTCGTTCATTTTTTTTATATGAATAAGGCCGTTAGTTTTCTCGTTTGAATTGTTTAACATTGCCATTCGGAGCCTTTTATAGCTGACTATGCGGTATGTGCTTTGCTCATTGTTAAAGGCCGTACGGTGACCTTTAATTATTAATTTCTGTGTCATTTAAGTCTCTTGTTAAGAATTGCCAATTAAACCACATCTCCTTTTTTATAAGAAGAGTGAATCATGGGTATACATGTTATGGAATATTTCCTGTAGTCAGAACGATGGTTTACAACTTGGAGTTTAGTATGGCGTTCATTATTACTGAACTAGTATATAAAATTGAGAATGGAATTTGGGAATGTGTCAAAGAGACAACAACCCGATCATAGAAAAAAACACAACAGCAGAAGGTCACCAACAGGTCTTCAATGTAGCGAGAAATGTCCGCACCGGAGGAGTCCTTCAGCTGGCCCCTAAAAATATATACTAGTTCAGTGATAATGAACGCCATACTAATTTCCAAATTGTACACAAGAAACTAAAATTAAAATGATACAAGACTAACAAAGGCCAGAGGCTCCTGACTTAGGACAGGCGCAAAAATGCGGCGGGGTTAAACATGTTTGTGAGATCTCAACCCTCCCCCTATACCTCTAGCCAATGTAGAAAAGTAAACGCATAAAAATACGTACATTAAAATTCAGTTCAAGAGAAGTCCGAGTCTGTTGTCAGAAGATGTAACCAAAGAGAATAAACAAAACGACAATAATACATAAATAACAACAGACTACTAGCAGTTATCTGACATGCTAGATCCAGACTTCAATTAAACTGACTGAAAGATTATGATTTCATCATATGAACATCAGGCACAATCCACCCCATTAGGGGTTTAGTATCATATCATCATAACATATATGAGAAGAACATAACCCGTGTCATGCCAACAACTGGTTTTTGAATAAATGTGTTTAGTTCCGATGTTTAGGGGCCAGTTGAAGGACGCCTCCGGGTGCAAGAATTTCTCGCTACATTGAAGACCTGTTGATGACCTTCTGCTGTTGTCTTATCGATGGTCGGGTTGTTGTCTCTTTGACACATTTTGGCCATCTTGGTGCACGGGCGGTGTATCGGACACATTTTTTAAGACTAAATACCCTTAATAATAATTGTGCAACAGATTCCCGACTTAGGACAGGTGCAAACATTTGCAGCGGGATTAAACGTTTAAATGGATCCAAACCTCCAAAATCCCTTTTTCTAAAACAATAGCATAACATCAAAACATAGAAACACACACGATAAAATATCAATTTGCAGGCTTAACTCAATCAAAAAACGTAAATTAAGGAGGACGACAACAAATGAGAGTTTTTAACGACCTTGACTGGCTATACAGCCCTTGCACGGTCGGGTAAAAAAAAATACAATATGAACGAATAAATTTGATCTGCGATATCTGAATGCAAATGCACAGTTAATAAAATATTAGAAACCAAAAAGCAAACAAACAAAGCCATGGCAAGGCATCACTTTACACATTTGAAACGTAAGTTATCTTTATAAATTATATATAATATGCCATTACCATGATTACTAAGCTCACTATAATACTCGAAGGCTCTGTGTTTTAAATACAAACAGGGAAACTATGAATCTATTTTTGTTTTAAACCTTTAACCTATTTAAACCTTTAAACATTGTTAAACCTTTATAATAAATAGACAATAACTGTTTAGTGTTTTTAAATATCAGCTGTATTTGTACAAGGCTAGGAAACAAGGTGTATGCGAGCTTTTAGCGAGCTACTACACCTGTTTCGAGCCGAGTACAAATACAGCTGATATTTAAAGACACTAAACGGTTATTGTCTTTATCCTGCAATTAATTCCGTATATTGTTTGTGTTTGAAAGACACACAAACTAACATATTTAGCATTTATTTTCGATTTGTAATCCCTTGAGGCCCGCGTAGTAATATCAAAATCACACATTACGCTGAAGACGGGTTCGCAAAAAAAGAATCTCGAATGGTCAACAAAAATACATCGCTCAAGGTGAATAATTATCTATTTTAACATAACAACTAATTTCAACAGTTAAAACTAATAACAAAACATTGTCAAATTTGAAACAGAAGAGTACGAGTTGTCCTACGCTTCAGACTTGACATTCACTAAGCATGCAGTGGCGGATCCAGAGGGGGGGTTCCTGGGGTGCGCACCCCCCCCCCCCCCTTATTTTTTTTTTGTGAAAAGGACAGTATTAAATTACCTTTCTATAAATTGGGCCTTTAAGGACATAGTCACATACATTTTTACATGTACCTATAGTACCTAAATGTGAAGCAATTCAAACAAGAAATTAACATAATATTAGAAGTTGTATGATCTTGTATGCTTGTCAGTGAGACAACTGTCCAGAGGTGGATTTAGAGGCCTTCCAAGAGGATTGTTGATTATATAGAAAATCATTGAAGCATGGCCATAGCAGCCCCCTCTTAGACAGTCAGTGGGCCTTCACTTATGAAAAATTCTGGATTCACAGCTGCTGTCTACTAGCAACTTCAAATGAAGTGGATGTAGGCAATTAGAGGCAACTTTTTGCCTTTAACAATGAGAAAAACTCATACCATTATATAGCTGACTATAAAAAGCCTTGACATGAAAATAAGAAACAGTAATTTGTTTTACCTTTTAGATCTGCCTTATTGAGCATGTTGAGCAACTTGTGCTAATATGGATAACACTAACAGTATTCTGTTTTACTCTCAAACGAATTTTGAAGGAGCACATCATTATTCCTATGCATCCTTTTTGTAATTTGGCATCTTTTTTCCATGGTCAAATTCTTTCAGACCCAGACTCAAATTCATTTCATTTTATCATTACTAGTTAATTTCTGTTATTTTTGCATGATATTTGCTTTGTTTGCTTTGTGTTTTTTGTTTGTTTTTACAGAAAACCTAGATGCACATTAATTTTGAAAGGGACCATTCAATGGTCAGATTGATCTGACCAACAAACAGTCTCTAATGTCTGGAATCAGGAATTCAGTACTGTTGAAATGTATCATTTTATGGAATAAGCTTTGATTTTCAATGCTGTTGTAATTAAAAAATTCTATAACCAGGTTATAAGGCAGAATAAAAAACAAATTCATCTCAGATTCATTATGCAACATGTGCATTTGACATGTACAAATGTATTTATATTAATAACTATATATTTACCTCATACAGGTACATTAAAAATAACCACATTAATAAATAATGACCAAATAAATATTTTGTGTACAAAGGGCAATAACTCATTCATTAGACAGATGGTACAATCTAAAATAATGAGTTCAAGTTGAATAATTATATTGTATCAGAAAAAAATGTATTAAGGTGGTACCCAACACTTTCACTAAATTTAATTTGGCTTGTTAAATTTTCATAAAATTTGAACACAGTATTAACTTTGACCCTTGAACAAAAATATAAAAAAATTGAAAATTTTGAACCATCCCTTTTGTCAGAAAAATTACAGTGGTTATATAGCAATTTGACAAACACTAATTTTTATGATTGAAAAGCATAATATTCCCTTTACAACACAATGTAATTATAACGTTAATTTGACTTTACAGAGTTATCTCCCTGTAGTGTTAGGTACCACCTTAATATAGTGAAATCAAATTATAATTATATTACATTTTGTTAAGAAACTTTATTGCAATCACTCATTAATATTTGAATGAAATGCTGCATCTTTGTTTACTAACTTTTCGTCAAAAATAATTTGTTGATGCAGTTTAGGTGGTCAAGCATTTGATAGTTTGATACCAATTAAATTGAAAACTTCAAAATTGGTATTTGCTGCTACACAGCTAAGCATACAACTTTTACGGATAAAATTGAAAACTCTTGAATCATAGCAATTTGTCTGGGAGTGGGAGAGTTGACATGACTTTTTGAAATAGTTTATTAAAAAATATCTGCCAAGCAAAAAGCTTGATTTAAACACATTATTAGTATCAAATTAACAGGTTTATCTCCTGACATAAGTATGTAATATTTGCCACTAAACATAAACTATTCATTTAATTTTTAAATTTGTTATAAAAAAAGATATGACTTGAAAATTCACAAGGACAATTAAAAAACATCTTTGGTTTCAGTATTCTTTTTCTTAACCTATTTTATAGGAATACCTTATGTTTCAAGGGCTAGGGGGAGTTGCTATATTTTGTCAAATTTCTAGAAAATGATTCAAACACATTATTACTACATGTATCACAATAACAGGTTCAAGGCCAGATATAAGCTATAATGTTCACCACTAAATATAAACACTATAAAAAAAGAAGATGTGGTATAATTGCCAATGAGACAACTATCCACAGAAGACCAAAATGACACAAACATTAACAACTATAGGTCACCGTACAGCCTTCAACAATGAGCAAAGCCCATACCGCATAGTCAGCTATAAAAGTCTATCTGTAGTTTTAAAATTTGTTATATAGAAAGAGAGTTGATGTAAATATATTGCCATTTAATGTAATGGCCTGTTTAATGTTTTTTCTTTCATTTTGATTGTAGTAACAAAAAATTTTTAGGGTCACGTAAGCGGCTTCTTCCAGATGCTGTCCCTTCATTGTTCTTGTTTAGGGAAAGCTCTACACCCAGATCATCCAAATACAATAGACGAGATGATGTGGACTTAAGCGTGGTCAATAATGTACAGATGGTAACGAGGCGGAGGTCAAAGAAGAATCTGATGACTTAGATGGTATTGAGCCTATGCAACAGGAAATGGGAGTACACTGTACCTTACTTGGAAGATTTGGTACTGATAATTTGGAGAATGATCCAAAACGTGTCCAATATTATACTTCATTCAGGGACTACGAGCATTTTATGTTGTTTTTCAATTGTTTAGGCCCAGCTGTAAATGAGTTAAATTACCAATGTCTGTCTTTGACACCAAAAGATCAACTGTTTATGTGTTTACTGAAGTTACGTCAAAACAAAGAAGATATAGAATTAAGTTTTTTATTTGAAGTGTCTGAGTCAACTGTGTCAAAGATTGTCATAACTTGGATTAATTTCTTGTACTTTCAATTAAAAGAGATAAACATTTGGCCATCTAGAGATATTGTCACTGATTATATGCCGGATGATGATAAGAACAAATTTGCAACTACCCGGGTGATTTTAGATGCTACTGAAACCCCTATACAGAAGCCATCACATGTTGATGCACAAAGTGTGACATGGTCTAGCTACAAACATAAAAACACAATTAAAACCATGATAGGTTGCACACCAAGAGGCACAGTATCATATGTAAGTGATGATTATGGGGGTTCAGCAAGTGACCGTCAGATCATTGAAAAGTCTGAATTGCTTCAGCTTAATTTGAATTTATTTGAACCGAAAGATAGCATAATGGCAGACAGAGGAATAATGGTTCAGGATTTATTTGCAGCACAAGATGTGAAAGTGAACACTCCTACTATGCTTAAAGGAAAAAGTCAGTTGGAACCTGAGAAAGTTGTAAGGGACAGGAAAGTAGCATCCAAAAGAATTCACATAGAGAGAGTTATTGGATTAGCCAAAACATTTAAGATCTTGAAAAATGAACTGCCATCAGGCAAACTTATACTTACGTCTAGAATTGTTTTTGTGTGTTTTTCTATTGCAAATTTCAGAAAGTGTATTGTGAATGAAAATGCATAAGAATATATATATTTGACAAAATTACTCAAAACCAGATGAACTGTAAATGCTTGTTTATGTAAATGTTGTTGGCTTATTTATAAATTACACTTTATCAGTTTCATGTGTTTAAAGTGATTCTTTGGCTTTTAATGGCAGAATTGATCTAAAATTGAAAAAAAGTAAGGCAATTACTTTTAATATCAGATTTACTGAAGCATTTTCAATCATAACATGCTTTTTAAAATTTGCCAAAATAATAACATTATTTGATTGTCTTTCAAAATTTTGAAGATAGTTTGAAACACACATAATTTTTTGGTTACTTTTAAGCATGTTAATTATTTAAAAAATGAGATTTATAAGTTTATTTTACATGTACCTACATAAATTATTTATTGACTTGCAAAATTTGAAAGAAATAAAATTGATTTTCAAATTGATATTCTTCTCTTGTTATTAATTATGTTACTTGACAAACATTGAATTAATCATGGTTCCCAAATTTTGGCACATTCCGATTTTGCACCCAATAAATGGATCAGACATTGTATGCATGGTATTGTATACTAATGTAGATTTTATTCCATGTAATTTCATTTTAGATATACATGTATGTAAATGTACAAAATTTTTAAAGAAAAAAAAAGTTTTTGGTTCATTCATTCTTGTCATGGAATTGGTTCAAATTTTTATGTTTAAAATTGTTTAATTTCATTTAGAATGTTAAATTTATGATACATGTTTGAAAGCCATATGGCATGCATGGAATGTATAAAAATATTAATTTTTTTGGAACTATCGACATTTGAAAAATTCTTAATGAATCCCTTTTTTTCATTAAATACCAAAGATACAGCAGTTATCTAATCTAAAAGTACAATTAATGTTTTTAGAATATCAAAAAACATGGGAATGTTTGAACTTTGAGAGTTATAACAAAGATGCCAAATATGGTCTGAAGTATTTCTCATAAAACATGGATAATTTTGGAACTAATGAGTTAAGGCAGAAATTTTCGTCATAATCGACTACTTGCACAAACAGATCTACAAAAGTATACACAATGAAATAGCAGTATTTTCTTTTTGCAATAAACAGTTGACCTTGAATTTGTGCATAATAGGTGCTTATCTCCTTTAAAGCTATTTCCCCAGATTTATTTCTGTATAGGAATGGAAAACATTTTCCTGGCAATATTTTATCATTTCTTCCATTGTATGGACATTTAACTTCAATTAAAAAATCACCATCAACAATGCCATCAGGTGAAGCCCCTTAAAATGGGAAATCTGGTCTAACAAACAGACCTGAGGGCCTACATTTTATACCTTTTTGTGCCTCAAATTTGCAAATAGCTTTAGATTCAAATTGTTTTCCATGTAACAAACACTTTCTAACTATTTTATGGCTATTAATTAAAGTTTTGCATAGTTTGTTTTTGTTTCTTCTACAAGTCATTCTGGTAATTTCCCCAAATCTTGACGCAGTCAATCTCCATTTTCTATGCCTGAACCACTCATTGCATTTACTTTGCTTCCTCGTACATTTCTCTATTGCCTTGCAGTCATTCTCAGTAACCTTCAACAAAATGAATTAATTTGGTTTTGTTCTTTTTTTTAACCTTTATTCAGAGTAGAAACACATAGATATCGATTGCTAGTTATAGAAATTTACAAATACATGTCTTTGGTACATGATCAAGTCTAAATTTGAGGATGAAGAGGTTACAATTGTATACCCGAGTTCTGTTATTCAATGCAAGTCAATAAAAAAAGTTTGTCAGAGAGCAAAAAAAAACCCAACAAAATAGCACATTGAATTCATAGTCTGTGAATACCAAATACAAATGTTAAATGTGTTAATTAAAACAAAAGATCTCATGAATATCAAAACAAATTGATTGAAAAACAAAGGATATGGAAAATATCAGTAAATTCACAGCCAAGCAAAGGAAAAGTGCTTTTTATTGCTGTTCTTCATCTCAAAGTGACTAGAAAAATGTTTCTCATGATGTGATCAGAAGTTCTTACTACATGTATGCATGAATCCCGTGTCATGTGACTTTAGTTATAAAATATGTGTGTAAAAATATATACATTTTTCTTTAAAGATCATAATACATAATACAAGGAGAAATAATTACAAGTTATCCCAGCTTAATATTTCTTGAATAAATATCTTGATGGCAAGCCTAGTCTCATTGGTTGTTCATCATCATCATATATTTTTGTAATCCATTCTTAGTCTAGTAGTTTTGGGGCCATTTATAGCTTGTTGTTTGGTGTGAGCCAAGGCTCTGTGTTGAAGGCCGTACATTTACCTATAATGGTTTACTTTTATTAATTGTTATTTGGATGGAGAATTGTCTCATTGGCACTCATACCGCATCTTCCTACATCTATTAGACTCACCTTAAGGGCATTATCTATCCAATACTCAGCAAATGGCCTTTCAAGATTATTAAGTCATGGTCATGAACTGCATTTTGAAGATCTGCTTTTGGATATATATAGCGTAAGGATATATCCATGGAAGATGTTGAGCAACAATTAATTAAGGAATTTCTGACATGATCATTGTACCCCTTCAAATGCTGGAACTTTGCTGGTCGTGGATCATCCAGAATACTATCTAAATGCTCCCTTTTAGATGGAATATTTTGTGTCTTTACTGGTGATCCTGGAAAAATACATTTGTTGCTTTTGAATAATAAAAAAAAGGTTCCCGTATGACATAATTTTGCAGGATATGTCGATGTATTGCAATTATACTGACGGTGTCATGTCAACTTGATCTAATAAAAATATTTTGTATCAAGTTTTTTCCAATTTGGCAAAATGTGACAATGCAAATTTTTCATTCTTAATCATTTTCTGCCTATTACTCAAGTATGTAATCATGTCGGTTTCAATTTACTTAGCAGTTACAGAGAAAATGTTTTGACTTCGACCACGTTTCATGGATCAGTGAACAAGGTTAAGTTTTAATGGTCAAGTCCATATCTCAGATACTGTAAGCAATAGGTCTAGTATATTAGGTGTACGGAAGGACTGCAAGGTGAACATGTCCAACTGGCAGATATCATCTGACCTTGACCTCATTTTCATGGTTCAGTTGTCAAAGTTAAGGTTTTGAGTTTTGGTCTTTTTATCTTATACTATATGCCATAGGTCCACTATATTTGGTGTATGGAAATATTTTATGATCTATATGTCAGTCGCGCAGTTTTTTTTTAACCTTGACCTCGTTTTCACGGTTCATTGCTCAGGGTTAATTTTTTGTGTTTTATTTTTCTTAAACTATAAGCAAACGGTCAACTGTATTTGCTGTATGGAAGCATTTTTAGCTATACATGTCTGCCTGGCTTGGTTTATCTGACCTTGACCTTATTTTCATGGTTCATATGTGACAGTTGTAGTAAAGCTTTATATTTAGGTGTATCAACATAATGTCAATGATAGGTAAAGAAGGCGAGACATTTTAGTGTGTGTAATCTTGATCTAGAGTTTTGAACTACTTTACAATACCATTGTAGAAAGCTTTAGGTTTGTGAAAAGTCTGGAGGTTTTCCGTGCAGCACTTTTCCACCTGTACGTCTCCTGTTTGAATAAAATGCATCAACATCATCATGACAGCAGCAATATGTTTGCATGTACCATGTGGTCCTTTTCCTGCTGGGCATTCACAGTGAGAATTTAATGGTTCCCCAGTACATCTATCAATTTTAATTTTATAGTTGAATGTAACCTACAGGTAGAAGGAATTGTATTACTTTCACAATAGTATCAACCTTTAAAAGCATGCATTCATAAAATTTAAGAATGCCTTGTCATATGTGTTTTTCATAACTGATTTGTTATAAATGAGGCCCCTAATTTTATGATTTGAATTATTAATATTTCACATATTTAATGTGGAATTTTATCATTGATGAAGGTCCTTTAAAAAAGTCATTTATATATCAACTACATACATGTATGAAATTGAACTCTGTTGGATATGTCTCATTGTGGAAATCATACCACACTAATTATTTTATGTCAAAGGAAGCCACTAGTACTTTGGAATGTTAGAAATGATCAACATAGTTTATCTGGTTTAATCAGGTAAACATTCATTCAATTTTTGACCACTATGACAAGGTAAATATTTAAATAATGTGCCCTGCCGAAACCGTGACAACTGGTCCAATGTATGTGTTGACATAAAAATATTGAATTCAAGAAACTTTTACAGAGTTAAATGACAAATATATGGACTATATATTATTTGTTTGTATGCACTTACATGTAACAGAGACTTTCAGAATCTAGTACAGATGAATATTGTTTGAAAAAACTGAAGGAATTATAAAAAAAATATAATTTATGCAGCAAATGTGTGAGGCCCTCATGATTATATGCAGTCAAATCCCCCTAGTAGTAAAATAAATGATATAATGTGTTAATTTTCTGAATTTCTATTTTAATGAAACCTTATGTCTCATTGCTGCACCAACAATTCCACTCAAGAAAGTGTTTTGACCACTCTGATAGAAGCTGCAGGCTAAAATTCTATGTGATTCAAACATTTTTTTTCCTTTTTCCAATGCCTTGATATCCCCACTGGCCTGTCGATCTTCTGCCATCCGATATAAGAAGTATCCCTCTATTTGTTCTGTAGTAAGTTTTGGTAGCATAATTTTATGTTCAGGTCGTAACTGTTGGAATCCTGTCAAAGGCCACTGTGGCTCTAATGGTTCTGGCAAGTTAACAGGAACACCTTGGAAGTTTGCATTTCTGTCATAAGCTCTCAATCTGTAGTAAAAATAAAATATGGCACTGCATTTAAAAATTTAAAATATAGTTTTCTCATGTTTAATATCATTCATATTGGTAGGAAAACAACTGGCTTCTCTGTTGCAATCAATAAGTCTAATTTCATACATATCATAAAATATAAGAATACACTTACTTTTGTTTGAACATTGACCAGAGATCACCATTTTCATACTTATCTTTTTTCCAACTTGGACAGTAAATGTGATGAAAATGAAATTGAACAAGAGATGTTATATTGAAATCAACATACTAGCACTTCCCCTAACTGTGACAAATCAAATTAATTCCAACAACAACAGGAAGCATGCCAACTGGAAACTGAAAATAAAAAAAAATGAAATGAACTATAAATTGTAAAAAATCCATTCAATAAATACGACTCATTATTATGCTTCAGACACTTAAGGTTCTCCAAACAGACTAGAGTTAATGTTACATTTGTCCTTAAATATTGAGTGATAGAGGATGAAGATGATTAAAATTCTCTCGTGCCGCAGAAATTTACAGATCATATTTATGTTAACATTTTTTATCTCTTCAATTAATATGACATTTATAAAGGATATTAAAATGAAGCTGACCACACCTCTTTCATCTTTTTAATATGACTTTTTATGATTTATCAAGGAAGGTCTGAAGTTTGTTTAAAGTATTTTTTTATTTACACATTTATTCTGTTGTGAAAACATGACAACACAAACAATCAGGTTCAGGTTTCAATCTTTGCCATTTATTTAGATTACACATTATCACTAGTATCAGTATCCCTTCATAAAATTAAGAATGGATACAGGGAATGTATAGTAGAGTCTAATTAAATTATTTATTCTGGCTAGTGAAATGAACTATTACTCATTAGTACATCAAATATACTAATGAGTTATATACAATAGCGACATAAAATTACCAAAGTGATTGAAATTACAGAGAGCTTATAGTGTCAAGTTGACACTTCTAAACTAAGACTAAAGACTAGAATTAAGTAAAATTAGGTAAATTTAATACATTATTCAGTGGTTCCAAAAGGTTCAAACCAGAATAAATAACAGTATGATGGACCCCCTAAGGCCCTTTGATAGATGACAACAGCCACATCAGGATCAAAACTGAAAGTGACAAGATTAGATACAGGTCTACAAATTTAAATTATATCCCCTTTTTAATCTTTTAAACAAGGTATTCCATGGTAAAACCCTACGTAAGGCCATTAAGTACATATGAAATGCGGTTATTGGGATTATTACAGTATCGTGTATGGGTATTAAATTATTTAGATAACAAGATTCGGGAGATATTGCCATTATTGGCGAGTGATTCAATGATAAAATCAGGATTATGACCTTGTAGTTCACAATCATACACATTCAAGTTTTGAAATCGACAATTGTCATCGTCATTCTGAAGCACAGGTTCAAACAAAAATCAGTCCGGCAGTGGGCGGAGCTTTAAAGCGATAGCGATATCTGTAGGGCTGTATCTGTATAGTAGGATACCTAATTGCAGGATAAAAGCAAAAAAAAAAACCAAATATTTACCGACACAAAAGACTGGGAGAATTCAAGGTATGTAATTGAAATTATTAGTACATCAAACATGTTGATTGTCGTAATTTTGAATGCCATAACCATTTTATGTAAATGTGTTTGTGCTTATAAAATATTGTCTATACTGTCTATTGTTTTACCATAATTAAAAACATAAAAGCACCAGTGACGGATCCAGAACTTATCCTTAAAAGGGGGGGTGGGGGCGCTGACTGACCATAGAGGGGGTCCGCTCCAGTCATGCTTCAATGATTCCCTATATAATCAACCAAATTTTTCCCACCAAAAGGGGGGGGGCCGGGCCCCCAGGCCCCCCTTGATCCGCCTATGAGCAAACACAGTTTTAGGCGGGGCTCGTATACTTTTTCTGCAGATGAATATTTATCTTTATTTATTCAAAATGCCATTCATTTAGAAAAACCTGCTAAACTGTTAGCAATATAAAATAAGAATGACTATTTTTCTATCCTTATTTGAGGCCCCTCATGGGGGGTCCTAGTAATCACATAATCACAATTTTTTTGCCAATCTAATCACATAATCATTAAATATTTGCTTATCTTTAGTAATCAAATGATCATAAACTAAAAATACAGTCCTAGGTAATCAAATAATCATGAAATATTTGGCGTAATAATCAAATAATCATTAAAAAAACGGCCAAGTAATCACATAATCAAAAACCCCATGAGGGCCCTCTTATTTATAAGTAGTTTTCATCAATTTCCCAATGACCCACTTATGCCTACGGCGTCGCACATTTGTTAGCATGACTTTCGATGTATTGTTGATACTAGTATTTGCCGATTTAAATTGGGTGTGGTCACGTTTCTCCAACATTTGGTAATTAGACTAAAATAACATTAGGGATTATGGGGTCGTCTTAAGGACTGGATCTTGATATCTACCTGTAATTCACCTGTTCTTAATCAAAATATTGTTAAAAAGGTAAATATTTTTTTAAAGATATATATGTTTTTCATAGTCTCCCAAAATTGTAAAAGTCGATATAATCTAAGGCAATGATGATTTTTTTCCTTTTATATCAAAAAAGATGTGCATGGTATGATAGACAATGAGACAACTCTCTACAAGAGACCAAATGACATTGAAGTAAGTTAACAATCATACATAAAAAATAAAGATGTGGTATGATTGCCAATGAGAAAACTAGTCACAAGAGACCAAATGACACAGATATTAAAACAAATACAGGTCACCGTACGGCCTTCAACACTGAGCAAAGTCATACCGCATAGTCAGCTATAAAAGGACACGAGAAGCTTAAGACAAATGTTTAACAACTCAAACGAGAAAACTAACGGCCTAATTTATGTACAATATAATGAACGAAAAACGAATATATTACACAGTAACGACAACCACTGAATTACAGGCTCCAACACTCCCCCTTATCTTGAGACATTGGTGCAACAGAACAATAAAAGAACTGTACAAAAACATAAATAAGCAACAAATAATTTAAGACTAAATTATCAATCACTACACATCCAGTATCCGTTAACGTGCGGCCGGAAGCAATTTTTTTGCTTTTTTTTTTTATAATTTTGTTTATTTTTCATACTTAATGTATTATAGATTACAATGTTTCGATCTTGAATAAAAATTAACATTTTATATTTTGAGAGCTATTAAGAATTTATTTATCTTGAGTCATGAAGCTTATATAAAAGTACAAAACGCAGCTTATTTAAAATTCTCAGTCAACTTGCACTAATTGTACACATCGAAAATACTAGTAGTGCACAATAATCACCAAGCCAGTTCCCAAAGTTAAACACTATATATATATATAAAAAAAAAATGAACGAAAAACAAATATGTAACACATAAACAAACGACAACCACTGGATTACAGGCTCCTGACTTGGGACAAGCACATACATAAGCATACCATGAAAACTGGCTACGGCTCTTGTGATATACAGACAGAACGACTAAGTAGATACGGTTCTTCGCACTATAAGACAATAGCTTTCGTTGACTTTTTACATAAATAAAACTTGGCTGTTTTGCATTGGTTTAGATTTTAACTTTTTCATGTAACACAAATACAAAAATATATCAAGTAATAGAATAAATTACAAAAATGAGGTACAGTCAGTGAACATTTCGATTTTTTATGTTACTTTTAATAAAAAAAAAAAATCTTTTAAAAAAAAAAATTTCGAAATTATTTCTTGATATTTTTTTATGAAATTTTCAGTTTGATTAAGATTTCCATTGTCATTACAAGATTTTTTTTGTTCAATAAACTTTTTAATTTTGTAAATCAAATACGGATGAAAATAATTATGTAACAGTTTCGGGTTATACTCGACCAAAAATATATGGTTTGTTAATGTTTTGATATAATTTTTTTTTAACAATATCACTTTTTACAATATTTTAGTTAAGACCTGATATAGGTGAATTACAGGTAATTATCACGATGCCAGTCCTTATGAGGACCCCCTAATCCCAAATGTTGTTTTAGTCTAATTATCAAATGTTGGAGAAACGTGACTAAACCAAAATATCAATTACAATCGTTGTACATATTGTACGCTATGAAATAAATTGTTATCTATAGAATAACATTTTCAAAAAATCCCTGACCTATTTCCGGAAATTTACTATATGTAGTGCATGCGCAGTTTAAGTGTAAAGGTATCGTTAATGCATGTTATTATTTTAAAGTCATTATTTTAAAAGTTTTTTCTTGGATTATCATTTTATTTTAAAGCGAATACATGACAATGAGTGTATCAGGACCTGACGTTGGTTTCACAGACTTTACAGGTCTCGGGAAAGGGCATAGAGGATACGCCCATACTCTTACATCCTTATTTAATCAATGTGACTTTGGTACAGGGGAAACCCATCGTCACACTATTAGCTTCAAAGAAGCATCGAAGAGACTCAGGAAGCAAATGACGGAATCTTTTGAATATATAGAAATACAAACAAGTAGGATGGTTAAAGAATTTAAAATTGGTAAAACACATGTTTGCTCGCAGAATGCAATTAATTTCAATCCAACACAGCCGTCCACTTGGGCCACCTATGGAGGATTACCTCTGAGTTGGGAAAATTATAAAAAGAAAGGATTTGACGGAATGATCGCGTTGGGTTGTGTTATAAAGGATATTATTCCCAAAGTTATTCGCGAAACCAATAAAGCCTTGGAAATGAATTCTCATAGTTATGCAGCTGGATTAGCACAGTCCTTGGTACAGTATTACCTTCTACAAAATCCTGATGACAGGTTACGAAGTGTGACGGTTGAGGATCTGGGAAACAAGAGTGGAAAAGACAAACTTGGTTCCCCAGCTAGTGTAATATATGTAGCATATAAACTAGAACCTAAGACCATCAATGCGGTAAGTCAGAACTTGGTTCCCCAGCTAGTGTAATATATGTAGCATATAAACTAGAACCTAAGACCACCAATGCGGTAAGTCAGAACTTGTTTCCCCAGCTAGTGTAATATATGTAGCATATAAACTAGAACCTAAGACCGCCAATGTGGTAATTCAGAACTTGGTTCCCCAGCTAGTGTAATAAATGTAGCATATAAACTAGAACCTAAGACCACCAATGCGGTAAGTCAGAACTTGGTTCCCCAGCTAGTGTAATATATGTAGCATATAAACAAGAACCTAAGACCACCAATGCTGTAAGTCAGAACTTGGTTCCCCAGCTAGTGTAATATATGTAGCATATAAACTAGAACCTCAGACCACCAATGCTGTAAGTCAGAACTTGGTTCCCCAGCTAGTGTAATATATGTAGCATATAAACAAGAACCTAAGACCACCAATGCGGTAAGTCAGAACTTGGTTCCCCAGCTAGTGTAATATATGTAGCATATAAACTAGAACCTAAGACCACCAATGCGGTAAGTCAGAACGTGTTTCCCCAGCTAGTGTAATATATGTAGCATATAAACTAGAACCTAAGACCACCAATGCGGTAAGTCAGAACGTGTTTCCCCAGCTAGTGTAATATATGTAGCATATTAACTAGAACCTAAGACCACCAATGCGGTAAGTCAGAACTTGTTTCCCCAGCTAGTGTAATATATGTAGCATATAAACTAGAACCTAAGACCGCCAATGCGGTAATTCAGAACTTGGTTCCCCAGCTAGTGTAATAAATGTAGCATATAAACTAGAACCTAAGACCACCAATGCGGTAAGTCAGAACTTGGTTCCCCAGCTAGTGTAATATATGTAGCATATAAACAAGAACCTAAGACCACCAATGCTGTAAGTCAGAACTTGGTTCCCCAGCTAGTGTAATATATGTAGCATATAAACTAGAACCTAAGACCACCAATGCTGTAAGTCAGAACTTGGTTCCCCAGCTAGTGTAATATATGTAGCATATAAACAAGAACCTAAGACCACCAATGCGGTAAATCAGAACTTGGTTCCCCAGCTAGTGTAATATATGTAGCATATAAACAAGAACCTAAGACCACCAATGCTGTAAGTCCGAACTTGGTTCCCCAGCTAGTGTTATATATGTAGCATATACACTAGAACCTAAGACCACCAATGCGGTAAGTCAGAACTTGGTTCCCCAGCTAGTGTAATATATGTAGCATATAAACAAGAACCTAAGACCACCAATGCGGTAAGTCAGAACTTGGTTCCCCAGCTAGTGTAATATATGTAGCATATAAACAAGAACCTAAGACCACCAATGCTGTAAGTCCGAACTTGGATCCCCAGCTAGTGTTATATATGTAGCATATACACTAGAACCTAAGACCACCAATGCGGTAAGTCAGAACTTGGTTCCCCAGCCATTTTTTTTTTGCCAGCTAGTGTAATATATGTAGCATATAAACTAGAACCTAAGACCGCCAATGCGGTAAGTCAGAGTTGGACATTTAAGCTTTATAAAATAAAAACAAAGGATATGGGGTATTCATCCATAACACAAAATAGTATATATGCAAAGCCAAAAAAAAAAAAAAATAGAAATAAAAGGAACAGAGCTCTTATTACAGTTTTTTTTTTTTTAACTCAAAGTCACAATGAGGCCTTCAACTCAAAACAAAGAACCCATCATAGATATAGGAAGATGTGGTGTGAGTGCCAATGAGACAACTCTCCACCAAATAACAATTTAAAAAGTAAACCATTACAGGTTAAAGTACGGCCTTCAACACGGAGCCTTGGCTCACACCGAACAACAAGCTATAAAGGGCCCCAAAATTACGAGTGTAAAACCATTCAAACGGGAAAACCAACGCTCTAATCTATATAAACAAAACGAGAAACGAGAAACACGTATATAGTACATAAACAAACGACAACTACTGTACATCAGATTCCTGACTTAGGACAGGTGCAAACATTTATACACACTTTATGCCTTTTTAGCTAACCTGGCCTGTAAGGTCAAGTGAGCTTTTCTCATCACTTGGCGTCCGTTGTCCTTATTCTCTAAAAACCGACACAAGTAAAGTGAAGACAATGCTATGCAAAACTATAAATATACAAATAATACATAAAATATGGTAGAGCCGAGTTAGGAATGGTGATATATACAATAAGTTATTTTATTGGTTAAAAATCCAAAATTGTAGATTTTATAGATTTTTTTAAATTGGCAATGATTTTTAGCAGAATTTAAAAGGATGGGCATTAATTTTTTTAATGAAATAATATTAAGAATGCACCGTCATCTTGTAAATATTGGACGATAAAATAATCAACGTGTCTTAAATAATATGAACACAGACCAAGGTGAGCGACACAGGCTCTTTAAAGCCTCTAGTTAATGTAGTATGACAACCTCGAGGTTTCAATCATATATACCACCACAGACTCTTCTTTTCAAACAAATACACATATCATAACATCTATTCATTCCTCTATTTTACTCTGGTACTTTTTTTGTGATTAGATTACATGAAATAGCAATTGTAATTATAAAAAGAATAAACGATATATTAATGCATACATTGTATATTTAGTTGCAGGAGTTTGAAATAAAGATCGAACCTGATGGTAAGGTTTAAAATTTGCTAGTAAATACATATATATATATATATATATATAGGCGTAAAATGATTTTCACATGAGCAGATATATATATTCATATATATACTGCAAAATTTTGATGTTGCATATTTCTGGGCCTTTTCTTAGCTCCCCAAATGTACATTAGAATCTATCAAGATTGTGGTCACAACATTAAATAAACAAAATTAATTCAGTTGCTAAAACGAATCAAAATGTCGAAAAATGTAAAAAAAACAAATGAAGTCATTTAGTTTTATCGGTTATATTGGCAGATCGGTGTACGTATTTACATTTGCTGCAATTTGTAGCTGATTGTCTTTGTCTCTTAAAGTCTTAAACAAATTACATGTTTCATTTTTTATCGAAGCTGTGAAATTTATGTTACAAAAGCAGGACGAAGTGATTTTTTAAAGGATTTTACACGGTCTCGACGCAGTTGCTTTTAACCATCATATTCATGATATTCCTTGAAATGTATAGTGGTAAAAAATTACTGACATGAAATATGAGCCTATATTACGGGGCGCCGAATGGGACTCTTGTGGTTTTGTACTCAAAATTCAATTTTGTACGGACAAAAGTGACTTTTGTTCAACAAAAATGAGTTCAGTTTAACAAAATTTGTATCATACTACAAATTTGAAATTTTGTCATACAAAATTATCTATCAGCGGACAAAAGTCACTTTTGTCATGACAAAATTCTTTTTTGTTACACAGACTTGACTTTTGTTACCTAATTTGAAAATTGAGCGACAAAAGTCAATTTTGTATTTAAATTAGTTTAGTTTGGTTTCTGTGAACTAATTTGCATACAAAATCGACTTTTGTTACACAAAATTGACTTTTGTTACACAAAAATTACTTTTGTTACACAAAATTGACTTTTGTTACACAAAATTGACTTTTGTCATAACAAAATTGACAAAATTGACTTTTGTCTCAACAAAATTGACAAAATTGAATTTTGTCTCAACAAAATTAACAAAATTGAATTTTGTGTCAACAAAATTGACAAAATTGAATTTTGTCTCAACAAAATTAACAAAATGAACAAAATTGAATTTTGTCTCAACAAAATTAACAAAATTGAATTTTGTCTCAACAAAATTGATTTTTGTCTCACGAAAGTCAATTTTGTCTCACGAAAGTCAATTTTGTCTCATAAAAGTCAATTTTGTTGTTACAAAATTGAATTTTGTCATCACAAAAATGAATTTTGTCGTCACAAAATTGACTTTTGTCTCAACAAAATTTACAAAATTGACTTTTGTTTCAACAAAATTTACAAAATTGACTTTTGTCTCAACAAAATTTACAAAATTGACTTTTGTTTCAACAAAATTAACAAAATTGACTTTTGTCTCAACAAAAATGACAAAATTGAATTTTGTCTCAACAAAAATGACAAAATTGAATTTTGTCTCAACAAAAATGACAAAATTGAATTTTGTCTCACAAAAGTCAATTTTGTCTCACAAAAGTCAATTTTGTCTCACAAAAGTCAATTTTGTCTCACAAAAGTCAATTTTGTCTCACAAAATTGAATCTTACCGTACACAATTGACTTTTGTGATTAAATTTCCATATCAGGTAACAAAAGTCAATTTTGTATGCAAATATGTTTATATTTGCATACCTTTAAGACAAAATTGACTTTTGTCATGAAAAATATGAATTTTGTCTACAAAAATGAATTTTGTCATGACAAAAATGAATTTTGTCTACACAAATGAATTTTGTCATCACAAAATTGAAGTTCTCACAAAACAAGTCTGTAGCACATAGTTTTGTAAGACAAAAATGATTTTGTTATGACAGAATTGAATTTTGTACAAAACCACAAGAGTCCCATTCGGCGCCCCGTATATATTCCCTGTTGAAATCCCGGTAAATATATACATTAATTAATATTAATTAATAACCACAAACAAAATGTGCTGGCAATATTGAACAAAATACGCAAGTATAATAAGATGTGGCTTGTTAAATTCTAAGGTGTTGCACTTCATTCTGGCAATGTTTCTGCTATTAGTAAGTACCTCAAGTTCACATATAGAGGGGAATTGGGAATCCTCTTAAATCATGTATATTCTTGCAATTAAACTTTCACTTCATCTCAATTTTAAAGTTCCTTGCTGCAAAATCATTGAGCGACCTATTAACAAAATGTACTTCTGCTTTGATTTTGAAGATTTCATAGTTAATCAGTCAGCCATAGATCTATTAGAAAAGAAACTGTCAGATGAAGGTTTATACTTCCGTGGTGACATATCGATTGATGGTAACTCGTTTTTCCGATCATGCAGTGACCAACTTGAAAGATTAGAAATGCCGTCCATGGACCATACTGAACTAAGACAGAAGATTGCTCAGCAATTGAGAGGGATGCCGACAGTAAGTTGTTTTACATGATACTGATATAGCCGCAAAATGTTTTTTGATTCCTTTACTTTATTTATACCTTTAAAGTAATTTAACGAACTTTATAGAGGAACAAATCGCTACTAAAGTATGTGAAGTGTTCTCAAATCACCTTCCAACTTTTACATTTTGATACGCCTGTTTACGGGATGTATTATGGTAAACTGTTGTCCTTCTGTCTGTTCGTCCGTCTATCTGTCCCACTTCATGTTAAAGATTTTGGTCAAGGCAGTTTTTGATGAAGTTGAAGTCCAATGAACTTGACACTTGGTACACATACTCCTTATGATATGATTTTTCTAATTTTAAAGCCAATTTAGAGACCCCCTCCACATTTTCACGGTCCACTGAACTCAGAAAAATGTTAGCGCGCGGATGGGGCATCCGTGTATTGAGGACACATTCTTGTTATTCAAGTATTTAACATGCACTACTATGATGTATTCTGATTATGAATTTAGTATGAAATGAGTTCAATGTATATAATTTTATTTGTGATTTTGGTGTTTTGACGCCACTTTAAGCATGTAGGCTATTTCTTGACGGCCTGTTTTTGTTGGTGGAGGGAGCCGGAAACTACATCGAGAAAATCATCCTTTTATCCTTGGTTGTTATGAGACGCATTAACTGTTGCTAGGGTGCTCTCTTCGAGGTCCGGGCTCTTGGTTTTATAAATACACCGATTCATTGTGCGAGTTTGGTTATTTGTTAGTTGGCTGTTGACGGATAAGCAACGGAAAGTGAATACCAGCAAATAAAGAACACAGATTTAACAGTAGGAACTACTTAGACCACTTGGTCACTGAGGTCCTTTGTATATACTTTGTACATGTGATGAAATATAATCTTTCTGTGAAATAACTCATAATTTGCTTTTGTATATTATTCCAGGGACAAATTTATGATGCACATTTTACAAATGAAGAATGGAACATATTTATTAAGAAGATCGCCGAAGATGGGGAACACATTGAAGATGTTGTTGTGGAAAAAATGGCAAAGCTATTAAAAAAGAAAATAGTCATATATTCACTATCCTATGCCAATGAAATTAGTAAAAAGTCAATTAATGACGAGGCATCCGGGACTCCTTTGTTACTTGGAAAGGAGAAAGGTTATTACACAAGTCTTGAAAGTAAGGACAAACAGAAAGCATGTCAAAGTAAGTTGAATTGTTATCATTCATTTAAGAATTAAATGCTTCTTTTTGTAAATTCATTGGGGTGTAAAAGCGTAAACCTAATTACATTTTGTATTAAGCGCTTAAATGTGTGAACGGTCAACGCCTTTACAACCCTATGAAATTACCTTATAATAACATTTTTTCGCTATAATTTTTAAAATGAAGTGTTTTTTTTTTATTTACCTGTGCACTTTATTGTAGAAGCACGTGTCAACATGAATGTTACAATTGATTATAAAATGAAGTTGATTAAGGAATAACGCAAGATTGCAGTTAGCCAATCAGAGTAACGTATTATAATGAAACATACTTCTAATGTAATTTTATGGTTTGATTTTATCATTTCGATAAATCTTGCTGGTGTTTTGGTTAGCTCTTAACTGGCAAACAGAATACAGAATATTCTAAGAATCTATAAAATAGACTTTTGTGATAAAGCATCCTTCATGATATCGCAGTTTAACAAAGCATGAACCTCCATTTAGAATATTTAGCATTTACAAGATGATGAAATGAAAAATTATTTCCTTTATTACATTGAATTTAATGAAGGCCTTGGGTGTTACATCATTCGGAAATCCTCGGTAGAATCCGCTACTCTTTGAGAGTACGGAATCGGCCGAGTTGAGACGAATGGGTGTTACATTACAATAAAAAGCTTACCCTCCACAAAAAAAAAAAACAAACCCAGAAACACAAGACAGAAACACAAACACATAAAACAGCAACGTTTTTAACCAGAAAAATTCCAAACTTTTACAATAGTATGCATGTTATTTCAGTTTTGTTCACATATCTAAATACTTAAAGTTTGCATCGTGTTGAAACTAAACAAAAATATGTGATGAGTATACTCATATGAGAAGGTCTGAATGGAGGTTTCAAAATAGACAGTAATGAACAAACAATATAAAGAATAGAAAAAAATATACAGAAGTATGAGGTTCAATTTGTACTTTTTAATTTATTATGTGGAAATTTGTATGAATTTGAATTCGAAGATGCATTTGTAAATAAAGAAGTCCTGATGTACTGTGTATTATAAGTAAGAAACTGTTAGAATTATAATCATTTAAATAAACATCTGTTGTTCTTGTATTTCTCAGAGAGACCAGCGAAGAATGTTCAATTTGCTGACGATGTGTCACTTGCTAAACAGCCAAAACAAGAACAGGAAGTAGACAGGTATGATTTCAAGTTATATATACCCAACATATTCTTAATATTTATTTTTTCTGTTTACAATATGTCTGTTTCTCTGCACACTCATACATCTCACTTGTTTTCATTGTACTGACATTTTTATCATCATCATCTTTTTCCAATAATGTTCAGGAGTCGTGGATGACTGAATATTTACCATGTGATCGGACAAATGCATATGGTTAATCGAACAGCCATAGCAAGAAATTAAATGTTAGAAAGGTTAAACATGTTGGTTATCATAGTTAGTTCCACTTTCCTCACAAATGTTATTTTTTAGAAGTTATTGATTTGCCAGAGATAAGAAAAATATTTCATGTACCCAAAGTATTCTTAATTTTGTAAAACAGAGTATTCCTTTAATATTGTATGATTTCAAGCCTTAGATAAATCGTATCAGTAAACAATAATCAAATCATTCAACCAAATGTTCTTGACAGAGGTGGACTAATAAAACCATTATTGACTAGCAATTTACTCATAATGTTTTTAAGCAAAGTCATATTTAGATATGGTAAGATTCCAAGCCTTGTATAGCAATAAATCAAATTAGTAATTGGTGGTATAGTTTTCTTTTCAATTTAACAACCAACAAATATATCAACCAATAATAATTCAATATTTCAATTCAATATTTTATTTAAGTCTCATCTCTCAATAATATATAATACAACATTACATTAAATGTAAAAATATATAAATATAAAAAGAGAGCCATTCTGTACAGAATTATAAGAGACTATAACATTAAAAATTATATAAAGAATGCATCTATTATAAAACATATTGACATTAACATTATTTACAGTATAAAACATTTCTACGTCTATTTAAAATAAGATTACAGGCTTTGGCACAGCTACGAATCATATTATTATCTGTAAATAAAAACACTAATTTCTGTTTATCATCATAAGACATAAAATCACTATTAAAATGTGTTGCTTCATCAAATAATGTTTTTCTAAAATCATCATACAAAGGACACGATAAAATAACATGGGCTTCATCTTCTAAAACATTCGTACAATTATCACATACTCGATCTTTTAAAATTAATTTTTCAAATCTCCCCGTTTCTATTCTTAGTGGTGCTACACCACATCGAAATTTGGCAAAAGAACTCCTTTGCGAAAATGGCATTGGAATTTTACAATAAGTTTCCGTTTCAAAACTGTTCTTAAACAAATTATATGTGCGAAGTTTGTTACCCCCTTTACCAGATAAAGCTTTCTCTGATTGTAAATTGCCTTGCCACTGTTCGACATATTTACTAAACATTTTAGACATAACAGTATTGACAACTGAGGTACTATCAACATAATCTGTAATGATACACAAATGTTCTGCATTATACTCAGAAAACGTTTTCCTTACATAAAAATTCCAATTTTTTATACACTTATGTATTTTACTCATAATGTCTGCCCATATGAAAATTTTTCTGTTTAAACGCTCAGAACTCATATTGTTCAAACGGCACCATAGTCGAATTAAGTATTGCCATTGTTTTTGAAAGATAGGTATCCACCCCATATCCCCTGCAACTGCAGCATTTGGAGTATATTTACCCACTCCAAGAAAAAATCTGCAAGCTCTATTATGGATGGCATTTATAAAAGAAAAATTTTTGCAACCCCAAATACCAGCACCATATTCAACAATTGGAAGCACCAAACTCTCATATAATTTTGAAAAGACATTATGAGTAACACCACCTAAAATTTTGCACTTGGCTATAACAAGGCCAAGTGCTCTATTTGCAGAAGCTGCAACAGCTTTAGCAGTTACATTATAATCTAAAAATTCACTTAAAACTAAACCCAAATATGTATAAGTAGAAGAATATTCAATGATATCATTCCCACATTTAAATTCAACATGTGACTTATCAACAGAAGGTGTTCTAAAATGCACAATATTACACTTTTTGGAATTGATGGTCATACAATTATCTACACACCATACATCTAGTGCATTTAACAAAATTTGTAATTCTTTTTCATCGTTTGCAAGTAAAACCACATCATCAGCATATAGCAAAATACAAACTTTTTCATCATCAATATCAATACCACACTCATATGATTTCAAGAATGAAACTAGGTCATTAATATATAAATTAAATAACAAGGGAGATAATGGGCATCCTTGTTTAAGACCACTGTTAACATTAAACCATTCTGATAAATGGCCGTTTAATCGTACTGAACATAATATATTTGAATAAATAGACTGTATAGCAGCACAAAAATTTTCAGCCACCCCCATTACATTTAACTTGGACCATAGTATATTTCTATTGATGGTATCATATGCCTTTTTAAAATCAATAAACGCACAGAAAGTAGATTTACGAAGCTTCTTTCTGACTTCAATTATGTTTGTAAGAGAAGACAATTGGTCTATAGTGCTTCGATTTTGACGGAAACCATTTTGTTCGTCGACTAATATGTTATTGTCATCTATCCATTGCACAAGCCTTTCGTTTAAAATATTACAATAAAGCTTATAGGAAACACAAGCTAATGCAATTCCTCTGTAAGACAAAGGGTCGCGCGGATCTGTCATGTTTGCTTTAGGTATAGGATTGATAATAATTTTGTTCCATAATTCTGGCGTTTTTTGGAACCTAAAGCAAAAATCAAATAAATGGTACAAAAACAAAGTTGAGCAATTATTTTGCAAAACTTCAACTGGTAAATTATCAAATCCAGCAGATTTGCCTTTCTTTGCTTTGTCAATGACACTAGCTGTTTCAGCAAACGAAATGGGTTCCGTCAATAAAAAGTCATTAAAAGTATCTTTCGTATATGCATAATTTTGCGTTTCAGAAACCTTGGTTGAAATCTTTTGATTCAGCAAATTACTATATTCCGACTTCCATTTATCTAAAACATCTGTCAGTTTTGAATTAACATTCCCATCTTGATCTATGACCTCCATGGGAATTACTGACTTCCGGTTTTCCGCTACCCCAATTTTACCAATTTTTTTCCAGAACTGCTGTTGGTTTCTTTTTGATTCCAACAACAGGTCCTGCTGCATACTAAACCAATACTTTCGTTTACATTTTTGAACCTCCCTGTCAAAATATTTTCTCTTCTGTACATAAACCGACTTCAATTCAGAAGCACGTGAACTATTATTAAATTTATTCCACGTTTTTTCGGCCTTGCACATATCAACCCATAACTTGTTTAAATCATCATTCCACCAAGGTTTCTTAATTCTATGTTTGATAGTGGTGGTCAAAACACTTCAGTGACAATCATAGTCTTCTTTGGTGTATACAGACATTAAATTTGTAACGGTCCAACCTTGGTTGCAGGTTTTGATTTCTGCTTTTTCTTTTTAGTCAAATCTTCCTTATTTTTTGTATTCATTCTCGATTTTATTTTATCTTATTTGAAAAATTTGCAACAATAAATTACTCGTAAAATTGGGCATCTTACATTTTTTGTTAATAAATTGGTTGTTTTAATGGATTAAATTATATATCGAGAAACAAGGGAATAAATTACATGCTTCAACTATGTTTTTTTGTTTTTTGTTGAAATCATCGTTGATTATGTAAAATTGTAATTAATTGTCACACTTGATATCCACAGGAACGCAGAAGTGGCATCTAGTGGAAAAGTTAAACTAGACAAGGATTCTCACAAGTCTACACCAGTGAAGATACTACAAGCGGGACCATCAACTGAAGGAGCGTCAACTAAAACAAACACAAATCAAGTCAATACACCAACGAAGAAAATAACCAAAGATGAAAAGTTATTGATACTACGCTGTTACCATGCATTAGAGGTGAAAGACTGGGATACATTGGCTGAAATGGTGTACACTAAAAGACACGAAAAATTATCACGTGAAATAGTTCATCATTATGAACAAAATTTAGATCTGAAGACAACGCTAAAGAGCAGAATAAAAGATTACGTAACGAGAGTTAAAAAAGACAAAGGAAAAAACGTGAAGGACCCAGATGTAAAGGCTTTAATACAACTGATTTGATTGCTCACTTATGAATTTCGTATACAGAAAAAATGCATTCAATACGCCATATATTTGTATATGCACAGACAATCTTCCGAAACATTATATCCTGATGAATTTTCGGAATGATATTTAATTCAAAAATGTGTCCAATTCCTTGAGGTGTTTCATTTTTATAGAACTCATGATTGTTTCGCTTTACTTAAGTTCAGTGTATTTTATTGCATAGTGTTGTTATATTGCATAGTTTCATTTAGTCATGCAAGTTCAAATTGCTTGCATTGTTTTGTAATTTAATATGATTCATGTTTCTTAAATCATCATTTTAGTTAAGGTCATTGTTTCGCATTTTTAATACTTTATATAATATATATTTTAGTTTATTTGATTACGTCGCTTTGCTTATATTTTAATATCATTCAGGTTGCAGTCTTGTAATTGACTGCTCAATAGGCTTGCATGCAAAACAGCTGATCTTTGAAAAGAAGAAAAACAAATGCTAAATAGAAAAAAATAGTCCATGTACATATCATGTATGTACTAATGTAATATTGTGATGTAATCGAAAAAAAGTGGGTCATGCCACGAAGAATAAAAAGTTACGTAACCCCGAATTCATATCATTTTTTCTACTTTCTGTTTGCTGTTTTTACTAGGCCGCACCATTTCCAGTAACCATGATATCCTTCCACTTTCCTGGATTGATATCCCCAGAAAGATGCGAGATTTTTTAAAAATCTATATATATGTTTCAATTCAGCATAAACCTATAATCAAACAGAAAAAATTGAGTCCAGAATTTTGTTGAGAAAAAATGGACTATTTTGTTTCCCTCCATGTTTTGGCATGCACCGGAAACTGGAAGTGTAATACAAGACTGGTACCTATGACTTTGAATAAATCATTTACTTAATTTCATTAAGTAGCCATATTTGAACATAAAAAATGCCATTAAAAGAACTGTTTAGTTCTATTAATAAAAATAACCCCATTATTAAACAGTACCCCTTTCTGAAAACAGGCAAAATTTGGAAACCAGTCATGTCTATCAAATGATCTGTTAATCTCATTCTAGTCTATCCTAATGACTGGTTTCTTATTTTTTGGATACTTTAGAGCTAGAAGAGTATTCTTATCTATTATTTTTATTTTTGTCTTTCTCTTTGATTGAACCACATTCAATAGTTTACCCATTCCCCTTTTTTCCTGGAAATCTACCCAAGTGGGCCTCTTGTTTAAGTCAAAAATTGAAAAACTACCCTAAACTTTTTCATATTGAAGAATTTGCTATAATGCAACTATCTAAAGACAAGAAAGACCATATACCTTTCTCTTTTTTGACTATACAAATCTTTATATATGCCTACTATATCATGGTTTTTAGACTGTACTTGACACCCCACTGCATATACAATTTGCAAGAAAAATCAAGAAAAAAACCAAAATGAATACTCAAGTTGGTGTTTTTGGTAAGAATATTGATTACTTTTCACACCCAATCACAAAATCCTTGTCATGATGAATAGTTTTAGAAAAATTCTACTTTGTAAACAAAATTTTAACCAAAATATTGAATTTTTAATTAACCATGCAGTGCAGCAGACAGGAAAACAAGTATAGACTCATGCAAAGTGATTATTGTGTGAAAATCTTTACACAACAAGTTCATTTTATACCTATTCTACAAAAATGTCTACAGTTAAGCCACAAAAATAATAACCCTAAAGAAAAAATATATGCTTTCGTATTTACCTGTCTCTTCAACTTTGCACTGATTTTCAATAAAACTGTGCAACTAGAATTTGTATCACAAGAAGAAGATTTCATAGAGGAAAAAATCTTTCTATGTTCTTTTTAATTTAAAATCATGTATATAATACCATCAAATCTCAATTTGCCTCAAACTGTTGTGCTTTATATCTACTAATACTTTTGAATGGTGTATAGTATAAAAAGGCATAATTATTACATAATTTCCGTTTTTATACGACCGCAAATTTTGAAAAAATTTTCGTCGTATATTGCTATCACGTTGGCGTCGTCGTCGTCGTCGTCGTCGTCGTCGTCGTCCGAATACTTTTAGTTTTCGCGCTCTAACTTTAGTAAAAGTGAATAGAAATCTATGAAATTTTAACACAAGGTTTATGACCATAAAAGGAAGGTTGGTATTGATTATGGGAGTTTTGGTCCCAACATTTTAGGAATAAGGGGCCAAAAAGGGCCCAAATAAGCATTTTCTTGGTTTTCGCACTATAACTTTAGTTTAAGTTAATAGAAATCTATGAAATTTTGACACAAGGTTGATGACCACAAAAGAAAGGTTGGGATTGATTTTGGGAGTTTTGGTTTTAACAGTTTAGGAATTAGGGGCCAAAAAAGGGCCCAAATAAGCATTTTTCTTGGTTTTCGCACCATAACGTTAGTATAAGTAAATAGAAATCAATGAAATTTAAACACAAGGTTAATGACCATAAAAGGAAAGTTGGTATTGATTTTGGGAGTTTTGGTCCCAACAGTTTAGGAAAAAGGGGCCCAAAGGGTTTAAAATTAAACTTTGTTTGATTTCATCAAAATTGAATAGTTGGGGTTCTTTGATATGCAGAATCTAACTGTGTATGTAGATTCTTAACTTTTGGTCCCGTTTTCAAATTGGTCTACATTAAGGTCCAAAGGGTCCAAAATTAAACTTAGTTTGATTTTAACAAAAATTGAATCCTTGGGGTTCTTTGATATGCTGAATCTAAAAATGAACTTAGATTTTTTATTATTGGCCCAGTTTTCAAGTTGGCCCAAATCGGGGTCCAAATTAAACTTTTTTGATTTCATCAAAAATTGAATAAATGGGGTTCTTTGATATGCCAAATCTAACTGTGTATGTAGATTCTTCATTTTTGGTCCCGTTTTCAAATTGGCCTACATTAAGGTCCAAAGAGTCCAAAATTAAACTAAGTTTGATTTTAACAAAAATTAAATATTTGGGCCTCTTTGATATGCTGAATCTAAACATGTACTTAGATTTTTGATTATGGGCCCAGTTTTCAAGTTGGTCCAAATCAGGATCTAAAATTATTATATTAAGTATTGTAGAATAGCAAATCTTTACAATTGCACAGTATTGTGCAATGGCAAGAAATATCTAATTTCACAATATTGTGAAATAGCAAATTTTTTTTTAATTAGAGTTATCTTTCTTTGTCCAAAATAGTAAGCAAGAAATATCTTATTGCAAGAATTTTTTTTAATTGGAGTTATCTTTCTTTGTCCAGAATCAACTTAAATCTTTGTTATATACAATATACAATGTATATTCACTTTTTACTACCAACTGATAAATTTAAATAATCTTTACCATTCAGTGATAACAAGCAGTTTTTTTACATTTTATTTACAGTTTATTTTATGATGTATTTAAATGAGTAGTTATTGTTGCAAACTCCATTAGAATATTTTAATTGAGATTAGTTTTGGAATAAGGGAAAGGGGGATGTGATTAAAAAATTGGGTTCAATTTTTCTCATTTGAAATTTCATAATTAAAAGAAAATTTCTTCAAACATTATTTTGAGAGGATTAATATTGAACAGCATAGTGAATTGCTCTAAGAGAAAACAAAAATTTTAAGTTCATTAGAACACATTCATTCTGTGTCAGAAACCTATGCTGTGTCAACTATTTAATCACAATCCAAATTAAGAGCTGAATCCAGCTTGAATGTTGTGTCCATACTTGCCCCAACCGTTCAGGGTTCAACCTCTGCGGTCGTATAAAGCTACGCCCTGCGAAGCATCTGGTTTCAGTGTAATTTGATACCCAATGATTTTTTTTCTCTTAAAAAATCCTTAAATCATATTTTGTCATTCTTGGCACACAAAAGTCCACATGAGCTACATCCTTGCAGTGAACATATGAAAAACACCCTATACAGGTTGCAGTCTTGTAATTGACTGCTCAATAGGCTTACATGCAAAACAGCTGATCTTTGAAAATAAAAAATAAAAAATGCTACATAGAAAAAATAGTTCCTGTTCATGTATCAAGGTATATTTGTTCCACCTAACAGAAGTTCCACTGTAAACTTTGTTATAAACAATGTCATAATATCTATTCTTGTTGAAACAAATATAAAATTCAATACCATTTATTCTGTTAGGAACATATACTGTAAACATTTATTATATTTATTCCTGTGCAAATAATATATTTTCTTGTTTCCATGATATCCTTCCAATTTCCTGTATTGATATCCCCCAAAAAGATGCAAGATTTTTTTTAAATCTATTTATATGTTTCAATTCAGCATAAACCTATAATCATACAAAAAAAATTGAGACCAGAAAAAAATTCAGAAAAAATGGACCATTTTGATTCCCTCCATGTTTTGAAATGTACCAGAATTATGCACCGGAAACTGGAATGGTAATACAAGACTGGTACCTTCATGTTATCAATAATTTTTTTTTATATATATATATATAAATTATAGGACACATTTAAAGAACATCAACAACACAGTTTAACCACAATAAGAACATGCTTCATATATAACTAATACACATTTGAAATTGATTAATCGATTGGTTAATATATAACGCTACTTAATCGGAACTACTCGGCCTTTCTGATTGCACCGAGAAATGGCGAAAATGGCCGAGTAGTCCTATTGTCTACATCGGAATGAACCCTGAGAAAATAACCAGATATATGACCACAACATCAAAATATTTGTGTAAAGACGCAGTTGTTGATGTTAAATAACTATAGTTCACCAATGTTTAAAAGTCGTTTAAAATGACTAGAATATATGGACCTAAATTAAAAAAAAAAATAGATGATTACATATTAATCGCCTTTTATAATAAAAATGTAATAGCGCTATTCTGTACCAACTTCGTTAGAAAACTAACTTGACAAAATAAGAAAAAAAGTTTTAAAACGTAATCAATACCACAACATCATCAATGTTAATTTCAAGAAAAGGTAAACATAGCCCAGTAGTCAACACTTCGGTGTTGACATGAATATTAATAATGTGGTCATTTTTTTTAATTTCCTGTTTACAAAACTTTGAATTTTTCGAAAAACTAAGGATTTTCTTATCCCAGGCATAGTTTACCTTAGACGTATTTTGGCACAACTTTTTTGGAATTTTGGATCCTCAATGCTCTTCAACTTTGTACTTGTTTGGCTTTAAAAATATTTTGATATGAGCGTCACTGATGAGTCTTATGTAGACGAAACGCGCGTCTGGCGTACTAAATTATAATCCTGGAACCTTTGATAACTATATGTTTAGTGCTAACATATCAGCAAGATGCATATTTTACGATATTCCCGTGCTTGCATTTCCTATCATGATTTTCTTGATAGAGGGTTACTGCTCACAATGAAGCTATTAAACCAAGAGTTCCAAATGGTGAAGTTGAAATCATCCCTTCGTAAATTTTACGAACGCCATCACGAGTTGGTTGACCGTTATGGAATAACCGTTTCACAAATGATATCGGATATGTTCCTTACGTCGTAACTACAATCCCCTTCCCTTTCATGAATTTGACCTACCGAATTAGACTATTTACCGGATTTGTAATCACATAAGCAACACGACGGGTGCCGCATGTGGAGCAGGATCTGCTTACCCTTCCGGAGCACCTGAGATCACCCCTAGTTTTTGGTGGGGTTCATGTTGTTTATTCTTTAGTTTTCTATGTTGTGTCATGTGTCCTATTGTTTTTCTGTTTGTCTTTTTCATTTTTAGCCATGGCGTTGTCAGTTTGTTTTAGATTTACGAGTTTGACTGTCCCTTAGGTATCTTTCGTCCCTCTTTTCCTTCACTATGAAAATCATGTAATAAATATTGCTTTGTCTGTTAGCAGTAAAACCCTTAATAATTTTTTTCTTTCAAATACCTAGTCATAGAAAAAAAACCGGGTCTGATGAATTCCTGTGAATCTCCATTTTCTACTTGTTTTGTAATTCAGAAAAAGATGCTACAAATCTTTAAGGAGTCGTTATTACATATGCAAACAAAGTACAACTTCTATTGAAATGGTATGAAAACGTTAACTAATTTTGAATCATCATTTCGAAAATATGCTGTATTCTATACTCAAACAGATAAATGAAATAAATTTGTCTTGGTTTTTTTCAACACAATTGTCAATTTAGATACAAATATATTGTTGAAGAACGAGATAAATTCTTTCTTTGTAAAACGATTCCCAAAAGGGACAGCATAAATATGTTATTTTGTTTCCAATCAGCCTTTTAATTTACAATTTAGGACACCACAAGTACAAATCAGTGTTTTTCTTGCATGTTCATTCCCCAAAAAGCAGTGATGGTCAATTGAAAATATCTTTTTATTTTATAAACCCGATTTCTGAAAAATCATTTTGGGATATAGGGCAGGCCTTTTCATTTCTGAACCCTACAGAAATTCATTGATGTTTTTACTTGAGTCCGTTTGGGGGTCCCAGATTAGCAAATGAAATTTTCAACAAGAAACTCGGTTTGCTGCCACTCTGATAGTCTCTTGTATAGAAATATTCGAGCACCAATTACATATGCCGTCGAGTTTTATAAAGGTTGTGTGTCTTGTAAGTATACCATGAAGTAGGTTTTCTCAAAAGAGAAGCGATACACTATTGGTCAAAGGGTTTTATCGTTATCTCATTGAAATTTCAGAATCATTCTAAGCATTTTAGTTTTTCTATCCAAAAACAGAGATGGTCTCAATATGATTTGGAATTCCAACTGGCTTGATTCTAGCGACTGTGATGATACGAAACACAGTCTGTCCTACGGATTTTTTTTATGGTACACAAGTATATCTTAAACGAGTATATATGAACACTAGTATCACTTTTTGTTTTATAATAACATAATAATATGGGTCAAACATGACCTTTAATGTTTTTCTTAAATCTAAGTCTCGATCCCAACATTTTCACGTTAAAGAATTATGACCAAGAAAGATTTTTCATTGGATTTTTAATTGTGATGAACAACAAGAGGGGATACACCTTAAGTACAATATTAAAATGAAAGCCACTTCACGATCTGCGTTATACCCGGTGTTTGGGAGATTTCATGATGTTCAACCTTTATTTTAATTAGGAAGGTTTCTTGAAATTTGAGTATCTATCCCATTTTGCCCTTTAAACTGCTTTGCTGACTTCATTTGTGTTATGTTTGAGATTGTCAGAACTAAAAGCCAAAAATACCGCACTCCAAAAACAAATTAAAAACGGGAAGTCCCTTAACAAATGGCAAAATCAAAGCTGAAACACATCAAACAAATAGACAAAAACTGCATTTTACCTTTTTGTACAATTAAGCAATTTCGGCCATCTTGGTTCACGGGCGGGATCATCGTACACATTTTTAAAACAGGGGCGGATTTAGGCGGGGGCGTGGCGGGCGTGCGCCCCCCCTAAAATTTGCAAAGCATGGGTTGTCTTCAACTTGTTTCAGTATCAGAAGAAACTTATTAACATTCAAAGTATATAAAACAGTCAGTTTAACCAGGGACTTTCTATACTAAAGTAACTAAGTAAAAGAATCGTGTTTACTAATCAACTATAGTATACTTCAAAGGAAGGTGTCAAAGTATATAAAACAGTCAGTTTAACCAGGGACTTTCTAGACTAAGTAACTAAGTAAAAGAATCAACGTGTTTACTAATCAACTATAAATATTTTATACTTCAAAGGAAGGTGTCTGAAAAATAAAAATAAAATGTTTTTAGCAGTAAAAGTACAAAAAATTGTTACATTGTATTTGCCGTTTTTAGAAAATGACGCAGTCATTGTTCCATAACTGCCGACCTGATTTCTCTGCCTACCTCGCTTGGTTTCGTATTTACTAATTTCAATACAAACTGGAATGTGCTTGTGTTATCATTATGCATGAGCATTGTGTAGTAATCAGCCAGGAACCAGTTTACAAACTAACTGGTTTCTGTTTGTATTCCACTACAGTCGAACAAAGTGTAGTAGTTTGACAGGAACCAGTCCAGAATTTTGTAAACTACAAAACGTAATCGGTTATTATCATTCCGTTTTGGTGTTTCATACCGACTTATATGGTTTGAATAAACTTAAGACCCTTCAAACATTAATGTGATAGGTATATTAAAGACTGTTTTACAAAAGGATGAAACTGTTTTGCTTTAAAAGTCGTACTATAAGGATATATGTTATGTACGGATTTCCACTCTCACCGGTTAATTTCTTCTTTTACACGTGCTTTTGAAACTTCCTGTTTAAACATCAAGTTTTAAAATTGTTTTTTTGAGTGAATTAAACTTATTTTAACAATCACGAAGCGTTTGGGAATCATTTCAAGCAGTTTCTTCTTCTTTTTGATGATGGAAAATAGGTTTTCTCAAGAAAATACCGCAAACGATCGCAGAGGAATTGAAACGTACAAGTCAAGTCGGCACCTGGTTAAATTGGCATCTAGTCAAATCGGCACCTATTTGACGTCAATTCGGCTTCCAATAATATTTATTATAATATTTTCTATTCAATTAATTAATAACTGTTACCAAGTACATAGTGAATATTAGGTAAACAACTAAACCAAAGTGAATATGTTGTTGTGTATAAAAGTAAACAACGAAGCTATTGTTTTAACCAAGAGACAATTATTAAAATTAAATGGAAAACTATGAGTCCCTTTCAATAAATCAAACTTTCATGCCAAATAATTAGCAAATTTAAGGTGTTTTTTTTTTTCAGTAATGTTTAAACAGCATTAAACAAACAATCCTGTAAAAGACTCAACTGGTTAAATAATGCATAAAAATATCCAATATCTCATGTATTAGTCCAAATAATAAAGACGTCTGACAAGGCTATTTTATTTTTTTCTGGGACGCCTTCCTAAGACGTTCGTAGGAAGGCTTCCTAAGAAGGCGTCCCAGAAAAAAAAATTAACATAGCCTTGTGCATGTTGTGGTCATAGGAAGGTGTCCCAGAATAAAATTTAAAAAGCCTTGACAGACGTAATAATTATTTGGACTACTCATATATATCATTAAAAATACACCAAAAAATTCATGTAGTTGAGAAAAATAAATACATACAAAATGTACATAAACATCCAAAAAAGTGAAAGTTAGTATTAACTCTTTTTGCTTTAAAAATTTACAACTGCATTTAAGTATTGAATGCTTTTTTTTTGTAAATTCATTGAGGTGTAAAAGCGTTGACCGAAGTACTTTTTGTATGAAGCGTGTAAGCGTAAGCGCTTCATTCTAAAAATGTGCACACGGTCAACGCTTTTGCAACCCTATGAGGTTACAAAAAGAAACATTCAATACTTATAATTACTTTTTTTTAGCTAGGATCATGAAAACACGAATTTTATAACTTTTTTATTCAATTCATCTGTGCACTTTATTGTGGGACCACGTGTTATCATGAATGAAAAGTTTTATTGAGTGATGCAATTGCTTGAGGAATAACATGTGATGTGCAGTTAGCCAATCAGAATAAAGTATTATAATGAAACATATATCAAATGTAATTATAACAAAATACATTACGTTGTAAGAGTTATCTCCCCAAACACTGTTTTTCTTGTGGCCACCTCTCCTTCGTAACCGTAAAAGATTTTATTTTACCAAATTGCTCGTTACATATTTAGGATAAGAATATTCGTTTGAACCATAGCTCTATGGGGACTCCATATGAGAGTTATTCCCCCTTTTTCATTTGATTCAAGCGATATGCATTTTCAACTGGTAAACCATAACTGATAGAGACATAGAGTCTTCATGAGGTCATTGGTACTAAAAATGAAAATGAGGTCAATGTCAAAGGTCAAGGTCATATTATAAATTTTGATTTTGGCTTATTTTCACTTCTTTTCAAATACTGTATGACATTTTGACAAATAATTTTTCATAAATTATTAGTTGCGACATGTCCTTACTTGTATATTTTGGTTGAAAGGCTGCGCATACAATAAAGGGGAGTTTTTGTCCATCTTACATTTAAAATTACGCGTCAAGTGGTAGTACTCATTAACCAAACATATTAAAGACCTAGGATATTTTGATTCAAGGTCCATGGTTTGTGACCTTGAAATTGAGATCAAGGTCATAGGTTAATAGGACGTCATAAAGCCATAGGAACTAACATTTTAAACTGATTTTTCATATTTCAATATAAAAATAGATCTTTTCTAGTGGAAAGACTTCAATTGTTCTCTGAACAATTTGTTTTAAATTTACTTCATATTTTGTGGGAGAAGGGGTTCAGACTATGTGGTATCAGGTCTGTTTGCGCCCAATACACTTTCGCACCTCGCACGTTCACACCCAAGGTCCGTTCGCACTCTACTCATTCGCGCCCAATTTTAATTCAAATTCAAGTTGAATAATTGGAAAATCATGATTGTTGTTTTGATTTGCTTTGGTGTAAATACTGAATGTATTTATAGCTTGGTATGAGTAAAACATTGAAGATTTTAAAGGAAAAACACAAAAGATAATTGTTTTTAAGCCCTTTGATCTGAAACAACGAAACAATAAAATATAGGAATCAAAATATAGCAATCCACTATTATAACCAAAACATGATAAAATTTATTCAACACACAGAGAAAAAAAAATAGTCAGAATCTCACTTCATTATGAAAGAGGTCAATGAAACAAAGTATAGCAATACACTAACCAAAACATGATTAAGAGTTATTCAACGCTAAATAAAACGTTGACAAAATACCACTTTATTTAGAAAGGATTATTATTATCTTTAACAATACGCTATCCAAAACATGACTAAGATTTATTCAACACAAAAAAAAAAATGCTGTCTCACTTTATTTTGAGACAATGACAACAATTATACTTATAAGAAAACACTTGCTTACAGAGTTATTAAACACAAAACCAATTAAGATTAGTTGCGAACATGTAGGGTGTGAAAGTGAAAGGGGGCGAACATGAGTTTGCGCAAACGTGAATGGGCGCGAACAGACCCGGATTCAGCCTATGTACCAGTGAGAAATATAGAAGCCTTTCTACGGTATTTATTTGTACAATTCAGGTAGTCTTGACCTATTCATTTGTCTCTAAAAAAAAAACCCAGCCAGTTGGCACCTTCACTTCACACACACACATATACGAATATCAATTATATGCTTGCGAGACATGTTGCATTGTTAAACTAATTACGGTATGTGAAAATCAAGACTTGCATAAAAACTATCCCAATATTAGAGACAGTGGCGTCATTTTTCTTCAGAGCTTTCAGCTCTTTGATTATAATCAATTTCTTTGATAATCGAAGTGCCAAATTAGGTATACCGTATTAAATGCATGGCCGGGATCCCCACAAAATAAAAATAACTTTGTAAATGCATCTCATTCTGATTTTAGTGGTGTGTGGCGAACACAGTTTCTATGTCTGGCACAACCTCCGAAAATCCAAAAAGTAAAAACAGATCATGATTAATTTATGAAAGGCCAATTAAAAATCACGGCAAAAAGTACAAATTTTCGTTCGCAAAATCTAATACTAGTATCTAGTATTGGTCATGTGAGCTGATGGGATCTGTATTGTCTCACTTTGCTTCCGTCGATCCACCCGTCTATCTGTCAACTCTTTACATATCCATCGGCCTAACATTTACATAAATAAGGCCGTTAGTTTTTTCGTTTGAATTGTTTTACATTGTCTTATCGGGGCCTTTTATAGCTGACTATGCGGTATGGGCTTTGCCCATTGTTAAAGGCCGCACGGTGACCTATAGCTGTTAATGTTTGTGTCATTTTGGTCTTTTTGTGGGTAGTTGTCTCATTGGCAATCATACCACATCTTCTTTTTTTATATTGTCGGGGATGGTGTTATGGAGTGATAAAGTAATTCTGAAGTGAACCGGTTTCGTTTCACATAATTAAAACCATGTTGAATGTCTAAAACACATTGACGATCTGCAAACAAGGGCTTCTTACTTTTGTGATGTTTCGGTTTTTCTGTTTAACACAACTACCAGCACCAATGTCTTTCAAGGATTAGTTGACTGAAATATTTATTACCTGATATTGATATATAGATTATTTTAGAAGTGCTAGTGTCTTAATTGTAGATTGGTTTGCATAGGAACACAGAATCAAAAGAAAATGTTCGCATGATCTTCAGCTTCTGTTTTGGGCTGCAGCTTTATAACTGTAGCTTTATAAACTCGATCATAGATATGCAATATGAATCTCAGACTCTTACATGTAATGCGTAAGTTATTGGTCTTAGAAGCTTGTTGAAGATTTTTCAAGTTTGTAGGAGACCTTGTCATCATAACTCATAGGTTTTTCGCGGAACAGGAACATATTGTTTTACATCTGTCCATGATCTTTCAGTCAGTCACTAGTTCTTGTAGATTGTTGTCAGGTTGGATTTAGGCGGTTTCTACTTGAAACTTTAATTTCTTGCAGACTGTATCTCACAATAGTTCAAAATACCTACATTGCACCCTTTTAGAAGAATATTTTTTTTAAAATAACCTAAAAAATTTGTTCGCCTCGCTCCGCTCGGCGATTATAAAAATTGCGCCCCCCCCTAATCTGAAATCCTGGATCCGCCCCTGTAAAACTAAATATCCTAGAGATGATTGTGGCCAAGTTTGGTTAAATTTGTCTCAGTAGTTTCAGAGAAGAAGATTTCTGTAAAAGTTTACAAAAATTTACGAAAAATTGCTAAAACTGACTATAACTCCTAAGGGGATCGGATCGAATGACAATTTAAGTCATGTTGACTTATTTGTAGATCTTAATTTGCTGAACATTATTGCTATTTACAGTTTATCTCTATCTATAATAATACTCAAGAAAATAACTAAAATTTAAGCCAGTACTTTTAGAGGAGAAGATGTTAGTAAAAGTTAAAAGACGACGACGACGACGAACGACGGACGCCAAGTGATGGGAAAAGCTCACTTGACCTTTCAGATCAGGTGAGCTAAAACGGCGACTTTGCCTAATGACGTCACAAAGAAAAAAACCCATCTTTTTACAGATCACTAAAAGAAAGAATACATTTGCCTGCGTATTGTTTAAAAATCATTAGAGAATCAGATTCCACCACCAAATCTCGTGTAATACTATATTTATACATCCTTGACGTTTTAATTGTAATATCAACGGGGACAATTTTTACACCAGATGCGCATTTCGAAAATCGATGTCTCTTAAGTGATGCTATTTACCAAAAACTTACGTATACAAGTCAATACACATAATTGTTTTTCAAATTTTTCGTGTGAGCGTTCCTGATAAAGGTCAATCAAGTGCAAAGCTTTTGAAACAATTGTTTTGTTAGTCGTATGTGTCGTGTTTAAAATCAACATTGGTTATATAGAAGGTTGTTCCTGACAAGACAGCTAATGAAACAAAGATTCGTAATGGTACGGATAAAGTCTATGTTGATCATGTTATATATGGATCTGCTTACCCTTCCGGAGCACCTGAGATCACCCCTAGTTTTTGGTGGGGTTCGTGTTGTTTATTCTTTAGTTTTCTATGTTGTGCCATGTGTACTATTGTTTTTCTGTTTGTCTTTTTCATTTTTAGCCATGGCGTTGTCAGTTTGTTTTAGATTTATGAGTTTGATTGTCCCTTTGGTATCTTTCGTCCCTCTTTTATATACAGGATATCTCCTGACAAGACAGCTAATGAAACAAAGATACGTAATGGTACGGATAGAGTCTATGTTGATCATGTTATATAGAGGGTTGTTCCTGACAAGACAGCTAATGAAACAAAGATTCGTAATGGTACGGATAAAGTCAATGTTGATCATGCTATATACAGGGTTGTTCCTGACAAGGCATCTAATGTAACACAGATTCGTAATGATACGAATAAAGTCTATGTTGATCATGTTATATAGAGGGTTGTTCTTGACAAGGCAGCTTATGAAACAAAGATTCGAAATGGTACGGATAGAGTCTATGTTGATCATGTTATATAGAGGGTTGTTCCTGACAAGACAGCTAATGAAACAAAGATTCGTAATGGTACGGATAAAGTCAATGTTGATCATGCTATATACAGGGTTGTTCCTGAAAAGACATCTGATGAAACTAAGATTTGGAATGGTATGGATAAGGTCTATGTTGAGCATGTTAAACAGAGGGTTGTTCCTGATAAGACAGCTAATGAAACAAAGATTCGTAATGGTACGGATAAAGTCTATATTGATCATGTTATATACAGGGTTGTTCCTGACAAGGTAGCTATTGAAACAAAGATTCGTAATGGTACGGATAAAATCTATGTTGATCTTGTTATATAGAGGGTTGTTCCTGACAAGGCAACTAATGAAACAAAGATTCGTAATGGTACGGATAAAGTCTATGTTGATCATGTTATATACAGGGATGTTCCTGACAAGGCAACTAATGAAACAAAGATTCGTAATGGCACGGATAAAGTCTATATTGATCATGTTATATACAGGGTTGTTCCTAGCAGGGCAGCTCATTAAACAAAGATTCGTAATGGTACAGATAAAGTCTATGTTGATCTTGTTATATAGAGGGTTGTTCCTGACAAGGCAGCTTATGAAACAAAGATTCGTAATGGTACAGATAAAGTCTATATTGATCATGTTATATACATGGTTGTTCCTGAAAAGGCAGCTTATGAAACAAAGATTCGTAATGGTACAGATAAAGTCTATGTTGATCATGTTATATACAGGGTTGTTCCTGACAAGGCAGCTTATGAAACAAAGATTCGTAATGGTACAGATAAAGTCTATGTTGATCATGTTATATAGAGGGTTGTTCTTGACAAGGCAGCTTATGAAACAAAGATTCGTAATGGTACACATAAAGTCTATGTTGATCATGTTATATACATGGTTGTTCCTGACAAGGCAGCTAATGAAACAAAGATTCGTAATGGTACGGATAAAGTCTATGTTGATCATGTTATATACATGGTTGTTCCTGACAAGGCATCTAATGAAACAATGATTCATAATGGTACAGATAAAGTCTATGTTGATCATGTTATATAGAGGGTTGTTCCTGACAAGGCAGCTAATGAAACAAAGATTCGTAATGGTACACATAAAGTCTATGTTGATCATGTTATATAGAGGGTTGTTCCTGACAAGGCAGCTAATGAAACAAAGATTCGTAATGGTACGGATAAAGTCTATGTTAATCATGTTATATAGAGGGTTGTTCCTGACAAGGCATCTAATGAAACAATGATTCATAATGGTACGGATAAAGTCTATGTTGATCATGTTATATAGAGGGTTGTTCCTGACAAGGCAGCTTATGAAACAATGATTCGTAATGGTACGGATAAAGTCTATGTTGATCATGTTATATACAGGGTTGTTCCTGACAAGGAATCTAATGAAACACAGATTCGTAATGATACGAATAAAGTCTATGTTGATCATGTTATATACAGGGTTGTTCCTGACAAGGCATCTAATGTAACACAGATTCGTAATGATACGAATAAAGTCTATGTTGATCATGTTATATAGAGGGTTGTTCTTGACAAGGCAGCTTATGAAACAAAGATTCGAAATGGTACAGATAAAGTCTATGTTGATCATGTTATATACAGGGTTGTTCCTGACAAGGCATCTAATGAAACACAGATTCGTAATGATAAGAATAAAGTCTATGTTGATCATGTTATATACAGGGTTGTTCCTGACAAGGCATCTAATGAAACACAGATTCGTAATGATACGAATAAAGTCTATGTTGATCATGTTATATACAGGGTTGTTCCTGACAAGGCATCTAATGAAACACAGATTCGTTATGATACGAATAAAGTCTATGTTGATCATGTTATATAGAGGGTTGTTCTTGACAAGGCAGCTTATGAAACAATGATTCATAATGATACGAATAAAGTCTATGTTGATCATGTTATATAGAGGGTTGTTCTTGACAAGGCAGCTTATGAAACAATGATTCATAATGGTACGGATAAAGTCTATGTTGATCATGTTATATACAGGGTTGTTCCTGACAAGGCATCTAATGAAACAATGATTCATAATGGTACAGATAAAGTCTATGTTGATCATGTTATATAGAGGGTTGTTCCTGACAAGGCAGCTTATGAAACAAAGATTCGTAATGATACGAATAAAGTCTATGTTGATCATGTTATATAGAGGGTTGTTCCTGACAAGGCAGCTTATGAAACAAAGATTCGTAATGGTACAGATAAAGTCTATGTTGATCATGTTATATAGAGGGTTGTTCTTGACAAGGCAGCTTATGAAACAAAGATTCGAAATGGTACAGATAAAGTCTATGTTAATCATGTTATATACATGGTTGTTCCTGACAAGGCAGCTTATGAAACAAAGATTCGTAATGGTACACATAAAGTCTATGTTGATCATGTTATATACATGGTTGTTCCTGACAAGGCAGCTTATGAAACAAAGATTCGTAATGGTACACATAAAGTCTATGTTGATCATGTTATATACAGGGTTGTTCCTGACAAGGCAGCAAATGAAACAAAGATTCGTAATGGTACAGATAAAGTCTATGTTGATCATGTTATATACATGGTTGTTCCTGACAAGGCAGCTTATGAAACAAAGATTCGAAATGGTACAGATAAAGTCTATGTTGATCATGTTATATACATGGTTGTTCCTGACAAGGCAGCTTATGAAACAAAGATTCGTAATGGTACACATAAAGTCTATGTTGATCATGTTATATACATGGTTGTTCCTGACAAGGCAGCTTATGAAACAAAGATTCGAAATGGTACAGATAAAGTCTATGTTGATCATGTTATATACATGGTTGTTCTTGACAAGGCAGCAAATGAAACAAAGATTCGTAATGGTACAGATAAAGTCTATGTTGATCATGTTATATACAGGGTTGTTCCTGACAAGGCAGCAAATGAAACAAAGATTCGAAATGGTACAGATAAAGTCTATGTTGATCATGTTATATACATGGTTGTTCTTGACAAGGCAGCTTATGAAACAAAGATTCGAAATGGTACAGATAAAGTCTATGTTGATCATGTTATATACATGGTTGTTCCTGACAAGGCAGCTTATGAAACAAAGATTCGTAATGGTACACATAAAGTCTATGTTGATCATGTTATATACATGGTTGTTCCTGACAAGGCAGCAAATGAAACAAAGATTCGTAATGGTACAGATAAAGTCTATGTTGATCATGTTATATACAGGGTTGTTCCTGACAAGGCAGCAAATGAAACAAAGATTCGTAATGGTACAGATAAAGTCTATGTTGATCTTGTTATATAGAGGGTTGTTCCTGACAAGGCAGCTAATGAAACAAAGATTCGTAATGGTACGGATAAAGTCTATGTTGATCTTGTTATATAGAGGGTTGTTCTTGACAAGGCAGCAAATGAAACAAAGATTCGTAATGGTACGGATAGAGTCTATGTTGATCATGTTATATACAGGGTTGTTCCTGACAAGGCAGCTTATGAAACACAGATTCGTTATGATACGAATAAAGTCTATGTTGATCATGTTATATAGAGGGTTGTTCTTGACAAGGCAGCTTATGAAACAATGATTCATAATGGTACAGATAAAGTCTATGTTGATCATGTTATATAGAGGGTTGTTCTTGACAAGGCAGCTTATGAAACAAAGATTCGAAATGGTACACATAAAGTCTATGTTGATCATGTTATATAGAGGGTTGTTCCTGACAAGGCAGCTTATGAAACAAAGATTCGAAATGGTACAGATAAAGTCTATGTTGATCATGTTATATAGAGGGTTGTTCTTGACAAGGCAGCTTATGAAACAAAGATTCGAAATGGTACAGATAAAGTCTATGTTGATCATTTCAGTATATCTGTAGTTCAACGGATACAAAACGTGATTGACTTCATAAAAGCAAATGAAGTATTTATTTTTCAATCAATATCGTTTTAACAGTGTTGAAAAATGAACAAATGATACATAATCTAGATACTGAAGTGTAGATTGTTCACAGTTGACCAATGTAGGCTAGTTCACCTACTTGAGATATCAGATTCAACATAGTGTTGGTGCAAATTAAACATGAGACAATACCTTAACTCAAAATTATTTAACACATTGACATGTTTGGTAAATATTATTTTAGATTACACCTTCACTTACATGTATATCAAAATAACAATGACAATATCACAAAATGAGGTTAATTTTTGCAGGTTTTTGCCGTTATGTTCAAACAAAGTAAACAAATATTGAGATTAATGACCTTTGAACATCTGAAGGATATTATTTGGTTAATGTGAAATGCTTTTTCCAAATTGAAAACACAAAGTGGTCTATATCCCTCCTTCTCCCTTTGGAATATTTTAGTTTTGTGTACGAAATAAACTCATCATAGATACCAGGATTAAATTTTAATTCTTTATTATTAAGTTAACAGTGAGTTGCCGACTGATGAATGAACAAAATTTAAATGTGGTATAATATGCTCACATCAAGTCTGATTCTAAGGTCAAGAAAACAATGATTTAGAGATCCTGAAAAAAATGCAACGATAGTTGCATGTTACGTAGTAGCGAATGAACAGTGACAATCCATCAGTATAACTCATTCATCGAAGAGAGGTACGCGTATAATACATAAAAACAACGAATGATCAATAAAAGGTAATAACAATATAAAACCATTGTACTCGACTTTACATTGCAATCAAAAGGTTGAGCTAAAGGAAAAACATATTAAAAAATTCAAGCTTCTTTCTTCATGATGTCGCAGGTCGGTGCTTCAATTTCGTTTACAAATAGCTAGTGGGGTAATGGTAACTTTAATAACTTCTTTTATACCGAGTCCTATGGATGCAGAAATCTGGAATTTTTCATTACCACAGTCAGATGTGCCTTGTGACATTGTGTTGAACGAAAACATGTTCTGAAATAAAAGATGCCGATGTGCAACTTTAACTACAACTTTGTTAGGTCTAAGGTGGTTATCAAACATGAATGGAACTGACCACATTATGTTTAAACGCCCATATCCAGCCGGGTCGGGAATTTTCCATGAGACGACGCCACCAGTTCCATTCGCGGAATATGGAAATTTATGAGTAATCTATAAAATAAAAATATATAATAAAGTGATTTTTTTTTTTCGATTTTCAATTCATTCAGTAATAAGAATTTTACAATGATTTTAATAATCGGTAACCACGGTATCCAACTAAACATTAATATAGAAATAAATCTACATTCCACGCTGAGAAAGTTTTAGAGTGTCATACGTTTTTCTGCTTTTTCTCCTTGTGTATGCATGTCGTATAAATATCAATATCGATAACGTTAAATAGAGTATAAAATGATTATTTAATATAGAAAGAAGAAGATGCGATTTTAATGACAATGAAATAAATTTATGATAGAGACCAAATGATATAGACGACTCGTAACTATATGTCAACTTAAGGCTTTCAACAGTGAGCAAAAACTATTCCAATTAGCAAACTATACGAGGTCCGGATTACAATTCATTCGAGAAAACTAAGGACCTGATTAATGTACAAAACAAAAACCGAAAAACAAATATAATATACAGCATTACACGACAATTACTGATTTAAAGGCTCCTGGTTTGGAAAAAGCACATACAGTATTTGCGGGCTGCCCCTTACCTTGGCAGTGGGGTAACAGCCCAACAGAAATTAAACACAAATATAAAGGGCTGAAACTAATCAGATCGATACAAAGAAAAACAAAAACAAAATGTACAGATATGAGATTAATTGCAGTTACTGAAAGGTAGTTCAAAGTCAAGAACAACTGATAAACACATCATGTTAATTAACTAATCAGTACACGTCCAACTTCAATTGAATTTTGTGTAAAAACCGCATCAGCGGTTAGAAACAAACATGACCTAGTACAATACGGAAATATAGGTATCGAAAGAACAGTGAATGTGCATACATGTATTTGTATAACAATGATATTTAGGGTTTTAATCCTTTGATGACAAAATCAATATTTATACCAACAGAAACAACATTCAAATAACTAGTGACAGTGTTGAGTAGGTTACCTTTCAGAATAAGTTTATCGAGAATGATTAAGTTTACCAGGATTGTATCCCGAATAGCGGGTTCGGTTTAAAGTACTTCATAAGAATTAATCAAATCAGGAAGTTTTTAACTCGTCAAATTTTCTTTTGTGTAAAAATAAAAACGTTCTATTACTTATAATCGGTATATCATATGTTGGACACATAATTAATCTTTCTCCTTTGAGTTTATACTAGATTATATCTATAAAAAAAACAACTACATGAAAATGTATGTATACCTACCATACATCCTGACGACATAGGTTCTATTGTTTTTGGTGACATCAAAGTCATACCCTTTTCAAGTGTAATCTTTGGATCTGTAAATGTGTAGTTTGTCAAATTCATTACTTCAATTCCACAGACTACGACATATTCGAGCTGTTCAACCATGACATGTAAGTTTTCCGATGCAAGTTTCATTTGTTCCCTGTCAAAAATAAACAAATGGGGGAATGACGAGTAAAAACATACTATATTATAAGTATAGTACCCCTGTTACCTTCAATTGAGTATGGTGAAGTTAACCGCTAAAGTGATCGTTGAAGCAAAGCAGGCTCGACTCGACTATGAGTTCATGGGTTCGAACCACAACCGGCTGAAAACCAAGCCCTGAAAATCAACTGCTTCTTCTGTTAAGACCTATCCGCATTTGGGAGTAATTTTCTACTGGACGTTTAACATCTATTCATGTTTTTATTCTATCCCATTAAAACAAATCAACACTGATAATATTACAAATATATAAAAAAAAAAAAAAAAAAAAATAAATTTGAATACACCTTATCGCTATTTAGTCCATTCCGGGAAAACAGTCAATTTGTACAACTTCCTGTTTGGGTCACCGGCCGAAAAATGGAGGTCATCAGTAGTGAGCTGAGGGAGAAATAACTTTAGAAAGTGATCATCCAGAAACTTTGATATAGTATGATCCACTTTTTTCGAAATTAAAATTGAAGTACAAAAATATTTTGTTTGAAGTATTTACGGTAGATTAAACAGGTCTCATTAAAAAGTATAATGCACGGTGAATTGTTTAAACAGGGTCCCAGATAACTTCAACTGGATGAAAAAGTTGTGTAATTTTAGAACTTATCCGGAATGGAATAAATAGCGATAAGGTGTATTGCAAACCTGTACATGTAATAAAGCAATCATGTTCGCATCGTTTAGTTGGGATATTTTCGCAACCACGTGCACAATCCCGTTCCCTTTCACCCTAATGTGACACATAAAATGAGACTGATCATCGGATTTGTACTAACATGAGCAACGCGACGGATACCACATGTGGATCAGGATCTGCTGACTTTTCCGGAAGACTTGGGATCAACCGCACTTTTTTGTTTGGGTTCAGGTAGCAATACACAGTTAGGAGTTTAGTTTCGCATTTTGGCCCCTGTGGATTTTTAAAATAGGAAAGTTATTGTGTAATAAAATTCATTTTTAGACAGATGAGTGCTAATTTAGCCTTCAAAGATGGTTTATAAGTTCATCAAGATTATTTTTGACATGTTTTATGGGCTGTTTTCTGTTTGAAAATCCGTATTTTCATAGCTAGACCGGCCATCGGTCCAGAAATTAATGTCCTGTTTACAAACACTCTTTTTCTACACGAAGTTTTTAACGCAATTTTACAAAAAAAATGAGATGAAAGACATATGATTTTCATTTGATTTGCTGAATGATATATGTACACAGTTTCAGAAAAGGTATTACTTCAAGCGATTGAAATTCTACTTTTAGCCAAATTTTGGGGAAATATGTGACATCTTTCCCCCCCTTTTTGCAATATTTTATAACAAATAAATGCAGATTGTTGCCATGGATACACCAAAAAGAAATTATATTTTACCATTTTATATACTGGATATAAAATAAATGGAAGATTCTGATGACATACATATGCCCATATATGACACAAGCAGTAAGCTTGATATTGCAAGAAAGCAATGAAAAGGGGATGGTAAAATTCAAAAGGGCAAATTTTAGTATTTTTTCCTAACTGTTTATTGCTACCTCATGTTAACCAGTCTTGGGTTTTCCATGTGTTTTGTATACTACTATTTGTCGTTGTGTCTTTTTTGATTTTTCCATAACGTTGTAAGCTATTTTCGACATTTCCGCATTTTTATACCGATGTTTGTCTTTTTGGACGTTTTTCGTGTTTTGCAATAGTACTAGTGTTTTATTTGTCGTCAACTACTGTGTCTGACTATCCCCTTGGTTTCTTCCGGCTCCCGTTTTGATAAATTACTGTTAAATGGTTTGATTATTACATTCAACCCAAATTAGTTTGATCCATGTATGTAAGAGATATGTTGTAAAAGATTGAAAACAACACGTTTGATAATTTCTAGCGTCCGAAGCGCTTTTCTGGAAATTTATTTTCATCAGGAACGCTCGAAGCCAAACATTTGAAATCCGAAGATGAATAAGTACCGAAAATCGTAAAAAATACCTAAAATAAATAGCCAAATTCATCAAAAGCCAACTTTGCCTGAGGGAGTTGGAACCTTAGTTTCATAATAATTTCTAAATTTATAAACGGACAATTTTAGTAAAGTTTGTTAAATTATGTCAGTACCGAAGCACTGACTACTGAGCTGATGAGCTGAAAATAATATACACTAGGTAGAACAGAACATGTTGAGTTTTTAAAGAGGAAGTGATAAAATATGTAACCTGTTTGTTTCTTCTCGCTTCTCTAACCGCTTTCCAACTTCATGCCCTGGTCTGTTTTCTGTGATTTCTAAACCTTGGTTCATGTTTTCGCTGTAAAAGTATTAAACATTTTACATTGTCAAACACTGAAGAGCTGGTACATTGAAAAAAAGGACCAACAACGAAATCATTGTATGCAGGGAATGTTATGTTCATCCTAGATTTATTTCCAGTTTCAAATGGGCATTTAAGAATTGAGTGAAAGAAATACTGAAAAGAAAAAGATTTTTTTTATATCATTTAAAGGTGTTGTTTTATCCTGAAATTCATAAGCTAACGCCTGCTCCCAATATAGGACCAGGTGCATAGAGATTGTCAGATAAAAAGTAAAATAAGGGAGCTACCATTTGATTTCTATTGGGGGGGGGGGGGGGGGTTAGGATGAAACTGAACTCTGAGGAAAAACATATCGGAGTGTCCCTAATTATGGCAAAATCAAATGACAAAACACATCAAAAACGAATGGACAACAACTGTCATATTCTTAACTTGGTGCAGGCATTTTCAAATCTATCACTTTGTACGACAGTGTCATCAAATTCCGTTATATTTACAATGATGCTTGAACTAAAAAGACATAATAAATAAAATAGTCAAAATATAGATACAGCAGTCATCATTGTGTTACAATTTTAAAAGAAACAATTTAACAGAACACAGAAGCATCTTAAAAATCAAAAGCACATTCATTGATTTGCGTGTCTGACGTCAGAAAATTTATACGTCACATATTTTTGTCGTTCAATGGTTTATACAAACAATTTTAAAATTTCACATGGGCAATGTTAGCATGATCCAGGGTTAAAAATCAAACGTATGTAAGAATTAATTTCAGACATAGACCGAGATTTAAAAGATTCAAAAGTTCTATAGAATTTATAAGAATCCACAAATGGTGCATTCCACTAAGTGATTAAATAATTTTGACGTTTGTGGTTCACTTTAATTCTAATTTATAATAGAAATCATTACATAATGACATATTATAGAACAACAACATTATGACATATTAAAGAACAATAACACACTGACAGTATCTTTTAAAGTACAGAGTCACGTTATAAGAACCAAAAGAAACACGAAAAAGGTCGCATATACAAAATACACAAGCACAAATGAAAGTGAAAGAAAATACAAACGCATTGACGGGATGTTTAAGTACCGAACCACGTTAAATGGATTTCACAGAAAACAATCCGTTAGAAAACGTATTATTTATAATAGAACAAAGACTGATCTTACACAAGCTTAAACTTATTGTTCATTTAGCAGTTTCGAAATTGAAAAAAATCGCAATACTGTGTCAATCGAATGCAATTAAAAAGAAGAACCATGTGGAAGTCAATGATGTTAGAAAAGCGACATGGTTAATAAATTGTTGAGTTGTCAATCCTTTTCAATACTTTGTTACTTCTTGATAAGATTTTTTTTCTTTGTGGACTTCAACTTCACTAACGAGTCACGTCCATTGTAAAGCACATTTTAATTTTTTTTCCATTATGACTTTCCTTTTAAGTCACAACAGCTAAGTGGGTGTCTACAAATCACTACACAGACATCCATGGATTAAGCAACAAGAAACACATAGAAAACGCAAATTTAACTCCATCAGCCGGGTCAGCTATTTCACATTAAACATATATCGTTTTAGTCATGTTAACATTCGGAAAAGTAAAGTCAGTGATAATAATTAATTTGCAGAAGCTAGTATCTGTCATATATAATGGAACAATACATATTATTCGTTCTTTGAAATGTTTTTAAAAACCTTTCTTTTCTGTCGTTTTCTTTCTGTTTTCTGTGTCTGTTCTCATCATCTTGTCGTTTCAGTTCTTCTATTCTTCTTTGGTTTTCAGCATCCATTTTCTGTCTATCCCTCTCCAACTGTTGTCTTACTCTGTATAATTCAGCTTCAGCATCTAAGTTTGCTTTCTTTTGCATTTCCAATCTTTTTTCTTCTTCGATTGCATGCATCTTAAATACAACATCATTGATTAATGTTTATCCTTCTGTTGTTCAATAAATATAAGATGATGGTGTATGAGTGCCAATGAGACAACACTCCATCCAAGTCACTATTTGAAAAAGTAAACCATTATAGGAAAAAGTACGGTCTTTAACACTGAGCCTCCAAAGTTATCTCGCACAGAACAATCTTTACAGGGCCCAAAAATAAATTGTGTAAAACCATTCAAATAGGAAAACCAACGGTATTATCTATTTAAAAAAAAGGAGAAACGTGAAACACTAGTGAGCCACATCAACAAATGACGACCAGTGAAGACAGGTTCCTCTCTGAATATGTTACGAATGATGTTTTATGGAAAATTAGTAGTAAGGAATTGTTTATTATCTCTCTAATTCATAGCTTGTATTTTTTGTTCGGATTAGGCTTTACTTTTTTATCTGTATGATCTTTTGAGTTTATATACGGTTTTGAATTTTCAAATATTTATCCTAGAACATCAATGAATAGAGATCAATTTTCGAAAGGCACATCTGGGATTGAAGTCATAAAACTATGCTCAGTGCTTGAAACATAAAAATATTGCTCGAAACATAAAATCCAACATTTTGATTGGTTGATTTTAGAGTATAAGTACAATAAAACTTACTTCAAAGTTATGACTTCAAGGCCTGGTTAAATATGATAAGTACTATTAAATAAGATCATATCAGAGAGTCTGGATAATTCCAGTAAAGATTTTCATTTGCTGCAAAAGTCCATCTCAAGATATAAACTGAACATCTTCCGTAATTTTCTCGAGTACATTAGCCATTTAATAAATTAAACTATATTTACTCTTTTGTTGAATTTACTCTTTTCTCTTTTTTCTTTTTTCTTAACAGCTTTTCGGCGGTTTTCCTCTGTTTCCCTTTCTTTTTTCCTCAATTCTGCTCGTTCTCTTGCAAGTTTCTCATTTTCTTCACGTTCTTTTCTCTGTCGCTCATCTTCGATCTCATCTAACCTAGCAATATACATCTGATTTGTATAACACTGTCCACTGTTTGCTTTTGTAACACGACTTATAACATGCATGAGTTCCTGAACTTGAGAATCTCCACCATCACCATCGCTGGAGTTTTCAAAAGCCACACACCGGTCCCCATATTTTGAAAGAATGGGAAATGACTTAGTAGTAGATGAAACAAATTCACAAAATGTCTTCTCAGTTCTTTTCAAATTTTCACGGTGGGTGAACAGAAATATGATATGATTCTCAATTCCGCTACCAAATTGATCTTTGAATTTCTTCAATGTTGATTTGTCTTCCTGTGATATCCTACCTATTGCTGTGACAAGTACTATCACATGGGGTCCTGGTAAGGTCATCTGTATGAATCTTGCAATTTCTGTCTGTGTGTCTTTTATTTTCGCATTTGGATCAAATAAACCCGGTGTATCCACCACTGTTACTTTTTTACCCGATATAACTGTTGTCTGTGATTGGCACAACTGTGTGACTGATTCTGCCATCATATCTGTTTTAAACCTTTTCTCTCTTAAGATATTGTTCGCAGTCTCACTTTTTCCGGAACCAGATTTTCCAATTAAAACTATCCTGATATCATCCTTTGAGATCCTCATATGTTTCATGCTTAATTAGAAATAAACAAACAAAAAAAAGTATACTCATGTACTGTTTTTGGACGCCTCAGTGAGATTATGACAGTACATGCATGATTTCTTAAATTGATTTAATTGGTATATTCTATGAATTTGTTCTTTCTTTTACATGTTTAGAAACGCTTGTTCGTAAACTTGCAAAGAATTCCGTTACAATTAGTGTTGTCTTAATCTTGCAGTGAAGTGAGAGTTTTTGCCTGGTGTTGAAGGCCTCAATATAATTTTGAGATAAAGAATACCATCTGTTTTTGCTGCGCATTTATAACTTTTTATAGGCATGGAAGGATTTCCCCATCTTTTCTGTTAGATTTTGCTTTATATATTCATTGATGCTATGATTCGAAATATATGTAGAAATTAAATGAATAAAGACAGCATGAGTATACTTTTATGATTTAAATGTCTAGATACTAGTAGAACAACCACTACTGGTATAAAAACTACTGCATAATATTAATTCATAAATGACAAAATCTTGTGTCACCATAATATTGCAGATGCTACTGACGAGTAAACTAGCAATCCAAGGGTTCCATGTAATGAACTTGAATTCCTCTTTACGAACGTTTTAAAAGCGGGAGGTTTGTCTAGCCACAAAATCAGGTTCAACCAACCGCTTTTTTTCTTTAAATGTCCTGTACCAAGTCAGGAAAATGGCCATTGTTATATTATAAAATTGATTATAAAAATATGAAAATGGGGAATGTGTCAAAGAGACAACAACCCGACCAAATAAAAAAACAAAAGCAGAAGGTCACCAACAGGTCTTCAATGTAGCGAAAAATTCCCGCACCCGGAGGCGTCCTTCAGCTGGCCCCTAGACAAATATATACTAGTTCAGTGACAATGAACGCCATACTAATTTCCAAATTGTACACAAAAAACTAAAATTAAAATAATACAAGACTAACAAAGGCCAGAAGCTCCTGACTTGGGACAGGCGCAAAAATGAGGCGGGTTTAAACATGTTTGTAAGATCTCAACCCTCCCCCTATACCTCTAACCAATGTAGAAAGTAAACGCATAACAATACGCACATTAAAATTCAGTTCAACAGAAGTCCGAGTCGGATGTCAGATGGGGTAACCAAACAAAATAAACAAAATGACAATAATACATAAATAACAACAGACTACTAGCAGTTAACTGACATGCCAGCTCCAGACTTCAATTAAACTGACTGAAAGATTATGATTTCATCATATGAACATCAGGCACAATCCTTCCCGTTAGGGGTTTAGTATCATACCATCATAACATATATGAGAAGAACATAACCGGTGTCATGCCAACAACTGTTTTTAGAATAAATGTGTTTAGTTCCGACGCAAAGACCTGGTCCGAGACCACGAATATAGTCCCTAGTGTTAACAGTGGGTTACTTGCCAATAATTTTTATACCCCTTCCAAATTTATTTCTTCGAGTTTAATGCCTCAAATTGTAAGTAGGGGGGTGAAATTACACTGTAAAAAAATTTAGGTCCAGAATTTTACAGGAAAGTAGTGATTTGGTCCAGCTGAAAAAGGTTAAAAATTAGCACTTCGGAAGCTGTCAAAAGATTTCATGACACCCTAAACACAAAATTGTCCATAATTTGAGTTAGAGGCGATGAAGTTTTCTATAATTTTGATATAATTTGTCCCAAAAATAGTACAACACACTGTAAAAGTTTCATTTGGAAAGCGCAGGTGGGATTTTTTTTATTTTCATTTATGTTCTAAAAGAAATGCACTACGAATTAATTGTGTTCTCGGACCACCTTATCAGTGACTCAATATTAACGCCAAAAAATGCTATCTTTAATGACTTGACAACAGTATCGTAATTATATCCCTTCTTAATAAGTCTATTCAAAGGTTTTGTAAGTTTCTGAGGTGAATACTAACACCTTTGTGCTTTATAAAGAATATTTCCATAAAAAATTGGATGTGAAATACCTGAACGTATAAGAAGTCTGCATGTTGAGCTATATTTACGAATGATGTCTTTATACCGATGATAAAATTTAGTAAATGTTTTGACTAGTTTGTGATATCGAAAACCCTGGTGTAATAATTTTTCAGTAATACACAAATTTCTCTCGTTTAAATCTAAAACATTGTTACATACACGAGCGAATCGTACAAGTTGAGATATATAAACACCGTAAGATGGTGCAAGGGAACGTCACCATCTAAAAACGAATAATTAACGATAGGAAATGAAAAATCATCCCTTTTATCATAAATTTTAGTATTCAGCTTTCCGTTAGTGATAAAGATATCAAGATCGAGGAAAGGACAGTGGTCAATGTTAGTATTAGCTTTATTTAAAGTAAGTTCAGCAGGATAAATTTCATTAATATACATACTGAAGTCGTCATTATTGAGAGCCAAAATATCATCCAAATATCTAAAAGTATTATTAAATTTGTTTATCAGATGTTGTTTTGATGGGTCTTTGCTTATTTTTCTCATAAATTGTAACTCATAACATTACAAAAAAAGGTCCGCAATAAGTGGTGCACAGTTAGTCCCCATTTGAATTCCGATAATCTGACGATATACGGAATCCCCAAAGCGAACATAAATGTTATCTAGTAAAAATATCTAGTTCGTTTCAGTGTGTGTTGCATTTTAGTTTTTCTGCTGTGACAATGTTCTCCTTTTTTATTTGATGTGATTCCCTCAGTTACAGTTTGTAATCCGGATTTGTTTTCTCTTAATCGATTTATGACTTTCGAAACAGTGGTATACTACTGTTGCCTTTATTTATGGAGGCAAACATGAATTAGTTAAACGTTATGGAAGATTTGTGTCACAGATGACTACATATATTCCACATGTCGAAATCACAATCACATCACCTTTTCCCTGATTCCGAACCTACCGAAAGAGAATTATCACCGATTGTTTACATGTATACGACAAACACCTCGCGATCGTGTGGAGCACGTACTGCTGAGCCGTTCGTTTTCCCTGTGTAAACTCCCGGTGTTCGGTTTGAGTTATTCAACCTATTATTTTCTATGTTGTGTTTTGGGGACTTGTTTTTGTTTTTGTTTTGTTGTTTTGCCTTTTTATTTGAATTTTGGCTTCGACTATTGAATATCCCCCTGATTTCATCTGCCTTGTATATCATAAACATTTGAATAATTGCTTTCTACCAACATGAATGTTTCATAAGTTTTCCAATTGCGATTCCTCTGAACCCGCGATTCGATCAGGTGAAAAATTTAAGAAATATTCGTACTTACTAGGCTTCCTGAGCACTTCTTATTTCTTTACTTGAAGCCATGATGATATGCTTTTTGTTCAAATTGGATTACTTCACGAAAAATCTACAAATGTATTATAAGAAGAGCTAATGTGTAAACGTTTTGATATATATACAGTATATAAACATCAACTAATGATTTGCGAGTCGAATGAGAATGCAATACATGTGTTACAGGCTTACTCACCTTTATTATTTTTTTTAACTATGTTGACTTCAACTTCACTGATGAGTCACGCCCATCTATACTGAGCCGAAAAAGTTTAGCAACACTTTTTTTTATTATTTTTTTTTTGTTCTTTCTGGAAAAAAATATTTAAATATCATTGATACAATCCTTTATTACCTGTAATTTAAAACACTCGTACTTTTTTCCTGCTGATTGATTTCGCGCCATTTCAGGTTTGCACGTGAAATTGATGTTTTACCTTCTGTACCTGTACTTTTCGAAACGATATTAAAAATTTCTTTTTCACTAACGTTCAGAAACACATCATTGCTTCCATCGCTTTACGTCAACACGTGACAAGTTTTTTCCGGCTAAAAAGTAGTGCATTAACTAAGGGAAGCTGCTGTTGTGCCTGCCAATCCTTCATTGATGCACTTAGGGCATGGCTGAGAAATAGATTTTGAGAAACACTATACTCATTTACGCATGTTGACCCTCCCGCGCTCCATACAAAGAAAATCCTTCTGAATGTGAGTGATAAAGATTCATGTTGCTTCTGACATATCATGATTCCATTTTTGTATTATCAAAATTATATGTTGTTATGATTTTGTAATAAAATAAAATTTCGCATTTTTGTTGCTTAACTTTTTTGGCTCAGTATAGTAGCAACATTTTAATTCTGGAATCTATAATGAGCTCTTTAGTTTTAAAGAGTACACAAATCATCAGTATCTACAAACGTATTATTAGAGGGGTTAACGTGTAAACATTTTGATTAATGTACAGTATATAAACATCAACTAATGATTTGGTTGCGAGTCGAGTGATAATGCTAGACATGTGTAACAGACTTCTGTGTCATTTTGGTCTCTTGTTGAGAGTTGTCTCATTAGCAATGATACCATATCATCTTTTTATATTTACTCATCTTTAGTGTGTCAGTGAAAATATACGCATAGGAGACAGTACAGAAAACCTGTTTAGAGACATAGATTTAAATATGAATAAAAAGATATTGTATGATTGTATATGAGACAACTCTTCACAAGAGAATAAATTACACAAAAATTAACCAGAAAAAAACTCACATCGCATGGACTTCTATAAAAGTCCTGGAAACCACCAATGTAAAACAATTCACACGAGAAAACTTACATGATGAGTTAAGCCTTTTCAACTGATTTTTATAGTTCGTACTTATGTTGTACTATTATGCCACTGTCCCAGGTTAGGGGAGGGTTGGGGTCTCGCTATCATGTTTAATTCGCCTCATAATGTATGTATGTATGTGCCTGTCTGAAGTCAGAAGCCTTTAATTCAGTGGTTATCGTTTGTTTATGTGTTACATATTTTTTTGTATATAAATGAGGCGGTAAGTTTTCTCGTTTGAATTATTTTACATACCTGTTCTTTGTACTACTTAAAAACAATATGCAATATATTTATCAATCTCGTAAATACCCATCTGACAAACAATTTAGTTTTAAAGTCAATATCATAAATACTTTCGGAGATAACAAAAATGAAATAAGAAATGTTTTTAAAAATATTTGTTGATTTTTCTATAAGAAGAATAACTAAAAATGTATATGTTATATTATTGATTTACGTTTTGAAAATTGTAGATTGTATTGCACCCTAGCCTTCATGTCTTATTCGTTTTATATTTAAAGACTGGCTTCTTCAAATTACAGATGTCAGTTTGATCTCGCATGCATCTACATCAGGCAACGTTTATGAGCATTTTCGCAAGCTAGTTCCCTCCCTCTACGATATAAAGGTCCAATGCTTACTTTGGAAGAAATTGTTTTATTGTTGAGAAACAAAAAAGCTGATGTTCTAAACTATATTTCCATATACCATACCAACAGCATGTTTTTTTTTTTCTAAGGACACGATCCTTAAACTTAAAAAGGGGGTGTAGGTTTTATCTTAAAGAATATTCTGATACTCAATTTGATGAAGAAAAAAATATTGTGGACAAACAGATGACAAAATGATGAATCCCTATTTTCGGCAGACCTTAATTTTTGAAGAATTTTTTTTATTTGAAAACCAAAAAAAAAAAACCCAAAAAAAACCCACTATCATACATCCCCTTTTTGCGGCTAAATAGTTTACTCCTTTACATTACAAACATGCATTTGTTACAAAAAAGTACAAAGTTCCTCTGGTCACTTCTTTTAATTCATTATTTAGTTTACAATCCCAAGAATAGTTGTTTGCAATTTCAATGTGAGTAAGATAAGTGTGACATATCAGTGTAGTACGACACACACAAAAACACATAACGAAACAACAGGAAAAATCATTATACATTAGATAGCTTAAATTCAAATACACAACAAATGATTTTTTTTTTTAAATATGTATATAAATTAGAGCAACATTCCTTTACCGATGTTGAGATCTCATACATCCATAACTAGAGATGGTACAAATCACAGTATTACAGTATTACCCATTACCCCCAAACTATTCAAAATACCATCGTACCACCACTTTGTAGGACTTTGTACTAAATGCATACAATCTAGCCTACAAAGCAAAAGCTGAACCCGTAAGCATATACCATCAGATCCGCAAAAAAGCAAGTGTTCATGCAGTCCGGCGAAAAAGTAAAATAACAAAAATAACTCCGCAGAAAATTAAGACTGAAAGTACGTAATGAATTGGCAAAATCAAAAGCTCCAAAACATCCAACGATGATGGACAACAACTCAGTGTCATACTCCTTACTTGGTACTGACATTTTCGTAATACGGTAGAAAATGGCGGATATTTAACCTGGTTTTATAGCTAGCTTAACCTCTCAATTGTCAGCGATTTGTGAACAAAACAGTTAAACAGACATAATAGGTAAAAATGCCAATCAAACATAGAGGTACAGCATTCAAGGTTGCGCTATATAAAATGCTTTTCAAAGTGAATGGGACACAATCTTAAAACGGGCCCCATTTATCCTATGATGGAACCCCATTTTCAAAAATGGCTGGATCCGTCACTGCTGTAGTCAATACTTAACTGAGACTTCTCGTAATCAGGATTAACATCAAAACTGATTAAGTCAAATAAAAAGGAGTCTTTACTCCATATAAAACTTTACTGAAGGGAAATTTGATCTTTGAAAATGTAATTACAATTGTCAATGCAATCCTTTCTTTCTTATTACATATTACGCTTGTAAAAGCGTTGAACATGTCACATTTTCAATATGAATCTTAGATATTAAAAAAATTGGGTTTAAAGAAATCATGAGTTATACAAAGGGTTATTTTTTTTCAGGTTTAAAAAAAATGATTATCCGGAACTTTTGGGAATCGGTTTCGGTCATTAACGATGTACTTCCGGTTTCTAGAATAGCCACATTTCGATTCTACTGGAAATCAACTTCAAAATGTGGTTTATGTATCTTTTGAGTTGGATGGCATTGTTAATCCAAATATGTCTAATCACATTAGCGATTGGTAAATTATTTCAAATATATTAGTTCAATGTTTATATAAAAACCAGTGTCCCGGCACTCATTTTAAAATATAAGAGTACAGATGATCATTCATAGTGCTTCATCTTCTTTTAGTGACAGTAATATAAATAGTGCATACTTAGTCCAAATAATTATGACGTCTGGCAAGGCTAACTTTTTTTTCGGGGATGTCTTCCTAAAGCGTCCCAGAAAAATAAATAAAATAGCCTTGCAGTTCACACAAGATGATTGAGATACATGTAACATTTCTAGTTTGTGTGTACTCAAATCTGAAGTCTGAGCACTTAAACTGTGTCACAAATGGAAATAGAGAGATATTTTACAATGATTCACCCATAGATCAACACCAGTCATCAGCATTCCCTTTATGCAACAACCGAGATTTTATGAATCCATGACAAATTGCTCCACTGGCAAATCACCCCATACCTTATCTTATTTGACGATTTGACCAGGTATGCAAGGACAAGGAAACGAAACGACTAGCATTCATATATACATGCATGTAAAATGTATAACAAACTCTAACTCAGAACATGAATTTTAACTTTTCATGCTTATCATGCTTACAAAACGCATAATATATCATATATACATTGTACTTCTCTTTTGCAGCTGCTGGTCTATTTTATATTGCTGAATTGGTTGAAGAATATACAGTTCTTACTGGAAAAACTATCAAGTATCTCATCATGGTAAATTCATATAGACCTTGTTATTAACTTTCAAACTCTTCTATTTTTCTTATACCTTGTATGACAGTATTTTATGCCCTCACCTACTATCCCCACCTTCGACAGTAGAGGGAAATTATGTTTTCTGGTCTGTAGGTCCGTCTGTTCATCTGTCTGTTCATCTGTCTGTTCGTCCTTTTGTTCATCTGTCCAGTTTCAGATAAATGTTTTTGGTTGAGATAGTTTTTGATGAAGTTGATGAAGTTGAAGTCCAATCAACCTGAAACTAAGTAAACATGCATATGTTCCTTGCTTTCTAACTTTAATGTCAAATGAGAGTTCTGAGTCTGAACCCAATTTCACAGTCCACTGAACATAGCCTGTCCAGTTTCAGGTTAAAGATTTTGGTCGAGGTAGTTTTTGGTGATGTTGAAGTCCAATCAACCTGAAACTTAGTATACATGTAGGACTCAAATCTATGGCGGGTTCCAAGTCTATGGCAGATTCCTAATCTATGGTAAATGTGACCTTTACAAAGGCCAAACAACTCAAATCTATGGCAGATTTTTGTTTTTTCCAAATCAATTGCAGATCTGGGGGAGAGTGTAACATATAACCATGATCTGATGATAGCATCACAATTGAATAACGCCACATTACATCTTCTAACGCTGCTAACGATGGAAGAACCCATAGATTTGAACAACATTCAAGATGAAATTATTTTTCTGACAAAAATTTGCCAGTGATTTGAAGGAAGATGTGACCTACATGTACTATTCCAAAGAGGGACAAAATGTGCTGTACCTGTAAATGCCCGCGATAAATAAGGGCACAGCTATTTTCAGTATGACATATTGTTTAACAGGATTCTTGGAAGTCAGTATGTGGTCTACGGCTGCCTAAGAGAAAAATCAAATTACCGAATACAAATTTGATTTTAATCCACATCAAATAAAAAAGATGAATTAAAAGTATTGCTGAACATGCTGAAATAAATATTATTTGAAAATTCAAACTGTCTATCATGTCTATTGTTATTTCAATATTTGTTACTTTTTAGCTCACCTGGCCCTAAGGGCCAAGTGAGCTTTTCTCATCACTTGGCGTTTGTCGTCCGTCGTCGTCCTGCGTTAACTTTTACAAAAATCTTCTCCTCTGAAACTACTGGGCCAAATTTAACCAAACTTGGCCACAATCATCATTGGGGTATCTAGTTTAAAAATTGTGTCCGGTGACCCCGCCAACTAACCAAGATGGCTGCCATGGCTATAAATAGAACATAGGGGTAAAATGCAGTTTTTGGCTTATAACTCAAAAACCAAAGCATTTAGGGCAAATCTGACATGGGGTAATATTGTTAATCAGGTTAAGATCTATCTGCCCTGAAATTTTCAGATGAATCTGACATTCTGTTGTTAGGTTGCTGCCCCTGAATTGGTAATTTTAAGGAAATTTTGTTGTTTTTGGTTATTATCTTGAATATTATTTCAGATAGAGATAAACTGTAAAAAGCAATAATGTTCAGCAAAGTAAGATCTACAAATAAGTCAACATGACCAAAATGATCAGTTGACCACTTTAGGAGTTATTGCCCTTTATAGTCAATTTTTAACCATTTTTCGTAAATCTTAGTAATCTTTTAGAAAAAATCTTCTCCTCTGAAACTGCTGGGCCAAATTATTTGAAACTTGGCCACAATCATCATTGGGGTATCTAGTTTAAAAATTGTGTCCGGTGACCCCGCCAACTAACCAAGATGACCGCCATGGCTATAAATAGAACATAGGGGTAAAATGCAGTTTTTGGCTTATAACTCAAAAACCAAAGCATTTAGAGCAAATCTGACATTTGGTAAAATTGTTAATCAGGTGAAGATCTATCTGCCCTGAAATTTACAGATGAATTGGACAACCTGTTTTTGGGTTGCGGCCCCTGAATTGGTAATTTTAAGGAAATTTTGCTGTTTTTGGTTATTATATTGAATATTATTATAGATATAGGTAAACTGTAAACAGCAATAATGTTCAGCAAGGTCAGATTTACAAATAAGTCAACATGACCAAAATGGTCAGTTGACCTCTTTAGGAGTTATTGCCCTTTAAAGTCAATTTTTAACCATTTTTCGTAAATTTTATATATCTTTTACAAAAATCTTCTCCTCTGAAACTACTGGGCCAAATTTAACCAAACTTGGCCACAATCATCATTGGGGTATCTAGTTTAAAAATTGTGTCCGGTGACCTGGCCATCAAACCAAGATGGCCACCATGGCTATAAATAGAACATAGGGGTAAAATGCAGTTTTTGGCTTATAACTCAAAAACCAAAGCATTTAGGGCAAATCTGACATGGGGTAATATTGTTAATCAGGTTAAGATCTATCTGCCCTGAAATTTTCAGATGAATCTGACATTCCGTTGTTAGGTTGCTGCCCCTGAATTGGTAATTTTAAGGAAATTTTGTTGTTTTTGGTTATTATCTTGAATATTATTTCAGATAGAGATAAACTGTAAAAAGCAATAATGTTCAGCAAAGTAAGATCTACAAATAAGTCAACATGACCAAAATGATCAGTTGACCACTTTAGGAGTTATTGCCCTTTATAGTCAATTTTTAACCATTTTTCGTAAATCTTAGTAATCTTTTAGAAAAATCTTCTCCTCTGAAACTGCTGGGCCAAATTATTTGAAACTTGGCCACAATCATCATTGGGGTATCTAGTTTAAAAATTGTGTCCGGTGACCCCGCCAACTAACCAAGATGACCGCCATGGCTATAAATAGAACATAGAGGTAAAATGCAGTTTTTGGCTTATAACTCAAAAACCAAAGCATTTAGAGCAAATCTGACATGTGGTAAAATTGTTAATTAGGTGAAGATCTATCTGCCCTGAAATTTTCAGATGAATTGGACAACCTGTTTTTGGGTTGCGGCCCCTGAATTGGTAATTTTAAGGAAATTTTGCTGTTTTTGGTTATTATATTGAATATTATTATAGATATAGGTAAACTGTAAACAGCAATAATGTTCAGCAAGGTCAGATTTACAAATAAGTCAACATGACCAAAATGGTCAGTTGACCTCTTTAGGAGTTATTGCCCTTTAAAGTCAATTTTTAACCATTTTTCGTAAATTTTATATATCTTCTACTAAAATCTTCTTCTCTGAAACTGCTGTGCCAAATTGATCCAAACTTGGCCACAATCATCTTTGGGGTTTCTTGTTTAAAAAATGTGTCCGGTGACCTGGCCATCAAACCAAGATGGCCGCCATGGCTAAAAATAGAACATAGGGGTAAAATGCAGTTTTTGGCTTATAACTCAAAAACCAAATAATTTAGAGAAAATCTGACATGAAGTAAAATTGTTAATCAGGTCAAGATCTATCTGCCCTGAAATTTTCAGATGAATTGGACAACCTGTTTTTGGGTTGCGGCCCTTGAATTGGTAATTTTAAGGAAATTTTGCTGTTTTATATTGAATATTATTATAGATATAGGTAAACTGTAAACAGCAATAATGTTCAGCAAAGTAAGATCTACAAATAAGTCAACATGAACGAAATGGTCAATTGACCCCTGTAGGAGTTATTGACCTTTGTAGTCAATTTTCAATCTGCTTCCTTTGTTTAATATTCACATAGACCAAGGTGAGCGACACAGGCTCTTTAGAGCCTCTAGTTTACTTATTGTTTTTTAAATAAAAAGCTGTCTTCTTGTTCGTTAAAGGACTTATTAGTTGGTTTAATAAATGGGTTAAACAGGTACAAATGTACCATGCACAGATAAAATATGTTTATTTTTTACAGAGCACATCATTTCATCTTGAAGTCTGTATTAAGGTTTATGAGTTTATAATTTATGACTTGTTTTGGTTGACCATTATCATGATTATGGAATGTTTGTTTCACAAATGTTTATAGACATGTTTCTGTTGTCATTTATTTCCTCCTTCTTAAGACAAGTCATTAGTCGAAAATGTACTGATTTGTTTTCCATTTGCAAAAAAATTGCCATAGATTTGGAAACAATAAAAATCTGCCCTAGATTAGGAAACTACAAAACTTGCCATAGATTAGGGATGGCGTGACGTCACATTTACCATAGATTAGGAATCTGCCATAGTTTTGGAACCCACCATAGATTTGAGTCCTACACATATGTTCCTTATGATATGATCTTTCTAGTTTTAATGTCAAATTAGAGTTCTGACCCCAATTTCAAGGTCCACTGAACATAGAAAATGATAGTGGGAGTGGGCCATCCATGTACTGGGTACACATTCTTGTTTTTATTCTGAATTCTGCATTCCTGCATTCCCCCTTGTTGTTTGATAATTCATAGACTAGCTATTATAAGTTTTCTTCTATTTTTTGACAATTAATCCTTTTACCATGTTTACAATGTTTTAGCACTGACTCATTGTATAAAAAAATTCAATCAACAGGACTGGTCACCATCCATTTCAAATATTAATTATTAATTTTTGACATATGAACCATGTCATGTATTTGTGTACCAAAGTTGATTGAGCTATAGAGGTATTACTGATGTTGCTGAAAGTATTATAAAACATAAAATAATGCCGACTAATCCTAGATTGTTATGTTCGTAGACTTAAAAAATAAAATGCCTGGCAACACCATGAACACGGGCAAATATTTCATTTCTTTTCTGCAATTATATACAAAAGTTTGAAACCTGATTTTCTATAAGGATCTATAAGTATAAAGTTATTTAATCAAAGCAAAATGATATGTTGGTAATAAATGTATTATTATTGTTGTATTTCTACTTTCAGTTCACCACAGCAGTGTATATTTGTTTGTTCTTGTTTGAAGATCTAGACACATCGTTAATCATAGTATAATTATCATGACTTTTGTTGTATATCTACTTTCAGTTCACCACAGCAGTGTATATTTGCTTGTTCCTGTTTGAAGATCTGGACACAACATTAATCATAGTATAATTATCATGACTATTGTTGTATTTCTACTTTCAGTTCACCACAGCAGTGTATATTTGCTTGTTCCTGTTTGAAGATCTAGACACATCGTTAATCATAGTAGGATTGGTAGGAAATGCAGCATACTTTGCATTGCTACAGAGTTTCCCGTACTTTATATTATCATCCCCGTCATTTATAGCATCTGTCTGTAAGTATGATATTCTGTTTAATTGTTTATTATGAAGAGACAGCTTTTTGTCTTGAGTTACAACAAATAGGAGTCACCACCATGACCACACTTCAGAATTATAGTGAGAAGAAAATAGTGAGAAATTACTTCTATCTAGTACCCACACAGTTGACCTCAGGTAGAACTGATGGATTACATAAAATTTATAATTTTTTAGAATTCAATTTTCCAAACATCTACACCTTTTGAATGACAACTGTTGTAGTGGTACATGTACTTCATTGCATTGCCCACTTGCAAAAAATGACTTGTAGTCTGAATTGTCTGTGAATGCAAATTTTCCAAAAAAAAAAGAACTAAATGTGCAGTTCTGCAGCTTGGTCTGAATGAATTGATGATAAAATGTTAGCTTTTGCTGCATCTCTAAATACTTTTCAAACAAATTGCACACAATTATGTTTGAAATTATTAAATATAGCAAGAACCTACATAACCTCGGACCCCCTCAAACAAAAATCAATTGATAATATATTTGGAATATCTTGAAAACAGTTTGAATCTCTTTCATTGCCAAGATTATAACGATTAAATATCTTGAATTTATTTTAATAGGAATTATGAAAAGAAAACATTTTGTCACTTGTTGAAAACGTCTTTTAAAACTGTGATAATTTTAAATGGTGTGTGATTGTTTGCAGTATTCATGGTATTTTCATAGAAAATGCCATTCTTCATCATGTAAAATGAGACATTGAAACGAAACTATGCTAGTAAAAGATTCTAGAACACTTCACAAAAATTAACATTGGAAAAGATGTCATGTTTAGGTAATTGATTAAGTGCTTGTAAATCAAAAAACAAATTTGGTATGAGATATGGTAGAAATTCATACTTAATAGATTACAAAAAATATACGATCTTGGTAGAAAAACAGTGCTGACCTTTAGTAAAATACTGTTAGATTTGTTCATCTCAATAGTGTTTGAAAGAAAACTGAGCCTTGGCTCACAACTCATAGGAGAGGTTCAAACAAATGCAGCGGGTTTACACATTTTAATATGTACCAACCTTCACCCTTACCTGAAACAATATTGTAACATAGAAAGACACTATATTTGCATGTGTAAAAACTGATAGGATGCATAGAAAATGTCACATGATAAAACTTTTTCTATCTCACATTAAACAATCACCTATCAGTGATTCCTAAAATTGATGAAGCTGCAGCTGGAGTATAAGGTTACTTTATCTACAGTTAGTTTAAGTGGAGTAATGATCATTTTTAGCTGTAAAATCATGCTAGCGTATCAAAGTATTAATGTATTTGTTTAATTGTCATTTTAGTTATGGTGATTGTGAACCACTACTTTGCATTTTCTTACTTTGCATCAGTATGGTATCCATTTTCAGATGTAAGTATAAAAATTAAGTCATTAACATACATGACATATGAATCTATATGAGTTACAGTACTGCCATTGTGTCAACTTTTATTCCTTGACATGACACACAACTTCAATTTACATAATTATACTCCTAACATGAGCAAATGGTGAGGGTGATGATTAACTCTTTACTTCTGTTACACCCTATCCCTCAGTATACCATAGCAATATTTTGCAAAACTTTTTGGAATTTTATGTCCTTGATGAACCTCATCTTCATGCCTTGTTTTGCCTTTACTACATCTTTTATGATTCTAGCATCACTTTTGAGATTTTTAAATGCATCTGGCTGCCAAAAGAAATTCCTGTGGAGAACACTGCCCCCATACAAAATTTGATTATGATTTTTTTAGGCAGATGTTTTTTAAAAGGGAGATAATTGTTGTATATCTATGTATGTTAGTATAACATAGGAGAAAAATCTGATGTAGATGTATGTCATTGGAAATATCTCTCAAACAAATAGATAACAAGCCTTTTAAAACATTTTAAAATTTTCTTATTGAAACTTCATATATGCATATTTATATGCTTTGTAGGTGATGGCTTTCTTCACCATTTGTCTATGGATAGTACCATTTGCATTTTTTGTGTCATTATCTGCTAACGAGAATGTTTTACCAACCATGACAGAAAACCGATCAAAATCTGAAGATGCCACAGACGTTGTCAGCAACTATTTCAAAAGGAAAACTAAAGGATTGGGACTTTTGTCATTCTTGAAACATGCTCAGGACACTGTATTACCACAGAGAGTTAGAAAACAGTATTAGATGTCAGAACAATTGATGAATGTGGGTTACGTTGTTTTAATTAGTCAGCTTGATTTCGCAAAGAATTTTGATGCATGTGTGATTGTGAATTTTGCATGTTATCTGTTCAGAAATATTGTAGTATAATTCTCTAAATGAGATTAATTATTTTGATAGACAATGATAGTGATATTGTTTTGTTAGCTCTAAGCAAAATATAAATTGTGTACCAGAATAATTTTGCAACAGGAAAGAGAAAACAATTAAAAAATTATCAATCTTTTTCTGCAAATAACACACCACAGATAAATGTGTTGAAAGATAATTTGTTGTCGAACTGCAAAAAGTTTTGATGTACAACTGATGTATGTGCTCAGGATATCGCTACTAGAAAATGTTCAATTAATTAAGAATATTATATAAATTCATAACCTGATTAAAATACAGTTCACCCTCTACATGCTCTACTTACAAGAAATCAGTATGTTCTGTTTAATAAAATTATTACATCAACCATGTCAACCAATGACATTTCTGTCTCAGAATTTTTGAAGGTGTTTATTATTACAGAAAACCTAATCCAAAATAAGAAAAGCAGAAATATAAAAATAGCAGTGTCAAATCTGTATAGACAAAGTCTGGACAGAGGGTCTGTTCCTTAACCAGGTTGATTAATTCAGCACTTATTATTTATGATTTTGTATTCCATCACTATGATTTTAAATTTTGCATTTAGCATAATAATATTCACATATTTTGCTTACGTGTTGCTGAAAGAAGAATTTTTTTATGATTTTGTATTCCATCACTGTGATATTAAATTTTGCATTTAGCATACTAATATTCACATATTTTACTTACTTGTTGCTGAAAGAAGAAAAATTGTGTGCATGTTATCTTTTAATGGTAAGGTATTGAATACTTTTAAGCTTCTTAGATTTGTGTTTTTATGAGAGCTCAGAGGATTCCTGTTTTTCATATTAGAAAAGGCTTGATAAAAACGTTTTGTTTTAGATCCAATTATTATAAATTTGAAATAAAAGAAGTCAGAGAGTTTGTAAAGATAAAGTAATTTTTTTTTCTACCAAACATTTGTGCTTTTTAAGGAATATTTTTTTTTCTAAAAAGGTAAACTATACATCACACATACAAGTAATGTTGGAAATGATTTAAAACCCATTTCCACTTCATCTTTTTTCGATAAAAAAAACCTTTTTATTTAAATAAAATTTTGAACTTTAGGCTGTGATAAAAATTTATAAATTTCAATAAACAGTCCTATAGATGAAGCACTATAAACATGGTAAAGAGTTTTTATTTTTTTACTGAATTCTGTTGTCATTTATGTGTAAAGAAAAGCTATGCAAAGTTTATAGTGTCTGTTTATTATTATAGAAGTGAATCTATATTGTTTGTTTTATATCAAAGGTTTGTTTCAGATATACATGTATAAAGCCAACATTTAACGTTGTCTATTTGGGTGCACTACGTTTGGGCGCATTTGGGGATTAAAATGCACACAGTCTTTGATTTCATTTGATCCCATCGTTGGTGAGCAGAGGATTAAGACTAACGGAATGAGTACTTTTACTTGTTAATAATTGAACAAATTATAAATAAATAAGTAAAATTACCTGTATTTTACCTGAGTTTACCTGTAAAAAAATGCGTGCAATTGTAATCAAAAGCTGCACGCAAACGTAATGGTAATGGGCGCAAACATAATGCACCGGTCTATTCCCTAAATCTGTTTTATATTTGTTAACAAAACACTGACATGACTGTGTATACGCATTCTCTTGATATATTGAGTGAATTATTCAAATTGTAGACCACACCTTATTAATTTTTTGCGTGACCAATTTTAGAAGATGCAGGATTCTATTTGTATCTGAAAATTTAGTCATTGTTGAAAAAATTTAAGTATGATAATAGAAAAACATTTATTAATCTGATATTAGAATTCATTAAAAGGATATATTATAAAAAACATGTATCATAAATTTACAAGGGAATGAAAGAGTCAATAGTGATAGTAATAATTGTGTATGTTGTCATTAAATAATTTCATGTTTCATGTGTTTTATATTGTAGATGCATTTATTGTTATGCATAACAAGTTTTCGTAACAAAGCAAGGCTTTTGGTATATATCAAAGCTCATCTATTTCTTTTTTGTCATTTTTATTCATGAAATGTTACGAACAAAAAACTATCAACCTGTTAAAGTATTTTTTTCTTCTTATTTGTAAATAGCTTATTATCCTTTATAATATTGTAATGATTTCTGACTGAATGAGGTCTTTACAGAATCAGCTGGGTGTTATTTGAAAGGTTTCTATTACTGTTAATTCAGAAATTATTGCGTGCATTTATTATTGCGATTTTGTCATTTAGACTTAAATGCGATTTTAATTTTTACGATTTTTAAAAAAATCCTGTTAAATTCATATAAAATATTTCAAAATGCTAGTTTAAATTATTGCGTTTACAACTCGGTTGCATTTTTCGCCATTATAAAAACTTCGCATTAATTTTTGAATTTACAGTACTTTGTTATGTGCCAATCTTTAGGTTAAAGAAGTACAATGTAGCATTAATATTACCAGAGTTTGTAAAAAGTGATGGTCCTAATGTTGTGAACACCAAAACTTGCAAAGGACCAGCACAATTTTAGTATTTTGCAATAGAAATGATAGTGTAAACCAGCATATTTCCCTTGAGGACCTCTATTATACTTGTTTAACTGTTTTTGCAATGTTCTTGAGTATGAATTCAGTGGGTGTTTATTTTTTGTCAAATTGTGTTAAAGGTACTATACTTTTATCATGCTTCTGGGGAGTTTTCCTAATTGTTTGTTATTATTCTTGTGCCATTTGACTCCAATCAACTGATAAGGAATTATTTTCATCATTTTAAAATTAAGACACATGGAAGGGGGTCCATAAATCCATAGAAATCCATAAAAATAGTCCTTCACACATGAAACTGACGATAATCATATAATCATTGAACTACTGTGGATTAAGTATTTATCAGGGGTACCAATTATCATGGGAATATGTTATCCTTTAAATTCAATATACAATATGTAAGGAACATGTTTTGCAACCAAGTTCCAATATTTGAAATAATATCTCTTATTTGTGTCTTTTGGTTACTGTCTTATTGATGAATATGCAAAATAAGTCGAACAAATGTTTTCAAAGGGGAATAATCATTTATCATGAATCAATAATTTTGTCCCATGTTATCATGAAGATGTATAATTTATTTATTTAATGTTTAACCTTGACCTGCATGTGCTTGTAAATTTGCTATGAATGGTATTGTCTATATTACTCATCATGTACTTCTGTATTATACATCTCACCATTTATATACGATTTCACCCAGCAACTTACTTATCTTTTTTAAAAGATTTTATCTTTGGTAAGTCTTTTGTGTATATAGGGTCTGAACAAATAGCTTTTGATGTGACAATTTGATTTAACCACCATTTTTGAGGTGCAATTGGTAGATTTCTAATTTGACTAATGGAATAGCATTTGAAACAAAAGTCCTCATATTTCCTTGCTTGATCCCAATGATGAATTAAACAAGGCTTCAAAAAATTAAGATTAAAAAACAACATTGTGACAAAATGAAAATTACTCTTATATAAATAGGTTACTATGATATTGATATTATTAAATAAAGATATCCTAAATTATGTAATGTAGAATATTATTGTTAATTTCAAAGTATAAAACAGGCTTCATACCACAATTAATTCCCATTATCAGTGGTCTGCAAAAATAGGTCACAAGTATTTAATGTTTATTTTACCTTTTAACATATGCATTTATCAAAACTCATTTAGATTTGAAACACTATTGTAAACAATGGAAACATAATTGTAGTAAGAGGCTATCTAAATGGCAGAGAGTTTATAACTTTAATAATAAGCCATTTTAATGACAATTCTACATCATGTTTGTATTTCATCCTTTCCCTTCCCTCTACACTGTGCAGAGATCAACATAACTGAGAACAATAGTTGCCTATTGGGAGTTTTTCTTCTTTGTTCCTTTGAATACTTGATGTTATTTGATGCTTGTTTTATTAATTGTTATTTTGACATTAATACAGATACATTGTGGCAATAAACCTTAATTTTGAAATATATTTGTTGTTATCATTTTGGAAAAAAGGATAAATTTCCAACTATGAATGTTTTAAAAGTGAACTGAAATAAAGAAATAAAGGCCATAATAAGGAAATTAAATTAATTATACAAGTATTTTGAAGTATAAGTGCGTGTGTAGCATACACAATTGATCCTGATATATATATAATGAGTTTATATATAACTTTGTGTTGGACAAAAGGATTAGTAAAAAAAGGAAAGCAAAGTATGGTCGTACAACAGATTTGTGTATGTTGAATTTCCAGATTGTCTAAAAAGAGGATTGAGAACAAGAAAGATAATAGGCTTATAATATAGAAGGCAAGACATGCATTTTGTCTACATATGAATCTTTAGTGACTTAAATCCAAACAGTATTGAGTTTCGAAAGTTCGAAGTTAAAGAGCTTTGAAAACAAAAAAAATCAAAAGATGTGCCAAATTTGTGGAATCTATTGCTGGTGTTAAGGAAACTTGGAATTTTCGATTTTGTTTTAATCTGTAAGAGTGACAAATATCTTGATTCTGTTTGAAGAAGGTAAGACTATAAAAGTAAAAAACTAACCTGTTATTGATAAATATTCTTTTGGTATTTAGTGAATATATTTAGTAGTTTCTGGTTTATTCATTCACAACTTATATATCATTATTTGAGGATGCCTTAATTTTGACTTTGAAATATGCAATTGGCACCCATCTAATTTTGAAGAAATGAAGACAGTATGACCGCAGATCTCAAGTTTGTTTTTTATTCGTGTAGTAATGTTTGCAACACATCCACAGATAGCAAATCTGAACAGCAATAAATAATATACCTAATTGTTATTATCTCCTTTATAATTGTATGATTCCTTAAAGTAGTTATTGCCCTTGGAAAATGAACATGGAGAATGTGTCAACACGACCACATGTCAGGAAACAGGCTACAACGTAGCAATCGTTTTTCTACACAGCTATACAATCTCGATGCGGTGGCGGGCTTCAACGCCCCTAATCAAAACTGTGTACCAGTTCAATGAAAATGGACGTCACACTTAACTCCAAAATAAAATGAACTAGAATTTAAAAAACAAAACAAAAAAAAACAACAAAAACACGAGACTAACAAGACCGTGGCTCCTGACTTTGGACGGGCCCACAAAATGCGGCGGAGTTAAATATATTATCACGGAAACTATAATTGAAAGGAAAAACAGTAGCCAACAAAAATTATCAGCAATTCAAGATATAAGAAATGATACGACCGAAAATTTTGGAAGACTATAGGATTAAGGAAAACTGAACTAAAACTGTTGTTCAGTACATCCTATCACTTAACGATTTGATCGGGAAATTCCACAGAACTCTTGGTAATAGTCACATACACGAAGGCATTTAAAAGAACATCTAGACTATGCCTTTTAACAAATCTAGTAAAACATTGTTTTGTCGAATTGTCGACCAAAATAAAAGCAACTTACTTCTCAATTTTTTATATGTAGTTTAAAAGTAAGTAATGAAATTAGAAAAAAAAGTGAATAAATTTGATTGCCCCGATTCATTACTTGGCTGAATTGAGTGGTCGTTATATCTTCTAGTATTTCTGTTTGTCTTTATAGTGATTAAGATTATAACACAATGTTGACTGTTGTATCCCATATTATGACATTTTTATCTATTATCATAATGTCTGTTTTGTTTACACAATGTTGTCAATATAATGAAATTGATTACGACTGTCATACAAGTGAGAGGTTAAGTTAGCTTTGAAACCAGGTTTAATCCACCATTTTCTATGGAAGAAAATGCCTGTACCAGTTTCAAAAATATGACAGCTGTTGTCCATTGGCTTGATGAGTTTAATTTGTTTGAGCTTTTGATTTCGCCATTTGATTAGGGACTGTCCATTTTGAATTTTTATTGCAGTTCAGTATATTGTGATTTTCCTTTTTTTTTTCTTAAAGTTACTGACGATCAATAATTTTTGTGTTACTCATCTGATGCAGTTAACTTGGTATTGTTGGTGTTATTACTACCACTGAGTCGATATCTCTGCTGGTAAACTGTTAATCCTAGAGATTTTGGCTAGCTCAGTAGCTAATACTTTGCCTCTGGCATGAAAAAAAAGCGAACTTTTTTTGATTGACAATTTTGGGAATCATTTGAACTTAAGGAATATATACACCCTAAGTAAAGCTAGCATGATTCTTTGTCTGAAGTGTGCTATATTACAGCTCCTTTGATCTTTGATCAGCTATTGAGCGTTAATATTAGGCTTTTGTTTAAAAGAGGGACGAAAGATACCAAAGGGACAGTCAAACTCATAAATCTAAAACAAACTGACAACGCCATGGCTAAGAATGATGTCTGGTGATGAGGGGACACCTGCCGTATCAGACGACACCGTGTCCATGGTGACGTCTGTTTCGGACCTTTTTATACTGGGCGACGTCCGAGCCAGTTTACTGTTAGTTCTTCGTGAGTTCATGCAATTGTAGTTTTGCTACTGGGTGGATGATGTCCTCGGGGACAAAATGTCCACCATCAGAGACATCGAACCAGTGGTAATTAAAGAGGGACGAAAGATACCAAAGGGACAGTCAAACTCATAAATCTAAAACAAACTGACAACGCCATGGCTAAAAATGATGTCTGGTGATGAGGGGACACCTGCCGTATCAGACGACACCGTGTCCATGTGTCCATGGTGACGTCTGTTTCGGACCTTTTTATACTGGGCGACGTCCGAGCCAATTTCCTGTTAGTTCTTCGTGAGTTCATGCAATTGTAGTTTTGCTACTTGGCGTATGATGTCCTCGGGGACAAAATGTCCACCAGCAGAGACATCGACCCAGTGGTAATAAAAGAGGGACGAAAGATACCAAAGGGACAGTCAAACTCATAAATCTAAAACAAACTGACAACGCCATGGCTAATAATGATGTCTGGTGATGAGGGGACACCTGCCGTATCAGACAACACCGTGTCCATGGTGACGTCTGTTTCGGACCTTTTTATACTAATTTTGATCTCCAGCATTATTGAAAAACAATAATTGTCGCAATACGTAGCTGGAGCAGTAACGTTTTACCGTAAATGTTATCATTCATTTTTTAAACCTCATAGTTTTAAAAACACCCACCCGATCTTTATCCTTTTGTAAATACAAGACTAAATATTATGAAATGTATACTGACAAGAGCAATAATGTTTGCTCAGTATTTGAGTCCAGGGATTAATGTTCATACAATTTAATGCAAGTTTAATCCTTATGCTTAGTACGTTATACGGAATACTTCGATATGTTTTTTTCAACGTAATCTCATGCAAAATCGATTCATCTATGTCATTGAGTCAATATGTACATTTAGGCCATGTAAATATAGATTAAAACATTCTTTCAAATAGCATATTCTTGGTAAAATAAAGGGGAAGAAGAAATTACCAAGAATCATAAATCAATGAAAAAAGGCAATGCAATTACCAAAAAGAAAAAGATGGAAAGACAACAAAATCTCACAAAACACAATACAGAAATTTAACGATCGAGCAATACAAACCCCACCATGAGGGGACAGTTCAAGTTCTTCGAAAGATTAAGAAGATCTCCAATCTGCCATATTCAATCAAATTAACGGTACCAATTTTCTTGCACCAGATGCGCATTTCGACAATACATGTCTCTTCGGTGATGCTCGTTGCCAAAATATTTGAAAATCCAAAGCTTATAGACATTAGAGAAGAGCTGGCGTACGGGAGCTTAACAGTCGATATCTTCTTTAATTTATATGGAGGTAACAAGGCATGCATATTATCTCGAATATCAAATTGCAAATTGCAACAGTAGTATACCGCTATTCAGAACATAAATCGATTTATAGAAAACAAATACGGGTTACAAACTAAAACCGTGGGTAACTCATTAACAACCGAAACATTGAAGTACAACAAAATAACGTCAAAACAATCAGAAACGAGCTATTTGATAGCAACTGTCATATTTCTGACTTTGTATAGGACATTTTAAGAAAAAATATCCAAGATATCCAAGCAAAGACACTTAGTGAAATAATTATTTACGAATATTTGTTTAAGTGATAAAGCCATGGGTTTTATTTACACAACAATTTTTGACCTTTTTTTGGCTGAACAAATTTGTCGTGTCATAGAGTGGATGATATATCCACGTCGACCGTAGTACAATCTTCAAATTTTGTTTTTTTGATTCCAACATGAATCTAGTTTTTAACAAATTAAAAGACAACTACATAGATAATAATATATGCGTAGAGTTATGATAATTCATGATCCTACACCCTCCCTGTATTTCCGTTTTCCTGTTGTTTGCGCATTGCACAAGGTCTTGCGTTTCTAATGATGATGATGACGTTTTCACACTTTTTTGGATGTGTTATGATTGCTCCCTTAATCTAAAGATAAAATCACAAAAGTACTGAACTCAGAGGAAAACCAAATCGGAAAGTTCCTAAGCACACTGCAAAATCAAATGACTAAACACATCAGAATGGACAACAACTGTGATATTCTTGACAGGCATTTTCAAATGTAGAAAGTGGTGAATTAAACCTGGTTTTAAACTAAAAGAACATTGCTCATCTATTAGTTGTGATTGTATCAAACTGTAGATCATTTACAAACATCATGTCCTAAGTCAGAACATTGTAATGAAGCGTTTGTGGTTTGTTTATATATGTTTAACGTATTGTACTGTTATAAATAAATACGCGTTTCCGTCGTTTGATCTCTCGCATCCATCATGTCGAGGACTTATACAATATGGGGTTGACTCATGACAGGATGCCGCACTCTTACTCATTGTATCTTTTTAATTGTATTGTCCCTTCACTTTATTATCTATTATGGATTTGTTTTTAGAAATATATCTTTAAAGCATGGTGACGCAGAAATAAAATACTTATTTGCAAACGTTCACTTTTGTTTTTACTTTGCAGCATTATCAGGTTACCCCCGTCAAAAAAAAGTACAGTTATCTCCTATTGAGGAATTTACGACTTGGCTATCTCATGTATCTCTTTGTTTTAAATATGGGTTTTCTCATTGATTTGATTCGTCAACGCCTTTGACGCACTGGGTTCGCACCTTTGAAATTCATGTATTTCCCTCAGTATGAAGTTTTTCAACCTTGACTTCTATCTTTTTAAAAAAAAAGTGGCATGAATTGATTTAGATGACGGGAGCGACATTCAGCCCTCCCCTTCTTTTCCATACTTCCCTCCCCATAAAATACATATGAATTGGTGATGCCGATTACAAATTTTTTAATCGGTAAATTGAGATTTAAACATTGGTCTATACTGTTGCATCTTTTTTGATAACTTGACAACACGAAAAAAATTATCAACATTGAGAAACGCCTAATGTCCATTCACCGTTTTTTTCTCGTTTCGTCTTCCTATCATTTTTTCAATCAGAGTTGTTCATCAGTATTAAAGTAAAGCAGGTGTTCCAGAAATGATTGTCATTCCTGCTCCAATGTAGTACAAATGATGTGATTGATTCATTGATCATATCTATGCGTTAAATGGGGTAAGTTTGATGATGTTTATATTTGAAATTCAATATACAATAGTTATGAAAGGTACCAGGATTATAATTTAATACGCAAGACGCGCGTTTCCTAAACAGAAGACTCATCAGTGACGCTAAGATCAAAATAGTTATAAAGTAAAAAGTTGAAGATCACTGAGGACCCAAACTTCCCAATAGCTGTGCCAAATACAGCTAAGGTAATCTAGTCCTGGAATAAGACAATCCTTAGGTTTTCGAAAACAAATCAAAGTTTTTGAACAATTTAGAACTTCTGTTAATTAGAGATGATACAATCAAAGCCGACATACTATGGGAAAACTATCAATACTATAAACAAAAATAAACAAATGATAGAACATCAATAACTCATTGATTATGGGTATTTCCATGTCACAGATAAATAACTACAGAAAACTTATAACAAATATAGATTTATTTCGTCTCCAAGCCATTGTTCCACTACTAAATTGTCTATTTTTCTTATCGGTACACTTTTTACAATCAAAAACCTGATAATAAATTGTTCAAAGCAGGCTTTCGAAAATAGTGGAATAAATTACTTTTGGAGTGTCAAGAACTCGTTGGAAGTACCTTGAGAAATTGCTAGCCTAAATTTGTGATTTTGAATCTGTTCAAAGTTTTTATTTTTCTGCCCTGTATACCACATTGCCTCATATTCTCATAAAGAAAAAAATCACACTCATCATAAAATGGGCATTTAAAAAGTCAGAATGTGAATATATATGTTCAAATAAAATTGAGAATGGAAATGGGGAATGTGTCAAAGAGACAACAACCCGACCAAAATAAAAAAAAAAAAAAAAAAAAAAAAAAAAAAAAAAAAAAACACAACAGCAGAAGGTCACCAACAGGTCTTCAATGTAGCGAGAAATTCCCGCACCCGGAGGCGTCCTTCAGCTGGCCCCTAAACAAATATATACTAGTTCAGTGATAATGAATAACTCTTTTAAGAAATTTTTTAGTAGCAATAAACAAAAAAACTATGTCAATTGGATATGCTTTGATACTATATCTGCCCTTGAATTTTTACTAGATTACATTTTTGTTCACTTTGGAGATTCCGTATATCGTCAGGTTATCGGAATTCCAATGGGGACGAACTGTGCACTACTTATTGCGGACCTGTTCTTTGTATTGCTATGAGTTACAATTGATGACAAAAATTAGCAAAGACTCATCGAAACAAAATATAATAAACAAATTTAATAATACTTTTAGATACTGTGAAAGTACTTTAATTTGTGGGTATCAATTTTCGTGGTTAAAGCAATATTAACATGTTCGTGGGTTTTTAAATTCGTGGATTTTGGTTTTCTAGAAAGTCTTGTGTTATTTTAATTTTAGTTTCTTGTGTACAATTCGGAAATAAGTACGGTGTTCATTATCACTGAACTAATATATATTTGTTTCTAGTATTGTTTTTTCTATGGTCGTGTTGTTGTCTCTTTGACACATTTCCCATTTCCATTCTCAATTTTATTATATAATTTACGTATTGAAAAAGTAAAATCACAAAAAAACTGAACTATCATGAAAATTCAAAACGGAAAGTCCTAATCAAATGGCAAATTTCAAATGAATGGACAACTGTCATAATCCTGACGCGGTACAGACATTTTCACATGCAGAAAATGGTGAACTACATAAATAATTTGTAACAAAACTTTGATTCTCTTTATTAGTCGTTTTGTAAAATCGGGAATTTTGGATTATATTCACATAGGCTCTTAATTATTATTCAATAACGGTAACTATTCAATAGTTTGATCTCCAAAATGAAAATACTACTTTGCACAATTTCATGCGTCCGAAGAATTGTTTTTCAATTGATCATTAATATATAAGAAAAATTATCAAATTATCAATGAAAAACAATCGTTTGCATCCCAAATATATATGATGGAAAAAATGTGACAAAAAACCCAATTGAAAGCTTGTTATTAGTCCACGTCAAATGCACGTTTTGACCACATTATATTCGTCCGTCGGAAACGAAATGCTTACATTTAACTTAATCATATTTATAGTATTGTATCATCAAATGTTTTTAGTATTATATAAAATATTTGCTAGACTAACGGAATATTGGAACTATAATGATAAATAAGTTTTATGTGTTAATATTTTCAATGAAAATTGAAACGTAAAATCAAAAGTAATGAGTGCACACATAACCATTACTTAAAATTTTTACGTGTTTAAAAAACGAAACATATTTAACAAAATGTATATTTTAAAAGACATGATATTATTTATTTTAAATCTTTATAATTGTTTGTGTTAGAGGACTAGTTTTATATATTGTGTGTAGGTGAAACGTTTTTGTTTGAACGCCTTTTTAGATGTTCTTTTTATTTGAGAATAATCCACATTTGCCTGGTTATTTTACAGTTCTGTATGTTTATATATATATATCATTTAATAATCAAAGTTTCATTAAAACACAAACATATAAATAAGCAACCAATACAATATTTTAGTAAACAAATATATCTATACTATGTTTACACCTCAGCAGTTAACCTTTGTATGGGCCCCATTCAGTAGTTTTTCAATATTCATAATCCTCTGGGTATTTAAACATCTAATTTAAAAAATCCATTCAATATTCACCCGTTACACTCACCAGATAACGACTTCTTCGAACAAAACCAAAAACTTATCACGGAAGTGGATATAGTTTAAGGTAGGCATTTTAGTATATAAAACACAGAGAGAGAGAGAGAGAGAGAGAGAGAGAGAGAGAGAGAGAGAGAGAGAGAGAGATAATAATTCTATATCTTTTATGTCATTAAATTGAAAAGAAAAGATTAATGAAATAAATAGTTGAAAAACAGACGGGATTAGTCATATGATATGAGGTTTTAAGCAGATATATGACACCTGCACATTAGACGGCAGTGTAAACTTCATTGCTTCACTCTTTGGTTTATGAAGTTTGCTCAAGTATCACACATATGAAGTACTGAAATCGGCAGCAAACGTAATTCATTTTAACCCTTTGGTATCGCACTAATGGACGTTAGTTAGCGAATTCATCTTTCAGTGTTTATAGAAACATTTGCATGGGTTTCATATTTATTTGATAATTTTAATAAAACTGTGGTTGCAACACCATCCGGCTGTTTATGATCACTGACAGATGTGGCTAATCGATTGATGTAAGTATCCAAATCCATCTAGATATCAATAGTCTACGTATATTGACTTCTAAAATTCATGCCTGTAAAACGCATCCGTAAAGTTGCAACATTGTATAATAGCATAACAATTCAGTACATTTACTTAAATCAAAATTGAATCAGATTTGTAAAAGTTTGTCCAAGGGTAAATTGTTTTTCTTTGTAATTTTGTAATTTGACATTCTCACGAAACAACCTAGTTATCAATTATAACTCAAACAATACCTCCAAATACATAATATGTTTTGGAGAAAGAGGATTTCACAAATAAAATAATTGTAAAACTGACATTATCTAGCCGTAATGATAAAGACAATAGGGTTACCAAAAGGCCATGCTACAATTACAAAATTGAGAACATATGGTTAAATTGAATGGCATTATGTATCCATCGAACATCTAAATACTCCCACTATAAAACAGCAGCATTAAATGTTAGTGGTTTTTCCGTGCATATCATTGAAAATTCTGCGATATAAGATTTAATATACCTACGATTAGCATATTGTCATCAAAATATATCTTGTTTTGCCAGTAAAAGGATAAGGACTCATTTTAAAGTTATTAAAAATAGAAAATTTAAATAAATAAATGTAAATGAAAAAAAATAAGAACAGAAAACTGCTTGCACAATATACAAAATCATGTGTAAGAGTAAAACACCAAGCATATGCTACGATTTCAATGCGAACATCACGTTTTTTTCTGATAAATACCTCACCTGGTACGTTCATCTATACAGCCTTAGAGGGAAGTACAAAACTGTATAAGATCAATTTGGTTAACTTTGAGTTAAGATTTTTGTTTAGCTTAATGAAATTACTAAAAAAAAAATCCTATCACGCATATGAAAATGAATAAAAGTTTCATTGAATATTTGTTAATCTATTGAATATCTTTTATACTTCTATACGAATTTAACATATGCTAACTATTTACCTGTATTGTAAAGAAGACATCAACTATAAACATTTGCATACCAATTTCGAATCTACTCAATTTAAATTTATTTACTTTTAAAGTCTTAATGTTGATGTTTGGAATATTAAACACATTTATCGGTAGGGGAACAATGTTATCTCACATATATATTAACTGTAAACTATAAATATATGCATTGAAACGTTACAAATATATACAAACATCAAAAATATTTTACTGATAAATAAAAATTGATAAATAAAATGATATATAGAAAAGATACCCCCTCTAAAAAAAAAAGAAAGAAAATAAAATAAAATTATAATTGCATCTGAATGCTGAATTTCCTATCATCGATTTAAAAAAGTATGCATATCAAATATTATCGGTGATATCTGGATGCGAATTAAAGGAAGGACACTGGTTATAAGGATTGTGTACATGCAACACGTACTAGTAACTCAGTATAGATTAATAAGTATTAACCTGCTATTTCTTATAAACTAGAAACGAGAACGGGAGTTTGGCATCATGTTATAAACTATAATCTTTGACAAAGATATAATGATCATATAGAGCGATTTCCAGTTGTTATTCCTTATATATTTGAACTCAGGGCCTTATTTTGTTTTGTTTATAATTTTTAGTTTCAAATATCCTCAATCTAGCTTGATTTAATAGGAAAAATGCTAATCTTGTGAGGTCACTTCTCAGTTTTAATGGACTTTTTGAATTTCCTTTAGAGCTCGGTATTTTTGATTTACGTGTACTTGTTTCGATCAGATAGCTAGCTTCTTACATGTTTTAACATATTAATAAATCCTTGGCTTTAAAAGTTTTGCCTTAAGAGTACCCGATGAAAGTAATTTCAGAAGAACGGTTCGGACTCACCAAGTCTTTTAAGTCGTAGTTTATGCATTCCTAATCACATTTGTGATGATTATGTTAGTTGGGTCTTAGTTCCAATGGTTTTAGTGTTATTTTCATTTTTTGAAAACGAACTTAATTCCGAAATTTAAACAACCAACTATGCAATTACACAAGTACATGTAAATACACATAGTATCTCTATTTTATATTTTGGTCATTAGCCAGTTATTTACAATTGATAAAATGTGTCAAAATATTTCAAGTATTTATATGAAATATAAACATGCTCAACATTGGAGTATTTAAATTGAATTCAAATTTATATTCATGACGACATATTTTTAATGTATTATTAATTTACTGACTGTGAACTTGATTCAAAAGTTTTATTTTCATTTTCATTTAAAAAAAAACTTGAACATAATGCAGACATTTCGTTAACTACAGAATCTATTCAAATAAACACTTCAGCCTAGTATCAAATTTACTATCGTTAATGAAATAATGGACAAAAAACTTTTTAAATGTTTAACCTATCGTTCATTTGGTTGTTAATTTGAGATACTGCTGTGCCAAATAAAAAGTATTTAAATATTTACAATACTTCAAAATCTAAATATTTTTAGACGATTGCTTACCTAAGTTATACAACTTTCTAAAGAAACCTTCATTTAATAATTAAGCTCTTGACTTATACTGACGACATGCATGTTGTCATCATAATACGATTAACGTTGTGATTAAGTTCAAGATTAGCAATGTGACTTCTTGAATATTGAATTCTTTCTTACTAACATAATTTGAACCTTAAAGTTAAAACACAATAGAATTCAATATTTAATATGTGATGCAGCATTACATTTAGTGCGTAAAGTAGAATAAAGAAAAAAGCAGTTGTAAGCAGAATTGGAATAGATTACAATAATGTAGCGTTGTCGTTTTTGTACGGATCCATACGTGTTTGTCGGTGTGTTATTTTGGTAGCGTAAATTACGTAAAATCCATATTCAAAAGGCACAAAGAAAACAAACCACAACGCAAAGTTTCAAATCAGATCACTATGCAATCTGTTGAATGTATATCAGTTAAGCATAATGAAACAGTTGAACCATTATCCTAATTCACTTACACAATATTACTCTCAACACTTCTAACTAACTATCTCCACTATCTATTCTCTCTCGCTTCCACTTATATACAACATTACAGGCGATTTCCCGACGGTTCCAAAGATTAGGTACCGGGCGGTTCTGTACAAATGTAGATACCGACCGGTTCTTAAGATACCGGGCGATGAATTTAAATGATATAGATACCGTTCAAAGAAATAAAAACACTAGACAATGCCCTTTAGAAATGTAATTTAACCCCAATGTATTTACTAGAAAGACAAATTTTTGGAATTTTGGATTCTCAATGTTCTTCACCTTTGTACTTGTTTGGCTTTATGCCCGCGTCACACTGTCCCGATTTTTATATACGATGGACACCCGAATGCAAAAACTGTAAGTTCGTACGAAGTTAGTCCCGATCTCGTTAAAATACCAAAAAGTGACCGAAGCAAGTACGATGAATAACGAAGTCTATACGATGGTGCCGAAATTATATGCGATAGCAAAAGATGGACATACGAAGGTTAACCGAAGACGGGTATTTTAGCTTCATATCTCAGCCGAACCCTACACGATGGATCACGAAGGCTACACGAAGAATTACGACGATGGCGCGATGGCCATACGATGTCTAAAAGAAGTCGTATACAGCTTACGATGCATTTAAATTATATGCTTCAAAAGATTTTAACCATATTTGGTATATTGTTCCTCCTTGTAATGATCTGACATTTTTACGTTCCAGACCAAAGGTGAAGGTAATGCAGATGGACTTGTTTTTTTCTCCTTGAAATAGTATAATACACAGAAAATCGGTTGCTCATTTTTTTTACCTGCTGGTTCTAAAGACAATATTAACGGTATTTTCAGTTACTGAACGTTTTTGTTGATTTCTAAAAAAATAGTTTATGTATCAAACATGCATATTCAATTTACCATTTTCTGCATGTGTCATACACAAATATAGTGTCCATATTTGTCCCCAATATGTTACATACGAGGGAATGCCACGCTCGGCATTGCCTTGTTTGAAATGTAAAATGTGTGCACTAGTCTGAATAATCACCCATAAGTATACCCATGTTTACTCATCTATCTTAAAGGTTAGGTAATGGGTGCGTTGATCCCTTTTATTCAAAAAGAGCTCTTTCCAGGAGAATATCATAATAATATAGACAAAAGGAAGGATGTGGGGAAAGCAAAAAATGCGGCAAAATATGACATATAGAAAACAAAATGGTTATGAAGTAAACATTCGTGTGACAACAACTCAGACGATACATAAAAAAACAGAATAATGAAGAAAAAGTTGGTTTCCCTATATACGTGTACCTGCAGTGTTGGTGTACGAGGCGCGTTTATAATTTTCAATATGTAACTTGATATGAAAAATTGACAAAAAATAATATTTTACTTGTAAAAGTAAATCCTGAGCCTGTAATATCTGCTCTTCTTGTTCCATTTGAATTAAAAAAAACAACGCTGTGGCCTTTCTTGTTCTCTTTTAATCATATGATATGAGCTCCATGTTTTGTGAACGTCTTTCTTAACTGTCGTATTAGACTAACCTGTGCATATCGCGCATGGCACTTTAAATGTAATTTAGCGCGAAAATTAACTACATTTTGCTGGATTTATTGCCGTCGTAGTTCCATCTTGTCGCCTTTGTACTTTTATTCGATGGCAACACGACGGGATAACGAGGTCTTCTCGAAGTCGTGTTGACATCGTAAGACCTTCGGGTAGCTTCGTGATTCATTCGTGTAGACATCGGAATGTCGAAACGATGGAAACACGAATGCAATACGATGTTCAAAGATGCATTCCCGGTGACATTACGATGGTGAGGATGGTGATACGATTTCAATACGAACCCTCAACATCGGACGCACCTTCGAGGTTTTTTTAACATGTTAAAAAATTTAGAACCCTTCCCGAAGTTGCTCCCGAAGGCTAGAAAAAGTGTCCGATGGTTTACGATAGTTAAAGATTGCACTACGAATAGCCCGATCTGGATTCGATTAGTCCCGATTATGAAAATTTCCATAATCGTGTTGCTATCGGCGTAAAAATCGGGACAGTGTGACGCGGGCATTAATGATATTTTGATATGAGCGTCACTGATGAGTCTTATGTAGACGAAACGCGCGTCTGGCGTACTAAATGATAATCCTGGTACCTTTGATAACTACTTACATAATAATAAATTATACAGCTAAACTAAAATCGCTACAATAACATTAAAATATTGATGGGAATATTTATTTGTACATCATTTACAGTATGAATTATTTTTTCTTCTTTTTGGATTTTTCAGCTACGAATTGTGTTAGCATATGTAAAAAAAGCACTTATGTTTGTTTATCATTAAAAAAAACAAATTATTAAACACTTTATGGGCTTATCAAATAAGTGTTGCTTAAATCGTCATGAAATTACATTTTTCAAATTATAGGGGCTTCATCTAAATATTGTATACTTTAATGTGTACCCTTTTTATTTTATTGGTTGAGATTTATAGCTAGTTTAAGTCGCTACATGTTTATGAGCCTGACTTCAGTCGGTGAAAATATAAACGGGAGCTAGTGTAGAAATTAAATTAAAAGAGAAAGGTCTATTTACTGAAAATTAAATCGAATCTGTTACAAAACGAAACGGAAACTTAAACATACAATGACAATACATTACGCTTAATGCGAATTCATAAAAAGGTCAAAACGATAATCATTCTTCATAGTACCCTCAAGTCATAGTGTTAACATATAGTTAGATGAGGCATTTCTTTAGACTTCTGTAGAAATCGCACTAGCTACAGAACGGAAAAAATATCATTAAACGTAACGAAATTGACGAATAATGCATCCATTTGATACATATTGATGCATCTTTCAAAGAAAACGAAAAAAAAGATTATAAGATAAATGTCTTTATATAGTTATAGCCAAGAAAGTATGCTACTTTATTTCTTATGATGTTGTTGGGAAAGTTGATTTGCAATTGATAATTACGGACACATCAATTCAATTTAGATAGTTACTGATATAAACTTTTTAGTTTCTCACAATTAGTCAACATGTTTATGCAATAAGTTCCATTATTTCATATCGGTTGAGAATAAGATTCTCTTATTGGATACAAAGGGGTCACATGACATTCATTAATCTTCAGTAATAAATTCCATCGGTCATTAACAGAACAATACGGACCAGAAAACCAGTCGTTAATGAACTTTTACATGATATGAACCGTTGGGGCGTGGTTTCCGTTTGATAATGACTGTTGGGGCGTGGTTTCTCTGTTAATGACCGGTGGGGCGTGGTTTCTCTGTTTAGAAAGATGTCCTTTTCATAAAACATGTTCCTGTTTTTAATATTACATTTAAGTTGTTGAATTTTGTTTATTATTCGAGCATCACTGATGAGTCTACACGCGTCTGGAGCAAATACAGAATTTCAATTCTGGTACCTATGATGAGTTTATTTTAGAGCGTTTTAGATCAAAATTTGCTTCCTATCAATGACCTATGTTTTAGAAGGAACATACGTAAGTGATCCCACATATTATATTGAAGGCTCTGAGCTTTGTGAAACGTTTTTTTGAAGTTCTGTACACAAACGATAGTAGAACGTGTGAAGACATGGAGCTGTTCACGTTCTTGTCTTTCGGTATTTCGTGTCAAATTTGCAATCATACCACACCTCCCAAGTGTGTATTCTTATAAAATATATCCTGTGTTATATTTGTGATCACGACATATTCCCGAACAACAAAAATCAATGCAAACAGTTTGTTTAAATAATGTTGATGCGAAGGGTAAACTTAAATCTTTGAGGAGTGAATACAACCCCTCTGGAAAAAGTGGCAACACTGAAATTGCACAAATACAACCGCGAAATTATCCACGTTTAGTAATCGTTATAATTGCTTCGTTTTAAACTTTAAAGTTACGTGAAATTTGTACTTGTACTTCTTTTTTGCTGAAATTAACATGAAAATTGAAATGTGTGATTTATGTTCCTGTTAATATTCCATTTTTATGTGATCGAACTAAGTCTACTATTTATATAGTTTTTTAATGCAAAAAGTTCTTTTAATTTCAAAATGTCAAGGGTTACATGTATAGTATGTAAAATGTTATTTAAATCTTTCTTTGGTATTTATTTTCGTTATGTATAAGACGGATATGTATTTTAAAAGTCATAATGACCTCATTAATTTTTTAATAAAATATTTGGTTGGTGGATATATTGAAAAATATCCGATTTGTACATTGTAACTGTTTAAAGTAAGAAAATTTAAAGTTTTTACTGAAGTACGTTTCAATGAAAAATTATTCATTCTGCAAACATGGTAAAGGGGTGTAAAACATATTTGAAATTTGCATCGGTGATGTAGTTCTGAATTGTATTATTCATTATTAAACCGGAGCCTATTCAATCATATGTAAGTTGCGTATTCAGACAAACATTGATTTGAACACCTTTAAAAAATACATGTAACTATAGTCATCTATAAAGGTCTCTAAATGACAAAGATAAACCAATCAAAACGAAAAAACTAAGCGCCTGATTTACGTACATGATAAACAAAAAACAAAAAACAAACATGCTATAAAGCAACAAACGACAAGCACCGGCTTTGGACAGACACATACAGAATGTATGACTTTATTTAAAAAAAACATCCTTTCAGGTTGTAATTTTATCACGAACCGAATTGAATTATAGGTCTTAGATATATATAGACGGTACTTAATATTACCAGATGTTTACCTTGGATAACCCTATACTATGGTATTTATCGCTAGTTTGATATATAAGTATAACCCTGTAATCTTTTATATATGTTGTAGTGTTAATATATAGCCCTTTAGTCTCCTATATAACTTATCAAACAACTTTTGATGCAAGAAACTACGCAACGACGAATTATTCGAAACTAAACAATAAGCTTATCATGTTGTTGTATCTTCGGTTTTTGTGAATTAAGCTGGTCTGTTCATCTTTTTTGCGTTTGAACACGATATTGATTGTCCCTTTTTTTTTATATCTTTATAAACAAAAATCAGTTTACTAGTATTTTTATTATAGATGTATATGAAGTGTGATTCATTGTCCGATTTTGCGTAGGTGATAGACAACTTTCATTTCTTTCCGTAATTTTATCCTCATTTACTACCTACAAAAGTGTTCATTCAATTTGTAACATGGCGGATGTGTGTTTTTATCTATCTTAATGTACTAGGTTTTGTATACATAACTTTTTACCCATGTCTTTTAAATGTTTATATCTTGACTTTAATTTATTTTTAAACATTCGAATACGAAATAAATGATGAATTTTGGTCCGTTATGTAGGGTTCTCAATCCACTATATTTTCAAATAATTACAGAATTTGGGCAAAGAGATTTTTTTCAACATGAAAAAAGTGAACAGATGCATTGATATACATTTGATAAAGGTCGATTTCTATCCGGGGTTTGGGATACATTTTATGTTGTTTGCTTTTGAATTGAATTATCAGTTATTTTCTTCTTTATTATAAGTAAACAGTAGATAAGAAAGAAATGATGCCAATAAAATCAGATACAGTAAACCTATTAATTGATTGTGCTTTAGTATTTTATAGATTTATTGACTCACTATATGTATGTATTATCGTGTCGACGTTTAAATCGTAGACTACAGAGCCTATGGTAGCTATTCTTACGAAAATTGTAAAAATTGAGCTTATCGATAGTTCTAAATAAATGAACAACATTGCTATCTTTGGTGTATGTTTTAGTGTTAAGGTGAAACCAAACTGTCTCCTTTTTAACCACATAAACAGACTGATTGTTGCTTCAGACATTTTGTGTATAAAGAGTACAAAGTAAAGGAAATATAGAACTTTTAATACCTTGCGGTTTTTAAGTGTAGTAAAGATTATAAGTGTAACTCATTTATCTAATTGAATTAACAAAACGAAGATATCTAATAGTTCTTTTCTATATATGCTGCATTGTCGTTTGTTTTTTGTTTGTTACATTTCAGTGTTTCTGTTGTTCCGTTTTTTTTTTTTGTTCTTTTAGATGATGCTTGTCCCGCACTTTTAGTTTATAACCCGGATGTATTTTCTCTCAATCGATTTATGACTTTTGAACAGCGGTATACTACTGTTGATATGTTATTTTTTCGAATAACAATTGTTGATCTCGCAACCAGTATTTAGTTAAAAAATCATTTGAACTCAGAATTATTCAGATTATTTCAAAAAGGCAGACTGTCGGAATTCCAATGGGAACCAATTGGTCCCCTCTTCTTATCGACTCGTTGTTTCTTTATTGTTATGAGACTGACTTCATACAGGAACTTCTTAGGAAGAAAGATAAGAAGTTAGCAACATCCTTCAACTTTACGTTCCGCTATATAGGTTATGTTCTGTCACTAAATAATACAACATTTGGTAACTATGTTGAACGGATCTATCCCAACTAACTAGAGATAAAGGATATAACAGTTTCAGTTAAGTCTGCCTCATATCTTGAAATTCCTCTAGAAATTTACAATGAGGGTCGGTTGAAAACAAAACTTTACGACAAAAGCGATGATTTGAGCTTCCAAATTGTGAATTTTCCATTTCTGTGTAGCAAAATTCCAGCCGTTCCTACATACACAGTATATATCTCCCAACTGATACGATGTTCCCGGGTTTGTATTTCCTATCATGCATATATGATTTACTTGATAGAGGATTGCTGTTCACAAGGTGGCCATCACGAGTTGGTTGATCGTTATGGAATAACCGTTTCAAAGATTATATCGGATATGCTCCGTATGTCGTAACTACAATACCCTCTTCACGATTATGACATGACGAATTAGACTTTTTACCGGGTTTGTAATAACATAAGCAACACAACGGGTGCTACACGCGAAGCAGGATCTGCTTACCTTTCTGGAGTACCTTAGATCGCCCCAGTTTTTGGCGAGGTTCGTGTTGCTTTGTCTTTAATTTTCTATGTTTTTGTCTTCTGTACTACTATTTGTCTGTTTGTCTTTTTATTTTTTAAGCCATTGCGTTGTCGAATGCTTTTTTCAATCTATGAGTTTGACTATCCTTCTGGTATCTTTCGTCACTCTTTTAAGTATTATACTCAAGTTTCTTATTTCAATTTTCAAATTCCTTATTAACGTTAAGCCTTGCACCTCATCAGAGTAATCTTATATAACATCAGACTGAATGTAAATTACACTTTTTTTTTATGTTGAGTAAACTATACAAAATTTTATCAACTTTAAATCTAAAAGTCGTCCAGAATTAATGTAAAATGAAATTAATATGTTATATATAATTTTGCTCGTCTTTTTGCTGTCCGGTCGGAGTGAAATTATGTGAATTGATTACAGAATATTAAAAGATACGTTTTTAATGAAGCACTTGCTTGTCAAAAAGGCTGATCAATTTTCAACCCTTAACTAGTTTTTTGTACTTTTTTTATGATTATTTATTACCGGGATTCTATATTTTCGGAACCTTGTCCGATCCTCTTTGAAATTTTTAAGATTGTTTATTTTAATTCTTGGTCAAAGACATTCCCCGATTGTCTAAAAATCTCATAATAGTTTACTTAAAGTCTTAAGTCTCTAACATTGGTAATACATATTACCTAATTATGACAATTTTGACTTCGTAATGAAATATTTTTCCTAATCTCAGCTTTAAAAACTTAAAATAACAATGAGATGTTAGATTGTGAGTGAACTATAAACCCATAATTGAACACATTGTCATCAAATAGTTTAAACACATAATGAATACAAAAGCTATGAGTATACACGTGTATCTCTTAATTTGAACTACTATTTATCTTTTATTCCAACAATCAGTCACGAATCCCAATGTTTCGTTTCATATCTTGTCTTTTGAATAAACTCGGGTATGTATTACTAGTAAATCACAAATTCAGGGATTTCGTAACCAGAAATTACCTTAAACCCAATAATTCTTCGATATATGTATACCTAATTTAGCTTGGACGTTTTACTGCACGTGCAGAAAACTTTTTTTCAAAGGGAATTGAACACCCGAACCAGTAGCAGATATAGAACTTTGCTCTACCATAAAAAGGTAAACTTGGCAATCCTATATATAAATTCATTCTAAAAGGTAACCAATTCAACATTGGTATTAGAATTGAATATTGAATATCGTTTTTATTGGTACAATATCAATTTTGGTATACTTTAATTAAAACTGTACAAGATATTATTATCATAGCAGTACACATATACATATTAATGGTACTACCAATCTGTCGATACCTATATCTGAGGTCGAAAATTGACTGTTTCCGGTGACATAATACTAAATCCATTGGATGCATGATGTGTACTGATGTTATTTATATTATTTGTTATTGGATTTGAACTAGAAGTCAGTTCAGAAAAGCGTGCTCTCCTATATCTGTCCTTTGTGTTCTCATGGATGTAAAAGTACCCTGCCACGTCACATCAGTGTGTTTGGTAGATGTGGTCCGTGTTCTGATCGGTCAGACGATTTCAGCCATTTTCAACTGGTTTCATTTTAGTTTGATGTTTAGCTGTTACACCATGTTAGGGTAAATGACCACCACTTCTCTCTATTCTTTATTTTGATCAAATTTTCTGTAGCTTGGCGTCCATCAGACCCTTATTAATAAGAATGGTAGAGGGGGATAGTAAACATATCGATGAGTCACCCATTTGTATGCCCCATTTATTATGCCCTTTTATGCGTATTATATTTTCTGGTTTGTGCGTCCGTTTTTGCGTTCATTCGCCCTTCAGTCCGTCCGTCCGTCTTCTACAGTTTTGGTTAAAGTTTTAGGTGAAAGTTTTTGGTCGCGAAAGTTTTTGATAAAGTTGACGTCCAATTAACTTGAAATTTGATACACATGTTCCCTATGACATGATCTTTCTAATTTTAATGTCAAATTAGAGATTTTACCACATTTTTACGGTCTACTGAACATAAAAAAAAAGATAGTGCGGATGGGGCATCCGTGTACCATGGATACATTCTTAAACATGTATCTGATTCAAGTGTAAAGCATTATAAGTAATGGTATCGTCGCATTTGTTTTTGATTTATCTCCCACTTTCTTGTGTGCGACCTTGAATTCGCAATTTTTAAATTTAAAATACGCAAAACAAGAAACTACTATTAAGACAAGAATGTACATTACTTATGTATCCTTAAAGTATGTTTTTCATTTTAAGATATTATTAATGGCATTTCAAAAGGAAAAGTTCATTTTAAGCCATTAAAATGTCATTAGAAAAAGGTGCAATCTTGAAATATTGTATTGAAACGAGTTATATAAATTTATTTGTTCGGATATATTTTGTTAAATGATTGTGGGTGATTTGCAACATTAACATAAAATATGGAGATTTGGAACAATTGTAAATGAAGTATACAGGATATGTACATTGTCGGGAAATATATCTTTTATTTGTACAGGCTTAAGAAACAGGAAAAAAAACCAAGTTTGTTTTTTCACCAAATTTGGCTGATTACAGTAAAACAAAATTCCGCTACTAGACATTGTAGAAAACGATTCTGTCCAGCAACCCTAATATATTTTTGAAAGCTTAGACTGGAAATATACTTCTGGCAAAATAAACATATTTTCTTCTTTGGATTTCAATATTTACTACTACGCGGTTATTTTAATTTAATATTCATTCACACATTTGTTTTCGCTAAAAATTCTAGAAACAAAATCAATCATAAAGACTTTAAAAACATATCATTGAGCTAAAGCTTTAGGTTACACCTTCTTTAAGCAGAGTGGATTTTATGCGATTAAATCGTTCTGTCTAGGCCTTCTGGAAGTTTGAGTCTTCAGTCAGTTGATAGGTTTTGTTAAGCTTTGGAAACTTTGGGTTCGTGCGTATGTACAGTTAAAGAAAATTATTCAGGAAACACGAGTAGCGCACAAGAACATAATAGCATACGTGCCTTTTTCTCTTCTATAAAGACTACATTTTAAACATTTGATAAAATAACATTATATTTCTAAACTGCTACAAATATTTATCCTTATAAGATTAGTGTGCTAAATCAATTATATGATTGATTGGTTGGTTGTTGCTTAACCAAAAAGGCTATATCGCGGCGATCTGATGCATGTACTTCACTATAAAGAAAGAGTTTCATTTTGAGTTTCGGTTCATTCTTTCTTTATTCTTTATATGTTTGGCTAAACTATATGTATTGTTTTTATGTATGCCGCTCAAAATCACTTCCTTTTCTTTATTTTTTTAAATTTTATTACTCCTATTGGTTTTTACCCATCCAGACCCCCACATAAGCATATGTTACCATACAGTCCTCGAATTTTGCAATTTTTTTTTTATATTTTCCATTACGCATTATACACACTTATTAAAATTGATCTCTATTGATTTGTCAGCATATCAGTCCATGAACTCCACTTGAAAATTGTCAATTAGCACAATACTCAAATTAACTTTTTCAATAACAAGTTAAATACACGTTTTATAATATCTCATGCTGTTATCGATATTATGCAATATTTACGTAACTTATACAAAACTCCTCGTACTCCCCTGGTGGTATGTTGAAGTATAATATTGAGATACTTCTTCTTGGTAAGTTCAGTTATTATTTGCTAATATTTTAGGAGTTAAACTTTGAAAAGATTGTCATAAAATTATACTGTCTAAGTGTTTTATTTATATTCTTTTTTTTATAGAATGTGATCATACAGTTTGTAATACTCTTTCAGGCAACACGATTGATTGGGTAATCCTTTGATAATATGTGTTTCTTTCTTCTTTCTTATTTTGAATGGGTGAGAGCAAAGCGCTAGAATTGATGACTTTATTAGCAGTCTAGTCTTATGTATTATCTTTTCGATCCGAAGCCTGTAACCTACTGTTTTTTCTTATTATTTTCAATCCAATGCAATATTGTTGTATTTTTTTTATTTTTTTTTTCAAATTCTACGATTCAAATGTTTATCTCGTATTTCGTCTAAATAAGTCTATCCAAATTATTTTTGTAAAGAACTTCGCTCAAGTCTGTGCTATTGGCCGTTTTAATCTTGCAGTGAGGTGAGGACTTTTTTTGCTGTGTGTTTAAGATCCAACTGTGACTAAGACATAAAGCATAACAAAAAAAGCACAGTTTCTTTGCTTCAAGTGTGTTTTTTCTCTCGCTGTGCATGGACTGAATTTATGTCATTGAGTGATAGTGTTTTCTTTCAAATTGATGGATAACATGTTTTATGACTGACATTGAAAGAACTTCTGTTCTTCACTTAAGGCGACACCCAACACTTTCACTAAAATTAATTTGGCTCGTTTAATTTTCATAAAATTTTGTCAAAGTATTTACTTTGACACATACTTTGACACTTTAACAAAAATATTAAAATTTCAAAAAATTTGAACCAACCATTTTGTCAGAAAAATTCCACTGGTTATATAGCAATTTGACAAACACCAATTTTGAAGCTTAATATTCCTTTTACAACACCACGTAATTAAAACGTTTAGCTGACTTTACAGAGTTATCTCCCTGTAGTGTTAGGTACCACCTTAAAAAGCTTCCTGCCTTCCAAGGAGGACTATGCAAAGTATAAAAAAGTGTAATTTTCACAACGGATATAAAGCCTTTGTTTGTTTTTATTCGTTCTTTTTGTTGTTATGTTGATAATAATCAACTAAAGACATTTAATTTAACAAGTTTATAATATTTATTTCTTTATAAAGTACATCGAGTGCAAAACAGTTATAAGAATCAGAAATTGATACGGTTAAAAATCCATTATTTTATCAACTATAAATGTAATATAAAGATATTATCAACTGAAAATTGCTCTTATTAGTATATGTTTGCTAATGGACATATACGTTGCCATTGTTGTCGCTTGTACTTCAAGATAGGTCATGTCCCTTGAGCTAATGTGCTAAGCTGAATATCTAATGGCCTTTTAATGAGGCTTGCTATGATTTCATCGATTTAAATATTTTTTGTCGCCGGACATTAATAATTATGTGAGAAATATATGAAATAAACAAATAAACCTAGAAGTTAGAATTGATACATTAATTCAGGAGAGAAATAGTTTAGAAACAAAATAGATTAAAGTAATAATGAATAATCGAGCCCCTCTTTTAAATATTTTCAAATAAAACTGATAAAAATAGCGGGAAAAGACTGACTCGAACTTTTACCTTATATTTGCACTGGTATTATTTGGGTTTCAAATCGAAAGAAAAGAAATCTAGAATTTGCTTAAATTTTGGTAGACGACCTTTTACTTGTTATTGAAGTCTTATATGAAAAGCAAAACGGGAATTATAACCACAATATTTTACTCTGTATCATAGGAAAAAAGCAAAGGAGTCCTAACATCAAAGAAACACATGAAAAAACTAAACTAACAGTTTTTTATTTAATTGAGCTGAAATTGGTCATGCAAACAAAGTTGCTTCAATACGCTCTACATTGTGGTGGCAATGGCCACCCAAGGTCCTAGAAAATATAAACGTTTAAGGTCATTGACTTTCGAACAGATCTACACATTACATACATTTTTGAAATATAATATAGATATGGGTTTTGCTGCAGTTTTTTTAAACTTCTATTTCTTTTGGTTTTTGGTGGAGAATTGTTTCATTGGCAATCATACCATATCTTATAATTTTCACAAATATAAAAGAGGGACCAAAGATACCAAAGGGACAGTCAAACTCGTAAATCTAAAACAAACTGACAACTCAAGATAGTCAAAACAGTGTACGTGAAGACCCATTGATGGCCTCGGTGTGTTTTCTGCTCTTTGTGGTGTTGTTGCCCCCGCTTTCATTCTGAATTTAATTTTAACAAATGTTAACTATGTTTATTTGTGCTTCAATTGAGCTGTAAAGATAAGGAATACAGAGTTGTTTTTCAATCCTTTTAGAGATGATTTCCTAATGCATGTAGAGCAAGACTTTGGTTAGTTTGCCTGCTTTGTTTGTATGTTGAACAAATATAATTGGGATAATGTCATATTAAATTTAGATATATATACAGGCTTAACTATGCCTATATATTTTATTGTTGGAAGAGGTTAATCCTACAAATATTAAGTAAACATATTTACAAACGAAGCAGCAAGCTAACCAAAGTTTTACTCTACAAGCATTATGAAATTAGCTGTAAAAAGATAAGTTCATTCAATACACACATAACGATTGATACATTAACTGTCTGCTTTAAAGGATCAAGTCTACCTGCACAAATTGTAATTACTTTTTCTTGCATGTCAATAAACTTTCACCTGCATTTTATAACATTACATTATAATGCATCCACTCAAGGAATAAATCCGGTCTTTCAATTATATAATCTCAATTCTAAACATTAAGCATATATATTCTGTATATATGTATATGTTATTAATTTGATTTCTTTTCGTCAGTACTTAGATACTGTAATTCATATGTGAAATAGACAAAAAAGTAACCTTGTAAAAGTTTACAATCTATACGTCTTTTGTATGATTAAGTGACAGGCAGAACTTCTCATTAAATACGTCTCTAATCTTTAACTAGTACACTACCAAATGTATATGATTTAATGAAAATCACGTCCAAATGCCACAGTTGCCATACCAAGATATAAGAAAAAAATGATTAAATGAAACACAAAAGAATGATAATCTAATTAAATGGGATTTGAGAGTTGTAGAGTTTGGATTGATTTTCAAATGCTTTCTATTATTTTTTTCTATCATGGGTTGACCTAGATTTTTTAATTTTATTCTAACTTTTCAAACATATAATGGATGAACTGTGACGTATACACTAATTAGACAGAAACCACTCTTTTATTATTTATATCGCACGTCCCCGTTATTTTTATACCTTTAACCCACATTCCAAAAGCGTGCCACCTTCCATAACCTTCCCACCTAGCGCAAAAATAACGTCGAAAATAAGTGTTGGAACTAGTGCAAAGTGAACACATAAAATATGTCCAATCCAAAGTATTTAACAATGTACTTTTTGGGGCTTTATTTGCACTAACCATGAACGCATTCATATCAATATTATTATATTTTTATTTCAGTTTGAGTGAAAATATCTGACGATGAATGGAAACAGTGATATACAAAAGACAATTGAACATTTTATTGACGCAGTGAAAGGACGTGCGCCTCCTGACAGATTGCGTCACTATTTAGGAGAATCTAAACCTCGACACATCGTCGATTGGACTGATGACAATGGCCTGGACCTTTTACATCATTGTATTATTCTAAACAGCTCGGAATCAGTGGAGTTTCTTTTGTCACATCGATATTTTAATGAATCGCATCAACCAAAATACAATCCGTATCTACACCTGGCCGCAAAACTAGGGTTAAGGACTATTCTTGGTGTAATCCTGACTCATCGTCAGAACGATAATCGACCGATGACAAATCTTATCTATCCCGATGTGATGAACAGAAATGACAAAAATCTGTGTATAAAGTTAGAAAATCAATCAAAGGTAAAATAAATTTCATTAAGACAATACGGGGGGGAGGGGGGGGGGGCGTGGGGGGGGGGGGGTGTACCGCTGAAGTCTGCTTTGTTTTAAAAAACATAACTCTTGGATATTTTTATATTTAAAAGAAAACTAAGAAACAAACAGGAGTCATTGTAGAATTTTATAAATGTTGTAAATAACCGAAGATGTAGGGTTTACGCAAATGAGACAGGACCACAACGAGGCAACCGATAAAAAAATCAAAAGAACACATGGTCTTATCACTACGTATGTTCTGATTGTAAACAACATTTTATAGGTATCAATGAGTTTATGCATACGTACTATAGGCTAACCTACACCAACTGAGAAAGTATCAAACATATTTTTTGAATATAAAAGTAACAACTTTTAATATCAATGAGTCTATTCAGTCTTTTAAATGAAGCATAATTTTCTAAATGACCACATATATATTCGAATGACAACAATGTAAGGCTGAACATCTCGGACGATAATACCATGTGTGTAGCTAATGATCGATGTCTACTCTGTAGACTGGTAGATAGTATCATAGGCGACATGGGTAATTTCACTATGGTGTAGCAAATCTTACTTTTTGTATTATTCAAGATTTGGCTATTATTGCTAATTGAATCTAAGTGTCATGAGAACATACTGTATTTTGTATTATCCCCTTGTTTTGAATATGTAAATAAGATCCGAAAGACTATATGTTAGAAATTCATTTTCGCTTTTTTATATTTACAATACTAGTATGTATTTTTTATCTATTGGATATGTTTTCAGGTTTCACCTTTAGATGTTGCCGCATTGAACAAGCATATGGACTGTGTTCATCAAATTTTAAATATTTGCGTTTTAAAGAAAAATCCAGAACACAATAACAGCGGATATATTGCATTGGCGACTTTGGATGGATCTGCAAAAGCATTGCAATATTTGCTCGAACATAAATACCAAAGTGATGATGTGAGAGAAGCCATTGAAATAGCAGTAAGATGTGCCAGAGCTTCCTGTCTTGATCTTCTTCTTGAAACGAAAGTGAAGACACGTGACCTGTTTGAAGGCAAAAACCCATTTCATATGCTTTATACATTCAGTTCAGGAAAGGAATTCGGCCGGGGCGGCTATGCTAGCTTACCTGCCGTGACAACCGTCCTCGTGAAACACAAATTTGACGTCTGCGTCAAAGATCCAACAAATACGTATCCGTTGTATAGTTTGTTATCTAATTCTCTGTGTATGCACGACTCTATCAATACGCAATACTATATTGAATGTGTGCGCATTTTACTGGAAGCGGGCGCAAACGCGAACTTTGATGAATGTAAATATGAACAAACAATGAATTCTAAAGGAAAAAAATCTCTTGTCGGGAGACGATCTTTTTTATCAGCAATGCACTGCCTTTTGGAAACAGTAGAGACGTACTCAGAGTTTTTGGAATCGGCGTCATTGGCTGTCAAATTTGTTCTAGAATGTGGGGAAGCATTGCTTTCACATGCTGCTAAAACTAACAAAAACGCACGTTCATCCAAACATAGGAATAGTGTTTTAGGACCGATTCTTCACCAGTATGCGAAAACAAGCGTCGCTATAGGAGTCGATGAAACGGTTTTCCGGTTCCTACTGCGCTATGGAGCTGACGCTAATTATAAATCAAATGACAAATATATAATTAATACATATTTAGACGGTCTTCTAGACAAACTTGGCCAGATAGCCCCATACATTAGACAACCCGATCACGCCAATGACGTTGAAATAATGCTTAAAATGTGCAAATACATGTCGAGAAAATCTATAAAAGATGCCCTTCGACTATTCAAAAACAGACATTACAGGCCAATAGAACAGACCGCAAAGTATATCACTATGGCACAGAAAGAATTAGAACGGCAAAGTAACACAATTCAACCATTGAAACATCTAGCCGCAAAATCGGTCTGGGAAATATGTGACAGAAATGCTAGTTCCGTCCATAAGCTAACAGTTAGCTCAGAACTCAAAACATGTATTCTTCCTATCGTGAACTGGTAGTTTTAATTTATTCATCCCCTTAAGGAAACATTATGAAGTCTTAATATCCTTTAACAATCATATTCCCTTTAACATTATTCACAAAATCAAAAAGTTCAGAGTTTGATATGCATTTGTAATTTAGACACGTTTGAAAAAGTAAGGCAAGTATTTTTCACATTATCGTAAAAAGTCAGAGGGTATAGATCTATATGTTTGACTGCATTAAATTATTGTATACATATAAATTTCATGCAAATGGCTCGTGTGTGAAATAAGTTGAGGAAATATCATATGATCATTCTTCTATGACTTTCAATTGGTTTTGTTTAAATGATTTTGAGAAATGATTATTGTAAGAAAAGTCTAACTATTGATTTTTTGTTTTGTTTCATCGTATAATATTTTTACTGTGCCAAATATACACATCCGTCCAAATTTGTTTCTATTAAAATCTACAGATCTTTTAAAATTACATATACGGAAACTCATATAGATTCATTGACACTTGTGAGCAAAATTAATTAGTATATTCAACCAGTTATATTAGCTTTATTATACAATTATATTAAGTCTTTGTATATAAAGATTAAAACACAATTATAACCAGTTTTTTTATTTACTTCACTGTATGTCCTTATATATATCCGCAGGTACCATATCGACTGACGATAAACAAAAATCAATGTCATTATTGTCCTTATTTACAGTTATGCAAATTAAAGCTTGCATTGTCCATGATTTCCAATCTATATTGTTAAGGATTGAAAAGGTTAATTTTCGTTTAAAAAAAAAGCATTAAAGAGACTAAAAGTCAAGAAATAATACAGAACTCCAAATTCAGTTTTTCAGAGTCAATAAATCGAGACAAAATTAAACTTTCAATTATATACACCAAAACAGTAGTATCACAAAAAAACTGAACTCCGAGCAAAATTCAAAACTGAAAGTCCCTACACTTGTCGCTTATATTACAATCGCATCAAATTCCGTTACAATGAAAACAAGGTGTGAACAAAACAAACAGACATAATAGGTCAAAATGTAAAAAAAACAGGGGTACTGCAGTTAACTTAACGAATGGAAATAATCATCATACAAAAAGAGCATTTAAAAACATGTATGTACAGCGCTTGCCGTAACCACTAAAACAAGTGTTTAATTCTTTTTCAAACGACCATATGATTTGTAATTATACGGCTGCTTGTGAATAGAAAGCATCTTTGGGTACTTCTTTGTTAGCAGTATCGAATTTTCAAAACTGGATAAAAGGAATTGCAAAACATGTAAAAAACAAATTCAACTATGGAAAGAAAGCTCTAATAATGCGTTGCGTCCTTTTGATGTTAATGCGGATGATGCCTAAAAAAAAAGAGCAGAATATTACAAAGACAGAGTCAAACTCATCAGTCGAAAAAAACTGGCAATGTAGTAACAAACAAAAACCGACCAAGAGGCATGCAACAGTCTAAACACAACAAAGAAAACTAAACGCAGTGCAACAACCCAATCAGACACCAGTTATCTTTGGTTCTTCGGAAGGGTACTCAGATCCTGATTCAGGGTAGGCAACATGTTATTATTTTCAAATATCTTTACACAGGTTTGGTCAGCAGCATACCTGACGAATTAAACATGCATCCGACATATACAAAACATGAAATTAACGTTAATATGTTTCAATAACTGAAATAGACATTTAGAGTCACTAAAAAGTGTCCAACGATGGAATTTCAATACGGAAAAGACCAGAATTCTGAGAAAAAAACACTGACAATATTGATGGGAAAAAAAAATGAGCAAATCGATGTTGAGCTGAAACGACCATTTTGGTTTGAACACCCTTGAAAATACTTTACAAAAGATTAATGAGCGTTGTTCAGTCCTTCAGTAAATTTTCATACTTATCCTCTGTAGTTAACTCAAAACTGTTCAGAATCTTTTCTTGTAATTTATATCGTTATGCTCAGTGTACATTCAGCTTGCTTAGAAGATTGCATTTATCTGTACAAAAAAAACAAGATGTTGAATTATTCGAAAAACTTATGAACAGTACTTAAACAAATGTGGTGGAAAACATGTGTTGTTTGAGTATTCAACTGTATCCCTCTGTATCATATAGATCTTGTCCATAAGGGTAACTGTTAAATAGAAACATGGGCACTTGTGATCTTCCGTCGTACAGCAGTAGACCCCTGCCAAATAGAGGAAATGAGGAATCCATATGGCTCTGCGAAATGAATAAGTTAGATGCATAGACGGGAATAAGGCTGTTTAATTCGATGCCTGATGTACAGAGAGTGCTGCAATTCTATCAGTGGTCCATATGTCCTGTTGAAGACTAAATTTATGTGTCTATCCAATAAACAATTATTTTCTGACACAGTCTAAAATGAATATCTTTTATCTTTTTGGAATTTTTGGTCCTCAATGCTCTTCAACTTTGTATATGTTTTGGCTTTTTCACTATTTTGATCTGAGCGTCACTGATGAGTCTTATGTAGACGAAACGCGCGTCTGGCGTATGAAATTATAATCCTGGTACTTTTGATAACTATTTACACCACTGGGTCGATGCCACTGCTGGTGGACGTTTCGTCCCCGAGGGTATCACCAGCCCAGTAGTCAGCACTTCGGTGGTGACATGAATATCAATTATATGGTCATTTTTATAAATTTTCTGTTTACAAAACTTTGAACTTTTCGAAAAACTAAGGATTTTCTTACCCCAGGAGTAGATTACCTTAGCCGTATTTGGCACAACTTTTTGGAATTTTTGGTCCTCAATGCTCTTCAACTTTGTATATGTTTTGGCTTTTTCACTATTTTGATCTGAGCGTCACTGATGAGTCTTATGTAGACGAAACGCGCGTCTGGCGTATGAAATTATAATCCTGGTACTTTTGATAACTATTTACACCACTGGGTCGATGCCACTACTGGTGGACGTTTCGTCCCCGAGGGTATCACCAGCCCAGTAGTCAGCACTTCGGTGTTGACATGAATATCAATTATATGGTCATTTTTATAAATTTTCTGTTTACAAAACTTTGAACTTTTCGAAAAACTAAGGATTTTCTTACCCCAGGAGTAGATTACCTTAGCCGTATTTGGCACAACTTTTTGGAATTTTTGGTCCTCAATGCTCTTCAACTTTGTATATGTTTTGGCTTTTTCACTATTTTGATCTGAGCGTCACTGATGAGTCTTATGTAGACGAAACGCGCGTCTGGCGTATGAAATTATAATCCTGGTACTTTTGATAACTATTATTTCGATTCTTCTCTTATATCAGTATCTACCTATAGTTTATAGCGTTAATTTGAACATTCATGATATATTTGCCACAAGCATGTAGTCATGTAGAACGCATGGGTAAAAGAGATACTCGCTATACAAAACACACAAAGAAACTATCTTATAGAGGATCCTCAAACTTAAGTTAGAGGTCTGAAGGTAATCGTGAGGCACAGTAGTATCCAGGATTACATAGAATGTGTTAGGGGCGTCATTTGGCATTCGTCGTCCCCTATATGTGCGTACATGTCATGTAGGTCTCAAGTCGTCACTAGGCATCCGTCTATCAATATTACTTAAGATGTCATTTCCTCAAGGACAAAAGAATAAATTGAAACTTATGCAGAGAGTATAAGTGTTTTTTATTGAGATGGAATGGTTTTTTTCCATGAAATGGGGCAGTTGATTCCATTGTGAGGTCAAAGGTCATGCCTAATTTAGTCTGTCTAATATCAGGGATTAGGTTCTCAGGTTACAATTGCAGGCTGCCAGCTTCTCACTTTTGATTTGGAAATACAAAAAAAAGGACGCAAAGTAAAAATAACTGTTTAATAAACACAATAAAGGTTGGAAGGTTTACAAGTACAATTTAGAAAACATATAAACTTATTTTATTACAAGACTCCATAACCTAAAACTCACTTGCGTAAAGATTCAAAGGCATCTTGAAAATTAATTTTAGAATATATCGGTAGTAAGGGAAACATATCACTCTATGAAATTAATTTAGTACGATGAAAGTCACTCTTATTTCACCCAAGACTTCCTTAAAATAGTTTTCAACATTCCAACTGACTCCAATTTCAGAAAACGACATCTGTAACAAACATAAACTTTTAGCTTCCGCTTTACAAGCAGAACCAAACACAATGAAAGTCCCAACTATGTATTGGCTTCCGAAGCTCCTCAAAACACCTTACAAATATAGATTTATTTTGTCTTCAAGCCATTTTTCCACAACTAAGTTGTCGACTCTTCTTACCAGTACACTTGCTACAATAAAAAACCTGATAATAAATTGTTCAAATAAGGCTTTCGAAAATAGTGGAATTAATTACTTTTGGAGTGTTAAGAACTCGTTGGAAGTACTTGATAAATCGCATGGTTTTATTGGTGATTTTGAATCTGTTCAAAGTTTTGATTTGTCTTCTCTGTATACCACATTGCCTCACATTCTTATTAAGAAAAAAATCACCCACCTAATTAAATGGGTATTTAAAGAGTCAGAATGTGCATATATATGTTCAAACTCTTTTAGGTAATTTTTTATTAGCAATAAACAAGAAAACTATGTCAATTGGACATGCTTTGATACTATATATGCCCTTGAATTTTTACTAGATTACATTTTTGTTCGCTTTGGAGATTCCGCATATCGTCAGGTTATCGGAGTTCCAATGGGGACTAACTGTGCACCACTTATTGCGGACCTGTTTTTGTATTGCTATGAGTTACAATTTATGACCAAAATCAGCAAAGACCTATCAAAACAACATCTGATAAACAAATTTAATAATACTTTTAGATATATGGATGACATTTGGCTCTCAATAATGACGACTTCAGTATGTATAGTAAAGAAATTTATCCTGTTGAACTTACTTTAAATAAAGCTAATACTAACAATGACCACTGCCCTTTCCTTGATCTTGATATCTATATCCCTGACGGAAAGCTTAATACTAAAATTTATAATAAAAGAGATGATTTTTTTATTTCCTATCGTTAATTATTCATTTTTAAATGGTGACGTTTCCTTGTCACCATCTTACGGTGTTAATTTATCTCAACTTGTACGATTCGCTCGTGTATGTAACAATGTTTTATATTTTAACGAGAGAAATTTATATATTACTGAAAAATTATTACACCAGGATTTTCGATATCACAAACTAGTCAAAACATTTACTAAATTTTATCATCGGTATAAGGACATCATTCGTTAATATAGCTCAACATGCAGATTTCTGATACGTTTAGGTAATTCACATTCAATTATTTATGGTAATATTCTTTATAAAGCACAAAAATGTCAGTTTTCACCGCAGAAACTAACAAAACCTTTAAATAGACTTATTAAGAAGGGATATAGTTACGATACTGGTGTCAGGTCATTAAATATTGCATATGATGGCGTTCATATTGATTCACTTATAGGGTCTTTGCATCGGAACTAAACACATTTATTCAAAAACAAGTTGTTGGCATGACATGGGTTATGTTCTTCTCATATATGTCATGATGGTATGATACTAAACCAGAAACGGGAAGGATTGTGCCTGATATTCATATGGTGAAATCATAATCTTTCAATCAGTTTAATTGAAGTCTGGAGCTGGCATGTCAGTTAACTGCTAGTAGTCTGTTGTTATTTATGTATAATTGTAATTTTGTTTATTTTCTTTGGTTACATCTTCATAAACATGTTTAACCCGCCGCATTTTTGCGCCTGTCCCAAGTCAGGAGCCTCTGGTCTTTGTTAGTCTTGAAGTATTTTAATTGTAGTTTCTTGTGTATAATTTGGAAATTAGTATGGCTTTCATTATCACTTAACTAGTATATAATTGTTTAGGGGCCAGCTGAAGGACGCCTCCGGGTGAGGGAATTTCTCGCTACATTGAAGACCTGTTGGTGACTTTCTGCTGTTGTTTTTTCTATGGTCGGGTTGTTGTCTCCTTGATACATTCCCCATTTCCCTTCTCAATTTTATTCATATATGATGAAAAGATAGATAAAAAAATCAGGTTTACATAAAAGCATAACGGCGACCCAACCATAGAAGTGGAATAAATACGAAATATTTCTTAATTTGATCCCCTGCTACACCATGGTTAAATTTAACCTTAGACATCGAATTGTCATCTGATCGCTAACTATATTGATCGTGTACTATATCCTACTTTTATACTAAACTCCGAAGAAAGTTCAAAGCGGAGAGTCGTTTATTAAATGGCAAAATCAAAACATCAAGCATATCAAACAAATTGATAGAATTCGTCATGTTCCTGCAATGGCGCTGGCATTTTCTCATGTAGAAAATGGTGGATTAAACCTGGTTTTAGAGCTAGCTAAATCTCTCAATTGAATGATAGTCGCATAAAAATCCATTACATTAGCAACGATCGATGTGTGAAAAAAAAAACAGACACACAAGATAAAAATATCACAAATAGGGGTACAACATCAACACTAAACCAACCAAACACTGGGTGTGATCTCATGTGCTTCGGAAGAATTAGCAGATCCTGTTCCAAATGTGACACCGTCGAGTTGGTTTTGTTATTTCAAAGCCGTTAAATAGTCATATTCGGTAGGTTACATTCGTGAAAAGGGAATCAGATGTCCTTGGTAGTTAATGCGACCCATCCGTTCGAGTATCGTTTTTATGTAACGCGATTCTGTCGTGTTTTTCCTTCAAATCAAAATAAGATTTTTAACATCTCTTAAATAGCATGCACTTTTGTTATTGTTATTGATTTTCAAGAATATGAAATTGATTTGATATGACATCATAATTTACAGTTCTGTAATGCGTTTATTATAATTTAATGTTGTTTAATGACTTTATGTTCACCGGCAAAATGATAAAAAAAATATTTGTTCATGATACTGCGTTTATTATAATTTAATGTTGTTTATTGACTTTATGTTCACCAGCAAAATGATAAAAAAAAATATTTGTTCATGATACCTACTAAAACACTTTTTTTCAATAACCAACATTTAAGTTGAATGAAGTGCATAAACTTCAACTTCTATTATAGTCTCGATAACCCAGACGCATTTAAATATAGCGTCTGGGGTGATTAACCGGACTGGTCAAATATTTATAGGGGGCGTAACAAATAATTAAATATAGAACATATCTATAAATAGCACTTCCGTTATCCCCATTATATTTAAAAACAATTATTACAAACGGTTAACAGAGTAACGTTACATGTATAAAAAATATGTGATTATAGAAAACTGACATTTTGTAGTTGACCATATTTTGCCCAACTTGCAGATGGGCAATCTTAAAAGAACGATCAAAAACTGTAATTAGCGGTGGTCTTCTTTCCTGAATTTTGTGACACATCCAAAAAAAAATAAGAATTAAGACAGGATTTTTTTTCGGGGGAAAAATTTGGTTAATTATATAGGGAAACAATGTAGCATGACTGTAGAGTGCCCTCCTTATAACAAGGTCTAGATCAGCCACTGTTGGTTTATAGGGGATACCACGCTCCGCTGTGCGCTCAGAGAGCCCAGGGATCCGTATAGGTGGACCGTTTTACATAAAGCCATACAATATACCCTTATTTTCTGGTCAGTTATAGTTTCTCCGACATGTATCCCGAACGGCCTATAATCTAGAACCTCATCTTTATATTTATTGCCATTTTTCCGTCCTGAACATTACCATTTTTTACCACAAGACTATATATAACCAAGCAACCCAAAATCAATCTATTTGTATATTATAACACACCACGTTAAATATTCTCTTATCTTCATACTATAAAATGCCATTTTTCTATATTTTTGTATTATAGCATACACTCTCTATTCTATGAAACATTTGACACTGGACGTTAAGCAACCAACAGTCGGTATGTTGATCTATAGTGTATCCACATTAGTCTTTATTCTTTATTTTTTCCCTTTTTTCTTAGTTTTGTCTCGTTATTCTTATTTCTGTAAATTCTTGTTATCATTTATGCTTTCCTTTTGAAATAATCTTCCAGATATCTGAAGCACTTACCTTACTCGGAAAGCACACATCAAGTTACGTTTATGGGGGAAAAAAACTCATACGAATACTAAGATTTCAATGTAGAAAATCCTCCCCATAACAACTTATTACTGGCAGATCAGCGAGACCATTCAATGAGCCAACTCAATTTTTATTTACAAAATTAACTGATCTTAAAATTGCAAACGACAGAATAGTCTTAATGTTTCACAATAATCTATATCGCCTAATCATTTTGGGAAGAAAACATTTAGGGACCAATCTTCACACAATACCACTTTGCCAGTCTCCGTGTCCATGAAGAAATGCATAAGTTAACCAGTCATTCATGAAACCCAATTTAATACTCTTTGAATATGTTTGAATAAATCACATTGAAAAGATGGAATGGGATTTATCCCATACTGCATGATAACTTGTAAAAAAAATAACTGAAAGGGTATTCTCCTGCTACAAACTATTATGCTGAGTTCACACGATATACGAATTCGATTTCAATATCCATCATGTATTAAAGGGCAGCTTCACAAAAATTCTCCTGTACATGTGAACCTTTATATAAAATAAGGAGATTGGTATGATTACTGATGAGGCAACAACCTGGATGTTCGCAAAATCACTGCTCGGCCTTCAATATTAAGAAAACTCCATACCATATTAATAATTGAGAAGGGCCTGACATGTATATAAGATATAATTCAAACGTGAAAACTGTTAAATTTCTTATATGATTTTTAATTTTTTTAATTATATCTTACAACAATGTGATTCTTGATTTTTGTTTTATTTACTTTAATGAATGTAGACATCTGTGTACCTTTTTTCGCTTTATGGTTGCTGTCAGAATAATGTTTATACTGTGAATATAATGATTGCTGGCAGTTTCAGTAATTAAAAACAAATCTTTGAATATTTTTTTCTTATAAAATTGGAGCTGTTTATTGATACAATGAAAATTCAAGTATTATAGATTTTTTTTTTTAATTCTTCACATTTTACACATAATATCTGTGTCCAGAAATCTTCATTGGTTTGTCTACAAAAGAAAGTAAAATGTTAAAAACATATTAATTTTTGGTCACCAGCATAGCATATATGAAAAACAAAATGTTTGGAAAAAACATCATATATAAATATACATTTTAAAATGTCTTGGTGCAAACTGAATCCCGCTACGGCATGCGAGATTATCTCGCTGTGTTAATGACTCAACATTGGTGGCATTGGGTCGTTTCCTGTTCTTTTTGTCGGGTTGATGTCTCTTTGACACATTCCCTGTTTGTATTCTCTATCAAAATCATGCATGCATTTTTATCATTATTGAAGGCCATACAGTTGCCTATAATTGCTCACACCCACCTCGTTTGAACTTGGGGTGGATAACTGTCTCATTGGTATTCATACCGCATCTTCTTATTTGTATAATGTTGACCTTTTGGTACTTTTATTCTCAATTTTTGTTTTAGTCTACAGTATGACCTCTTAATCATGTTGATGTTTACTTTTGGTAATGTATGTTATTGGGTTGACAAGTTGCTGCCTCATTGGCACCTCCTTTCATTGATGCTGGATCTATTGTTTTGCATAAAATCGAATTTTCAGTGTTTTCCTCATGTCATGGTTTTATTTCAAGGTTTAGAAAGCCAATTGGTATTACCGTATATATTCACCGACAACATTGCATGTATTCTGTTATGATTTTTTTTTAGTGTGGAAAAATGCCTTTTAAAAATGCAAAAAAAGTATTGTCCAGTTGACCAGTCCAGACTTTGTTTACTAACAGTATATTTAAATTACTTTTTATAACAACGTGTCCCACTTCTTGTATGTTTGTATATAAAGCTAAATGCATTTGTTTTTAAAAAAAAATCGAGCATAAATCATTTTGACCTAAATTTGGTGTATGTTCAAATTAGCATCTTTTAGATATACTTTGTTTGGTTTTCTTCTGCTAATGGTTTTGGATTGCGTTCCCTCTTTTAAATGTGTACAACATTGCGCATCCTTCCTCCCCCTTTTTTTTTAAACATATCAAAATGCGAACTCCATTATACACTGCAGACAGATACAACACACTTATCCTGGACGAAGTTCATATTTCATAACACTTTTCAATAAAAGTATTTATAAAGTTAAAGATACTACAAATCAACCACAAAATGTATTTATAACGTACACACGACTGTTCGAGTGGTCCCAGTAAATACAAAAATTACCATTTATTGTATATAATTATTAACTTGCTTGCGTAGCACGAACATGCATGAAAGAATATAACTACTCGGTGTTTCAGGTTGTATTAAAATTTATGTAACAGTTTGTGTTGTTATGTCATCTTACCAAAGTTTGATGTGCTGTTATTTTCTTTCGCTGTGATGAAAGCCATGCTGTCTGGTGTTTTCCACGACTTGTATGTCGTCACAAAAAAAATATAAATAGCTTTAAACAACAATCGGTACACTCGGGCTTTTCAATAGTATTATCGTTATATAATTTCTTCCGAAGTCAATAACCAACTTCTTGGTTATTCGTCTTGGACATTATCTTTAAATACAAGCTAAAAAATCCGATACTATTCCGAATGTCATAAATTACCATTTTTATATCACTTGTCATCCAGACGCTCTACTTTGAAAAATAAAGCGGCTGGATGATCGAGACTACTTCTATTAGACATGATAAATTCCAATTAGGAAAATGGAATATCTAAAAAGTTCTTAAATTAGCATTTGATTAATTGAAAATAGTGGTTTTTCTAACAATGTCATAATAACAGTTCAGAAAAGATCATTTATAAGGATAACGGAGAAGTCGTGATAGTAATTACGTTCCTATTATAGCATCAACACAGGGAATAAGTGAGCACACGTGTTCTCTGGAAATTCCGTATTATATAACGTAGAAAGTCCGAGGTTATGTCAGAAAATCAATTATAATGCAACAATTTATGTCTTTAAGTAGCAATTAGCCTGTTAATCGTTTAAGGATAACAGTTTTTATGGACGGGTTCCTTACAATTAACGTCTGCTTAGTAACGATGCACGTGATGCATTTTGGAAGGATATTCTTAAGTTTGTACAGGCGATGGGATTGTATTAAGAATCCGAAGGATAATGTAAACTATCAAGTCAAGCTATTCAGTGTTAAATTGGTAATTTCAAGGAAAATTAAATTGTATTTAATTTTAACAGCGTCTAATTTTGTTGATATATAAGACAATACATTTGCGCTTGTTTCCTTTATTTGCATAATCCTTTGATCGCAACAAGGTATTAAAACAATACAATTTGAAAAAAATATTGTTTATGCATCAATCACAGTTTGATAATAGATAAAACACAATATTCTATGTTGTTATTAAAAATTAAAAATTTCGTGTTGATAAAATAACCCTATGCAACTTTTATCTCCAATTTATAGTTTTTCTTCTTATCAAATCTCTAGTTTAAAACTTCAAGATTTAAAAATATTCTTAATGCGTTTCCCAGAGTTTTAGTTTGTTACCCCGATTTTGATTTTTGCCCATGTATTTCTGAGTTTTAAACAGCGGTATACTACTCTAAACAGTTGCCTTTACTTAAATTGTAAAAAAAATTGTAAAACATAGTCTTCACTTTGTCCTGAAAAATTAAACGACACAAAAGGAAAATCTTCTTAAACAATATCAAACTTAAAAAAAAAGGTTTTAAAATAACTCAAATTATCTTGAATAACCGTTTGTAAAAATGGTAAGACATGTCAAAACCGCGTCATAGGTATTCTCTTTTTCACGTTTTTGCTAAAAACTGGATTTTCCATAAATAAGTACCGTGGCATTCAATTAAGATAAAAACTACATGCCAAATAATATTATGTGAATCAAACTATTACTTAGCCATAAACTAAGCCCATCCAATACATCATATAGACAGTTCTCTGATTAATAAAATGCATGAAAAAAGGTCATGCATATCAATTATCTGCTTTATGAATAATAATCGCATATATCTAATTTATGGTTAATCCTATGCATCGTATTTTTCTAATGACACTAATAATGTTGTTTTCTGTAAATGAATTTACTCTGCAACTGATTTTGAACTATTTCAAAGAAATAAATTCATTCTTGATATACCATTCAAATTGGCAATTCAGCTTTATCTGAAGTAAGGTTTTACATTTTTATTTGACACTAGTACAGAAGGATTTATTAACCATTTGTGAGCGCCGGATTTAAATGACATAAGGGGTCTTCAGTCTGCAAATTGTCAGTGTACCCTGTAATGTATTGTAGATCGTTGTTTACATTTTTCGGTTAGAAATGACTGTGTCTGTATTCCTCTGACTTGTACTTTGTTGTCATACAGCTATGCAGCTGTCTTGGTTCTTATACATCCTTGGATATTTAGAATTACCCGTTTAGCGTTCCTTATGACGATATCACGATGGATATGAGATTAAAGTTTTATTGAATAATATATATCACCTATGAACTTAAGAATGGTCATATTTGTATTATTTGTTTAGCCTGATGATCCAGGATCTCTCTTAATTCTAACTATCTAACATGACAGGTGACACATGTGGAGCAGGATCTGCATACCCTTCTGGAGCACGCCAGAGACTGGTGTTAGTGTTGCTCGGTAATTAGTTTTCTAAATTGTGTTTTGTGTACTACTGTTTGTTTGTTTGTCTTTGTCTTTTTTCTTTTAATTCTATTTTTCAGTTTATTTCGACTTATGAGATCCCGAACTTCTTAAATTGTTGCCAAATACAGCTAAGGTAATCTATACCTGAGATTGAATGTCCCTCTAGCATCTTTGACCTTCTCTTATAACCCACTAGTTTTAAGTGTAAAACATTTTGTTGATTGTAAGTGCACAAAGAAATATAACTCTCATTATACTGTTCAACACGTAAGTTAAATCACAATAATGTAACGACCATTCAAAGATAAAGTCGTATTTTTTTACTTTAATGATAGATGCTAAGTACCAACAAGTGTTTACTTATATTATCCATATTTGATGAAACTTTACTCGACATAATTGTGATTAATAAAGTACTTATGCTTCTTTTAACCATTAAAAAAATCTACCGTTGAATTTGCTTAGATAATAAACCAACGCCTTAACTATTCTAACGAAACCAATATATTTTGCATTTAATTATTATGTAATATATCTTTAGCGAGTTTAACGGCTCACATCCGTGCTGGAGGGGAATCAGATATGACGGTATGAATGCTTTCTACCAAAGTATGGTGTAAAATCAATGAAGAACTAATACAGAAATTGTAATAATAATATAAATCATATATCAAATACGACAAGAAGACTATTCGATGTTGATAGATTCCTAAACAGAACATTTCATTTAAAGTTTGAACTGACATGTGTTTGACTGTCCCTCTGGTATCTGTCACCCCTCTTTAAATCTATTAACTAAAATTGCAAATGAGTAAGTTTTAAATTATGTCAGTTCCGACTGTTGGGTTGTTGATACTAGAACTCATGCGGACTTTCAGTCAAAACAGTAACAGCATTGACCCAGGGCTATGAAATAACGAAAACTGTATAAATTTCGAGCGACATAACAAGTTTTCATGACGCATTTGAATTTTAAGCTTCCTGAACAATCTGGTATTCGAACATAACAATATTAACTTTATTTGTTTCAATTTGGTTCACTTGTGTGAAATAAACGAAATTATAGATTGCCTTTGCGACAAAGAGCACACTATGGGATGTCCCTTTTTTGCGTTTCTTAGATGACATTTTCTTGTTTTCCATGAAAGAAATAGCCATTATCAAAACAGATACCATGAAACAAAAGGAAACAGTATGGTTTTTAAAGGGCTATCTGTTCATCTATTTAATGAAAACTATTGTTGAAAGCATTATACGATATTATTCAAGATTTGAGTACTTTCAATTTTAGAAAGGATGTATCATAATATATTTGTAACCAGCTACGGGTAACCTAAACATTTTAAATATTTCTATTATAAAATTTTACGGTGACTTCTACAAAACTAACGATTCAGAAATAGAATGCGTGCATATATATGAAATTGTTTTAGCATTAGTGTTTCAACATAACATGCTGCTAACACGGACACAAATAGTAGGATTTCGTAGTTATTTTCAAAAGTGTCTTAAAAATTTTCCCCGTTTTTACTCGTATTGTTCATTTATTTTGAAAAATAAAATTAGTTCACGAAATACACCAGAGGGATATTCAAACTCGATACAAATAAAATGACAACGCCATGGCTAAATTCGAAAAAAAACAAGAGGAAAAAACAATAGTACACAAAACACAACATAGAAAAAAATAAAAAAATAGCCAAATGAAACCCATCTAAAACTGGGGGCGATATCGGATGTTTCAGAAGGATAACAAGACCATGCTCCACATATACTGTTGCTTTTGTTTTGATTGCAAGGTGAGCACAGTTCTAGTCGACTTTGTATTCCCAGGAATATATTCTTACAATCGTCATACTTACTGAAACAGATAAATTATAACATGCCGTGCATACATGTGTTTGTTGTATCTACCTTGACTTGATAACATTCGCCAACCTAGAACAAAGGAAAAAAACATACATTCGTGTAATAGCCTCAATGACAACTAACAACGAAGCAATACAAACTCATTTACACGCAATTCTATCTATAGATGGATTGACAAAAACAGGACAATGGTACCATACTACATTCGATAAATAAATTCACATTTTACGTATCAGCTCTGTAAAGTAATGTCGGGATGACAACAGATGATAATATTAGATATAGGAAGATGTGGTGTGAGTGCCAATGAGACGACTCTCCATCCAAATAACAATTAATTTTTTTTGGTTTAAAGTAAAGCATTATAGGGCAACGTACGGCCTTCAACACGGAGCCTTGGCTCACACCGAACAACAAACTATAAAGGGCCCCAAAATTATTCGTGTAAAACAATTCAAACGGGAAAACCAACGGGATAACAGTTCATCAAAATCGATAAAAGTATAACATCCTTAGAAACCCCAAATTCCCAAAAACAAAATGTTACCAAAAACGACTAAACAAATACACGACTTGGGTAGAAATATCTGAAATAACATTAAGTTTTCACAGAAAAAAAACAATTCACTGGGCTGTTTAAATGTAGTTTCAATCTATTGGCTGTCTGATGGAAGTGAAAAACGTTAAGGGAAAACAGAAAATACCTTTTTAGTAACTAGTGTCGACACTAGGTTCTGTATAATAACCTTCGTAAGGCAAAGTCGATATCAAAAGGTTAGAAACCCTTTATGATAATATATAAGAATATAACAAGAGCAAAAACAATGGTGTTTGAGAGCATAAAGATCGAAAAGAAATAGGAGAACAACAAATAATTTCTACACAAAAAGTCCTTATAAATAACGTTTCACTGCTGGCATGGGGACTTGTAAGTGCTCATCGACAATTTGAAAATCGGTTCTGCTTTATTTCATAAAAAACAAATTGTCAACGTAGATTCAAGAATATTGTCTTATGGAGGGATACATCGCCGTCACGAAAAAAGTAAAAACACAAAAATACTGAACTCCGAGGAAAATTCAAAAAGAAAAATCCAAAATCAAAAGGTTGGTGACCGTTATGAAATAATATCTATTACACAAATGATTGTGGATATGTTTCAAATGTCGTAACAACAAATCTGTCCTCTGTTCCTGAAATATAATCTACTGTTTTAGACTTATTACAGAGTTTGTACTTACATGAGCAACACGGAGAACAATATACCAACTCATCATAGATAGCAGGACTAAATTTAATATATATACGCCAGACGAGCGTTTCGTCTTCAAAAGTGACGCTCGAATCCTAAAAAGTTAAAAAGGCCAAATAAAGTACGAAGTTGAAGAGCAATGAGGACCAAATTTCCTAAATGTTTTGCCAAATACAGCTAAGCTTATATCTATGTCTGGGGTAGAAAAGCCTGAGTTTTTCAAAAATTCAAAAGTTTGTTAACAGTTAATTTATAAATACAACCATATTAATGATAATTCATGTCAGCACAACAAAGTGCTGACTACTGGGCTTTTGATACCCTCGGGGAAAAAAATCTCCACCATCAGTGGCGTATTTTGGTGATTTTCCTTTAAACATTTATTTTTTATATACCTTTATTACCAATGTTATTTCAACTGATCGGGCGGAGCTAGGTTTTAATTTGCATAAGAACAGTCTATTTGAATATGTGTGTGATAAGGATGATTGCCGTTATAATTATTACTGATTTCTAATCACCTATCAGTGTCATTAAAGGAATTTACAAAAGAATTACTGGACACTTCCTTGATGAGTTTATCCTAATACACCTATCTATAGATGGACTGGTTTATTATGAGCGAACCGGTTAAACTCCGCCCAGTCAAGTGAAATAAATCGAGTAATACGTTTATCATAATTTCGAAAGTGTTTCGAAAGCCATAAAGATTTGGTTAATTGGTATGCAATATGTGTATGATATATCACTTGGAGTGTTTTGTGTTCATACATACTGCAGCTCATATAATCACACCTCTAAATTTGTCTAATTTGGGCGCTGGGATAAATTAAGGTTAATATCAAATATAAGCACTTCGAACAGATGCAACGTATTAAGTGTTATTTTCAGATATTGTATTGAATCATACAGTTTAAAGTCATAAGAAACCTCAAATAAAAAAAAATAATGCATATGTTTTTTATAACTCAATGGATAGTTTTCATTATAAAACTTATGTGCATATAATTTTTCTGAAGAAAATTCTTTAATTTATTTATATTTAGAAGAAGTTTACTTATTTGAATTGCTTCCTTCCAGCAAGCAATTCCCCCGACATAATTTCCGTATGCAAGGTGACCTCAGTGTGACCCATCTCGTAAACATCCGTTGACCACAATACGCATGGATGTCCTTAACATAAACTATTATCTGAATTTACATGTTAAACACGTGCTCAATTTCCATGCTTTTTGTTTACTTTCGTCAATTGTTGACAAACAGGTGACAATCGTTAAACTGCGGCTTCAAAACACGAACTTTAATTACCTGCCATATTTTCACAACAACACTGACCGATTGAAAAACAAATTGACGATTATACGAAATTTACACGAAAAAAATGATAAATTCGAGCACAGAAGACTAAGTTTATGATGTTTGTATGCAACAGTTCAAGAATTGGAAGAATATTATTTTTCAGCGGTCACTCGTTTCTGACTTTAAATATGATATCCATAGGCAGGTGACTGGGTTAGGAAGTCGCTCTCATAGCTGATATACCCGTTTATGTAACATTATTTTTTTCTATTTCCGTGAGTCAACAAGGTTTTACTGTAATTAAATTTGAAGTTTTCTCTTAATGGATAAAACAAATAAAACAAAATATTGTTTAAACCGTTTATAAAACATTGTGAAATGTAAAAAAGTATACATCTTTAAATCAAATTATAGTAAAATTCAATACAAAATAGAATTTTACAGGTTTTATAAATTAATCACAAGCACATTGAAACACTTTTATTATTTTTGTTGTTGACTAGAAAGCTTTGGGTTTTTTATTTATATTTTCAACACAAACAAATGATTTATAGATATGCGGTTTTTATGCATATTGAAATATATATATTTTGTTAACTAGATTTTCAAAAACGACATAATGTTTTATTAATTAATTACACATGAATTAAACTATGATACGTTTAGTTTGATAAATGATTGCAGAAAAAAGTCCTATTCTGGTTTAGAATTACAAAATGGTCTTAGATTTAAAACAGAGTTCAAACTGCAATTTTGATGAATTATGTACGACACACAAATAAATCGATTTGTTTATACTTGAAAATAATCTTCCCTTTTATATTTATATTTTTTTGGTACCAAATGTGTACGGTTTTTTATCAATACAATTGTTCTATCAGACCATTATGATTCAACAATACTATAAATGTACCTATTGAAGGAATGGACGTTTAGGTATATCAAAATAAAAAATCGATGTTTTTAAATAAATTATGTGGTCTGATTCCTTTAAATGATAACTTGTTTCAGACGGGATATAATAACAAAAATAAATAGCCTTTTTTATACGTAAGGACATACACCACTTCTACACTTATTACCAAATAAAGTTTCTTGTTACTTTCTTAAAATATATTAACTTTTATTAATTAAAGTCGATCGACGAAAAATGTTCATCCCGAGAGGAAAACCCTTCTCCCTCCTGCAAAGATAATTACAGGTAGTTGGTGCAATGTTTCATTTATCTTTTTCTATGGTATCTAATTTAAAATTGATTTATTCTTTCAAAATGTGCCATGTGTTGATATGGTGTACAACTACTATAATGTAAAGTTGAACATTATAAAAATTAGTTTAGTTAAAACAAATTAAAATAATTACATACCCGGAATTTTCAGCTTGATTTTTCATGCGGAAATATAATATAGATTGTTAATAAACAAAATATCATCGGTATTAATAATAACGGAAAAATAAATGGAAAAAAGATCAATCTACCCTTAGGCGGGCCTCATTATCATATCTTAAGAATTAATCTAATATATCTCCAGTCTCCACCTATCTATTATGACAAACACGATAAGTAAAATTGTGAAGTACTTTGCGGTTTTGACAGAAGCCCTGTCATTTATTTGACATATTGAGTCTGATGACAAGTTGGCTCACTTCCAAACATTTTGTAAACATGTAGCGAATAGGTGTAATAATTTTGACCTATGATTTCTATTTCTATTTTTTTTTAATACGAACAAAGTAAATTTCTTAATGCCTTTTGTGAGTCATCTCATGTAATATTAAAACTTATTGATCTAACTGCATATCAATTAACTGCAACGATGAAAATATAGAACTAGGTCACTTTGGAAAACTTAAACCAACATCTATAAAAAATTTAACATTGCATCATGGTCTAATGTGGTAAAAATAGTCTCGACATGCGACACACTTTCTTGTTAGAAGCTTGTTACGGCTTATCTCTATGGTTACGATAGTGACGAATCAGTATATATAGAAAAAGAAATGACGCATATTGTTAAATTTCTTCTCCCATGCACGTGGCTTTGTTTGTTTTTATATGCAAATGATGTTTTGGTTTTGACACGCGGGAAGTTGGAAATGTGACAGAAGCAGACATAGAAACAAATGTTGACGTATGTAATGGCTAAAAACAATGGAAGATAGTTCTCAACAAATATATCCTGAATTTGTTGGAAGATCTTTACGGGTTATAGGCGATGAAATGAACGATTATTACTTAACTGCGCAAAATGAGGGTCATTCGCCATGGATAGTCAATGAAAATGTGCGAGATAAAATTGTGAATATACTGTATTTTTGTATTCATATTATACATATTGTTTGGTTGGAGATTTGAAGAAGCATTCCAGGTAAATCATATCTTTGATCACTCAATTAATTAAAAACAAATTAAAAAAAAAGGTGAAAAAAGCATAGATGCCCCTTGCTTTGTTCTGGTTAGTAGTAGTACTACATGCACGTTTCTAACATGCATTGAAATAAGGGGATGGAGGGGGTGGTCTTAATAAGTTACAACGAAGCTGTATGTAAGACGGAATAAACATTGTAAACATAAGCATTGTTAAATTATATTTACATTTTTAACAAGAAAGGTAAATCCTGAATGTAAACGAAAATGAAAAATCTGCTTTTTCAAGTAAAGATTTTTCAAAGTCTTAAGATACATGTATCAATGTCTGTCAATTTTAAAATATCTTTTTCACGTTCTTCTGTACTAATAATAATCACTTCAGATAAAGTACTTAAGTATAGCAGTTTTAGTGTCAACTGACTCTTGACTAAATGTCAATAACATTATTTCTTTGTTGTCGTCAATTTAAAATTGATGGTTCAAAGTCTATTTATGAAGTGCACCACGTTTGAGTTTGATGATCTTTTATGCACATTATTTCTGCATCAAGTAGTTATTTGTTGTTCAAACATTTGTGTCAATTTTATAACAATAAACGAGAGAAATTGATTGCTGAAACTTGATAAAAGTAATTTGACAAATTATATAGCATAAATAATTGGTAATGATTAATAATAAGTTATTATTAATATATAATGTGTTGAAAACGCCACACGCATATATAAGCAATTGACATCGAATAAATGCATCTATCAATATGAATTTAATGTGCTATAATAAAAAAATAATATGAGCGAGATTAGGAGATAGGCATGACAAGTTTGTTATGTTTTATATAACAAATGGATGAAATCTGGTCCAGGTGTTGACGGGCCAATTCAGGTTTTAAAAGACGTAAGGTCAAAGTTTACAATACCTGGTGTTTACCTTTTTGCACCTATTACTCATTTGAATATTAACAATCTATGAGGGTCTGGGTGGGGTTTACAGTAGAGACAATTATGGCCCAATACTGCAAAAAAAATATGAGTTAATGAAATAAAGAAAAAATAATGGTGAAATAATGGGTGAAAATACAAAGAATAAAGCAAAATGACATAAAATTTAAAGAAAACAGAAACAAAAGACCCCCCATGAAGATCTTAATCTGTATAAGTCTGTACTATTTACATAAGCCTTATGATAGGTCATTTTCTCAGGTATGGTGAATCACTTGACATAGAGGCAATGTTGCAGCGGTTCTAAATATTGCTTCTTTGTTGTTTACTAATGCACGTGCGTGTTTTGAAGACACGTGAATACGAATATATATCTATGACCTTGATCTGCTATCAAACCAATTCTTTCCCACGATACGTCATCACTAAAACTAAAGATATACGCAAGTTGCATACTTTTTTGAACTTTTAATTTTTATTTGTACAGACTTTTTTTCATTTAAAGATGCCAAAGCATGATCAATTGCTGAACTGCATAAAACAACTATACGAATGATTCTTGGGTAAAAGCTTTTGCTAACTGTTTTTCTCATGCAGAGGCAGAATTATTGGGTCAGGGGTGTGGATGTGTGTATTTCGCCTTGGTGTATTGTCTTTATGAGATGATAGTAATACGTGAAAGGACGTTGCACAAAATTACATTCTCCGAGCTGTTAGTGACTAAAAAGCATTTTCGCTACACTACTTAATTTAATTAAATTTAATTCAAGCTTACGCTGCGACAAACCTATACGTAATGGGACAACGTGAACGATAGATCTGATTTTAATGATATTGTACTGTATTCGTCATCATGTTATTGTTACAGCATAGTACTGTATCTACTCTTGACCCCCTTTTGTTTGTGATATAGACTCGCAACTGTGTTTTGTCGATGTTTGTTCACATTTTACATCTATAAACGCAAGCTTTTATTTCTAACTCCTTTAGATACAATCTTTTGTTTAAAAAACAATTTCTTAGTTATTTGTGCCATTATGTCAATGAGTGTTTGTCTAGACAACAGTATAGATAGTTATATTGAACTGAATATCACTTGAACGGTATAGATGAAAAGGTGTATTGCAAACATGTATAAGTGTTTTTGTTATCAGACAAATGTACCTTTAATATACCTTCATGTCATAACAATGAATCTTTTGATGGAGGAAATGCATTTGTAAACTGTTACTAGTATCTATGTTCTCCTACAACTGTTGCCGGACCGGTTCAATTGGTGCTTATCTACTACGTGTAATTTTGTTAAATGCACACTGGTTTACGGCAATACGTTCTACGCTATATGGTAACTCTTTGTGTAATAAAAGCGCTTCTGTTTTAATAAAAAGTGCCTTTTTTTCTCTAAAATTTGCACGAATATGTTTCATATTGACGCTAAAAGAACACCATGTGCATGTCATCCACTATATAACTCGATTTAGTAATAAGTTGATCGGTTATGAGAGCAGTATTCTTTTAAGAATATTTATGATACAAATTAGAATTTGATATATCAATAAAAATAACGATATATGCTCGGAACTGTTTTCTTTAATGCAGTAACAGATCTAATAGGTTACCAACACTTGTTTCAGAAAAAAATCCTCTTTTTACCTTAAAACGTGTTTTTAATTCAGAGACAAGTACCCGTTTCGCTCAATTGAAAGAAACAAACCCAGTGAAACTAGCATTGAACATGTCTTAATATCTAGCTTGTAAGTTATGTCAAATGCATATGAATAATCGTTGTATATGTAATCATACCCGTAGCCAGGGGGGGTTCGGGGGGTTCGGACGAACCCCCCCTTGAAAACTAATAAGCACTGTTAAAGTCGATGTTCTGTTCGAATTGTGACTGTTAAAGTCGAGTTTGTGAGTCAAACGAACCCCCCTTTGGAAATTCCTGGCTACGGGCCTGGTAATTGTCGTTGAAAGCGTATGTTATAATAAGTGATTGGTTTACTGATAGCGAATTTTTAATATTTGGAGTTGCCACAATACTAAAAATTTTGGTCATGTAACTTCTTGAGAAAAACAATTGCAACTTACATTAGTAGAATCATACCAAGTCTCTGCTTCGTCGTTTTGTACTACTTATTCTTGTATACAATGTCAAAAGGGTAACAATCGTCGAGGTTTATTTTTTTGCAATCTTATAATCTAATAAACAAAAGAGAGAGAGAGAGAGAGAGAGAGAGAGAGAGAGAGAGAGAGAGAGAGAGAGAGAGAGAGAGAGAGAGAGCATCAACAAAACAAAATCCACACATAAGCAAGCACTGAACTTTAAAAATGTTGATGTTGTTTTACCCTTTTTTACATTATTTTAACCATTAAAATTAGTAAGTCTTTCTTTCTTTAAGTTTTTTTGTACGCCTTTGTCATCTTTCAACTTTTCTCTTAAAGACATTCTAGATATAAACTTAAGTTATTGACAAATTACATGCATATATATATGAACGCGATATTTTATAATGCCTTCAATAGAACAAACTTTCAAAGCTTACACCAAAAAGCTTAAGGACACTTTGTTTAGTGACCCTGAAGTATGAAATGCACCATTATAATTAAAAATCACACTTATGTTGTACATGATGTATGGAAAGTAAAATAATCAATGGCATTTCTTTTCATTTCAGATTTACACATATGTTACCCGAAGTTCAATAATCGTTAAACATTTGAAGTTATATAAGTAAAACTTTATATACAACATGGGGAAAACGACTGATTCAGAGCATCACCTGACATGAGTAATTTGTACCGGAAATTCCAACGCGCTGTGGTACTATATTGTGATTTTGGAAAGACCGGAAGTAGAGGATTCCATGACAATCAGATATATATCATCAATGGAAATGGTGCAGGTAAAAGGTTTTTCCAAGTCCACTGTTTGTAGGATTTTCCAGTGTATATGGACCTGGAAAGGGGTTTTCCCTAACAGAGTATTGACCCCGTTATCGACCAATTGATTTTTTCTTTGTTAGACGATCTACAATCACTGGATGCATTCCTTAGTTCAATATCGTCTTATTCATCCCATACACAAGAGAGATACCGCAAGCTGTGTTGGAAAAGTGCGTAAAATAGTTTTAATTAGAATGTCATGACCATTAATTCATTTTTCCAAAGGAATGCGTCTGTCCGGTGCGCAGTCGATTTATGCAATATTAATTATCATCAGCAATATAAAAGATGTTATTTCTTGTTTTGAGAACAAATCTTTATTTATTAATATGTAACTGTCTGTCTTTTAAGTGCCTATTTGTTGGTTCATTTTTATGAAACAATAGAAACTTTGATTTGATAACATTTCTTTGTCTTATTGTCACATGTCTGTGATTTTATCAAATGTAAAATATACTCTAAGACTTCCTAAGAGATAATACTGTTTATCAAAATGAAGCCTCAATAACTTTATACTATATTTGGATTTATACATCTATGTTTAGAAAAACTTGAACTAGATTTTGTACAACATTATTGATTTATCGATCTGCGACACTTTTCATAAACATCAACATTTCCAAATGTCATTTATACATAATTTAGTCAGCTGATCTCAACAAAAATGAAATTGCTCATTTCAATTTATTATATGTAATTAATTTTATGCAAATCGTACTTTTTTCATTTACTTCTTTGTACTATTCATTATATCAATTGACATTATCATCCTGTAAATGCACCTAATGGCATGCCTTTATGACTTTGATATTTTGTGATTTTTGGATAAGATCCAAGCTATTTTTGTAAAAATGTATTTCGTAAATATATACACCTTTGTTATTGATTTTAAAAAATAGAAAATGCGTTAAATACGAGATTTTAATCTATAAATAAGCCCACCTCGATGTTGTGTTTTATCATTACAAAGCCAAATTGGCTGCATCATCAGTGTAAGTGAAAATGGTATGCTTGTAGAATTAGTAATCCAGAATGCGACACATTTACGAGTTTTCCGTTTTTTGGGGAAAGACGGCTTCAAGCCGTCAATCCCCTATGGGGTTGACCAGAGTGACACTCCCTCACATCATTCATTTTGTTTTTATACATGTTATAGTGTGGAAATCCCCCCAACAAATCTTACTTAGATTGAAGAGAAGGAGACCCAGAAATGAATAGTTTGACTTTAAACACTTTTTTACACATTTCCCTTCTGTTTCTCACGAAATTATCGTATCTTGAACTCTCCTTTACACTATTTACGTTTATTTTACAATCCGGAAAAATTAGTATGACGAGATATTCTAAATATATCCATCCTACATTGTATTTTATAGTGACGTCATTCTTGGAAGAAGCAGGATATCCTTCACCAGTTCACTGGTTATTTAAATCATTCTTAGAGATCGTGCACTAATTACAAATTTGTATTTGTTAAATCTAAACATAATATTGTTTACTGTAGATGATTTAAACATCAACATACTATACCTTAATTTGTAGGTCAACAACTTTCAAAATAAACAAAGATCGTGGGGTAACATGAGACAGGGGAAAGAAACGATTTTATTACTTTTTTCGGGTCTCACTAATAAGGGACAAAAAGCGTCAAAAGCGACAAGAAGCGTTAAGAATGCTATTTAGCGACAAGAAAAAAATATTTTTCTTGTCGCTTTTTGTCGCTAATTAGTGAGACCACTTTTTTCTGTAAAAATTCTGGGAATCTTCCTCCAATTCAGGAGCACCTCAATTGATGAGTAATTATCCACTAAAATAAAAGTTTATGTATTTAAACACTTCAAATGTGACATGTCATTGGATTAATAGTCTTCTATTAAAACAAAATTTTTGTGTACCTACATAATCATTGTAATGGTAAAAAAAAAAAAAAAAAAAAAAATCATTTTGTAGTTTAAACATATTTATTATTTACAAATATTTCAAAAACAAGATTTGGAAACAAGCTTCACACAATTTACATCACTCATATTGTTTTTTTTATTAGTACCTGTTTCCCTGTGATGAGAGTTGTAACTCGGAACTTTAACAATGGAAATTTAAAACTGAATAGATTTTTCAGTCCACACTTTCTAAAGAAAAAACTTAAAAATTCAAGAGTACTGTCACAAAAAATGGAAAATGGCCCTAGCCTGCAGTTCAGTGGTACACAATCAAGATTTCAAAAAATATTGTAGTTGTTGTGAAATGACAGAATTCAGTTGAGTTTTAGATAATTAGCTATCAACTTTAATCAAATGTTTAGATTTAGAAGATGCAGATCTCTTCCATTGGTCCAAATTGAATCCTAAACTAAGGAAATGAAATTACATAAACAACAATTAATTTCAATATTGTCAACCTTTCTACATGTTCTAGCTGTTCTCTTTTTCATTCTTCATATGAAAACTATCAAAAGATACCCCCTTTCCAAAAACATAATTAAATAGAAACAAGGGCCGTCTTTCCCTTCAGAGCTATTCAGCTCTTTGATTATTGTAAAGGAACAACCAAAACTTTTAATTAATTTACACCGGTAGTTAAACAGTGAGGATTTGAAAACTTAACGCTCGTAGAACTTTTGATAAGTCTTGAATTGGTTCCAAATTTTATTTGAAACGAGATTGTTTCCATTAAAAATGATGTAGTCTCGTTTTCAAATAGTCTCCGAGTGAATTAGACATAGGAAATAAATTACTTGACTAAATTTGATGCTTCTCGTGTATCAAATGTAAATTTTAAACCTACTAGTAAAGAAAAGTGTAAATAATCTAACGAATGGTAGAGAAATAAATAGCCGGTAACTGGTTTCATTGAAGGAAACCACTAAAAGTATATGTTAACATTTCCAACAATAAAGGCAGCCGTGCACAGATTTTACATTGAGGTAATTTCTCTGAGGGTAATTCATATGAAACGTGTTGTAAACAAAAAGATATATACATACATAGATGTTAATGAATTTATCAGCTTGTCAAAATGTTTCGTTTAAATTTATGATGATATTGAGTTGTTACATTACTAGTTTTTCGAGTTTTAAAGAATAAACTCGACCGACAAGAGTTTCCTTCAAACTTTCAATCTCCCATACAGACAGAGTTATCGTCCTTTCCTCCTCAGATTGAGGAGGAAAGGACGATAACTCTGTCTGTATGGGAGATTGTCAAACTTTCGAATAGTGTTGCTAAATAGAGTTATCTTTCTTTGAATATTTGTAAAATAGCTTGACTTCGCTGTTGAAGTGTTGCTTGTTAATCTGGTTGATTTTTTTTTAAAGTTTCAAGTTTTTGTTAGGCTTGTACAAATTTCAGGTTGATGTTTTGACTTGTGATGGACAAGAAACATTTATTTAAAGAGAAAATAATATTTCGATTGGTCGTTTCATAATCTATACAGGAGCATGGACAATTTCTTCCTCGTACTCCGAAATTGAAATAACGTCTCGTTATTGACTGGATTTCCATTGGTTCGGACGCCTTTACTTAATCACAAGGTTTTCATTTATGCTTTTGAAATGTTTACCCATAATGCAAATAGATTCTGAAACAACCAATTGATTTATTTTTAATAATTCCCTGTTTCAATATAAGCAAGCAATATTTCACGAAGCAGTGATATACATGTGTTTAGAATTTTACATATTATATGCATGGTATGGTACCGTACGGTAGAATATATGTTTATTATACGATTGTTCAGGGTATTAAAGATATATCTAGTGCATTATGAATGTAAAAACTTAAAACTTGCTGTAGTAAAAACATTTATGAAAAATGAATGTGTGGAGATGCTTGATAATTTAGTTAAGAGAAATTATCTTTCCATTCCGAAAATGTAAGGATAGCTAGGTTGATATTGAATAATATTTCCAAAATTATAGAAAGCAATCATATATCGTTAGCTAGAGATAAACTTGTTCATATGAATGATAGGGCCTAATTAAAAGTATGTGCGTTTAGGGTTCCGTTCACTCCTCTAGAAAATGTTAGAGGTTTATAAATTGTAGGAATTTCCTTCTCTTTGCTTACTGTTTTACCTTGAATATAGATGGGGAGACATGCAATTTTGTCAAAATTCATAAAAAAAGCCAATACAAATTCTAGGGTAGGTATTTGAGATGTCAAAATGGAGGAAGAAGGGTAACTAAACGCAAATATTTTTTATTTATTTTGGCCTTTACATTATATTTTTCATGAAATCAGCTTTTTAGTCGAGTTCAATCATATGCGAGTTTAAAAGTAAAGAATGCAACATCATTAAATCCGATTCACAAAGTAGCATAGGAAAAACAAACACCAAAAAGATGGGTGTATAATAAATTGTTATGAAAGATTCGTGAAATACTTGAACTTTGAATTCTCAAAGGGGACATAATCTTTGAAGATATGCATGTTTCTAATTTCAAAAATAGAGAATAGAACGAAATCTTAACCATGTTAACACCAACTTGATACAAAAATAAAGATCTAAACTTTGTTTTCCATAATTTAGATTACTTTAATTATGGTTTTTACTTGTGAACATGTTTTTGGTCTTAGAAGTGTCAAGTGTTTGACGAATTTTTCACTTTGTAGATCTCTTATTAACATTATGCAAATTTAAAGCATAATAACTGGACAGATGCCAGCATTGTTTATGTCCATGAAGACATTAAAATTGTTATAAATGTACTAAAATTTAGGCATGGCAAATCCCGAGAGTAAATCATTAGGTGCAATCAAGAATTCAGTTTTAAGTGCTATTGATTTTGAGTACTAGTATCAGTATTAAGAAATGTTTTGAACTATATTTTTTGGCGGATTTGTCAAGCCTTGTGATTGAGCAAAGAGTGAGACCCACAGGAACAGTTTCAAAATATTCCCTTTTCATTGATACCATAAAATTTTAAGAGCATAGTCTTAATATCCCTTTCCCATTTAAAATGTTTTCAAAATATTATTTGAGCTTGGTGGTAATATAATTTAAATCCAAGTTATCGCCCTTTAATCGTCATTTTTCTCAAATTTCCTGACATTTTTATTATGTCGTCTGTTCGAAAATATCATGTTTTGAGACGGTTCCTAAATGATGTTGTATTTAGTAGAATTACGGGTCGGGACTCGACACATTTTTCTTGTCATGCGTTGAATATGGTGCCAATGTTTTTTGAATTATTTATGCGTTATTTAATTTTTTTATTTTAATTTTTGTTGCAAATCAGATATTTATAGAAGTGAGAAAATGACATTTGTAAAATTATTAAAACAATTAAAACAATTTATTGTGTATTTTATTGTATCATGCTAACTTCACGGGAGCTATGCGCATGGGTGAAAGGTACTGTTCAAAGGTCAATGAATCTACAGAAAAGGCATCTACAATGTAGAACGAATTGTTAATGTTGATCTCTTAGGGTCGATTCTGGTACCTATTTTGATTGTTTCATGACGTATATCCTTCATGTCCTTTGATTAAGGTGGTATGGGAGTCTAAACTAAAAATGATAGAATTTGTTCATACTTTGCCAAAACGTAGTATCTATTGATATATGTTGAAAAATATAATAAAAATGATAGGTCACCGAGCATTTTCTCAAGTTACAGGACGTGACAAAATGACACATTTTGTATGGATTATACAGAAAAAAACACCATTTTGTGATTAGAAACTAAACAACATGATAGAGTTGTTAAATACTTAAGGAAAAGATAAATTTCTGACAATGCTTTGAGAATATCAAAAGAAAAGATAGGGTCACCGTACGTTTTTTTCCGGCTAAAATACAAAATAGGAAAAGTCCATGTAGAATCCTTCAGAAAATGCACTGTTATAGAGTTAACTCCCCTTAAATTTCCAATTTAATTTTTTTTTAAAACAACCAAAAATAATCATCATTTGCAAAATTTTTAATATTTATATTAAAGTTATATTGTTATAAATTTTTTCTTTAAATGAAAATTCACATTAAATATGTGCATTCCTGCATCAAATTTTGCTAACTTGATAGAAAGTCTGGACCTTTGGTTCTGTGTATTTTACTATCCAAGATTGAGGAAGACACTTTCGCCATCTTGGATTGTAAAAAAACAGAGAATCTAAGGTCCATATTTTCTATCAAGTTAGCAAAATTTGATGCAGGAATGCAGATTTTAAATGTGAATTTTCATTAAAAAGAACCAATTTATAAGAATATAACTTATAAAAATTAATATTTTTACAAGAGTAGATTATTTTTGGTAGTTTTTTTCAATATTTTCAAATTGGCAATTTAAGGGGAGGTAGCTCTAAAAAATGCATTTTCTGAAGGACTCTACATGAAATTTTCCTATTTTGTCTTTTTTAGCAGGAAAAAACGTACGGTGACCCTATCTTTTCTTTTGATATTCTCAAAGCACTGTCTGAAAGAAATCTTTTCCTAATTTATTTTACAATTCTATCATTTTGTTTAGTTTCTATTCACAAAATGTTTTTTTTTCCTGTATAATCCATACAAAATTTGTCATTTTGTCACAACCTGTAGCTTGAGAAAATGCGCGGTGACCTATCATTTTTATAATATTTTTGAACATGTATCAATAGATACTACATTTTGACAAAGTATGAACAAATTATATCATTTTTATTTTAGACTCCCATACCACCTTAAGTTACTTGTAACACTACACGCCCTTTATGTTTATATCCAGGAAATATGAAGTGAATTGTGCAATAGCGATATATGTATATTTCATTACACTGTGACAAATGGCTGTCCTGAGTATGCTAAAATACTTTCAATTGGACGTTCAGCAAACAACAAAAACTAAATAAATATAAGAGAGAGCATTTCGCTTCTAAAAAACATGAGATTATATCGTACAATTGATCATTCTGCACATGCATGAAATATTTGCCACTGGACGCTAAGTCATCGAAATCAATCAAATCTACAATTGGAAAGTAAATCATTCATAAAAAAAACATTTGAGTATTCATACAACATTAAAATAAAAGGATAAAAATGCCAAGAAAAGCGAACAAAGAGGTCAAAGTTTAACGACAGATACCCATGTTATAAATTCATCACGTGTACAATCACAATCATCAAAGTTAAGATGAGCAAAAAGTAAAATCACAAAAATACTGAACTTTGAGGACAATCAATTTGGAAAGTTCATGGCAAAATCAAATAACAAAACGCATCAAAAACGAATGGACAAGATCTGTCATATTCCTAACTTGGTACGGGCATTTTCAAATGTAGAAAATGGTGGATTAAAGCTGGTTCTATAGCGCTAACCCTCTCACTTTCATGACAGTCTCATCAAATTCCGTTATATTTACATTGATGCGTTAACTAAACAGACACAATAAATAAAATACATGTACTCAAAATATGGGTACATCAGTCATTATCGTATAACAATTTTAAAAGGAAAAATTTAACAGAACACAAAAAACATCTACTATCTACAAACACATTCATTGATTTGTGTGTCTGACGTCAGAAAATTTTACAAACGACAGATATCGTTACAAAAATTGCATCACAGAAAAAAATAATCCACAACGATAAATACTCCTTATAAGTGACACGTATTGAGTAATAAACAGTAAGTTGGTACATACTGTATGTACTTGTCTTACGTTATGAATTTTATCACATAGCATGTTTACCAGGCTGCACTGCTTTCATTATTTTTTCATCTAGCTGCGGCCTACAACCAGGTGCAGAATTTTCTCGCTGCGTTGAAGACCTATTGGTGGCCTTTAACTATTTTCTATTCTTTGGTCGGGTTGTTCTCTACTTGTCATTTTCCCTATTTCCATTCTCTATCTTATGACTATAAGCTTTTAATATGACAATTCCAGTTGTATCGATCAATATATGCCGATAATATCTGAAAATGATGAAAAATACCACGGGGCAACCAATATCTCAATAAAGATAGATACTAGTAAGTACGTGGTCAAATACAGAAATAAACTGCATTATTAGGGATCCTCTACTATCAACATATTCAAGTGTTTCCGATGGCGATTTGTTTATGGCAAGTCATTTTAAGTTTATACTATATATATGTAAGTGACTCTTGTTAAAATATGTGAACAACGTGTCTTCTTAAGTAGCCGTCTCCTTCAGACAGCTGTTAATTGTTCCACTTCGGGTGAAGCATGAGTAACTCTTTTCTCTAATTAAAACAAGGAGGAAGATACATACTCAACGTAAATAAATTCGCTCTTGTACCGAAAGTAACCATCATTATGTTCGCCAAATTGTACGTATTTGATCACGAAAGAGTAAGCTTAAAAAAATGCCAGCTTCAAAGGGGTAACGCTGACATTTTTGTAACAGTCTTATGTACACTGACGTGGTTTAAACTGTGGATAATGATATCAAATGAGACCTTATGTACATATCTCGAGGTAAAAGATCAAATTCATGTTGCTTGAGTTAGATGCGAGTTGAAAGTTTTTTTCTTTATATACTATGGAATCCCAAATCTTAAAGGCATGACATTACATCAAAAGCATACAAAAAAGGCATTAATTTGTACCTTTATGAAATAATCAAAACCACATATGATGAAAATAGGACAAGATAAAAATGGTGTGGATATCAATCAAAAGCATATTTCCCTCTAAATATGTACACTGTTTGGTATGCATCGGATTCGGACTCCTTTTAAATTGAGGTTTACTATGCGTATTGTTTTGCGTTTGTTTTTCTACTTTGGCCAGAGGTATAAGGGAGGGTGAAGATTAAAAAATAAATGTCAGTTTAACCCTGACGAAATTTTGAGCCTGTCCCAAGTCAGGACCATCTGGCCTTTGTTATTCTGGTATGATTTTTAATTTTAGTTTCTTGTGTATAATTTGGAGTTTAGTTTGACGTCCATTATCACTAAACTAGTATGTATATTTGTTTAGTGGCTAGCTGAAGGACGCTTCCGGGTGCGGGAGTTCCTCGCTACATTGAAGACCTATTGGTGGCATTCGGCTGTTGTATGCTCTATGGTCGGGTTTTGTCGATTTGACACCCCCCTATTTCCATTCTCAATTTTATTTTTCTTTGAAAGTATGTACAAACACTCAAATATCGTGGAAACTCGAAACCAAGAATACAAACTTTCCAAAAGAAATAACCAATGATTACTAACTGTCTTTCAAAGGCGTTCCAGGTACAAGCTATTAATATATTTTAATTTCTTGGATTTCTTTGAACTTTTTCATTTTCTGTAGAAGGAATATATTTGGATTGAATACTAATAAAAATCGTCGATTTTAAATTAGCAGTAATATATAAGAAATTCTTGATTCATACAACATGGGCTTCAGTGCTTTAATTACAAGGAAAACTATCAATTATCCAATAGTTGGTCTAAAGTTCTGATAAAGAATTCTAAAACAGATAACGGATAGTGATTCTCTGAGTCATAACATATAGTCCTACAGACACACTTAGATAATATAGGTTCAAGAACAAGACTTTTATACAGATTACATAAACCGATTGAGACGTTTCTTATGGCTTATCCTGTAATTATTTAGAACCACACACACAGACATTTCAATGACTTAAAAGTGTTTCACTTTATAAATCAATTTGCTCTATTGTCTATATATATATATTTTAATGGCTTCACGTCTATCATTGTTGTCCCTAACATTTGTGTCATAGTATTTTTAATTACTTTTTGTAAGATATTATTCATCTTATCCAAGTTATTGACACAGATTGATGGCCCAGACAAAGTGACCAACGCGAAGATTCCGTATTTTTTTTCACGTCAACTTTTAAGTCCTGGATACTAATATACATTCCACTTGTATTTTTTGTCTATCTGATGAGTTAAGCCTTTTTCAACTGATTTTTATAGTTTGTTCTTATGTTGTACTGTTATACCACTGTCCCAGGTTAGGGGGAGGATTGGGATCCCGCTAACATGTTTAACCCCGCCACATTATTTATGTATGTGCCTGTCCCAAGTCAGGAGCCTGTAATTCAGTGGTTGTCGTTTGTTTATGTGTTACATATTTGTTTTTCGTTCATGTTTTTTACATAGATAAGGCCGTTAGTTTTCTCGTTTGAATTGTTTTACATTGTCTTATTAGAGCCTTTTATAGCTGACTATATGCAGTATGGGCGTTGCTCATTGATGAAGGCCGTACGGTGACCTATAATCGCTAATGTTTGTGTCATTTTGGTCTTTTGTGGATAGTTGTCTCACTGGCAATCATACCACATCTTCTTTTTTTATATTACAACATGTTTTTTTTAAAATTAAAGAGTTTCTTGTCAAATTCCATCTTCGCTATCCAAGGATTACGATCTTCCCCCTCTCCTCTCTCTGAAGAGGAGGAGAAAGAATCGCAACCCTTTGCCAGCGAAGATGTTGACATTCTGGTGTTCTTTTTATTCAAAGCTATTATGAGAATATTGACTATTCAACATTTGTCGACATACCGAAGTTTTCATCATTTTAGAAGGACCTTGATGGGGTTTGTAGAATGGAGAATAATAATAGGCAAAAATATATTAATAATAGAAAAAGAAAATGGCAGAAAAGTTTAAACTTGATTACTCAGGCAAAGTTTACCTTGGATAGTTTTGCCTATTTCTTATTACCTCTTTATTTAAATATATATATATACTCTGCCTTTAATCTTTGGCTTGAGAAACTCGACCTTTTATTATCTTGATGAGGTTAACCCTATTATGTTAATGCAAACATGAAAACAGTGTATGTACCTTGTAATTGATGTAAACTTACTGTGTAGAAAGGCTGTGTGTTACCACCTTGTATTTTTGTCCATCTGATGAGTTAAGAAGCCTTTTTCAACTGATTTGTATAGTTCGTTCTTATGTTGTACTGTTATACAACTGTCCCAGGTTAGGGGGAGGGTTGGGATCCCGCTAACCCCGCCACAATATTTAGTATGTGCCTGTCCCAAGTAAGGAGCCTGTATATTCAGTGGTTGTCGTTTGTTTATGTGTTACATATTTGTTTTTCGTTTATTTTTTAACATAAATAAGGCCGTTAGTTTTCTCGTTTGAATTGTTTTACATTGTCTTATCGGGGACTTTTATAGCTGACTATGCGGTACGGGCTTTGCTCATTGTTGAAGGCCGTACGGTGACCTATAGTTGTTAATGTCTGTGTCATTTTGGTCTTTTGCGGATAGTTGTCTCATTGGCAATCATACCACATCTTCTTTTTTATATTGTATCAGTCAAATCAAAGAATCAACTAGTAAATATTTTGGAGGAAAGAGGTAATGCCAGTTACCAGATTTATCTCGCATTTAGGCTAATTAAAAAAAAACTTTCGCAACCATCACTAACTTATTCGGATGTAAAACTTTTCTTTTTATTTTAGTTTGTAGCATCCTTCGTTTTAAAATATCATAAAAACATATATGATTTTGTTGAAAAGTATCAAATTATTGATTAATGTTTTATATGTAAGAATTTAGTATATACTCTATGATGTTCAATCATGCATGAATATTGCAACTGGACTGAAATTAGTTCGCCTTGTCTCTTTATGACAAACAATTCACTTGGTAATTGTAAAGTAGTTGGAAACCTTGGAGTTTTTAATTTCTAAAGATACAGTCCATCATTTAGAGGGTACCTGCTTTGGTCGGTTTGTTGTATCTTGGTACAGTCCATCATTTAGAGGTACCTGCTTTGGTCGGTTTGTTGTATCTTGGACACCAACCCCACTTCCATTCTCAATTATATTTGTGCATAGTCAGTGACATTTCAATATTTTATCATTATTTGTAGATTAGAGATGTACAATTAAAACAATGGACGTGCTATCAAAACACGTAATAACCTTAATACAATATAATTCTGAATATTTGGCTTACTTTATATTGTATTAAGTCATTAACTTAATGACAAAAAATAACATTTAAATTAATGATCAGTATATGATTAAAACTTTTATTTTTCACGTATTCTTATGAAATGGAATATAAAGAAAATTAAATTCGATTGATAATGCAAAGTCAGGGTATTGATTGGATAAACAAACATTATAACGGAAGAAGAAACTGAAAATTTCCAGGACTGTTGTTTAAAAAACCAGTTGCAATCATGTGTTTTATATATATAGTTTTGATCGCGTAAGGAACTATTTTTAGGTGCTATTTATTTCAGGCATTTAATGGATGTGCACATGCACCGTATTAGTATGAAATTCCAAAGATATAAGAAAAATAATTTTGTTTCAATAAAAAAAAAACCGGCAATTTTTTTTAAATACGTTTACAACTTACGAATAGGAAATGTTTCCATCGAGAAATACATACCATTATATATTATCATTCAAGTTTTTCAGACAAATACAAATGCATATTTTAAATCGATAAAAGGTAAGAGAAATAAGCATTGAAACAACATAAATATATTCATTCATTTCTTTATTTCCTCTATCAAGAGATTCAATGAACAACATATATGTTAACAAATTAAATTACAAAAGTTTACATAACAGGCAACACAATACAATATTACAATACTACACTATTTACAATAACTAAAGCATATTACCAAAAGATCATTTTAAGACAATTGCTCTCACTAACGACAGTTCATGTACTTAGCACGCTACTGTATCATCCTTCTCGTTACTCTGCTATACTCAGCAACACAGAGTGCAACGTGTACGTGGCACAAACTAAGAAAACTGTCAGTGTCGATATTTACTGTTGATATGTGCTTGCCCAAAAGAATGCAATATAACTGTTCATCATCATATGAATACAGTTCGACAAATAATTCCAATGGAAACCTTTCAATAATGAAATCCCACCATGCATCTCTGATTGATTGAGTACCACAACAACTACAACACGCATGTACGTACACATCTAGAAATGGTCTGACACATAGCTCGCAAGTACTTCCCGTATTGTTAGGGATGTCAGTTAGTAATTTTGTTATGAAGTATGCGTTTATGATTTCTCTTGATGATCTAGCGCATTTCCAGAAATCAGGGACTTTGACCGAGAGGTGAATATTTCTAAAACGAGAAAAGTTATTGTCACTATGTATTCGACGAGTCCATTCATCAGTTTGTACTTTGTCTACCGTATTATTTACTATAATTTTCCAAGATTGTTTTGAAGGGAAAACTCCATCTCGCATAAAGATAATCACATATTCATTAAGATAATATTTATATAAGATATCCATAATTTCTTGAATGAACCCATAATGTTTACGTTCGGTGTCAATAAAATAAGAGTACAGGCGCACAAGAAATAGTTTTTTCGTCAGGAATTTACCATCAAGGCTACAAAGTTTTTGTAAGAAATATAACTTCTTCATCTCTATAGTTGAAGTAATAGGATGCAATCCAAGTATACTTTGACACATATCCGACCTAGTGGAAGTTCTCAAGTCTAAAATACGCTTGACTATAAAGTGCTGAAAACAATTCAACGTTGCTATATCGTTTGACTTTAAATTAGTCCACATTTCACAACCATACAGTACAGTAGGTAACACAATAGATTTATACAGTTTAAGTAGAACGCATGGATTTGCTGACTTGAGACATACACCGTTAAGAGCGAAAAATGAGTTTTTGCCTCTTCTACATGAGTTAGAGGTTCTTTCTGTCGATCTAAATTTATAGTTTAGTTCAATACCCAAGTGAGTAAAATCCTCTGCTAACGGGAGAACACTGTTTGCAATATGCCAATCGTGTTGTAACCGAACTTATCGTGGATTAAGGGAGAATTGCATTACACAAGATTTCTTCGCATTGAAGCAAAAACGCCATCTATTAACATAGTCAGTACATGTGTCTAACATTCTCTGTAAACCTGACGGGGTTGTGCCAATACATGAAATGTCGTCAGCGAGAGCAGGAGAGCAACTGGCTATATGATATACACCTGTTTTCTGGTTACATTTTTCAAGTTCAACCAACATTTCGTTTATAAATATTAAATATAATAAACCAGACAATACTCCTCCCTGCCTTACACCTTGTAATACAGGAAAAAAATCAGAATGACATTGGTTAACAACTACAGAACTCATGGTACCAATATGACAGTCATTTATAACTGACCACATTTTACCTGTTACCCCTATATTATACAATTTATACAATAACCCAATTCTCCATACAGTATCGAAGGCTTTTTTACTATCTAAAAATGCAACAAATATTTTACTGAATAATTCAAGGTTATGATAAATAGTTTCATGTAGGTTAAATGATGCTGTTAAGCAACTAAGGTACTTTTGAAATCCTTGCTGTTGGAGATTCGGAATGTTTTTATCAAATAGCACAAAATTTATTAAACGAGCTTTAATAACGCTTTCAAATAGTTTCAAAATACAGGACAGTAAACTAACTGGTCTGTAGTTATCCGGTGAAGTCTTGCACTTGGTTCCACCTTTGAAGATAGGAACAAGGAGACCTAGCTTCCAGTCCTGCGGTATTCGCCCTTTTTTGACGATGATATTGAATATAGCAGTTACACACTTCACAACAGAGATACCTCCGTGACGCAAATGTTCGTTTTGTACTCTGTCATGTCCGGCGGCTTTCCTATACTTTAACTGTCCTATTAATTCAGTAACTTCTTTTTCAGTTATCAACCCACCAGGTAAGTATTCACCTTCAACACCACATGTTTTAATAATGTCATTGTATGTACTCTCGATAGAACATTTAAAGTCATTGTCAATATGATTAAAACTTTTATTTTTCACGTATTCTTATGAAATGGAATATAAAGAAAATTAAATTCGATTGATAATGCAAAGTCAGGGTATTGATTGGATAAACAAACATTATAACGGAAGAAGAAACTGAAAATTTCCAGGACTGTTGTTTAAAAAACCAGTTGCAATCATGTGTTTTATATATATAGTTTTGATCGCGTAAGGAACTATTTTTAGGTGCTATTTATTTCAGGCATTTAATGGATGTGCACATGCACCGTATTAGTATGAAATTCCAAAGATATAAGAAAAATAATTTTGTTTCAATAAAAAAAAAACCGGCAATTTTTTTTAAATACGTTTACAACTTACGAATAGGAAATGTTTCCATCGAGAAATACATACCATTATATATTATCATTCAAGTTTTTCAGACAAATACAAATGCATATTTTAAATCGATAAAAGGTAAGAGAAATAAGCATTGAAACAACATAAATATATGATATTTAAACGTATTATAAAAGGAGGGCAAAGATACCAAAAGGGATAATCAAAATCTATCAATTGAAAATAACAGATAATACCATGGCAACAAAAATAGATATGAGGGAGATACATTCCTTAATTTATACTAATTTTTATCATTTTGTAACAGCAAATTTAATAGACACCTTTAGTTCTATATACTCATATTGTAGTGTCATGCTTATCAGGGTGAAACCTTTAGACCGTAACCCGAACGTAATGTCATTCTTATCTATTTATATCAACGCGAAGCGCATGTTTCCACTGTTATAGTTGTGTCATTCTTATCTACAAATAGTGTTCTCTTTAAATAACTGCACCCAACTTTTAAATAAAATAATCTTACTTATCTAATAATCTATTAATAAACGATTGAAGTTTATTCCGTATATGTTCAATCCACCGGTAAATTTATGTTGCATTATGTCTATATATATCTATTCAGTATGCACATATGTCTGTGGTCAAATATAATTCAAAATTTTCTGGAGCTTTAAACTAACCATTGAATATTTGTAAATGATATCAAATGTCCGTTGAACCAAAGTCCTATATCCATGTTACACAATTGAATAAAACGCCATATTACATCTTCGCCGCCGCTAACGATGGCGGAACCCATAGATTTGAATACCATTCAAGATGAAGATATTTCCCTGACAAAAAATTGCGGGTGGTTTTAAGGAAGTTGTGACCTATTATCCCGAAGATAGACCAAATGTACTGTACTGGCTGAATCCCACGATGAATAATGGCGCTGCTATTTTCAGAACCACATATTTTAGAAAAAAGATTTTGGGGTCTTTATAGCTTGCTGTTCGGTGTGTTGAAGGCTGTACCTTTTCTTATACTGGTTTACTTTTATAAATGTAACTTGGATGGAGAGTTCTCCCATTGGCAATCATACCACATCTTTCTATGTCTAGTTAGATGTAGTATACTTTCTTCGGCTAGCAAAGTTGATAAAATGATATGTAAAATTACCGAATACAAATTTGATTTAAATCGTCATCAAATAAAAAAGATGTATTAACGATATCGCTGAAATAAAAATTATTTGAAAATTCAAACTGTTCATTTTCATTTGTTATTTAAAAAAAAAATAATTATAAAGCGGCCTTCTTGATTGTTAGAGGTCTTATATATTGGTTAAATGAATTAGTTTAACAGGAACCATGCACAGATTAAAAATGTTTATTTTTTACAAAGCACATGAAGTCTGTATTAAGGCATATGAATTTATCAATTATGTTTTTTTTCAGTTGACCATTATGAAATGTTTATTTCACAAATGTTTATAGACATCATGTACATGCTCCCGTTGCCGTATTTCCCACTTGCTTAAGACCAGTCATTAGTCGAAAATGTACTGCATTGTTTTCCATTTGCACAAAACTTGCCATAGATAAGGAAACAACATAAATCCACCATAGATTAGGAAATTACAAATCTTGCCATAGATTTGGGATGGCATGACGTCACATTAACCACATATTAGGAATCTGCCATAGATTTGGAACCCACCATGGCTTTGAGTCCTATTCGAAGATAAAGATACATACGAGATAATCTCTTAAGCCTCGAGTATTTCTGACAACACATTTGAATCTTGCGAAAAGAAATTTGTACTGTTTATTGAATTTAAAAATCTAGAGTTGTTATTTTTTATTCCATAGACCATATTTTATTTTTATGATCAGAAAATAAGTTGTAAAGTGGAACTAAACATTACTGTTGTCCTTTGTTTCTTACTTGTATATCTTACAAAGTGGATGGAGTGCGTCGAAAGAAGAACCCAAACAAAACGTGTTAGGTTCGATGTTGGTGACATTTGAAAAGGTATGAAATCAATTTAGTCCTTTCCCAAACATTTGGTATCTGTATTTTCACTTCCAATAGTGGAGATGAAGGATATTATAATTTGACCCATGACCCACATAAAATCATATTTTACTGAATTGGTACAATATGGAATGGACGTTTATGTACCTTTTATCTTTTAGTTAACCCTCTATATTATAATAGACAAGTAACATTCAAATTATAAGAAACAACCCCTTTGTATGATAATTGTAGTATACAGCCATCAGTAAAACTATCTATCTTGTAGTGGAAATAATGTTAAACCAATTCTTTATATATTGAATACACGGTGACATATAGTTGCAAACATCTATCGTCATTTGGTCTCTGATGGATACGCCTCTTTTTGGCAATCACACCACTTCCTTATGTCACTCATAAGAAGAAATTCTCTTCAATAATTTTTTAAGTACCAGATCAAACATGCAAATTCTTCAACATGAAATTCATCACGTTTCGCCTAAAACCCCGCTCATTCCCTGGTTTGTTATGCCTTTAATTTTTGTTTGACCGTGTCTTTTAGTGTAAAGCATAATATTGTGTTTGTAGAATGTTTTGCTAACACATCGTCTCATGAAAAAAGAAGGAGGCGTATCAAAGTAAATGAAAATATCGACCATGTTAAATATTGACCACAGACAACAAATGCCATTTATTCTAAGTCAAGTAGAGTAGAAACACATTGTGGCTAGTGCATTAAAATATATGTAGAATTGGAAGTTTAATATTTGAATGAGGGTCATGAGTTTTAAAGCGTCTAAATCCGTTATGAAAAATTATCTAAAACGAACATTCTTGTTTGTAGGGATAGTTGAAATCTTTTCCTACCCTCCCACAAACATTTTAATGGAATAGTCCATTTGCCAATTACCGATTTGATTCTGTTATTACACACTTTTAAACAAATTACTTCCCTTTGTCAATCGTTGACTGGTTCCATACCGGACAAAATTAGCCTTATCCAATGCAAAGCATGCTGAATTGAAAGTGATATATCGGCGGTTTAACCAATTTTTCACGAAAAATAATTTCTGATGTCAAAAGTATTTAGTTAAACAACAAATCAATATTATTAAAAAATTTGAAAACCTTATAAATTACTCATATGACGCACAGGCAGATTTGCTCTTTCTGCTAGTTCTTCATTGTAAATAAAAATGAATGTCCGTCATAAGGGAGACAATTTTTTTTAGGGATCTCTAATTACAGCGTCAACGACGGAAATTGTCAAGTAGCCTATTGCCGTTTTACACAATTGTCACAATCAATTCAATTAGTGATTGAAATACTGCTCGGAAATAACCTAACGCTGTAATTGAGATATTGATTACAAAAACAAAAAATAATTTTCCAAATTTCAGATCAAGGCTTTCCACAACGTTTAACATTATGTTAATCCAAACTATTCATATATTTGCCTTTTTTATTTATGCAGCGTTTGGTCTTTAATCCTCAACTATGTTAGATTTTAACTGCTGTTATTGATGCAGGTATAAGTAAAATCCAATACTCGTTTAATCTGACATTTTGTCTCATCTCAAGATGCATCAACTTTTAACTTGTTTGAAAAACACATTATGTTCGTGTAGCGTTTACTTCAATTTCCTGTAATGTTGGTTGGGATATCATTGAATTTTTTAAATACGAAGGCTTTTTTTTTTCCAAAAGAACAGATTACTTAGCTGTATATGGAAAATCTTTTAGGAATTTTTGGTCTTTAATGCTCCTCAACTTCGTACTCCTATTGGGCTTTTGGACATTTTTTTATTCAAGCGTCATTGATGAGTCTTTTGTAGACGAAACGCACGTCTGGCGTAAATGTAAACTTTTAATCCTGGTATCTATGATAAGTTTATTTGGTATGTGTTCTTAATATTGATCATAAACATCATTGGACTGTGGCGTGGCTGGTGTTGTCCTTTGAAGTATATGTTTTCAGGACCGTTGTTGTCTTATACACTATTCAATTTTAGGGTAATTGTTTACTCCGTTTCCTTATTATAAGCTAACCTTGTACGAAATTTATTATACTTACGTTCTAAGATTTACAGATAAGTATCGTAACTTTAACAAATGTTAAAATATTAATCATTTCGTCTATCAAGACATATTTACCCTATAGACTTCTGTATTATAAATGAAAAGTACATTTTGAATCACTTTTCCTTGCATGTTGTTTTTTGTACACATGACCACATTTTAATTCAATGCATTTACTAAAAAAACACTACGACTTATAGAAGTAAATCGTACGTTAGATACATTATCTTCTAGTACATAAAGGCAACAGTAGTATACCGCTGTTCAAAACTCGTAAATCCATGGACAAAAAACAAAATATGGGTAACAAACTAAAACTGAGGGAAAATTATTTCTTCTGTAACTTTATCTGTACATTATCTTCACTTCCAATATAGGAGATTGAGGATATTCTAATTTGACCCATGACCCACATACAATCATAATTCACTGAACTGCTACAAAACCTTTTTTGCATACCTTTCATCTTTTTTGTTATCCCTCTGTAGACAAGTCCCATTCTTATTATAAGAAACAACCCCTTTGTATAATAATTATGTTATACTGCCATCAGCAAAATGATTTATCTTGTGAAGGAAATAATGTTAAACCAATTCTTTTTATATTGAATACACGGTGACATATAGTTATCATCTACCGTCATCGTGTCTCTGGTGGATAATCGTCTTTTTGGTAATCACACCACGTCTCCTTATCTTTTATCGTTCTTCAGAAGAAAATTCTATCATGTTTTATGTGACAAAGCAAAAACATGCAATTCACAAAACACGGAATGTTTCGCCTAAATTCAGCTCATTTCCAGTTTTGTTTAGCCTTTATTCTTGTTTGTCTCTGTCATTTAGTGTAAAACATAATAGGGTATTTGTAGAATACATAGTCGTTTGCAAAAAGAAGGAGGATTATTAAAGTAAAGAAAAATCTCGGTCATGTTAAACACATGTAATTTATTCTGATTCAAATAGAGGAGAAACATTTTATAAACAACTTACACAATTGCTCAGTCATTGAGTGAATGCTCAGAATAATCTTACTCTGTAATTAATTTTTGAAATACTAAGGCTTTTCTAACTCAGGCATGGATTATCTTAGCTGTATTTGGCAAAAACTTTCGGAACTTTGGTCCTCAATGCTCTTCAACTTCGTACTTAATTTGGCCTTTTTAACTTTTTTGGACTCGATCGTCACTGATGAGTCTTGTGTAGACGAAACGTGCGACTATCGTTTATATAAAATTTAGTCCTGGTATCTATGATATGTTTATTTACAATCACTGGGCCGATGCCACTGCTGGTGAAGAATTATTTCCCCGAGGGTATCACCAGCCCAGTAGACAGCACCTGTTTGTGCTGACATGATTTATCATTGATATGGTTATATTTATAAATAACCTGTTTACAATTTTTTTTTATAAAATTTGGTCCTGGTATCTATGATGAGTTTATTTAGGAATCGTCTACAACAACAAAAAATTATTTTTTTCAAATTAAAGATCAAGGCTTTTCAACACAAAATTTTGAATTCTGTAATGTTTGTTGATGATATACAATTGTAATGGTATGTGATCCTTCCATAATCACCAATCGAATTTGTTGTTGTTTGTGTTGTCCTATTTTGGTAAGAGTTTTTCTTACACTGTTGTTTTTATCCAATATTTATTGCACGGTATTTGGTTTCCCCGTTGCCTCCGTTTTAGCTAACCTTGTACGAAATTTATGATCCTCATATTCATTTCCAAGTATCATATTTTAAGATGTTAAAGCATTCATCATTTTATCAATTAAAATGTAGTAATATCTTAGTCAAATATTCACCCTATGGACCTCTGTCTAAGATACGAAAAGTACATGTTGAAGCACATCACCATGAATATTTTCGTTATATATAAACCCACATGCATTCAATACATATATTAAAAAACACAATATTAGAATAAATCATACGTCAGATAAAATATTCATAGAAGTGTAATTAATTTTGGGATTAGTAAAACATCTTTTGAACAAAACTACAAACCTTGTAAAATAATCATACCAGTGCAATCACATTTGTCATAAACACGGGTAGTTAGGTCGTCATATCGAAGAGCGTTTAGTAGAGTGATTTTGTCATAGTTTGGATAAGTTTGACATGGTTAATTTATGTTGCTTCCCAAAACTATTGCCTCCGTTCTATTCACACGAGCAGACAAAAAGCAAATAAGATGCTTGAATCTGTATTGGAGGTCAAACGATCTGCATTGGAACTGTTGTTTCACGAAATTAACGCAGAATAAGCAAGATATCGAAATTGCAATGGTTTGGTTAAGCGATTGACATGGTTCGGTTAAGAGTTTATGAATTCGTCATGGTTTTGGTCAAGATTGTCATGGTTTAGATCGAAATAAATATATATGTGCTTCACTTTAATACTGAAAATTTGATTGATAGTGCCTGTTATTAAACGAAGTTACACTATATATTAACTGCCTGAGAAGAAAAAACGCCTGTTTAACCAAATTTATTGGGTGTAATCGTCAAAGCGTAAATTAAACATGTCAAGTTTTCTACAATATAAATCTAAAAGTCACTGTTCTTTTAAACTAGCTTTCGATATAGTTTTACAAAAAAAAAGACAAAACGTTGCTTCTGTTTCACATATATATATAAACTTTTCTCCATATGTCCATGCTTGACTCTGCCGAGGATATTATGAGCGGCATCACTAGTCAAATAGCTGAAGACTTCTACTCAAAAGTGGCAGCCAGTCAAAGAGTAATTCTTGTTTTCATTTTCTTTTCTAGCAAACTATACATTTGTTGGTTTTTCTTTATTTTAAATTTTGAACCAGTTTATGATGAATAAAAGGAGATGTGGGGTTATAGGTCATGGATACAGTAACCCAACTACAAAACTAATCAAAAGATATTAAGAAGACATCATGAGTCTTCAACCATTTACGAAACCGAATAGTTACGCGTGAAATGGACAACAGTTTTAAAACTTATTGGTTTTAAAATTATAATAGGTGAAATTACAATAAAAAGTACATTCAAAGTTCAAATTTAAAATATGAAAGATCACAACTCCAATTTTGGATTTAAGCCGCTATAATGTTCAAGTTTATCAATTATTATTACGAATCGATAAAATCTTTGTAATATTGTATAAATGCATCGTGTATAGTATCATTAAATTATTTCAAATATTTAACTTTTTTTGTATGTAATATAGTTTCTATACAATCTGAAAAAAAAATCCTGCTATCTAGTTTTAAGTATGAGGTGGTATATTATTAAATGCGATTGAAAAAAGGATTGAAAATCAAAGAAACACGCGTTATACTGTCTGCTACATGTACTTTTAAACTGTTATTTTTGACCTGTCTAGACAAGAAATCATCGTTCGTAATAGGATATAACGCATTATAAGATGGACAAAGATGAAACAGATGGTAAATTTGTATACATCACAAGTACACTTCATTTGAACTTCTTAGAACATTCAATGATATTTTTATGCTATCTATATTTGCCGTTTATCATTTTTGCTTATTTGATTTTTAATTAACTAGGTAATTTCAAATGTAAGATGACGCAGGAAATACATAAATGAGACAGCAAACCAACAACACAAACATGAATTCTTCAACAGTAGGATAGATTAAATAGGCCAAACTCTGTATCTGCCTGTTTCTATAAAATGGGTAAATAAATTGGACAGAGACGACCAGAGATCTGAAACCTTCAAACAATTTTCAGTATAGCGTAAAACAGTATAAAGGTATGACATAGGACAACTTGTCGCGTCACTAGGTTTTGGACATTTTTGGTGAGTCGCAACTTCGGAATTCAGAAATATGTTTTTGAAATTAAATGTGTAAAACCCTTTTTTTCACAATAGTTAGCACTTATGAATGCCTGTTTGGTGTTGATGGAGAAAAGATCATATATGTGAAACAGAAGCAACGCTTTGTCTATTTTTTGTGTTGAAACCTCATATTTGCATGATTTCGTAGTTTATAACTTCTTTTCAATTTGTGTTACTAAATAGGTTTAGCATAAAAACAACGCAGTCAAATTCATAATTTTGTTTTGTTTTTGTTATTTATTTACACGATAAGGCTCCAAATTTTACACACATGCATTGTATTGGACTCATACAATTTTTCCGAGGCAATTGCATCTACTGCTCCTTTAGACGGGCCATTTGAAGCTGTTGGTGATACTGATTCATTTCTAGCATTCATAATGTTTGAATGATATATTGTCTCATTTTCAAGATGATGACATTTTTAGATATCATAATATGCTTTTTTATGGTACTGACAAATATGGGTTCACGATTGCACTTTTACGTTTAGCAGTAGATCATCGGGGTTGGTCAATCATTGTCAAAGCTGCTGAAATAAATAAACGTAGTATTGTTTAATTAGTTCTTTTGGATTCAAGTTTATAATATGACTGCGGCATTAAAAGATTTAAAAATTAAGAAACAAATATTGAAAAATATGATCCTCTCAATTTTCTTTCCTATAATGATAATGTGATATTCAATGAAACTACAGTGTTAAATATATATCGTTATTTATTGCTAGACATAATCCAAAGATGCTCACAATATTGGCAGCAGAATTCCATTCTGAAATTTCAAAGAAGCTATCTAGAAATCATAACTTTTTATCATTTGTTATTTGTTTGAAACTAGGTCCCACTAAATACCAGTACTTTAATTGTGTTTTTAGTGTTTCTGTTACTTGATTTTCTTGTTTAAACCCGATCTGGTAAGTTTTAAATTTGTGGCATGGTTAAGGCGAAGTAGAGGTTGGGAGCCCGCAAACATGTTTTACTCTGCAATCTTTTGTTTAAACTGTCTCAAGTTAAGTGTCTGTAATGCCGTGAATATCGTATGAAACTGTGTATCATATTATAATATATTCTGCTATTTATTTTGGACAGAAATAGGCTGATGGTTTTCTAATGGGAATTCCTATACATTGAATTTTGTCGCAGCCTTTGATATCTTGCTAAGAAATATGGTTTTGCTCATTGTTGAATGTTGAAGGCCTCTTGATGACAAATAACTGCTAACATCCACGTCATTTGATCTCAGGTGGATAGTTATATCATTGGCAGTCATATTGAATCTACTCATAACATATTACTACATTGTATGTGCTTATTTTATGTCCTTTTTTGTTTCAAATGGAACGATTTTTGTTAATTTTGATAGTAACTCTTCATTATACACGACAATAATTACATAACGGAACCATGTCCAACATGAACTTAACCATGACACGAATGAACCAAACCATGACACAGATATTTCAGTAATTTTGAATTAATTACAAAAGTAGGTACTTTTTAGAATAATTGACCGCAGTGTTATATTACGAAGATATATGTGATGTAACAGACTGCAAGAAAATATTTTTTTTTATGCACGATAAACCAATTAGCAAGTGTTAAATTTTGACATACGCAAGCTTTGTTCTGTGTTAAATCATTAACCATATGATACAACTTGTGATGTACTAACATATATACTTTATACAAAGGTACTTACCAGCTTGAATTAATGATCAGAGGTTCCGTTTACAAAATATCCCAATGTTTACATTTTTGCATTGATTGTCATCAAAAAGACTTAACACAGTCATGTCAATCTTATCCAAACTATGACAAAATCACTGTACTAAACACTCCTCGATATGACGACCTTACTACCCGTGATAAAGGTATAATTTTCTTTTTAAACTAGATTTTGCACTCACAAATATTTTGACCAATGCATCACGACTTAGACATTTATTTTAGAAACAATCACCATTAAACTTATACTTTATTTCCCTATAAATGCTGACAATGCTTAACTGTCAAGCACAAGTTTTAAAATTAATGCAAATAATGTGCACTGAGTTGGTTTTATGTAGTAAAAGATTAGTTATTGTAGATGCCAGTTTTAACGTTATCAAAATAGCTTATATTTCTACAATATGGAATACACATTTTGTAAATTTATCTTCTATAGTAAAAACATGGAAAAGAGAAATACGTTTGACCTTTAATGGTTGACTTATAATGGAGAGTTGTCTCATTGGCCTTCATACCACGTCATCTGTCACTTTGCAATTTGATAAAGGACTTTACGTTTTGATTTTCTAATCGGAGCTCAGTATTTTTGTGATTTCACTCTCTTTTTTTTCTCTGTTTTTAATATGATGATACTAACATTAAAGTATAGAGTAAAATATATTTTTCTTTTGACTTGTTTGACATTTTCAATGTGGTGACTTATAAATTATAATTATCATATGCTATGGGCTTTGTACATTTTTAAAGGTTATACAGCACACTGTCTTTGGAATTTTTTGTTTTGAAAACATCTTATATCTCAATCAAACTAAATTCTGAATGTTTATAATGAAATTTTATTTTAAATTCAAAACATTTTATTTTCAATATAATTTTACAACTATCTTAGTAGTTCAAGAAGGCATACCTAGGATATATTGAACATTGTCTATATAGCTCTTCATCTTTTATATAAGCTTTGGATTTCAAATATTTTGGCCACGATCATCACTGAAGAGACATGTATTGTCGAAATGTGTATCTTGTGCAGGAAAATTGATACCGTTTATTTTATTAGTATTATTGCAATTGGCAATGAATACCATTATTTATTTGAATGCAATTCTTTATTAGTAAAATATATCAGAAATCAGCATATTCCGTAGTACTATGTGATAAAATTAACGGCACCAATTTTCTTGCACCAGATGCGCATTTCGACAATACATGTCTCTTCAGTGATGCTCGTGGCCAAAATATTTGAAATCCAAAGCTTACATAAAAGATGAAGAGCTATAATCCAAAATGTCCAAAAAGTATAGCCAAATCCGTGAAAAGAATCAGAGCTTTGCATGAGAGAGATACATTCCTTAATTTATAATAATTTCTAATATTTTGCAACAGCCAATTTTAATAACACAAAAATCTGTGAAATATCCGAGTGAAACAAAAATGAAAGGACTACTGTCATTGACTAATATTAACACACTTAAAAACGTATCTTTATTCATTTCAAAGTTAACTAAAATGTTATGATATTAAAATATTATAATATAAAGTATAGTAATTTTCTATATACATGTATTTCATTTCTAAGTTGTTTTATTTATTTATTTAATTGTATGTGATTGTATTTTGTAATTTACCTCTTGTTTCACATGTCAATGTGACTGAGTGTTTTTAAAATAAAGCATATTGTATATTATTGTATTAATTCTGCAATAATTCCGTATATTGATGAAATGTTAGAAGGCATACCGACTGTGCGATACCATCATTGGTAGTCAAGATCGTGAAATAATTTTTAGTGATTGATATATTACTCAAAGATTATTACTTATAAAACGCCTCTGCAAATATAAGTATATAAAACAAAAGAACAAGAAAGAAGAGAAGAAGTATTTTTTAACTAGAATTACAGATAATTTATAATTCCTGGCATTGATTGCATGGCCTGTGGTCTACAGTCTGAAAATGTATAAAAGAAAATATGTTTTGTATATGTCCAATTTAACTTTGAAATATTATTACAACCTTCATATTTTTTTTGTGGTATCCGGAACTAGGACGAATGCATTTGAAGTGGGGTAAGTGTTGCTCAATCTTAGGTTAATCATGCAGTTTTGTGTAGACTGTTGTTTGTATTTCTTCGTTTGTATATTTTGCATTGATTAGAACGGTCTCAAAATGACGGATGCTTATAAGTCTTCGATTCAGGCTTTGGTATCCTCCACCTTTGAATTTAATTCAAATGGTTATATGTTAGTTTTGACCCACTAAGAATATTTTCTAGCTTTATATGCTATTTCATTAATTTTTGAAATGCAGATAAGAATTGACTGAAACTTGTGTATTGATAGTTAAAATCTTTTAAACCTGTCTAAACCGGAATAATAACTTATAGCGGGGCATATTAAATTGAAACAGACTAAACGTGAAGATCGTGTTTTGACTAGTTAATAGTTATCAAAGGTACCAGGATTATAATTAAGTACGCCAGACGCGCGTTTCGTCTACATAAGACTCGTCAGTGACGCTCATATCAAAAGATTTAAAAAGCCAAACAATTACAAAGTTGAAGAGCATTGAGGATCCAAAATTCCAAAAAGTTGTACCAAATACGGCTAAGGTAATCTATGCCTGGGATAAGAAAATCCTTAGTTTTTCGAAAATTTCAAAGTTTTGCAATCATTGTATTTTCGCGTTCTTTTTTGCTCTTATCGACTAGAACCCCTAAATGTTTATTTAAAGGAACTGACCCTGTCTCAACCTTATGCTCCTAAGCAGTGATGCATTTTGTCTAAAACATGTCTTTTTCGCCCGAAAACTCTTTTATTAGGAAAAAATATGGAATATACTGGCTCGGACGTCGCCCATTTTTTAAAGTAGGAAACAGATAACAGCACTGACATGGTATCGTCTGTAATGGCAGGTATCCTCTTGTCACCAGATATGACAAACACCTCGATTACACCACATTTGAATCATCAGTCTAATAACAGTGGCATCCCGCCCCTGGTCATAGATACAATAAGATGTGATATAAGTGTCAATGAGACAACTCTCCATCCATGTCACACTTTGTAAACGTAAATAATTATAGGTCAAAGTACGGTATGTATTAGCCTTAGCTCACACCGAATATGTACAGTTCTACTAAATGATTTTTTGTAATTTTATGACTATGAAGAACACTCCGAATTTCTTAATATAAACATAATAGTGGTAATGGCCGTACTTTACCTATATTTGTTTACTTTTTAAACATTTTAACTTGGATGGACAGTAGTCTCATTGACACTCATACCACATCTTTTTATTTTTAATAACAGCGTCGCTGCTGATACCTTTTTTTTTTTACCATGAGTTAATCTACAAGTAAAATTAAGCTCAAAATCTTACTTTACCAGAGGTACTATCTGAATTTTAAGCAAAAAAAAAAGGCTTAACAAACGCCTGTGCGGACATAAACAATGTTATAGGCATTATGTACCAGAATTTAATCATTCAATCCTTAAGGTTCATGCAAAATCGCATCTACGAAACAATATACCCATAGAACTATAATAGTCATCTTACAACATATCTTCCAGACAAATGGTGAACTGCTGGATACATGCACACTAATTAAAACAATTTGCAATTACAAAATTGATGGTATAGGTATTACTTGTCTTTCCATTAGCTCAATGATTGGGATAAATATTTTAACTCTACGCCTTGATTTTGACGCTGTCATGGGCATTGTCCTTTTACACCCCCTTTTCTCCATAATGTCTCTTTTTATGACCTTATGTCATTTATACAAAAGTCTTTGGGTATTCATCAAATTGGCATGAATCTTTATTCACTATAAAAATTCCTTTAAAAATTTATATCTATACAACTCAAGTGACGACGCTTATTCCACTAAAAAAAACCTTACTGCTAGCATCTAAATATTGCCAGTCACAAATCATTTACGATCGGTTTGCAAAGGAAAATATGAAAAGGAAAATAGATTTCTTCTGAAACTTCCCTTTGCTTACAAAGTTGTTGATGAAATCTACTTGAGCAACATTTTTCAGCATAAATAATTTTACTCAAAACTTTTTCTCTTGTCTGTAAAATGTATGTTGGCAACATCTCCTAAACTTATACAAAACAAAATACAACTATCACTTTCAATCACAAAAAACAACGTAATGCAAATGAACCGTATGAGAAACATGTTCATACATCGGCAAGATTAAACTAGAGGCTCTAAAGAGCCTGTGTCGCTCACCTTGGTTTTTGTGAACATTAAACAAAGGACGCAGATGGATTCATGACAAAATTGTGTTTTGGTGATGGTGATGTGTTTGTTCATCTTACTTTACTGAACATTCTAGCTGCTTACAATTATCTCTTTCTATAATTAACTTGGCCCAGAAGTTTCAAAGAAGATTTTTGTAAAAGATTACTAAGATTTACGAAAAAATGGTTAAAACTTGACTATAAAGGGCAATAACTCTTAAAGGGGTCAACTGACAATTTCGGTCATGTTGACTTATTTATAGATCTTACTTTGCCAACATTTATTGTATTTTAAAGTTTATCTCTATCTATAATAATATTCAAGATAATAACCAGTTCAGGGGCAGCAACCCAACAACAGGTTGTCCGATTCATCTGAAAATTTCAGGGCAGATATATTTTTACTTGATAAACATTTTTACTTCATGTCAGATTTGCTTTAAATGCTTTGATTTTTGAGTTATAAGCCAAAAACTGAATTTTACCCCTATGTTCTATTTTTAACCGTGGCGGCCATCTTGGTTAGTTGACCGGGTCACGCCACACATTTTTTAAAAGAGATACCCAATGTTGATTATGGCCAAGTTTGGCTCAATTTGGTCAAGCAGTTTTAGAGGAGAAGATTTTTGTAAAAGTTAACGACGACGGACGCGAAGTGATGAGAAAAGCTCACTTGGCCCTATGTGCCAGGCGAGCTAAAAATCATCAATTAAGATATATTCTTTATTCAAGAATTAAATGCTTTTTTTTTGGAACTTCATAAGGGTGTTAAAGCGTTGACCAAAGTTAATTTTGGATGAAGCGCGGAAGCGATTCATTCTAAAAATGTGCGCACGGTCAACGATTTTACAACCCTATGAAGTTACAAAAAGAAGCATTCAGTACTAATAATTACATTTTTTAGATTGGAACATGTCATGAAAACACGATTTTTTAAAATCTTTTTCATTTAATTCACCTGTGCACTTTATTGTCGGACATCGTGTTATCATGAATGATTTAAGTTTTATTGTGTTATGGAATAACACGTGATGTGCAGTTAGCCAATCAGAACAACGTATTTCAATTTAACATACATCTTATGTAATTATATGTTTTTTATCCTCAGTTTTGATGATAATCATAGCATAACAACCTATGGTCTTCTGGTCTTTCATACATGTTTTTTTTGTCGAATCCAAATTGCATTAAATGAAAGAAAGGGAACTATAATTCCATTTTGACTATGGTACAATGCCGTAGTTTATTTTGTCTTGAAAGCAATTCTGTATTTGTTCTTCGCTAGAAAGAGTAAATAAGGAATAAACAATTTACATGTACAATGTATTTTTTAAATGTTTTTTCTAAATTTGTTTCTTATTATTATAGACTTTAAAGTTCTATAATCATTCCCTGACCTTTGTAATAACCAACAGAAAAGCATAATTGATATAAGACGTTCAACATGCATTTTGAGTAATTTACAGATTATTAAGTGCGCGTGACATCTGTTTCCAGGATTACCTTTACCGGACCAAAAACGTACATCAACTGTCAACATATACCTCACTATCTGTTTTCGGTGTTCGCTTCGTCGTTTACGCTCTAAACCAAAATACTTGAAGCAACTATGTCAATCGTTTGACTAGCATAACATTATAAAGTTCTAGAAGGAAAAGTCAAAACAATCATAGTCAACATTTTAGTAAAATTACCAAAGCCATAACTAAAACAGTACTATAAACAAGACATGTAACATTTGCATCATGAAGTGTACTCTATCTATATTGAGAAGTGTTCAATTTTCAGAACCTACTTCCATTGGTTTGCACAAAAAACAACTATAGTCAATAATAAAAATTTGAAATCAACAACCTTGATATAACAATATCAAACAGAACGTTCATTACTTTCAAATAATCAAATAGTGCAGAAGTCGCAACTCCACTACTAACCATGTATTGAAATAATTCCCGCCTTCCTACTAACCTTATATTCAATATACACGTAACTATATGTTTCTCACTTTTCTCTCAATACATGGTCTTTAACCGTAGATGATATTTCAGCGAAACAATAGGAATAATGTGCTTCAATAAATAAGAATCTATGCATGCTAAACGAAAATATAATAAAGTACAAAAAAATCATTTTTTTTTATAGTAATAAACATGAATTTCTGTGAATTTAAAATTATATTGCAAATTGAATTGCTTTTAACATAATAGACAATCCATAATTATATAAAAATATACTATAGCTCTATCTAAACAGAAAAGAAACCACAATAAATTTTGTGATTCACTAAGCTCAAGAAATTTGAAATTGAAAGGTGTCATTGAAATTTGATAGATAAAGGAGGCTTCTTCAGAATCAAATTTAAAGACAATTCAAAGTCAACTTTGACATATGTGAAAAGAAGAAATTAGATGCCATATTCAAACAGTTGATTTATTAATGCATCTTTGCTTTCATATAATAATGTACAAGAACGGATTAATATCCGATAGCGTTGCGATTGTACAATGAAGTTTGAGTTTGATGTAATATTTCTGATGTTTGATGTTTTTAATGCATATTAATGAGCATCAGTATGTGGTTACCTAGAACAAATGGACAATTGACAGGTAAAGTAATCATATCATTTACTGTAATTCATTTAAAAAAATGAAATATCATATTATAAGACGAGATTAAAAGAAAACAATATGTCACATAGTTTAGCTTGCCACTGCTACTCAGACTTTACAAGACGTTATCGGTGTCTTTTAATTAGTCAAAGATTTTATCAAAGAACATCTCGTCCTTATTCTACGAAAGTTTATTGTAAAGTACCGCCAAGACCTGATAGATATATATTCAAGTGTCCACTACACAAACTAAAAGATGATCTTGAGACGTAGCTTATTGGTGCTGGAGTGGTTTATTGTTTTCCCTTTACACTTTGTATCAGGTTTTGTTGTCTTATTAGTTGTATTATGAGATTTGAATATCGGTAAAATATAATATGAGGCAGGCATTACCTGTGAATGGGAACGAAGTCTGTATGAATTATGTTTTTTGTTACTTAAATATTTGTTAAAAAAGAAACGAAAATGTCGTAACGTTTCCGATTTTGGTTCTGTTGAAATTTTTCCCGATTTATTTTTAATTTATTTTTTCTACTGTAATAGGGAACTTTGTCCCCATTTAAACATTCCGACACTGAATGTTAATTTAAAGACAAATGATTTTCAACGCATTGGTTTAAGATGGCTCGTGGGAACAACAAATTTAGCAAAAAATTAAACCTTTTTTTTTTCATTGCAACTTTTATTTATTACACTATTGGTTGTAACTTTATGATATGGTACAAAAAACAACCCCAAAAATGATTTGGTTTGGCCCCAGATGACTTTAAAAATTGAAAAAGCTCCAAATTATCTCCCTTTCGTGCAAAAATGCCATTTTTTGGCCTTAAATTTGAAATATCTTTTTTAACTCATCGGTGACCTATATTTTTTATTATTGTTTTCAAATAAGCTGTACATAAACTAAATAATTGTAAAATTTAAGCGATTTCTCATATTAGGTTATTTTTTTATTTCGATATTTCCTCCTTTTCTCCTATTAGTTCAACAGTAAAAAAGGACATTAACCGAAATGTATGCTTCTTCCAGAGGCAGATTTTAGCTTAAATGAACGGTGACCCAATTTTTTTATTTCATTTTTCTTTTAAGTATATGATTAAGTTCATTTATGAAAAAATATAGCGAAATCCTATATTAGAAAAAAAAATCCTTTATACCCAGGAGCCCCCTTAAGTTTAAAAATTGAAATTTCACCCTTTTTCCGTCTCAAAGATAAAAAGAAGATAATTTTCTTAGAAGGTATTTAAATACACTTGCAGATATAATTATCATGTCCACTCTATTGCCAACTTTTAATAAGCTCGTTTGCATCTCATATATTATCGATAATTCGAAATAAAGAAAACTATCGAACCCAGAAGTTATGATCATCTCTTATTCTTTTCCTAAATATTGACACACATTGACTACACCATGTCAGAATGAAACACGGACACCTTTGTAATGAAATCTTATGTCACTGCCATGAAAATTAGGGGTTCATCTAGCTGTGAACCCAGGTTAAATCTACCGTTTTCTACATCGAAAAATGTCCGTACCCAGCCAGAAACATTGCAGTTGTTATATGTGTTTGAGTTTTACATTTTGCCTTTTGCTTAGGTACTTGCCGTTTATAATTTTACACAGAATACGGTATATTTGTTAAGTTTATCTCTGTGACGTGTCCGTGTCCGACATCACGATAAATACATTTAGGAGTCATTATGACCAAAGTTCCATTTTCTACAGGGATAGTTGAAATACGACGAATTTTGCTATTTGTTATTCTTTTTGGCCTCTTTGTATTAGTTGTAATATGGATGCATTTGACCACTAGTTATTTCTAGATCAATTTCAATGTTGTACAAATGTAAATACAGACGATCTACCTTTCATAAAGTAACAAGGGGAGAATATGTACTAATCCCTTCATAGTCATGCTGAGAAGCATATAAAGCAGAAATAATCAAAACCAGCTGGTATTTATATGATTGCAAACTGTATACTCAAAATTCAAATCAACTTTAATACAACATTGTACAAGTTGAAAAATCAAATTTTAAGCGGTAAGCATATTTTGGAAGTAAAGCCGCAAAAGGATCGCGTCTGTATTATTTCCGCGCAAATTAAACATCATTTCAAGCTAAATTTAAAAAAAAACACTAATGGTACGCTTAAAAGGACAAATTTTCAGAGGACTAATGATCGATAAGATAACAAGACATAAAAAACATAACTGGAATTTTATGCAACAATAAAGAATACACCATTGTTGAGGAAAGACAAAGTTACATCTATAGTTCATATTCATAAAACAATGCTTTTCTGCAGTTTCTGGAAATATTTACCTCAATCTGTTCCTGTGTTGTTCCTAAGGATTCATTTTTTATACTTTCTACTTGTCCTTTCAGTTGTTCTCGTTCGTTCATCTCTCTCTTTTCATTCCTTATACATCTCCTTGTGTCTCCCTTGTGTCTTCGGTCATTCTGTCTCCCTTTACCTTGCAGTCTTCATCAATATACTAAGCTACTCAATTTCTATGTAGGTTGTTAGTGAAGTTTGATAATGGATATTGTGTCTGCAAATAAGTGCATTTAAGGTCTCTGAAACAGTTGAAGCAAGGTAAATAGAAATTATATATTATCAATAAAAAATAAATCATGCTCGACAGTTTTATGACTGCAATAGTGTTGCATCAGTTACTGTCACCAAATCTGAACTTGTACGTAAGGAATTACTGATAAAATGATATTTAATTTTAACAAAACCTCTATCTATAATTATGATATAAAGATAGAAAAACTTGCATATTACATTCATATAATAGCTATGTAATTGAGGAAAATGTATAGACACAATGCATCATTATTGAAAAAAAAACCAATGCACTCCTATTTGCTTTTGGGAATAGTGAAATAAACCACTTTCAAGGAGGCATTTTCGATAAATATGAAGAATAATGTACGGATTCCGAAGCTAATGTTAATTAAGCAACATTATCAATAGTGAATAACAAACATTCAGTGCACCAGGAAATTATTCCGTTTTTCTATAATGTATTCATTCAAAACTGTAACAAATGTTAGAACATATTCTTTTTTATTATTTTTCATATTACCTTAACGTATAAAAATGTTTTCAGAGAAAAATAGAAAGATGTCTTTAAAATATAATACGTCTTATATGAGGAGGGGTTGAAGGCGTCCTGATCCCGAAATCCTGGACAAAAAACCATGAAATCTCGTGGTCCCGAATTTAAAGAAATTTAAAAATCCCCACATCCCGAAATTCGAAAAAAGTATTCCCGTATCCCGAAAAGGTCAACACTAAAATCTTATTTATATCATCTCACACTTTCGAGCCCTTGCCATCATGTCCAATCAAGAATAAAAGGATCTTCACTTAAAAAGCTGATTTAAAACAAAATGGAAGTGCTGTTTTGCTTCTAACTGTAAACGCCGACCTCCATGCGTTGATCATCATTTTTCTACGATTCCGAACTTCGTACAAGGATTGATATAAATAATACAATAATGAGACTTAGCTATACTAGCTGTTAAATTTAAACTTGTGCAATCAAGATATGTCATTCCATCTTGCTAATATCTTGATAACGTTTTCAAGTTAAAATTGATATAAATAATACATTTCTGATTTTCATATTAAATAAAAAAAAAAAAACACCACTTGGAACTGGGGCTATCAGAATTGTATTCTACATGTTTTGTTTACAAATACAAATATGTTACGGGTAGGAATATAACAGGAATTACTATGAAATCTGTGTCAGTTTCACTTGTAAAAAGAACATATTTGTTTTTTGTAAAATTTTCCATAAATTAGGCAATTGTTTTTTTCGTTTGAACTGTTTCCATTGTCATTTCGAGGGGAGGGGGGGTCTTTTTAAGCTGACAATGCGGTATAGGCTTTGCTCATTGTTGAAGACCGTACGGTATTATTTTTGGCTCTTGTGGACAGTTGTTTTATTAGCAATCATACCACGTAATTTTTTTTACATATAAACAATGCTAATGAAACGTTGGTTCATCATAACAAACGGACAAATATGGCTGTATTTACATGCCAAAAATTACTCTGAGTACAGACTTACCTGTAAAGTATGAAAAGTTTTAATGCCTAGCATCCACTAGATATAAAAAAGTTAAATCCATTTTGTGTTTCAGAAAGATAAAATCTCTTTTGGATTTTGATGGGCATTTTTTTTCCTTCATGCAAAAGGTGTGAAAATTGACTAAGTTGTGGAACAACTATGAGATGCTCCCTCAGGTAAAAAACCGGTTTGTATTGTTTTCATTGTCCTTAATTGACATGGACACCAGGTATCTTCACAACTATAGGTGAGTTAAAGAGTTTATCTGAGTCAGTGAGTGGACAGTATCAAAGTAATGCAGGTGTTTGTTTATTTTTGCACCTTCTGAAGAAAGGAAAAAAAATGCCCAGCAAAAACCAAGAAAGATTTTATCTTTCTTAAACACAAAATGCATTTAACTTTTATATATCTAGTGGATTCTAGGCATTAAAACTTTTCAAACAGCACAGGTAAGTCTGTACACAGAGTTGTTTTTGAGGTAAAAAAACGGCCATATTTGTCCATTTGTTATGATGAACCTTAAGAGACGATTAAGAATGTCATATAGAACAGATCACTAGATCCTACATTTTAAACAATTTGTGGATTTATTTAATGTTGATGCAGAGTGTTAGTCGAAATTATGCTTGATTGATTTCTATTCATAATACGACAAAATAAAGATGTGACCGGTTAATTAAGAAATAATTGTTGCAAGCTATACTTTACTGTAGTTTTAACATGGGTAGGCATAATATTCGTGAACATTTTTGCCCGAGCGATAGTGAGGGCTAAAATAACACGAATATAATGCCTTACCATGTTAAAATAACAACAAAGGGAAGCTTGCGTCAATTATTAGGACAATTAAGGTAATTTCTATGTCCAATGCATATAAATGTAACAGTTTTGTGTATGCTCTTCCGTGAACCCAACTTTTTTGTTTGTAAACGAGCAAACGACTGGCAATGTGATATTTAGAGTAAGGAGTTTTTAACAGCCACCATGAATGGTTGTCGTACGCGTATCTAGGTCAAATATGTCAATTTTATAGTTAAAAAATAATTCTTTCATGCCATGCTCTATGCTCATTTTAACATGGGTAGTGATTTTATTTGTTAATATCTTAAATGATTACAAATATCATGCTTACCCATGTTGAAGTGAGCATAGATCATTGCGTGGTAGAACTATTTCGATTCTAATAGGAATATTTTGAACTTTTGTACTTCGAAGCGGACCGCATACGCTCGAAATGTCGTCATTTGATGAACAAAAACGTTGTAGAAAAATCAACAGTTTATCAATAAAAAAAGAACAGAAACATTTAAACTTTCTTTTAGAATGTTTTTATGTAATTTTCCAATGAGCAACACCAATGTCCATTTTGATCTCTGTCGTTGTTTGAAATTTAACTAACGTCCCAATTTCAATTGTGACGTCAATCACGTGCAGCCTATGTTCTATTCGAATAAGAACATGCCTTGTACCCAAAGCCACAGAAGAACGTCACATCAGAATAAATGAATAAGAAACAACATTTAAGAGTTTGGAAGAGTTTAAAGTTAAGGAAAATTATTACATGCATGCCAATTTGATCAAATTCATTGTTCTGCGGAAGTCAATATACACATGTGCAAACAACTATTTTGGATTTAGTGCATGGGTCTTACTGTAATATGTTAAAGAGACTGCATCTCATCTATCGTCACAAAAACGGAACTAAATTTATAGTTTTTTTCATACCTGAAATACTTGGTTGATTATCTGTAAGCCATGTGGCATTAGTATGGTACCAATTTCTGATCAAATTTTCGTCGACTTTTCTTCTCCGTGAATTTAGACTTAATACAAGGATTTATATATGAAACAATAATAAAATGAAAGCATACGGTCCATAAATAACGTATTGACAGAGTGATGGTCCTTAATTTATGTATTACATAATTATGTAAAGAATTTATAAGGAAAATGGCATTCAATATTCTTCCTGTGTATTTTTAAATTGTATATTGCAAGATTTATAACATGTGATTGAAAATATATATGTTTTAACAACTTCACAGTTTGTTGCATTAGCTTCCAATCATTGTTAGCGTCTGCATTAAATATAAAATTCTTGAAATATTTAGTGATAAACTTGCCAATGTTTTTTTTGTCTAAAAAAAAATCTTACTCTGTTGTTATTATGTGGACGTCATGACGTCATAAACCTTAATCAAGCAAGATTTTTATATTGACCACCATTCTAATATGACATTCTTCTTTAGCGTTGGTTACAAACCCATGTTCTAATTTCTTATTAGAACATGGGCTAATAAGAACATGGGCTGCACGTCATTGACGTCAAAATTGAAATTGCAACGTCAGATGAATTTTGAACAACACCAGAGATCAAAATGGACGTTTTTGTTGGTGTTGCTCGCTAGGAAATTAATCAAAAAAATTCTAAAAGTAAGTAAAAATGTTTTTTTATTTTTATTGATAAACTGCTGATTTTTTTAAGACATTTTTGTTTATCAAACAAAAATGGCGGCATTTCAGCTTCGAAGTTCAAAAGTTCAAAATATTCCTATTAGAATCGAAATAATTCTATCATGCCATGCGCTAGCGCTCGGTATTAAGATATTAACAAATATAATGCCTACCCATGTTAAAATGAGCATAGAGCATGGCATGAAAGAATTATTTCTTATAGATACATATAAGCTGACAAAGAGAAACATAGCGTCAATGTACGCAAAAATGAAAACTTGGCTACGGATACATAAAATGACTTTTGAAACAAATAATCGTAATATCCAATGCAAACCATAGAATGCTACATTATATATAATATATCTTGATATCGTTTTGAAAATTAATGTTGAAATATCAGAAAACACAGAATAAAGTTGCTTTATAAATCTTATTTTTGCGCATCAATTAAAAGTGAAGTTTTTTTTTATAACAAAAAGATGATTTTCATTTTTCCCATTGCAAAAAGTAAAATCACAAAAATACTGAACTCAGAGGAAAATCAATTTGGAAAGTCCATAATCACATGGCAAAATCAAAAAACAAAACGCATCAAAAACGAATGGACAAGAACTGTCATATTCCTGACTTGGTACAGGCATTTTCAAATGTAGAAAATGGTGGATTAAACCTGGTTCTATAGCGCTAACCCTCTCACTTTAATAACAGTCTCATCAAATTCCGTTACATTTACATGATGCGTTAAATAAACAGTCACAATCAATAAAATAGTCAAAATATGGTAACATCAGTCATCATCGTATAACAATTTAACAGGCAACAGTATTCAACCATTCACTGTTAAGAACTAATCTGCCATTAAAAGTCAGTTGATATGATTTACCAATATTTGCGTGTCATATCAATAATTCATTTATAATTGTTAATTACAATGCGCTAAATGTTCCTAATGGTATTTTTAAATGTAAGTGTATTGCTTTGTGGAATTTGTATATTCTATATTTGCCAAGGCCTTTTGGATGGTGCTCTGACTTAATTCACCATATCTCTCCTTTTACTTTGAAGTTTTTGACTTTCCAATATGCTGTCACTGAAGAAACATTTATTGTCGAAATACGCATCTGGTGCAGATTAATTGGTATCGTTATTGTTTTTTTAGAATAAATCGATTTACAAAAGGAAAACTTTTGATTTTTCCATGTCACTAGTACCACAAGGGAAAGAAAATGTCAATACAGTCAGATGGTTTGTTACATTTTTGAGGCTCTGAATAACTATAAACAGCCATTGGTTTGTTCATATTAATTAGTGCCTTTTTTCTATACAAATTCTCCAGAAAATAACTACATTAAGTTTAAATTGTGAAACCAAGGACATAAAATAGTTCCATATAAAATGTCATTTATCGGATTTAATCACAATTCTCTAACTTGTAATAAGTAAAACAAAAATGACAACTTGAAAATTATAACTGATAGCATCGTAATCAAATTCCAATACATCGTTGATGTCAGCTTAAAAAGCAGTGACCGATCAGAATTGAGAACTTAAGCATACATTGCCGTATACGTTATTCTGAAATTATCCTACGAAATGTGTATGCTATTCTTGACATTTTTACTCTTTGAGTATGTTTGTTTTGTTCATGCATCGTTGACAATGTAATGGAAATTGATGCGACTGTCATACAAGTGAGAGAATTAGCTTGCTATAAAACTAGGTTCAATCCACAATTTTCTACATTAGAAAATGCCTGTACCAAGTCAGGAATATGACAGTTGTTATCCAGTCGTTTAATGTGTTTGGACTTTTGATTTTGTCTTATGATTTTGGACTTTCCTTTTTGAATTTTCCTCGGAGTTCAGTATTTTTGTGTTCTTATTTTTTCCATGTTCTTTAACTTCGCCTAAAATATCACCTTCCAACTATTTTGATCTGAGTACCCCTGATGAGTTTAGTTAAGACTAAACGCGCTACAGGTGAAGGAAATTATAACTTTGATGATATATTATTATGACTTTTGAAAATGCTTCCGGTCACAATTTTACCTTTCGGAGCACCTGAGATCACCAGATCACCCCTAGTTATTGGTGGGGTTTGTGTTGCTTATTCTTTAGTTTTCTATGTTGTGTCATGTGTTCTATATTTTTTCTGTTTGTCTTCTTTCATTTTTAGCCAGGCGTTGTCAGTTTACTTTCGATTTATGAGTTTGACATATTTGACTATCCCTCTGGTGTCTTTCGTCCTTTTTTTTGCATCCTTTTGACATATGCGTATGCATCAATTCTACTTTTAATTAAATCTTTATCTTACAAAACTTATAAAACAAATGCAGTACTATATACATAAAGTAATTCTTGTATTGGTTCTCATGTCCTGGCTATATATATCACTATGTTGCCTTAAAGACAAATTTCTGAGTATCTTAGTTGTTACTTTTAAAGAAATAAACATATTCAAAGTAAACAGCCAAAATACTTTAAAAAAATGTGCATGGATTAAGATACAATGATATTGAACGCACCATAACACAACAATGATTCAGTTGTAAATCGGATTGAAAACACAATCACGCCACTTCTGTTATGTATTGCTGCAGTACATATTTGGGCTATTACTATTATCTCTAATGCCTTTTTCATTTTCATCATGTCTTAAATGTTTGGGGAATTAAAAAACAAAAAAAATATTTAAGCATAATCAGTTTATCCGTCATAGATATGATGCTTATAAAACGATGATTCCTGTATATGACTCATATTGGAACAGTAACAAATATTTTACATATCTTGACTGCTGGTTCAGATTTTTTGGATACAGCATACTTTTTTTTGTGTCGATTCTACATACTTTCATAATATGCATCGAACATGGTCTTGTAGTGTACGGGAAAATTTCGAGAGCAGATACTTTTAGAAGAAATATAAAAAAAACATTTTATCACTTTTGAGTTTGGGAACAATAATTACCGTTTTTGAATTAATGGTTTTGTCTTCTTATCGGGATTAAACAGAATGTTAAATCGATAACATATTTGGAGGTAATATAAACAAAACTTTTATTTGAACCAACATGGCCTGGTTTATAATTCAGTTAGTAACTGTACTGTGAATGTTTATTCTGTTCATTTTCGTCTATGGATATAGAAAATATTTTTTGATATCGGGTGCTAAAGAATGCAATATATGTTTAACCTCCTTATAATTTGCTTGACTTGTTCTCGTTTTTTATTGGCCAGTCACAATATTAATTTTTTGTGAGGGTGTTTATTCTTGTGTGAAATCTACCAGAAATAGTCGCACTATATCAATGTTGTTATCAGGAATAAATTCGACTATTAACCTGGTAATATATGTGTTTATATCTAAAAGAAAACGTTATATTCAACCGGTAAGCAGTGTATAACATACACAAAGAATAACGGGTTAAATGCTCAAAATTAAGTGACTTCAGCTGCATTGCAAACTTTTCGTTGGATTAAATATAAACATAAGAACAAGAACACGACTTGACGAAAGCTGCAATTTTCTTCACACAAATATATACAATTTAATCAACTTCTTATTTCATAAATTTTTAATTCAAAAACAATTTTAAAAATAACATATCGAAAAATGAATTTGAATTAATTTGAAATCCGTTAAATGGAATACATGCTATACAAAGCTTTTATTGCGCATTGAAAGTAGTATCTGCATTAAAACAATTGTATTGAAACATTTAATTTGGTATTTAAGGGGCAAAAGCTGCCAAGTTCATGTTCACCGATCTTACTCATATTCTCATATCTGATTAAAACCATGTAAAACATTTATCCAAATTATAAAAATTATAAAATAAACAGTTTACCAAGCATGGGCTCGATATTATGTAGCTGCGATTCGTGTGTATTTTATTGATGATGCTGTTAAATTAACTATCGAGCTGACCTCTGAATACTGTCGATGGTCATACAAGCAATATACACATAAAAATTGATATCAATAGAAGGTAAAACTCGTGCAAATGTTGAATTCCATAGATTAAAATATATGTAAATCATCTTTTTTACCTGTATCATTTATTTATTGATCGAATCGGTCAATCAAATGTTTAACCCTTGTTTCACTTTCAGTTTTGAAAATATTTTCCATTAAATAACCGAACTAGCACAATGCATGCGTTATCCAATCCAAGCAAAAGGGTTAAATTGGAGTTCACATGAATACGGATCAAAGGAGGTCGCATTATTAACTTGCATGCAAGTGAATAATTAATACACAATATGTCTTAACTTAATTTGGCAAAATAGAACCATATTGGCTGCTAAAAGCGAATTATTATTTCATTATTTCACTTTCACTAATAATTGAACAAAGAAAATCATATTAAGATTTTTTAAAGATCTCGTAACTTGTGTCCCTTGAACCAATGATGACACAAGTTTAAAAGTTAATTATGTTTGCTCCTAAAAGTGTTCAGTACTGTTAATGGTTTTATGCAAGTCAAAATAATATTAACTATATCCGATGTTCATGGATTCATTTTAAACATTGACACATTGTTGTCCCAAACAATTGGGATTATTGGTAGTTCCCAAATTTTCCTGATGCTGTTATGTGCAAAATATGTACCAAATCATCGTTTTGTAACAAAATCTTATGAATAGAATTTGGTTAATGCATTTATTTACCTAGCACTAATTCTTTTTAGAATTGACCGTTCTTGCCCTTTGTCCTTTCTATTTTATGATAAATTTGAAATACAAGGTCATATTTTGGCTAATACTTGTTCTTTATCATGGTTATTGTTCTATTGAAAATAGTATCTACCAACGACCTAAGCTGACACAACATTTTGTTTGAATTTTCATTTTTAAATGCTTTTCAACTTTCCAACTAATGAGTCTGGTGTATCTGCAAGGAGTTCTTACGTAACAGATTATAAATATGATATATGCAATATATTCATTACCCATGAAAAAACGCTTTAATTCACAATTTCTATCCTTACTACGTATGCGTATGTCATGTATTAGATTTTCAGATAATTGATTAATAAATCAGTTGTAGTGCTTTATATAAATATCATTTCTAGGATTAGTTAACATCACTTGGATGTATAACATTTTTTTGCCAAAATAGTAACTTCAGTAATTTTAATCTAGATTTTGATTGTCAGCATCAAAATTGTTATGTATATTTGCTTTCAGTGATAATCAACAGTCGTTAAAACAATAGAAGTAAATGACAAAGATTTCAAAGGACATTAGCGTAACAATTTGTATCAACATAAAGGCTCAGGGATGTTTTATTTGGAAACAAGATACAATGGTTATTACTACCCCACAGTTCAAGGGACGATCCGCATATTGATGTAGTAAAGAAAAATAGAACCGGAATAGAATAGATATACGTACGGACAATGCTATTTAACTCAACAGTACAAAGTAATGTATCAGGTTTAAATCGGATTGGACACAAAACAGCGTTACTTCCGGTACTTATAGCTGCAGTAAGTGTTTGTACTTTTATAATCGTCTTCAATTTATTCTCAATTTTTATTGTTACATTAATGTGTAGAGAAGGACAAAAGAAGAGATATTTAAACATACTGAGTTTATCCATAACAGACATGATGGTAGGAATAACAATGGTTCCTCTTGTGGACACTTATTGGAACAGCAACCAACTTTTCTCATATTATGAGTGCTGGATCAGATATATTGCATACAGTATAGCCTTTACTGTGTCGATTCTTCATATCTTCGGAATATGTTTCCAACATGTACTTGTTCTATATGAAAAAATGTCAAGGACATTGTCGTACAGAAACAATGTGAAAATTATTTTATCAATTTGGTGTGTCGGAATATTAATTACTTTAATTGAATTCACAATTTGGTCGTCTAACCGTGATTACACGAAATGTTCGATCGACAACTTATTTGGAAGTAATATTGATAAAATATTTTTTATAATCAGCATAATCTGGTTTATAATTCAATTAGGGGTATTACTGTGCATGGTAATCATGTTTATTTTCGTTTATAAATATAGAAAATATTCGGTAAGAGCAGGTATTAGACGTGCCAGCGCCAGAGACTGCAATATATGTCTGACTACATTATTACTCGCTGGAATCGTTCTTGTTTTTGATTGGCCATTTACAATAGTACTCATTTGTGAAGGTGTGGACTCAAAAGTGTGGAGTTCCCGAGATACTCGTACTATCTCAATGTTGTTTTCAGGTTTAAATTCGACCATGAATCCTGTAATACATGTATTTAGAACTAAAAGAATACGGAAACGAATAAATGCTTTATATACAACGTATAGACAGTTTCTTGCGTGCAAGAGAGTTAACAGTTTGAATGTTCAAACTGAACTGACTTCAGCTGCATTGCAAACTTTCCGTGGAATTCAGGATGATATCAATTTATGAAGTTGTCATACATTATTTAAAGATAAAATGCTTAGAATACATCTGTGTTGAGGTCTGGATAGTAAAAGAGAATAAATGGTAAAACAATAGTGAAAAAAGGGTGAAATATAGAATATGAAAATAAAATGAAAATGAAAAGAAACATGATGATGCTGAGGTATGAATATCAGAGATTTGTTTTGGTTTAAAAATTAAAGAAATACAAAAAAGAAGAACCCTATGCAAACCATCACATTTATTATGTACGTTTTATTTATATTTTCATCATTACTATTCTATTCCTTCTGCTTGAGATTGATTATTTTATTAGGTTGCTTACAACTCATAAACTACTAGTTGTTGTGTTTATAGTTCAATAAAAATCGATACATATTTACTGTATAAATAGTAGGTATTTGGTTATAAAAGAGGGACGAAATTAAAGATACCAGAGGAACAGTCAAACTTATAAATCGAAACTAAACTGACAACGCCATGGCTAAAAATGAAAAAGACAAACAGACAAACAATAGTACACATGAAACAACAAACTACAAAGTAATTGATACATCTATTTTATAGGGTTCGTGTTGCTCATTCCTTAGTTTTCTATGTTGTGGTTTATGTACTGTTATTTGTTTTGTTTTTTTGGTCGTATTTTGTTGTCATGGCATTGGCAGTTTCGTATTTACCTAGGACTGGATTCCTTATGTCTGCTGGCCCTACATAACAGATATACAAACTTGAAAAGAAAAGAAATAAACTGGGCTGATCTACAAAATCAGTTTCGTAAATGCAGTTTGTTCAGGACCAAC